>NC_083364.1:5937500-7148750 GCF_030254825.1 Meriones unguiculatus | reverse complement strand
TACAAAGTGAATAACTGTAATTAATAAAAATAATAATAAAAGAAAAAAAAAACACCCAAGAGAAAGATGTTACAGGTTCTTTCTATAGCAATGATGTCTATGTGAAATGACACACGTTGTTTAACTAGGTTTAATCATATCATACTATGTATATGCTCAAGACAACATGTTATACTTTATACATACTGTTCTATTTATAAATCTAAACTAGATATACAAATTTATATTATAAAAGAAAGTGAAGGCTAGGTAGAAGCCACATGCTAAAATATGGTACGGGATTTTAAAGGCACACACTTTTATTTAAAACAATACCCCCTCTCACCTAGCGAAACACGATGGCTCTTGGTCTAGAACACACTTAAGAAAGAAATGTACACATCTAATAGTTTTTGACACTATTGTCTACTGTGTAGCTCCTGAAGCATTTCCCAATCTATCTTGTGTTGTAATAGCAGAGAGTGATTTTGAGCTTATGTGAGTCACGTGTCACCTTTGCATAGTCTGAGAAAGGAGAGTCCAGTGTGGCTTATCTTTTGCCCTGAGCCAGAACATGCTTCACTGGAAGTTTCCTTGTGAGAATACAAAGAGAACAAAGCACAAAGTTGGATAAAATTATCTTTTATGATTTTTTAGCAAAGAAAACTGTTTCTATTGAGAACAATAAACACTCATAAAATAATTAGTTCTCAGTCCCAATTGATCTTATTAGATATTTATTCTTAATATTTCTCATTTTAATTTCCTATCTTATAAATATAATTAGCCTTAATGAGGGAGGTTGAGTTATTTTTCATTGTACAGATGGAAATACTGTAATATTATGGGTAAACTTTCAAATAAAGCTGAACTGAGGTTTTCTCTATCTGCTGTTATCTGAGAATTATGAGTATAATTTTGTATGCATAAGAATTATGTATCAGATAAAAATAGAACAGTTCTTACAATTTCAAACCAGAAGTAGGTGATTAACTGCATAATATACACGAAGATAGAAATGCTTGATTATAATTACCTTTTAAACATGTCTCCGGTGACTTTGACTAGAGGTGGCTACTTCGTGCTTTTCAGTGGACACATTCATATGTAATTCAGATCAGGCAGGTAAGCAATTCAAACAAGAAAACATGCAGCAATTTCTTGCTGAGGAAGGGACGTCCTCATGCAGAACAGCTTTTTGTAACACAGGAAAAAAAAAATCCATGAGGAACCAGCACTAAAGGCGATTGCCTAGCTGGATTTGAGCCCTGGTTCTGCAACTTAGGAACTAGAACACCGAGTCTCGACCTGGGCCTTAATTTATTTGTCTACAAACTGTGTGTAATAATATTGCCAAGTTTGATGTTGTGAGGATGAAAAACTAATATCTGAGGAACAAATAGAGTCAGGCCCAGGACATACTAAGGGTTGCTGATCTTCTTGCAATTTAAAGAAAATAAATGGAGCCTAAAAGACAATGGCATAAAATACTTTTACATGAAGAAAAATGAGATAAGAAGTGGAAAGGAGCCACATTTTTTGTGGCTGTGTTGAATCCTCCAAGTTGCTACAAAAATTCAGTAATGACATACGTTTAATGACACTGTGGTCAGAGAAGCATAATATGATTTTAAAAAATGGCTGTTACTTTATAAAGTGTGGGGTTCACAAACACTCCCTGAAATTTCACATGCTCATCACTATCTTCAGCTGATCTTATTTCCTTCCTCATAGTAACGATTCCTTTTATTCTGATATTCTTATACCCATATTATCTCCCAAACATCTTCTCTCATTTCTAGATGCTTTACATTTTTTAAGGATGAAGATATCACTGCCTCTTAATTGATTTCCATAAGCCTCCAAATCTTTCTCTGTCTCTGTCTCTCTCTTCCCAGTGTGTGTGTGTGTGTGTGTGTGTGTGTGTTTCCCTCGTTTACATTTGAAAGAACATATCTGAACCTACTACTTCACTGATCATAGATACCTGAATGTTTGCCAAACCACCCACATAAAAAGCCAGACTCCTCATTTCTTATCCCTCACAGACTAGCTCATGAAGCAAATCATTCCCCTTTGCATTTCCTGCCAGCCTGGAGGCATTTGTTGCACCTTCCTTCTGAGGCCCAGGCAGGGTCTTTCAGCTTTTTTGAAATACAGTGTAAAGGTCCCTTTTGCAAGTGTTCATATTCTAACAAAAAGAACTGATACACCCAGGAAAGTCCTGCTGCAAGATGGTTTAAGGTAAAAAGGGAGGAGGGAGGTTCAGAGACCAGAGTCCTAAGAGGCTCAGTATCAGAAGACTAGAAACAGAAAGTTAACAGGGAACTTCTTTAAGGAGTTTTGGAGAAGCAGATGGCAATTTTGCCTGTTTCTTCAGTGATCTTTCAATCAAAGAGTATGAAAGACTCTTATGAAAGGGGGTAGTTTCCCAAAAACATTATAAATGGATTCCCTAATGTGTGACTCTCGAAGTGTTCTATGACTGAGACTCTCTTGCATTGGCTTCTATCACTGCACACTCCTGTTTGCCTTCCTACTTTATTACTGATGCATTTTCAATTTTCTTTAAAGAGCACCTTCAATAACTCTGGATGATGGAAAAGTTTCTCTTTTTAAATTTTTGTTTGTTTGTTTGGCAGGGTTTCACTGTTTATGTAACCTAGACTAACCTCAAATTCATGATCCTCTTACCATAACCTCCTCCTGACTGTTGGGTTTCAGAGTGTACACCATCACATTTGACTGGAATTACTTAGAGCTTATTCCTAGGTCTCTGTTCTCATCATTTCTTATGGGTTTGTTATTGTTGTTGTTGTTTGTTTGTTTTCTCATTTATATCTGTAACTTAAGTTAATGTCTATATGCCTTTTACTTCCTAACTTGTATTAATATTCTGACCTTAACAACCCATTTAAGGAGAATGATGAAACAAGAAGTATTAAATGGGTTGAAGGGGAAAGCATGGCAAAGGGTGGAATATGGAAATGGAAAACCAGTACTAAACACCTTTTGAAAATCCATATAAAAATCTACAACAGTAGACAGTTTTCCTAAAATAGATACATGAACATATTTAAAAGGAATTCAGATAAAGTTACCTATACTGAGTGTCCAAATCCTCAAAAGGACACCACATACTAGAAAATACAAGCTACCTTTTTAAAATTTGTTGGTCAGCAGGGTTTCTTAGACCTCTGAACATTACAGGCTATTCCCATCTTTTAGTTACCAGACAGGGCTTGAGGGTGAAACCACAGCAGTACTGACCTGAATCTTTAATCTCTACTACTTAGGGATTAACTAGTTGGAAATGTTATACATGTTACCAGCATAAAAAAAGTAATCATCAGTTTTACCCAAGTGTGAATACAATGAACTAGAATAGTGTCTGTCATGGCAAGATATGTTCTCTGGTACAACAGTGACACAGATGCTACAGGAGTAAGCAACCACTTTAGGGTCGGGTCTAACCCTGCCTCATGTCCTTTGTAGGGACTGGAATGAGAATGGCCCTCCAGTTTTGAATATTTGAATATGTGGTCCCCAGTTGGTAGAACTGTTTACTGTTTGGGAAGGATTAGGAGGTGTGGCCTCACTGAAGGATGTATGTCACAGGGGGTAGGTTTGAAGTTTCAAAAGACTTGTACCATTTTATGTATCTATCTATCTATCTATCTATCTATCTATCTATCTATCTATCTATCTCTATCTATCTATCTTTATCTATCTATCTCTATTTCTATCTATCTATCTACCTATCTATCTATCTATCTCTATTTCTATTTATCTATCTTTATCTATCTATCTATCTATCTATCTATCTATCTATCTATCTATCTACCTACCTATCTATCCTTTCTTGTCTTTCTACCTCTCTGCCAGGTACTTGTGGATCAAAATGTATAATCTCTGCCAATCTATCACCATTCCACCTTTATGGTCACTATCCTCAACATTTTAATCCCAAATTAAATGCTTTCTTTTATAAGTTAACTTGGTCATGATGCTTTACCATCACAATAGAAGAGTAACTAAGAACGACCGAACACATGTGTCACCACTATCAGGCCAATGACTCATGGATGGACAGGTTAGGGCCTATTGCTAGAATTCTGTTATATGGGCATAGATTAAAACAAGTTCTAATGGCTTATTGCTACTTTCATATCTCAATGAGTCTTGAAGCCACTCTCATAGAAACTTTTTTTTCTGCAGTAGATAGAAATTAACAGAAACCCGCAAGCAGATGACATGTGAGAATAAGAGAACACAGAATGTTCAGCTCTAAATGAGACATTGATATGAAACCCTGTTCACCACAGCTATCAGAATTTTAAAGGCTGCCAAGACAAAGGAAATATGTATCCAAGGTTAGTGATATATCAGGTATGTTTATCTGATTGTTAAATATCAAGGTAGTTATGAAAATGTCATACTACACTACACAAAAGTGAAAGATTTGTATGTTCTGAAAAGAAATTGGACTATACACATCATTCCATAATAAATATGTGAAAATTCAGGATTTTATTTTTCCAAAAGAAAATGTCCCTCTTCCAAATAAACTTTTCTGAGCATCAAAGGATGCTCATAGTAGTGGTGTCCCATATCCAAAACCAAGAAACCTTGTATAGTGTCCAAGCAGAGCAAGAGGAAGCCGGCACCACCGCAGTTCCTCGGCTTACTGCACTTCGGCTGAATCACGGTGTCCACATAAGGACTCACAGCCTTCGTCAGACGAACGTGAATGTCCATTCTCCCTGAGTTCTGAGTTTCCGCACAGGAAGAGTCCTTTGCTGTGAAATATTTATTAGTTTTTTTCATATATTAACCTGTCTTTTGCTACAGGAGTGTTAGCCATGAGTTATGTAATGGCTGAAGAAAAGATACCATGTTTTCATCCCAAATTTATCAAAGTTAGAGATACAAAGATAAATGTATCTGTGAGTCTATTAGGTTAGGCCAGGGGTTCATGCTATAGTACGTTTTTTTTCTTTATCTTTATTTTTAAGTATAGAAAATTAATGTGCATTATACACACACACATTTTTGAAGTAGAGTTTGGGTTCCATAAAAAATATTTTAATAGGCTTATGCATGTGGGCTTAAAAATGAAAGATACTCAACAAAAGGTTAGAGACACCTGAGAACCTAGGTCTTGCTTCTCTTAAGAGAAAGGTGTGTGGAAGTATTTTTGATAAAGAGTCACGGTCTGCATCCTGTGTCACGCTCACCACCTGACTGCTACACTTACAGGAGGATGCCGCTGAAACAAGCGAAACCTCTATCTTTTAGAAGAGTTAATGACTATGGCATCTGGTGTTAGTGACCAAGCATTATTCCTAATTAAGATCATGATTTTGGCCTACGGACTCTTAGAATTCAAATACTAATATATCCCATGAGGGCCACTTCTAGTTGTGAAATGGGCAACATGCGTTATTATTATTATGAATTTCCATATATTAAACCTGAGTGTGCAATGATGCTGAGATATTCATTCACTAAATAATTCAAGTCCTGTTTGGTTTTTCAGCTTTGTATCTTCCTCATCCCCCATGCTCACCAAAGTCCACTGATTGCCATTCATGCCCTTGCCAGTGCCCCATCTTTGATGGTGTCAAGCTCTTTCACATTTTCAGTTTATGCTATCTTTCTTCTGTTTTATGCCTATCCCAAGAAAGGCCATATTTTAGCCAAAATATCATTCCACTAATGTTAAGGATTCATGTCAGATTACTTCCTCCTATTAAATGCCAAGAATTTTTCTATAGAGTGTTTATAACACTTGTCACATTAAGTTATAATTTTGTCTTGATTTAATTAAAATCTTCTTTCTACCTACATTCCACTGACAGTGCCTGTCAGTGGAATATAATCAATCACTAAAATGGAGTAATCTGTGTTTCTAGGTGTGTTAAACAAAAAAAAATACTTAAGAGTTTTTTATGGTATGTTATATAATAAATTACTGTATGCCCTCATATTTTCCTATGGTTCTTGAAAGAACCTGTGTTCTATTGTGTAAATCTCTTTCCTCCTTGTTATCCTCTGTTTATCCATGGCAAGAAGGGATGGTGTAAAGATTTAAGATTTGGTGGTCATTGGTAAACTGATATATGCAAAATGCTTATTGGAACAGATCTAAGCTGCCTTGGCTTCATGTGGGCCCTCTAGTAAGGAACGTGGGGACTGCGTCAAACAGGGACTCACTTGCCAGCTTTCTGAGCATTTCCCCCAGGTGCTACTGCCTTTTCAGGCCACAGAGGAACAGGACAGGCTCAGACCTGAAGCAACTTGATGAGCTGCAGTGGATGGGAAAGTGAGCTTGCTCACCTTTTCTGGGGGAAAGGGGAGGGAGGAGGGGAAAGGAGAAAGGCTGGGTCTCTGAGGGAAAGAGAGATGGGGCTACAACAAGGATGTGAAATGAATAAAAAATAGAAAAAAAATAACTGACCTAAATTTTTATTATAAATATCATGAATTTGAGAGCAGGAAGGTTCAAAATAATTCAACAGGCTGTGTATAATAAAACCAAACTTGAATATTCTAAGAAGGTGATTTAAGATTATAAATCTATGAGCAGATTTTAAAATAAAATTACAGGTGTTTTTGGTTTTAGACTGAGCTCCTCTAAAGGGTCCTAACAGACAAAACAAAAATGGGATCATTTGGGCTCGCTCCCACGTAAGAAAACTAAGATGTCAAGGAAGCTAGAAAATCCTCCCAAGGAACCCACATTTTACTAGGAATGTGAAATTCTTCACCATGAGAAAGAACCAATGCGAAGGGTCACATCCACTCTAGGAACATTATAGGATGCCCTGCTTTGCTTAATCCACACAGGGAAAGTAGCCTTACAATAACTAACCTTCTCTCTGTATCGCCTTCCTTAGGGGCTCAGGCTCCTTTCAATCCAAGTCTGCCATCACGTGTAACAACAACCCCTCCCACTTCCAGGTGGGCTAGGTCAGAATTATGAATCGCATAGTGAAAGCTGGATGGATCAGTGACCTAAGATTCTTTGACATTTTGCTTCTTCAATACTTCAACCTAGAGAGATTCTGTGATAAAGAACAGGTTTTGGCAATCGTTGGCACACAAGGGCGATGGGTGTTACTTCACCAAACTATATATTACATAGATATATATATTGTTTTTAAAAATTGTCACATCATTTTTGCTCATATTCTTTTTAAGTGCCTCAAATTTCCTTTTTTGATTAATTTATTTATTACATTTGATTCACTTTGTATCCCAGCTGTAGCCCCCTCCCTCAACTCCTCCCATGCCCCTCCCCAAGTCCACTGATAGGGGAGGTCCTCCTACTCATCCCTCTGACCCTATCGTATTAGGTTTCCTCAGGACTAGCTACATTGTTTTTCTCTGTGGCCTGGTAAGGCTGCTCCCCCTTCAGAAGGAGGTGATCAAAGAGCAGGCCACTGAGTTCATGTCAGAGACAGTCCCTGCTCTCAACAGTAGGGAATCCATTTGGAGACAGAGATGCCATGGGCTACATCTGTGCAGGGGTTCTAGGTTATCTCCATGCTTGGTCCTTGGTTGGAGTATCAGTCTCAGAAAAGGCCCCTGTGCCCAGATTTTTAGGTTCTGTTGGTCTCCTTTGGAGCTCTTGTCCCCTCCAGGTATTTCTATCTCCCCCTTCTTTCATAAGATTCCCTGTACTCTGCCCAAAGTTTGGCTATGAGTCTCAGCATCTGCTTTGATACTCTGCTGGTTAGACTCTTTCAGAGGCCCTCTGTGGTAAGCCTGTTGCCTGTTTTGTTTTTTTTTTCCCCTCTTCCAATGTCCATCTCATTTGTCTTTCTGAGTGAGGATTGATCATCTTACCAGGGGTCCTCCTTCTTGCTTAGCTTCTTTAGGTGTACAGATTTCAGTATATTTATCTTATATTATATGTCTAATATACACTTATAAGTGAGTGTATACCATGTGTGTCTTTTTGCTTCTGGGATACCCCTCTCAGGACCATCTTTTCTAGTTCCCACAATTTGCCTGCAAATTTCATGATTTCTTTGTTTTTAATTGCTGAGTAGTATACCATTGTGTAAACATACCAAAATTTTTGTAACCATTTGTCAATTGAGGGCCATCTGGGTTGTTTCCAGCATCTGGCTATTACAAATAAAGCTGCTATGAGCATGACTGAGCAAATGTCCTTGTTGTGTACCTGAGCATGTATTGGATATATGTCTAGGAATGGAATAGCTCTATCTTGAGGTAGCACTATTCCTAATTGTCTGAGAATGCACCAGATTGATCTCCAAAGTGTTACATTCCCACCAGCAGTGGAGGAGGGTTCCCCTTTCTCCACAACCTCTCCAGCATGTTTGTTACTTGAGTTTTTGATCGTAGCCATGGATGTAAGTTGAAATTTCAGTATTGTTTTGACTTGCATTTCCCTGATGACAAAGCATGTTGAACATTTAAGAGTTTCTCTGCCATTCGAGATTCCTCTATTGAGAATTCTCTTTAGCTCTGTACCCCATTTTTTAATTGGATTACTTGATTTGTTGCTTTTTAACTTCTTGAGTTCTTTATATATTCTGGATATTAGCCTTCTGTCAGATATAGGGTTGTTGAAGATCTTTTCCCAGTCTGTAGGCTGTCATTTGGTCCTGATGACTGTCCTTTGCTTTTTGGAAGCTTTTCAGTTTCATGAGGTCCCATTTATTAATTGTTGATCTTAGAGACTGTGCTGTTGGTGGTCTGTTTAGGAAGTTGACTCTTGTGCCAATGAGATTTTTTTTTGTCTGAACACATCACTAACCTTGGCAAGGCTGTTATTTCATAAATATTTTATAGGAGAAGTTTCTATCATATATCCTAGTTTACTCAAATAGCCCAATTTTCTGCTATACAAGTGTTCTTCAACTCTTAACACATAAATTTTTATCTTCTATGTTTTATTCTATATTTTACTTTTTGTTTAACTCATGTCTTGGCTTATCTCTTAGTCACTGAGTTAAATTTGCTACTATATATACTGTTTATATGTTTTACATTTAAATAACCCAATCCCTTTCTTTTTCTCTCCCTCCTTTAGTTATAATCCCCCCACACATCACACCACAAACATACACCCACACACAACACATACACATACACCATACCTCTTTGCACATACAAAGACACTCATCCCACATACATACATATACACAACTCCACATATGTTCCAACACACATGAACCACCGCACACACACACATATACCACAAACACCACATATGCACACACATACACTACACATGCACATACACATATACACCAGACAACACAAACACACAGCGAACACACCCAAGTGCGCGCGTGCGCGCGCACACACACACACACACACACACACACACACCAAGCTTCTGGTCCCTCTCTATTATCTCTTGATGTTTCTCAGGCAAAAGCATCATAAGAAATCTCCTAGTGGGTGTTTTGTTCAGTTTGTTTCCAAAGTGAAAGATAAAATGGACTGTGTAGCATTTGTTTGTTCATCTCAGTTTCAAGGAATAAAACCAGTATGAAAGTATTCCAAAGAAAAATGCTGTGTTGAACATTTTTACTAAAATATTTTAAATTATTGTTTAGTTACATCACTTTATGCATGCAGAAAGAATAGTCCAGCTGTGGATAATTGTTTCTATGCTAAGAGAAACGAGTATTTGCTTTTTGTGTGCTTAAATAGTTCAAAAATCTTTAAAAGTTTAAATTTATGAAAAATCTATGATTTTATTACTATCAAGGTTAAAGGTTAGACAATAATTTTCTGGTTTTAAAACAATGTTAACTTTAGCCACAGTTAACAAAGAAACCAGTTCCTGGGATCTATCTATGGATCACAGGTTAATAATTCCTACTTTTAAACATAATTGGTCTACAGCAAGCAGCCATGCAAAGAATACATTCACTTTATAAATATTTATAACGCATGAGAACATGCTGAGGATTGAAGTTTCTGATTGGTTCTTGAGAAATTTGTATTCTAGTGAAAATATATATGCAAATAAAATATAAACCCATATCTTAAAAGTAGGTTTTTATATGCTTTTAAGTATTAGACATTGCTCAAGTGATAGAGACAAGAATTATGTACAGGGAGGGCATGTTAAGCAGGTGACTGTGTTGTATATTCAGGCTTGCCTTTTCATCAGGGAACATTGCTAGTGTAACAGAGGACAAAATTATTTGGAGACTAATGAAAATAATAAGAATGATGACGGTGGTGGTAGTGGTGGTGATGGTGGTGATGGTTGTGATGGTGGTGGCGGTGATGATGATGCATGCATAGAGAAGGAGAAGTGAGGCATGTTGCTGATAGAGAATAGGTGACTAAGAAAAATGTCCAGGCTATCCTTGGGCTAATGCATGAATGGTAAATGTAGGTGTCTTTCAAATAAGAAATTCTGGCTTAATGGAAAAGTTATATGCTATGTTTTGTAAATGAAAAGTTGAAACATTAGACGCAAATGTCCAGAGGATGACAGAAATGGCACAAATAAATATGGACAATGTAGGGGAATTAATGATAGGATGTAGTTACTTAGTAAATAAAATAGAAAAGAACAGAGAACCAAGGAGAGATCAGTAGAACCCCATGGCTTTTAAGGAGTATCAGAGGAGCAGAAACCCCATGAGTAAGTAACACAGGAGGGTGGGAAGAAGAAGAGCCCAAATATCAGGAGCAATTTTCACCTGGTCCTTTATTGTTAATGCTCCACCACATCATTTCTTTCACCGTTACTCAGGAATCCCACATCCAATCATGAAAAAATGTCCACATTGCATACATTTAGAAACACTTAAAGAAGTCGGCAGATAGTTCATGCAACAACCTACATTCCTATCTCTCCAGTATGTGACATAACATCTAAACTATTACTTAATTTGTGTGTGGGGGGGGGACAAAAGAGCCATTGTTCTCTTATGCATTTCCTTTTTGTCATCATATTTTCCTTGTGTGATTAGTTTTGCACACTTAGGTTTTGTACATTTACAACCTACCCTAACATTTTCCCCACAAAATGCTATTTAATGGTATTTGCACTGATAACTAAAAATAATATTGGCATCATAAATCCTTTTTCCTGATTATGTCTGTTCAGTTTTTCCTGGTCCTGCTTCTCAATAATCATTTCTCGTTATAGGAGACAAATTGGTATACTGTGTGCAATCAAAAATAGATGCTGAGGGTCTTTGCATGGGGTATTTGTTACAGAGGGTGGTATGAACATTAATAAGACAGAGATTTGACAAAACATTAAAATTCAACTTGTCACGTCATTTACAAATTTATATGGGACTTAAAGTATGCTTTAATTGATCTGTTTACATACGGTG
The DNA here is from genome assembly GCF_030254825.1 of Meriones unguiculatus. Taxonomy (NCBI): domain Eukaryota; kingdom Metazoa; phylum Chordata; class Mammalia; order Rodentia; family Muridae; genus Meriones; species Meriones unguiculatus. Next base: position 7,137,423 of record NC_083364.1, on the reverse strand, counting down.
TAGATTGGTCTTTGTGGTTCTATCAATCTTCTCTGATATATTTGTTTTCATCTTTTAAAGTCTTTATAACACTTTATATGATATTTGATCTATAAATATTTCTTCCAGGATCTACTTTCCTTGCATGATTAAGTTTGTATAGGCGAAGCATAGACATGTCATAAATGTGTGTATCTTCACAGTTTTGCAACATGATGAAAAACTCCCTAGGTTATGAAAATATGCTGAGTTCATGAAAATTCTAATCTGCCCTTCTCTAGTGCTCAAATTCCTTAATTAATTTACAGCCAAATGTATTTCTATACAAACTAATACAGCTTTTTCTTTAAATTTTTTATGTAAATTGAGTATTTCCGCTTGAAAATTTATTTTCAGGGTTAGTTTGTTTTGTTTAACATTTCTTTATTTACTGATTTATCCAGAGATATATTATGCCAATTTACATTTTCACCTTATTTTATTCCATTGTACAGATGAATCAAAAGACATGAATCTGCTTTATTATTGATGGAATTTTATTTTTATCCTGCTGTGTTGTTATTAACATTTTGATCCTATTTCCAAGTATACATACAGTGTATGGGTAATTTCCATAGCTAATATACATATTAGTAGTAGATTTACTCTTCGGAGGTGTTATATGTTTTCTTCAATTGATCACACCAGGCATTGTTCTGTAGTAGTTTTAGCAGTTAAGTTTCATATGGGCATTGGAGAATTCCCGTTAATTTCCATTCTAACACAAGATATTATCAAACATTTCTAGAACTGCACACTTTATTAATACATGCATATTAAGGTTATAGCTCATACAGAACCTGTAAGAATCAACTCAATTCAGTGTTCTATCTTTTCATATGCACATTGGCCAGCTACATATTTGTGTTTGCAAAGTTGTAGTTCTTCATTTTCCCACTTGCAGTCTTGTCATTTTTGTTATAACTTTCTTGGCATTAAGTTATTAAAAACCCATACAATATATAGTTTCTCCTCCCAGATCCTACCTACTTTTCCACTCATCCAACTCTATGCCTTCTTTTTTTTTCCTTCTTAGAAATGAAACAGGCAAATTAAAAAAAATAAGAATTGAAACAATACTACAAAAAATTACAAGAATGGATCAATAGAATTGAACTGAAGATCCAGAAATGAACCCACACGCCTATAAATGCTTGATTTTTAACAAAGAAGCTAAAACCATACAAAAAACAAACAAACAAACAAACAAAAAAACCCAGACAGGATCTTCAATAAATGGTGCTGGTCTAACTGGATGTCTACATGTAGAAAACGCAAATAGATCCAAATTTATCACCATACACTAAACTAACATCCAGGTGTATCAAAGACCTCAGCATAAAACCAGACACACTAAAACTATTAAAAGAAAAAGTGGGAAGGAGCCTTGAACTCATTTGCACAGAAGACAACTTTCTGAACAGAACACCAAGAGCTCAGGCTCTAAGACCAACAATCAATAAACTGGATCTCATGAAAATGAAAAGTTTCTGTAAAACAAAGGACACTGTCAACAGAACAACAAAATAGCACATAGACTGGAAAAGATATTTAACAATCCTACATTCGACAGAGAGCTTATATCCAAAATATATAAAGAACTCAAGAAATTAAACACCAACAACCAAAACAATCCAATTTAAAATGGGGTATAGAGCTAAACAGAATTCTCAACAGAGGAATCTCAAACAGCTAAGAAGCACTTAAAGAAATGCTCAAGTTCTTCAGTCATCAGGAAAATGGAAATTAAAATGACTCTGAGATTCCATCTTATACCTATCAGAATGGCTAATATTAAAATCTCAAGAAAGAACATGCTGGCAAGGTTGTGGAGAAAGGGAAACCTCCTCCATTGCTGTGTAAGTGCAAACTTGTACAACCACTTTGGAAATCAATCTGGGGCTTTCTCAGAAAATTGGAAACAGCTCTACCTCAAAACTCAGCTATGCCTTTCCTGAGCATATACCCAAAAGATGCTCCACCATACAACAAGGACATTTGCTCAACTATGTTCATAGTGGCTTTATTCATAATAGCCTGAAACTGGAAAAAACCTAATGTCCCTCAACCAAAGAGTACATCCATACCATGGAATACTACTCAGCTATTACAACCAAAAACATGACATTTGAAGGCAAAGCAACGGATCTGGAAAACATCCTGAGGGAGGTAACCCAGAACCAGAAAGACACTCATGATATATACTCACTCATAAGTTGATATTAGCCATACAATAAATGATAACCATACTATAATCCACAGACCTAAAGAAGCTAAATAACAAGGAGACCCTAAGGATGATGCTTAATTCTCATTCAGAAGAGCAAATAGAATAAACACCAGAAGCAACTGAAGAAAGAGAACAGGACTGGAGCCTACCATAGATGTCCTCTGAAAGGCTCCACCCAGCAGGGAATTGAAGCAGATGCTGAGACTCACAGCCAATTTTTAGGCAGAGTGCAGGGAATCTTATGGACCAGTCAGGACTTAAAAGGACCCAGAAGGTACAGGAGCTCTACAAGAAGTCCAACAGAGCCAACAAATCTCAGCTCAGGGGAGACTGATGCATCAACCAAAGACCATGCACAGAGAGGACGTGGGTCCCCTGGCTCAGATGTAGCTCAGACTCCATGTGGCTTCCCTAGTCAAGGGAGCAAGGGCTTTCTGTGACATAGTCTGTGTTGCCTGCTCTTGGATCACTTCCACCTGGCTGGTGGCCTTGCCAGACCATAGAGGAAGAGGATGCATGTAGTACTGATGAGACTCGATAATCTCAGGTCAGTTGGTAGGGAAGGGGGACAGGGGACAAGGGGAGGGAGGGTAGAACCAGGAGGAGATGAGGGAGGGAGCTGTGATTGGGATGTAATGTGAATAAATTAAAAATTATTCAAAGAGCAGCGCTTGTGAATATGGGAGGTAACAGAAAGCTTCTTTAATCTCTCGGCCATAGTCAACGAGTTATGAGCCCTGGCATCAGGGTGCGGAAGGCACGGTTTGGTTTTTCAATAACGGGAATCAGCAATGGTAACTGAACATTTTTATCCTGGTGATGTATGAAAAGGACCAAAGGCAGGAAAATTGTTCCCGTAAGGAGTTAAGAGCAAATTGTTCCTAAGACCTCCTAAGTCTCAGCATTTAATTAATTAATTAAAGAAAAAAGAAACACACCCACAGTTATACCACACACACACACCAAAAAAAAAAAAAATAGAAACTATAATATACAAGCAAAAGGTCAGTAAGAGAAGCCAAATCAAAGCAATATGAGACAAAGAAAAATCTACAAATCATTATTGACTTCATTTTGTGCTTCCTATCTACTACGGGGCATGGAGTCTGGAGATGTTTTCTATGCCTTGGATACAAACCCTCAGTTTCTGGCTGTTGTTTTGAAACACTTGAGATCCGTGTGGTATTTACACATTACTACACTACACCATGAGCACTCAGGGTAATTTATTGATATACTGCGAGGCGCAGTTAGCTTTGTTACATGTCAGTTGTTATAACATGGGGTCTGTATTAAATAATCTGTTTTATCCCATGGCCCATAGCTTCTTATGTACTACTAAACGCCACTAAAACAGGCAACATAGTTTCCACTCACCCTCTACTAATTATTAGGTTTTTGTTTAATTCTTACACTATTTTCTTTTATTATTGGATGTGTGTCTAGGTTACGAAGGATAGTCATAGCTGTTACCATTTTACAGATAATAATAAAAAAGTTTAGAGCACTAAGGGAATGGGTTACTTGTGTTGTTAACGTGGCAAAATAAACAAAAATGCATTTAAAGAAGGAGCGGTTTACTTTGACTCTAGTTGGAGGGCACAGTCCTTAATGGTGGAGAACTCAGAATCGCAAGGCCTGGAGACAGCTGCACATAAAGTGTCCTCAGTACAAAGGCAGAGTGACGAATGTTAATGCTTATTTCTCTTTTCCAGAGGTTAGGCTAGGTCTGCACACAGCATCTACCTTAATCCACATCACCCTCCCAGGCATGCCCTTAGGTCTGGCTTCTAGGTGATTCTATCAGAGTTCTTACTCCGTGTCAAACATATCAGCTTTAAGCCATAATCTTCCATCCCTTCTATCCATAGGGCCATAGTCAACTCAGTGAAAATGGTGAGCCTGGAGACTTCTCCCCTGGGTAAGTCGAGATTCCATCAAGTTGATAATCAATATTATCCATCACATTAAATCTACTTACTTAGAATATTCTATTAAAATATGATTCTAAAGCTAGAGCACAGACTGTCAATACTTCATTACATCATTTTATAGAGTATGATTTAAAAATATAGAATAACGTTGGAAAATGTTTTGCAAGTCACTTATTCATTCTCTTCTAATTTATAATTGTGAATATACAGTCTATGATTTTCTCGTACTTAAACAACCTGGGGTTTAAATAAAGACCATATCATTTGTTAGTCTGTCATGATTTTTGTTGTTTAATGGAAAATCAAAAGGGAAACCCTTGATGAACCTTGATGAATTTTGTAAAATGATTCCAGTTGCCAACTTTGTCAAAATTACATTAACTTAGTCATTATTAGTTATCTTATTAATCTATAGCTCATTGGGGTGAGGTCTTAGGAAATGTGATTAGGAGGAGCAGAGTGTTAAGAAAGTAGCTTTAAAAAAAGTTAGTATGAGTGTTCTGTTGAACTTATTGTCTGAAATTTTACATCATCTTTCTCATGCAACTGACTGACACCAACTGATATCTTTATGAATATTTCCACTGGGAAGTGTGATTCAACTGGAAGTTTTTGAATTAGGGTAACCAAATTTTCAGAGTAATTCCTTATATTGCATCAAATTTTCATGGAGTTATTCTTTTATTATATAAAATAAATAAATTCAAACTCCTGAGTGTCAACCTAAGGCACTTTATAAATGTCTAATAATATCTAGCATGATATTCAGGCCTTTCTAAATGGAATTTTATAGCCTCCGTGCTGTTAATATATACACATTTTTCAATGAAAATTCTTCAACAAAAACTCATGTGAAGATTATGATAAAGCTCTACAATACATTCCTATTAAATTGGATCCTGTAAGAATAATATTATTTCTAAAGTCTGAGAAATTTTAAATCATCACTACATGGAACAATGAATGTTTTCTGAAATCACATCAATATACTCATTTTCAAGATGTACCTCATAGTTTTATTGTTCCTATTTTGAGGAAAATGTCAAAAATAATTTTATGAAAGTATTTATAAAACATAATTTTATAGTTTATATAGAAAATAATTCTTATTTTACTTAAAATGTTTCATAAAATAGAGCTAACAGCAATACCATGTATACATTTAAATATTTTCATATAACTAACTTCCTAATATAGTATGAAGATAAACTTTACTGTTTCAAAAATAGTTTTTTAGAGTAGATAAATCATATATTAAGACTTTTAATTTATGTCACGTGTCAGTAATAAATTAGTTCAATTCACAAACATTAGAGTGAAATATTTTGCATGAAATAAGTTACCATTAAACACTAGGAGTATTCCTCTACAGAGAATTCTCTGTTTATCTCTGTTCCCCAATTTTTAATTGGATTACTGGGTTTGTTGCTTTTCAGCTTCTTGAGTTCTTTATATATACTGGATATTAGCCCTCTGTCAGATAAAGGGTTGGTGAAGATTCTTTCCCAATCTGTTTTGTTTTGATGATGGTGTCCTGTGCTTTACAGATGATTTTCAGTTTCATGAGGTCCCATTTATTGATTGTTGCTCTTAGAGCCTGTGCTGTTGGTGTTCTGTTCAGGAAGTTGTCTCCTGTGCCAATGAGTTCTAGGCTGTTCCCCACTTTTTCTTCTAGCAGATTTAGAGTATCTGGTTTTATGTTGAGGTCTTTGATCCACTTAGACTTTAGTTTTGTGCAGGGTGATAAGTATGGATCTATTTGCATTTTTCTACATGTAGACATCCAGTTAGGCCAGCACCATTTGCTGAAGATGCTATCTTTTTTCCACTGTATGGTTTTGGCATCTTTGTCAAAGATCAGATGTCCATAAGTGTGTGGGTTTATTTCTAGGTCTTCTGTTTGCTTCCATTGATACACCATTCTGTTTCTATGCCAATACCATGCAGTTTTTATTACTGTTGCTCTATAGTACAGCTTAAGATCAGGGATGGAGATACCTCCAGAAGATCTTTTATTGTAGAGGATTGTTTTAGCAATTCTGTGTTTCTTGTTAATCCATATGAAGTTGAGAATTATTCTTTCCGTGTCTGTAAAGAATTGTGTTGATAATTTGATGGGAATTGCATTGAATCTGTAGATTGCTTTTCATAAGATGGTCACTTTTACTATGTAAATTCTGCCAAGCCATGAGCATGGGGGATCTTTCCATCTTCTAAAATCAACAGCAGAAAAACACTTTAAAGAAATGCTCAACATCATTACCATTAAGGAAATGCAAATCAAAATGACCCTGAGTTTTCACCTTATACCCATCAGAATGGCCAAGATGAAAAACTCAAGTGACAACACATGCTGGAGAGGTTGTGGAGAAGGGGGAACCCTCCTCCACTGCTGGTGGGAATGTAAATGTGTACAACCATGCTGGAAATCAATCTGGCAGTTTCTCAGACAACTAGGAATAGCGCTTCCTCAAGATCCTGACATACCACTCCTAGGCATATATCCAAAAGAGGCTCAAGTACACAGTAAGGACATTTGCTCAACCATGTTTGTAGCAGATTTATTTGTAATAGTCACAGGCTGGAAACAGCCCAGATGCCCCTCAATTGAAGAATGGATGCAGAAATTGTAGTACATCTACACAATGGAACATTACTCAGCAATGGAAAATAAGGAAATCATGAAATTTGCAGGTAAATGGAGGAACCTGGAAAGGATCATCCTAAGTGAGCTGTCCCAAAAGCAGAAAGACACACACAGTATATACTCACTCATATAGACATATAACATAGGATAAACCTACTAAAATCTGTACACCTAAAGAAACTAATCAAGAGAGAGGACCTTGACTAAAATGCTCAATCCCCATCCCGAAAGGCAAAGAGGATGGACAACAGAAGAAGAAGAAAACAGGAAACAACCTAGGAACCTGCCACAGAGGACCTCTGAAAGGCTCTGCCCTGTAGACTATCAAAGCAGACACTGAGACTTATGGCCAACTGTTCGGCAGAGTGCATGGAATCTTATGCAAGAAGTGGGAAATAGCAAGATCTGGAGAGGACAGGAACTCCACAAGGAGAGCAAAAGAACCAGAAAATTTGAACACAGGGGTCTTCTCAGAGACTCATACTCCAACCAAGTACCAAGCATAGAGATAACCTAGAACCCCTGCACATATGTAGCACATGACAGTTCAGTGTCCAAGTGGGTTACATAGTGATGGGAAGAGGGACTGCCTCTGACATATTCTGATTGGCCTGCTCTTTGATCACCTTCCCCTGAGGTGGGGACAGCCTTACCGAAACACAGAAGATGACAATGCAGCCACTCCTGATATGATCTGATAGACTAAGATCAGAAGGAAGGAGAGGAGGACCTCCCCTATCAGTGAATTTGTGGAGGGGCATGTGTGAAGAAGGGGAAGGGAGGGTGGGATGGGGAGGGGAAAAGGGAGGGGTTTATGGGGGGATACAAAGTGAATAAAGTGTAATTAATAAAATAAAATAAAAAGAAAAGAAAAAGAAAAAAACACTAAGAGTATGTGTGAAATGATTGATTGAAAGAATATCAAGGAATGAATACAATTATTGCTCGGAGTTATCTATCACTTTCAAACAAATGGAATTATTTCTTTTTTATTTTATTTATATATATATTTTAATTCTTTATTAATTACACTTTATTCACTTTGTATCCCCTCTGTGGTTCTCTCCCTCCTCCTGTCCCAATCCCTCCTTTCCTCCACCCTCTGCATGCATGCCCCTCCCCAAGTCCACTGATAGGAGAGGTCTTCTTTTCCCTCCTTCTGATCCTCGTCAATTAGGTCTCATCAGGAGTGGCTGCATTGTCTTCTTCTGTGGCCTGGTAATGCTGCTTCCCCTTCAGGGGGAGGTAATTAAAGAGCAAGCCAGTCAGTTCATGTCAGAGACATTCCCTGTTCCTATTACAATGGAACCCACTTGGATACTGAACTGCCATGGGCTACATCTGTGCAGGGGTCTTAGGTTATCTCCATGCATAGACTTTGGTTGGAGTATCAGTCTCAGGAAAGACCCCTGTGCTCAGATTTTTTGGTTCTGTTGCTCTCCTTGTGGAGTTCCTGCCCTCTCCAGATCTTACTCTTTCCCACTTCTTACATAAGAATCCCTGCACTCTGCCCAAAGGTTGCCCATAAATCTTAGCATCTGCATTGATAGTCTGCAGGGCAGAGCTTTTCAGAGGTCCTCTGTTTCAGGCTCTTGACTTGTTCCCTCTTTTCTCCTTCTTCTGATGTCCATCCTCTTTGTTTTTCTGGATAGGAATTGAGCATTTTAGCAAGAGTCCTCCCTCTTGATTAGTTTCTTTAGGTGTACAGATTTTAGTAGGTTTATCCTATATTATATGTCTATATAGTGAGTATATACCGTGTGCATCTTTCTGCTTCTGGGATAGCTAACTCAGGATGATCTTTCCCAGACCCCGCCATTTACCTGTAAATTTCAAGGTTTCCTTGCTTTTTATTGCTGAATAATATTCCATTGTGTAGATATATCACAATTTGTTCATCTGTTGCTCCACTGAGGGGCATCTGGGCTGTTTCCAGCTTCTGGCTTTTACAAATAAGATAAAATACTCAAGAGACAACACATGCTGGAGAGGTTGTGGAGAAAGGGGAACCCTCCTCCACTGCTGGTGGGAATGTAAACTTGTACAACCACTCTGGAAAGCAATCTGGCGCTTTCTCAGACAACTAGAAATAGCGCTTCCTCAAGATCCAGCTATACCTTTCCTAGGCATATACCCAAAAGAGTCTCAAAGTACACAATAAGGAAATTTGCTCAACCATGTTTGTAGGAAGTATTTCTAATACCACGATATTAAAATGATTAATACATTCTTTTAAGTATTTTCAGAAATGTCTTTTAAGTTGTAGAACTATATTTCATTGTATATAACATTTATAAATTTCTATTTATTTAATTAAAACATAATTACATTATTTTCCTTTCTCCCTTAACTCCCTCTAATCTCTCCCATGCTCTGCTACTTAGTCTCAAATTCACAGTCTCTTTTTCTTCAATTATTATTGTTACATATCTGTGAATAATTATATAAATACATCCTACTAAGTCTGTGTATGTTTTTATTCCTGACCACTTTGTATTCACTTTCCATTTAGAGGCTCATTCCTGGGGAAGAGTAAAATTCCTCTCTTTGAAGTTACTATTTATCTGTAGCTCTTTGTCTAGGAGCCACATGAAATCTCCCCCATCCATGTTAGCATGCTTGCCAGTTCTCATTGTTCAGGTCTTGTCTAAGCAACCATATGGTTCAGATTCCAAGGGTGTAGCTTTCCCGTCATACCTAGAAGACCCCAGAAACATCCATAGCAAATTATATTATCTCATATTGGCATAAAATTATACACACACAGCGTGTGTACATATAGCACATACATTACATGTATTTTTAAATGAAGCTATGCCACCTGGACTATCAACGTTTATTTTAAGAACCATAGGCTTGTCTGAAAAAAAAGAAACAGCATAAAAAATCTCCTTTTGAGCCATTGGTCAGGGACCTCCAAGACACTCCACAAAAAATATAATATGCTCATGGCTGACTCACTGAAGTTTAAGGTAAGTTCCTATTGCTGAAGATGCCATCCATTTCACATACAGGATTGGAGATGTTGATTTGGATTTGAGGACTAACTTTCACATATGTTAGTCATATATGTTAGTCAAATATACAGTATGCTAAGTCAACAAAGTGGTCAGTACATAGCCCGGCCCATCCGTGATGCCTATGAACTTCAGCTACGGCAACCATGACAAGACGTCCATAATCGTCCAGTAGTGGCACTCATATCTTGATAGTAAACTCCATCTGTCTAGTTGGGCTTATGGCCATCCCAGCACATGTGAAACACTGCCTGGTATTGTAAGCCTAGCCAACCAATTGTAGTGGCAAACACAGTACTGCCATTTTGCTAAAGATTTTATTTTTATGCATAGTGTCAGGTTTACAGAAAATTTAAGGAGAAACTACAAAGATTTCCTTATATAGACCTTTTCCCAGCATTTACATTGTCATCGTTTTAGCAGCCTCATAACCAGGCTTGCCTCAAACTCAATCCAGCTCCTCTGCCTTCACAATATGGGGATCAAAGGTATTCATTACCATGCCTGGTTCAGGTGAAGTATTCTAAATGCAATAAAAATCAATCAAGAAATATCCCCACATGCTCACAGTCCAATTTGATGAAAGCAATTCAACTAAGGTTCTCTCTTCCCAGGTGTGTCAAGTTGACAACCAAAGTTAGCTACCACACAGCCCTTCACCTCCATCCTCCACGAACACTTTGACAACGCCATGCTTAAATGGATTAACAACAGTCTTGGCTTTGTTTGGTCTGCGAGTCAATCTGGGGTTTCTGTCTATTAATATTCAAATAGAAACAAAAGGCCAGTAATGATAATGTAAGAAAAACAGACATGTTTGTGACCTATTTATAAGGAAATTTAATGAAAATTACTAAAGAAAAAGTAGAGTCTGGGAAGAAAAAGAATAAAGGATGATGTGTAGTTTGAGAAAAGTGCTAACTCCTAATGCTTTTGCTGGTATGAAAACAGCTGTGCAATAAGGGCTAGGGAAGGTATGGGGTGCTCCTTGGATGTATCAACTTTCAAATTTATATTGTGTATCCAAGGAGAATCTAAAGGTACCAACACGGTAAGGCATCCAGATACATGGATAGGAGGGGCCACAGTGATGGATTTAAACCTTGGACTATATACAATCATAAAAGGAACAAGTACAAAGAAAACTAGGATAATTCATAGTCAGTACTGAACATTTTTCTCATCATTACTCTGACAGAGAAACACAGGTACCAAGCTTCTCTAAACTTGAAGTCTTACCAAGTTTGAATTTTTCGCTTGTCTAGAGGACAGACCAGAGCTTCCAGGACAGGGATTTCTAGGCTAAAATTTAGAGTCTTCTGTTCCCTGTTTATCTACAAACTCATCTTAATACTTGTTACTTTGGTGAGTGCAGCAGCTCCCAATAGTAGGCTCTGCATACTGCTCTCCCGGCTTTGTCTTGCTTCTTCCTGTTTTGTGACTGGCCCGATGTCCTGTGCTTTGAAGATGATTATGATCCTGTCACTATTGCCTGCCCCTCACCTTATATAAAGGAGCCTTCACCATTGAATTCCATGGATTAATCTCCTACAGACTGGCCATGCAAGACTGCTCTGATGGGAGCATCTCAGAGTTCTTCTTCCTGAAAATGTAAGGATGGTCTACAAGGAACTCACATTGTCACCTGGTCACAACAGTGGCTGATTGTGGCACAGCTCAAAGGCTCAGCACTACTGTAAATTGACTTTTAATTGCCAGGGCTATGCCATGGACTCTGTGTAAAAGGCATATTTGTACAATGTAAAGTAGATGAAGTGAGCAGATAAAATTAGTTAGGGATTCATTAAGTAGATTTCAGTATACAGAGCCATTCAGAAAAATCTCATAAAACTTTGGGAATTTGAGTTTTTTTTTCTTCACTCTCAATGATAAAAATAACTTTAGAGATTCATTAAGCTGAATGTGACCTGGAGGAAACAGAATAATTAAAGTGTTACTTTCCTGTAGTCAAGAGATAATGCCCCATCAGCTTACCTGTGCAGTAAAGGAATTACTCTGATATCTTGTTTTATATGTCTGTGAGGTATGTGTGTGTTAAAAAGAGAAATCTCTTTCGGGTTTTAATGGTTTTTGTTTATTCATAACAAATTCATACATGTATAGATGTATTTATTCATACATCTATACATGTTCATCAGTCATGTGGATGTCTCATTCTTCCTTTCAATTTATCCTAGTCCTCCTGCTCTATCACTTTTCTGTTCTCGGTAGTTATGTTCTGATCCTTTCTCCTCTGATGCTCTTGGCTATGTTTCGTTAGAGCAATAGTAACTCTAATGAAGACACCTTCTGACTTCATGTTTTCCATTTTTTGTAATTTTTGTTATTAATTATCTCTTGAGACCAGTTAGTGATGTCCACATTTACATGGCTCTGGGGCCATTCACTGGAACATAAACAATGTATCAATGGCCATCTTCCAAAGAGAGGGATTTAAACCCAATCAAAAGACCTTGACTGGAGAGATTCTAGGCCCTGAGCAGGGTAGGACTGGGCCTACTGTTGTTTGGTAAATTAATAATTTTTGCTAGGGCTGCTGAAATGTTTCATTTTTCTGATTTTGAATTTTTTCCTACCTTGTGCTCTTTTTACATGTCTAAGTTTGCAGAAAGGTTGTCAAGATTTATAGTATGCAAGCAATTATTGCTGGGACAAATAAACATGTCATGTTGACCAGTGTGTGTGACCATAACATGGAAGGAGCCTCGGGGGTAGGGGAAGCATAACTATGATATGAAGAGATGATATGAAGAGATAGCTGGCAGAAACCAGAGCTTTATCAAGTCACTGCTACAGTGACTAAAACATCCATGATAGACACACCTGACAGTTTCAAAACACAGCTGGAGAAGAAAGATTGTTATTGTAAGATTTCTCCATTGACATAGAAAGTGAACTCAGGCTCTGCCTGGTAATAAGGGGATGAGTGATTCTCTAAAAAACTTCAGTGAGGATCCTTAGAGGTATATTATTTGGGAGTAATTAAAATAATGGGCTATGACACTCTTAAATAAACTGAATCCTAAAGGAACACCTTAAGTAGAAATGTATGGGACATTTCAGACAAACAAACAAACAGAAGAAAAACAAAAAAGCTAATTTAATCTTGTCATTCATTTTTATTTGAAATTGTTTTGAGTCTTTCCTAGCCCCTCACCCTCTGGTGCGTATATACACCTTATTTTAATCTGAAAAATTGTGGCTAGTGTTATTTTTCTCATTTAATTATTTTAAAAGTAACAGATATAAAAGTACATCTATTTCACAGCCATATAATCAGACTCAAATTGGTCCCTACAATGCAGCTCTCACAAAGGACCACAGACAGAGTTTAAAAGTACAAAGAGAATGGTGAGCTCTTGACTCTTAAGTTCTGGTGCTCTTAATAGGTTAACAATTATTTGCTTTTTATCTCTCCTGTCTCTACATGGGCTCCATCCCTTTCTTTGCCTCAAAATGGTGCTCGTAGCTAACCGAAAATACTCCATCACAAAAGGACCATGCCTTCTGCTTTCAGTAAGCCAAAGACATGCTTTTATTCTTGGGTTGGTTTCACTGTGAAATAGTCCCGATCCTATTTTACCTTTTATAAGCTCTAGGATTATCAGAGGGGATTAATTTGGATGCAGAGGTTTGAGGAAAATTAACATATGGATGATAATTTTACCCAGCATGCCCTCAATCCTCGCTTTCCACTCTCCACTCTCTTCTTCATTTCTTTCTTTAAGAGCCCACAGGTAAAGGCAAGTGAAGCATCAGTGACTCCAATAACTCCTCAAAAGATCCTGATCCACTGCACACAGTGTTGATCTGCTAGGGACTCCCTGTACACTAGTGAAGTCTCAAAATGTATCCGGGGCCAGGGTGGTGACTGCTTCCCCTTCTTTATGGAAGTCTGCTAAGGTGATCTTGCCCACCCCACTTCCCCTACATTTCCTTAAAGTTGCTCCAACCTGACTGATTGTTCCTGGTGCTTGAGGATAGCATGGGATGGTGTGATTGGCCTTTCAATCACTTAAAGGCTGTTACGCTGGATAATAAAGTTATATCTGCAGCTTTGTGTCTGGTCTCCAGAGCTTGATTCCCATAGTTCTTTAGGGGCTTCATCACAATTCACTCCCTTTCCCCTTGTTTCTGATCCCCACATTCAGGAGCTGAGCCTGGACATGGTGCTGCCTGTAAACCCAGCTCCTGTGAGGTAGAGGCAAGAAGACCAGGAATTTAAGACCAGCTTGGACTGCATAAGATATTGTCTCAAAAAATACAAGAGGATAGAGCTAAATACAAAATCTTATATACTGATGTTTGTTTTATATCATTCTGGCAAATTTAGGGAGGTGAGTTGATTTTAATGATTATGGTGGCTCTCACTTTGCACATAAATTTTAAGCTTTCAATTAACTCTATCTATAATGCCCAATTTTTTATTAATATATTTTTTATTTTTTACAGTTTATTCATTTTGTATCCCAGCTGTAGCCCCACCCTCGTCCCCTCCCAATCCAGCCCTCCCTTCCTACCTCATCGCATTCCATACCCCTTCCCCAGTCCACTGATAGTGGAGGAATTCCTCCCGTTCCATCTGACCCTAGCCTATGAGGTCTCATCAGGACCAGCTGCATTGTCTTCCTCTGTGGCCTAGTTAGTCTGCTCTCTCCCCCCTTAGTTAGAGATGACTAAAGAGCCAGCCACTAAGTTCATGTCAGAGACAGCCCCTGCTCCCCTTATTAGGGAGCCCATTTGGAGACTGAGATGCCACTGGCTACCTCTGTGCAGGAAGTCCAGGTTATCTCTTTGAATGGTCCTTGGTTGGAGTATCAGTCTCAGAAAAGACCCCTAGGCCCAGATTTTTAGTTCTGTAATGTTCTCCTTCTGGAGATCCATACCCTTCTAGCTCTTTCTAGCTCCCCCTTCTTTCATAAGATTCCCTGCACTCTGCTCAAATTTTGGCTATGAGTTTCAGCATGTGTTTTGATACCCTGCTGGGTAGAGTCTTTCAGAGGCCCTCTGTGGTAGACTCCTGTTTGTTCCTTATTTTCAACTTCTTCCTATGTCTATCCCATTTCCTTTCTGAATGAAGACTGAGCATATTACCCAGGGCCCTCCTTATTGCTTAGCTTCTTTAGATTTTAGTATGATTATCCTATATTTATGTCTAATATACACTTAAAAGTGAGTATACACTATGTGTGTCTTTTTGTTTCTGGGATAACTCACCCAGGATAACCTTTTCTAGTTCCTACTATTTGCTTGCAAATTTCATGATTTCCTTGTTTTTAATTGTGAAGTAATATTCCAATGTGTAAATGTATACAATTTCTTAATTGAGGGACATCTGGGTAGTTTCCTGATTCTGGTTATTATGAATAAAGTTGCTATGAACATGGTTGAGCAAATGTCCTTGTTGTATACTTGAGCATGTTTTGTATATATGCCTAGGAGTGATGTAACTAGATCTTGAGGTATCACTATTCGAATTGTCTGAGAAAGTGCCAAATTGATTTCCAAAGTGGTTGTACAAGTTAACATTCCTGACAGCTATGGAGGAGGGTTCTCCTTTCTCCACACCCTCTCCAGCATATGTTGTCACTCGAGTTTTTGATCTTAGCCATTCTGATGGGTGTAAGATGGAATCTCGGTGTCATTTTTATTTGCATTTCCCTGATGCTGAACAAGGCAATACAGCAAGCCTGTAGCCAACATTAAACTAAACAGAGAGAAACTTAAAGCAATCTGACTGAAACTGGGGACAAGGCAAGGCTGCCCACTCTCTCTATATCTTTTCAACATAGTTCTTGAAGTCCTTGCTAGAGCAATAAGACAAATAAAGGAATCAAGGGGATTTCAGTTTGGAAAGGAAGAAGTCAAAGTATCACTATTTGCGGATGATATGATAATATACATAAGTGACCCCAAAAATTCTACCAGGGAACTCTACAGCTGTTAAACACCTTCAGCAAAGTAGCTGAATACAAAATTAACTAAAAAAAAAATCAGTAGACCTCTTGTATACAAAAGACAAATGGGCTGAGAAATAAATTAAGGAAACAAAACCCTTTATAGTAGCCACAAATGACATAAAGTACATTGGTGTAACTCTAACCAAACAAGTCAAAGACTTGTATGAAAAAAAAAAAAAAATTCTAGTCTCTGAAGAAATAAACAGAAGAAGATATCAGAAGATGGAAAGATCTCCCATGCTAATGGTTTGGCAGGATTAACACAGTAAAAATGGCCATCTTACCAAAAGAATCTACAGATTCAATGCAATTCTCATCAAGTTACCAACACAATTCTTTACAGAACTTGAAAGAAAAATTCTCAACTTTGTATGGAAAAACAAGAAACCCAGCATTGCTAAAACAATCCTCTACAATAAAAATATCTTAATTAGATTACACCATTTGCCTGCAAATTTCATGATTTTTTTTGTTTTTAATTGCTGAGTAGTATTCCATTGTATAAATGTACCACAATTTCTGTATCCACTCTTCAACTGAGGGTCATCTGGGTTGTTTCCACCTTCATCCTGTGTGAGGTATCCCAGAAGCAAATAGACACACATGATATATACTCACTTATAACTGGATATTAGACATATAATATAGGATAATCATGCTAAAATATGTACACCTAAGGAAGCTAAGTAAGAAGGAGGACCCTGGGTAAGATGCTCAATTTTCATTCAGAAAGGCAAAAGAGACAGACATCAGAAGAAGGAGAAAACAGGGAACAGGGCAGGAGCCTATCACAGATGGCTTCTGAAAGACTCCACCCAGCAAGGTATCAAAATATATACTGAGATGCATAGCCAAACTTTGGGCAGAGTGCAAGGAATCTTATGAAAGAAGGGGGATATAGAAAGACCTGGAGGGAACAGGAGCTCCACAAAGGGAGCAACAGAACCAAAAAATCTGGGCACAGGGGTCTTTTCTGAGACAGATACTCCAAACAAGGACCATGCATGGAGATAACTTAGAACCCCTGCACAGAAGTAGCCCAAGACATCTCAGTATCCAAGAGTGCTCCCCAATAATAGGACCAGGCACCATCTCTGACATGAACTCACTGGCTGGCTCTTGGATCACCTCCACCTGAGGAAGAAGCAGCTTTGCCAGGCCACAGAGGAAGACAAAGAAGCCAGTTCTGATAGACTATGGTCAGATAGAAAAGGAGGAAGACCTCCCCTATCATTGGACTGGCAGAAGGGTGGGATTGGGAGGGGGTGGGGAAGGGAGCTACAGCTGGGATACAAAGTGAATAAACTGTAATTAATAAAATTTAAAATAAGTAAAAAAAATCTTCTGGATGAATCTCCATCCCTAATCTCAAGCTGTACTATAAAACAACCATAATAAAAATTGCTTGATACTGACATAGAAAGAGGCTAGTGGGTCAATGGAATTGAATAGAAGACCCAGAAATAAAATCACACATTTATGGACACCTAATCTTTGACAAAGATGTCAAAACCATACAATGGAAAAAAGACAGCATCTCCAACAAATGGTGCTGGTCTAACTGGATGTCTACATGTAGAAAAATGCAAATAGATCCATACTTATCGCCCTGCACAAAACTAAAGTCCAAGTGGATCAAAGACCTCAACATAAAACCAGACACATTAAATGGGTTAGAAGAAAAAGTGGGGAAGACCCTAGAACTCATTTGTACAGGAGACAACTTCCTGAACAGAACACCAACAGCACAGGCTCTAAGAGCAACAATCAATAAATGGGACCTCATGAAACTGAAAACCTTTTGTAAAGCAAAGGACACTGTCATTTGAACAAAACGACAGCCTGCAGACTGGGAAAGATCTTCACCAACCCTTTATCTGACAGAGGGCTAATGTCCAGTATATATAAAGAACTCAAGAAGTTAAAAAGCAACAAATCAAGTAATCCAATTTAAAAACATGGGGTACGAAGCTAAACAGAGAATTCTCAATAGAAGAATATCAAATCACAGAGAAATGCTTATAATGCCCAATTTTAAGTGAACCTTGTACAAATGTGTCTCGTTGGGCATTGTGTTAAAAAAAAAGTTTTAGCAAGTTCTTTTACTTTAAAATTCTCATGTAGTAGAAGTGACAAGAAATATCTCCCACAGGATGCGTTAGAGTTCGCAAACTTATGCTCTATAACAAAGCCTAGTTCCACAGTTTAAGCTCTTCTAATTATTTTCAGAACTTTATCCAATATGGGATTTTCAATTGATTCATTAGATCATAGAATATCTAGTAGATTGCAACTTTTCAATTAAAATTATCTTCATTTAAATAAAATTAAAGTTTTTTGAATTATGAAGCCACACCTTAGCAAATTTCTCCTACCAAATGATCCATAAATTTCTTTTTAACATTCTGTGACGTTATCGTTAGGCCTGTGTTGAATGGTCTTAATTCTTTCTTGTTTATCTTTAGTATATTAAGTATTCTTTGATGTTTCCCGGGAGGTATGAGCAAATATTTATACATCACACATAGTACACCGATAATAGGCCAAAAGAATTATCCCATGAAATTCAACTCATAAAGTTAGGGAATGTATTGGTGTCACTTAGAGGAAGAGTATAGATAGGAGTTCCTTATAGGAGGGATATAGGCGAGGGCTACTGACAGGAGGAGCATAATGGTGGTTACCTAGAGGAGTGTGGATGGTTTGAGGGCAGCTGCACCACAGTGTGGGAGACAACGCCTAGGCTATGTCCCGAGAGCACTCTGCATGACTGCAGGAAGCTGGACAGGTCACCTCAGCCCTCACCAGCCGTCCTTACTGCTCACACAATGTTGGGAAAGGCCTTGTGAACCATTTACGTTTTAGGGAAGCTGTGCGAATTTTAAGTAGTTCCCTTTGTTTTCTTTTATAATCAGTTTATACTGTTATTCCAGTTCCCTCCCACCTCCCTTGCCAGCCCCACCCTCACAAACCTCTCCCACATCACCTTCTCTTCTTCCCAGAGACGGGGAGGCCCCCAGGGCGTTAAAACCCACCTTGTCACCTCAAGTTGCAGCAGGGTTGAGAGCACCCTCTCCCACTGAGGCCAGACAAGGCAGCCCAGCTAAGGGAAATCGATCCGAAGGCAGGCAAGACAGTCAGAGGTAGCACCTACTCCCACTGCCAGGGGACCCACACGACCAAATGAGACACTCTCCAGTATAGACCCTTCGAATGTGAGGGAAATTGTTATGCAGTTGCCTTAGGATAATGGAAATGGAAATTGTGGACATGCTGCTCATTGGTAATACTACACGCTTTTAATTTTTTCTCTCCTAAAACATTTTGTCTATTCAGATAGTGTTCACAAGACCCTCATCAAATCTTCTACATATGTGTTTAATTTGTTTGACATTTTTTATGCTGCTCAAGGCTTCCTCTGGAAATGCTCATTCTTAATGTTTCTTCAGAATGCATGTGTGTGTGCTGTCTGTGTACCAGCATGGAGTTGTAGAATCACCTTTTCCTGTCGCCGTTGATTCTGTCTTCTCACTAAGCATACATGAATAATTTAGTTCAAACACGAAGTGTGGTTGATCTATGTTAAGTTAGAAGCACTGATTTTATTACATTTTTCCTTAGATTAAACTCCTATTACTTAGTGTTTCCATTTTTTTATTTTTATGAGATTATAAGATAATTACATCATTTCCCCCTTCCCTATCCTCTTTCCAAACTCATGTACCCCCTTCCTTTCCTTAAAATACATGGCATCTTTTTCTTTAAATGTTGTTGTTGTTGTTGCCAGTGATGGTGTGCATGTATTTGTGTGTGTGCATGTGCGTGGTGTGTCTTTGTGTGTATGTGTATATTCATAAATAAATAAACACAGCCTGCGAAGATTATATAACATTACATACACATGTATGTTCTTACAGCTGACCATATGGTAGTGGGTATGCTCTTTCCTGGGGAAGATGTCTGTCTCCCACTCTCAGTACTCCTGGATTGTGTGTAGGGTTTAGACCTCATCGTCTTTTCCCTGTCCACTTTTCCATGTCTACTGTTGTCCTGCTTCTGCACATGTTGGTGACTGCAGCATCTGACATTTCCAGGAGACACAATCTCTGTTCCTCTGGCTCTTTCAGCCTTGCAGTACCTCTTCCACAAATACCCATGACCTATTTTAAATGTTCTTTCAAACCCTAATTTTTGTATATTACTCAAAGTTCTTAGATGTGGAAGGCAGAACCAAGCTGTTCTGTTTATTAGGTAGAAAGGCAACATATTGAAAGGGCATCAGACAGCTCCCAGTGTCACTTGTAGAGACAGCAAACCAGAACTGTCTGTACAGAAAAGAACACAGTTTCTTTTCCTTGTCCTCCTGAATCTGAGTGAACTTTGATTGTTGTCATAAGCAATGTTTTGCAGAGAGAGTGCAAGGTTTTATACTGAAAAGAATTTTCTACCTCTCAACCCAAATTATAAAAAATAGAATTTCCAAACACAGTAATGAGACGCAATGGCAGGTGTTTAGATGGCCAATGCCTTCTACTCAACTTTAAACATGTGAAATTTTTTCTATAACTAGTATGGGAACCAACATAGTATGGTGGCTAATTTAGTATATTAGCTTGACTGGACTTGGATACTCAGATGGCTATTGATACATTGTTTCTAGGTATGTTTGTGAGTCAGCATTTGAGTAAGTACATCCTGAAAAACTGTGGCCTTCTTTAGTGCAGATGGGCATCTTCCAGTCCCCAGAAAAAAAAAAAAAGAAAAAAAATGTAAATTCTCTTTCTTGCTCAGCCTGAGCAACTGTCTTTGCTTGACCCAGATTGGATAACTTTATCGCCTTTGTTTCTTTTTTCAGAGGATAGCGAACCATACACTATCTTGAACATTGTTTCTGTTGCTTAAAAGTGTATTTTTGTGGGACCAGAAGATTGACTCAGTAGGTCAGAGTCGTTAAGACTCTTGTAAAGCATTCAGTTCCCAGCACTCACATGGCTGCGCCAAACTTCAGCTCAAGGGTCTCGATGATGGCTTCCGCTTCTGAATATTCACAGTGTACATACATACTCAGAAACACACCAATATAGAAGCATAAAATAACTAAATTTTACTAAATAATACACATATGCACACACAGCATAGACACAAATACACACACAGTGGGGAGAGAGAGAGACTGAGACAGACAGACAGGCATTCAGAGAGAGAGAGAGAGAGAGAGAGAAAGTTCTCCCAAAAGACATGGGTTTGATTCACAGCAGCCACATAGTGACTAATAAGCATCTGTCACTCAACTTAAAAAGGACCTGAAGCCTTCTGGCCTCTATGTATGCTACACAGACATACATTCATGCAATACACCTATACACATAAAACTAAAAAAATTAAAACCTTATACCTTCATATGCTAGAGATATAAATGTTATTGCCTATTCAATATTTTAATTACGCTTTCAGCCTAAAAGGTATACATGTTGCTAAGTGGAATAATTCCATAGGTACTTGGTAATATGTCGCTTTATTTCATTTTCTTGACACTCATTCCTCTGGAAGGGCTGTGCAGAGCACCAGAGGCTCCCACAGAAAGGGCGGAGAGAACAGAGACAGAATAGACGATGGGACACAGTAACAAGACAGCAGGAGTGGAGACTCCAGCTAGGAAAGGAAATGTTATTGTTGTGTCAGTTTTTCTCTTTCAGGAAATTTATTTTTCTTAACCTAAATAGAAATCTTCACTTAGTACCAACTTTATGCCTGATCCTGTTTTCTAAATATAATACTTTTGAATACTTATGGACTACAGTGCAGTACTTTAAAAATAAACATACAATGTCTATTGATCATATCAAGATCATAGATGTATCTGTAATTTCAAATATTTATTATTCTGTTGTGCAGGGAGCAATAAAATATTCTCTCTCTCTCTGCTAGACACTTTGAAATACAAGACTGTTGTCAAACACAGATGCCCTACTAAGCCATAGAGCTTTGCACTCCTCCCTCTCACCCAGTAATTCCCCTGATAACCACTTTCTCTTTCCAAGCAGCGTCCCAGCCTTTGCTACCCATTTTGCTCTATGCCACTAGATCTGTCAATTTCCACAAATAAACAAGAGCATGTTCTGCTTGGTTTTTTGGTACCTGTTGGATTCTATAACACCCTCAGTTCAACCAAAGTGATAGGAGTCTGATATTATTCATGGCTGAATCACATCACATCATGCATAAGTATTGTATTTTTTTATTTTTTATTTTTTCTTTATTAATTACACTTTATTCACTTTGTATCCCCCTTGTGGTTCTCTCCCTCCTCCCATCCCAATCCCTCCCTTCCTCCACCCTCTGCATGCATGCCCCTCCCCAAGTCTACTGATAGGGGAGGACTTCTTTTCCTTCCTTCTGATCCTAGTCAATAAGGTAGGCACCCACCCACTCATGGGAATCCTGGCTAATTCTATGATTAGGATGTTCTGATTGTCTTTCAAAAACCACAGAAATGCAGGTATCTCTTCAACAGCCTGCTTCCACTCTCTTCCTGTGGATGGACATGTGGTGATAAACGGACAGTTGCTCTCCTGTTCCCTTTGGAAACTCTACACAACTCTCCATGGCAGTGGCACTGTTTCACATTTTAACATCCGCAGCTGGGATGCACTCAGTGATCTTAGCAATACTGGACATCCTTGTGCTACTAAGCCTCTCTCTCACTTGGGGGTAAGATGTTGTTTCACATGGTTTTGACTTGATTAGTGACCTTTAAGATTCTCATAGGCCTTTTAGCTATTTGTGTATATTCAGATAATTTAACCATTTTAATGTTTTTCATCTTTAAAAGTGTGTGTATGTGTGTGTGTGAGAGAGAGAGAGAACATGTATGCATGTTCTACAGAGTTTAGTGGAGATCAAATGACAGCTGCTGTGGATCAATTCTTTTTCCACTCTTGTTTTTCATGCTGCCTACTCCAGGCTAGCTGGCCCTGGCACTGCTGATTAATTCCCCGTCTCGGGCTCCCATCTCATTGAAGAAATACTGGGATTACAGATACACATTACCTCACCCTGCCTTTTTCACTTAGTTTTGAGGAATCAATTTGGGTCTTCAGGCTTGAATTAAATTGTTGTGTTTGTAATTAGAGGTAGGAACTGTTTTCATTTTGTGAAACACTATTAAGCTACAAAACAAATGAAAACTGGAGTCAGGAAAAATATGAAAGTTCTAATTTGAAAATAAAAAAACTTTCAAATAGCAGTAACTTAAATTTCTTATGTTATATCGAAATAAAACTTTAAACTATTTTGCCTTCAGTGTATTTGTTTATTCCATTCTGGATACACACACGCACACACACACACACACACACACACACACATATAACTACATGCCACCATGTAGATTATGTACACGCAAAGCCCGAGACCAGGGTGCCAGTCTGGCTGGCCTCCGCTGGCGTCAGGCCACCTTCTTATACGTGTACAGATGTGCTTGTATCCGAGCATGTGATGTCTTCTCACCTCATGCCCAGATCCTAACCTGGACACGTGATCTCCCTCTGACCTCCTGATATGAGGCCACCAATCCCGCTTGCACAGGGGAGCTCATCCACACACACCGTGTCCTCACATAGAGTGTCACAGCGTCTTAAGCCTCGCTTACAGTTCCCCTATATAATTACGTCCCCAACAATCACCTTTAATATCTCACAAAATTTGGCACTGCGGGCATGGACGTATGCTCTATTGTGAGGGGATGGCGAAGGGAAACATCTTTTCAAAAGTAGTAAAAGCTTTACTTTAATCGTTATTTTCAGTCTGGGATTGGTTGAATTCGTGGATGTGTGGCCAGCAGTTAGAGAAATCTGAAAACACAATTACGTTGATATTAGTATTACAGTTATCCAAGCTTCCTCTTCCCTTTCTGCTTTTAGTCTGGTAATTAATTTCTCTAGCCTATTCCTAGCCCCCTTGTATGTTAGAAGATAAAAAGGTTCACTTTGATACAGGTATAGTTTATTAACTCTCCACGCATTTCTTTGTCAGATCTTTGCACATGTTTCTTAAATTTCCCTTTAATTCTTTTTAATACCCATTTTAACTACTTAAGAACTTTTCACAATATACTTTAATAATATTCATTCCCTTCTCCCTTCTCCCCCAGATCTTCCTAGCTCTAGTCCCTCTTCCTTATACACACAAGTTCTATGTCCTCTTTTTTGTATTAACCTATTAAGAATGATATTTACTGCCCAAATATTCTTGGATGCTTGACCTTCAGTGGGAGTGTGGCCAACTCACCACAGGATAGACTCATGGAAAAACGCTGACTTCTCTCTCGCAGCATCTATAAGTAAGTTTCTAGTAGCTCCTAGTGGTGGGACTCCATGTCCACCTTCTCCTTCCACGCTGGTCTGGCTTGAGCTTGCACAGCACCTGTGCACATTGTCCCAGTCCTCGTGCACTCACATGTGCAGCTGCCCTGCTTGTTTGTAAGACATTACCTCTGGCTCTTACACTTGTTCTGCTCTTCCACAATGATCCTCAGCCTGGAGAGAAAGGAGTACGATGTAGCTTCCCATTGAGACTGGGCCACTGAGCAGTCTTTTATTCTCTGTATCTTGGCTAGTTAGCTGCAGGTCTATGTACTAGGTCTAATGAATGCTTTTCTTAGAAGGATTGAGAGATGCAGTAATCTCTGTGAAAAACAATAGAATCCTTGGGAGCCAGCTTGATGCTATGTCCATTTCACAGGGTAGTAATAGGTTCTCTCCTAGAACATGTGCCTGATCCAGCTAAAGGTCCTTGGCTCGATAATGGTGCCAGATGTTGGTTGCATCATGTGTAGCAAGACTTAAATCCACCACAACTTAAATGTTAAAACAAAGTGCTTCAGGAAGCAAATATGTGTTTTGTCTTAATTTAGACATTATATTTTACCTTCTCTAAAGCTATGTTATCTGATATTCAGCCACTTAGTCTAAAATTATAGAAAATTGAAATTCAATTTCTCAGGTGCAGGAGCTGCATTTTAAGTGCTGTGCTAAAGTATCATTTATGTGTCTCAACATAAAACAGGATACCATGTTTGACAAATTGCCAGATGGGTCTCAAAATTTTTTATTTAATTATTTTCTCAATGTTATTATTTTGGATGATCTTGAGACCTTATCTTTCTTTTATCAATAAAAAATGAAATATGAGCAAACTTACTTTTTTGAATTTTGGCTTTGTAATTTCAGACAGGATGAATTTATATACATATTTAAAAGCCACTGAAAAGCACATTAAAATTGGTGGAATGACAATCCTTAGTTACCAGCCTGAGAGAGGACTATATATAGTAACATATACTCCTGTGGATCAATCTGCGAAAATGTTTCTAGAATCATTAGATTCCGAGTAGGAAAGAGCTGTACTTATTTGTCAGTGCCCCCATCACAAGTCCTGGAGCATGGATGGAACAAAAGGAGGAGGTTTAGTGTGTAAAGGGCTTGCTGTGAAACCATGTGGGTATGATTTCCCACAAGCAGCACACTGAAGCCAAGCATGGAAAGCCATGCTTGGAAAGATGGTTCCAGGAGATATGTGGCAGGAAGGAGAGGACACATAGACCCAAGGGACTCTCTGGCCATTTAGTCTAGACAAAACACTATGCTCTAAGTTCAACGAGAGACACTGTCTTAATAATAATAATAATAATAATAATAATAATAATGGAGGAGGATAAAGAGGAGGATGAGAAAACAGAATACAATGATTGATAGGAGGTGAGCCTCTGGTCTCCACGTCCATAGAAAACCATGGGCCTATGCTTGCACAGAGAGGAGAGAGAGGAGGTGAGAAAATAAGAGAGGCGGGAAGTTCGTTTTGTGGCAATTTTCTTGGAATTGAACCATTTCCTCCTGGAGAGAAGAGGGTCATAAGACTCATGAAGCAAGAAAACTTAAGAGTCTGGGTAGGAAAGCTGAAATTGTCACTATTCGCACAGGCCCTTGCCAAGGTCACACAGCAGCAAAAGTTCTCTGGGAAGAGGAGTCTAAGCAGCGGATGTACCCACAAGTCATGCAGGAAGCTCCGGGATCGAAGCTTGCATGAGTTGTTTGTCATTCCGGGGCAGATGTCTCTTCTG
Source organism: Meriones unguiculatus (assembly GCF_030254825.1). Classification (NCBI taxonomy): domain Eukaryota; kingdom Metazoa; phylum Chordata; class Mammalia; order Rodentia; family Muridae; genus Meriones; species Meriones unguiculatus. The sequence goes on along the minus strand of NC_083364.1, from coordinate 7,111,476 downwards.
CCTGCACACGACAACCTAGCCGGCATTCATCCTATCGATTCCGACCCTGAAGAAAACCTTTATTAATGAGTTTGGAAAAACATTCTGAAATAGTTGTAAACCATTCCAGCCAAGTCAATACTGTTCCAGAGAAAAAGAACAAGACAATAGAAAATCTCTTAGATCTTGAGCATCAGTGTGTTCCAATGTTTTTATATTATCAAAGATAATCACAGACTTGTTTTCATGTAAAATTATGACAGATGCATTTTCTAAATATGACCGTGCCGTTTAAAATCTTGTGGGCATAGATATCAAAGACATTTATCTTTTTAAAACTCCCATTTAGCAGGGAAGACTGTCTGTATAATGAAAACCATTGCTCCATAATTTTTACATGTTAAAATAGGAATTATTTGTCAAATATTGGAGGGAGCAGAGTATTTTCATTTCTGCTCAGTACTATTATAAATGCATTCACAGGCAAAACTATTTCTTTTACTGTGGTTTAAAATCATAGTCAACTTCTTTAAAACTGGATTTCTTTTCAGATAAAACATAGTAACTATCCAGATTTATAGACAGAGTATGTAATATCATATCCAGGACATGGTCATTTCTTACCAGCTCCAGCATCTAGAATGTCTTTGTGTTGGAAACATTTTTGATTCTCTCTATTAGCTGTTTTAAATACTGAATTGGTTGATGTCACCCATAGTAGATGTTTCCTCTCCAACTGCACTCTTGTTTATAAGCCAACCTCTTTCTATCCCCCGTTCCACATGTTTCCAAGGATCTGATAACCACCATTTTGTTCTTCACTTATGACATCAATGTCTCTAAGTATCCTGTAGCTCTAGTAACTCAATGACTGTTCCCTGCCTCATAAATGAATTCATATTACCTTTCCCTTTGCTGTGGATCTCCAGGGTAAGCCTCGCTGCACCTACTCTCCACTATTTGATATATAACATACCCAATGAGGTGCTTCCTCTCCAACTTCAAGCTTATTTTTCTTTCTGTTAAAGCTCAACTGTATATCCTAAACTGTTTCAGTGATGGCTTTACAGGCAGATGCTCTTGCATCCAACTTTTTATGTGAATTCTGTCTATACTGATCAGGTCCTTGTGCTTATAGGCCAAGCACTTTAAGAGCTGAGTCATCTCAACAGCTTCTGTACAAAATGTTTGTTGAAATATTTTACAACAGCCATCTTCAGTGTTCTTAAGACAAACACAGCAGTACATCCTGCTTTTTCTTGGAACTCTGAACTGAAATGTAAACTCATTCTTAGGGATGACTCAGCTCTATCAATCTTTCATCCATTTTTATCTGTTGTCGCCCTAACTCCTCTTTTGCTCATTTTTCTCTGACTGCACTGATTCTTTTTACAAACCTCACCAACATTAGTGCCTTTAACTTCTAGAAACACTTTTATACTCCATTTCTTACCAACATGCAATACTACAGAGTATTATATTAATTTATTGTCTGAGTATTTAAGGACAGGGTGGGGCATGTTTAAGAAGGAACTGACATCTCCTTTATTACTTCTGATGCAATGTAAACAAAAGCTAATTTTTTAAGGTCTGGATTTTCATCCTTATCAAGAATGGTGTACCTCCCCTAAAATGGTCTATTGAACACAGGCGGGGCAAGGCAGATTGGCATTTCACAGGCTGAAAGTGAAGCGCATCCCATGGTAAGTCAGTGATTCAGTGGGGTGAGGATTGAAGAGTGCATTGGATCAAAACTGTATGGAGAAAACCTCTAGAGCAGGACCAGTTCAGAAGAAAATGCCAGGAGTGAGCCCTGTGATGCCTGGAATATTAAGTGATAAAGTGAGATTAAGGAAAGGGAAAACAAATTGAAACGGCTTCCTTCAGGCTCTGAAGTATCACCTAGAGATGAGCCCACCGAATGAAGCTGAGAAAAGCAGAAGTGCACACAGCATCATTGGAGTGATGGCAAAGGACCAGTCTTCTATGGAAAAGATGTGCAGTGGTGACAAAACTCAGAAAGCTGCACTTCTGGGGACATTGCATAAACCCTAGAGCATTTTACATCATCAAGAAGAGGATCTCACCAAGTACCCACTGCTTCCAGAAAGAAGGACAGTGCTCAAGCTTGTTGTGGCAAATGTGAATGCGGAGGCTTTGTGTGATTTTGCTTCCTATGAGGGCATGGGTTAATTTCTTAAAAACCTTTTATTCCAATCAAGCAAGAAGTCTCATTCTTATGAGAATAGAAATAATTTTTCTTTTTGGTTTCAGTACCATTTACAGGTGACACGATTAAGCTCAGCTCAGGAAAAGAAACACCCAAGTCAAATGATGACCTTCAGTCATCTTAATGACTTTTTTCTGTAATTAGCCTGAAGGTCACAAAGAATCCTGTGTTTCTTGAGTGAACACGGACACCTATCTTATTGACAATGACGGATTTAAGCAAGTGGTGAGTTTCTCCTGCCGAGAAACAGCAATGATATAGTGGGCTGTTTCTGTCCCATCAAGAGTCAAGGGTATATGCATGAAACAGTAAGATAATAAATATATTTGTGACACAACCTGCAAAACTTGATAATCTTCTCTAAAAGACACATGGCCTGATCTGCTCTGAATGGTCCATTATATTAAAGAGCTCTATCCAAATCAGATTTGAAAGCACTTTAATTCTTTTGGTATAATTTGCATTTCATTTGAAATGTATGAACTTCAACAGCTGGAAAAGGGCAGAAAGTCAGTTTGTTTGTTTGTTTGTTTGTTTGTTTGTTTAAGGGAAACATAGACAATTTCAAAGGAAGAAGATATCTCTGTGCATAGATGCTTGCAAAGGGTCTGGCTCACTGAATGCGATGCCTATGTCAGAAGCCAGGCTTCTCCATGATGCCTGAAGCAGTAGCCACATTCATACTCTGTGAAACTGCACCTACAGGGAGGCAGAAGCAATTTAATGTCCTGCTTTTTTGCATTTATTACATGATTAAGAAAGTAGAATCTCACAGCAATAAGGTGATGTGCTGACCTTGCTTAACCTTCCTTGATCAATATGGATCTTGATATTAACACTTCCACTTTGCTTATTTTATTAGAAGACATGTCAAGGGTCTAGTAACAGTACAGTTCACTCTTGATTGAAAGAATCATTTAGTTCCATCTTCCATAAGTACTAGCTACCTCTATCTGCTACTCTGTCAGCTTCCAACTACTTGACCATTTGATTTGAACACTTATGTAACCACTTAACCCTGAAGAGAAGAGGGGAAAAAAAAAAGACCAACTCAGTGTGCTTGAATTTTGCTTTTTAAACCTTCATTTTTATTACAGCAACATTAAAGTTTTGTTAAGGAAAAATTTATGGTCAAGAGGATGAAATCTCTGACGTGGGTGGAGACTAGAGCTAAGCAGCCTGAAAGATCTGGATAAGGGACCAACCCTAAGAAGACAGGCTCACCTTTAAGCCCAGCTGGAGAGATGGGTGGAATAATTATCCCTCTAATGAGATAATGCACTGTTTGTCCTAGAATTTACACCTGTAGTACAGGTAACACCATGATAAAAGGATGGTGGTGACAGCTATGTGATTTACAACTGTGTGGAGAAAAAAATATGATTACAGATTGTTCTGACTTGCAACTGCTCTTCTAAACACAATTGCAATGACCACTCAGAGCTGCCATTTGTATTGAAGTTGGCAGCCATCAAATTGAAGGACATGAATTGCACATCAGTATTTCTCAATAAGTATTCTGTATCCAGCTTGTTCAAACTGATGTCCAATTCATTCTTGCTTCAACTGATACCTTCATCTTCCAGTGTCTGGAGGTTTTTTTTTTTTTAATCTCCTAAGAAGTAGGGAAAGAGATACCAAAGCCTCATCTCTACACCCAGAAATGGTTTTCTCATTCACAAAAAAATGCCTATAAAGTCACTCATATTTCAATTTATGAGGATATATATTTTTTCATTTTAAAATTGTATTATACACAAGCTTTTTTTTCCTCTTGACACCATAGGGTCCAGAGGAAGATAGTGCATTCTAGTAAGAGATGGGACAGGAGTTGAAGAATTGGTAAACATCAAGTGAGTCCATTAGGAGATGCTGGATACCTGTTCAATAAATTGCTTCCCTCGATAATGAGCATTGTGCTGAGAGAGGGTATCTTGGTAGCTGAACAAAGATAACTCTGAAGTATTTCTTAGTCAAAATAAGGATCCGACATATTAATCAGTAATTATAATGCGATGGTGGGAGTGTGAGCTTTCTTGAGGGTACCTACTGCCACGCTGGTCAATATTGTTGAGAAGTGATTCGTGTTTTACATATTTTTTCCTGTTCACAGCCTAACTTTACACTACTAATGAAATTAAAAAAAAAATACATACCTTAAACATTTGCTTGGATTCCATTAAAATGAAGATACAATGTACATATTTTCATTTTTACAATATAAAAGCAAAGTACATTTTTTCCGAGTATGATATGATCATGGGACTAGAACTGTTGATGATTTTAGTCCACCTTTTGTGTTAGATTCTTGAATTTTACAAAAGCTAAATGCACATATGCTAGGAACTCATGTGTGCCATTTTAATTATTAGTCCTGTGCATTCAATACAAGGACATACTCTAATTTGTTTCTATATTTTCATATGTGTGTGTTCATGTGTATGTCTGTGTGTTACTGTATTAACCTCAGTCACCCTTTCTTCTCTCCTTCTCACTCATCCACATCTTCCTAGCCAGTCCTCCTTCAACTTTTTAATCTTTTTTATTTGGCTCCAAATAGTTTAGCATGAATGAGGAGTTGTTTTTAGCATCAAAGGTAAATGATCACTAGCTATACCACTGAAGAGACTGTCTGTGCCCCATCCAGCAAGAATTAATTACCAATTGTTTTTGAGATAAGCGCAGGACCTCCTAAATCACTACCCACTGAAACATATCTATCAGCGTATAAATCCTCAGGGCGGGCTTTTGGGGCCCCTTCTCTCTTCACAATGGAATATTTTTGTGGGTAATTATAGTTGCTTTGGGTCTATGAGTACAATAGCCACATCATGCATAGAAGACAATAGTCTACAACACTTACCACCTTCTTTGGGGTCTGGCATTATATTTTCCCTAGTTCCCGTATTACCTGATGCATGGAGGAGTTGACATAGAAGCCGCATTTATGGATAAATAATCAACAATCATTTATTCTCAGCATTTTGACCAGTTATGAGTTTCTGCAGTTATTCTGACCACCTGCAGAAAGAAGAATCTCTGACCAAGGCTGAGGATAGCTGCAAGCTATGAGAATAAACATGAATATTTGTGAAGCTGTTTCCTAAAGATGGCCTGCGCATTCAGCAACACAACAGCATTAGCTTCCTTGGTAAGGCAGATGACCATCAAATTTTGACCAGTTTTACACTGCCAGACATTAATCCTCTCCTGTGGACCAGGCATCATATCTACTGAGAAAGAGCTCAGTCACCCTATAACAGTCATGCTACTACTGTGCCAGAGAGAATATCATAGTTGGCTGGTATAGAACACAGGATCTACAACTAGGTAATTCTTTTAATGGCTTCCTTTGTCAGCATTCACAACACTTCCAGAGCTGTGAAATCTAGCCAACAAGCTTAATTTCCCTCTGTACTGAAACCAAAGTATGAGGCATCTACAACAGTATAATTTTACTATCTAGTTCAGATGAACAACCAAAAGCAGTGACTGTATCCTGTATTGTTTGTGGTCCTCCATGGTTCCTAACCAAGAACCCTAAATGAGGGACCCCACCTCTATTCACATGGTCATTTGTAGGAGCAGCTTTCTCCACTCACGCAGGAGGCCTCTGTTCAGAATTTTAATTTTAAAACACTTTGGTTTTTTTAACTGGTTTATAAAGTAGCGTGCTTCCGTGTGTGTGTGTGTGTGTGTGTGTGTGTGTGTGTGTGTTTTCTTGCATTGTTAGTTTTTTCCCACCCCTCCTCTTCACATCACTCTACCCAGCAATCCTCACTTAAACCCATTGGAGAAAGAAAAAGTCAGAGAACAGATTTTTCAGCTATTGTCTAAAACAGTCATTTGAGTATGAACACTGTTATTGAAAGGTTTTATGCACTAAAAAACATTACACTGTCTAGAGACTATTTATTCTTAATTTTTCTTTTCCTCTAAGTTCAATATGACAGCAGAGTAGGAATTTTTTCAAGTTTTATATATATATATATAATATAAGTATATATTATATATATATAATATAAGTATATATTATATATATACTTATATATAAATATATAATATAAGTATATATATAATATAAGTATATATATAATATATAATTATATTATATATATATACTTGATGTGAATGACAACCTGCACATTAAGATATTACATACATGTCAGCCATGTGCTTTCTAAGTTCAGAATACTAGTTATTATATTTACAATTCATGGAATCTTCATGAGCTGGCATTATTTATCTGATGTGCCTCAGTCTCCATATCTATAAAATGTTCACATAGTTATAGATTAAATCAGCCCATGCATGGCTTATAATAACTACTCAGAATTAGTTCTTATTATCCCTTCATATAAGATAACATATACACAAAAACATATTGAAAAAGAACTAAGCTGTTCTTATAAATTGGAAACTTTGAAGATGTGAAGTACAGCTTAAAACCAATGACTCATTCATTCTGAGGTTTGCATTCTGCAACTTCTTCTTATTAAGTTGGTATTGGTGTAACAGTATGTATATTCTTCTCACATGCGAATCTCGCTGTTCCTGGACCCTGTGGAATGTGATTTGATAACCTACAAAATTGTTAGCATGACGCTTAATTTCAGGACACTTACAAGTGATGCTTTGCTAGAAGCTAGATATCTCCTGCAGCACATATTTTGAGTAGAAATATGTGAATGGTCCTGAAACTCCAGAAATGTGATAATCACTGGGAGTGGACTGGTTCAACATCTTGGTGTTTCGATTTCTTGATAAATCAATCTCCAGACTCGACTTGTTCACGGAGTGAGGCTAACTTACCTGTTCAAAGTACATCACTTCTGTCCTCCAGTTTTCATATTGGCTTCCTGTCAGGGTTCCCATTGATTTTAAAGTTTTATCGTGGACATTTAAAGCACTTAATGGCCTGATACCTTCTTATATTAATGATTTGCTTATCCCCACAGGACAAGAATAAATTTTGAGATCTTCTTCTGCTAGCTGGATGTCAGTCTTAAATGTCACCTTGAGAATCAGACTGAAAAGGCTTTTTGCTTTTTGTTCATTTATTTTTGAGATCAGATAAGACATAAGAAAGAAAATGGCACATATCTTTTAAAGGTCAACAGGGTACATAGGGAAATATGATATATCAAGACCTTTGGTTTATCAAATCAATGCATCTTCTCAAGTTCTCAAATAATGTTTGCAATGTAGCAAATTATATTATCAAATCTCCCAGAAATTATAGTAAAAGACTAAATCTATGAATTGTAGAAATCATTGAAATAGTATTTGATATTTTAGAGCCTTAGAAAATAAATGTTAATTGTTACAATAAACTAATAAACATAAAATTCAGTTAGTCATGGAGTGGCTTTAACAGCCTGGAATACAAGGTCTACTATATAGACTGAAAGAGTATTATTCTTTCTTTTTTTCTCATATGACAAATAAATTATAATATAATTCTTAAAGTATGCTTCTCAAAGTATTATTTTTATATTTGTAGATATTTATAAGTTATATCAATGATATCATCTTATTAATCACTGGTAGTCTTTTGGTATTTAATTATTAAAACTAGTGTGCTCTATGCATCTGTGTTACATTGTTTGGTAAATGGTATATGGTTAGTGCTCAAATCAGTCTGGTTATTTGGAAAGGAATTAACTGTTTTAAAGTGTTAAAGCATAATGTAGAAATAAATTATTATCAAGGTAATCTATGAAAAGAACATTTAGTTCATGATACATACAGATCACTTTTGCCTTCCCTTATCTATCTATCTATCTATCTATCTATCTATCTATCTATCTATCTATCTATCTATCTATGTTTTTATTGTCAATTTTGTTCTTGGACATTTTCATACATGTATATGATTCATTTTGATTGTTACCAACTTCCAATGTCTGGCCCTCACTCCAGTCAACCCCCCTCTTCTCCTTATAAGTCTGTTTTTATTATATACACATTTTTTTTTGTTTTTACTAAAATATCTGCCCAACAAGCTCCCAGGAGACCCTTGTCTCTGCTTCCCCAGCACTAGGATGAAAGAATTCATAACAAGAATTGCAAGCTCCCAACAGGGACTATTTCAGACAGGAACTCAATGGCAGGCTCTTTGACCTCCCCACCCCCCAAGGGAGGAGCAGTCCTGCTAGGCCACAGAGGAGGACTTTGCAGCCAGCCCTGAAGATACCTGATAAAACAGGGTCAGATGAAAGGGGAGGAGGTCCTCCCCAATTAGTGGACTTGGAAAGAAGCAAGGAAGAGATGAGGGAGGGAGGGTGAGATTGGGAGGGAATGAGGGAGCAGGATACAGCTGGGATACAGAGTTAACAAAATGTAAATAATAATAAAAATAAAAAAGATAAAAAACAAAACAAAACAAAGAAAGAATTGCAAGTTCCCTAATCTGTATATAATTCATGGAAATCTGGTTACATGGGTACAGATTGATATGGCTTTTAGGGGAGTAAATAGAACCAAGAAGAAAGTCATGTTCACTCTCCTCCAGTTTCTTTCTCTTGACAGAGAATCCAGGCAGAAACATTTTAAGCTGCTGAATATCCCTACCACGGAATGGTGATGGGTACCTGACTTTTTGTGGATGCTTGCAATCCAAATTCTGCTCCCCATGCTTATGTAAAGCAACCACTTAATCAATTGGGCTATCTCCTCAATCTCTAGATCTTTGCTGAAAAGTCATAAGAAAATAAAGAAAAAAGAAAATATATAAATTGTGAAATGTCTTATTTATTCTAAAGACATATTTATTTTTTTATCTTCCCATTAGAAAATGCAACATTTGATGTGATAAGTGCTAAATATGAAAGGTCAATAAGCTTGCTAAATTAATAATCTAAGAAAATTTGTTAAAATAGAAGAACTGCCATTTTTTATTCTACTTCCAAAAGAAAAGTAATGTTACAGAAATTCAGAAGGAACCAAATTTCCTAATCAATACTCAATTCATAGAAATTTAGTTCCATGAGTTTAGGAGAGAAAATAAAAATAAAAAAGAAAGTCATTTTTAAATAAACATTTTAAGTACTTAATAGCTCGTTCTTTTGAGTTTCTGAGGAATCTTTAGAGGAACAACTCTATGTTGATGGTACTAAAGTTTTAAATCATGAGAAATGCTGTGGGTAGCATGATAAAATCTTCTGCTGCTTTTCTTTCTTCTGGATAAGTAATGAGGAATGACGTTTAGAAGAAGAAATGCCTAGATCTTATTCCTGACTGTTTTTAACCTTAGTGTTCTTGGGGCTTCAGGGACATTTTGCTGGAAACCAGGAACATGAAAATTTTATTGTAACAGCATTATTGAAGGTGTAATTACTAAGCAATAAACTATGCATACATAAAGTGTACATATTTTAACACATGTATATAGCCATAAGGTCACTATCACACACACACAAAAAAATCCTATTTGGTAGAGATACAGTCTTAGGTCAGGAGATGGAGAAATAAATTTACCACATTTATTACTTAAGCATGGACCCTCTCCTTGTCTGTCTGTCTATCAGGAAGTCTGGCTAACTCATAGTCTCTCAGAAGTTTCTTTCATCCTTTTTTGTCGCCTCAGCCTTCTGCCATACTTTCTCATTCCAACCAACCACTGCATTCTAAGTTAGCTAGAATTTTCTGGAAAAACTAGAATCATACATTATGTATTCTTGTATATCTACATTATCTCTAAACAATAATTTTGAGCTTTAATCCATATTTTGTGGATGTCAATATTTTATTAATTTTTGATGAAAATATTCTATTGTGTGGGTATTATCAAATTTATATCCACCTGTTGTAGGTGCTAAGGATGCTTCCTGTTGGGGGCAATTAAATTCCAAACATTTATACACATTTATATGCAGTTCTTCCATTTTCTTTGGAGATATATATATATATACACACACACATATATTTGTATGCGTAAGACTATGGTAGTGGTGCCATATAGTAAATATGTGTTTGAACATTTTATGATAGTTGTCATATTTGCTGAGTCTTGTTTTATTGAATAAATTTTCTTCTTAGGAACGCTGAACATACTTTTACTTTTTTCTGGGCAGGTCATTAAATAAACACCAAACAGATAAATTAACTTAGTAGTGATTTCAAGTTTTCTATATTCTTACTGATTTTGTGAATACTTAGTATAACAATAATTAAGAGAAAAGATAGAATTTCTTACTATAATTATTGATATGTAATTTCTCTCCATCGTTTTATCATATTTTTTTTCAATTATAGGGATTTACATATTTAGCATAGTGATGTTCTCTGGATTCATGGGATTTGGGGGTTTAGATAATATACCGAAATGTATTTTCTTTGTCATAAATTAATGTAAATACTCTAGATTGCTAATTCAGGATAATGTGGCAAGTGTTTTAGATTATCTTATGATCTTAATTTACTCTTCATGTTCCTATGATAAAATATTCTGACAGAAACTTTAAAAAAAAGTTTAGAGTTTGAGATCCTTTTTTAGGATACAAACCATCCAGGAATCATGTTGGCGAAATCCTGAGGGAGCTGATCACACCCCATGTGCACCTAGGAGGCAGGCTATGCCGATGCTCATCTCCTTCTCCACTGACACAGTCCAACACCTCAGCCAAGGAATAGCGCCTCCTGCAGCGGCAAGTTTTCCCATCTCAGTTGAAACAAGGGAGATAATTCCACACAAGATGCGCAGATACTCTCTCTCATGTCCTTCTAGATTCAGTTAGGTTAGGAACAGTAGCCATCACTCTTATTTGCAGTGTAGTGACATCTCCATATATATGTATGTATATATATATATGTGTGTGTGTATGTATGTATATATATATATATATATATAGTTAGCAAATACTTAGGTGAGCTAACTTTTAGTAACGGGTATTTTTACCATTTATATTTAATATAATTAGGATAATGCTGGCTTTAAATCAGATTTGTGGCCATTTTTTTTTAAATTTTTTTCTGTTGTTTTGGATTAAATACCGCTCACAAATCTATTTTATAGTATTTGACTTGAATGTTTGTCTTTTCACCAGTTGCTTCTATGCTATCACATACGTCCAGCTATTTTTATCAGGCGCTTGATTAAATTTTTTTTGCTTGTTATAATGTACTCCACCATTCTCTAAGTAGTGTGCTTAGAAAATTATCTGGGCTCCATAATTTATATTTTGAGGTTTAGCATTCTATATCTTTAAGTTTTCCTTCTCATCTCTTTTGTGCATACTTTCCTATAACTGCTTTAACATTTTTATACTATTTTAGAAATGACTCTTAACATCTGAGTTAAATGTAAATTATATTGTGTTGACTGACTTACCTCCTGCATTGCATCTTATTTTTTTTTTTGTGACTTGTAATTTTATGCCAGATGTGGTATTTTAAAATAATCATTAGAATGAAAATAAATACCATTTTTAATGAGGCTATTTTTTTTTAATTGGGCACTCAGTGTGGTGGTTGACCATTTCACTCTAATCTGTAATTCTACCTTGAATTTCATTTCTGATCTTGCCAACTCAAAAATTCTTTGAGCTGACGAAGTACGAGGTCTTGTATAAAGTTTCTGGTCTAAACGTTAGGAGAGTAAGAAAGCATCTTCTGCTTCCCGGCCTTTGGTATTCGACTCACCACCAACACAACAGTCACCTCACCCAGCACATAGTAAAGAGCGCGTGGATGCAATGAGTGGACAGCATGCCGGAGTCAGTAGTGCTGAATGTGGAGCTTGTGTGCTTCCAACCTCTTGCTCAATCTCAACAGGCCAACGCCTCAGTGTTTTCTTTCCTTGGCAGGATTCACCACCAGATACAACAGTGCCCACTCTGCATCATGTTGTGCCCACGTTGCCAAGTTCCCTGGGGAAAATAAGGCTTTGCACATGTAATGGCTTGGTTTCCTGTGAATGTGACAGAATACTTCAGATAAACAACAGTTTCCAGAGGTAACAGTCCACAGGAACTGTTTCCATTGTTTCTGAGCATGTGGTATGAGAGGAGATCATGCTGCTCTCTTCATGCAGTCGAGAAGCAGAGAAGCAACTTGTGACCAGAGACACTGTCTGTGCTTTGTATTCAGGTCAACAGCAATCCACACTCTTCTAACTGCTGATTCAGCATGAACTCACCAGTGATAAAGTGAACATCCTCAGGATACAGTCATCCCTCACAAGCCCATTAAGCGACAACCAAGCGTTCAGCCTATAAAATGTAAGGATAACATCAGGAGTAGCTTCTCTACTTGAAACCTTCTTTAGATTTTATTTTTTTCTCACTCTCAATCTGTGTGTGTGTGTGTAACTATTTTTCTAATATATTTTATAGGTGTTATAAACAATTGAAGTCTAATTGAACACAGAACCAATCTATGGTCACTACTTCTTTTCTGTTTTCTCTTTGATGATGTTACTTATTGAGGATAAGAATATGTGTTTTTTTTGCATTGGTTTTATGGAAGGCATCATGAAAACAATAGGGGGATCAGAATGAGAACTAATCTGGGGAAGGCAGCGGCACAACAAGGAAAGATGTTCTTCACTCCCTGTCCAGAGCCTCTTCTCTGATGACCACAGTTCCTTGAAACAGCTACCTTATATATTTTAAATTTTACATATAAAATTCTCCTTTTCTTTCTGTTTATTTTCTGATAATTTATAGTTGGTAAACATTTGTGCTTTCTCAGTGACTCAAACATTTACCAGCATTGCCTGAACCTTGTCATTTTCCATAATTCATCAGTAGGAGATCTGCTTTTAGATATTTCTCAGCAAGTGAAAGTATTTTGAATTATTTGTTAATCTAGAGTTCAGTTTTACAAAGTAGAATTTGATTTTTTTGTCTAGGCAAAGTAATAGAGGAAACAGATTATTGAATAGTAATGGAGACATAATCAAATTTCTAGATGGATATGGCAGAATCTCAATAAAAATAATATGTTCTGACAACTTTAATATTTCAATATCATTTTCAAATAAGGGCCATGGAGGACACATTGTATAATGTGAGCAACACAACACCTAGGAATCATCTGAGTCAGGCAGGATTCCTCAAATCGTGGGAAGCTAGCTCAAAGGTTTTGTGGAAATCTTCATAATCAGGTCAGGGAGAGCATGGTGAGTGAAGAAAGATGGTGAGCTCTTCAAGAAATTTATGTTTGAAGATCAATTTTATATTGTTCATGAGGTCAGCAATATAATTTAGTATTTTTCAAGGATAATTCGATGACAATAATAGTGTTAAAAAACTGACCAAAGCATTTTCTAAATACTCTTGATTACGGTGATCTGGAAGAAGGGAATTTTTGCTTGTTGGAACTTGAAAGAGAGGGGGGATTTTGAGCATATAATATTTTAATTACTCTTTTGAGAATTTCATACATGCACACAATTTCATAACTTCAATCATTTTTGCTACTACTTCCCCCCCACCTTTTTCCAGACTTAACCCCTCACCCTCATAACTTCAATCCCTCACTCTGTTTTCATAGACTCCTGAGTCTACTTTGTACAACCCACATGCCCATGGCTGTGGTGCTAAACATTACAGCATGGCGGACCTGTAAGGAACCCACACCCTCAGAGAAAATAGAGATCTCCTCCAAGAAGCCATCAAGTGTCAACAACTCCTTACTGAGAGGTGAGGGCTCAGGGACCCATTTCTTTTTTCTTGGTAGAGCCTTGACTAGCTTGATCTTATGTGTGTTAATGCAGGTCACCTCACATTTGTGAGTTCGTGAATGAAGTAGCCAGTCATGTCCAAAAGACACTGGTTCAGCCCAGTCTTCTATTGCCTCTGGCTCTTAAAATCATTCTGCTCCCTCTTCCACAGTCCAAGTCCCTTGAGGGTGAGCGTGATAGAGATGTGCAGAAAGCAGCAGGTGCCTCGGGATCTGGCATTCTTTCCAGCTGGACTTTTCAAGACTTTTAATTTACCCAACAGAAAATGTGTCTTACTTTCAGCACTAAGACACCAGAATCTGGATCAGTCTCTAACAGATCAACTATTTTTTCCCCTGACATTTCAAAAGCCAATGACAGCGAGTCTCCAGACTATCTCTACTATAAATCTATAAATGTGAAACTCAGAACATGATTTCCACAGATCTAGAGAAAAATATGTTTACATGATAAGTTGGTAGGATATAAATATCCTTTAGTGGTTTAGGGACTGGATTTAAATTCATCAAAATAAATGTACATTTCAATATTTTAATCACTATTAAAGTATTTCATAGCATAAGCAAAAACCAGTAATATATTTATCTTAAAAAGTAGAATCAAATCAGGCATGCTTTTAACCTGTTTAAGGTATCTAGAAAATATTTAATACAGATTTTATGGGGTTTACACTTGGATCATCTTTGTAACTGGATATTTAATTTTTTTTTCTTTTTTATATTTTATTTTTAAATTTATTTTTATTATTAGTTACATTTTATTAACTTTGTATCCCAGCTATATCCCACTCCCTCATTCCCTCCCAGCCCCACCGTCCCTCCCTCCTCACCTCCCTGCCCCTTTCCAAGTCCACTAGGGGAGGACCTTCTCCCCTTTCATCTGACCCTGTTTTACATTTTCTTTTTTAAAAATAACAAATGATTCTTACATAAGAAGCCACTGGACTTGAAATGTTTAATATCAATCAATTACTTTAAAAGAAAGGTTGTATATGGGAAAAGATTTATCAAGAGATGTTTAAAACTTTCTTGAATGTTTAAAAATGTTATATAAAATCCTTTTCTTTGCAACACTTTTCCATTGTTTTATTCCTGATAGTTTCATATCTTATGGCTGCTGCTTTATATATGAAATCCTCCTTTAAAGAATGTCCTTAATAAAACTTAAGCCCATATGCCAAGACAATGAATAATAGTGGATTTTCT
Organism: Meriones unguiculatus; assembly: GCF_030254825.1. Classification (NCBI taxonomy): domain Eukaryota; kingdom Metazoa; phylum Chordata; class Mammalia; order Rodentia; family Muridae; genus Meriones; species Meriones unguiculatus. Next base: position 7,096,376 of record NC_083364.1, on the reverse strand, counting down.
TCCTGAAAACACATTATTTCTGAAGTGCATCTACATTTATAATATCACATCTCATTGGTATATAGAGTTCCTTGCCAAATACAAGAATGCACACAGGTGTAAGAGATGAGATTTATGTGCAGCTTATAGTACGGTCTGATGCACAGTGCCTTGGGGAAAGAAACTGCTCTTATATCTTCTAATTTCAGCATTAAATTTATTTCATAAAGCATCTTGAATAATCCTACAATTCAGAAGAAAATAAACGTGCCCTTTGAGGAAACACAGTCTCGTTTATCACTGTTGGCTCCTACAAATATTTGGAGTTTGGAGTTGAAAATACCACATCTCAAACTGGGCTGTGTTAAGACACTGGTCTTCAAAGTGGAGTTAATGGAACACCTGCTTCAGTCAGTAGGTTTGAGCAATATGTGAACTTCTGGACTCATTGAAGAAGCTTAATCAGAGGCCAGTGACTAACACTTTGGGTGTTATGTTTTGATTAAGCTCTCTAGGCAAGGCAAGACAGGAGACAGCTCCTCTGATGTTTTCACATCAAATAACATTTTAGCTTAAACATATGAATACATATGATTTTGTGTGAAAATACTAGACACTTTGTAATGTTGACATAGTTCCCAGCTGTACAGAAATACATAAGAGCAATAAGCACCACCTTAGGTCCCACAGTCAGCAAATGTTGAAGTGGGATTGATCCAGAGCTATGGACTTGATGTGGAACAGGAAGTTAATGATGTTTTGCTTCCTGTTTATCACTTCCTGTCTGACCACTTCCTCCTACAGTATGCAGATAGCAAGGCTTTGAACTGAATGGCTTAGACATGGTGGTGAGAAAGACAAAGGTAGATTTAAGAATTTATAAAACCCTAGCTAGGGAAAATTGGAGAGCAAGTTTGGAGGAACAGGATTGGATTCTCACAAAAACAATCTAGGGAACTCATTGCCTGGTCACATGATTGGATTCCTATCTCAAGTCATTTGAAGTACGCAACATGAAGTTAATGGCTGATTTCATTCAAGGCTACTGTGTTTCAGGCATCATTTTCTTCCGGCAAGGAACTTGAGAGTATTTGCAAAGACCAACAAATCAGTGGTATAAACATATGTCTGTCTTATTTTACCAGCACATGTTGCCACTAGGAACCACTAAATTACTCTGGGCAAGAAGAAAATAATAATAGTGTATCAGATTGTGATTCCATAAGATTAAAATTAGAAGGAAGTATTTAAAGAGAGGAAATAGAAATATGCTGCATAGCTAATTACCTGTACTGGAATAATACCTCATAATCACAGAAGTATTAGAGTTTTCTAGTTTACAGTAGTGTTCAGAGTGTACTTCCAATGGGTGAATCTGCTATTATTCTGAGTCATATCATGCTCCCAGTATATTGCTGACATTTCCTGCATTTTTCTAAAATATTTCGCTTTCAAAGAAAATGGCATTTTCCATATATTTTTTTCCTGTATGGCCAATTCATCTTTATTTTCTTGAAGCTATATGCATTGTTAATCGGGACTGAGAAAGTTACAATCTCATGGAAATTAATGTTGATTAAAATAGATTTTCTATCATTTTTATAGGAAAGACATGATCCATAATTGCTGGTAAAATGTAAGCAGCAGTCCTGTGTAACTTGATTCCTTTAAGAGAAATGTGCTGTTTTAAGGTCACTATTTCAAGTATGCATCATTCATTACCCATGGTGACACTACATTGCCTATTCAAAGTTGTCTCAAAGCTGGAAACAAACAAAAAGTTAGGCCAATACTGGTGAGGAATGTGGTTAGTTAGCATTTTTACAGATTCTTGCTAGTAAAGTTTCACTAAATGAATCCACATGGGAATGGCCCTGAATAGATAATTTTCTACAGACCTTTCATGGTAAGATCAAGGATTATAAATTCTACTGCCATAGACAGATTTATTTTATTCCATTATCAGATACACATTTATGTTCTTTTTGCAAAATCAGCTACCATATATTATATGCAAATATTTTTTCATGCCTGTATTATAATTACGAAGTAGAATCAGAAATCAATATGTAAAGTTTGAAAAAAGCATATCTATTGAATACTAAGTTTTTTGTATGTTTATGTAATTTTTTTTCTCATTCATTTATTTTATTCATTTTATATCCTTGTGGCCCCTTCCCTCCTCCCATACCAGCCCCACCTTCTCTCCCTCTCTCCTTCTCCCTCCTCTTTTCCTCAGAATCTCCTTTTGCCATCCACACAAGCTCATCAAGTCACATCAGGACTGAACATGTCCTCTTCCCCTGTGGCTTGTCAAGGCAGTCTCTCCAAGGAAAAGTGATCTAAAACCAGCAAGTGAGTCCATGTCCAATACAGTCCCCACTTCTCTTACTAGAGGACCCACTTGAAGCCTGACTTGCCCATCTACTACATCTTTGTAGAAAGCCTAAGTCCAGTTCATACATGATCCTTGGTTGATGCTTCAATCTCAGCAAATTTCTCTTAGCCTTGGTAAGTTGGCTGTATTGTTTTTCTTGTGGTGCTCCTGTCACTTTCCAGGTCCTTTTCTATTTCCTCCTACTATTCGCCAAGACTCCCTATGCATCTACCAATGTTTGGCTGTGAGTCTCAGCATCTGTTTTGAGGAGCTGCTGGATAGACAGTCTCAAAAGACAGCTTCGACAGGCTCCTGTCTGCAAGCTTAGCAGAGTATTGTTCATAGTGTCAGGGGTTGGCACTCTCTAATAGGGTGGGTCTTTGGTTGGGCCACGAATTGGTTGGGCATTCCCTCATTCTCTGCTCTGTCTTTATTCCAGCACATTTTGTAGACAGGATAAAGTTTTTGTGGGTGGGTTGGTATTCCCTGCCCTTTATGACGAGTCTAGTTAGAGGGTGTCCTCTTCAGTCTCTGTGGCCTCTGCTACTAGGATTCTCAGCTTTAATCCCTCTCGTGTCTTTCCAGTAACCTGTCCTAACTTAGGTTTCCAGCTTGTCACAAATATGTAACCACCCTCAGTTTCTCTTTTCTCTACAGGCCTTCAGTCTTCTTGCTCTTGTTCTCCTCAGGTCTGATCTCCACCCTCTTAACTCTCTTTGTCTGTTCTCCTACCTTGTTCTCTCTCTTCAGCCATTACCTCTATCTATTCTATCTGGATTTCTATGTGAGATTTATGTGTCCTCACTTGGGTCCTTATTATTTATCTTTTTTGGGTCTGTGCCTCATAGTATGCTTATCCTGTACTATATGGCTAAAATCCACTTATAAGTGAGTACATACCAAGTGTACCTTTCTGGGTCTGGGTTACCTCACTCAGAATAATCTTTTCTATTTCCATCCATTTACCTGCAAATTTCACGATTTCTTTGTTTTTAAAAGCTGAGTAGTATTCCATTCTGTAAATGTGCCACAATTTCTGTATCTATTCTTCAGTTGGGAGATGTCTAAGTTGTTTCTAGCTTCTGGATATTATGAATAAAGCTGCTATGAACATAGTCGAGCAAGTGTCCTTGTTTTATGGCAGAGCATCTTTGAGGTATATACACATCAAAGACCTCAACATAATACCAGATACACTAAATCTATTACAAGAGAAAGTGAGGAAGAGCCTGGAATTCATAGGCACTGGAGACAGCTTCCTGAACAGAACATCAATAGCGCAGGCTCTAAGATCAATAATTAATAAATGAGACACCTTGAAACTGAAAAGCTTCTGTAAAGCAAAGAACACTGTCAATAGAAATAAAAGACAGTCTACAGAATAGGGAAAAGATCTTCACCAATCCTATATCCGACAAAGGCCTAATATCCTAAATATGTAATGATCTCAAAAACCCAAACACCAATTTAAAAAAATCCCAATTTTAAAAATGGGGCACAAAACAATACAGGGAGTTCTCAACAGAGGAATCTCGAATGGCCCAGAAGCACTTAAAGAAATGGTCAACTTCCTCAGTCATCAGGGAAATACAAATCAAAAGGACTCTAAGGTGCCATCTCATGCCAGTCAGATGGTTAAGTTCAAAATCTCAAGCACATGCTGGCAAGGGTATAGAGAAAGGGGAACATTTTCCCATTCCTGGTGGGACTGTAAACTTGTACAACCACTTTGGAAATCAATCTGGAGCTTTCTTAGAAAATTAGGAATAACTTTACCTCAAGACCCATCTACACCTCTCCTGGGTAGATACCCAAAAGCATACTGTAAGTTATTCACATATCAACATTTGTTGTGATAAAACAAGGTACTAGAATTGATACTTGCACATTTCTATAAAAAATGTCTATTATTTTAAAATATCAAAATGTCTTAACAATAGTGCTATGAAAATGTGATCTTCAGTGGATGACTTCATACCTATGCACACTTAAGTAGCACTACTTTTTGACCTAGTATGTTAAATAAAATGGAAGAAGACATAAATTTGAGAGAAGGACATTAGGAAAGGTTCCAAGAAGAGTGCGAGGGGTGTGCATGGGGGGATTTGATCAAAATGCATTATGTTCATGTGTCATATTCATAAGAAATATTCCAAAAAATAAAAGTTAAAGATTGAAAAATCCCAGGTAATTTTGAATGTCACTTGACTTTGACAGAGGATGTCAGAATGAAGGCACAGCTTATTGTTAGAGTTGAAAAACTCCCAGGACTCTACAACTGAAACCCCAGAGAGCCTGAGGGGATAATTAGCAAACTTAAGAACAAGGCTTTTTGAGATGATGGAAGACAAGGAACAAAAACAGAGCCAAACACCAAGAAGCAAAGTGCCTGAAGTCAGTGTGTCTGCAAGTTCTGCTAGGAACTAAAAGTTAAAATCAAATAAGTTCATTAGCCAATAAATCCTTGCTATGCGTCATTCATGCCTACAATAAATCCTTCTAATGATGGCCTTTATATCCCAATACATAGAGAGAATAAACAATAAGCATATGAAAAGGGTGAACTGTTGGAAAGTAATAAGGTCCATTGGAAAAATCAAGCAGAAAGTAGGGTAATGAAAGAGAGCCAGGGACTACTGAACATGAAGAATGTCATAAACAAAACCGGATGGGCATGATGGGCCTAAGAGTCCAGACAATTGGGCCTCCTTTGAGGCAAGAAGTGAGGATTGGTGATAAATTTCATTCTTCATTTTGGTACATTGCCTTTTTAACACCAAAGTAAAAAGTTCATTGTTACAGTGTTCATTTTTAATATAATATCACAAATATAATCAAGTACAAAAACAAACCAATAAATTCGAGAGCCTAGATAGGCCAGCATAATGTTTAATAGAGTATCAAGCAAGATGAGGGCAAATTCACTGTTCTTGCCAGATGGATTGGTGTTTGTTTCAAATACTAAGCCACACCCAATCCTCTTTGTCAGCATAATTTATGCTTTTAAGAACAATTACATTTTTTAATTTTCCAGATGATGCAATTCTTTGAGGGACTGTTTCAAAATAAAATTATAACTCACTGTTTGAATACTTGAGAATAAATCTTTTTCCTTCCACTTTCAATATGATTGTATAGAAATAAGTCATTTCTTAAAAACTAAACAAATAAATTTCTTTGGGCAATAGACTTCCTCTACTTAATTTTCCCAGTGACTGAATACCATTTGGACCCTCGTCTAATGATTATGTAGTAATCACGGTAGCAACATTATGAAGGGCAATTAAAGATATAACAGCAAGTGATGAGGGTGATTCCTCATGGGCATACATCTATATGATGCTCCTGAGAAGGGACATTCCAAACAATAAGAAGCAAAGGGTGTCTTTGGTTTTCATGTGTGTGTCTATTTGGTAGAACACAGCACTTGGATATGAAACTTCTAATCAGTGTAATGCAATTGTTTTCTCAGTCACATGTGAGGTAAGGCATAGGAAGTTAGAAAAAAAAAGTTGAATCTACTAGCTTTAAATGCTTTTATCACAAGCAATGCTCATTCTGGTTTTACATTTGTCTGTCTGTCTGTGTGTGTGTGTGTGTGTGTGTGTGTGTGATACACATGTTTATGCATTCATGGGGTGGGGAGCAGTGCATGTACATACCACAACTCAATTTCAAGTGTTTTTTTTTTTCCTCTATGGTCTTTTACAGAATCTGGAACTCGCCATTTGTTGTGACTAGCTGCTGGTCAAGTTCCAGCCACCACCCTGTTTTGTCTCCCCATTGCTAGGGTCACAGGTTCATCACCACACCCAACTTTTTGTGAGTTGTGGGAATGAAGCTGAGTTCTTTGTGTTTAGTGACTACTGAACACTTTGCTGGCACCATCTCTCCAACTCTGCACATTGATTTAGAAAGGAAATATCTTTGTGGTGCAATCCCTTAGGATTCTAATGGTTTCTGTTTTTCTCTACCCCAACACAACACTGGAAAAGCCTAGAATTATTTATTGAAAGTCAGAAATGCTCTACTGCTTAACTCATTTACTCAAATCTTAAATGTGTATATTACTCAGAACAAAGACAACCAACCACCTCTGAGAAATTGAAAATCCAGAAAGAAAGATGCATGCTATCTCAGAAACAGTATCTTCATCATAGTCATCCTTTTTTAAAAGTGAGGGAGACTCTTTGGCTCTTAGACAACCTTCCTGGTTTCTTCTTTCCTGAACCTCAGATGAATGGCACTATGGTGTTACTCGCATGAGCCCAGTACAGTGCTGCTTGAGAACATTGAGTAACATGTGACAAGTATGAGCTCAAGCAGAGGAGTGATAGTTTCAACTATTTCAACAGCAGTCTGCACACAACAAACTAAAATAATGGTGTGCTTTCAATGACAAATACAGAAAACTAACACCTACTGTAAAACAGCTATATTTCAGGCTTATCAAACTAGATTTAATTAGTTTGCCTTTTCGACTCCATGTGAGAAATTAAATGTCTTCCCTTCTCTGAATGAATTTTCCACATAACACTAATATTTGAAATATATTACAAAATTAGTTGAATCTATGACTTCCCTTCTAGTAAATTTATGCCTAGATTGCTTTCAAATTAATTGCGAATGGAAGGAAAAAAATTATCCAGGAGGATAGTAATAAAGTAAGACACAAACAAGCTTCTCAAAAGAGCTATTTGTTGCTTATCAGAAACAAAAAAAGCCAATAAAATATTTCAATCTTATTTTTCCTCTCTAAAAGCTTCTAGCCCAGAGATCATATTTTTAAATAGATATCTACTAAACATTAAGTGAACTCGGTATGTCACCCTGTGTGCCACTCATTTGGCAGCACTGCCTAACAGCACTGAATACATGCTACTCACAGCCCATAAAGCAGTGCATGCTGCTACAGAATTAGGGTTACCCATGCTGTCCTCCATCATCTTCTTGAGCAAATTGTAACAATCACTCTTTTAAAAGATGGCACAAATGTGTGAGTAACTTTAAAAAGAGCAATTGGGGAATCTGAGATTCCAAGTAAAGGCTGGAAGGGAAGGCTTATGTTTGAACAGCACCAGGGTCTTCAGCAAGGATGTTTCTGCTCCAACGTGAAGTTATCATCTATAACCACACCACAAATCAAGGGAAGTTCAGCTGTTGTAGACTCCCCAGATAGCCAGCATTGGGGCACGACCATGAGATGGACGTCCCAATACAGAATACATATTATGTTCATTTCTGTTGTTTGACTTTTGTCTCTCTCCTCACCAAAATTCAATCCTTTTGAAACCAAGACATGGTATATGGCTGATGCATGTCATGACTCAATTACTACTTGCCAAATGAACAGCAGGACAAAAATGTTGTTGCTTTAAGGACAATTTAAACAGGTTTTCTTTTGGCCATAGCTGAAAGCACATTAACTGATAAAATAATTTTTGTGTGTCCTAAAAAGTAACAGTTTTTAAGGCTGACTGACAGGATAGTAACATCCATGGGTATGTCACTTGTCAATGCTAATGTAACTTGTCAAATCTATCAGATATCAAGAAGGACAAATGTGCAAGTGCCAAGTGATATTGTCTACATATCAATGGCAATTGTGAAAGGGCCATCACGCTTTCTTACACTAGCCCTTGTCTCTCTGAGAGATCTTAACCTAAAATTTTCCTCACACTCTGCAGCTTTTGTGGAGACAATCTGTGAGGTGGAAGGGAAGAGGCACTATTTGCTTTTGTACTTCCCTCAAGTGTTTATATCTAATAGTAGATAAAGAGACAGTTTGAAAAGTGCTTTTTCTAACTTTCAGTTTTGTTGGTTTTAACAAAAATCTCAATTGTTTGATTTTTACCAATAAAGACTCAGGAGCCAGATGCTGGGGTGAAAGCCTGCTATCTCAGAGAGTCAGAGAAAATACCCAGCTGACTTCCATGAAGGAAAAGAACATTTCTCCTTCTCCATGCTGTCTCAAAACCCTTAACTTCATGTTCTTCCCTTCTACTTCCTGTGTCTCTCTGTCCTTCCCCTGCCTTACTCTTACTGTTTTTGACCTATGTTCACTCCTGGTTAACTGGTTCCTCACTCTGCCTCCTAACCTCTTGGTGACTTTATTTAATCCTGTTTTAAATGAGGAAGCTCTCCAGTTAAAGGCATGTGCTAGGGCTGAGCAGAACTACAACTACAAACAAGTTTTTCCCGTAAATAATACAATTTTGGGGTTCACAGTGTCATCCTTTGTCCTTCAACTTTCCCTCTTTTTTTCTAAATAAAAAGGAAAGATTTTTGACTCTAACACAGTACAACTATTTACAATTATGAAGGTATTTTGCCAAGCTTTCCACAATGTCCAGCTTGGTTGTTTTTGGCAGTCTTAGGAGCAGGTATTTTTAAGTTGAAAGTTCTATAAAATGTTAAGTTGAAACTGATATGAGAGAAAATGGGGAATGGCCTTGAACTCATTGACACAGGACAAGATTTTCTGAACAAAATGCAAACAGCACAGGCACTAAGATTAACAATTAATAAATGGGCACTCATAAAACTGGGAAGCTTCTATTTATTTCCTAATTTTATATGAAGAATGGACTTGTTGCCTCAGATTGTTTCTCACAATGACAAACATTTGCCTAGCATGCACAAGATTTGATCCTCAGATCCAAAAGCAAAAAGGAGGAAGAGGGGAAAATACACAAACATCAAAACCATTTTAAATCGCGTTTGGTTCCATCAATGTTCTTGTTGTTAGTAGAGTGACATGGCCTGTGATTTTCATACTGGTTCAACTCAGACACTCACCAATTTCATAAGTGTCTTTTATAAGTACAGTTTCCATTTTTCACAGGGAAGACAAACACAGGTAATCATTCTAAAAGACTTACAAGAAATCAAGGCAAGCCTACTTTTTCCCACCTTTTCAATTAAATTGCTGAAAGACTAGAGGTAAAAATTAAGTCCATTAATATCAAAGTGTCTCAAATTAACAATGCTATCAGGGAAAATTCTGTTCAAGCAGAATTTTGTTAAGGGACAGGCAGATATAGGTTACAAAACATGCTTAAATGTCTCTTCAGTATTTCGGATATGGAACCAAGGGCTCAGTGGGTGAAGTCTTGTGTGGCCAGTTCAAGAACCAGACTTCAAATACATTCAGGGGGTTGCAGCAAAAAAATGCCTAGAGTAAGCTGGCTAGTCAGGTTAGCCAAGCTGGGGAGATCAGCTGCAATACATAAAACCAAGCCTCTGGCTTCGACACACACATGTGCACACACACACACACACACACACACACACACACATATACATACATGTATATGAACTCATACACATAAACATACAAATAACACACAGAAACACATGAAAAAATTTCAATTATAATTATTCTAATGTCTACGTTTCATGAATTGGGAGAGTATTTTCTTTAAAATAAAGATTATTTCTGAAGCTCAACTTAATATTCATATTTCTTTTTTCTGAGAAAGGGTCTCAAATTTCAGCTCACTGGGCTCAGAGTTCAGAGCATCCTGCCCCAGCCTGTAAAGTACCAGGATTCTAAGATTATAGTCTAGTACAACTAAACCAAGCAGTAGCTATTTTGAGTGTGATGAAGCAATACGGCATTTGCAACCCTAAAAAGGCATTATGAACAGCTGAGGCAGCCCCTTTAAAAAAATTACAATCAAAACGTGTCAAGTCAGATTTTCCACATCCTAGCAGAGAGAAAATAATAAGACTCTATTTACTGTAAGTCATTTTCTCATGTCTGTTAAAACACTCTTCATTTTCAAAATTTTTGTCAAGTGTTCTCTCCTCCATGACAACTCTTGATCATCCCAGACAGAAGAAACAACTCTTCGCTCCTGTACTGTCTCTGAGGAATCTGTTTTATATGAACTTACTGTGCCATTATTGCCATTTGCAAACATGCCGTTTAAGCATTTGCAGAACCACTCTTTTGAAACATCTCGAAACAGAAATGGCATCCAAAATATTTGTTAGATAACTTTTTCTTAAACAATACGTGCTGTGATAAGACATATAATAGAAAATAACACTTATTTTCACCCCTTAACACAGACAAAATCTACAGTAAGTTGGCATAAAGAACGACATTTTACTACCATGATTGATTAAACCAAAAAATTCATTTACAACTTGAGTTACTGGCAGTTAATGGTCGCTGAGAGAAGGGGGCATCATTTTCTTTGAGGGTGTGATCACTGGTAAGTTAATCATGCCCTCGTGGTCCATCATTCATGTACATATGGGTGACACTAATTGGACTCAGTGGATTATTTTTAAAGTCCATGAAGTTGTGAGGGATATGTATTGACAGGCACCGAAAAGTGTCAGGAGGGCTTTGGGAGTGAGTATGACCACGATATATTGTATACATGTAGGAAAGCTTCAAAGAATAAATAAAAAGGCTAGTTGACCCAAAATAGTGGAAATTGTATCATTATAGAATAAAAAAAAATGAGAAACATCCATAAAATTTCATGTAATATTTAAAGTATTTCCAAAGTAAATGGATAGATAACAAGACTGGCAAATATATGGTGATATATGTGTGTATGTGTATACGTACATAAATATGTATATGTATACATATATGTATATACATATATGAAGGCAAGGTTGAGAGATACAAATGATCAACAACACAGAGCATCTGACTAGCTGAAGGGGAGTACTTGTCTTCATGAGGCAGACTGAGGGGAATGCTACAGAAGGGTCTGATGGGCAAACTTGTGGGTATTAACTTGTTTAGAAAGAGATGACCTTTACATCTTCATCTACAGAAAGATAACACAACTGTGACTGAAAAGACCTGGAATATACCAGATTTCCTTTTATAAGTTTTACATTACCATCCCACAACTATATGGACTATTCATAACCAAAATCCCTTGACACTTGCCACTCTACCACACAGTTTCTGGGCAACAGAAACTAACAGATGGCATACACGCTTATCCAGAAACCCCACTTCCTGGAATTACCCACCAGGTATGTTTCCAACAATGCAAACATCATTATGCCAAAGGCAAGTGATACTAGCATTATTTATAATTGCAAAACATTAAAAAAAACTAATGTCCACACTTAGATTAGATTTTTTTTCTTTTTTAATGATGGCAAGTATAGTTGTAGAAACAGAAAACAATTGAGGCAGGGTTTTTTTTTTAAACTAATATTAAATTATTTCCTGAAAATATTGTTAAGCATAAATAATAAACTGTAAATAATCATTTATAGTATGCAACTTTGGAGTAAGACAAAAAAGGGGGGTGAAATAAAGAAAGTTACATGTATTGCTTATTCTGGTACAAGGCACTCAAGGAATTGAAAGAAAATGAAATTGGACAGTTACAAAATGTGGGAGAGACAGAAAGTGAAGAGTAATGATGTAAAGTATGCTTTCTTTCCTAATTTTAATTCTGATGCATGCTGATTTAAAAAGTATTCAAAGATACCTAAGTCAGAAGTTAGAAGAAGGAAAAAGCAGAAAGAAACCTGAAATAAAGAAACCCAGCTGAGTGTCAGCTGAACAACATTCCCTCATCAATGGAGAGAGAGAGACCCTTGTAAATAATATATGAGTAGAATATTTTATGAGGTTGGCACAGAATTCAAAGACAGCAAAAACAAATTTTGAAGTCTTTCTTTTCTTAACTAGGTGACTTGTTTGCTTCCTGTTGCTGAGATAAACACCATGATGAAATGTGACACAGTCCATTGCTTCCAGTCCACCAGGAAGGAAATCAGGGCAGAAACTTGGAGATAGTAACTGAAGCAGAGGCCACAAAGGAGCATAGGTGACCAGTGTACTTCCCATATTTGTTCATCTCATGTTTTCATACAATCCAGGACCACCTGGCCAGGGGTAGTACCACCTACAGTGAACCCACATCAAAAATCAATCAAGAAAATGCCCCACTTACCTGCCTGCAGGCCAGTCTGGTGGAGGCAATTTCTCAATTAGGGTTTCCTCTTCCCAGGTGACTGAAAGGAATAAGTGTTCCAGAGAAATGACTGATTAGGGAGATGTGGCTAGGAAGAAGCAAGATGAACTGACTACACCTCATTATGATAGGGGGAGAAGAAGGAAGAAGGCCTAAGTTTCTCCAGTGGTCAAGTGTGGGACAATTTGAGCACAGAGATAAATCTGAAGAAAGAGTAATCCTTACACAAATACCACTGCTAGGTATATAAATATTTCTAAACTACATCACAGAGAAGAGGATGTTAATAAAATGCTCTGTAGAAAACAAATGTTCTTTCACCTTTTTGGTTAGAGTCACACCCAGGTACTTTATGTTATTTGTGGCTATTGTGAAGAATGTTATTTCCATAATTTCTTTCTCAGACCATTTGTCTTTTGGATACAGGAGGACTTCAGATTTTTTTTTTTTGAGTTAATTTTGTATCCAGCCACTTTAATGAAGTTTATCAGGTGAAGGAGTTGTCTGGTTGATTTTGGGGGGGTCACTCATGTATAATATCATATCATCTGCAAATACTGATATTTTGATTCCTTCCTTTTCCAATTTGTATCACTTTGATCTTCTTTATTTGTCTTATTGCTCTAGCTAGGACTTCAAGAACTATGTTGAAGAGATAAGGAGCTAGTGGGCAGTCTTGCCTTGTCCCTGATTTCAGTGTGATTGATTTAAGTTTCTCTCCAGACCTGTATGAAACAAACTTTAAGTCTCTGAAGAAAGAATCGGCAGAAAATATCAGAAGATGGGAAGATCTCCCAGGGTCATGGATCAGTAGGATTAACGTAATTAAAATGGCTTTCGTACCAAAAGCAATATACAGTTTTAATGCAATTTCCTTTAAAATACCAACACAATTCTTTACAGACCTTGAAAGAACAATTCTCAATTTCATATGGACAATCAAAAAACCCAAAATAGCTAAAAACAATTCTGTACAATAATATCTTCTGGAGGTATCTCTATAACTGATCTCAAGCTCTACGATAGAGCAACAGTAATAAAAATGATATGCATAATATATTGGAAGATCAATGGAATTGAATTGAAGACCCAGAAATGAACACACACACACATCTTGATTTTTTACAAAGAAGCCCAAACCATACAATGGGAAAAAGACAGCCTCTTCAACAACTGGTGCTGGTCTAACTGGATGTCCACGTGTACAAAAATGCTAATAAACCCATATTTATCACTCTTCACTAAAATAAAGTACAGATGGATCAAAGACCTCAACATAAAACTAGATACACTAAATCTGTTAGAAGAAAAAGTGGGAGAAGAGTTTTAAACTCATTGACACAGGAGACACTTCCTAAACTGAATACCAACAGCACAGACTCTAAAATCAACACTTAATAAATGGGAATTCATGAAACTGAAAAGCTTCTATAAAGCAAAGGACACTGTCAACAGAACAAAACAACAGCCTACAGACTGGGAAAAGATTCTAACCAACCCTATATCTGACAGAGGGCTAATATCCAGAATATATAAATAACTCAAGAAGTTTACAGCAACAAGCCGAGTAATCCAGTCAAAAAATGGTGTACAAAGCCAAACTCAATTCTCAATAGAGGAACATCGAATGACAGAAACACACTTAAAGAAATGCTCAACTTCATTAGTTATCAGGGAAATGCAAAGCAAAATGACCCTGAGATTTCACCTTACACCCATCAGAATGGCTAAGATCAAAAACTCAAGGGATGACATATGATGGAGAAAGGGCAACCCTCCTCCATTGCTTGTGGGAATGCAACCTTGTATAACTGCTTTGGTAATCAATCTGGTGCTTTCTCATAAAATTAGGAATAGTGCTACCTCAAGATCCAGCTACACATTACTGTGCATATATCCAAAAGATGCTCAACAGTACAACAAGGACATTTGTTTAGCTCTGTTCATAGCAGCTTTGTTTGTAATAGCCAGAATCTGGAAACAACCTAGATGTCCCTCAACTGAGGAATGGATACAAAAATTGTGGTACATTTACACAATGGAATACTACTCAGCAATTAAAAACAAAGAAATCATGAAATTTGCAGGCAAGTAGACGGAACTAGAAAAGATAGTTCTAAGTGAGATAACATACAAGCAGAAAAACACATTCAGTATATACTCACTTATAAGTGGATATTAGCCATATAATGTAGGATAAAAATACTAAAATCTATACTCCTAAAAAAGCTAAACAAGGAGGACCCTAGGGAAGAGGCTTAATCCTCATTGAGAAGGGCAAATAGGATAGACTTTGGAAGTAGAAGAGAGCGAACAGGACAGAAGCCTTCCACAGGAGCCTCTGAAAAACTCCATCATCAGGATATTGAAGGAGATGCTGAAACTCATAGCCAAAATCTCAGGGAACCTTACGGAAGAACAGGGAGTTACAAAGACATAGAGGGGACAGGAGCTGCACAAGGAAATCAACAGAGACAAAAATGCTGGGTTGGTTGGCGGGGAGGAGAGGGGGGTGGGCTTGCAGAGACCAGTACTCCAACCAAGGACCATGCATGGAGATAACCTAGATCCCCTGCACAGATGTAGCCCATGGCTGTTCAGTTTCCAAGTGAGTTCCATAGTAAGGAGGCAGGCCTGTCTCTGACATGAAGTCAGTGCCCTGCTCTTTGATCACCCCCTGGAAGGGGGGCAGCCTTGCTAGGCCACAGAGGAAGAGGATGCAGCCAGTCTTGATGAGACCTGATAGGCTAGGGTACAATAGAATGGGTACTGCCCTATCAGTGGACTAGTGATAGGTCATAGGGGGAGAAGAGGAAGGGTGGCTGGGACTAGGAGGAGACCAGGGGGCTACAGCCAGGATACAAAGTGAATAAACTGTAAAAAACAAATAAATGAATAGATAGACAGACAGATAGATAGATGATAGATAGATGATAGATAGATAGATAGATAGATAGATAGATAGATAGATAGATAGATAGATAGATAGATAGATAGATAGATAGAGAAACAACTATTCTGGAGACATCATAGGTTCAATGGGTTCCTAGAAGAAACACTGATAGGAGCTAAACGCATGTGCTCAGTTTGATGTCTGTGGGATGTATATGAACTTACACTACCTATCCACAGATTGTCTTTATATTATAGAAAAAAGCAAGTGTGCAGTGAAGACATTCATTAATATCCAAGCAATGATCCCGATAACAGCACCAGTAGGTTTTCCACCTGTTGCTACGAGGCCATCACATCACTTTTGTATTTTTCCAGGTGGCTTTACCTAGGTCTAATTATGAAGAAACATAAACACCATAACAAAAATCTGTGAGTATTCAAGTACAAAATTAAGGTTAGAAGATATGACTGTGCTTTTAAAAGAGACAAAAATGAAATAAAACTAACCAAATAAGTAAACAAAACTAGGGCTGGTTAACTGAGGTTGAAGTCAAAGGAGCCAGGCAGGGGTGTTTAATATCTGATCTTACACAAGGTCTGATTTGGAACACAAAAAGTGCTAAAAACTATGTGATTTGCAGGCAAATGGTGGAAACTAGAAAAGATTCTCCTGAGTGAGCTATCCCAGAAGCAGAAATACACAGAAGGTATATACTCACTTATAAATGGATATTAGACATATAATATAGGATAATTATACTAAAAATCTGTACACCTAAAGATGCTAAGCAAAGAAGGAAGATCCTGGGTATGATGATCAATCTTCATTCAGACAGACAAATGGGATAGACATTGGAAGAAGGTGAAAAAAAGGAATAAGATAGGAGTCTACCACAGTGGGCCTCTGGAAGACTCTACCCAACAGGGTATTAAAGTGGATGCTGAGACTCACAGCCAAACTTTGGGCAGAGTGCAGGGAATCTTATGAAAGAAGGGGGAGACAGAAAGACCTGGAAGGGTCTGGAGCTCCAGGTGAACAACAGAAACAAAAAATCTGGGCCTAAGGGTCTTTTCTGAGACTGATACACCAACCAAGGAATATTCATGGAGATAACATAGAATCCTGCACAGAACTAGCTGGTGGCAGCTCAGTATCCAAGTGAGTACCTAGTAAGGGGAACAGGGACTGTCTCTGACATGAACTCAGTGGCTGCCTCTTGGATCACCTCCCCCTGAGTGGGGAGCAGGCTTATCAGGCTACAGAGTAAGACTATGAAAGACAGTCCTGATGAGACCTGGTAGGCTGGAGTGAGATGGAAGGCGAGGAGGTCCTCCCCTACCAGTGGACTGGAGAAAGGGCATGGGAGGAGATTGGGGAGGGAGGAAGAGTAAGATTGGGAGGGAAAACAAGGGTGGAGCTACAGCTGGGATGCAAAGTGAATAAATTGTAATAAATAAAAATTTATATTAAAATTATGTGAATATTTAAAAATTGTTATATGAAAATCTACTGGTGTAGAAGCACTCTGAAATGCATACAAATATAAAAGAGTGTAAATGGAGTTACCTTATAAGTGGGGGTGGGGAAATATCCTAACTAGGCACCATATACTACCAAATGCATGGAGATAACCTAGAATCCCTGCTCGGATGGAGCCCATGCAGCTCAGCATTCAAGTGGGTTCCCTAGTAAGGGGAACAGAGACTGTCTCTGACATGAACTCAGTGGCTGGCTCTTTGACCTCCCCATCCCCAAGGGAGGATCAGCCTTGCTAGGCCACAGAGGAGGACATTGCAGCCAGTCCCGGAACACTTAATACGTTAAGGTCAGATGGAAAGGGAGGAAAACCTCCCCTATCAGTGGACTTAGAGAGGGGCATGGGAGGAGATGAGGGAGAGAGGGAGGGGGCTACAGCTGGGATACAAAGTAAATAAACTGTAATTAATATTAAAAAAGAAAATTTAAAAAAATGAAAAGACATTTAAAAAAAAAAAGAAAATCTTCAGTACTAGAAATGGATTAAGCTGTTAGCCAATGGGGTCCCATAAAAGCTACAAACAGTGTAGTCTAGTGTTGATGCTAATGGTTTCCCTCTAAAACTTTGATGGTAGGACCCTGTGACCATAAACAGCAGATACTTTACGTGGGAGCACCTTTCTGATAGTCACTTGGGAGCTTCACTTCTACTGACAGCATTCACAGTGCTAGATGGCACTATACACATGACTAGAAGAGAAAATTTAGTATCAGTATCACCCAGGTGTGAGCTTGGAGAGATACAATAACGATCTGCCTAAAATATTTGCCCACTTATGCAACAATGGTGCAAACCTTATAAGAGCAACCAACCACTTTAAAACCATTTTTTATTGAGGGCCTGTTTCACAAGATGAAACACGTATATGACACTCTCAATGAGGCCAAAACTGTGCCTAGATATGTTATGGAAATAATAATAATAATAATAATAATAATAATAATGCCTACTGCTGCTATTCTGCTACATTGGCATAGTATTAAACTGACTCCTAATGACTTATTTCTATGCCCATAGATACACTTAATACTAATCATAGATAGCATTTAGCATAAAAGAACCATAAACTAGTGAATATAAAGGAAATTAAAAAAACTGCATGAATGATTATATAGCACCATCCCCTCAAGACTCAAGGAGTTTTGCAGACTGGGGAAAGAAAGACTGAACGAGTCTGAGGTGGTATATGACTGGTAGGAAAGGGTGTTTTTGAGAAACAGCACGGTAGATGCACATATGCAGTGACAGAGGTTGTGAAAGCATGCACAAGCTCACACCAGATAAAAGGTCAGAGCAGAGGAGGGCAGGTGGGAACTCCCAAGTCTACTAAAGGAGCCATTGGCATTTGGCTGCTGCTGGGAAAGGGAAAGTCAGTTTTCTCCACCTCAGCAATATCTCATATATTGATACATTCAAAGGCAGACTCAGAGACAGGAGCCAATATAAACTCGATAAATTTAAAGAAAACGAGTGAAGGAAGAATGTAACTTTGTGTAGGTAGGGGTTGGGGCAGAGTTGGGGTGGGAGATGAAGATCAAACCTCACTGCATGAAACTCTCTAAGAATAAATAAAAGTGTTATTCTAAAAATTGTCAGAATGTTTCATCAGGTTCTTTCTATTCAGTATGCTGACATAACAGGCCTAACACAGCTATCTGATGTAAAGCTCTTTGTTCTTTTGAAATGTGCTATTGAAAACATCTGGAGGGGATCCCATGCAGATGTCTTTCCTGGTACAGGAAGTGCTGTGTGCCAACTAGCCTCAGCATTCGTACCTGGCATTTTCCATCAGAAACTAAGCTGAATGTTTTAAAATAAAAAATAAATTTATTAATTTATAATTATTATTATTTTACATTTGGTGACTGCTTCACTTAACGGTCTTTCAGGAAGCAGGCTACCCTCCATAACCTGGTGTGCTTTGCTCCCAATGTTGACAACCTTGAGAAAAACATTCCTGTCTCTAGGCTCAGCATCAACTTCTTCCAAAAAAAAGAAGAAAAAGAAAAGAGGGCTGAGAGGTCTGCTATGATGATACACGTTATGCTGCTGTTAATTCTGACTGCAGTGTTTAAGGGATGGAAAAGGGAAATGATACATATTTTTTGAGAAAACAGGAAAAAGGAAGTTTGAGGAGGCAGAGTAAAATAAGATGATTTCTCTGCTACCATAAGAAGAAGTCACAAGAAATATAACCAGTTATGATGAAATGATAAAAACAGATTTTTTTTCAGTAACTTATTATTATTATTTATTACAATTACACTTTGTATTCCATCTATGGCCCCCTCCCTTGTCTCTTTCCAAACCTACCTTCCCACCATCCTCTTCTCCCCCTATGCCCCTTCCCTAGTCCACTGATAGGGGAAACAGCACTTTTTTTTTCAAGAAAGTATTTCAAAGTGGTTGCTTCGGAGTAACTGAGAAGGGAAAAGGGAGAAGGCAATTTTAATATTAATGGCCATATTACCATAAATATACATATATTAATAATCTCTGATATTATTTTCCTTGGCAATATTGTGGTTTATTAAAACATTTAAATTTTTTATTGTATTTATTATTGTGAGGTGCATATGATGTAAGTGTGAAGCATGGGTGGACACAAGGCACAGTGAGCAAACTCCGCTCAAAAAACATGTTTCTCTGTGTCCTTGGCTGTCCTGTACTCACTCTGTAGACCAGGCTGGCCTTGAACTCACGGAGGTCGATCTGCCTCTGTCCCCTGAGTGCTAGGATTAAAGGCTTGAGCCAAAAAAAACAACTTTTATGAGGTTATCTTTCTTTTCACACAGATTACATGGACCAAAATCAGGTGATCATGGCTGTGCAGCTATCACTTTTATTTACAAAGCTATCTCTCTGGCCCTGAAAAACATTGTAAACAGAGATTTTTCAATCATAAAATTATCTTATATCTTAAGCTTTGTATATGTATAATCATTTAAAAATTTTAAAAATAAGAATAATATGAATCTTGCATATATGTGAGGAGGAAAATTATTTTTGTTAACATTTGTAGAAGAAAGAAATTCTAATATGATTTCTCTTTATCATGTGTATCCATCCATTAGAAATACATGAAAAATTGTGCTTGAATAAAAGGGAATTTAGATTTAAAAACCATCAGTAATTTTACATGAAACCACTTCGGTTTGTTTTGTTTTGTTTTACAGTTTATCATGGTAAAGAATTTAGGACAAGTTACCCTGGTATTTAGGAAATCAATTTTGCTACTTTTTACATATTTTTTAAATAGAAATTTGAGTGTCTAGGTAGGGTATTTTAAATACTGTCACATGACTAACATGACTGGAATGGCTCAGAGTGCTTGCTTACTTTAATATCTTCTCTTTCTTTTTAGTAATAGGGGTCCCAGTTGCCTGTTCCTCAGAGATGTGAGTACGGAATTTCACACATCGGTCTCCCACGAAGCTGAACATAGCCAAACCATCAAACACTGACTGGGAAGGTGTAAGGAATGCATTTTTATAAATTATGTAAATCTTTATTTCTTCTTCACTCCCTCCCCTTTATCACGTTGCTTAGGAAAAGAAAAGATCTTCTGGAGGTATCTCCATCCCTGATCTTAATCTGTACTATAGAGCAACACTAATAAAAACTGCATGGTACTGGCATAGAAACAGAATGGTGGATCAATGGAACCGAACAGAAGACCCAGAAATAAACCCACACACTTATGGACACCTGGTCTTTGACAAAGATGCCAAAACCATACAATGGAAAAAAGATTGCATCTCCAACAAATGGTGCTGGTCTAACTGGATGTCTACATGTAGAAAAAGGCAAATAGATCCATACTTATCACCCTGCACAAAACTGAAGTCCAAGTGGATCAAAGACCTCAACATAAAATCAGACACATTAAATGGGTTAGAAGAAAAAGTGGGGAAGACCCTAGAACTCACTGGTACAGGAGACAACTTCCTGAACAGAACACCAACAGCACAGGCTCTAAGAGTAACTATCAATAAATGGGACCTCATGAAACTGAAATGCTTCTGTAAAGCAAAGGACACCGTCATCAAAACAAAAAGACAGCCTACAGATTGGGAAAGAATCTTCACCAACCCTTTATCTGACAGAGGGCTAATATCCAGTATGTATAAAGAACTAAAGAAGCTGAAAAGCAGCAAACCAAGTAATCCAATTAAAAAATGGGGTACAGAGCTAAACAGAATTCTCTGGAGAGGAATATCAAAAGGCAGAGAAACACTTAAAGAAATGCTCAATGTCATTAGCCATTAGGGAAATGCAAATCAAAACGACCCTGAGATTTCACCTTACACCCATCAGAATGGCCAAGATGAAAAACTCCAGTGACAACACATGCTGGAGAGGTTGTGGAGAAAGGGGAACTCTCCTCACTGCTGGTGGGAATGTAAACTTGTACAACCACTCTGGAAAGCAATCTGACACTTTCTCAGACAACTAGGAATAGTGCTTCCTCAAGATCCAGCCATACCACTCCTAGGCATATATCCAAAAGAGGCTCAAGTACACAATAAGGACATTTGCTCAACCATATTTGTAGCAGCTTTATTTGTAATAGCCAGAAGCTGGAAACAGCCCAGATGACCCTCAACTGAAGAATAGATGCAGAAATTGTGGTACATTCACACAATGGAGTATTACTCAGCAATGAAAAATAAGGAAATCATGAAATTTGCAGGTAAATGGTGGGACCTGGAAAGGATCATCCTGAGTGAGCTATCCCAGAAGCAGAAAGACACATACGGTACATATTCACTCATATAGACATATAACATAGGATAAACCTACTAAAATCTGCACATCTAAAGAAACTAATCAAGAGGGAGGACCCTGACTAAAATGCTCAATCCCCATTCCAAAAGGCAAAGAAGATGGACATCAGAGAAGAAGAAAACAGGAAATAACCTAGGAACCTGCCACAGAGGGCCTCTGAAAGGCTCTGCCCTGCAGACTATCAAAGCAGATGCTGAGACTTATGGCCAACTGTTGGGCAGAGTGCATGGAATCTTATGTAAGAAGTGGGAAATAGTAAGATCTGGAGAGGACAGGATCCCCACAAGGAGACCAACAGAACAAGAAAATTTGAACACAGGGGTCTTCCCAAAGACTCATACTCCAACCAAGGACTATGCATGGAGATAACCTAGAACCCCTGCACAGATGTAGCCCATGGCAGTTCAGTGTCCAAGTGGGTTCTATAGTAATGGGAATAGGGACTGCCTCTGACATAATCTGATTGGCCTGCTCTTTGATCACCTCCCCCTGAGCGGGGAGCAGCCTTTCCAGGCCACAGAAGATGAAAATGCAGCCACTCCTGATGTGATCTGATAGACTAAGATCAGAAGGAAGGAGAGGAGGACCTCCCCTATCAGTGGACTTGGGGAGGGGCATTCGTGAAGAAGGGGGAGAAAGGGTGGGATCGGGAGGGGAGGAGGGAGGAGCTAATGGGGGGATACAAAGTGAATAAAGTGTAATTAATAAAATAGAATAAAATTTTAATAAAAGATATGTGATAGCTGGAGTTCAAACACACCCTTCTAGGTCCAAGGCCACATAATGACTACCAGTTCTGGACTTCTGTTTTGTAAAGTGTTCTTTTTTGCACACGCCCATTTTCTCCTTCTTAGCGATAGAGTGTGCAACACACATATTGTCTTTCTCCTAAGATTTAGAGAACTTAAAAAAAAAAAAGGTTTAGAGAACTTAAAATGTGATGTAGACCTAAAGCAATAGAAATCCACTATGATGGTAGTCGTGAGAACAGAAGGCATGGAGCAGCTTGACAGCTGACACCTGGTAAAATTCAAAGCAAGCTCACACTGGTTCTGCAGTAGGACAGGAGAGATGGCGTAAATTGTGAGGGGTCAGGATTAGGGTTATGGTACTCAGTAATACACTGGGAACTCGTGGTTTATTGAAGTCTTATCTTAGAAATGGTCGTTTCATTTATTGAACATTCTTCAATTTGTGCTAACGTTGCTGATCCTGGGAGATCCCCAGTGAACTGTTCTGAGCTCTGTGGGGTCTTGTTAAGAACCATGTAGTGGTGTTTTTTTAAACGGTTGTTTATGAACTTTGAATTTAAACAGCTTCATTGAGGTGTAATTCATGTGTGTAATGTGCACAGTGGAGTGTGGGTTTCTTTAGTACACTCACAATAATACCCAATCATCAATTTTGAGTATTTTCATCATCTCCTAAGGAAACCATAACTCACTGTCACTCACCTTCCAAGCTCTGCTACAGTGCCTGGAAACGTCAAGCTATTTTCCATTGGTGGGAATTTTCTGCCCTCTGTGGCTGAGTTCATTTACTTCAAATCATTTAGTCAAGATATGTCTTCCATGTATTATATACTACCTTACTGCTTTGGGGTTTGATGTTATATTGTATGTCAGGTTTTGTCCATTTAGATTTACATATACTACAAGGATGTATCATACGTGGACTAATTGTTTCTCCTTTGGTTTCTTTGTGGGAAACAGTAGTTGATATTAGCATAGATGTCTTCCTTTATTGCTCTCTACTGTATTTTTAAAACATAAATTTTTACTTTCTATACCTGAACCGGGGTCTTCCTATTTTAGCTGGACTGGTTGACCGTTGAGCTGAGGGAATGCCTGTTTCTGCCCTGTGACTGCTAGGTTATACGTGTGCACTATCACATTTTTATTATTATTAGTTGTGTACACTAGTAATCTGAATGCAGGTCCTCATGCTTGTGTGGCTGGATTTTTCAACTGAGCAATCTCCCAGCCTATGTCAAATATGTGTGTATATACATTTTATACTTACATATATAATATATACAGGTATTAATTATATGTGTGCATACATATACACACTATATGTGTGTGTGTATTCAATATATGTATGTATAGGCCAACTGTTGATTAGCATGAATTTTTTTTTATGAACACTGGTGCCCAGGCTTATATTTCACTGAAAAGGAGGCTTTACATGCCTAGTTGCTAATTCAGGGTTTATTGTGTTGAGCCTAGCTCCTTTCCATGGTGATTGCACCATTTTAAATCTCCTCCAGCGATGTGTAATAAAGGGTGCATGCTTCTGCATCTTTGCCAACATCTGCAAATTGCCAATTTTCTTTCTTTCAAGATTGTAACACTATAGGGTATGCAGTGGGCTCTCACTGTATTTCTGTTCAAATTTCCATTGGAGCTAAATACATCTTTCTATATATTTTTTTAAGAAATTTCTGTATTAGTTTTGGAGAAATATGCATATGAACACTTTGCTCATTTATAATTTACTATTGTTTGTATTTTGTGGTTTTGTTTGGTTTTGTCAAGAAACGAGTCTTTTTCAGACTCTCTGAAGATGTGTTCAGGCATTCTCTTGGCTATTTTTCTGCTTCATTTATGGTCTCTATCTTACTTTTTGTCAACCTGAGAAAAGCTAGAATTATCTGGGAACAGGAAACTCTATTCAGAAAAATGCCTTTTTCAGACTGGGCTCTACACTTTTTTTAATTAATTACATTTTCTCGATTAAAGATTATGTGGGAGGATGAAGCCCTCTGCAGTAGTGCCAATCCTGGCCAGGTGGTCCTGGGTTATATGAGAGAGAGAGCTGAGCAAGCCAGTAGGCAGCCTTTCTCCACAGCCTCCGCTTCAGCTCCTGCCTCCATGGTGCTGCCTTCAGTTCCTGTCCTGACTGCTCTACGTGATGGCTTGTGACATAGCAGTGGAAGCCAAACGAACTCTACCCTGGTTGCTTTTGTCCATAGTGTTTTTATCACAGGAACAGAAAAACAAATTAAACAGCGCCTTTGAGAACAAAGTTTTAAAATTAAATTATTTAAGGTTTTTCAATTTGGGTATGTTTTGGTGTCATGTTCAAGTCATTACCTAATCAAATATTATATACATATCATATTATAAGACTATTTAAAATCTTACAGATCATAATATATAATATTTTATATAATTTTATATATGGAATATATATATCATACATATATATAACAATAATTTTAAAAGTTATAATTAATTTGAAAGGGAGATTTTTGAGGAAGGAGAGCAAGGAGTAAAAATGACATAAATATTTAAAACTAGAAATTAAAAAGAAGTATAAAGAGGTTCATCTGTTACAAAAATCTTGAATTTTTAAGATTTTTAAGCAGTTCTTACACTTAGGTCTATGATGTAGTTTCCGTTAATTCTCCTATAGGACATAAAATAGGGATTTCATTCTTTTAATTGATCTGTGAGGAGTTGAAGGAAGCTGAAGCTATGATTAGAAATGAGCATGATATAAATTTTTCTCAACATTTTGGTTGAGAGTTTTAGCTTTCAATGACTTAGCTAAAAATGAGAGAAAAAATATTATCAAGTTATCCCATCAATGTTTGTCAAGAGACTATCCTTTTCCCTAAATGGTATCTTGCATTTTGATATGGTTTGAGTGTTTATGATGTCCAAACTCATGTTGAAATGTATTCCTCAGTGGTAGTAAGTGGAGGAATCTTGGCAGAAAATGAGAACAAAGTCCACCCTCATGTGTGGGATCAGACCATATCTACAAGCTCTGTAGCCCTTCTAGCCCCCCTGTCTTATGGAACCAGACACTCTCCGTTTGCCCCTCTGTTACATAGACAAGCATCCTCAAGGGTTTGGTTTTGGAATTAAGAATAACCTCATCAAATTTCAAATGTTGATAACTTGAACTTGATTTCCAGATTTTGGAATTGTGAGAAAGAAATATATCTATCTTTATGAATTAGTATGAAGACCCAGATATTTGATTATAGCAGCACAACAGACCAAAACAGCATCCTACTGGGAGAAACAACTGAAGTAAATGTCAGACCTCAAATTTTGAAGTCTAATTAATTCCACTGCATTCACCTTGTCGTCACAACACTTTGTGTCTACTGTTGGATGCTAGCAAAGCAGGAAATGTTAGAAATCTGACCGTATAACTTTATCCCACTTTCCTAGTACATTTGGCCGTTAAAGGTCCCTTACATTTCCGTCCAAAGTTTGGTACCAGGTAGTCACTAAGGGAAGTTCTGAAAGAATTGTTTTCCTCTGATGGATCACTGAAAGAATGTCACCATCCTAAAAGATATGGGCCTTCCCGTTGTTGATTTATTCTGTTGGTGTGCAAACTTTGTGCCTCTTTGTTGTTCATCATACATATTTTATTACATTTAAAGTTACTGTATTACATTTGTTTCCTTGATTTCATTTTCAGACTGTTCCCCCTTCTTTTCTTTTTTTAGAATTGATTTTTGTGTATTGAACTTGTGTTTTGAAAACTTGTTGACTCTTATATTAACTCTAATAGTATTTTTTATAAATTATTTATGATTTTTCTCCATCCAATATATATGGTATGAGCATGTTTTAAAATAAGAATAAAAACATAGTCCAGTAAATACAAAAGCAGTAATGTGGCTGCTTATGATCAGATGCTTTGCCCAGTGTTCAAGTCTGTTTTAGATGGGGCTGGCTACATAGTAACTGCTGAGTTTACCCTGCACAGCGAACACTTGATAGCACGGCTGGGCAGTGTGACCTCTTCTGCCTTGTCAGTCTCTGAGACCACTGTTGCAAATAGGACCTATCACTGAGCCCTGATGAAGAAAACCACTTCATGAGAGATGTGCACCATGGTTCCCCTTTGTCATTAGTTAGAACTAATGACAAAGACAGTTCTGCTCATGTCTATAGTACGTTCTGATTACTGTGAATGCCTGCCCTCTACTACCATTACCAGCATCCCGAGAATCCCTTTTCCCACATTCAAGCCTTTTGTTTCATGACTCATTTCTTTTAACTAAGGCTGTTGATGCGGCCACAGTTTACAACCATCCACTGGATCCTGGTGAGCTCATGTGTGGGTACAAAACTGAACACATTGAGGGCCCCTTTACCATAACTATGTGTCACCACCAGTTCAAGAGAGAGGTATAGAGCCACGGGAGCCCTGCCCCCATCTATTGCTGTTTTCAAGGCCAGCAATGAAGGTACTTGCAGCTGCTATGAATTAGGACAGGAATGATAAGAATATCTGTGTCTATCCCCGAAGACAGTGTACCATAGCTCTTCTCCTTATCACTCAGTTCATGCATGATTTTTGTCCCTTCCTCTTCATTGTTACCTGAACCTTAGAGTAAAAGGTATGCATGTTTTGTTAATGCTCAGCACTCAACTATCACTTATCCTCAACCTCATGAACAACCATGTGTCTTTCAGATTTGCCACCATTCACTATAAAGGTGTGTGCGAGGGTGGTCTCTGATTAATGTTGAGAGCATGTGTCTATAGGTATAAGCATAGACATTCAAAAGTGAGTCTAACACTATGTCAGTTAAGTAAGCAACAGTCTATGACTTCTCCATCCATCCAGGTTTTAACGGGGCTTGCAGTACCGGCATGGATTCCCTCGTGTGGAGTAGCCTCAAATCCAATCCAAGAGTAGTTGGTTATAATCATTACACTGTTGCCATTATTGCACATATTGACACATTCTGACTTGCAGGTGTGTGTTATTATTATTGTTTGTAGAGCTCAAAGCCAAGTAAGACGACCAATGCTTTTTTCTCAGTAGTCTACACAGCACCTTCTGGTGCTATGGAAACTAAACACCAGGCAGAAAGCTCCCAGCTCTGTTCCAGTTAGTCGTCTTTATATTTTGTAGTCATTTCTGGTTGTATCTTCATCAATAGGGTCTTACCATCTAGCTCTGTGGAAAATCAAGTGAAGTGGCAAGAATCTGTGGGTTCTTTTTTTTTTTTTGAGGGTCTCTGGAGACTTTATGGCTAATAAGTCTTAGGAAAATAGTCTATACTTGATAGGAGAATATGAGACCACAAGTACCAGCCCAGACTACTACACTTCATAAAACTTTCAATCACAATAGATGAAAAAAAAAATAAGACATTCCATACTAAAACAAAATGTAAGCAGTATACAAACCCAACCACACAGAATGTGCTAGAAGGTTAACTCTAACATAAGGAGATTTACCTGATCAAAGAAAACACAAGAAATAAATAATCCCAGATTATCAAATTGAAAAAAGAGAATCTCACACATACACACACACACACACACCGCCATCACCACCACCATCACAACAACATCAACAAAATAACAGGAATCAAGAAACGTTGCTCAAAGAAATGTTGCCCATTGATATCTCTCAACATCAGTGGTCTCAATGCCCCCTAAAATGAAACAGACTCACTGAATGCACTTGAAAATGAGTTATATCTTTTTACTGCATCCAAGAAACACACCTTAACATCAAAAGTAGCTGTTATCTCAGCATGAATGATTGGAAGAAGACATTTCAAGCATATGGACATATTTAGCAAGCTGGTGTAGCCATTTTAATATCTGAGAAAATAGACTTCATATCAAAACTGATCATAAAAAGTAGGGAAGGATAATATATACTCATCAAAGGAAAAAAGTCTACCAAGATGACATTTTAATTCTTAACATCTATGCCCCAAACTTAATGGTGCCCAAGTTTGTCTAAAAAAAAACCCTTAGCTTAAATCACATATCGATCCCCATATACTGATAGTGTGAGACTGCAATACTACACCCTTGCTGATAGACAGGTCATCGAGACAAAAACTAAATGGAGAAATGCTAGACCTTGCTGATGCTATAAACCAAGTAGACCCAATAGTTACGTACAAAACATTTCAACCAAACACAAAAGAATGTACCTTCTTCTCTGCACCTCATTGAACTTTCTTCAAAACTGACAACATAGTTGAACAAAAAGCAACTCTCAACAGATATAAAATATTGAAATAATATACTATAACCTATCTGAGCCTACTAGTTAAAGCTGTATGTCAACAACAACAGGGACAACAGAAAGCTTACAAACTCCTGGAAACTTTACAACTTTCTATTCAATAAAAAGTGTGTCCAGACTGAAATTAAGAAAGAAATTAAAGACTTCATAGAATTGAATGAAAATGAATATACACCATTCCCAGGTGTAGGTGTCACAAAGAAAGTGTGAAACTTGAAGCAGTAAAATATTCAACAGTTAAATCCATTTTAAGAGGCAAGTTCAAAGTTTTACTATAAAATAATTAGAGAGTTCTCTTGCTACCAACTTAAAAGCACACCTAAAGTCTCTAGAGCAAAAAGAAATTTTGCTCAAAAGGAGTAGAGAGCTAGAAATAATCAAACTCAAGGATAAAATCAATAAAATATAAACAAACAAAACAAAACAAAAAATAAGAATCACTGAAAGAAAGTTTTGGTTCTTTGGGAAAATCAATAAGATTAACAAACCCTTACCCAAATTAGCTAGCAGGAAAAGAAGGAATATCCAAATTAACAAAATTAGAAATGAAAAGGGAAACATAACAATAGACACAAAGAAAATTCAGAGAATAAATATATGCTTTCGAAATCTGGACTCCACCAAACTGGAAAAAATGGAATTTTTTTCTTGATCCATACCACTTACCAAGGATTGATCAATATCAGATAAGCAATTTAAATAGACCTATAATGCCTTGTAAATTAGAAGCAGTCATTAAAAGTCTCCAAACCAAAAAAAGCTCTGGGCCAGATAGTTTTAGAGGAAAATTCTACAAGAAATTCAAAAAAGTTAATGATAATATTTCTAAAATTATTTCACAAAATAGACTTACAGAAGGAACATTTTTCAATTTGTTTTATGAGCTCATAGTAACTGTAACACCAAAGATATAATTTCAGACCAATTTCCTTTATGAACATTTCAGCAAAATTTCTCAGTGAAATACCTGCAAACTGAATCCAAGATTCACTGAAAAGTTTATCCACCATGATCAAGTAACTTTATCCCAGAGATGCGGGGGATATTTCAATATTTACAAATCAAAAAATTTAATTCTCCATGTAAACAAACTGAAAGAAAGAACTCAAATGATCATTTTATAAGATGCAGAAAAGCCTTGACAAAATCCAATACCTTCTTATTATAAAAGTCCAGAAGAGATCAAGGCTACAAGGGACATGCTTCAACATGAGAGCTCCTTACGAAAAGCTTATAGTCAATATCAACTCAAGGGGAGAGAAACTCATAGAAAGTCTACTAAAATTGGGAACAAGGCAAGGTTGTCCACGCTCACTGTACCTATTCAATGGAGTATTGGAAGTCTTAGCTAGAGCCATAAGACAACTGAATTAGATGAAGAGGATACAACTTAAAAAGGAAGAAGTCAAACGATCTTGTCTTTCAGATAATGATAGTGTACGTAAGTTGTCCTAAAAATTCCACCAGGAAACTTTTCCCGCTGATAAACACGTTTAGTGATATGCCTGGATACAAGACGAGTGCAAAAGAAAACATCAGTATCCTTCCTGTATACAAATTCAAAACTAACTGAGAAAGAAACCAGGGAAACAACACCTTTCACAATAGCCTCAAATAACAAAAAATATCCTGGGGCAACTCTAAGCAAGAAAGTGAAAGACTTCTTTGATAAAACTTCAATTCCTTGAAGACATTAAAGAAGATATTAGAAGATGAAAAAGTCTCCCATACCCATATGTTGGTAGAATTAACATAGTAAAAATGGCCATCCTACTAAAAGCAATCTAAAACTTCAATGCAAAATTCCAACGAATTTTGGCTTTGTTGGTATTCTTGTAGAGCTCCTGTCCCTTCCCTGTCCTTCTAGATCCCCATTTTTCTATAAGACTCCCTGTACTCTGTCCAAAGATTGGCTGTGAGTCTTTGCATAGGCTAGGGTTAGTCAGTAGGGGAGGAGGACTTCCCTTGTCAGTGGACTAGGGAAGAGCGATAGGAGAGGAAGGCAGAGGGAGAGGACAGATGAGGGAGGGGGTCTACAATCAGGATACAAAGTGAATAAATTGTAAAAAAAAATATTATTATTATTTCTACTGTGTAGCAGAAAAAAAATCCAACAAAATTTTTACTGATTGTATAAGGACAATATTCAGCTTCATATGGAAACACACACACACAAAGCAAGCAAGCAAACAAACAAAAACAGGATAGCTAAGAAAAACTTTTGAAAAATAAAGTAACTGATGGATATATCACTATCTCTGACCTCAAACCGTACTACAGAACTGTAGTATTTAAAACAGCATGACATTGACACAAAACACAGTGATCAAGGGCATCAAATTGAAGACCCAGACATAAATCCATAAAGAAATGAATTCCTGACTATTTTTTTTTATAGAGAGGCCAAAAAATGCACAGTGGAAAAAAGACAGAATCTTCTATAAATGGTGCTGCTCTAACTGGATGTCTGCAAGTAGAAGAATGCAAATAGATCCACACTTATTACCCTGCACAAAACTTATCTCCAGATGTATCAAAGAACTCAACATAAAACCAAGTACACTAAACGTGCTAGAAGACAAAGTGGGACTAGCCTCAAACTCAGCGGCACAGCAGACAACTTCCTGAAAAGAACGTCAACAGCACAAACACTTAGCTCAACAATTAAATGGGACTTCATGAACCTGAAAAGCTTCTGTATAGCAAAAACACCATCAATTGGACAAAATTGCGGCCTACCCAATAGGAAAAGGTTTTCAACAGCTACTCATCTGATAGAGGATTAATATCCAATATACATAAAGAACTAGATAAAAACTAGATTTCAGGAAAAATAATTAACCCAATTAAAATAATAGAGTACAAATAAAATAGAATTCTCCAAGAGAAAACTCAGGAGACTAAGAAACACTCAACATCTTAGCCATCAGGGAAATGAACATCAAAAACTACTTTGTGATTTCATCTTACAGTTAGAATGGCTAAGATCAACAAAACAAATGATAACTTGTCAGAGTGTGGAGTAAGGAAAGGACTTCTCCATTGCTGGTGGGAATGCAAACCTGCACAGCTATTAGTGAAATCAGTGTGGCAGTTCCATGGGAAGACGGGAAATGATACATCTCAGAATCAAGCTATACCACACGTGGACATAGGCCAAAAGGATGTTTCATCCTATTGCAGCGATGCTTGCTCGACCCTGTCCTTTCATACTAGCTAGAAACTGGAAACAATGTAGATGTTCCTCTACACACCAATGGATAAAGAAAATGTGTTACATTTTCACAATGAAATAGTTTAATTTGTAGACAAATAACTAAAGCCAGAAAAAAAAATCACCATGTGACAAATATGACATGGATCTACTTACTTGTGGATATTAGGTACGAAGTCAGTGATAACTAGGCCACAGTTTGTGGAATCATAGAAGCATTCACAGGATGCGCATGGGTCTCCGTTGAGGGGAGATGTGGACTCATGCCCATTTCACTGATCTGAGGAAATCTCCAACTGATGGCCACTTACAAACAAAAATTTGGATTCCTCCAAAGGGATCTCACCAGGAGAATAAGCTACAATTAGAGAGAGGCTTCATGGCCAGCATTAAATGGCTAACAGCTAACTATTTCAATGGTGTTTTTGGAGGTTCCTTGTCCCAAAGTGTCATATCAGATCTTTCCTTTTCTTAAAAAAATTCTATCTTATTATTTTTTATTCTTATTTTATTAAGTTACATTTTTCTTCTCTCTTTTTACCCTACAGGGCCTTTGCATGTGTGTGGGTGTTTGTGCATACATGTTTGTGTATGTGTGTACACTTCAAGTTTGATAGATTTGTGGGACTCCTGAGTGTGAGAACAAGTGCCTTTGTGTTTCTTGAGCCATCTTGTGGGCTCTTTCCTTCTTTCTTTTTTTTTTTTTTTTGTCCAATTACAATGCATTAGTTTTTATTTTATTTTATTTTATTTTATTTTATTTTATTTTATTATTGTCTCTTGGAGGCCTGTTTGTTTTCCAGTGAGAGACAGAAGGAAGTAGCAGAGAGGAGGTGGAAAGGAGCGGGGGCTGGGGAGTGAAGGGAGGGCAGACCAGGAACGGAAGCTGTTGTGTGAGGGGAAAATGTATCTTCAGTAAGTGGGAAGGTCACTACTGTAGTTCTCAATCAGATATAAGCACACCTTAAATACGGAGAGTTACATTTTTGCATATATACGTTAAGGTTTTTAAGTGAGGTAGCAAATCTTTTGATCTATGGATATCAGGGCAGAGGTGAAAGTGTGCTCTCTCCATTTAATAAACTGTGCGCTATTCATCCATTATGATGTGAGTTTCTTAAAACTACTTTTCTCCCTTTGGCATTTTTTAAATTAAAGACTTCACTTTTCAATATGCAGGAACAGGAGAGGTGGCCTTCTCTAGGGCCGATTGGTCATCTTGCTTAATCAGCCTTGAAAACACATATACAAGCAACATTAAATAGACAGAACCAGTTACATTCAGGAGTATCTATGTAGATACATGTACATGTGTGTATGTATTCATGTAATAATAGTGGAAAAGTATGCTGTGGATTTGAAGAAGAATAGGGAGCAGTCAATGGGAAGTATTGGAAGGGAAAAAAGGGAAGAAGTCTAATTGTATTTTAATCCCCCCAAAATTTTTGACTCTATTGACCCTCTAATGGTGGACACTCTAAAGCAGCCCTTGTTAGCATCTCTTTATCATGTTTTAAAATATGGATTATTTAGGGACAAGATTATGTCTGAAATGTGTTCTGAGTTACATGTTGATACTCACTCACAAGCAAGTACAAAGGGGAGTATGATTTCTAGAAGCAGTTTTCTAACATGGCAACATTACTATTCATTGGAGCACTCTTCATATTAGCATTCTAAATGAAAAATTAGCCTCAGTCTCCAATTCGAATTTAACAATCAAGTCTGTACACAGTGATATTGATTCATAATTTTGGAACATCACTTTTCATCATATCATGTTTCAACAAAATGTATCATGGCACAATGAGCCTGGCCTGGATCTTTGATAAGAATAATTACAAGAAGAACAGATATGGATCAGCTGCATCAAAAGAAAACCCAAAACGTAAAATTTGCATGTAGTGACATCTACAGAAAGGTGGTAGCCAGCCGCCACAGAACTGACCAACTCCACTATGGAAAGTCAAGGCTCCTGCTTCCTTATGAAGAAGCAAGAGATCTGAGCCAGAGGTGCTTTCTTTCTGAATAAACAAACAAACAAACAAACAAATCTTTGTAGAGCCACGCTCTCCCCAAATCTTCTTCAGTCAAATTGTCTGTGAACTAGTGCCTACTCAGGGACAGTGTGTGACAAGAGCTTCCAGAGCAAGGCAAGATTGAGGCTCTGCAGAAGTATGAAGTTTCTTCAAAATATCAGCTAGCTGACATCTCTAGTTATGAGGCAGATGAATACCCTTCATGGCAAGTGGCCAAAAAGGATTTCTATTTTTTTAAGTGTTTTGATTCAGCCTGTCCTTATTAGTACAACACCAGGGAGGCAAAAGGGGGGAGGTATCAACCTGAGGCTCCTTAATCTTAGAACTTCCCTCTGAGGTGTCCATGTCTCTTGTCAGCTATAAAAAGAAAAATGTTGCTCTCCTTGTGGATCTCCTGTCCTCTCTAGATCTTACTATTATTTCCCACTTCTTTCATAAGATTCCCTGCACTCTGCCCAAAGTT
This sequence comes from Meriones unguiculatus, assembly GCF_030254825.1. NCBI lineage: Eukaryota > Metazoa > Chordata > Mammalia > Rodentia > Muridae > Meriones > Meriones unguiculatus. Next base: position 7,062,089 of record NC_083364.1, on the reverse strand, counting down.
TGGCCATAAGTCTCAACATCTGCACTGATAGTCTGCAGGGCAGAGCCTTTCAGAGGCCCTCTGTGGGAGCCTCCTAACTTGTTTCCTGGTTTCTTCTTCTTCTGGTGTCCATTCTCTTTGCCTTTCAGGATGGGGATTGAGCATTTTAGCCAAAGTCTCCCTCTTGATTAGTTTCTTTAGGTGTACAGATTTTAGTAGGTTTATCCTATATTATATGTCTATATGAGTGAGTATATACCATGTGTGTCTTTCTGCTTCTGGGATATCTCACTCAGGATGATCCTTTCCAGATCCCACCATTTACCTGCAAATTTCATGATTTCCTTATTTTTCATTGCTGAGTAATATCCCATTGTGTAGATGTACCACAATTTCTGTATCCATTCTTCAGTTGAGGGGCATCTGGGTTGTTTCCAGCTTGTGGCTATTACAAATAAATCTGCTATAAATATGGTTGTGCAAGTGTCCTTATTGTGTACTTGAGCCTCTTTTGGATATATGCCTCGGAGTGGTATAGCAGGACTTTGAGGACCAAAAAATTTGAGCACAGAGGTCTTTCCTGAGACTCATACTCCAACCAAGTACCATGCATGGAGATAACCTAGAACCCCTGCACAGATGTAACCAATGACAGTTCAATGTCCAAGTGGGGTCCATAGTAATGGGAACAGGGACTGCTTCTGACATAATCTGATTGGCCTGCTCTTTGATCACCTTCTCCTGAGGGGGGAGCAGCCTTACCAGGCCACAGAGAAGACAATGCAGCCACTCCTGATGAGACCTAACAGACTAGGATCAGAAAGAAGAAAAAGAAACCCTCCCTTACCAGTGGACTTGGGGAAGGAAGTGTGTGGAGAAGGGGGAGGAAGTGAGGGATGGTGAAGGGAGGAGGGAGGGAACTAGATGAGGGATACAAAGTAAATAAAGTATAATTAAAATTAAAAAGACAAAAAAAATAAAAATCAAACTACAAATAAGTTTGAAGATTAAAAACACTCAAGATTAAAAACACTTAAAACTGTCGTCAGGCAGTATTAAGGCCTCACTTGTCTGCTCAGTTAATAAAGTGTTTCCTGCTGGACTGTAAAAAAAAAAAAAAAAAGAAAAAGAAAAAGAAAAATGTTACTCCCTTGGCTTAGCCCACAGAGTGCCTGCTGCAGTGCCTGCTGCGCAAGCATGGGAACCTGAGCTTGGAAATAAAGCACCAGTGTAAAGGCTGGTACCACCATCTTGAGTCAGTGCAGGAGAGGTAACTCAGTGGTTCAAGCACTGGCTGCTGTTTCAGAGGATCTGGGGTCTATTTCCTGCATCCACAGGGGGCTCACAGACATCTAAACTTCAGTTTCCAGAAGATCCAGTGCCCTCGTCTAGCCTCTAAGGATACTCACATAATACCCAGACATAAACACCTCAAAGCATCTATAAATGTAAAGTAAAATAAAAGTTAAGAGAGTGAATTTAGAGTCCATCTAGTTCCAGTGACTATGTGATTCTACCACTCTAGGTCATATTATCTTGCAAAAAGATATTTTTAATTAAATATTGAGGTGAATTTTTGCTGAAAGCTAGAAAGTTCATGAGCATAAGGCTATGGAAGAAATCTTTCAGATTTCATAAATACTTCTTTCTTGGCAGAATGTCTGCTAATACCAATCAGGGAATATCATGAATGATTAAAAGAACAGGCTGTGTTATGGAAACATAATCCACACTCACCTCTGCAACCTCTTACATGTACTTGCATTTTATTTCAAGAAAGATGACACCTTATGTATCCCTTCATTCATATGTAGCAATCAAGAGAGAGATGTACTCTGAAATATGGCTAATGGATAAAATGCAAACACATGTTCACTTGTAGAAAAAAAACCTCTCAATTTATAAACGTGAGACACATCATTGTCATCAAAATGTATTCAGAGATCATTGCAGATGGAGGGGCAGAAAGATTGGTAAGAGCCAGGGGAAGGTGACATTTGCTGTGAGGTTTTGTGTCCTGGAAACATCGGAGAAGTCTCATCAACATGGCTACCCGAACAAGATCTGAACAAGGAAGTTCTAACGAGCTACATTTTCCATTTTATTAATGCTCACTTCTCACACATGACTTTTGGGGTCCGGATTACTTTGCATTAGCGATGCTGACGGTTTCGTGAATTTTCTGTTGCTGTTATGGAACCAGGCTCTCCACAAACGTGTCTGTGAGGCGGCAGCTAGAGTAGAACGTGACTAATTATGACTGTGGGGAGCCAGGCACAGGAGCAGCAAGCCACATACACAGATTTTAGACAAGGGCGACTGGAAAAACGTCGGTCGGGAGAGACTCGCAGTTGGAACCTGGGTAGAAACTTTCACCTCTTCATTGGATTTCATGAGGATGTCCCCCTGCTGTGTTAATACAATTGTGGTCTCCACTTTTTAAGGGCATTATAGCCTGACCAATTCATAACTCATATTCAGATTTCTGAATCAAAACCCTGAGAGTGTGCATGCAAATTATTCAAGTTAAAAGAAGCTCAGCAGGGAAATGCAGAGCTTCAAATCCCCTTACTAATTTTAACTTCATATAGCTCACAATTTTGAAATAATAGGAAGATCTCAAGAGTAATCACAACGTACAGCAACCAGCAAGTCTGGACTAATAGTGTGAGTCTCTTTGTTCTTTAGCTCAAATTAAACTAGTTTGCAAACAAATAAGGGATTGCTGTTTTACATTCCGGGACTTCTTCTGTTTCCGACATTACACTCTGACTTAATGTGTGAGACTCATATTTCACTGCTATTTTCTGTTGTCAGATCCATACCAGGTAGCCATCCACAATCCACCATCTCTTCAGCAGTGGGAACCTAAAGAAGACACTGCTAGCTAGCCACCTTTGGAGCTTTAGGGTAAGGATGTAGGTATGACCCTCACAGTTAGAATATACTAATTAAAATGTAGGCACCAGAACCAAACAGATTCAGGGTCAAATGCAGTAACCTGGTTCATGCCTTCATTCAGCCAGGATTTACCAAGTGTTTGCAATGAACCAGAAATAACTTGGAACACTGAGGATAACACAGGGAAGAAAGCATGTAAGACTGCTGTCATCTTTATCTTGTTTTAATCTGAATATTCTAGGTGGAGGTCACAGTAACAAAAAAAAGGAGAAAGTAAACAACTGTACAGTTCCCACAGCCCCAGGCTGCTGTAAAGCAGGAAAGTTTTGCCAGGCACTCGTAGGTTAATTCACTAGCTTTGTTAGCTGGTGAGAATGGCTGACTGTCCCCAAGCCATAAAGCTAGGCAAGTAAGAATACTACCACTTTCTAGGGGAAAGTGCCAAACACAAAGAAAGAGCTCAAAGTCAAAGCCATTGCTCTCATTGCTAATTAACTTTGTTAATTAACCTTGATGTTCATTTTCTTTGTCTATGACTACTTACATTTATCCCTCAGATTAAAGGACTATTTATTACTTTCTAAACTAAAGCAGTTTCACTGTGACTGTGTATGTAACAGAAAACAAAGACCAAACAACTCCCTGCCCAAGGGGAGTTATGTCTCAGTCAGTGTATGTGCTTTTATTTATGATAAGTCCATGAAAAACTGCTTTATACCTGTGAAAATGGTTAATTGAGGAAGCTAAGCAAAGCAGTTTCTCACAGCTCTGAGGTAGAGTGGTGACCCCCACTTCTTATTCATAAAGGATAGAATTAAGTACAGAGGGAGAGGTGTGATGCGGAGCTACACAGCACTGACTGGTCCCTGACCAGTTGCGACAGCTCGCCATCATGTGTAGTTCAACGGGACTTGAGCCAGATGATTTTTCTGCACCACCATTGCTCTCCTGCATGGATGGGTAGAAACTGCCTCTGCAGGGAAAGTCAGACACTCATTATCAACTCACTCAATTAGCCTGTATGAGACTCATTTTGTACACCTCTGAGACAAGGACCGCTAAGTTCTTAGTTGTACATGCATATGGAGAGCTCATCCTGGAACTGTTAGTTTGGATGTTAAAGAAGAAGGTGACACTGTGTGTTTCTTGCTGAATGTATGTGTCATTTTTCTCAAACTGTCTTCAAAGTGAGCATCTGAAAATTTTAACGCATTCCTGAAATGATCAGCATTCAACATCTGAGGAAATTATTCTGTATGTACCATCAACGGTCCCTATCTGCAGGTTGCATATTCAGAGTCAAAGCAGAGACTAAAAATGTTTGGGGAAAAAATTACATCTATACTGAAGACATCGTAATTCCCTAAGCAATTCAGCATTCATTTCCATAATATTTACTTTGTATCAAGACAAGGAAGTAATCTTGATGTGATTTAAAGTCCACTGGAGGAAATGTAAAAGTTATATGCAAATATTGCACCATTTTATGTAAAAAGATTTGAGTAAACATAGATTCTTGGAAACTACACGGTAAGGGAACCAATTTCCTATAGATAATTACTATGTGGTTTAAAAATTGTTAAAATTAGAGAGTTTTGTACTATGTGGTAAAGAGTCCCAAGGGCTAACACTGTTTCAGTAGGCTGTACATGTCATTCATCAATATGAATTCAAATATCTTTAAAAAAGACTATGTTGTCCATGGGAAAATGTCACTCTTTTCCAAAGTTAAGACTGCTAGCAATCCTAATAATTACAATTAAAACTATAATACTAATAGCCAGCATTCGCAAAGATCTTCTACACTTCAAGTCCTGTTCTTAGTAATTTATATTGGTTTAAGTGTATCTGAGCTATGAGTCAAGAGTGCTTCACTGTCTGTGTTAACACCGCAGTTGGACTGGCATTACTCGCCTTTGACATAAATGTTTGTATGGGCCCGGTGTCTGTCATCTTTCTTTTCGTAAAGTGCAGCCTTGCACATCTTTACACCTCAGTCATCTTGGTTCTGTGAAACCAAGCTGCATATGCATTCTGTAATGTGCAGGTGCCACGTTCTTAATTCGTCAGTTGAAGGACATTTAACTTGTTTCCATTTCCTAGCTATAGTGAATACGGCAGCAGTGGACATAGCCGACTGAATGTCCATAAAGCAAGATATTGAGTCCTCTATGCAAATGTCAAAGGATAGTTTACCTGGGTTGTTCATATGGTGTATCTACTTTTAAATTTTGTGGAGTTCTTCGCATTGACTGACAGGGAGGCTGGACAAGTTTGCAAACCCAAAAATAGTGAATGAGGATCCTCATTTTCCCGCATTCTCTCCAGCACCTGTTGTCTGTTTTGTTGAATTTAGCCATCTGACTGGGTTAAGATGAAATAGCAAAGCTGTTTTGATTTCCATTTTTTTAACTGCTAGAGATGATAAACAATTTTGAAGTATTTCTTAGCCATTTCTATTTCTTCCTTTTTTTGATTTCCATATTTTTTAAAATTCTTTTTAATTACATTTTATTCACTTTGTATATCCCCCCTGTGTTTCCCTCCCTCCTCCCTTCCCAATCCCTCTCTTCCTCCCCCCTCTGCACACATGCCCCTCCCCAAGTCCACTGATAGGGGAGGTCTTCTTTTCCTTCCTTCTGATCCTAGTCAATTAATTATGTTTCATCAGGAGTGGCTGCATTGTCTTCTTCTGTGGCCTGGTAATGCTGCTCCCCCCTGAGGGGGAGATAATTAAAGAACAGGCCAATCAGTTCATGTCGGAGACAGTCCCTGTTCCTATTACAATGGAACCCACTTGGATACTGAACTTCCATGGGCTACATCTGTGCAGGGGTCTCAGGTTATCTCCATGTATGGTCTTGGTTGGAGTATCAGTCTCAGGAAAGACCCCTGTGTTGCTCTCCTTGTGGAGTTCCTGTCCTCTTTTGAGAACCCTCTGTTCAGACCCTTAGCCAATTTTTTAAATTACATCATTTGAGTTTTTGAAGGGATTTAAAAATATATATTCTGGCTGCATTATCATCTTCTGTGGACTTGGGGAGGGGCATGTGTGAAGAAGGGGGAAGGAAGGTGGAATTAGGAGGGGAGGAGGGAGGGGTTTATGGGGGGATACAAAGTGAATAAAGTGTAAGTAATAAAAATTAAAAAAGAAAGAAAGAAAGAAAAAAGAAAGGAAGGAAGGAAGGAAGGAAGGAAGGAAGGAAGGAAGGAAGGAAGGAAGGAAGGAAGACAGACAATAAAGTGCCACCTGGCTGAAAAAAACTAAAATAAAATGTATATTCTGGATATCGATCCCCAGTCAAATGTACAGCTGTCAAAGATTCTCTTCTATTCTGTGGGCATCCTTGTCACTAAATGTAGTTTTATGAGGTCCTTTTAAAGAGTTTATGATAGCCTGAATATAAGCCCATTTTGAAATAAAGATCTTGACTGAAAACTGAATTCAGGTACCAGGAAATATCACAGAATGTACACCTGGCAGAAAACAAAGTTAACTCTCCTAGCAACAGGCTCCAGGAAATATAACAGAATAAATGCTTCATAGAAAATAGAGACAAATTCCCTGGCAATAATCAATGGGAATCAGTTGAGAATCGGGTGGGAAAATTCTCCCCAATGTTTCAGATATGGTTTAGAAAAATAGCCATTGTGATTATATACCTCAGTCATTGTGATTACGTGCCTCAGAAAAGCTCACTCCACCCTGCTAAACTTCACCCGATTTTGTAATGCCAAGGCTTGTGCCCTCCTGCTTGCTGCCATGGAAACCCCCTGCTCACAGACTTTTCCTTTAAAAATCCTGTTCACTCAGAGCTTGGGGTCTCACTTCTCTACTGCTATGTCAGTGAGACTTGAGTCCTGAGTTCAATCGCTCTCATAATAAAGCTCTCTTGCAATTGCATCGAGTCGTCTACTGGTGGTCTCTGAGGGTCCCGTGAACCTGGCATAACATTTCTTGCCAGTCATTGTCTTCAGTTCCCGGGCAAACGGGATCTTATTCAGAAAGTCTTGCTCTGCATCTGCATCCTGTATGATGCTTCCCCTTTCCCCCTTTTCTTCTAACAATGTCAGGTTTTCAGTTCTCATATTGAGGTCCTTGATCCATTTAGAGTTATTTTTTGTGCAAAGTAATAGATGTGGGTCTAACTTTATTTTCCACATGCTGACACCAAAGAGTTTTTTTTTTTTTAAATGCAGCTATGAAGAAAACGAAAATGAAATTTTCAAGTGAGTGGCAAGCATAACTTGGAGCTCTCAAATTGAACGTAAGGCATACTCAACAAGAGGAAAAATGTGCCTGGAACTGGAATCCTAGTTACCCAGGGCAGGAGAAGTAACAGGTAGAAGTGGAGAACCCACAACTTGTACTCTTCCAGCCATCATAATTCCTGACTAAATTCCCTCCCAGTGGTTATTCTTGCATCCACAGATAAGCGTGGTTCTCTCCACATCAACAAAACTTCTCTTTGCAACAGACAGAGACCGTTCCAGAAAACCACAAATGATCCAAATGCAGAGAACAAGAGATTGTGTGGTGCCAGTCCCAATGGACAACTGATTTTTTTATAGGTGGAGAGGTGGATCATATATAATTGATTTTATATAATATGTAGTTGTGAGATACAACTCACATGAGTCTAATGCTCAGGAAGCAGTTAGAGCAAGGGTCAGAAATCACGTAGGGAGCAGAGGAACAGGAAGGTTACTGTCCTCTAGAAAAGCAGAGAGGCTGCGCCATGAAGGCAACAGCAGTGAGCAAGCCAGCGTGGGAAGGGAGAACCTGATGGGACCTCCTCCCTAGACAAGGAACTCCAGGGGACTGGGGAGTGCTGAGAGGGGGACACGGTTTTTACAGTGTTTGACTAATACCAAGTAGGCAGCCCTGAGAGCTAATGCAGGTATGTTATATTCATGGACTAAGCGGGTTGAATTTATGTATTTAGGAATGTGTGTGTGTGTGAGTGTGTGTTGGCATATATGAAAAAGAGGCAATGGATTTGAAAGAGAGCCAGAGAGTGCATAATAGAGGCTCTGGAAAGGGAAAGGGAAGAGGGCAATGACCTAATTATATCATGATTTTAAAACCTACAAAAAAATATGTTATAGAAAAACAAGCTGTTTTATGAAGCTTAATCTGTTACAAAATATCACCTGTAAGCCATTTCATTCATTGCTTTTTCTTTCATTCCTAGTTTGGGCCCTAAATCTCTGAGAGAATGTACTTGTATTCAAGGTTTAACAAACTTGATTCTGTGTCAGGGCTATCCTTGCGCTGTAGATATCCTGAGCACAGGAGTCCACACTCGGCTCAGCCATGTACTATGGAACAAGCCAGGGGACTTGAAACTGCTATTTTTCTTAGCTTTTTATCGTCCTCCATTTGTTTCAAAAATACTATCTTAATTTGGAGTTTATATCATTTGATCAAAAATAAATTGTATTCTGCTAATTAAGTAAATCAGATCATTTCATAAGTATTTATTTATATTCAGATACCTAATTATACAGTAGCCACTTAAATTATTTTGCAATATATATACATATGTAATGGGCAATACACATACACACACACACACACACACATATATATATAATGGGCAGTTAGAACACTGTCAATAAACTCATTCCAAACAGAAAATAAGCCACATAGCTCATAGGTAAAATCGTTATCATGAGCTCTTTTCCTATTCATGAAATTTTTTTCTTACCAAAATGAATTTTCTTTAAAAAAGAAACCAATAAACATTAAAAGATTAACAAACCAAGTCAGACTAGAGGATCACTGGAAGAATAAATGTTTGGAAGTACACCTCAGCTTTCAGGTGGATGCTGTAACAGCAAAAGTGGTGAGATGATTTGATCTGGAGAGTAAGGTGTTGCCTCTGACTCCACCCATGTGGGTTTGAGTACCCCTGGCCCCCTCCCCCCCACCCCCACATTGTCAGTATATGGTTTTCCACACAAACAGGAAGCAGAGAGAGCTTCCTTGGGACCTTTTTGCCACAACTGTTTCTGAGTATCAGAAGATTTTTTAAAAAGAGTACAAAAGGGAGGAGGAGGAAGAACAGGAGGAAGAGGGGGAAAGAAAAAATAATAATACATAACCAGGCGTTGCAGAAAAGCAATTCAGACACTTTTATTTCAGCAAGTTTAATTTCTGAACTTTAAACATCCTTCTTACCTCTGGGTTTTGACTTTTATAGTTTTACTAGAAGCTTCGGAAAGTTGTGATTTGCAAGGCAGTGATATGTGCTATAGGCCATGCTACCATAGAGAATAAAAAGTAAGACATGTTATAAGAAGTGAGACAAGCTATAGGAAGTGAAGGTTATATAAACATTCATATTAATCTACAGAGAAAGTCTGTTTCATTCATCAATATACCTAATATCTGTGTGGGACTAAATACGTGCGTGAATGAAGAACAATGTCAGAAGAGATTGAGAAATTTGGCTAACTTGGGTAAGGTTCAAGCATTTAGTCACATGCACGTCACCAATGTGGCCTAACAGTCCTGATAAATAAGTAAAAGAATGCAATGGTGTGTTTACAGAGCTCCAACATGTCCTTGTCAGAAGATGGAGGGCAGCACAGCTGTTAGTCTGTTAGTCTAGCACTGTGGACAAGTCCGAGTCGGGGAGCAGGACATTTACAGTTCCCTTATCCAGGATCCGGGAACTTCCCTGATCTGTACCTTGAGAATGGTTGCTACTGGCTTCAGCAGTCCTTGCCTGACTCTCCTCAGAGAAGGAAACCTATGCTAATTTGCCTGTCTAATAATAAAGTTTTTACCACTGATTTTGTCATTGCTACAACCTCCTGGTGAGCCTAATCCTCAAATATTTCCATTAATATCCACAAGTTGGCTCTTGGCCTAACAATTTTTATAGTGGTTGTTTTTCTGTTTGGGCGTGTTGTGAATGACGAGAAAGATTTCTTACACACTGTGAGGCCCGTATCTCTGATTGGCAGCAATTAGCAGTTTTGAAACCAGTGGCCACACCCTGCTTCCTCCTTGCATCTTTTCTGGATGGATGACAACTCTTACATCTTTGGGTTTTCAGGCTGCATATTTGAGTGACTGAAATTGACCATGCCCACCTTCCTGTAAAATTCTCAGATCACTTGCCTGTAATTCCTCAGCCGTAGGCAGGACTCTGGGTCCACCTCCCTTGCCAGCCCCATGCTGGGCTTTTGTCTGGCTTGAGGTTTCATGGGTCTGATATGTGCTGCTAGAACTTCTGTGCTCTATGCATACGAACAACTTCCCCGTTGTGTCTAGAAAACACTGTTTCCTGTAGTCATCAGTTACTACCATCATTTTTACCCTTCTTTCCCAGTGACTCCTGAGTCCATGGGTGTGGGGGGAAGTGTATGAATCAGATGCGTCATTTCGGGCTGAATGCTGCATAGTCACTTGTTTTCTGAGGTCTACTTCATTACCATCTACTTCAAGGGTTAGGAGCTGCATAAATCTATGGGCTTGAGTTATTAGGAGTCAGGTTAATGCTGCCTCTCATTAGCAGAGAGATAGTGGTTTGCTCTCCCCTAGGATCTACGACCTTTCCTGCCACAGGTTTGTGTTGCCAACAGCTTTTCTAGGTTTGAGTTCTGTCTTGGGTATTGGCCCTTAAATCCACTCAAAAAGTGTTTGGTTACTCCCAGTGGGTGTCTGATCAGATAGGCTGATGCCCACAGGGTTCACAACTAGATATGATTGGCCATTGTTTTTCTCCTATGGTACCATGCAGCACTATGAAGGATAAACAGTAGACATGAAACATCCAGGTCAAACCCAGCTTGATTTTCCATGTTCTAAGACTCAAATATTTGATGACTTCAACAATAGGGTCTTACCATTAAGCTCTAGATCCAAAGGCCTGTAATTATTTATTTGGGGGAGGATGGTCTATGGGACCTCATTATCGAACAATTCCAATAGGGACAACCCAATTCTGAGCTTGGCTTTTTATTTTTAGCCTATAATTTCTAGCTTCTAGAATGGTGATGTGGTTCCCTACATTACAAGATAGCCTCATTTAGCAAACCCCCATAGAGAGATAAATTCATGCATACATACATACATACACACATACCTACATACGTAGATATATACATAGGTAGGTGATAGATTGATAGATAGATAGATAGATTCTATAATTTATATTTATAGTGGTTTATCATATGACTTTTCAGAAGGTCTTTAGTGTAAGTTAGCCACCCAGGCATTCTCTGCTTTTCCCTTCCCTCTTCCTGTACCCCATGCTGTTTTATTATTCACTTTGTTTCACTGCATTTTGCCTTCCCTTCCTTGCAAACACCACTTCCCTATTGCTCCTTACTAGTTTCCTGACATCCACAGGTATTCAAAACAGGACATTGTTTATCTAAAGACTCAAAGCTAACTTCCACAAATAAAAAAGAATATGTTACATTTGTCTCTGCAGCTTGGAGTTTCCTCACTCACAATGGTTGTTTCCACTCCAACCATTTACTTGAAAACATCATAATTTCATTTTTTAACAGTTGAAATATATCACATTGTATATGCCACATTTTATTATCCATCCATTCATTAATTGAAATCTGGGCTGTTTCCATTCCCTGGTTATTGTGGGTATAGATAGACGATTCGGTGAATAAATTTCTGGCTTTTTCAGCAACCTTCACTCTGACTTCTATAATAACAGCACTATTCTCTCTCCAACCATTACTGAATAAGTGTTCTCCTTTCTCCTCTGTGCTCCCCTGTATTTATTGTAATTTTGAAGGGGGCTGTAAATAACCTCATCTTCTCACATGCCTGATCTAGCACAATATACTCTTTAAATTGACGCTTAAAATCATCCTAATGAAGATCTGTATTTTCTTACTTCAATTATCATATAATTAATATAAAAGGGCACATAAAGTATGCTTGTTGACTTCTTCGGCTTTAGTCTTAATATCATTATGTAATTCTGGTAACCCAGAACTTCATTCTTTGGCTTGAATTTGTGTGTCTTGTTTATTTGCTTGTTAACTTATTGCGTGTTCATGTGGTGAGGTACGCACATGCCATAGAGCACCCCTATTGAGGTGGTCAGAAGACAAACTTGGGTATTCATCTCTGCCTTCCACCTTGAATGAGGGTTCCTCTGCTGTTTCCTGCTGCATATACCAAGCTAGAGGGCCTAGGGTCTTCTAGGGATTTTCCTGATTCTGACAGCAAACTTCAAATCAGGCTCAACCTATAGCTCTCAACCTGTGGGTCACAACCCCTTTGGGAATGTCAAACAATGCTTTCACAGGGATTGCCTGATACAGTTGGAAAACACAGATATTTATGTGATGATTCCTAACAGTATTAAAATTGCAGTTATTAAGGAGCAATGAAAATAATTATATTATTGGAACGACCACAACATTAGAAGCTGCATTAAAGGGTTGCAGCGTTAGGGAGGTTGAGCACCACTGACATAGGAGTTGGGTTTACAGATGCATGAGCCACGACTTCGAGAATTTGGTAGGTATTTTTAATTTGAAGTCACAACTGGTAAGGCTTACAAAAAATGATTTTCTTTATGAAAACCAGAACTTTTATGTGCTAAAATAGGTCAGTGGGTTCTGGAATATTTGATTGATGTGAGCATGCAGTTCAGTCTTTTACCCAGCATTTTTGTTTGTCTGAGTTGGGACTTTGATAATAAATGGCCACCTTAATTTAAACAAAAATACATTTATCTTCTCCCAGCCACTGGGAAAACATTTTTGAGTGTATAAATTTTCCTTGCTAAATGTTTACATTCCTTTAAATTCAATGACTTAGAAAGGATAATGCTATTGATAGCTTCTAAAATAATAGGAGTAAATCCCCATATTATCAACCTGTGTATGCACAAGATGTGAGAAGAGTAAAAAGATCAAGAGATACTCAGTAGTATTAAGTCTGTTTATATTGTCATCTAGTTCATGACCGCAAATGGAAGCCTCACAAGCATTAAGCTCTTCCTTATTTTCTATAGCTCCTGCCAACCACTTCCAGCTTCCATTCTTTATGACTCCTCTAATGTGGATGTTCCCTAGACTGTATATAATGCATGGATAGATACTCTATATGGCTTCATTCACTTAGCCTGCTTTCAAGACTTGACCACAGGACAGCAGGCATCAGCATTTCATCCTTTTGGAACAATTTCACATTGCATTTCTCCTTGGATGATAGACATTAAGTTGCTCTCATTATTTCATCTGTTTTTAATTGTACTGCTATGAACACCCACATATAAGTTTTTGTTTTAACATCTGTTTTTAATTATTTTTAATAAATACCCAGCAGTGCAATTTTGGGGTCTCAGATAATTCTATGCTTAATTTATCAAGATACTGCCAAATGGTTGCCAACACATTCTTTTATGTGAAACAAATTTTAAATATATTTCTCAAAATTCCTCTATGAGGAAAGTAAAATTTTCACACCAGCTACATGCCTGAGTGCTTGAGGAGTTGGTAATTTATTCAGGGTCAGTACATACAATTTGTTTTTCTCCTGATTGTGAATCTCACCCCAAAGACTGTATCAAACTAGTAAATAATAATAATAATAACAATAACATTGACAGTGAACCATATCTGACATATCTCTTTCTTACAATGTAGAAATGAGACCTGCTACTTTGATGATATTTATTTGTTGTTGACTGAATTAAACATTTTCAATCAGCTTTTGTATTTCCTCTTAGGATGAATGACTTCCTACAATCCAAGCTTAACCACATGTAACTTTATTTTTATATTACATAGCACCACCAGTCTGTGCTATATTTTTATAATCTGAAATGCAAAGCCAGAAACTAGTTGTCTATTTTTCTTCGCTATACAAGAGAACCTAATAATTTTAGGACAATGAAAATATCATTGAAACTGTGATGCAGACATCATACAGATGCTGTCAATTTTGGACTCTCTCGGCATCAAAGTTACACCTTTGTATTAAAAAGAAGAGTAGTGTGTGCATGCCACACTGGCATTGTTCCATATGGACGTTTCCATATGAAGTTCTAGAGGTCTCTGAGTATGACTTGTGAAGAATTATTTTATGTATCACTGTTAAATGGTAATTTTAAACATCTTTAGTCACCTTAATATACTTATTTTGATTTCAGGCACCAGAAAGGTCACTGAAAAACCATCCAGCCTTGTTTGAGGGACCCTCAGAGGTCAATGACTTGTGGCTAAAGGAAGTTACAGGAATGTGATCACACGAGACAGTAGCTTCTGGAACGTTCTGTATTCCTGACGAGAAACAGTGAGCACAGAGGGTTTCTTACAGCCAGGCATTAAAGGGTGGTCTGAGTAACAGAAATGGAGGGGTGCAGATAAGATTGTCACAGAAAGTATATAAGTAATCTTCGAACATGATTTCATGGTTTTTCAAGCAGCTTATCATATGTGGGTACATAAAAATGCAACCAGGCGCTGGGTTGCCCCTGCACCTGCATTGTCTCATTTCACATGCCTGTACATGAGAGGCGCAAGCATGAAGTATGCATGAATGCAAATTTATACATGTGTTGATTTTTTAAAATAAAACATCAAAATATTGATAACTTAAGTCCTTTATTTTTTATGTGAAAGCAAATGGGATGAAATGTGGTTCTTCTCTAGCTGAGTGTGAGGACTTGGTGACGAGTATTCACGAAACAGAGATTTAAGCTTGTTAGACAAAGCCAATGCATTAAGACGGGGCTTTGAAAAGGTGGTGACATATAATCTGCGGGTTGAGTAGCTTAAGTGTTTGGTGCTGCTGCATCTTGTGCTAACAATACTTTTCAGAAAATATCACTGGGAGTCATGGAACACTTGATATAACTGCAAAATATTTTAGAAAAACAAAGGCAAAGATTAAAATAGTCATTTGATCATTCTTTTTTTTTTTTACTTTTAAGTTTATTTTTGATGTAGCAATTTAACCTTTCGAAATCAATCCTCATGGTATAATAAGAGATGTACATGAAGATGTGTTTATGAAAAAACATTGGAAATACTATGTATGCCTAAAACTAAGTACAATAAATACATTATGATCATCTGGTACATTATATATTAGCACCAAGCAGAACAATGGGGTATTTATTTGATGGTCTAAAAGTATTCTATAGTAGTATAATACTGTTTTTAATGTACAAAGTAATTAGTTTCACTATGACATTTCTGTATATAAAATAGTATGTTTTCATTATAAATGTTTTCTATTACTGCTCTTTTTTATTTTTTATATTAATCACAGTTTCTTTACTTTGTATCCCAGCTGTAGCCTCCTCCCTCATTCCCTTCCAATCCCACCTTCCCTCCCTCATCTCCTCCCTGTCCCTTGTATCAAAGCAGATATTAAGACTCATAACCAAACCTTCGGCAGAGTGCAGGAAATCATATGAAAGAAGGAGGAGTTAGTAAGACCCAAAGAGGACAGGAGCTTCGCAAGGACCATATGTATCAGGGCACAGGAGTCTTTCTTGAGACTGTTTCTCCAACCAAGGACCATATACAGATATAACCTAGAACCCCTGCCCAGATGTAGCCCATGGTAGCTCAGTATCCAAGTGGGTTCCCTAGTAAGGGAACAGGAACTATTTCTGACATGAACTCAAGGACTGGCTTCTTTATCTCACCCCACACCTGAGGGAGGAGCAGCCTTGCTAGGCCACAGAAGAGGACATTTCAGCTAGTCCTGAAGAGACCTGTTAAGCTATGATAAGCTAGGGTCAGATGGAAGGGGAGGAGGTCCTCCCCTATCATTTGATCATTCTTCACAGTACATTTAATGCCTGGCTGTGTGTGTATGCAGTATCCCCATTAAATTCAGCCTACATCTTTAAAAGAAAAAAAAGAAAGAAAGAAAGAAAATACACAAAACAAGTCTTCAGAGTCATATTCACTGTTAGTAAAATTTAGGGAAAAGGGTTGGAGAGATAGCTCTGCTGTTCTTGCATCAGACCCAAGTTCTATTCCCAGCACCCACATAACTGCCCACAAGGTCCTGTCCTCAAGTCTCACAGGACCTGATACTCTCTTCTGGTTTATTGACATGTGTATACTTTTGAAAACATACTCATGTGGTGCACATAGATCTATGTGAGGGAACAAGTAGAAACGTAAGTATTAAAGGTAGGGTAGATTAATCCTGCACTTCTCCAGAGTACTTTATTAGCTGTAGATTATTGTTTTTGAAAGGGTATCGTGTATTTTCTCTTTTACTATGTGTGACTCACTGATCATATTATAATGTTGCTCATTATGGAAAATGAAAAGGTTCCTTGCTAAGTTGGGTTTTGAAAAATCCAGGTGAGGACCTGCAACAAAAAGACTTAACAATTCTCACCAATTCTCCTCCTGCTGGGATGATACTAACAGGCAGACCACACCAAACTTGAAATATAACCTACCACACACATCAGATGAGCTTACAGATGTCCAAGAACCTTCAGCAGGTGGTGGGAACACGTCCTTTGAGGACAAATTGAGGTTCAATGTGGAAGAGCAGAAGGAGCTTTCATATCATTAGGATGCTGAAAATTTTAAAAACACGTGCAACAATCAATTGTTTGAATTTCTTCAACATGGACATTCTGAATATGCCTTGTTTTCCATTTAACTAAATAAATTATCATTTGATGTTGAAGCAACCGTGCTGAATGGATCTGAAATGATAAAATGTTTGCAATACTTCTAGTGCCATCTATTGGTTGTAAAATTTGTTATTTCGGCACCAAGCCAAATTTTACCAATTACGATTAGGTAGAAAGGAAATTATCACATGCAATCCAGATAAATTCATACCCAGTTGGATGCTGGGATGGCAAAAAGGTAACATTATGTATCTGAGATTCTTACATTTGGCTAATACAACTGATATAAGAAACAGATCAAGGATAAATTCTAGGCTAACAAGAATTGAGTAGATTATATTAAATATCTACCATGGAATGTTTACTCTTGTCACAAACAAAATAAAACTGACTCTCCTTTGTATAAGGATAATTCTCTAAAAGCTTCACAGCTTTGACAAATGCAGTGTTAATCTTCTTTTGTCATTGAAAGCATAAGGGAAGCTATTTTGCATCGCAAAATTGGTTCAATTAATAGTATTTTTACTCATGCAAAGATCAGGAAAGAGCAGAGACAAGACGATGAAACACATTTTTAAAGATGTCTTTCCTAAAACTCCCTTTTTACATGTGCATTATAATTGCCATTGAATTGGATAATTTGAACATTTAAATTAAAGGACATGAAATTAATTAATTTCAGGTAAAATTATTTTTCTTACTCAATTTTATAAGTACAACTAATTGAATAATGAACAGTTCAGCCTAGAAAAAAAGGAAGCAACCCTTTTAAATGTTGGCTCTCTCTGCTTCACATAATGATTACTTTCATAGCTTTTATCATCTATAAATGATGCTCTCAATGACAGAAAGAGGGAGAAAGAGGAGGGAGAAGATAATATTTCAGAGGCAGAGACTAAGAAAGCAATGATGGGACATACTTGGTAGTCATGATTGGCAGGAAAATAATATATTTTTGCTGTTGTATAATGATTTATTGAAATTTTTCCTTTTCTTATTTCCAACTCGCCTCATTTTTGGTTTATTCATCTGGGTATAGTTTTTAACATTTTGCTTTTATAGACTTCTCTATAGGATGTTTTATTTTATGTTTTATTTTATTCCTGCCCTCTTTGTGTATTGAAGAATACATGAATTTACACAGGTTATATTTTCATGTTGTTTTATGGTGAGAGGAATACATTTTTTAAATAGAATATAAAAAAATTGATGTTTAGGCTTCCAGAATATGAGCTTTGTTTTCATTTTTTCAGTCATTTTTGTTTGTGTTTCTCTATGCTGATACTCAGTTTTACCAAAGAGAAGAGGAAGTCACCGATGGCTCTAAAGGATTGGTTGGGTGACACACTTCTGTGGAGCTGAATCTGCTGCTGCATTTTCAAATTTCTTCTGTACAAATAGATTGTTTTCACATGTGGAAGATATATAAAGCAGTACATTCCATTGCCAATGCTACCAATTTCCTCAGGAGGGTTAGCAGGGCAATGAAATGTTCAAAAATGACCGTAAAATTACAGAGGTACTTGGCTCTTGTCTATCATTCAGAATTGCTGTATCTGACTCTTATTCTTTGTTTTCCTCCAGTATCTCCATATGAGATATTTTTTATTTCACACTGTATTCATTATTCAGAGAACATGTGAAGGAAACTGCTATTTTGTGCTTAAACGTTAAAAGAAATCAACAACACTGAGAGTTCCCAGACAAACACAATTTTTTTCTTAGATTGGGAATCGAAGAGGCTTTTGCAATTTTAAAGTATGCTTTCTTCCTTTTCATTCAGTTTACGAGCCACGGAAAGGTCATTCTTGAAAGCACTGGGTTTACTGACTATAAGAACATGACATTACTCACAATGGACCTCAGACTCTAATCCAACAAATGCCTGCATTTAAACCATTAATAATTAATATAGCTCAAAGGCCTGATCAGTACATAGCTACTTAAGTACAAGCTGTTATTTGGAAACTTATCCTGCCAAGAAAATATGTGTCCTGGGATCAATGGCACAAAGTAAGCTGTTTTCATATTTAATGATGTAGACCTATTCTGTGCTTCACATAAGTGTCTGTATGTTGGCCTATTATTACTTCCCCTGTTGCGGTGTTAAAACATTATTATGATAGCAACCCAAGGAAGGAAGGTTAATTTGGCACACAATTTGAGAGTATAGATTGTCATAGTGGTGGCTAGAGCCTGAAGCAGCTGGTGACATTGAGTCTGCAGTCAGCAAGAGAATATCTATGATCATTGCTGTTGAATTAACTTTCTTCTTTTTACCTGCTCTAGGATTCGCACTCAAGGAATGCTGCCCACCCCTTCTGAAGTCACCTAACCTAATCAAGATAATCCCTCAGAGAATATCCAAAGGACACCCTAACCTAAATAATCCCTGCTCAGCATGTCTGATAGCTTGTTCTAGGAGATTCTAGATCCTATCAAGCAGACAAACAACAACAACCAATGAATTACGCAAGCTAATACTTCCTATAGAGAATTACATAGGTCACATAAGCTTTATCTCATCTATCAATCTAGAATGATTAAGAGTCTGGCCTGTGGAATGGATGTTGTATCTGACTGTCTACACTCATCCCCTGTGTAACCCTGGGCAACTTACATAAATCTGTAGGGGCCTCAGTTTCTTTATATGTTAAATAAAAATATAAAAATACTGGTAAGCACCCGGGAAGGTACTATTTATTAAAATCCTGCTTTAAAAGCGTGGCACAGATTACATATTTAACAAGTTTTAGTCATTATTGTTTTGTCACCTTCAAAGTTGTGTTTTCCAATGATGTATTTTCTTTTACAGAGTAAACAGTAGGAATAAATGAACAGTTAGCCTCCAGCCTGCCTAAGATTTAAATTTAGTTTAGTGACTCTCATTTGAGAAAGACTTATTTCTTCTGTAGCTGTACATTGCTGCTTGTTCAGGCCTATGGGACAAACTGTAGTTGGTATCAAAACTCTAACCATGCAGAGAAAATAGATACTGGTTTAATGACAAAGGTTAGGTATCAGGGGTCTAAAGAATTTATGTGTTTCCTCTTGGGATGGCCCTGGAGCTTGTTGGACATTCCTGTACAGCATTAAAGAACACCCCCACAGATGCCTCTGGAAGAAACCCTTGTGACAGTTAATACCTTTTCAGTGTCTTTATTAGCTCTTGGAGAATTTCATGCAGTGTGCTTTGATCACTTTACTTCCTTCTTTAACCACTCTCAGATCCACCCTTCTTCTATACTTACCCAGTTTCCTGTCTTCTCTTCTATTTTTAAGACCTATAAAAGTATAATTTGTGCTGCCTATATATAGTATTGGAGCATGATTATGGGTAGTCTTCCCCTGGAGCATGACCATGTGTAATCTTCCACTGGAGCATGATCGTGTGCATCTTAACCTGTAGCATGATCATGTGTGGTCTGCCAATGGAGCATGGTCATATGTGGTCTTCCAATGGAGTATGATCATGTGTATCTTTCCCTGGAGCATAATCATGTGCAGTCTTCCACTGGAGCATGATAGTATGTAGTAGTATGTAGTCTTCCCTAAAGCATGATAGTGTGTAGTCTTCCCTGAAGCATAATAGTGTGTAATCTTTCCTGAAGCATGATCACGTGTAGTCTTCCACTGGAACACTCAACAGAGGCAAAGCCCTGCCTTCTCTGCCACAGTGATACCTGAGCCATGGGAAGAATAAGTGTAATATAATTGTCCCACTTATGGATCCCACAGTTTCGTATTTTCTGCACTTTTTTTCACCATTAGGGAGCTTTGTGTTGATTACCATATACAGCAAATAGAAGCAACTTGACATTCTAAAATCGCCCTCCAATGTGTTTCATATTCTAGTTTCTTACAACATGGATCATAAAAAATATAGTTTTTTCAAAGGTCTTAGGACAAACTGGAGGTGCACGAACTGAATGGAAAGTATAACTATATGATACAGAGTTTTGCAAAACAAAGTGCCCCATCTCAGGTCCACCTCAGTGCAAGGGAAAGTGAAGCAGGAAGCTGAAGCCAAGCATGAGGGGCTGGGTTGAGGAAGATAAGCAAGAAGGCAGAGAAGCCTCTGAAAACCAGGGAGAGCCTGCAGAGTCTACAGGGTTATCAGGCATATTTAGGTACATGCTATGAATTCATGTATTCCTCACAGCAACTGTGCGAGATAGGTAGGCCCTATCATCGTGGTCATTTTTATAAAGAAAGAAACTCAGGTAAAAAAACACTCAGTAACTTAAGGAGACACACATGCTGTTCCCTTTGCCTTATAGGAAATGAGGTAACTATACCCTTCACTCCCAAGACATTTTATCCTTTTGAAGAAGAGCAGACTCCATCCAATCTCTCCTTGATGGTTCTATGCTAAGAGTCAAGATACCACAGGAAACCAAATTTTTTGGCATCCTGTATCATGACTGATGGTGATCAAATCTCATCTTGCATATTCTGAGGTAAACCATCTAAAATCCAAGTGTTTTCAAAATGCTGTTGGGTAGATATAGGGTATTTGAGGGGAGCCTAGGCCAAGCGGACTCTGTCATTGGAAATGATAATTTAGTTTTCTTCATAAATGGCCCCAGTGCTGCAGGACTGTTTTCTTTGAAATGCTCCTACCAACTCCTATGATGTCAGTATTCAGCAAGAAGCACTATCAAATTCAAGTGGATGGATGGACAGTGAGCTTAGATTTCCCAGAATCAGGAACTCCTAAATGAAATTCTTAGTTTTTGCAAATACCTTGCTGTATGGTATTTGCTACAATAGAAAATAAACTCTGAAACAGCCCTTACTTTTGTAAAATAATGGGTTGTGGATGTGGCTCTTGGTACAGCTCTTGCCTAACATGCTCAAAGCCCTGGTTCTCAGTCACAGCACTCCATAGACCCAGACACGGTGATGTGTGTCCGAAAACCCAGCACTTGGGAACTGTAGAAGGAAGAATTAAGATCCTTGCCTATTTAGCAAGCTCAAAGCCAGACTGGACATGTGTGAAACTGTCTCACAAAGTAAAATGGGAAGGTATGAGTACTGGATATTTAAATTCCTTTTTAGAATAATAAAATTATTATAAAATTATTAATTTTATTCTGTTTCAACAGGGAGATATTAGTCATGTGCAAATGATGAAAAACATCTCAGAAAAAGCTTACTGTTTAAGGGATTTAAAAAAAAATGTTCCCTTTCCTCATTTCGGTCTAGCTAATACTTTCCGTTCTTCGAAGACTCACTCTCTGTGACTAAGCTGAGTGTTATCCCTACCATTAACAATTCCTGCCAACAGAAAGCATACACCAAGTAAATTCAGAAACACAGAGTTACCAGATTACTAGGAATGGAATGTTCTTAGCCACCGATGCCTTCTTCATCAGTAGTATTTCAGTGGCATTTAGAATCAGCATTGAGTTTTACAGCTTCTTTCTAGTTTATTTTTATTCTTTTAAATATAAATGTATATAACTTTCATTTAATTTTTTAATTTTCTTTTTATAGTTTACCCTTCCTCAACTCCTCTCAGTTCCTCCCAACTCCCCCACCCTCCAGGATCTGCTCTTTCCTTCTCTCATTAAAAAAGAACAAGCTTTTAAGAGATAACAACCAAACATGATGAAATAAAAAAATAAGATGAAACAAAAACTATTATATTAAAATTACAGATGACAACCCAATAGGTGAAGAAGAGTCCTGAGGGCAAGCAAAAGAGTGAGAGAGCCACTCATTCTCATAGTCAGGAGCCCTATAAAAATACTAAGTTAATAGCTATAATATGCATGCAGAGAACCTTGTGAAGACCTATGAAGGCCATGTGCTTGCTGTGCCAGTCTCTCTTTGCTCATATGTGCCTTGCTAAGTGAAAGGTCCATGTTCCCTGGTGTCCTCTGACTCTTACAATCTTTCTGTTCGTCATCCACAGGATTCCCTGAGCTCCAAGAGGAGAGATTTGATGTAGACTCCAATTTAGACTCTATCCACATAATGTCTGGCTGTGGGTCTCTTTGTCTGTTCCCATCTTCTGCCAGAGGAAGCCTCTCTGATGATGACTGGCTATGGCAGTGATCTATGAAAATAGCAGATTATCTATCATTAGAAATCTTTTCATTGATCTTTTTGTTTTGTTTTTAGGTAAGTTGTGTTTGATTTTACTCTAGGTCTCTGGACCATCTGGTTACCCATGTCTCTGGTTCCTGGTTTCCCAAGCAATGTCATGTATGGGTTCATTCTTGTGGAGTAAACCTTAAGTCAAATCAGACATTAGTTGGCCACGACCACTAGTCTACGTCACCATTGCCCCAGCACATTTCACAGGCAGGACAGAGTATAGGTCAAAGGTATTTTGGCTGGGTTGGTGTCCACATTTCCAATCCAGTAGCCTGCAGAGTACCTTCCCACACCAGACACTAGAACACAGGGTGAAAGCTCCGTGCAGGCACCAGATCTACATCTCCATGTTCAGTGAGTTGTTTGAGGTGATGCGGCTTCACTGTCAGTTTTCATGAACAACGCTTTGTGTTAGCCTGTTGTTGGGGATTTCCACGGGACCCCCTTAGCCAACAACTCAATTGAATGCAAATCAAATCCGTTACTGTTAGCCTTGCCTAGGTATAAGGGATGGCCTGTTGAGACTCCATATCCCTCATTACTAGGATTACTCATTAGGATCACTCCAGGAAGTTTCCATTGTACTAGGTCTTCACACCTCTCCATGACTTCCAATTTCAGCCATCTCCCTGTACTCTCTCTCTTCTTCTATCCTATTTCCCTCATCTACCTGATCCACCTCAATCCCATCCCCACCTACCTACAGTACATCCATAAAACTGATTTTCTCCTTCGCATGGAGATCCATGCATCCTCCCTATAATCATCTTTATCTAATCTCTGGCTCTATGGATTATACCTTGGTTATCCTTTACTTAATGGCTAATATGCACTTATAGGTAAATACATACCACATTAGAGTTTTTGGGACAGGATTACCTCACTCAAGAGATTTTTTTCTAGTTCCATTGATTTCCTTTCAAATTTCATGATGCCTTTTTTTAAAAACTAAACTAAAATCTGCTGAGTCCATTTTTACTGTTTGTATATATAAGTTTTCAGTGATAACTATTTTACATTAGGTAACAAATTACCTTTCTTTTTTCATCATTTTTATTATTATCATTTGTTACAATTTATTCAATTTGTATCCCAACTTTGGCTCCCTCCCTCTTGTCCTCCCAATCTCTCCCTCCTCTCACTGTAATCCTCCCCTAGTCCACTGATAGGGGAGGTCCTCCTCCCCTTCCATCTGACCCTAGCCTGAGCCTGTCAGGTCTCATCAGGACTGGCTTCATTATCTTCCTCTGTGGCCTGGCAAGGCTGCACCCCCCAGGAGGAGGTGATCAGAGAGCAGGTCAATCAGTTCATACTAGAGAAAGCCCCTGTTCCCTTACTAGGGACCCCACTTGGAGACTGAGTCTATGGGTTACATCTGAGCCAGGGTTTTAGGTCCTCTCCATGCATTATCCTTGGTTGGGGTATCATTCTCTTCAGAGCCCCCAGGGTATGATGCCATTTCTTTTTAACAGATGAGTAATACTCCAGTGGGTAAATGTACATTTTTTTGTGTCCATTCTTCTCTTGAGGGACATCAAGGTTGTTTCTGATTTCTGGCTATTATGAATAAAGCTGTAATGAATATGGTTGAGCAAGGATGGAACATCCTTTGAGTATATGCCCAAGAGTGGTATACCTGGATCTTGAAGTAGGTTGCCCAGCTTCTTAAGAAACCACCATATTGATTTCTATAGTGACTGTATACATTTTCACTCCCACCAATAATGGAGTAATGTCTGCTTGCTCCACATCTTTACCACTATGAGCTGTGACTTGTGTTATTGATCTTAGCCATTCTGACAGGTGTAAGATAAATCACACAATAAATTTGATTTGCATTTCTCTGATGGCTAAGAATATTGAACATTTCTTTAAGTATTTCTCAGCCATTTGAATTTCCTCAATAGAGAATTCTCTATTTAGATTTGTGCCCTATTTTTAATTGGATTATTTGGTTTTCTGAGATATATATATATATTATATATATATATAATATTGGATATATCCAATCCAATATATTATATATATTATATATAAATATTGGATATATATTATATATAATATATTAATATATGTTATATATTATATATATAAATATTGGATGTCAATCCTTTATCAGATGTGGAGTTGGTAAAAACTTTAATCCTTCAGTAGAATGGTTGCCACTTTTTTTCAAATGATGGTGTCCTTTGCCTTAGAAATGCTTTTCAGTTTAATGAGGTCCCATTTATTAATTATTGAGCTTAGTGCCTGTGTTATTAGTGCTCTGTTCAGAAACTCATCTCTAGTGTCAATGTGTGCAAGGCTATTTCTTACTTTATCTACTACCAGGTTCAGTGTATCTGGTTTATGTTTAGGTCTTTAATGTAATTGCACTTAAGTTTTACGAAAGCTGATAAATACAGATCTATTTAGATTTTTCTTACATTCAGACATCCAGTTGAATACCACCATTTGTTGAAGATAATGTCTTTTTTTTTTCCACTGCAGTGAGAATTTCTGGTTTCTTTATCAAAAATGAGGTGTCTATTCGTACTTGGATTTATGTATTTATGTCTGGGCCATCAATTAGATTCCATTGATCAATAAGTCTCTTGAAATAAAGGAATGGTGAGAACTCCAGCAGTTCTTTTATTGTTTAGGATTGTTTTAGATATCCTGGGCATTTTGTTTTTCTGTATGAATTTGAGAATTGTCCTTTCAAGTTTTGTGAAGAATTGTGTTGGTGTTTTGGTGGGGATTGTGCTGACTCTGTAGATTACTTTTGGTAAGATGGCCAATTTAACTATCTTAAGTCTACCAATCCATGAACATGGGAGATATTTCCATCTTCTCATATCTTCTTCAATTTCTTTCTTCAAAGACTGAAAGATTTTATCATACAAGTCTTTCAATTGCTTGGCTAAAACACCCCAAGATATTTTATATTATTTGAGGATATTGTTAAAGGTATTGCTTCTCTGGTTTCTTTCTCAGTCCATTTGTCTTTTGTATATAGGGGGGTTACTGATTTTTTTCCACTAACCTTGTAACCAGTGACTTCACTGAACCCTGGTGGAGTTTTTAGGATCACTTATGTATACTATCATAATATCTGTAAATAACAATAATTTGACTAAAATCACTGCTGTGAAGTAAGTAGGTATGGAAGATTCTGTGATTGTAATTAGATTGCAATTGAATATAGACTATTTTATGCACAATAGTTTTAAATTGGTTACATGAAAAGATAAAGAAATTAAAGTTTGTACCTGATGCTCTTGACTAGATATTGTATTGTCAATTTGAAAATATGTTGTTTTGAATGGGATGTAGATTTTTAGGAAAGCAGTCTCATGACATGGGAATAGAATAAATAAATTGAAATGAAAAACGTCATTGTAATAATTTTCTTGAATTTAGCTTTCAGTCTGAGGATGAAACAAGGTTGCAAACAACATGAAATATGCTTAACATGAACCTGGTAAAATTGTGATTAATAAGAGGAAAATAAAGAATGAGACAGAGGAAGGCATACAAAAGGTAGAGAAGGATAAACAGACAGAAATACAAAAAATGAGTAAGCAGAGGATAAGAAAACACTTTAAAGGTGTGTTTATAAGATCCAAGAGAACACGGTGTCCCAGGGGCTCAATGTGCCAAACAGCACGTTGCGGTTCAGAGAAAGGCCTGGTTGGAGAAAAGAAAACAAAAGAAAGAAAGATAAGAAAACAAAAGAAAGAAAGAAAAGAAAACAAAAGAAAGAAAGAAAAGAAAACAAAAGAAAGAAAAACAAAAAGAAAGGAAAAAGAAAAATCCACTAAATAAATGGAGACACATCCTCTAAATGTTGGGCCTTCATATTCACAGCTAAGGGGTGTGAGATGCTGGAGTGCTTGGAGGAATGGTGGACGGACATTATCAAAAACATTGTACAAAAGCATAAAAATTCCAAATGATAAATATTTTTTCAAAAAAAAAACGTGGACATGGTGTTCACATTAGTTACCCAAAGTATTATAAATTATTATAAATATAATTGGAATAACCTGGTATCAGCATTCGAGCAGAGCACATCCTGAGCATCACTTAAGATAGTCCTTGTGCATGTGTACTCGCTAAGTCAATTCAGCATCAATGAATAATCATTTTGCCATATGCTCCCCAAACTGAAATAAAAATAATGCATATTTCTATCAACTCATGCTTTATAGCCATTTTGTAACATTTAGAAAGTTTAACTGGAAATCTTTCTCTTGGGCTGTATTTAAATGATTTATGATAATGTCCTTAGCAAAAAGACTCATCATTATTGTGATGAATCTTTCCTGGTGACAGCATGATTGCACAACTAAATCATCATTCTAGAAAGAAACAAAATCAGCAACTCCATTTAGCAGATTTGGTGAGGATTCTTATTCAAGTACTGAAGAAATTCATATTAAATTACAGCCATATGACATTAAACACTGCTCTGCCTGCTGAAGACTTCAGTCTAACTAAGGGAATTTTGTTTTCTCCTGTTGCGTGTGTTTGGATTTAACACTTACTGAGATAAAACTGCCTGTTGAGGGTGAAACCAGGCTTCCTGAAGTCATTCTTTTTCTGTGACTTCTAAGTGAGAAATTAATTTCTTATTTGAAAAAAGTTTTGCAGTATACATAATTTCATAATATTCTCCAGGACTTCTCATTTTTATTTCAAAAGAGATGGCATTGCTAAACTTGAGTATTCTCTTTCCAATCCTAACTTATTGTTTTTTATTATTTATTACTACTTAATTATTTACTATAAGTTCAATTATTTATTATTCTTATAGCAATCTTGGTTTTAGAGCATAATTTCATTTACTTTGATGTACAAACCTAGTTCGAATGTGCTAAAGCACAGACTTCTTAAGTTTAAAGAGGCTTGTAAAACTATTTGCAAATGAAAACAGATTACATTTTCCCCATCTTCATCTGTTTTCTGATCTGTGGATATCTCCCTCTCCAACACAACATTAGCATTTATTTCTCTTACTCATTTAAAGTGACAGATGGCTCTGTATGTTCACTGTCCTTATTGGAAGACAGTCTCACTGAGGACAGCCCCTTGCTGTGTTTATATCTGACACCTCGAAACCTAGCTATAGCTACCACCTACACCATAACTGGGGAAACACTCATGGTCTACGATGGTGTGAAAGGACCGATGACCACGATGAGCTTTGAGAACAATGAATTATTACAACAATCCTTACAATGACCTGTGTGGTTTTTTTTAAAGTCTCAGATTCTCTTTACTTTAAAAATGTGGAAATTCAAACTAAAATGATTCAACCGCCCTTCACTGCACATTAGGAAGTGGCGAGTCGGCATTGTATGCCGAGTAAACTCAATACCCAAAACTGTCTTACTAGAGAGGGCTTTGACATCGAAGAATAGATGCCTTTAATCGCCAAGACACATAGATTTTTATCGGTTAGATCTGATATGAGGTCATGCTGCCAACTAATGTTTTATTTACCATGGCTTGTGCGTTTGTTTCTTTTCTGTAAATAAGATCCTGAACTACAGATAACTGAGAATGCTTTGGTAGTTTCATTGTGCAGCTCTTTCTGGAGAGACATGAACAAAAACGCATTTATCCAAGAGACACTACTTACATCACATCAAAGGAGTCCAAGTCTAGGTTGATGAGCTGATGGTTTGACTTGGGTTACTCATAATAGCATAGGTGATGTAAAGGTAGCCGTGTGACCCCACCTTGGCAGGGATGATGATCATGGCGACTGCAACCCTGGAGTTTCCTGCCCACTATGCAGACAGTTGTTTGCTGCTTACATTCTCTTGTAGAGAGGCTTTGTGAACTTTGCCATTTTTCTAAGCTTCTGGATCCTGCAAGCATCTGAACTTCCTAAGCTTGCAGCTCTGATATCTTCCTGCGTCTAATGAGCCTCTCTTCTCTTTTTAGTAGGTGGAATTTCAACCACAATGAGCCAGCATGCACAAAAACATTGCCTATATGTTCCTTTCTTCATTTGAAGTGACAACTGTATGCCAGTGTCCACTAAAGAACTGTTGACAGTAGCTAAGGTATGAAATCCACTTAAGTTCCTAACAAATAATTAGTGGATAAAGGAAAGAATATAGCCAACCTCTTGAAAGACATTGATCCTGTCATCTGAAACAACAAAGACAAACATGGAGAGCATCATCCTAAATGCAATATGTCACAGGAAGACAAACACTTCATGGCCTCACCTATGTGTAGAATCTGTCCAAGTCAAACCCAGAGACAAAGATTGCAGCGATAGTAAATAGGGCTGTGGATGATGGACAATGGAGAGGTGCTAAGCAAAGAACACAGTGTTTCATTCAGAAAGGATTAAGTTAGAAAGATCTATTGTACATTACCATGACAATAACAACAAAATATGAAAATACTTGAAATTTCTTAAGAAAGTAATTAGTTAAGAGTTTTGATAAAATAATACATAGCTGGAGTATTGGATATCTCAATTTGCAAAGTGTAGCTGTTATAAATATGTCAAAATCTCATGTTGCAATCTATAAATACATATGATTTTGTTTGTCCAAGTGAATAATAGAAATAATAAACTTTTAAGCCATGTTTTCTTCAGACTAAAACCAGGCCCTGCTAAAGATATGAGTTCAGAAAACATGAGTTTCTGACTTACTGCTGACATTAATATTAGACTATTTTTCTTTAAAAACAATTCAATTTGACTAGTTTGGAGAAAAATGATTGGCAACAATGAGAACTGTAATTAGTGAAACAATCAATCTGGAATAATAGACAATCTCTGAAAGCTATGACTCAAGATTTCTGTTTTATGTTTTCAATTTCAAACAGATTTGAAATTGGTCATGTTTCCTAAGAAACACCTACGTTATGTCCTAAACTGAGGCTACAGAATGAAAGTGAGAAATTAAACAATAATCTGAAGTTTAATTTGGATTTTTGAAGGAGTCAAGGAATACTGTTCGAAATTATGCTTAACCTTACCTTTTGAAAGACTTTTTTGCAGTAATCCAGATCTTTAAAGATCAGTATAAAATTATCTGGTCAATGTGCATTGACCTCAGTTACTGACTAGAGTGAGGCTTACTCTGAAGACCGTTGTTTCTCCTTGATCCTGGAACTATCTTCCCTACCTCCAAGCTCCCACTGACCTCAGAGCTATGAACCACAATAAAACCAGGAAAGAAGCATTACGTTCTTGACAACACATAAAATACAATGTTTTGGAATACTGCCTGATCTACTTTTTGTTTTGCTATTTTCTAACTTCAAAGTAGTTTTTAAAATAACAAGAAACTGTCTTGCTTGCAAGAAAAGAGAAAAATAGGGAACTGTTGAGACAGTTACTCTAGGGGCCCATGAACAGACCTTGGTTAAATTCGCTTACGCATGGTAGAGATCATATTTCTATGTCTGAACCATTGCCAACTCGGAACACCATCTGTCTTTTCTTTATGACTCCAGAAAATGTCCTAACTGCCGTTGGATGCCCAGCTCTTCATTATAACCAATCAGGAGCTGCCTCCCATAATGAACAAAAGAAATTCCTGCAACAATAGCCAAATAGTTGTTCCCTTTGTCACCTTTTCTGTTTTTCCTGAGCCTGCGTAAGAATGGTCAAAGAGCATGTCCATCAGCTGAAGGATACTTGGATTAGGTTAACGGAGATAGAAACACAGTCACGGACCAAGAGTATGGTTCAGTCACAAGGTGCTTCCTTAGCGTATATGAGAGCCAGAGTTCAGCCTCAGCATCATAAAGAAACAAACAAATTGCCCTAGTGCTTACAGCATCATTAACTACAGCACCATTGAGCCAAACTACCCTGACTCTAGTTTTACATCTTTAAGTCAGAATTTTCCCAGTTCTGCTGAAACATATATACTTGCAAAATAATTTCTGATTTAATAAACCAATAAATAAATAAATAGTAGTTTTTAAAACATTGCCATATAGAGACCAAATAAGAACATCATTTCTGAGACAGAAAAAGACTAATCATCTTCTAAGGCACTTTACAAATATTAAATAGTTAATTTTAGAATAAGTGAAAACAAATAAATGAAATAGTTACTGAGTAAATAAAACTGTCCATATTTACAAAAGAAGATAGGCTTCAGGGAAAATTTATGTGATGTGAAATGTCATTTTGTGTGAAATCATTTCCTCCCTCCTGCCTGAAGTTATTTCCAAATGCGTAGGTCTTCTGTGTTGCCTTTGGGCCTCTTTACAGCAGGCCCATTATTTTGTTGTTGAAACGGAGGTTGTTCTTTTGATGGGTATATATTTTAAAGATGCTTTCCTGACACTTTATTTGATAGATTCTTCACTTTCTCCCCAGGAAAGGTAAAAAAAACTGGATACTGTAGTGAGCTTTAAAAACTTCGGGACACCCCTGTTTCATGTGACACTTGAGTAATGGAAAGTGATAAGGTGAGGATGGCTGGTGACAGCTCCATCCTCCTCCTGTATCACCATGGCTGTGTTCAGCCTGGTTGAATTTACATTTTCCCAGCTGAAAAATGGGCAAGAGTAATGTTGAGAGCAATGTTTCAGGCTTACAGCTTTTCTCTCCACTCAATGTGTGATCTCAGACATATTCTTTAAATTCTGTAAAAGGCAGCAGCTTCATATGAAGAGCAAGTGCAGCAGACATTCCTCCTGCAGAAAGCTGTTCTGAGATTCTGTGCAATGATGTCTTTGGAGCAGATAACACTGTTCTAGGTGCATATTAATTACTTCTTAGATATTAGGCATTGGTCCAGTTGGAGCTCACATGCCCCACAAAGGCTCATTGCCAAATCCTTCCATGGCTTCAGTCCCAGAACCATAACTAGAGACATAAGAATAAAGAAACCACAAATGCAGGGACAGTTGGACATTGCAGTGACTCCTGGAAGCTCAGCATGTGAATCACATACATTTTAATCGGGAAACTCCATTGAAATGGGGTTACTACATTCAGCTGAGCAAGGAGTTGGGCTTACCTAAACTATAGCAGCATTCTCTGTAGATAAGCAGTCTTCAGACTGTGAATATCCAGGAGGAGAAAGCTGTAGTAGTCATTTTCTGCACACACTGTGGGTATCCACATGTGAAGCAGAGGAAGGCTTTGCCAGCCCTCTGGAGCTCACCCCAAGAGAGCTTTGACACTTCCATGTGGATGAGGTATTCGGGGTCCTTGTGAACTTGCCCTCAAGTTCATGTGTTGATGCTGATGATGGTGTTGGGAGCACGTAGGGACTTAGGAAGGAGAGCACAGTGGAGGAGATAGGTTGGGCCAGAGGGCTGCAGGTGGCCTTGAAGAGGATATTGGTGCCCCGGTTCATATTTCCTCTTGTTTCTCTTTTCTTCCCTCCCTCTGCCCCACCCTACCTACCTCCTTCCTTCTTAACGTAAGTTAAACAGTCTCCTAAACTACATGCCCAATATATCCTGACCCAAAACCAGTAGAGCCAATGAGTCCTTTGTGGCAGATATTTAAAAATCTTTTCTTTCTAAGTAACTTAACTTTTCAAATTACAAGAAATTTGAAAGAATTTTATTTTTAAGGATGTGTTTTTAATTTAAGCACAGTAAAGAAAATTATATGATTACATAAGCTTTTTTAGCAGATAAATTTGTAATTTATCAGCATTGGTCTTAAACATGCTAATGTGTTTGCTGAATGAAAATGAAACAATAAGTACAAAGAAAAAGCTTCGAAACACTTGATCAGAAATGGAGATCTATTAGTCTATCTTCTGTTCAGGAGATGTGGCGGATAAAATTTTGCTTCAATGAGACAAAGCATACACAAGAAGAAAGGAATTGAATGGTGGTTAGCAAAGAAAATGTTTAGTGGCTCATTCCACAATGGAGATGATGTCAGGACAGTAGTTAGGAAGAAGTTCATTACATGAAACACCAACTGACTTTAACATTTAGCTGAAGATGCTGTGAGCACAGGGAACAATTTACCTTAAAGTCAACAACAAACAGCTTTTAAATTTTCATGAAACTGACAATATCTCTGAGAGAAAAAGACCCCAAATGATATTAAAATTGGAAATGTAGATGAAAATGAAAGATAAATGTACAAACACTTGCAAACTAGTAATATCATGGAATAATTCTTTCATTTGTTTGTTCACAGAGGGATGAATACATTTATTTTATTTAGTGTCAAATTATGAATGAAATACAAAAGCCAGTGTTTGAATCCTGTTTCAGAGCGACATGCTAAATAAAGAGAAAAATAATTTTAGAGATACAATAAAGTTGGTGAGTTGAAAATTCATGGATACTCTAAATACAAAATGACCTGAGATTTCCAACAAGTGAGCATTATCAATCTGAAAACTAGAATTACAGAATATTTAGAGAGATTCATTAGCTATAGTCTAGCGTCACTCACTGAAAGGGTCTTAAAGTCAATGGTGTTACTATTTCACACTATGATCTTTTGCTTTTCAACATTCCAGTGTTAAATCAAAAAAGGAGAAAATATTATCACATATCTTTGCTTGACCATAAGCTATATCGCAATCATTCATTGTAAATATTATCTTTTGGAGCCAAACACTTAATGAGGTGTCAGAGATAGAAAAATAACTAATATTGTAATATAACCAAGGAGATGGAAGAAAATCTTAGTGCTTGAACTTGTCCTTAAAACCATTTGTTCAGTAGAGTTGAACTATCACAAATGTTTTACTCGAGCAAATATAAAGCCAATAAGGTCAGTAAATATAATAAGTTGCACAGTTGAGATGTGGTCAAAGGTTTATGATAAGACAGAAGAATGAAAACTAAATCTTCTTTAGAAAGCTTGTGTTGGTGAGTTTGTGTCAGGAAACCCTGCCACGAAGGTCACAGTCTGCCATTACTGGAAAGACCTGAGCTCGGTGCAAAATGGAGGACTCCCTTTGTTGGTGAGGCTTTCTATTCTCTGCTCCAGGAGATCAGATCCTCATACCCTTTACCTAAAAAATGTCACAGAGAGAAATTACAGAGCCAACTCCCTTTCTCCTGATAAGAACCAGTTCAGCAAGCAACTAGGATTCCCGGATTGCCTCTCCATGCTACGGAGGCATCAGCACCTTAGCCCTTCAATTTTTGCCCACCCTGGATATCTCCACCCTCTCCCCAAAGCTGATCCTGGAAGGTCCTCTCCATTCATGCTCACCGCCACTCAACTCCCACTCTGCTCCCTTGTTCCTAAAGATTACCGGCCATGGGCCCCAGGAATGACAGAGGGCCACAAGCTGTTTGTCAACTTGGCACAGGCTAGAGTCATGTTAGAAGAGAGAACCTTAACTGAGAAAGCATCCCCACCAGATTAGCCCGTGGGAAAGCTTATGGAGTGTTTTCTCGACTGAGGATATTCACAGAAGGGCCCAGCTCCCTGCGGGCAGTTACGGCCCTTGCATGGTGGTCCGGGGGTCTATAAGAAAGCAGGCCAAGCTACGAGAAACAGGCTGGGAAGCATCGCTGCTCCACGGCCCCTGAAACCTGACTCCAGATTTCTGTTTTCTGTTCCTGCCCCAACTTCCCTGGATGTTGAACTGTAAAACATAAGATGAAATAAGCCCTTTCTTCCCAAAGTTGTTTTGGTCATGGCTTTTCATCACAGGAATAAAAATACTAAGAAGGTGTTCTTCTTTAGGGATGACATTTAAGTTAAAATTGGAATGCTACCCAATGAGTCCCAGATGAACTGGGTAAAAGACAAAAGAAAACACGTGGGAGAAGCAGCTGTGGTCATCACAAAGACATCAATATTGAGGAAGAGATGTCATTTATCGTCTTAATGAAACCCACCAGAGCAGAGATTCTCAAACAGATAGTTGGAATTAAATTTGGACAAAGAAAGATTTAAGATTGGGAGAGTTCAGGTTGTGGTGATTAAGAGTTCAGCAAGTGCTAAAAAGTCTAGTAAATTTTACTTGTTAAGAGGTGTAATCAGGCAGAGAATGACATAGCAAAGCAGAAAGAAGCTGCTGAAAAGTTGGAAGCATTGTAGGAAATAGTGCAGTGTTTCAGTAAGCAAAGAAAGCTGCAGGGGTAAAGTGGGAACCAATTTTGGCAAGTGCTTGGAATTTGTAGCAGAAAGCACTAAGAGAGAAGTAACAATATGTCCACTCCTTTTTGAAAATCATCACAAAATTGTATGAACAGGTATTAGAAATCCAGATGGTTACATTTTAGTTATCAACTGACATAACCTAGAATTGTCTGAGAAGATAATATGAGAAGAGAAATTGCCTAGGGCACATTGGTCTGTGGCATGTTTGGGGGGACATTTTTAATTGTTAAGTGGTGTAGAAGAGCCCATTGTGGGTGGAACCATTCCCCAGGGAGGTGGTATTGAATTTTATAAGAAAGCTATATGAGTGTAGTCCTGTCACACTTCTTTGGCTGTGAAATGAGTTCAGATGGGTTGCTATGTGGAGCAGCTAACAGGTCTGATTTCAAGCTGCTGCCTTGACTTCATGCTTTGATTTTATGATAGGGGGAACTCTAACCTGGAATTGTAAGCCACATCAACTTTTGCCTCCCTTAAGCTGATTCTGGCCAGAAAATCATATCAGAGCCACAGAAATGAAACTAGAACATAAA
Organism: Meriones unguiculatus; assembly: GCF_030254825.1. Taxonomy (NCBI): domain Eukaryota; kingdom Metazoa; phylum Chordata; class Mammalia; order Rodentia; family Muridae; genus Meriones; species Meriones unguiculatus. The sequence continues at coordinate 7,026,888 of NC_083364.1, read as the reverse complement.
ATGCATCATGTTTAGAAAAAAAATGATATGAAGATATCAGCAGAAAATGATCTTATAATAATTGACAAAGATTCTTGCCATAGATAAACTCTAGTGGGGCTTCTCGTGTCTTTGCTGTTACTTTAAGATGACCATCCTTTCCATGAGGAAAATCATGGGCTGCGAAAAAGAACTTACAGTATATTCTACCTTACCCTGTGCGATAAAGTCCTGTTTCTCCAGTTCCATGAGAAGGAAGAATCAATAGTGTTTATTCCATCTATAAGAAGGAGAGAGAGAGAAATTTATAGAGAAAGAAAATTAAACCGGTATTTATAAGAGTACATACTTGAAAGGGAAGGGGAAATGATGTAGTTATATTATAATCTCAAAAAATAAAATAATAAAATATATGTAGATATCAAAAGCTCTAAGAATAAAGAAACATCAAAGTGAAGGATTACTGCATATAAAATTATTATAATGATTAAATCAGTTCATATCAGGAATATTTTTTGACTCTAGAGGAAAAGCTCAGAGGGTCAGAAGATCATCTTCAGCTATATGACAAGTTTAAGGTCATCCAGGTTTACATGATATCCTCTCTCAAAAAGTATACAGGAAAAGAGAAAAAGATGATTCTGATGTCTACAATCGTAGACACCATGGGGCAGACACTGGAGATTGCAAGTTCAGTGGCAATTATGGCCTCATGATGCATTCAGGACACCCGGGAATACTAGCAACACAGGGAAACTCGTAACTCAACAGAAAGGAAAACAGGGGAGGTGGAGAATAATGCAGAGGCTGGCCCCAGGAAGCCAGAAACGTCTCATTAGCACCTTTTTCTGTATGATGTTAATTCTCTGTACACACAACCATGTTATGTCAGATATCTTTCTCAGTTGTTTCAACTGTCCACTACATTTAGGGTTATTTCTTTATTTTTGGATCAGCCCTTAAAATGCAGTCCAGGATAGCCTAATACTCACTGTGCAGCTTCTGTGCTGTTAGAAATTCAAGACTATCCTAGACAAAAATACCTACACAAAACATATGTGTTGAAGTTTCTAGAGTCAGACAACCACAACACAAGGTCACTTGAAAAGGTCATGTCAAGCTTGTGGTTAGCTCTGACTACTAATCTTTGCATTAATAATAGTTGGTGCTTGAAATCAAAATACTGACAGGAGATAATCTATAAGCATTTGTATATAAATAAATCATTCAATTTGTAGTTAAGTAGCTATTAATTAAATCCATTATTTAAAAAATTGCTGATATATTTTCTTTTCAGATAGATCCCAAACTGCCAAGTACTTCCTTTTCAAAGCCCCCCCACCCCCATGGCTCATGTCCCAGAACCCTGGCAAAGGACAATGAGGGAATGAAGAAAGGACAGACACACAGACACAGTGAAGCTGGGATTTGTGGGTTCTCTAAAAACTACCATTGCAATATGGACCCTCAGGTTGTTTTCTGTGTACAGACGGTGGAGGAGGTTGACTAGGTGCTTTATAAGGAATCTCTACAGACATGAGCATTTTCAGTCTGCAAACCTCTGGGAGGAGGAAGCAGTGGTTGCTAGTATTTGTACACACTGATTAATTGTTAAACATTCATATATATATATATATATATATATATATATATATATATATATATATCAAAAAAAAAAGCTTTGTCATTGCTCCTGAGCCTGAGGTAAATGGATGATGGCTTTGTCAATTGCTCCATGGGTCTCAGGTGTTTAGAATCCTTGAGAGGGCCATTCCCACATCACCATATACATTCACTTGGATGTCAGCCATTCAGCACTTCCTTCCTATGTTTTCTGTGGGATTACAAAAAGGGATAGCAGACTACTTAGCTTGTCAAAGCTGAGTCCTAATAAGTTCATTTAACAAATATCTAATAAACTACATGTCCGTGTTGAGAGAAATATGACAGAGAAATGCTTTTATGAAGAATGATTTGGGAGAATGTGTTTGGAAATAAATCAGTCTTAACTGCTCCTTTAAAATTTCAATCTAAGTTACAATGCCTTGTGAAATATTTAGAGCCAAGAGGTGTGATAATTTGAGCAGCCTAATTCTGTTTCATGTAATAAATATTTCTTTTGTAAATCAGTAAGTAGTGCCTTGGCTCACAGCTACTTACCTAGATTGGGATTATTTTCTGTGTTGGAAGTAAAAGATAGAGACAGGAAGAAAATACTGATTCCAAGGGAGTTGGAATCAATGATCAGTGAGAGAATTATACACAACCATCTAGACAGGTTGTGAATCTTCAGAGCTCCGCTCTGAAAAGAGTAAGAATGCTTGTTTCTGGCTGTGTGGATTTCCTTCACGTGTGAAGCATAAATTCAATCCTTACTGCATTTGTTTCCCTAGCTGAGCATCTTAAACTACTAAGGATGTGATTTTCAAAGAAAGGCTCTGAGTGGCAGCAACAGGGATTGTGCCTACAATAAATCAGCACTAACAAATCTGCAGACAACTGAGTGTCACACAAGCCCTTCAAACAACTTCATTACACTGAAGTAAGAAAGCCTGTCTTCCCTACCAACTCCCGGATGAAAAAAATTAATAGCCAGTAAGACAGAAATGGTGCCCCCAAACAAGCAACAGCATCTAGGCACAAAGAACATTGAGGATGCCACAGGCATTCCCATCGCAACAGCCCTTGTGTAGCTTGAGCTCTTCATGTTACAACACACTCAACGCTTTATACCAGCCACAGTCCTCTCCTATCCCAAAGCTCTAAATCAGAAAACCAAAGGAAAAATGAAAGCCTTCTGAGAAGGTAATTTGAAATTTCTGTCAGTCTTTTATTGTAGCAAAGTGATTAAAGTTTCTTCAAGTTCGCTGAAACAGCACGAGTTCTAGGTTGTGAGTGACCTTTAGGTGAGATAACTGTTTGTTGTGGGCAGATGTCCTGTGCCCTGGAGGGTGTTTATTTGCACCCTGTTGTCCACCCTGTTGGTGCCAGCAGCCATTCCCACTTCCAGTTGTAAACACCGACACTCCTGCAAATGGTGACAGATGCCCAACAGGGAGGAAAGCTGCTCTGACTTGCTATACTTCTAGATGAATAAAGAGATGGAGCAAGAGCCTGCAACAGCTGTTCGTATTCCAATGAATGCATATAATGTATGTGTATATATAAACATGTATTTGAACTTATATTTCATATATACGCTATATAAGAATTTGAAATCATTGTTTAACACACCTTTTTCCCCCTCCAATTTTTGACATTAAAAAAGCAAGTATTTTCTGATGCTCATTATATTAAAGAGACTGATCTTGCTTGGCATACTTTGAAAGAATTTTACCCTTCTTAGGTTGGCACTCCTCTGCACTGTGGCATTGATACTGACACAAGCTCTTTTCCCAAGGTCAGATTGGATTCTCTCCTTGACGTTCATTCTTGTAGGTATGAAGGACAGCAAAATCATGACATCGCATTAGACTGCAGTGACATTGTACAGGCCTCATGCTGAATGTCATGAGTCACGTGATTTTCTTCCATTTTGTGAAACCAGAACTAGTATTGCCTCAGTTTCTTCCAAGCTAATCGTAAAAGGCAGACGTCCTCCAGTAGATGGACCTTGGGATTAGTGTGAAATTTATAAAAAATTTTTTCAGATGAAATAGAAACTCAGTGAAGACAATGGAGAATGTGATTTAGATATTTGATAGAATTTTTGAAGGAGTTAATAATTTAGTAGAACTAAATGCTAATTGGGCAGATTTCAGATGGAAGATGCTTTGTTGACCTTAAAAAAAAGATATCTGAACAGAAAGGAAAAGCAAAATGTCAACCTGACTCTAACAGATACTTGGAAATACAGAGAGATCTTCAGAACAGAGGATTCCAGACTCCACAAGTCACCTGAGTCAGAAGAAACTGAAATTCGGTAAGGAATTGAACTGATAGTGGAAACACACATTGTAGTTTGATGCTTCCTCCTTGAAAACAGCTTTCATCACATGTACATTCCACACACACTCAAATCAAAATTGTCAAGTTAAAAAGTCAAGTTAGTCACCTCAGAATTATTTAACATGATCCTTTCGCAGTGATTTACAACCCTTTACCCCTGCTTTTAGCTACACTTGAGGAAAACTTGCCTGTGAAATATACATCTTCTACATCGCCATAAATTTTATGTGCCCTTAAGTGCAAAGTTCTTGTACTTTTTAGAGCAGTGTTAAGTTAACTAGAGGCTTAAATTGCAAAATTTTATCTTAATACTATTCATAACCAAGATTGGAACATTCTGGGTATATGATAAGGATGCAGAGAGACACAACAGGTTCAACTTTGGGGTTGAAATATTATAAAGCCCAAAGAGAAAATTATTAAGCTTTGCAAGTCAGGACAGATGCCAAGACTCATGATCCAGGGAAGCCAGGCTAAGTTGATAAACTATTTTATTTATTTGTATTTACTTCTATGTGTGGCAACTGTACATATCAGCCATCAATGTTCCCAATATATTATGCCTCAACCCTACTTTCTCCTCAGAAACATCCTATAATTTTGTATTATTATAACTCCCTTCTACATACAAGAAAACAAGGTAAGTAAAGTCATTCTTCTCAGGACATGAAATTGACCAACAGGAATCAAGATTCCCAAATCCCATATTCGCTTTGTAGTACAGACCCTATGGAAGTCTTCTGCCCTCTCATTTAGAAGGGAACACTCAGCTTAGGCAATGCAAATCCGGTACCAAGATCCAGAGAATGAAAAAGTCCTGGTGTAGGGCAGAGAGGGCAAAATGTGGGAAATGAATTTTATTGTGAGCTTCCGGTTTATGTGGCCAGAACTCAAAAGGAAAAGTTGAGGTAAGGATCAGAAAGGACTGAAAAATCCAGTAGCAAAAAAATGGTTGGGCAGCATCAACATATTTTGCTATCATTGCTAGTTACTGGGATATGGTAGAGGGGAGTAAAGTAATAAAGGCCATAAAAAAAAAGCATTCCCCTGTGAATTTCTTTTTTCCCTTAGCCTTTCAGGGTACAACAAGAACACAGGTCAAAAGAAAAACATGGAATTCGTAAACATGATACATTTCCTTTGCATTTTGTATCCTATTGTATTCATTAATTGTTTGCATGTTTTTTATTGGTGATTGCTTACTTTCCTGCTTGAACTGTTTATCTGGAAAAGGCAAAGCTTAGTTTTGAAGTACTGATATTTTCAGGATAGAACTGAAAAAATTAAGATTCATATAGCATCTTTCTTAGCACAATGTGCATGAAAATGGTATTTAAAAGGTTGGGGCAGGATGTGAAGAGAGACTGGGAGAATTTGGGGGATGAAAAACCACAATCAGGATATATTGTAAGGTTGGGAATTTAGCTCAGTGATAGACTACTTGCCTAGCAAGCCCAAGGTCCTGGGTTCAGTCCTCAACTCTGGAAGAACAACAACAATAAAAAAAAGCCAGAATATATTGTATGAAAGAAAATCTATTTTCAATTAAAGAAAATAAAAGGTTTGATGTTGCAACACAGTATGATGACAAAATATTTTCCAAGAACTTTGCTCCTTTACCAATCAGGAGATGATCTCTGGTGTTCACCATGCTATCCCGTCCATTCTTGTGTGACTAACTTTCACAGACAAGAGCAAATTGAATATAGTGCTGTTGAAACCATTTTGGAATCGCCAAAAATATAAAAATACATAGACAGGCTGGCATTGGGAAGCAGCCCAGCATGAGTCTTTGGCTAGTGTGTGCAAATACAAGACTAACAAGACATAAGTAACACGAAAGACCTATAGAAAAAGTCATAAGGAAACCTAGTACCAAAGAAGCTGCCTAAAATATAGCATACACATATAAAAAAGGACTGAATGGAGTTAGCCTACGACCAGGCAACAGTGCCCCTACTGGACACCATGGCTAACAAATGAAAAGGCAGTTACAGGTTATCTCTTTTGGAGCTGCTGCTCAGTGGGCTCCCATAAACGTTACAGGCTATCGCCATTGCTTTTAGTTGCCCTCTAGGACTTGATGATTAAGACTCCATTGCTGAAACCACCACATACTTGAGTCACAGAACATGGAGAAATCAAGCCAGTACTCACTGGGAGTCTTATTTATCCCTGATGGTGAAGCTTTCATAGTCCCAAAAGGTGCAATGCAGGTTACTGAGGGAGAAAGATAATCAGCAACCTTACTCAGCTGTAGACTCCTCTATCAAAATCCATTATGTAAAAGTATTTATACAACTAATCGGAAAGAAAAAAAAGACAAAGAAATGAGAAACAGTAGTGCAATCAGAGAAAATGTGCGGAAAGACAAGACGTGCTAGTTTACAAATAAAGATAGCAACAGAAGAAGCATTGAAAATGAGTGGAGGCACTAGAGGGAAACAGAGTCACACCCGAGAGAATATTCATGGCTCCCAGGTCAGGCATGGGAGCAAGGGGATAAGAGGAAACTAAAAGAATGGTGGAAATGGTGATTTATTGCTTGATCGTCCACTTAGCCAACACTAGAGCATGCACTACATGCAAGTATCCTGCAAGAATGGGTAAAAGGATGGACGCCCTTGGCCCTTGTTGTGTTGTTTCCTAAGATGATTTAAAAATTCATCTCTGACTCTATTTCCCTTATTTAATTCCAGTTTGTGCCTATTTAAATGGGCAAGTTTTGTCACTGAATGTGAACTGATGGAGTTTCTCTAATCTTAGCTGACTCCTGGGTCATGATGACTCAATGAAAGGGGACGAAACTTAGTTTTGTGGATTCAAGATTCTGCTCTGTGATGGTTGTCTTTAGTGCCAACTTGCCATAAATGAGAATCTCCTGAGTACGGAGCCTCGGAGCCTCACCAGAGAGGAGCTGTTCTGACTTCCTTAACTGATGTGTGAAGCCGCTCCCCGATTTTGGGCTGCACTTTCTAAGTTCAGTCCTCATGGAACGTGCAGTTCAAGGGACAGGAAGATGATTCACCTTTCACTTGTTCCACCTTTCCTCTATTGGCGATTGGTTCTGCCGCTGTTGCTGCTGCCTCCTTCTCTGCTGTCAGAACCGGAGTTCTCATATTTTCACTAATGGCTAAGGACCAGCTGCACTCCAGGAACCCTCCTGGTCCTCTGGTAGCAGACTGGGACAACTGAGGCTCCTGGCCACAAGCACCAAACAACTACCAGGTTGCTGGCTTCTCAGTTGACAGACTGCTGTTGTCACTATTTCGACATGTATGTGCGCTTTTTGTTTTCACGTTATTAGTCCTGTTTCCATTAGAACCCTGACTATTGTTTCCCGCCATAGTGGTTTCCTTCCTACAGGTTGGCGCGCGTAGGCCTGACAGGTCACTTTTTCCTGAAAGTCTGGCCAGAGGGAAGCATTTCGTGTCAGGGCCTAGATCCTCGCAGCAAGCCCGTCTGCACTGACATCACCACCTCTCTCTGTATGCCCCACTCCCCACGGGGGCCAGAGAGCTGAAATGTCTACTGATGCTCACAGCTTGTGCCTGCGCTGTAAACACAGGGGACTCAGCCTGAGTCCACCAATATACACGCTAGTATTTTGGCTTCCAAAACAAGGCAAACACACTTTCTAGAGTGGAACAAACATAAACCCTCTGCATATACATGCTGAAAAACACAGTTTGAGAACAAAAGGTGACATCGGTCCCCTCTTTGCCATGACCTGAAATCATGGATGCCTCAAATCAAAGTAGCAAGCCCTGAATCTGTGACATTTTTCTTAAACTATGCGTATATGCCTATGATAAAACTTAAATTATAAATTAAGAATGATAAGGGATTTAAAATAACTACTAAGAACAGATCAGTAAAATGATGCAAGTGAATGAAATCTCCCTTTAAAATGATGCCTGCTGAATGAACACACCCCATTTTTTGATGATGTAAGATAATGCCCAGCATACAAAAGATGAGGTGAGGCTCCCTTTGCAGGCATTGTCATGTAGTGTTAAGCCAGTAAGTTAAGGACTATGTTAGATATTGCCTGAAAACACAAACCATACCATTTCTTGGCTCACTCATGCACATGTGGCTTTCTCTACTTGTAACACAGGCCCTGCCGTGCATGAGAGCCACCCTGACAGTCAGAAGAGTTTCTAAGTAACTAGCGGGAGAGAGATTCCATGGGTACAGAGCCATGAATAATTTCAAAATAGTTGCTTATTTATGGAATATCACATTTAATGTTGTCAGACTGTCACCTTAGGTGACACAGTGGAAGATTCTGCAAAGATTAGTGAGTTTAGTTATGAAGAGCAAAGCAGTGCAATGGAAACAACTGTACTAAGCTGAGTACAGACTCAGTACAGACACAGCACAGAGGATTACACAAGACATCTTGAAACAATCACCCTGCAAGGATGTTGTCTGCAAGGATCAACAGCAGAGTGGCACTAGCCTAAGATTCCAGAGAAGCTGTTTGGCCAAGATCTTTGCGGTATCATTTGCTGTGTGAGGCTACACAATGTTGTCGTCTGTCATGGTCTTCACGGATAATTCTTGTGATGAGAAACACCGGGGAAACTCCCTTCCTCATAAAACTTTCCATCAGCATCCCAGCCTTTGAAACCTGTTGGTTTACTTGTGCTAGGGCGTGGCTGGCATGCCTTCATGTTGATTGGGATGACACCCACAGAACTGAAGTCAACTGGGGATTCCTGAAACCACAGAAAATAAAAACAGACTGCAGGAGCAGCGCTGAAGAGAAGCCTTTTCTTTTCTTGAATCACTTCTGGGGAGTGGCTTTTTCTTCAAAGCTTGTGCTGTTAACATGTCAATTAAATGATTCATTCAAGTGAGCCTTTATCTTAAAGAGAGTACTCACATCTTAGCGATAAGATCGCAGGTTTAGATATAATTAGGAGTTACTCAAAATAAAAATGATCCTACCTATGAAATGACTCCTTCTTTAAGCCATTATAACTATAGTTGGAACAATTTTAGGTTTAATTTTAATTGCAAAGAAATAGCTAATTATATTTAATAACATCATTTTTTATTCAAATATTATTCTAAGAATTTTCTAAATCAGCCTTTAAATAGTACATACTATTTTATATTATATATCTGTTTTATAAAAAAATAAGTTCTAATGAAATGTTTCTATTAGAATTACAAGTAATAATGAGTTTTCTCAACAAATTCAGAGAGCTATGACAGAACGCTTTGTATTTGAATTCTTCCCTTAGTTGGGTATGTGTAAGTCTAGTGAGACTCAAAACTGTCAACTTACCACTTATTTCCGAGAGTAAATATCACATCCTAACACTGCAGTGCTTTTTCCCACTGTTGAGGGAATTTCACCACCACACTGAGAAACAAAGACAAAGCAAGCAGAGTAGAAACTGTAGCTCTTTTTGTATATGAAGAGAAAGTAGTATTTGACAGTCTCCATTAATACTGTCCTTGGCTGATAAAAGTTATTAATTTCAGCATGCATCTGCCTAATAGAATAAACATTTCCTCGTTACAGTGGATGCACCTGTGTTTATGTATATGCAGATAAGGAGGAACTCCTAGTCCGGAAAATGCTAATCGCCGTCAAGCAATGAATTTCCCCTGCCAGCTCCACTCCTCCACTGAAGATGAGCTTTGTCTCCATATTTTGACACCACCATTTTCACTGCAGTGCTTAAGAAGACACATGTGTTTTTAGACACTTTAATTAAAATATTATATTACTTTCCCTCTTCAGTTTTCTCCCTCCAACTCTCTCCCAAGTTTCTTCCCTGCAATTTTTTCCAAACCTCCTCTCACTCTGAAATTCATAGGCTCTTCTTCTTGAAGAGTACCCCCATCTTACATATATACCTATGTATGTGTGTGTTTGCACAAATATGTAAATACAAGCCATTTAGACTTTTTTGTTATTTGTGTGTCTCAGGGCTGTTTTACTGGACAAACAATTGCAGAATCATCCCCAGGTGAGGCTAATTCGCCCTTTCCCCACAGTCATCCAGGCCTGGATTTCCCTGCCAGAAGTGTGACCCCATGAGATTTTTCTCCTGCCTTGTTACCATGTCTGTTAATATTGTCATTGCTCAGGTCCTGTTCTCGCAGCTCTGTTTCTGTGAGAGACTACTCTACAGCAGACTTTCTTGTACTCTGGCTTTTATAATTTTCCAGCCTCTTTTCCTTTGTTTCCTGAATCACAGAAGTGGGAGGTGTTAGGTAGCTAAATCCACTGGGGCTGGGCTCCCGTGATCTGTTTGTCTCTCACTGTGCCTAGCTGATTTTGTTTTGCCTTCTTTTGTGATTGTCTCCATTTGCTGTAAAGAGAAGCTTCTTTGAATATGGATGGTAGCTACACTCATATGTGGGTATAAGGCAAAAATTTAGAATGTAATTACAGATTTTGCTGGTCTAGTCAAGTGGCAGTGGTCGAATTCTCCCGTCAGAGCCAGGAAATTGGCTAGGACCAGGCTTGACTTCCCTCCTGCTGGGTGGGCCTTCAGTCCAATTAAAAAACTGTCAGTTACCAGCTTCTTGTGAGTGCTGGCCACTGTACCTATACAGATAACTTGTCCTGCTGGTCATTGTTGTGGTTCATAGGTGTTTCTGCTGGGAGGGACCTTTAATTGTTTCCCTCCCTGGGTAGCTTGCATGGTGTTTTCTGTTGCCATGAAGGTTAGACTCATGAAGACAGCTAGGTTAGATCCCAATTAAATATACATTTTCTTCAGTGCCAGGGACTTACCTTCAGCTCTGAGCGGCAACAAAGGGCCAGAGCCACAGTCATATGGTTCTGAGGAATCATGTGAACTTCCCTAACCACTTCTCTAAAGGAAACTTCTCATGCCTACTATTGAGGACTGAGGCTTTTGTAAGCCATGTTCCCCGTGTTCCTGTGGGAAGTATTTCTAGCCCTAGTAGGGCTTTAAGAATATACATATGTAGATATGTACATGTATGTGTGTGTGTATACAGAGATAGATACAGATATAGATATATAGATATATGTATATAATCTTAATATATATTTGAGAATATAGATAGAGAGATGTGTATATATGAATATATGTGTGGTATAATTTAAGGTAAATATAATGAGATTCCTTGAGGCTTTATCAACAACCTTGGTATTATCTGTCCCTTCTCCACCCTCCTGCTTCTGCATTAACCTCTCAACCTCTTACACAGTTGAACCCTCTTCCTGTTTTCTTCTTGTCCAGATTCATAACACCTGCATCCTGCTGCTCTCCTCCCGAGCCATCACGCACTAGACCCTTTATATTTTTCTGGCTTCTGTGTCTTCATCTGAAGCTGTGGAGTTAAGACCTACAGATGAGAAAGAAAACATGGCTTTGGAATTTTTGAGTCTGGGTTACTTCACTTAATGCAAAATTTTCCAGGTCCATCCACTTACCTTCAATTTTTACTTCATTTTTCTTAACAAATGAGTAGTATATCAGTGCATATGTTTCATTATACACTCATTTGTTGAAGAACATTTAGGTTGTTTCCATTTCCTGGCTATTGTGAAGCAGCAATGAACACAGCTGAGCAAGCCTTGGGCAGCAGGATATCAAATGCTTTGGGCATAAACCAAGGAATGGTACAGCTGGATCACAAGGCAGATGTATCTTGTGTGTGTGTGTGTGTGTGTGTGTGCACGTGAATTCCCCATACTGATTTCCAAAGTACCTGGACCAGTTTGTATTCCCACCACCAGTGAATGGTGTTTCTCCTCAATATAATCTCACCAGCATCTGCTATCAGTTGTTTGGTTGATCTTAGTCATTCTTATTTAAGTAAGATAAAATCTCAATGTTGTTCTAATTGGCATTTTTCTAATTGCTAAGGATGATGAGCGTTTTAAAAATTATTTTTTAGTTATTTTCATGCCCTCCGTTGAGAACTTTCTGCTTAGATTCCCGCCGATTCTTTAAACGGGTCATTTGTTTCCTAGACTTTTTTAGTTCTTTTTGTATTCTGGATATTAATATTTTTTTCTGATTATACTTTTTCAGTCTACCTGGTAGATTCTCTCCCATTCCTGGGGTTTTTCTTCACTTGACTGATTATTTCCTTAGCTGTCTAGAAGCTTTTTAGTTTAATGAGCCCCCACTTGTTAAGTATTGGCCCTAATTCCTAGATAAATGGATCCCTATGCAGAACCTCCTTCCCTACACCCTATTCCTTACCCCATCTATATCCTGAAGGGTTCTGCTGAGGTTTTTTTCTAGCAGTTTTAGTGTTTCACACTTTACATTTAGGTTTTTGATCCACCTGGTTCTAATTTTTGTGCAGGATGATAGTAACAGGTGTAATTCCATCCTTCTTCATGTGGACTCCCAGTTTTCCCAGAATTCCCATGTAGGATTTGCCTTTGTCAAATATCAGGTGGCACCTGTTATGTCTGAGTACTCACACCTAGGTCATCTATTTTGTCCCAGTGTTCAATATGTCTGTTTTGGTTTCACTGTCATCATTTTTTATATAATTTTATAATATGTAAGTACACTTGTATCTTAACTTCTAAATAAATTTTAAAATGACTGTAATTCTTGCATTTTATGGAAGAAGTCTTCATATATCCAACAGAGGTCTGGTTGAAGTGTTGGGCTCTCGAGGAGACTCCCTGAGTGATCTCCAAAGCATGCTGCTTTCCACGGATGTGGACCCAATTGTCCCCAAAGAAAGCTAAGGTTTGAATATTGCTCAGTATAACTTTTTAATTACCCAAATCTATTAGTTACTGTCTTAGTTAGCGTTTTTATTACTGCAACAAAAAGCAAGTTGAGGAGGAAAGGGTGTTTTGCTTATACTTTCCTCACTGCAGGAGCTCAGGACAGGAACTCAAGCACAGCTGGAGCCTGGAAACAGAGGCTGATGCAGAGGATATGGAGGGTGCTGCTTGCTGGCTTGCTCCTCATGGCTTGCTCAAGCTGTTTTCTCATAGAACCCACAACTGACCAGCTGAGTCCTCCCCCATTGATCACTAATTGAGAAAATGCCTTTCAGCTGGACATCATGTAGGTATTTTCTCAATCAGGACTCCTTCCTCTCTGATAACTCTGTGTCGTGTTGACACAAAACCATCCAGTACAGTTACTTTCTCTGTTGATATGAGAGAAGAGTGGACAAAAGAAGCTTAAGGGAACAAGTGTTTATCATAGCTTACTGTCCTAGGGTACACTTGGTAACCACTGTTAACCATCACAGTAAACGCTTGAATTCTAGCTGTACTCTCTCCAGAGCTTCCATTAGTCCCTGTTTGGAGTAGGTCTGTTGTCAGGTGCAGTACACATACATACACACACACACACACACACACACACACACACACACACACACCCGGTGGTCTTACCTTGAAAGCACTATAAGGAAGGTCAAACATAACCAGTCAATTTCATATCCCTTTGTAATAACTAGAATCCTGTACTGAATCTCTTACATACAGAAAAAAGGTCAACTTTGCTGTAAATATCATGTCTGTCATTGGAACAAGACATTGTTTAGCTACTGGCATGTGTAGATATTCAACTATCAGCTTCTCCAGGGTCATTTGTAGCCTTAAATTCTAGCTGTCTTCAAGAACTCTGATCCAACAGCTACAGCTCTATGTATGTAAGAAACGCTCTGTGCTATCAAGAAGCTGTGTGGCTGTCAGCAAATAATCCAGTGACTCTGAACTCCTCTTTCCCCATCTACAAAAAGAGGATTTAAATTGATAGTGACAATTACATGTGATAATGTATACAAATTATAGACGCATGGTAAATGACTTTTTATTATCTACCATTTCTGTATTAGTACCTTCAGTTCTTTTTCTATCATCACCTAAAAAACCCTGCCTCTCATTATTGACTACCTCAAATTCAACTTTCCTTTTGAATGTTTCAAATGTTTTAAGATTGGACTGGTTTATCTATTCTCTGAAGTGCTTCAATGCTGCCTGAAAATAAAAGGAAACTGTCTTTTGTTTTAAAGTATATGCATACATTATTTAGTTCAGTTTGTGTTTGGTTGATAAAACTCATTCAGTCATCAGCAATGGGAACACAGAAGGCAGTGCTCAGCACTCAGGCTTCAACTCACACAGGACTTTCTTAGTTAATGTGTGTTTCAAAAACAACAGTAAATAAAATACGTGAATAGAGAGAAAATTCTCATCTGGGAGCCCTGCCAGTTGCCGGGCTTTTGGAAATTATTCCAGGTTGAATTAGGATGGAAGGTTTCAGTGTTGGCTTGGCCAGAGCTTGGTCACTCTGATACAGCAGGGAGAAGGTGACCTGATGGGCAAAGGTTTCTGTTTCCAGTTGTATAATTATGATTTGTTCTCCAGTGGTACAATATAATTTTATATTTCCCACATGCAGTAGAATCATCACTTGCATATGTAGTTCATTTTGTTAAAGGTAAAAGGTGAGCCTGAAATTTTATATCATTTGAGCAGGAAATAAAAGAAGAAGAATTGTGTGTTGTTATATTAGTACTAACAGTATTTAATCTTCAGAAACACAACTCTAAAATTTCATAAAGAAAACACTGTAAACAGATTTTGAAAGCATCAGATATCACTATGCAGTTTTTAGTAAGATTAAAAAAAAGAGCTGTAGTTTGGGTTGTTTACACACAGTTCATATTAAGAATTGCTTTAGACAGAAGCTTTTTACTGCAAAAAATAAAAAGTTATGTCTTGGTATCTATTCATTTATCACAGACATATGGATAGTTTCTCAACCTTTTAAAGATATGATAAATAGCAATTTAACCAGTGAATTCCACCCTCATGTTTAGTCTGTCTAGACATCCATGTTTTTTTTTTTAAAGTCTTTCTTGCTTTGCTCAAATAATGATCTAAGCAATTGCTTCATTCCTTGAAGTAAATCCAAATTTTGTGCAATAAGTTCATTTGTTAAACAAACATTTAGATCAACTCTATTAAAGAAATATTTAAAAGGCAATAGGATACTACTCTATGTAGGAGCTGTTGGTCAAAAAACCCACCAGCATCTGGAACCACACACACATAGGTGTGCTCACGCATACACACACAAGCTATCATAAATGCTCTTGGCCATAGTAACTGCCCAGAGTTGGCCATCCCCGCTGCTGAAACACCGCACAGCAGCTGATGCTCTCTTTGTGACTGATCACACTCTCCAGTCCTGTGCCCACATCTCTATACCCATTACCTGCAGGAGGCACTGAGTGGACCCGATGGGTGGAAAAATAAAGCATATGATGTTGGGAGAGAACAGTACAAAGTGAATAGGGTAGGAATTTGTGGGGAGGAACAAGATGGGCTTGATCAAAACATATTTAGAAACATAAATTAGAAACAATATAATGCTTTTTTTTTTTCCTTGTTTTTGTTTTTTATTTCTTCCTTGGCTAGAAAAGGGTTTCCTAAGGACCCTAGTCTGGCTGAGGAGTAAATGCCAGCTTATGGCAACTGGGCTAAGGATATGATTTTCCTTTGTGGCCAGTAGTAAGTCAACTACGCTGTGGCGAATGACCTCATACCTGTGGGCACACAGGCAACACTAACTGGATGCATTTTGGTTAAATGAAAATATGAAATTTGAGGGGAGACACTTTGTAGGTCTGAGGGAGTTGTGAGAGAAGAAGGGAAAGTGACCATGATATCTTGTGTTCATGTATGAAACTCTCAAAGAATATTTGTAAATGAAAGAGAACAAAGCTGATGTGCAAAGGAGCAGGGAAAAGCTGTTGTGCGCTGGCTAGTTTTAGGTCAATTTGACCCAAGCTAGAGTTACCTGAAAGGAAGGAACCTCAATTGAGGAAATGCCTCCAAGGATCCTGCTGTAAGGCATTTTCTCAAATGGGGGAGGGCCTAGCCAATTTCAGTTGGTGCCGACCCTGGGCTGGTGGTCCTGAGTTTTATAAGAAAGCAGGCTGAGCAAGCCATGAGGAGCAAGCCAGTAAGCAGTACCTTCCACGGCCTCTGCCTCAGCTCCTGCCTCAGGGTTCCTGCCCTGCTTGAGTTCCTGTCCTGACTTCTTTTGATGATGAACAGCAACGTGGGTATATAAACCTAACAGAGCCTTTCTGCCCTCAGCTGCTTTTTCATCATGGCAGTTAGTCGCAGCAAGAGAAACACTAGCTAAAACACCACTGTGTGCCCAGATCAGTGCAATCCACTACGGCAGGTGCTAGAACAAGAGCATGTCTCACACAGCGCCACAATAGATGTGGTGTTTTGAGGTATATACCAAAAGAATGATACAGATTTGTCTTTCACTGAGTAATTTTTCTCATTCAAGAGCACCGGACACAGTACATAGAGATCTTGCAGCCATACAGAAGACTTCATGTGCTTGGGAACTAGCCTGATGCTTTTGCCCTAGAGGAGATAGGGCACACACGTTTCTAATCTTGGTCTCAGGCTCTCATGTGAAGCATTTCCAAATTTGCTTCCTACAATCATAAGGATGTATTTAAAATGCCTTATAACACGGGAATATTTATTTTTCACTTCCATGTCTTTCTTTTTCCAAGAAAATCTGTTCCTGTTGGGGAGTGGGGTATGAGGGAGGTTAAGGCAAGAAGACCTCACAGAGCCAAAAACTGAAGATATGGAGAAACGTGAGGTGCCTAGACGGAGGAGGGTCTGTGGAGAGGTGAAGGACAAGGGTGTGACTCCAGGACGCAGACCTCCGGGGATCCTCAGGAGGCTGCTCTCCTCAGAACTCAGCAGACTAACCAATTTGCTGGTAGACACAACTTAACCTTTAGCTTTTATCCTTGTTCATACGCGAGAGGGTTTCTCTCTTCACAGAACCTTAGCCAAGAAAGCATCGTCCAAACAGGACATCATCTCCCTCTGCAGGAACGCTCCGGGAGGAAGCCCACAATTACCACACCAGCGCCTGGTGGTCACCCAGACTTGAGCAACGCTGCCCTCTAGTGGAATTGGAGTTGCTGTTGGTGTCCAAAGATCCGTAACCCAAGGGGAGAAACAGGCTCTCTTGAGTCTTGAGTTCTCAGAAAGCCCTAGCTTTGCCTTCACTCACACACAGATCTACTTACGGCCCCGGAGTTCTAGAGAGTTCGCCGACATTCCTGCCTTTAAGCGCCACCTTAACCCCAGGGTCAATTGCTTTTTCACCTGAAGCCTGAAAATAAAAGGTGTTAGCCAAAACAGAAACGCCAGTCGGTGCTCTAGAAACTCGGGCAGACTACATTTTAAGGATGTAGTCTTAGAAACGGGCAGAATCTTCCGCGCCGTGCATCGGAGCCGAGCCTGAGACAGGATCGGCCGTCCCCAGGTCAGGGGTCATAAGCAGCAATGCAGACAGGCCGCAGACAGCCGCTGACTGCACACTCCAGGGCCTCACAACACGACCGCACGAGAGAAGACAAAAGCGAACCACGGTGATGAGAGCAGCTCAGTGGAACACCCGTTTACCCCGCCGTAGGGGCCTCTACATGTCACACTTAGGTATTGAAATTGATCTTCTTCTAATGTTTATTATTTTTGATCATCTTCATAAGCCCTTGACGCGTGGGTATGCCTTCTTCTGTTGCTTGCAAAGAATATGTGCGAGTTTGACATTCCTGATAACACCACGGAAGGAACTGCCTTAGGATTCTGTTACTGTGTAGGACACCAGGATCGTGGTAACTCTTATAAGGCAAACATTGCATTGGGGCTGGTTTACAGCTTTAGTCACACTCTCATTTTCAGTCTCAAGATAACCCTAACATTCTAGAAAATGTGTAATTTTCTTTGTCTGATTTGAATGTTCTTCCCTTAGCCTTTAGCACAGCTGGCATCTATATCCATCAGGCTACATTCCCGCTAAAACATCCATGTAGAACCCCTGACCTTGGCATTTATCTTTATTCATTTGATCCAATTTTATGCTATTCTTGATGTAAGGTGATTTTATTAACTTACATATTTATTGTCTAAACAACAACAAAATCTTTTGGGTGAAGTCAATAGCACCTTTGTTTTAAGACCAAGTCCCCAGAACAGAGGGAAATGCAGATGGTTTAGATCAGCAGTGATCAACATGACTTTCAGCAGTGGTGGAAGTGTTTGTGACGTGTACACCACCTGGTTGAGCAGCTGTCACACATGATATCTGCTAAACACATCGGATGTCATCAGTATGGAGCAATGAACTAGTGATTGTATAGTATGGTTTTGGCTTTCAAAAGTGTTTTCTTAATAAACTAACACCTCACAAAGTATTCTGTAGCTAATTCCTAGGTACTTTGACCTATGTTATCACTACTTTTCAATGACTACATTTCCTGACATATATTTTAAAATTCTTACTGCTACCTTTTCTTCAGGAAAAAAAGACAAGATTTTACAAGAAGACATAGTTCTCCCTCGGCTTTTTCTTCAGAACCTGTATTCAGTAAGTTTATTTTGTCCAGATAGATTTTGAATGTGAAGGATTCTACTTGCATAATTGTTATAGTGTATAATACAGGATAATAATTTTAATCACTTCTGTTTCCATCAGGTGACATAGCATGGGATAATTACAAGGATTGACTATGTCAAAGTATCAACTTTAGATATGGTAAAAACAGTGACACATTGGAAGTATGAATTCTTAAATCTTTGTGATTCTGGGAAAATCAGTCCTATTGTTTATAAACTTGACCTCTGGTGTATTGGGTTACCTTCAAAACATGGCTTTCCATTTGTTTATAGAGTTTTTGCTTTATTGTATTCATTTTGTTTCTAAGCATTACAGATCAGTGGCCTGGAACAAGCCTTCGCCACCCACCCCCTCAGAGTTCCAGCTGTAAATTACAGCTATCTTTAGGAAGGACAGATATAAATTCTATACCAAAGGGGAAGATGTTAGAAAGCCCTTTCTGGAAAGGGTTCTGGAAAGGGTACAGCAAACACACAGCACTTGGAACCCAGCCTGCTTTCACATTTGATGAACTCTAAGAAGGTAATAGGTGGGGACTAGGACAGTTACTGAAATCCCTATCTGAAATCTCACAAAGCAAAACAACCTGACATTATAAAGTGCTCCTTTGCAAAAAAAAAAAAAAAAAACAAAAAAAACAAAAAAACAAAACAAAACAAAACAAAAAATACTTTATTCAGCAACTTTTAGTGGAGAGACTGTAAATCCAGGGTCATAAAGAGTTCGATTGGATAAAGATTTATGTAGGTTGATTTATGCTTCAATAATTCTGCAGGAGATAGTGGGACCTGGAGAGGACAGAGCTCCACAGGAGAGCAGCAGAACCAAAATATCTGGGTGTTCTTTTCCGAGACTGATACTCCAACCAAGGACCATTCATGGATATAACCTAGAACGCCTGCTCAGATGTAGCCCATGGCAGCTCAGTATCCAAGTGGGTTCCACAGTAAGGGAAACAGAAACTGTCTCTGACATGAACTCAGTGGCAGGCTCTTTGATCATCCCCCTTGAGCGGGGAGAAGCCTGACCAGGCCACAAAGGAAGACAATACAGCCAGTCCTGATAAGACCTAATAGGCTAGGATCAGATGGAAGAAGAGGAGGACCTCCTCTATCAGTGGACTTGGAGAGGGAGGAAATGAGGAAGGGAGGTAGGGATTGGGAAGGAAGAGAGAGGGGGCTACAGCTGGGATACAAAGTGAATAAACTATAATTAATATAAAAAATAAAAATTTAATTTAAAAAAGAGAGAAAAAATATTGGGGGGACAAGGAAAAAAGGAAGGGTGAATATGGCTGACGCATATGATAAAGATGTGTAAAAATGTCATAATAAAACATATTGGTTTATGTAAAGAATATGCACTAACAGTAATGCAAAGTTAAATAAAAGTAAAGATATAAAAAATAAAACAGGCTATGTATGAGGGTAGATGCTCAATCTGAATGAAGATGAAGAGGCAGAGACACATGTTAAGATTGGGGCAAACCATTGAAACTTCAGATTACAGCTGAGCTTATTAAGCTAATTGTAATCTAGAAAAGCGCCATATGGACAAACAAATTGCTCAACAAATGCTCCAGTCATAATAAACTGTACTATATTTGCTGTTTCACTCTAAGTTAGACACTGGAAAGTATACAGAGAACTATTTTATATACCAGAGAGTGAAAATCATCAACAGAGAAGGTGAGTGAATGAGTAAGTTCAGAAACACACATTTTTCTGCCTGGAAGAATATTCCAGATGGTGATGTAAAATGACCCCAAGCATTTGGAGAAATGCTGCTAAGTTAATAAGATGGTGAAATTGTAGAGCAGGGAGCTAGAGAGATCTGGAATTTGTGAGACAGAGAATAAGAGAAAAAAAAGTCAGTTCAAAATCTACCAGAAATGTACATAGGAGTTTCCCAGGGCGTGTTACTAAAATAAGGTGAATGCCTGTGAAATGTGCTCAGGCAGAAGAGAATGGACAGAATGTGCTGGAGAGCTGACAGGCACGCGAGTGTTATTAGAGTTGAGAAAACTTGTCAAAAGCTGAGGCATTCGGGTGATGTTGTGATGCAGGCTGTCTTCATAGCACAGGTGTAAATAAGCTGGCTTTGAAACTGGTGATTCATCATAACCAAAATAAGAATGCCTAGACATAAGCCCGCCATTAGAGATTCGTATCGATCTTGGAATGACTGAGCCACATTCTAGCAAATGTGGCAAAAGCTCAAGGAAAGAGCATATATTGAGTAGTGAGCCATATCCAGCAATCATCTGAAATTATTAGGAATGTGTGATAGCTATAAAAAGAAAAAGTCTCATTTACCATGGGAAATTAGTTAATGAAAGAGACATAGAAACGACAGAGTTAAGACAAAGACACAACTCTTAGAAGCATGATCAAAAAATGAAAAAAAGAACTGGAAAATAATGAAAGAATGTAAGATGTGCATTTTAAAAGCAAAAGCACAGTGCTAGGCAGACTTGGCAATAGATGGATGAGGACAGCAATGATGGAAGATCAATAAGCTCCATGACACAACAATGGAAATCATGCAGCTAAGATACACAGAAGGGGAAATAAACTAAAAGATTAGCCAGAAATGAAGGGGCGGATGGTCCAGGTAGTTCCACTGTTACTTAGAGTACCAGAAATGCATAAACAACAATACAATTGAAAGGGGAAAACGTCCAGATTTTATGAAACCTAGACTCACAGACCAAGGAAGATAAACAAAGCAAAGACATGAATTCAAAGGACACCTTGCAGCAATACTGCTTAAAGGCAAAGAGGAGAAAGCCACCTGAGCAGCCTGCTGGTGTGAGCATATGAAACAAAGAAAAGTCGCAGGCTTCTTACACAAAAGCACACAGGACAGAAAGAACGCAACAGAACTTTTAATAGATAAGAGGGGCTGTCACCTCATGTTCTCTATCTAGAACAACAACAGCAACAAAAAGCTTTCTAAAATGAAAGTAGACTTCCAGCTTCTGTTTGGGGATATAAAGTTGGCAAGATCTTAATCTTAAACCAATGACAAGAAAGGCCAACTAATCTGAAAAAAAAAGAAGAAGAAAAGAAAAGAAAAAAGAAAAAAAAAACAACTCTGAAAAGTCCCTTGAAAAGCAAAGATCACAGGCCAATGAATAAGCCTGAAATCTAAAGACAAACAGTCAAACATGACATCAATTGCTGGTTTCCTGAGGCAGAACGCTGAAGGAAATAGCTAACTATATATCCTGGCAAGAAAGATTCAGCTCCAATGTTTAATCACCAGTTAAGGGCTAAGTATGGATTAGTGTTAAGCTTTACTGTATGGATCTCATCAGAAGGTCCTGAAATATTCCCAGACTAGAAAAATCATCTTCAGGTGCTGGTGCAAAGAAGCGGTGGTTGCTTTCCCCATAGGAGAGGTCCAAGACCCAAGACATCATCAGTCTGAAAGGAAGCAAAAGTCATCACAAATGTGTGTGTTTACACCATTTCTAGGAGCATGAGAAAACACGTTTTGCTAGAAACAAAAGGAAAGAAAGTTTATCTACTTTGGCTTAAAAGAAGAATCTTTTTCTTGGACCAGTAATACCTATTCTCATGTAAAAGTTAAGATCATTGAAGGAAACACCACCCTTCATCCAGAGATACAGAGCTTAGCTTAACGAAAGGAGGCTGAACTGTGACAATAAACACGTACAACTTTGCTCTTAGTCATTATCCAGTGGCAAGCAACAGTAGTGTACTTGGCGAATGGCCAGAACAGAGAAAAATATGTTTTGAGGCACAGGCCACTAGAACACACTTCAAACTAAAGGCGGAACAGGAGCATTGAGAAAAGCACTCTTCAAATATCCCTATACCAAGTACAAGTGCCACTAGATGAGTTTTCAGCATGTGGTGCCCTGAGGATAGCAGTGATAACAACTTCAGACGAACCCAAACAATACAATCTAAAGAGCTAAACCCAACCAGAGACAAAGTCAGCACACAACAGGCACAGTAGACAAAGCAGGGGGCCTGCTGTGGGGGAAACATTGTAGACAGTAATCTTAGAAGAGTCTCATCAGTCTTATGCAAGTTAGGAATTAACCATCATCTCAATAGATGGCGCTTCGCCTCTAACAAAGTCTGAAATGTCATCATGATAAAAGTCTGGAAGAAACCAGGAATAGAAAGAACATACTGGTATATACGGCGTTATCGAGAGGAGATTGAGTTTTGCAGCCTTTGCCTTCATAACATGTATGCATCCCTTGATGGATCCTAAATGTGATGGTGCTATGAGGATGTAGCAGAAAGTAGGACATGGACCCTCCCTGGAGGAGGTAGGTTACTAGGTGTGTGGCCAAGAAGCCTTTTTATTTCTCTGCTTCCTGGCTGCTACAAGGTAAGCAGCTTCCCATCACAGAACCCTTCTCTATGATGTTTTCCTTTACTGTATGTAGTACAGAATCGGTATAGGTAGGCAGCCATGGGACTAAAACCCTCTGAAAACACAATATCCTTGAAGTTGTGTTTTGGGTATTCATCACAGCAACCAAAGCCTAACACAACAATAGCTGATGAAGATAACAAACTAAAATATTTTGTTTATAGCCCATTTATAAACCAAATGTGTGGCTACAAAATCTATTGATTTTGGAATAGTTGAGAAAAATTGAGAGTCTATGGGGTTGAAGGGAGAATTTGAGGTTCTTACTGCAGTTATCAAGAACCCCTGCTCAGATGTAGCTATAGAAGCCCAGTAGCTAAGTGGGTTCCCTAGTAAGGGGAACAGCGACTGTCTCTGACATGAACTCAGTCGCTGGCTCTTTGACTCCCACCTCCGAGGGGGGAGCAGCCTTGCCAGGCCACAGAGAAGGACAATGCAGCCAGTCTTGATGAGACCTGATAAGCTAAGGTCAGATGGAAGGGGAGGAGTACCTCCACTATCAGTGGACTTGGAGAGGGGAATGGGAGGAGATGAGGGAGGGAGGGCAGGATTAGGATGGAATGAGGGAGGGGGCTACAGCTGGGATACAAAGTGAATAAAATGTAATTAATGTAAAAAATGTAATTAAAAAAATTAAAAGTAAAAGAAATGTTAAAATTAAAAGTAAAAGCCTAACAGCTTGAGCAAATATGAAAAATCATTATTTGAACAGATTAATCAAGACATTAAAAAATCTATAGTATGTGGCTACATTTGTACTAAATGCCCTTTACAATAATAGAAATATAAAGTATTTGTATTTACTATTAGCAGATACAGTTATTAGCAGATACATGGGAACTTTTTTGTATTTTTATAGCCATATACAGATCTACCAACATCTCATGGTTATCAAACCATGTATTTAATAGCTATCTAAATGTGTTAATAACATTTAATTAAACAAAAAAGAATGAATAATATACTGTCTATGAAAACAGCCAAATTTATATCTGGTTTATAATAATAATATTTCTCTTATTAAGAATTTTATGTATTCATCTAAGTTCAACTACTATAATTAGCAAAATAAAAAGAAAAATGTTCTTGTATTATCTTTCATTGAATACATCCCAGCTGCAGTTCACCTCCCTCTACTTGCCACACTCCTCCACCCCTACCTCCTCATTTCCCTTCAGAAAAAAAGCCGACCTCCAGGGATATCAACCAAACACAGCATAACAAGTTACAGTAACACTAGGCACAAACCCTCATATCAAGGCTGGAGGATGAACCCAGGAGAATGAAAGGGTCCTAAGAACAAGCGAGAGAGTCAGAAACTTTTTGCCCCCTCTAAGAACTTAGGGGCCCCACAAGAACACCAAGCTACACAACCACAACACATGTGCAGAGGATCTCATGCAGACCCATGCAGGCTCTGTGTCCCCGTAAATCCCTATGAGCCATGCTTATTTGATTCTGTGGTCCCTGTTGTCATGGTATCCTCAACCCCTTGAGCTCCCACAATCCTTCCTCCTTCTTCTTTGGGGTTCCCTGAACTCCACCTAATATCTGTGCGCCTCTGCATCTCCTCCTAGCATGAAAATATTATACAAAAGAAAAAGTGCTTACAGGGTGGAGATATTAGAATAAGTCTAAATTTATATCTTTTGTTTGTCCAAAGTATAGTACAAGAAAAATAAGTTATTTCCTTGCTGTATTTTACTCAAAGTTTATGTCCTTTTTTTTTTTTAAGACAACCAACATCAGTGAGTATCTAGGTAATAGAAAATACCTTCATGTGGCAAAATCATTGAATAAACAATTTATGACATGATAACTGACAAAAACAGTACACGCTGGCAGCAGATAATAGAGTCTTTTTCTGGGGTAGCCTTTGAGTGAACAGTTACAGAATCAGTGAGCTGCAAGGACAGAATTCAGTCCTTCCCAAAGCCATAAAACAGGATGCATCCTGACCATTACCTCAGTGGAATATATATATATCAGTATAAAAAATACTAAGACTCTTTCTTCCATTTACATTTTTTTTAGTAAAATATAGCATTTAAAACATTTCAAAAATGTGAACTGACTCCATTCATGATTTCGGCAAGTGACTTGCCTTAAGGAAATAGAATAAGCAAGCATCAATTATTCCATTATCACTTCAAAATATTAAGGAAAGTTGGGAACAGGCTGATACCAGTGCTGTTTTGGTTTTATCATCTTTCAAATCGGCTCATCTGTTTCTACAAATCAAGTGCCTCAGTTTTCGTGGTCCTTGAAGGTTTGTTTTTTTTAGGAGTGAAGGGGAAACCCTGCAGGATGCTTCAGGACCTGGCTACTGTGTACAAAGCACCCCACAACTTGGTGGCATGCCAGTCATTGAAGAACAAAGCATTTCTCTTACAAAAGACCTTCACTGAACAATGCACACTGAGGATGAAAAACCACTACAGCTGTGTCGGCTACTTAAGAACAATTAAAGATACAGCAAACCAGCTAGAATTCATCAGAGTAAAACTTCCTGCTTAAGGTTTAGACAAAAAAACAAAACCCGCACAAGCAACACAGGCAGCTAAGTACAACAGCAGCAGGAACTTTACCAGAATAAAGTTCAAGAGGCCCTCTAAGGCCTTCAACTACTTAAAACTATGTCAAGAGGACCAGAAATTCTTCTGTCACCACTGGTGTTCCCACTGAAATGGTATAGCTGCCTTGCACTCAAGGGACCAGGTGTTTAGTGGATAGACAAAAGTCAGCCTCCACACAGAAAATGTCTTTTTTTTTTTCTTTCCAAGACTCCCAAGAGTTCATGTCTCTGGAAAAAGTTATATTTCACCATAATTTTAGCTCTATTGCAAGAAAAGGAAAAGGATGGTGACAGATGTCAAGTCCAGTAAGCAGTCAGTGGTACAGGTGTTATTTCTTTAGCGTTGTTTATTCTGCTAAACAATAGAAACTTCTATTCTCATGCATCACATCTTATAATGACAACACAGCAACAAGCAGAAATATTGACCACTGCTTCTAAGTTTCTTTCTCACCTAGGCTTGCTCTCATATAAAATAAATGTCTATAAATCAAATATTTTCCTTCTCGGTCATTAATAGTAGACCATTTAAATGTTAAAATGTAGAAAATGTAATTGTACATATTTAAGAAGTGTTCCTTTTGAAGTGACAAGTCTACTTATATAATTTAGCCTGCTTTCAACTCAGCCGTTTTCAAAGAAACAATAAAATGAAAAGTTTCCATTTATTTGGGGGGGATGTGACTAAAAATAAGACAGGCTCCTAGAAACCCAGTCTGTACTAAAAATCAGGGAGCTGAGCATTCGTGCTTTCAATGAAAGGCAGCCATGGATCGACGGCTGCTACCTAAGAACAATTAAATACACGAGCAAACCGAGGATAGGGAAAGTAGAATAATAAGAGCGAAAACAATAGCTGTAAGGCCACGACCAGGCGCTCTACATTTCTAACAAAGGTGAAACTCACGTAGAAAGCGACTTGAGGGTAAAAGAGGAGAATCAGGCTGAAATCCATCAGATTATAACTTTCCGCTTAAGGGACTCGCCTTGCGCCGGATGGGTGTCTAGGAACTACTTCACCCTCCCCAGGCAACCCTCACTGAACACAGCCGCAGAACTCCCTCTGCTGAGTTATCTCCAGAGACACTGAGCCTTAACTCATCTGAAGGAAACGCACTTCACTGCTTTCCAAGAAGAAACGTTTCTCTCCAGGCTAAGGTAGCCTCAGTCTGTTGAAGAGGACAGGCATGGCTTATTGCTGCCTCTATGTTTACATTAACAACAAGATTATCTGTAACTCAATTTAGGTCCCCCTCACCTTCCATTTCCTGAAGTACATAACAAAATATGATCTTAAATGATTGTCACTGCGTGAAACCTGGGAGGATAAAAATTTAAGAAAAACTGAGAATGTTGCGTAAGGAGTAAGCCAGGCATTTCTCTGAGAAGGGTGACATTTTGTATAGAAACAAGACAGAAGAAAGATGTAAAAAAACAAAACAAAAGGAGAGTAAAAGTATGAAAGGAAAAAATGAAAAGAGCCTGAGGTTACGATGGGCTCATCCAGCTGTGGGAGCAACAGAGAGCAAAGGGCTGTAGGAAAACAAGTGTGGGACACAGACAGAAAAATGGAAGCCAAAAAGATACAAGGAAGACAGGAAAAGAAATGTGAGTAAAACCACAGGAGGATTTTGAGCAATGGAGTGCTGTGGACCAATTTATATTAAACAAACATATACATAACACCTCATTCTAAGCAGAGAAAAACCCTAGGGCCTCTGTAGAAATAGGAAAAGCATGTATGAGGCATTATTCCCCCAACAGGCCCAAAGCCTGGAGCTGGGGAAAGTCATGATGAATTCAGCCTTTGTGGACAGAGAACTTATTAAAAGAATGAGCGGTCAGTTGAGACACTGAGATGAAATAGAAAAAGCACAGATGAATATGGCCTGAGAGAAATGTGGATGAGGACAATAAAGAGCAAAACTACACAGAGGAATTGAGCAGGAGTGAAAGGTGAAGGAATGAAGGGAGGCATACCTACAGGTTCCAAAAGCATACGAAGATATTTGCTATCCTGTGTTTGTGAGTGTATCTAGAGTTTGTGATTTTTTTCTTTACTAATGGAGCCCAATTTAAACAATGGATTTCATCTTATTTATTTCTCTATTTACTTATTTACTTGTGTGTTTATTTATTTATATGTTTACCAACATTTCCAAGTTCCTCAGGTTACATGGTAAATAATGCAGGATTGTATATATTTTTTCTTTCTTTGTTTTTGTCTGTCTTCCTTTATCCCTCCCTCTCTACCTCCTTCCTTCCTTCCTTCTTTTTTTCTTTATCTTTTTCGTTCTTTCTTTCTTTTGCTTTGTTTTGTTGGGGGGGGGCGTGTTTTTCTTGTTTGGGTTTCATTTTTTTGAGACAGGGTTTCCAGGCTGTCCTGGAACTCACTCTATAGACCAGGCCAGCCTCAAACTCACAGAGATCCACCTACCTCTGTTTCTCTGAGTGTTGGAATTAAAGGCATGTGGCACCACCTCCTAGCTAATATATTTTTTTCTTTTGCAAAATCTTTTCCTGTTAAACAGTCGCAGACTTTCCATGCCTATCTGCAAGGGTCTGATTAGCAGTTAGTATTTTTGACTGAGCGTTGAGTTAAGGTAATAATAATTATACTTTTAGTTATTAGACTTACTATGCAGACACATTTACCTATCAGTCACCTACCTAATGACCGTGAGCATAAACTGGATAGCAAAAAGCCCCTGGCAATAAAATAATGGGAAGACATGATAACTAGTTCTAATTTATTATGACATCAGTGCTTTTTGTTTGTCTGTTTGTTTTTTAATCCAGGGAGACTCACTGGTCCGCACCTCTTTGATGGGTTGGCCTCTGTTTCTGGTCACCATGACGGCAGCCCTGTCACCTGCTTGTGCTACCCATTGCCAGACATCCCTTTGGTTCAACTGGCCTTAGATATTTAACTCTGACTGAAGAACCGCTAGGTGCCGCAGTTCTGAAAATAGAGACAATCCTGCATTTGAACGACTTATATGTAAAAATCACTTAATTCGATTAATATTTTATTCCCTAGCTATAGAATTTATGAAAGTAAAAATGATCCGTCCCAGACATCTTTGCATATGCTAGATGGTTCTTCAGAGTACCACATAGGTTTACAAAGCAAGCAAGCAAACAAACAAAACAGACGATGCTATTTAAGAGCTAGGAAACAGTTTATACAAAGTGCTACAAAACTAGAAACTCAGCACCTTTTCGCAAAGATTTACTTATTTATTTTGCATGTATGTGTTTGTTCCTGAGCAAACGTGTGTGCACACATGGGTACAGTGCTAGAGAGACCAGAAGAGGGCTTCAGATCCCAAGAACTAGAATTGCAGGCCATGAAGCTGCCTGAGTGCTGGGAAACAAACCCAGGTCTCCTGCAAGACTAGCAAGTGCTCTTAACTGCTGAGCCATTTCTCCAGCCCTACCCAATTCAGAGTACCTTTAACTGGCAATTTGTTTTTCAGAAATGCAGCTCTGATTGTGACATATTTCTGACAAAATTTCAACAATGGTCTTCTTTCTCTACTAGTAAAACTTAGGTCCTGCGCTAGAAAGATTGCTCCGTGGTAATGAGGACCCGGGCTGGCTCACACACTCACAGAGTGGCTGACAACTGTCCGGACCTCCAACTCTACAGGGTCCTGGCATCGTTTTCTGAACTCTGATATCACCTGACATACCTGCTGCACAGTCATACATGTAGGCAAATGTCCTATGCACATAAAGTAAAAATTAATTAATTTCAAAGGCTTAAATCTCTTTTTGTGACCTTGATGAGCTGGGGTGGGCTGGTAGGCAGTCTCCCCTTTTCTAACAAATAGGGGAGGGGAAGAGGGAAGAAGGAGGGAGGTTGCTTCTGGAAGAAAGGAGGGAGGTGGCTACAATCAGGCTGTAAAGTGAATAAATAATTAATTAAAAAATAAACAAAACAAAAACATAATAGACACATCCAATCTCATAACTAATTTTCCACATTGCACTCTTTATGTAATTGCTTTACTTTCAATTGTCTCTTACCCCAGAGAGAATGGCAAACAGAAAAAAAAAATACATACACACACACACACACACACACACACACACACACAGTCTGGAGAGGATTCAAAAAAAGGGGGAGGAGGAAACAACAGAACCTGATGGTGGGAATGTGAACTAATCCAGCCATTGTAGAAATGAGTATGAAGGTTCCTCACAAAAGAGGTTATAGCTCTACATACCCTGACTTCCTGATTAAAATATCACAGGAGATAAGAAACCCAACTAAAAGAGGTATTTAAGTATTCTAACTCGTGTAGCCTATTTATTAGGTCAGGAAATGGTATATGAATCTAGGCTATGGATTAGAAAGTATTAAAGCTTTTGCTCTTGTGTTTAATCTTGGAACTGAACTTAGGATCATGTAATTGTGACAGTCATGAGATAGAACTTTGGAGTCCTTTTAGTGAATGCAAGGTTACAAAACTGAGTAATTTTCCCTGCTACAATATATATTTTGGGGACATTCTGCACTTGCTGTTTAGATAATAACCTCCTGAAAAGAGTCTGGGGTGTAAGAGCCTCCCTAGAGACAAGGATGAGGTAAAGGCCCAGCTTCTGGGAAAGACTTGGTCTCATTTACGATTGGCTTGTGTCTGGACATCAGTTTCAATGGAACTTACAATAAAAGAAATCCATTCTGAGATGGGGGAAGGAGGAATAGGAGAGCAGAAAATTACCAAACATCAGCATGTCACAATGTTCTTATATATTTGATGTTATTACATATTACTTACATAATAAACACTACTAAGATTATACTTCACACAAAATTCACTTGCAACTAGGATGCAATATAACTATAGTATTTTAAAAATGTTTTCGTTCTCTCCGTGCCTGCTTTCCTCATTTACTTCTCTGTCATTGCCATGGTGAGATAAAAAACTTGTTACCTTTTGAATGTTGTCTGTATGACCATTTAGGAGGTCAGCACACTGCAGTCGCTCCAAATGGATACAGAAGTAGCAATGTTCCTGGGGGCAATGTCATCAGCCCTAAAGTTATATCCAGGAATTAGGTTGCCATAGATTTACAGGCAGAGACAGTTTTAGGATTGAGCTCAGCTTCCTTTCCTTCCACACAGTGGAAACTAATTGCCAGTAGAAAGGAAAATATATGTAGGTCTCATCTATGAACTCCACGAGATACTGAGAATGTAAATGTTAATTCTGTCTTTGTGATAACAAGAAAACTTCTGTTTTCCTGTATTGTGTGTTTCTTGCACAAAAAGCAGATTTTCCCTTCTAATTTACATCAGCTTTAAAGTGTGTTCGCCTCCAGTAGCTCGTAAATTAAAGGGCTTTTATTGTATCCTGGCACCTTCACTAACTCAATGTGTCTCTCATTTGAGCATTTAAATTTTAGTAAGACTTGATATATTCTGGGTTACATTCGGTGCACTAGGTTTGCAATAACACCAGTTGAGAAAAAGTTACAAAAGCCTTAACCATGTGGTTCCTCTATGCACAACATTTAATACAAAATACAAAGCAACATTTCAAAAGTATTTTTACAATCATGACCAAATGTCGATGCTACATTATAAAGGCTGTGTGACAACAGTCCAACTGTTAAGCTTTCTTGAATTGAGAAGCATTTTCATAATAAAGTGGGGAAAGAGTTGTCAAAAAGGAAAACACTTGAGAATTTCTAACTCCTTTACAATGAACTGAAATTAAGTGTGGCCACTTTAAGTTGAGGAAGCCATGGTATTAAGTGTTGGGATCAGGGTGAAGTTAATTATTTCAAGTAAGACAACATAGAAATCTTTTCATTATAAATCTGCTAAAAGTGATTATGGTTGGGACATAAAGAGCTCATTCTATATCAAGCTTTTACCAAATTATTGGCTGTATCAAGGCTTTTCTATTTATCTAAATGTTTTCCTTAAGTTTAAATGGTCATTGAATTTCCCTCCTCAGCAGCTGCATTATGTTAAATAGCTAACAGACATACATGGGAAATGCAGAGTCAGGAGTGAAGCACCTTTTCAAAATTTGTTATTTGGACAGGCAGTCGATGTGTCTTCTCTGCTACCTACTTTCACTAGAATATATATATATATATATATATATATATATATATATATATAGAGAGAGAGAGAGAGAGAGAGAGAGAGAGAGACATGCACACAAAAATCTGAGTGTCCAGTTACAGATATTTTCACAAGTACATGTCTCCATATTGCTGCTCCCACAAGCTTGGCAGTAAACATGCCCACACCCTAAAAATACCCTCTAACTCATACTAGCATGTAGGATCTTCCTCTTGCTAAATCCCAGAAAACCACTAATTTTTTCTTCATTACATTTTTCGCCATTTGTAAAATTCCTTATGAATAAAATTTAAAATATATGGTCATTTTTCTTTGTTGCTTTCACTGGAATGTTGGCTTTGGGGATTCATATCTATTTATGCATCTGAGTTGATTTTATTTTACATAACTGAATAGTATTCCTTTCTGTGAAAGTTGTCAACACACTCAAGCTCATGGGCATTTCAGCATGTGTTGTGGATATAAACATGTTTTTGTTTTGGTTCCAGCTGTGGGACATGGGACTGATTCAGGTGGTCCACAGCAGCAGACTATTTGCCTCATGAGGGCCTTGAGAGGAGCTCTTTGCCAGCTGCAGATAGTTTAAATCTGAAGATGCTGGTGAGGGAATAAATGCCAGAGCCCAGAGAATGGAACGAAGAGAAAGAACAAGACTGCTCCTGCTTCTCCCTTGCTACTTCTAGTTGCTGTTGTGAAACAAGACGATGGGGATCTCCTGAAATAAGGATTAGACTGGCTCTGCCTACCCTAACTAGCAGGAAGTAGCTAAGAGAACTGTGCCCCTTCTCCCACTAACCTTTTCTCTCTCCTACGTGCTGTTGGGGTGTTGAAAGGGATTGGAGTGGAAAAGAGAGAAAAAGATAAGAAATGTAAATAAGTGTGTGTGTGTGTGTGTGTGTTTAAATTATGCCTACATGTTGGCTTTTGGGATTCATAACTTTTTGCATGTGTGTTGATTTTTTTTTTTAATGACTGAGAAAAAAAAGTCTTTTTTTTTAAATGACTTTCTGAGAATATGCCACAGTTGTCTACACACTTAAGCTGATGGGCATTTGAGCATGTTTTCAATTTATGGCTTTGCTTCATATTCTCAAAAGTATTTCACAAATTTAGCTGTAAAACAGCACTTGTAGAAGAATTGAAAGGCTAATTCTTGAAAACATGTGAAATACAAAATACAAAGACTCTGGGGGACCCAACCCAACTTTGAAGATATTAAAGGCAGGCATTTAACCTGATTTTAAGTGTTATTGTTGACATAACACCAGTGTTGTGATGTAAAGGGAGACTCATAGATAAATAGAACTAGATCTGAAAATAGAACCATAAAAATATGATCACCTTAATTTGACAAATATTACAAAGCAATTTAAATAATAAGTTAACCATTCAACACTAACTAATGTATCAGTATTTATATGCAAAAACTAAATGAATATCTATCTAATTGCACTATATTCGAAAAAAAAGGACTTCATTATGAATAATAGACAAACTCAAGCTTGTATCCAGCCTTAGCTACTTTGTGAGTTTTTCTTTCTTCCACCCTTTCCACCCCCTTTTTTCTTTGCTTTCAACCCCTAACACTAGATATGAAAGGAAAAAAAAGGATAGAGAGGAAAGGAAAGAGATTCCTGAATAAAGTCAGGGGTCAGAAAGGGGGTGACATCATCATTAGACTTCTTTCTGCTGATTAGGCATTGAGCTCCTTGGGGCAAATTTGATCTTCACTGTCAGGATACCAAGTTTACTCTTGTTGTTATTTCTTTGCTCATGACTACTCACCAAACCCCAACCAACAACCAGCCAACAAAACAGTGTACCTCTCAGGGTCCCAGCGTTTATATACCCATTGAAAAATACCCAGAATTCCAAATGTCACAAAAATCACAGAAACTATCTACAGCTGGCAAAATCACATTCTGCCAGAGCATGAGGCAAATCATAGTCAGCTTCTGCAAAGCACCCCAAATCTCTTCACCTGGGATTTAAACTAAAGCTTTATGTTTCTGTGATTTTAAATAAGTTAAAGTTCAAAATTTCTCACTACACAAACTCCTGAAACTTCTTGTATAGAATAGGGGAAAATTAA
This sequence comes from Meriones unguiculatus, assembly GCF_030254825.1. Classification (NCBI taxonomy): domain Eukaryota; kingdom Metazoa; phylum Chordata; class Mammalia; order Rodentia; family Muridae; genus Meriones; species Meriones unguiculatus. Next base: position 6,993,334 of record NC_083364.1, on the reverse strand, counting down.
GAAGACTTTGAAATGGCAAACACCAAACACGTCTTAAATTACACATCAACAGCAAAACCACTTTAAAACATCAGTAGCCTTCACCAAATTTCACAATTTTATTAAAAATACTGTACCAAAAATTATATTTAAGCTTCCAGTTGGGGGTTATGAAACATTTATCCTAGAGTAAATGTGTCTATTGAACTTATAAGCAAGACTTTAATACTCAGTAATCAACCAATTAAATAACAATGGCCAAAATATTTAAGAAGTATACAGAAGAGAAGACATGGTTGGCAAAAAAGCTCAGGGAAAGATGTTGAAAATCATTGATTATTAGGAAACTTTACATAAAAGTTATGAAACTTTACATAGCACAGCCAAGGAGAAGGTGTTATGGTCTAACTATAAATAAATATCATTCAAGAGATCTACCCAAGATGAGTAAAAACAATTACTTCGAATTTGCCAATAAGAAAAGAGAGAAGAGTTTCCATTCAGACTGTTCTAGGAAATTTAAATAACAAAAATACCCAACATGTGACTGTACAAAAGGTCTAACCAGATAATAAACAATAGTGTTCACCCACCAAAGGACAAGCTGCTGTCACTATTAAAACCTTGCAATACACCTAAAAAAAAGGGAAGGGAGGTAGTTCAAACAAAAGAAGCCCTGCTTTAGGAATTAGTTTATGATAGGAGTCTAGGGGAGTATGGCCTAAGGCCCCAAGAGGCAGAGCAGTGGTAGAAGGGAGGAAAATCCATGGACTGAGTGGGCACCTCAGGCTTGATAAATGTGTTTGCTCTCTTGGGTGCTCAAAGTCATCAAACTACTCTTCAAATATGTATAGTTTAATGTTTGTCAATTTAATTTCAATAAAAAATGGAATTGTCTAAGAAACTTCTCCATCTGATTTTAGCAGCTCATGCTACACTAGTGCTATGTTCCATACAGATTCTGAAGTTTTCTCTTAATTTGAGCATGTTTCTATTTATTTGTGTTTTTCCCCATTTTGTTTTGTTTTAAGGAACAAAGAACATCACTATATTAAATGTCCTCTTTATGCAATTATTTTAAATAAAACAATTGATGTTAATCCTGGCAAGAACGTTTCAGTACTTTAATTGCTGGTGGATATGTATAAGTAAATTTATGTATATGTAAATTTACATCTGATTAGGTAAACCACTAAGTGCACCTTAAACATTAAACATTAAGTACACCTTACTTGGTTCATCTGTGCTCTTGATACTGTGATCCTTGATTAGATATTGTCCCCAAAACATGGAAGTCTTCTTGTTCCCCAGAAAGTGGGGGTATCAAATAGATGGAACACGGGGCAGGAGCAATGGCTTACCAGATAAGAGAATTGGCTGCTTTTCCAGGAGACTTGAGTTCAATTCCCGGCATACACTTGGTGGCTTACCCACATCTATAACATCTATATTGCAAGGAGTCTAACTGACTGGCACCAGCACTGCCCGTATTCAAAGGCACATATATTGACAGAACTTACATATATGCAGAAGGAAGAGGAGGAGGAGGAGGCGGAGGAGGAGGAGAAAAGGAGGAGGAAATAACATAACTCTTGTACCAAGATGGCCTAGTCAGTGAAATGCAGGCGTAACCCATAGTATTCCTTTGCCATGCCTCCTTCCTCCATAGTATTTCCAAACTGTGGCCATGCTATATATATTTCACTTTCCTGGAAACTTTAAATGGCACAATTTCTCTGCAGTAAAATAAATTATGAAATTAGGAAAAGCAGATTGTTAGTGAAAATTCTACAAGTGAACTTTTCTTCCTGACTTGCATTTTATTTAGGAAATCAGGTGTGGAGATATCCACTTTTACCGAGAGGTACTGGTAGAATTAATAAATCTCCCAATATCCCCTGCAGCAGCTGTTCTCCTTTGAAATAATGAGCATATGGTTTCATCATTTTTTATTGATTTGATCCCCTTCAGCTAAAAAAATATCTCAGTGAAATGCAAACAACATTCACAATTTCTGCATATTTCTCAATCCTGATATTTTCTTGGCCAAACAGGAAGCTGATGGGCATAGAAATGAAAAGCCAAAGGCAGTGTTTGGATTTCTTAACCAAGAACACGACAAAAGGGGAGATGGGGGGACCCATAAACACATCTTTATATCTGAATATTGATCAGATTTTAAATGTGAAATGTGGTGAACTAATTAATGGTACAAAAAAAAAACAACAAAAAACTCCACAGTTGGTACACATTCAGAAATGTTGGGGTTTAAGCTAAAGATTCTTACACTAGAAAGAGAGGGAGAGAGAGAGAGAGAGAGAGAGAGAGAGAGAGAGAGAGAGAGAGAGAGAGAGAGAGAGAGAGACGCTAGAATTTTCTAACAAAGTATGGCCGGGTTTGACTCAAGTAAGTGGTTCGAAACAGTCTAAGGACTTCTGGAGGGCTACGCTGAGGAAATGGGTTGGTGCCTTTCAGGAAGCATGTGCACATACAAAGAAAAACTAAAAAGAGGGCACACGGCACTGAAGAAAAGAGAGTTGATCAGCCCAAGATCCGGTAGAGAGCAAGGGTGAAAAAGAATTAGATCTGCGTGACAGGGCATTAGACAGGTGTCCTAGGGAGGGCGTCTCCGGGCTGCCTGAGGCACTGAAAGGGCTGTCTGTAGACCACAAGTTTACCCTGTGTTGGCTGGAGCCTGCTGCTCACCCCTGTCCGAGGTGGAAACCCCATCTGCCCTCCTTCCCCCAACCCCTCCCCCACTGCAAAACTCCCAACAAAGGAATGGTTCCAAGAGCCCAGTTCCAAACTCTGGGCAGTTGTGGCAACCTCCACTCCTGATGCTGCCAGCCCCCCAAACGCCCGCCAAAGTGCTCAGCTCTTGACCACCCTTGGGCACAGCCCCAGCTCCTGGCTGACCTATCATCACCCTTCACCTACAATCTATAAAAATCCCTCGCCCTAGCACAGTACTGTGACTTCCTCGGCCCCCTTCTTTGGGACTGATAAACCCACTAGAGAGCAGTGCCTAATAAACCTACCTTTACTTGCTTTTCATCTGGTCTGTATCAGAGTCAGAGACAGAGACCCTATTAAGCACCGGGCTTTTAGGACAGGCTAGCCTTCTAAATTTGTATTGTTTTACGGAACCGGGTTATCCTTTGTTGGCATTTGTGGCTGGAACTTTTCCTCTTGCAGATAGGAACAAACGTCTAACCCCTCACCAGACACCGACGGCAAAGGAAGTAGAACTCTACGAAGTCCATCTTGAGGAGCCAATGAGTTTGTTGGGCGTATTTATAGCGCACGGACGAGAAGTTACTCACGGGAGAGACCCCAAAGCAGCTGCCGCCACTAGAAAGCCTCACCCGTGCCTGGAGGGTGACTTCCCCATAGCTACTAGGATGGGGTCCCCAGTTAAGATAACCTTGTGCTGTCCTTGCCCTCCACCACCTCCCAAATCAAAGGTGGGAAAGAATTACATACAGCAGAAGGACGGTGCACGTAAAAGCACGGAATCGCAGGTGGGGCCCAGTGACCCTCCCCACTCCTCCTCCTCTGGGGGAATACATCGGTGGGAAGGATCTTGAAGGTCCCCTGCAAGGAGTCACACTCTGATGAAAAGGATTACTATTGTACTCAAAGAGCGCTCTGTGAAAGAATTTATTCAGAATGGACCCTCTTGTATTTTAACCATCAGGCTGTAGATTTGAAATGTAGATTATTAGACCTGACTTCAAAGACTAAAAAGACCTAGAAAAGGGGCTGAGTTAAAAATGGGCATCTCATTTTAGTTATTGTGTATTAATTGTAGAGGTAATGTGCTCAACTATGGCATTTTCATGCATGCACACAATATACTTTAATCATATTTACCAAATACTCTCTTATCATCCCTCATCCCCAGCCTTTTCTCTTTCCATATCCCTGGTACTTTCCTTTTTAGATTCCTGTCCTTCTTTTCCTACTAGGTCGCAAATATGAGAGAAAGCATGAATGACACTATGTTTGTTGGTCTAGCCTGTTTCACAGCCAGGATGATTCTGGGTTCCCTTTGGTCTGTATGTTAAGGAGCCCTGTAAGGCAGTCTCTGCCATCATCCTTCCTTCTCCCTGCTGTGCAGGCCTCTAGAAAAGCCAGGTTCACCAGGAGCTGTGTTGTGACTGTGACACAGTAATTATCAAAATACATAGCAAAATCACCATGGAAATTAATTACCTCCATGTGCACAATGTCAGAGAAGCAGGGGGTCCGGCTTAATTTGTTATTATTATGGGGTATGACAATGAAGAACATAGTGTAAAAATATTTTTAAATAGCACTTCAAGTGAGTGCTGTTCATGCTGTGTTCTTCAGTCACAGAATCCCATTCATTAGTCAGTCAAGCAAGTATCTTTTCTGCAGTATTTTCTGGATCTTTCTTTGCAATATCAAAGAATATTTGCAGGCTGATAATTTCTATGAGCATTTTGTTTGTTAGTCCTCCTAACAGAAGCCCATTAATACCCTTTCAGTGCTGACGATCACTAGAGCACGCTGTGGGGAATGCTGTTTTACTGACTTAAGCCTGGGTGCATCTTTACAAATATGACCTGTTAGTTCATGGGCACAAGAGGGCCAGGCATCTCAGAGGCTGTGCTGCCAGCCGCTTTTATTCCCGCGTATCTGCTCTTCGGTTTTCTTTCAAGTTATTTCTTGAACAGGTTATCAAGGGAAACACTTGCTGCCTGTAAACATCCCAACGGGGAAGACATGACCCTGTCTTATAGAGCATCATGAACGCAGCCCGTACTAACTATTCTCACATCACAGTGCACCAGAGGATAAGTTGTCTGATGCACCTCCTACAAGCCTGGACAATGAGGGCAGTGGCCCGGTCATCTAATGTGGTCTTCTAGGCCAGCAAAAGGAGGGGAGACTTAGGAAATTTTACTTAAGGTTATTTTATTTAATAACTTCTAATTTTAGATTTTACTCATGATTTGCCTAAATGTGATTATTCTTTCTAAGCTTATGTCACTGCTCTTAACTTTTCTTTAAAAAAAAAAAAGCTGTTGCTATAATGATGGGACAGGGAATCTTTACTAAATTGTTACCATTTTAGCCAACAAAGATTTCATCATATATTCATTCTTTTGTTCTTTTTGAATAAATGAGAAAATTAACTGATCATTAGTAATATGATATAAATTGATTCTATTGCCTTGAAGAGTAACAAATGATTCCAAATTAAACTTCTATTTTCTCCTTCTATAATGAAAGGGGAAGTCAGAATGAATCACAGGGGCACAATTTAATAATTACTCTAAATAAGAGGTACGGTCAATGCTTACTCTAATTTCCTATCATTGCTCATGCTCTTTATCTTTTGTGTTTGCATGGGTCACAGCTGCTCTACAGTGGATGGAAGAGCCCTGTTCCTATCCTGTTGTAAGGCATCTTCCATTATCTCTCATGGCTGTTGGGCATGAACACACCATCCGGATCATGACCCTGATGTTCTGATCTTAAACACATTAGATCTAAGGCTTTCCTTGCCACCACAGTTGCAGAGAACTCCTGCTCTCATTGACTTTCCGGGCTGAGCTCTCCATAAGGTCAATACTATTTTTCTGCTTTTCAAGTGAGGATATTGGCAGAATAAAACTTGTTCCAAGTGTCATGATCAAAGCAAGTCACTTGAAAAATTAAACTTTGACCCTAAAGCACCTTAAATACAGACTTACCAGCAGAATGAACAAAATAAACCAGTTTTTCTGATCTCTAAAACCTTTTATTTTCAAAACAAATTACTCTCAATGATATACCCTCAAAGAAATAAATATTAATTCTTCAGATTACCTTATATTTATAATAAATAAATAAAATATAAACATTGATAATTTAGGTGAATAAATCAACTTTTCAAAATATAAAATGATATTTATATTCTATTATACAGTATGTGCTCTGAAATAGGTTCAAATTTTATTTCAAATAGCCTCCATTTTTTTCTAAAAAGAAAAAAATTAAAGATTGTTCACATTACATGTTATTTTTGAGGAACAAAAACAGAATCAATAAATGTCATTTATGCTGTTAATTTTCTTAATTTCTTCATCTAATAGGAAACAAAATGGATCTCATCACATGAGACAGTGGCTACTAAAACAGGACCCTTGGATTGCCAACATTTATAGTCACCAGGAAAATCAAGACTTACTTGAAATATTGTAAGATGTGTTTGAAATCAGGCCACGTTCTTTCTCTAATTCCTGCATACTGTGTACAGTGCTGATTTTCAGCTGTTCCTTGCCCGAGAGAGGACACCTTATTAGCAGGTTATTGCTCTACTTTGAGAATGAAGGATGACTTCCCCTGAGGGCTGTGAATGGCACGCCCTGTCCTGGACCACCATACAGTACAGACTGCTCCTGGGAGTGGAAACGATACCCCTACGGATTTATCAGGGGAAACCGAGACTGTAAACTGTCTCCGTATCTTAAGAGCATATTGAGAAATCCTGTCTCATGAACTTATTAGGTACACCAAAGTGAGCCAAGGGTGTAACTCCCTTACTTGAACCCACAAAGAGGAACACTTAGGACAAAGAGGGTGACAGTTTCCATCCACCAGACATATGTGCATGAAGGCTCCATAAATCGTCAGGAAAGTGACCCGTCCTCGGGGACCTCAGCTCAGCTACTGCTTGCCCTCCTGTTTGTCACTCTGGGCCTGCCGCCCATCTGTCTTCCCATTCCTTTGCTGAACTTGGTCTTGTCCTTTAGCTTCTGCATCTGGATTCAACTCTGCAGCTAATCTTAACAACACAGGGACCCTCACATCCTTACTCATTACCTAGCTTTGACTTCGCAGGGCTCTCTGATAACGCTTGCATCCTTAACTGCTTGTAGTCATTTTACTGCTTACATACACACACTCACACACACACACACACACACATTCCTACAAGTGGTGAAGGGATATTTATTTATTGAGTGGTGTATCACATATTATCTTAAAATAGGTAGTAATGATTAATATTAAGATAGAAGAACTTATGTCCAACTTGAAAAGTATTACCAGGAGAAGTAGAAATATTGGACAGAGTGCTACTAATGAAAGTGCCTTACCTTGTAAATTGATGTTATTCAAGAAATTCTGACATCGTTCAAAGGCACACGTGTATTTGTTTCTGATGTAGCATGCTCATGATGGAACACACGTGGCAGGTTTTCATGAACTGCTTCTGGGATGATCAGAGATTATTTCTCTCACTGGCAGTTCAACAGCAGGAAAGGAAAGGAAGGCAGGAGCTCAGTAGAGGACCATGTGCTCACAGCAAGCAGAGTCCCAAGTTCAGTGCGCACGCTGTGCTACTTCTCCCTCGGGAGACGTGAGCTACCATCTACTGATCCAGTTAAGACACCAAACTTAAACTGAAGTAATCATTCTACCAAAGCTCATTGTGGCAAACCTTTCAAGGACGTGGTGAGGGGTAACTGACGAGCATGAACGACATCAGAACGGCTGCCTCCCCGCTGAGTCTTGTCATGGATGAGGACCTCAGAAAGGAGGTGTCATAGAATGTCAGGTTCACTTCACTTTCCTCTTCATGCATGCTCTAGCATTGCCTGGGATCACTTGCTACTACTGGAATACCACAGGGGAGACTTACACCCATGATCCTCAGTTACAGAACTGTGACCTCCCTTCCCTCCAACAGCGAAGGCCAGCAGCTCCCTGGGATTGCATAGGTAACTCTCAATGTTTTTAGTTCAGTTAGTTGCTACAGCTCTCAGTCCAAGGTAATCTCTAATCCAAATGGTAAGAGAATAACCAAGCCATAGCTACACACACACACACACACACACACACACACACACACACGCTACCTCAGCATCAAAAGATAGATCATACATCTCCTTTGTCTTCTGACTATATATGTATATATACATGTACATCCATAAATTTGTAACCTATCACAAATATTGATTATAATTGTATATAGATTTTATAAGTTATCATGGTCAAGTGTACATTTCCTTGGCAGCATTCTGTTAAGTAGTACCAATTTCACAGATAGCCAACCGAGGCAAACATAATTTTTTTTCTACTCAAATCCTAAGTACTGATATCAACTTTTAGATCACATACTAAACAGCACACATTAACTCTCTTTCTTTCTTTGAGTGCGTGTGGGAGGGTGTTACAGAAGGGTTACAAATGGTTAAAGAGAGTTCAGAGAACTTCCAAGAGTATTCAGAAGCAGAAACTAGGGAGCCTGGGGAGTTGTGGAGAGACTCTCTGCAGGGTCAGATCACTCCCTGGGCTGGCAGTACACTGGAGACAGAACCGTAGGGCTGGGAGGCTGCTGCAGAGTCAGGAGTCCACTGCACCGCAGGGGTTACAGGTCTGAACCAGCTGAGCCTCCGCACTGGGTTGAGCTGCAGAGAAGCAACCTTGGTGAGCAGATGTAACTCAGGTAAGACAACCAACAGGGAGAACTGAGAGGAGCTGAAGAACAGTCAGTCAGGAGTTCTCTGCCTGTGGGTCCCAGGATGCACACAGCAGGAGGCCAGAGGGCAAATCTGCGGGGCTTCTGCCACTGCAGTGCGCGGGACAGTCCTCTTTGTGAGCCCAGGTGAAAGTGCTAACCACTTCTCTTGTCTGGTGTGTTTGATAAGCTTCCAGGATTTGTTTCCTTGATATAATTTAATATTTCCATGTGTTCATATTGCCTCAGTTTACTGCATTCAGTTTGCAGGGCGGTACCCTGGCTACTCTCAGATGAAACATGCTTGACTATCCATGATTTACAGCCAATGCCAGGTGCCCACTAAGATGCACAGTCATCCTGCTCCTGTGTTCGTCCCCGGATGTAGCCTACTGAAGCAAAATACAGGCTGGAAAAAAGAAAACACCTTTGTACACAACAGGGAGTAACTCGGGGCAGGACAACGCCGGAACTCAACACTTGGGTTCTATTATGAGCACAGCCATTTTTTAAGTGAATTATTTAAAATACATATATCACAAATAAAATTACTCTTAAAGATATATCGAAACAGAGAAACTGGAAACTCCATTTGTCGTCTTTAATATCAAGCATAATTTTTATGTAGTTGTTTTATCAGTAGAAAGGAATACTGATGCCTGAATGTGCACCTTATTTTGTTCAAATGCATATGTAGAGTCAACCAACCAGTGAACCAAATTAAGTACTTTTAAGAACCAAAGATAGAACTTCGTTCACAAAATATTTCCATGATTTTAATTCTTGTACAATACAATTCACAAAGATAATGCATACAACCATACTCTTTACTGTGGATTCCACTGTTGCAGTTTGAATAGGAAATGCCCCCAGAGACTCATTTGTTAAAGACTGGGTCCCCAATTAGTACTATTTGGGGAGGTTCTGACAACTTTGATGAGAACTTGGCTAGAGGAACTGGGTGAAAGTGGAGGTGTGTTTGGGGAGTTTGCTTCTTATTCTTGACCTCTTCCTGACTTAAAGACTGACTTTCTGGCTGTTCTCCGTTAAGCTTCCTCTATATGCACCTCAATTGCTGGAATATTGTGCTTGGCTCAGGCCCAAACAATGGATTCAAACAGTCTTTCCCTGAATCCCTTGATACCATGAGCCAAAATAAACTGTATTAGTATTTATAACTGGAGTAGAGCCTGACACACACCACCAGGAGCCATCCAACTTAGGAAAGATATAATTTTTCAGAATTCATTGCTTTATCTTTGCATGCTTCCTGGACACTGGTTTTGTGGAGAAATATTTGATGAGCTAGTCGATATCTAAGTATGACCAATGCACTATGAACTCACAGAAACTGTGGAGGGAAGCACAGGGCCTCCACAGATCTGCACCACATAGTGTCCTAGAGTGAAAGAAGTCCACACACGCCCCCATCCTTAGCCCAGAAGCTGTCTCCAGCTCATACCTACTTGCAAATGAAAACTTAGTATTCTCCCAAGGGAATTTCACTGGGGAAAAAAACTATTCTTAAAAGTGGGCCTCATGCCCAGAAGTAGATTGCCAAAACAGACTCAGTGGCATCTTTGGAGGTTCTCTGTTCATAATGTGCCAGGGCACATATTTTCAGTCTTACTGGTCTTTAATGTTTATTATGGCTTCTGGTTTGGTGCATTTGTGGGATTCCTGAGTATGTGACATGTGTATCTCTGTATCTGTATGTTTCTTGAGCTTTTTCTTTGGGTCTTTTTTTTCTGTTTTGTCTTCCTGTGTCTTTTTAAATCTTGCTTTATTTCATTTTACTTTATTTTATTATTATTATTATTTAGATGCCTATTTGTTTTCTAAGGAGAGAAAAAAAGAAAGTGGATCTTTATGGGAGGGGAATGGAGGAAGAACTGGAAAGAGTTGGGGGATGAAACAGGAAATCATAATCAGAATATATTGTATGAAAAACCTATTTGAGTATACAGCTGGGATACAAAGTGAATAAACTGTAATTAGTTTAAAAATTAATTAATTGAAAAAAGAAAAATCTATTTGCAATAAATTTTTAAAAAAGAAATGACTGACTACAGCCTAAATAGTAATTTTTCTGGATATTATTATTTTAGAAAACCATAGGTCTCCTTGCATGGTCTATCATTCCCCTTCTAAGAGGAACAATGCTAAATTGATGCTACAGACAGGATGACCAAGCACTGGAATGAGGAAAACTTGGAAGAAAATATGGCAATCAGCTTATAAACTTGAACTCTACAATGAATGTCATTAACTTGATTCATTTAAGTCTTAGGTATAATGTGTCGATCCTATGCTCTCCTCTGCCATTTTTAAATAATTCTGGTGGGCACGGGAATAATCATTATAGCTTTAGAAGAGTAGAGAATAGGATTTTAATTTGCTACTAAATAATTTGTTATTTTGATCCATACATTCAGTCATTATGAACATCTATGTATCAATGCCTATTTTAAATATTGTGTTACACAAGTAATCTTAATCCTGCCAGTTCATGAATATTCATCAGCTTAAGAGGTAAATGTGCACATAGCTATTTTATGCAAGGTCCCATCTTTAAATTGCAATGACCCCAGATCCATATGGACATGGCTCTGTTTTCCATGGTCAGTCTTGAACTGTTAGCCCTGTAGCCTTTATCAGTCTTCCTTTGCTTATTAACCTTTTCTTGCATAATCATTATCATAACCTGATATACCTTTAGCCTAACTTTTCAGACTGAAATGACACTCCTCAAATTGTAATTAAAGAGACACCACGATGTCACCAGTGAAGATCCCATCAACTTTGACTTAGGGAGCAAGAATCTAACCACCCCACCACTCCCCCAAAGTTTTCCTGGGCGGCTGATGCTCACACCTCACTATCTCTGAGAACGGGCTGAGCACCTCTGCCTTTCTGCTTATCATCAATGCCTCTGCTAAATCATCTCCTTCAATGCTGATGGAATTCAGCTACATCAACCTTGCCCTTTCTCCAAGCAGCTGTTATTTATGTGCCTTACTCTTTCTCTTATCTAGTAGAAAAACCATTTCCTGAATTCAGAATTTCTCTGAATTTTCCTGTACCTCCCACCTGCTTATTCTCCAGGTAACTTAACTGTCTGTGTAAATGGCTGCCGTACTCCAGCGACCTCTCAGGGACTGGAACTGATCAGAATGACATTTCGGCTCCATGAGCACACCTAACAGCTATAGCAAAAAATCAGTAATCCAAACTACCAGAAGGGTCTTCAACTAGCTTATCTATCACATTTTCTTAAAACGGGTTTAACCTATGTTTGTGGCTCGTCCACTCACCCTGTTGGATTTCGTGGTTCATCATTTCACCCACCTCCTTCAAAAGTAAACTTCATCTTAACTCTTAATTGAACACATCTGCCCAAACCCTTAGCTGGAATGAAGTACCCACCTGTTTTTTCTAAGCCTGTACTGATTATCCTAGAACTGCGGCGTTTCATTAGCTAGGGTGTTGCTTACATGGTAGCTTGGGAAACAACAGCCTCAAATGAGTCCTCATCATCCCACGTGTTGACTCTCTAACTCACCTTTACATTCTACACAATTATCTCCAAATTTTTAGTTTACTATTAAGTTTTCAAACATTCAGGCTAACTATACCCTGCTTTCTCTCAGGAAATTACCTTGATTTTTATTTTCAAGAGGAAAAAAAAAGAGTTAAATCCATCAGATGGGAAAGTTTCCAATCTGCCCATATCTGTGCGTGTGCACTTTCTGGTGTAAACTCTGCCCTCTTCTCTCAGGCCACCACTACTGGCTCTAACTTCTCAGCCAGACATTGCCACACAATTGCTCTCTTGCAGAGTTTTCAGAAACTAGGCAAAGGGGCAAAAGCTTACGGTGCTAGATTCTCGGGAGCCTGGGGTGGAGGATTCCCATTAGAAGGCTTGCCTGGTCTATAGAGCCTGGGAGAATCTGTGGGACCCTGGGTTCAATACTAAGTCATGCACACACACACGCACACACACACCTTGTATCAATCAATTAATCAATCAATAAAAGCTGTGTATTTCGTTCCTCTTCTCGTGCTCCTCTGGCAACTCATGCTTGCCTCCAGACTGTAATCCTGAGTGGATCTTGTGCTTCTGCATGCCATTGGCGGTCATCAGGTTCTACTCTGGTGCTAGTGATGCCTCTCTCTTGAAATGCTTTCCTTTCAATTTCTTAAAGACAATGTTCTTTAGATTTTCTCCTTAAGGGCAGGTGCACTGAGCTCCTTGGTTCTCCATCTCCATTGACCTGGAGATTGCATTTCTCAGGTCTTCGCCTGCACTCACCTTCTCTCCTTCACACTGCAGTTGACTTTACAGTTTACAGCTTTTTTTTCCCAATTTAATTGGCTAGTTTAGAGAATTTTTTCTTTTTTTAATTAAATTTTTATTTTTTACATTAATTACATTTTATTCACTTTCTATCCCAGCTGTAGCCCCCTCCCTCATTCCCTCCTAATCCTGCCTTCCCTTCCCTCATCTCCTTCTATGCCCCTCCCTAAGTCCACTGATAGGGGAAGTCCTCCCCCCTTCCATCTGACCCTAGATTATCAGGTCTCATCAGAACTGGCTGCATTGTCCTCCTCTGTGGCCTGGCTAGGCTGCTCCTAATAGGGGTAGGGGGAGTGTCAAAGAGCCAGTTCATGTCAGAGACAGTCCCTGTTCCCCTTACTAAGGTACCCAACTTGGATACTGAGCTGCCATGAGCTACATCTGAGCAGGGGTTCTAGGTTATATCCATGAATGGAGCTTGGTTGGAGTATCAGTCTCATAAAAGACCCCTGTGCCCAGATATTCTGGTTCTGTTGCTTTTCTTGTAGTTCTCCTGTCCTCTCCAAGTCTTACTATCTCCCCCTTCTTTCATATGATTCCCCGCACTCTGCCCAAAGTTTGGTTATGAGTCTCAGCATCTGCTTTGATACACTGCTATGTAGAGTCTTTCAGAGGCCCTCTGTGGTAGGCTCCTGCCCTGTTCCTTGTTTTCTCCTTCCAATGTCCATCCCATTTGTCTTTCTAAGTGAGAATTGATCATCTTACCCAGGGTCCTCCTTCTTGTTTAGTTCTTTAGATATATATATTTCAGTATGTTTATCCTATCTTATAGGTCTAGTATCCACTTATAAGTGTGTATATACTGTGTGTGTTTTTCTGCTTCTGGATTACCTCACTCAGGATGATCTTTTCTAGATTTTACCATTTACCTGCAGATTGCATGATTTCCTTGTTTTTAATTGCTGAGTACAGTTTACAGCTTAACTTAGGAGACAGTACTGGTTCTCTCATACATATTACAAATTTTACTATACCTGTGATAACATCTGCTGGACAACTTAAAAATCCCAGTGCTTCTACAGATATGCAGAAACTAGAAGCTTCTTTGCATGTTCTGTTGATCATTATGTGATTTTCATATCACTTTATATCATTTATTCTTGCTCATTTTCAGATTTTAATACAAACAAGCTTCTTCTCTGAGCTGGTTAGTTTTCTTACTGTTGATTCTTATTATGCAATGGATAAAGCTTGCCTCTTCTCAATATTATAATTTATATTTTCTCATGGAAGAATTCCTGTATCTTTCACAAAAGGAGATGTTTCAAAGAAGGATTCAAATCTTACTACTTAAATTTTAATGTCTAGAGTGATGTCCAGCTTACAATAGGCATTCAATGAGTATTTGTTAAACACATTTTAATAATTACACATTGCATTTTCTGATTTTATCCTAATCCATTAGGCCAGAACTTACTGTTTTTCTTGTTTAATTTTCCTTCACTTCTTGGAAAAACACATTTAGTCTACAGATATCACATGCAGAGAACATATTCTTGACAACTTTCATCTTGTCTTTATCAGTCTTTCTAATCTTTTATTTCATATATATCCTGTGAGCTCCCCTAGCAAAAACAAGATACAAGCCAGACACCATGGTGCATGTATGTAATCTCAGCACTCAGATAGGCAGAGGCAGGTGGATCTCTGTGAGTTTAAGGCCAGCTTGGTCTACAAAGCAAGTCTAGGATGAGAAGCCCTGTTTAGAAAACCAAAAAAAAAATTGTAGGATATAATTTTTTTCTAAAAATATTAATGACATATTAGATACCAATAATGAAGTACAGAGGGATTCTGATAAAAAGATTTAAGGAGGTTAGTCAAACTTTGGTGTATTGGTTTGTTTAGTGCAGCTGTGGAAGGGCTCCTTATTAAGAGGTTTGTTTTGCATGTGATAAGGTGGGTAAAAGGATGAGAGGAGCATGCATGGAGAAGTCCTTCCCCCTCTGGGTCACAATGTGACAATGATGTAGAGGAGAAGCAGGGACCTGCAAGAAATAAAGCCTCTCTGTGAGGCAGAAAGCAACACTGGAGTGATAGCAAGGCCCACTCCATCAGAAAACCTGCTCTCAAGAACTAACCCACTGTTTTAGGAACCATCACACTGACAGAGCTGCTCTAATTACTTCATAACGATACAGCCCTGTGACCTAACTGCCTTCCTATGACCCACCCAGTAAGATCCACATCAAAGGCCACACTGCCAGCACGGGAACAGCATCCAAGCCACAGCATCTTACAAGGTTTGAAAGGGAGAGCCAAGAGAGAAGGGAGTAGGGTGAAGATGGAAGAGTAAGAGAAATAGGACAGAGAGAGAAAGAGAGAGGAAAGAGGAGTAAAAAAAAAACAACAGGAAGGGATATATAGAAGAAGACACAAATGAAAGACCATCTTGTCCAACCATATTTTAGGCTGCATTTGTCATAACATAACCAAAGATTTTTAAATGAAGACTCTGCCTTTAGACACAGGCCCATCATTTGGCTGTTCTGACTGGTTTTGCTCTTGCTTCCTCTTCTCCTTTCTAAGCTCTTATAGGGAAAAGTTCAGCTTGGTTCACCCCATCAGTCATTTTCCAAGTAGCCTATCATTCTGATCCAGGTGACTGGCCAAGTTGGCAATCTCCAGGTGCTTCCACCAGACTTCACACATGAAAATAATTCCAACCATACAAAATAGAAAAATAAGCTATGGGTTAATATTTTGTATTTAATCAAGGATTAAATCAAGGCCAAAGAACTTATAAAGGTGGAGAAAGTTTTCAGTCCAATCTGTCTGGTGACAAAAATCATGATCCCCTGCTCTCTGATGCTATTATGGTTGATCATGTCCAATAATGTGTTAAGTGAGTTACTGAGGTCAAAAGGGAAAGGAGAGCTAGTCTATTAAGGCAGTTCCTAGCAAATTAATGGAATGTGTTCCTTTAGGGAAAGAAAGCAGAGCTCAAAGTAACTAATGCTATAACCCAAATAGGCTAAAGTTCTCTAGAGAGAGCCAACACATTTCCAGCAGAGCCTGCAGAAAATTAAGAGGTTTTTCCATCACAAAGGATACAGATGGTTACTTCACTAACAAGAGAAAAAGGAAACTCCTGATGGTGTTAAGTAAACAGACTTATATGTTGCAATATATGTTGGTTGGTTACAGTAATAGATATTCAAGGGGAAAAGAACAGCAGCAAAAAGCCTTTGACCAAAAGTGCAGATGTATTGGAGAAAGGTATAAAGACTATAGGGTGTCTCTAGGGCCAAAGGGCCAAAAATAAACAAACAAAATATGTGTTTAGTAATTACATTATTCTTGTTATTACATAATCACAAACTACCTAACACCGACAAATTCTCAAAATTATTGCCTACATAACATATATTATATATATTATACATACTCTATGATATGTAGTATATATTAGTCTGTATCATATATACTATGTGTTATATAATATTGTGTAGGCTATAGAATTATATACAATGTATATACATACTAAATTATATATATATATTATGTAGGCAAGAATTCTGGAAGTTTGTCTCTGTCAGGTAGCACATATTATATATATATTACAAGTATGAGGGATTGTGTGTATATGTGTGTATGTTTGTATACACACTTATAAATACCTTAATACCAGTAGTTATTGCATTATATAAACTTGATATATTTCATTGTTTAATCAACTCAGGTTTCTCCAAAGGCATCAACATAAGCTAAATCAATCCACTGAGATAATTTTTCTCATTTTCCTGAGTTGTATTCTATGTGATGTTTCAGATTGTTAACTGAGATGTCACCACAGTCTCCCACACGCAGGCCAGGAGGTGACATAAGGGTGTGGAATAACATGTGTTACCCACCCCTTCATCTGTGCAGTAAGCACCGTAAAGGCTCAAGAGAGGCCTGGCTAGAGCCCAGGCCCCTGGAATCTATAAACTGCAATAGAAATGCTATCAATACATTGGGAAGAGAAATGATTAAACCAAATCTTTAGATGGTCCCCAGAAGGTTGAGCTTCAAGAAAATATAAAATTCTCATGCATGGATGATTTATAACTCAAAGATTCAATTGAGAAAAACTATAATTAGCAGCTCTTTCATAATATAGAGTTCCTGGGACTATGTCAGTTCACTTCAAAAATTATTAACCAACTTTTATAGACACTGTAAGCAACATGAAAATACAGAAAAGATAACACAGAATCACTTTAGTCTTTATTTTTCTGTCTCAGTTAATGCTAGAGTTAGAACGTTTTTGTCAGTCTATTAAAACAAACAAACAAACAAACAAACAAAACAAAAAAACTTTGTTTGGCTGACCAAGCGCCTGTCTATAGGTGAGGCTACTATGCAAAACCAAACGTATTAAATCACATCGGATGTCTCACTCATCTGGTACCTCTGGAAACTGTAGGAAGATTATCATGAATAGTCACATTGTATGGAATGAAATGTTACCTCTTTGCAAATTTCTGTTAGATGTTTTCTTTTTCAAAGTCCTAAACTTAATCAGTAAATAATAATAATAATAACAAAACAATAACAATAATAATAATTTTAGGGAATCAGAATATTTAACAACTAACATGATGGATTTCTTTTTGATAGAGGAATGCAATTAACATAGCAACATAAGTCATTGCCTCTTTTCTTGTTTTTCCTCCAGAGAAATAATCTCAGTGTTTATTAATATAGTTTTAAAAGAAAGATGTTTGTATCTAGAAAATCTAAGCACAGGGAAAGAAAACAGAAGAATGAAAGTACTATGGTGATTAATAAAATTCTGTCAAAATTTTTTTTTCTTAGCTATCTCAAGCTAAAAACAACATACTTCCAGATTCTGCAAGCAAAAATATGAATTAATAATTTCTCATATAAGAACAGCTGATCAAATCTGGGATCTGTTTTAAATGTGACTGAAATAAGAAACTAGAAAATTCAGTATTGCAAATATAGACTGTGGAAAGAAAATCCTCATATAGGAAAATTAGTGAGCAATTTATCAAGTATTCAAGAATTGATAAAGTTGGCTATGCATTTGTTCTGGAAGCTTACGTTTAATTCACTTTCATGTTTAAAAATAAAAATTTTAATTCTTATGAGTATAATTCAGAATAAGATTATAATATTGAAATGAGAAAGTTGGCATGGGAAAAATCAGGGTGGTATCGGATGGCGTATGGAATGAATATGCTAAAAATATATTATGTGTGCAAGTGATAAAGTCTCAGCCGCAAGATTATATCAAAAATCATATTCAACATATTCAACAATATTCCATTTGGCCTGGAATTCTAGTATATATAATTCTAGCAAATCAAAAGGAAAAGAGGTCTCATGCCCAACAAATTTAAAATACAAGAGAGAGAGAGAGAGAGAGAGAGAGAGAGAGAGAGAAATTTGTGACTAAATACTTTGAGTGAAAGTGAGGGGTGACAAGTGAAAATGGGAATGCTCTTGGTGAAAACACAGAAATCCCAACTTAACCTTTACTAATCTGCTTAGAGAGACTGTCAGATACTGTTAAACTGCAGGAGAAGCCAATGACCAAGCACTTAATTCAGTGCCAGAATCAGTAAACAAATTACTGCTGTGTCACTGGTCCTCAAGATCCGCATCCACTGAAGCCCAGGAGTACCCAGGTACCCAGACATCAAAAGAGATGTCCTTCTCTAGCTCAGCCTTTCTCCGGAGACTCTGTTCCCTCAGTTTATGAGAATTCCACAGCTGCTGTGCCTCAGAGGGAGGTGCAGCCTAGTAGAGAAGATGTAAACAAGATCAGATTTTCTTTCTGGTACGAGATGGGTCAGATTCTTAAAGTAAGGGATGGTGGAAACCTAGATAAAGCCAGGAAACCCCCAGTCCCAAAGAGAAACCTGATGGTGGAAGAGACGGACGGATTGTCCTAAGTGGCTTTGGGTCGGCAATGCTGTGGACAGTCAGTCCCCTGTGTGAGTGTAGGAGTGGATGTGTGTGTGACCATGTGTGAGTCCTCTGTGTGTGTGGCCATGTGTGAGTCCTCTGTGTGAGTGTAGGAGTGGGTGTGTGTGTGACCATGTGTGAGTCCTCTGTGTGAGTGTAGGAGTGTGTGACCATGTGTGAGTCCTCTGTGTGTGTGAAGGAGTGTGTGTGTGTGTGTGTGTGACCATGTGTGAGTCCTCTGTGTGTGTGTGTGTATGTGTGTGTGTGTGTGTGTGTGGCCATGTGTGAGTCCTCTGTGTGAGTGTAGGAGTGGGTGTGTGTGTGACCATGTGTGAGTCCTCTGTGTGTGTGTAGGAGTGTGTGACCATGTGTGAGTCCTCTGTGTGTGTGAAGGAGTGTGTGACCATGTGTGAGTCCTCTGTGTGTGTGAAGGAGTGTGTGACCATGTGTGAGTTCTCTGTGTGTGCGGAGGAGTGGGCGTGTGTGGCTGTGTGCTCCCGTGTGGGGGATGTGAAGGGATGTGAGATATGTGCTCTGTCACTCTCTACTGCATCCCTTTGAGACAAGGACTCTGAGGCTCCTGAGCTGTCCTTTCTCTACCTTCCAAAACTGGACTTCCAGGCAGGTACAGTTATACCTGCTTTTTTGTTGCTATATATTTATTTCTTTTATTTTTGATATTATGATATAATTATGTCACTTTTCTCTCTCCTTTCCTCCATCAAAACACTCCCTTATACACCCTCGTTGCTCTCCTTCAAGTGCATGGCCTCTGTTTATATTAATTGTTGTTACATAGATATATGTCTATTTATATACAAATATTTATAAATGAATAAATACAACCTACTAATGAATAAAACTATGATGTATCTTTGTTTTCAAGCCTCACCACTTGGTATTCCTAACCAAGAAACTGGAAAAGCATTACAGACTATGGCTAGTACCCTTGATGCTCCCCCAGGGTGAAAGATAAGTGTGCATTGATATAGACATCCTGCACTTCAGACACGGGACACAGTGAGCTGGAACTTACCTGGAACCTTCCCCCCTGAGACCTCGTTCTCTTGGTATCGCAACGCAGCACTCAAGCTCTCACAGGAGGAAAACAACCAAGAGTCCTACCCAGGCGTGCTGCCATTGAACTACAATAACCAGCACGGCCTGACAACCTCTGTGCTCATATGCCCTGGTGGCTTTGTTTTTAACATAATACTTTAATTAATTCCTTGAGAATTTCATATGATAGATTATGATCATATTTCACCCTCACTCTTCCCACTCAGTCCTCCCTGATCCACCCCACCGCCCTTAGCCCCCACAGCTTCATTCTATTTGTTTCTATAACCCCTATGTCTCTAAATGTGGAGCCATCAACTGGAGCATGATTGACCTGCCAGGGGCCACGTATTTAAAGAAAGCCAACTTTCTTTCTTTTTTTTTTCTTTTTCTTTTTTTCTTATCCTTATTTTTTATACATTAATTACAAGTTATTTACCTTGTATTCCAGTTGTAGCCCACTCCCTCATTTCCTCCCAATCCCACCCTCCCTCCTTCATCTCCTCCCTGCCCCTAAGTCCACTGATAGGGGAGGTCCTCCTCCCCTTCTGTCTGACCCTGGCTTATCAGATCTCTTCAGGACTGGCTGCAATGTCCTCCTCTGTGGCCTAGCAAGGCTGCTCCTCCCTGGGGTGGGGAGGGTCAAAGAGCCAGCCACTGAGTTCATGTCAGAAACAGCTCCTGCTCTTATGAGGGAACCAACTTGGATACTGAGCTACCATGGGCTACATTCGAGCAGGGTTTCTTTCTTTCTTTTTTTTTTTTAATTTCTATTTATTTATTTATTTTATATGATTTTTATTTTTTTTTCTAATTTGGGGCATATCTTAGGCCCAGTGATCTATTTTTTATTTTATTTTTTATTAATTACAGTTTATTCACTTTGTATCCCCCCATAAGCCCCTCCCTTCCCCCCTCCCAGCCCACCCTCCCTCCCCCTTCTTCTCGCTTGCCCCTCCCAAGTCCACTGATAGGGGAAGTTCTCCTCTCCTTCCTTCTGATCTTAGTCTATCAGATCACATCAGGAATGGCTGCATTGTCATCTTCTGTGGCCTGGTAGGGCTGCTCTCCCCTCAGGGGGAGGTGATCAAAGAACAGGCCAATCAGATTATGTCGGAGGCAGTCCCTCTTCCCATTACTATGGAACCCACTTGGATACTACGCTGTCATGGACTACATCTGTGTAGGGGTTCTAGGTTATCTCCATGCATGTTTCTTGGTTGGAATATGAGTCCCTGGGGAGACCCCTGTGTTCAAATTTTCTGGTTCTGTTGCTCTCCTTGTGGGGTTCCTGTCCTCTCCAGATCTTACTATTTCCCACTTCTTACTTAAGATTCCATGCACTTTGCCCATCAGTTGGCCTTAAGTCTCAGTGTCTGCTTTGATAGTCTGTAGGGCAGAGCCTTTCAGAGGCCCTCTGTGGCACGTTCCTAGGTTGTTTCCTGTTTTCTTCTTCTAATGTCTATCCTCTTTGCCTTTCGGGATAGGGATTGAGCATTTTAGTCAGGGTCCTCTCTCTTGATTAGTTTCTTTAGATGTTCAGGGTTTTAGTAGGTTTATCCTATGTTATATGTCTATATGAGTGAGTATATATTGTGTGTGTCTTTCTGCTTCTGGGACAGCTCACTCAGGATGATCCTTTCCAGGTCCCACCATTTACCTGCAAATTTCATGATTTCTTTATTTTTCATTGCAGAGTAATACTCCATTGTGTAGATGTACCACAATTTCTGCATCCATTCTTCAGTTGAGGGGCATCTGGGCTGTTTCCAGCCATTAGGGAAATGCAGATCAAAACCACCCTCAGATTTCACCTTACACCCATCAGAATGGCCAAGATCAAAAACTCAAGTGACAATACATGCTGGAGAGGTTGTGGAGAAAGGGGAACCTTCCTCACTGCTGGTGGGAATGTAAACTTGTACAACCACTCTGGAAATCAATCTGGCGCTTTCTCAGACAACTAGGAATAGCACTTCCTCAAGATCTGGCCATACCACTCCTAGGCACATACCCAAAAGAGGCTCAAGTACACAATAAAGACATTTGCTCAACCATGTTTGTAGCAGCTTTATTTGTAATAGCCAGAAGTTGGAAACAGTGCGGATGCTCCTCAACTGAAGAATGGATGCAGAAATTTTTACTTTTTAATATTAATCACAGGTTATTTACTTTGTATCCCGGCTGTAACCCCCTTCCTCATTCCCTCCTAATCTCACCCTCCCTCCCTCATCTCCTCCCTTCCCCTTTCCAACTCCACTGATAGGGGAGGTCCTCCTCCCCTTCCATCTCATAACCAAACTTTGGGCAAAGTGTAGGGAATCATATGAAAGAAGGGGGAGTTAGTATGACCTAGAAAGGATAGGAGCTCCACAAGGATGAAATATATCAGGGCACAGGAGTCTTTTATGAGACCTTGTCTCCAGCCAAGGACCATGTATGGATGTAATCTAGAACCCCTTCTTGGATGAAAGCCAACTTTCTTAATCTTGGAGGCCACCAACTGTCCACAGCTGCTCACTGAAAGGTAGGAGCTCAAGAATCCCTTCCCCTTCTGTCATGCAAACCTTGAATGGGTCATGAGGCTTTAACCTCAGCTTCTCACATTTGTGCAGCAAACACTCTCTTTCACTGAGCTATCTGCCTCACCTTTATCTTTAAGTAATATGTTTTTCTCAGGAAATTTTGTATTTTAGTTATAAAGATGAAAATTTGGATGAGATGAAATCAATATGGTTAATAACTTTACTCTCATTAGTATGATTATGTGTTTCATAGTATTTCCATGGTCTCCGCTAGAGGCTAAGTATAAAATGCTATTCATTCTGAGTGATATAAACATGGACAATATCATTAAAATGACTTAGTTATGCAGACACTAAAGTATTTTGTTAATAGTTTGTAACCTGTAAAAAAAAAATACTTAAAAAATCAAATCATCTCATCAGAAAGACTTTCTCTTTCAGCAGGCCTGGGATATAGAAATGACCCCCATGCAGAACTTTTGGGCAGTCTGGTCAGGTTCACAGGAGGTGCAGATTCACATCTGCCATTCCTTCACTCTGGAGACTGAGGCAGAAGGATAACAATTTGGAAACCAACCAGGGCTGTGTCTGAAGAACCTGTCAAATGATGATGATGATATCAGCTAAAAGAGACAGTGTAAAATGTTTGGGGCAATGACAACAAATTGAACTCTAATATCTAAACCAGAAAATCCATATAATCATTTAATAAATAGTACTCAAATTGTACATTGATGCAACGGCAGGTGAAAGTTTGCACACTTGCAGCCAAATTCTGCAGGAAACAATTACAACATAGGCAGGTAGGAATGAGACATAGCAAAGAAAAGGTCTTTCTTCTTAGGCAAAACTTAATGGATAATAAAATCCAGTAAGATCTGGACATGCTGAGGTGAAATTACACAAAGAAGAAATTTAAGCATATTTTATTGCCTCAAATATTTTCACATGTGGTAATGAAAATTTTTAGTGTTTTTTGAGACTTCATGAAATGTCACATATTGGCAAAGAGCCCTTCAAATGAGCAAAGCAGCTTCATGTGGTAAACACTAGTTGTGCTTTCACGGACAAGAACCACGGGCCCTGCCAAAGCTGAGTTAGAGAAACGGCTCAACAGGAAACAAATGAGCTTTTGTATTCTATTCAAGAGCCTGCCTCTAGCTTCAGCAATCTTTTCAGTGTCAATCAGAAGAGTTTTTACAATATAATTGACAATTGCCTCAGGAAGCAGTTCTGGATCTGTCTGTACATATGTAGCATGACCAAGAGAATTATCAGCTAGAGCATGGTGTGCAGACTGTTTTATTTTATTATTTATTTTTTTAATTAAAAAAATATTTTTCCACACAAAATATCCTGATTTTGTTTTTTTTCCTCTACTAATTCTACCCAGACTCCGAAAAACTCCCACTCACTTAAATACACACTCTTTTTCTCTTATGTTAGAAAAGAAGCATCTTTAAAAATAATAATAGTGAAATAAAATAAAATAAAATAAAAACAAACATGAATAGGAAAAAAACAAATAAATGAATAACAACAACAATAACAAAGTGGAGTCAAAGAAAAATAACAAGAAACACCAAAAGACACACACATTCCCAGACACAGAGGCATAAAGTTGGAAACCATACTATATAAGGAAAAGATCTGTCAGTGTCTCGCTCAGCCATCAGAGAAGCTCTGTCCTGCATTAAACAGGAACAGATACAGAGCCCCATATCTGTGCATCAAGCAGAAACTTTGAGAACATGGACACATGGTGCTAAATGAGATGAGATATTCCCATCAAATTTCCCCCTGTGTCCTCCTGGAACTATGAGAGGGAGAAGGCAAAGAGGAACCCTCCTCCACTGCTGGTGGGAATGTAAACTCGTACAGCCACTTTGGAAATCAATCTGGCACTTTCTCAGAAAACTGGGAATAGTGCTACCTCAAGATCCAGCTATACCACTCCTGGGTATATATCTGAAAGATGCTCAAGTACACAACAAGGACATTTGCTCAACTATTTTTGTAGCAGCTTTATTCATAATAGCCAGAATCTGGAAACAACCCAGATGTCTCTCAAAGGAAGAATGGATACAGAAATTGTGGTACTTTACACAATGGAATACTACTCAGCTATTAAAAACAAGGAAATCATGCAATCTGCAGGCAAATGGTAGGATCTAGAAAAGATCATCCTAATTGAGGTAGCCCAGAAGCAGAAAGACACACATGATATATACTCACTTATAAGTAGATGTTAGTCATATAATATAGAATAAACATAGTAAAATCTACAGACCTGCAGAAGCTAAACAACAAGGAAGACCCTCGGGAAGATGCTTCATGCTTAATTCTCATTCAGAATGGAAAACAGGGTAGCTAACTGAGGTGGCAGAGGAGAGGAAACAGGACTGGAGCTTACCACAGATGTCCTCTCAACAACTCCACCCAGCAGGGGATCGAAGCAGAAGCAAAGACTCACATCCAAACTTTGGACAGAACACAGGGAGGCTTAATGAAAGAAGGAATAGGAGGACCCAGAGGGGACAGGAGCCCCACAAGGAGACCAACAAAACAAAACAAACAAACAACAACAACAACAAAGCAGGGGCCAGGGAGGACTACAGACTGATATATCAAAGACCATGCATAGAGAGGACCTAGACCCTATGCCCAGATGTATCCCATAGACAGCTCAGTATCCATGTGGGTACCCTAGTAAGGAGAGAAGAGACAGTCTCTGACATAAACTTGGTTGCCTGCTCCTTGATCACTTCTCCCTGGTAGGGCAACCTAGGCACCCCACAGAGGAAGAGCATTCAGGCAGTCCTGATGAGAGAGTGGTGCCAGGAGGAGATGGGGAAGTGGGTTATAACTGAGATACAAAGTGAATAAATTGCAAATAATAATAATAAGGAAAAAAATGACTGTAAGAGTCAGAGGGGATGAGGGACCCCAATGAGAACTGCCTTCTAGACACAACAAGACCAATGTACTTATGAACTCACCAAGATTGGCAGCATGTGCAGGCTCTGTGCCGGTCTAAGCCAGATGGTGACCCAGCACTCTGAGGGAAAGTAAACACAACTCCCCCCACCCCGTCACTAACCGAGAAGCTATCTCCAATTGATAGCTGCTCACAAAGGAAAATGTCATTTTCTTCAATGGTGTCCCCAGTAGGTATACAAGCCACACTTCAGGGCACACCCCATTTCCTGCAGTAGGTAGCCAACACAAAACAAACTCAGGGGTATTGAGGAGGGGTAATTTGGAGGGTCTTTTTTGTTTTTGTTTTTTTGTTTTGTTTTGTTGTCTCATAATACTTTGCTGCACATTTCTCCCCTGCAGATTACTTCATTTTAAAAAAGAAAGCTATTGATAGTGTAAAGTGAATAAATTGTAATAAATATAATAATAATATTAATAATAATAATAAACAGAGCTCTGCCTCTTTGCAAGCTGATGCCTTTTTAAACCAAGTCCTTTATACACCCTTAAATTCTGAATTGGGTATTTACTTATAAGCCCATTAAATGTTACAGCCCTACAAAACTGATAATAATTCTGGAATGCTGCTTGATTTATGAGAGTTGAGCATCTTATTTTTAGCATAAATCAATGCTACAGATGTTTATGTCACCCTGGATAGGCAAAGCAAAAGTAAGGTATAGAGAAAGTGACAAATAGCAGCATTGTTAAAATAAGCAGAATCAAAGAACATCAATTGTCATCTTGAGGAACTGTAATGAAGTACAAGTACTACTGTTTTGCAGAGTAGTTTAGCAAAAGAAAGTTCTTATTACGATCAAAAAGACACTTGAAAAATTACGTCCTCATGTTCTAAATGCAGTATTTCTGCTGTTAAGAGACAAGAGGGAGGGTTAAAGTCATGCAAATGATATTTTGCAATTAAATAAGCACTGTTTTCATAAGGGCTTTTTTTTGGGGGGGGAAGCCAATTAAAATCATTAAGACATAGCTGTATAGGGAATAGGAAAAATTATATACAAATAATAACTCTTACATATCCCTTCCAGCCTTGTAAAAAGTCTCTAATAGACTACTTTATAGGGTTAAAACTTAGATCTAGTTACTGATCATCTAAGCACTCCCTAGCTTAATACTCTGTTGAATTACACAGGAGGAGGAAGGACCGGCCTCACATAATTCAGCGCTACTCAAGTTATGAACTAATAGAGATGTATTTAAAGCAGATTTTGTGTTTTTAGTTGTAATTTTCAAAATATCTCTGAACTGTGTGCCTTGAAGCATTTAGCAATATTTAATGTGTGAAAATATGGCAAATGATAAATCTTTGTATAGCTTGGAAGGAAACATATGTTCTACAAGAGATAAGTGCAAATAAGTGCACTGCACAGTATTTCATGTTTAATCTCGAGTACTTTTGGGTGTGTAGCATTTTTAAATTTTAAGCATTTTGTTCAGCTTACTGCAGTAAATTATTATGCTTTCATAATTACTCCTTCTTATGGGCATTCTTGTAGGCAAAAAAAGAGCAATTTTTGTTATCACATTACATTGCATTATGAAGACTTCTCAACTTTTATTGCTTCCTTCTTTCCATATCAGCTTCTTTTAAAAGAAGTGTCTGTTCCCTCTCAGTCTGGCTCTCTGCAGGCTATTGCATACTGGTTCTGGGTCTGTACCCTAGAATACAGCATTTTCTTCAGTAGGTAGCACATTCTGTCTTGTGTGCTTTGACAATGACACACTAGGAATGCAGTGCTAGTGAGTCAATTCATAGAAAGGGATTTCTGTCTCTGCAAGTATTTCATAACAGGATTATTAGAAGATATTTAAAACTGATAATTTAGATGGTTCCACATATCAAATATTTTACTGTAATACTCCGAGAAGTTTTATTCTTTAAATGCTTTGCTGTTGCTTTCCTCTTATAGAATTGAGTGGCAACTATTTATTTACTGAAACTGGGTCAACAGTAGTAACCTGTATTTTGTCAGAAAATATGTCTTAAGCCTAATCAAAAGACATCCTGAGAATCTACTATTAGAAAGCACCATTGATAGTTTCAAGTCAAACTGTTTTTCTTGCTGAGTATAAAACATTTTGTAAAAACATATGTACTTCTATTATCATCGTGAATGCATATGTATATAAAGAGATTGATACAGGTGTGTTTTAGTCCAGCAAACTGAAGAACACTTCTGTTGACTTTTTGGCTTTACATGAATATCAAATTTCTTATCAATTTAAAGCGTCATTCATATGAGTCCCTTTCAGCTTGAATTGGAACCATCTAATCTGGAGGGTAAATTTAATAAACTACAGCACATGATCACCTTGAGTTTTGTACAGAAAAAAAGTATCATGATGCCCCAAAGAAAATGTAAAATGGAGACTAAATTTGAGTGGTTGCCTGACACTTCTGACATTTCACCTCCTGACTCCAATATTTTGGCAAATTTTATCTATTTTCTCTACTTTCTCCCACCAAAGTTCAGCACACAGATGACACAGAATGTAAATTATACGAATAATTTTATTAGGATTGAGCAAAGGGATAGAATAAGCCTGCATGATATGAGAAGTTTCAATTACTCTTGATGAAAAATGATACATCTGTCTGGGTCTTGTCTCCCAGTGTTTTGGAGACTAAGGTAAGAGAGTTGCTGTGAGATCAAGGGTAGCCTCGGCTCCTAATGGATTTCGGAACAGCCTGGGTCTCAGGGAGAGATGATATTCCTCTTTACACTCTTAGACTTTAAATCAGTAGGTTTGACACTGATGCTTCTTCTACGTGTTCTTGTTTCACTTCGCTTGAAATAATGATATTCATTCGAACAAAAGACACATACAAACACATAGTGATGCACATGTGTTGTTCCTAAGCAAAGGATTATTTCATGTTGTTATTATACAAGCTGTTATCATTTACGTATGCTGATTCTATTCTTCTTATTTAACAGATGTAGCGGCCGTTTTAGTTCTTGTCCTGTTGTTCACTAAGAACACCAACGACAAACCTGCATACGGGGCACATTAGAAAGAACAGAGGTGTGGCTGTGCTCTCCTCCTAGAAGAACAAGAAGCAGCTACATCTAGAGATGGCCTTCCTTCTCTTCCTTCCACTTGGGTCCTCAGGAGGCGTGAGTACCGTATGACGAGACAGGGATCATGCTCTGTCACTCTAGTCCCTCCCTTCTTATAAAGCCTCAAGGATTCAGTCACAGGACTCTGAATTAACGACCTTATCCCATCTTAATCACCATATTTAAAAACCAGGGTGGGATTAAGTTTCTACACCTTAACACTTCACAATGGGGATTAAATCGTAACACAGGAAGCCTTTGAGTCACAGTCAAGCCCTATTCCAAAAACAATATCCAATTGGCAGTGATGAAGAGCTCTGCATTCTGCCATGGTATGGAAGATAGTATTTTAGATTTTTAAAAAACATGAATATTTAAGCAATTCACATTTATTCTTGCACGTGTCTTCTCTTTGTGCACTGGCAAGACTTTCACTGGAGTTCTTCACTAGGAGTGCAGCGTGAGGCTTGTAGGGACGATATCACACACTGCAATGTTGATCTCCCATAGGGTTCACCCTTTATCCTTGAACACTCATTAATACTGCCACAACTGTGCATTCCCAGTTCCTAAGAGGGCGTCTTACAGATGGATGAAAAGTGGCAGCTCACCTCGTTGTTCCTTCCTTTTGTTCATTTTATCACAAATGTGAGTGAGCACCTTTCAGTAACTGAGCACACTGGCTTCGGCTTCTGTGGTTTACTGGTGAGTGTCTTTGCCCATAAGTTTCCCCAACTGTCTAATTAGAGAATACGCTCCTTCATGCTCTAGGTCACAGAGAGTATCTGCAGTACTGCAAACAGCTTCTCTCAGTTTGTAATTGGTCATTCTGTGTGTAAGGTTTTGATTTATTGGAAATACATTTACATTACAATTTCAGAAAAAAATATATCCAGTCTTTATTTTACATATTTTGCTCTTTGCCTCTTGTAACAAGTATCAACTTCTTTCTCAGACTATGATAATATTTTCTGTAGTCCCCGTGTACCTTTAAACATGATAGAAAATTTACATGAATAGTTTGTTTTATCTTTCCAGTAGGGGGAGAGTCAAAGGTTGCACTTAAAGTATTCCCCTATAGATAAACATATCCTACTGTACTCTCTTAGATAATGTTGCAAACATGTCCCACTGGACCTAGTTCAGGCTACTGTGTGTACCTGGTTCTGGTTCTGAGGTCTCACTGGGTTATATTAATCTAGTCATTCATTTCTATACCCAGTTCAAACTGGGTTACAAACTGACTTTTAAATTCCAGTGGTCTCTTTCAAAATTCCCAAAGTATTACACATTCAATTTTTACATTTTTTTCCAGTAAAGAATCACCTATGCCTGACTGCAAATGCTGTCTGCGACAGAAAGTTTGTGACTAAGGCAGGTTGCCCTTCAGAATCTTCTATTTATGGAATAATCAGATAAGTAAGAAATAAATAGATAACTCAGTGCCAGTATTATAAGTGGCGTGCAAGAATATAAACCAAACAAGGTTTGGTGGGTACTCATTCAAATAGAATCACAGAATAATACTTTCTTTATAAGGAACTCTTGTAGGTGTTTGATTCTCCCAATAAAGTGAAGAAATACATTAGGCGTAGTTATAGAACAAGTATTTCGGAAGGAGTTAAGTCCAGAGGTCCTGAGGTAAAAGTTGATGCCCTTGAGAAGCAGAAGGAGGCTAGTTTTTCTTGATGGAATGACCAAGTGGAAACAGTGTAGTTAGGATTTTGGTTTCTTTTAAAAACACGGAAATGTTATGGAGATATAGTTTTGTTTTAATCCCAGGTGTGGGATATGGGGCTGCTTCAGACTGTCCACAGCAGCTGACTGTGATTTGGCTCATGATCTGGAAGAGGCATGATTTTGCCAGCTGCAGATAGTTTTTGTATGACATTTGGAATTCTGGGTACCCTTGAGAGGGTATGTAAGTGCTACAGTCCTGAGAGGGGTGGTTGCTGCCTGTGGTTCTCTTCCCGCCTGGGAGCTGTCTCCCAGCAGTCCATGAAGTCGGGAGGGCCACTGGAGAATAGTGCCTGAATGGCCGGCTGCGGTCTTACAGGAACCACACACCCAGGGACAGCCGATGGCTTGTTCGTCTTACAGGAACCACACACCCAGGGACAGCCGATGGCTTGTTCGTCTTACAGGAACCACACACCCAGGAACAGCCGATGGCGTGTTCGTCTTACAGGAACCACACACCCAGGGACAGCCGATGGCTTGTTCGTCTTACAGGAACCACACACCCAGGGACAGCCGATGGCTTGTTCGTCTTACAGGAACCACACACCCAGGAACAGCCGATGGCTTGTTCGTCTTACAGGAACCACACACCCAGGGACAGCCGATGGCTTGTTCGTCTTTAATTTCAGAGAACAAAGGTTACACACCCCTTGGGGAGTAGTGGGTAGAGCTCTGAGAACAGGTGTCCGTAATAGGTCGGAACTAGGCACTTCAAGGATGCTTGATATGAATCACACAGCACGCTCTGATCATAAGAACAGAAACTCAGCACCTAATTAACTGATAGGTGCAGGAAGGCGAGAGCTACCAGGGAGCTGTGTCAGAGGGCATTTATCAAATGCAGTTAGGGAATTCTGTGCCTAAAGACACTCTCCAGATGAAGTCAGGCAGAGAGCAGGGGACTTCCAACAGCTGCTGCTGCTGCTGCTGGATGCTGGTTTTGGTTGCTGTCGATGCAGTTGGTTGTTGTTTTTCAAATGATTGTGCATAAAAAGATGAGTAGAAAAAATTGAATATCCTGATGGTAAGGATTAAACTTGCCCTAAGGAACTTGACACCCCTAAGTAGCAAGAAGTAATCTAATGCTATTAATGTCCTCTTTCTTTCTAAGCTTCTTTCTTTCCTGCCTAGTGTGAGTAGATTCAAATAGTGGACTTAGGGTGGAAAAGGGGAATAGAAAAAGAAACCCCAAAGTAGCTAAAAGAGCAGCTACAGAAGAGGAAAAAGAGATCACTGAGAGAGCCAAGTACTGGAGAAAGGCATTAGCAATTAGGAGCACTGGCTGCTCATCACAGTGCCGGGCTTCATTCCCAGAACGCACATAGCAGGTCACGACCACCTGTAACTTCATGAGATCCAAGCCTTTCCTCTAGCTTCTGTGGGCACCAGGCATATAAGTGGTACACATACATACATGCAGCTAAAACATTAATACACATAAAAATATTTTTTAAAGAATGAGAAAGGGCCATGGAAGCAGAATTTTAAAAGTCATGGTGTGGATTT
Source organism: Meriones unguiculatus (assembly GCF_030254825.1). NCBI lineage: Eukaryota > Metazoa > Chordata > Mammalia > Rodentia > Muridae > Meriones > Meriones unguiculatus. The sequence continues at coordinate 6,961,717 of NC_083364.1, read as the reverse complement.
TGTGTCATCTAATTGCATTGGGGAGATTTTAGAGCAATTTTGGATACATTCAGCTATATGTGTTACTTGTGTTGCTCAACAGCTGGCAGCTTCATGAATCGCTAGTGAACAGCAAGTGCAGAGGCAGCAGGAGACTTGGAAGGTATTTAAGTAATCTAGGCAAAAATGGCTTGGCTTATTCCTGTATGGAAGCAATGAAATAGAGAAAGGTGATTATGGTTTACAGAGACATATTGATATATGCTTGAAAAACTTGTCATTACTTTCTAAGCAATGGCTCATTTCATGTGTGAACTAAAAGATATGGAGATGAGTACATATAAAGACACAATAGTGGTAAATCTTGATTCATTTTGGCCCTTTCAGAATTACACTATCTACTAGAAATTCAGCTGCAGACATTTAGCAGGCAAGAGGCAGAAGCCAGAGGAGGTATCAAGTTGGCAAGAACACGTAGATGTAGGCTAAAGGGACAGAAAGAAATCCGAATGGAGTTCTCAAGATTTCAGTGATCAGAGGCAGGGAAAAGGACACATACACAAGGCTGAAGCAATTGGTTAAGCCAAGAGAGAAACAGATATGTCATTTTCTGGAAATCATTCATAAAACCATTTCGAGCAGAAGGCAGTAAATCCATTAGATCAGATGCACTTTCTTTGGCCACTAATTGCTTGGATGGAGATGAACTTTACTCATCACTGAAAGCAGAAATGAGCAGGATAAAGTGAAGATGTAAGTGTTACATTAGGCAGAAAACCCACCAGGGAGTTTCTAGGAAAGTGTTCATTTAGGAGATTCTCTATCACGCAGAGAATTACCAAGGGCACTCTATCCAGTTCTGTCACTTCGTCTGGGTCACTTCAGGATCTGGAGGAATCAATCTCGAGTTAAAGAATGTTTGTGTAGATGTGCTCAGGTGAAGAATATGCTATATTTTGGGAATGACCTCAAAACCTTCACATTCTCTAGTGTTCATTCAAGCTGATGATGTTTCTTTCAACTTCTGAAACGTAGGTTTTAAAATATTTTTATTTTCTGTCTTATAGTCTGCACCCAACTCGGAAGGCTTTCAGACACCATCTCACCACAGCAGTACATGCTTTAATTTATTTCAAACCCATATTTCATTCAGAATTTATTTCCTCATTGCTGGGGCTGAAACCAGGGTCTTTCACAAGCTAGGCAAGCACCCAGTCACTGAGCTGTATCTCCATTCAGAATTTACCTCATAATTCTGTTTTCAATCATTATAATCTCTTCAGTTTCTCAGGACAGAAGATTGCTCACAATCAGCTCCTCAGCTATGTTTTCTCTTGCCTTCAAGTACTTTTCAACACAAATTTAGAAAAGCAAAATTCACAAAGCTTCTGAAAATCAGGGAGGTCTGTCTCAATCAAGATGTCATTATTTCTGCAGCATGGGGTATGAATTTATCCTGATGATACATAGTACCTACTTTGCAGTCTCTGGAATCATGCCATTTCTAGAGCAAAAGAAACCGTATCAGTCAGAAACACAAATCATCACGCATCTTCCCCAGCCCTCACTGAAGAGACTAAACAGCCAAAAGCATGAAAATTCCAAAGGTTATATATTTTGATGATTCTCTTTCATAAGAAAAAAAATATTAGGTTGGAGGAATCACTGACTAGCTGAAGTCTCCCTAGAAAGTTTAGTAACTTTCTATTGTTGGGAGATTATATAAATCTTAAAGATGCTAACTTAGTTCTTTTTGACCAGTGGGAAGAAGAGCTTAGCTCAGCTTTGCCTGAGGCCACATCTACAAGCAGCCTTCTTGATTTGATTGACGCCTGATGAAGGAGGGTCCTGGGCCCCTGTGAGCAGCACCTTCCCTAGGCAGGAGGCTCCGGGCTGCATGTGAAAGCTAAACTGAGATTAAGCCTGTGAGTGAGGCAGTCAGCAGGATTTCTTCCTGGTTCCTGCCTCCTGGTTCTTGCCCTGAACTTCCCTCATTAGCAGATTGTGACCAGGAAGTACATCTGAAACGACCTCCTTCTTTCTCTACATTGCTTTTGGTCATTGTATAGGCTTCCATATCCCAGATTACCAAAACAGCTTCAGAAATAAAGCTTTAGAACTAATTACAAAAAAATTTACAAAACAAAAGCAGGATTGAAAACATGATACAAATAAATGATAACACTAAACTCATAGAGTTTATACGTGGGTCCCAGAAACAAATGGTTGAAAAAAGCTATTAGGATTGGCCTGCATGAAACAACAGGTTTATGAAACCTTCACATTAATGTCTACTCTTTTTTCCTTCTGTATGCTATGTTTGTATAGATGATCCAGCTGTTTCATGTGTTTCTTTTTTAAAATTATGTATTACAAATTAATGTTAACTCTTTAAAGTTCTCTTATGAAACAACTAGGGACAGAGTTGCAATATGTCAGCTTACTGCTAATTTAGAATTTTTTTTAACATTTGAGTATATATTGTAATAGTCTTCTTAATTCCTTGGCTTTCAAAACTTGGAAAATTAAAGTGTTTTCATCTGTGGAATGAAAGACCATGTTGATTTTCTGCAGCGCTTTAAAGTGTGTAGGACATAGCATGAAACCAGAAAGAATGGACTCAACATATTCTTCTGGTTCATTTATAACTTTCCCTCATCATGTCACATGATAAAAATTCTACCCCCACCTTTCCATTGATGCCAAGTTCACATTGAACTGACCACCCCCCTTTTTTTTTGCATTTGTTCTTTGATATGGGGTCTCATTTATCTCAAGCTAGCTTTAAATTTGACTAGCCAAATTATGTTCAGTTCAGGCTGTATAGGGATTCAGCCCAGAACTTCAAGCACACTTTGTAATTCTTTTTGGGGGGCATTTTTAAATTTTATTTGAAATTAAAATGTAAGTGCAATATTCCCCTCTTCTTTCCCATATACCCCTCCTCACTCTCCTTCAACTTTTTTCATTAATTGCTATTATGTGTGCATATGCATATTTACTCCTACATATAACCTGTTGGTCCATATAGTGTTCCTTGTGTATGTATTTTCATGGCTAATCATTTGGCCTCAAGCAGCCAATTGGTGTGCTCTTCCCTGAAGAAGGCCACTTGTTCATTTACTAACTGCTCTTTATCTCTGCCCATAGTGACTCAAATCTTTTTTAAAATATTATAACATTTATATATTTACCTATTCATTCAAGTGTGTGTGTATGTGTGTGTGTGTGTGCGTGTTCATGTAAATATTTGGTGTAGATCTTATATAACCAATTTGGTGGCAAGGGATTTTACCCATCTCATTGGACACTCTAGTGACCCTAAACAAATTCAGGTTTTCATCTGATCACTTTGGAGATATACATAAGCCAACAGGTATACTGCTACTTAACAAAAACAAGCTATTTGTTGTTATGGTTATGCCCAGATTGTGAGATCCCCAAAAGGCCACCAGGAATATGAATCTGATGCAAATACATGAGAGTTTTTATTCAAGCTCCATCTCAGGCCATCAATCGTCTCTGCTGCAGCAATTCAGAAAGAGTGGCCCTGAGCCTTAGGAGGGCAGAGTTTTTAAAGGGAAAAACCACAAGTGGGGACTTCCAAGCCTTGGCATTACAAGATTGGGTGAGGGTTTAGCAAGTGAGGTGACCTTTAAGCTCATTGGTTCAGGCCAGTTGGCCGAACCGATAGAGGGAAACAGGATATCTAAAGAAAACACTTCGGCCTGGGCAAATGTATATACTTTTCTTTCATTGGTTGGTCCCAGGTGCAGGACCTAATTATTCTTGCCAAGTTCTTCTTGTGGGACATATGCTCTTTCCAAGTTCCTCCTGTGCTTTTTCACTTGCCAGGTTTCTTCTGTGGGTTTTTTACTTGCCAAGTTCCTGTTGAGGAAACTTGGGTCACCTAAAGGACAGGGCCATTCAAGTGGTATCTGAAAAACAAGATGGCATTAGTTCTGTTCTTGCTCTCTCATTCCCCCCTCTACTGGTAACTTTTGATGCCCAATCATGGGCCCCTAAGTCTTATATTGTCTTCATGCAGTTGGTGGTAGGGGGATCTCGTAAACAATAAATGTATTGTTCCCAATCTCTGCTTCATATATTGTGGAAGCTTATTTAGGATGCAAAGACAAAGGTAAAAAGTAACACAAGAATAAGAAGAAGACCCAGGAGAGTAGATATCAGAATCATCAGCCAAGGAGATACATCAAACCAAGACTCAAACCACCTTCTAGAATCCTCTCTTTCTCTTCACCTTCGTTCTAGACTTTCTCTGACCTTACCTAAAGATTCCCTGATAACTCCAGAGTGCTTGACATAAAAACATTTACTTTTTGTATCCATTTAAAAATTTTTACTAAAATTATTTAAGAGTTCCCCAGTATTTCTGAGACAAAATGAAATTAACTTATGTCTGAGTGTATACTTTTTGCTAGGTCCTCTCTAACTAATTTATTTCATAGAAAAAAAGTAGTTTGTGTTTTTAAGTTTTATAAAGTCTATTCTAAATAGCATTATTTACATGCAAATAAATATAAATATGTAAAGCTCTAGTCCTTTAAGTATTAAAAACAACATCCTTAAAAAAACATTCTTCTTTTAATGCTGCACATAAGGCCCCTTGTTGTAAAAATAGGTCTAACCCTCTTCTATTTTGTAAGACCACTTCAGCCAGAGTCAATGTTCTTTTCAAGGTGGGAGATGAAATTTTCTAGATGTTGAATATCTTGGTCTATGTCAGCCTTTAAAGCATTGTAATTTTTACTTTGTATAGCCAAGGCTGTGATCCCAGTTTCTGCTCCAGCCAAGCCTGCCCCAAGGATTAAGGCTAGGGTCAGTGTTATTGGTTCCCATTTGAACTGAGGAAGAGTCCCAGGTGTCCCTAAGAAGAGTATTAATTATCTCATCTTCCAGATGATAAATAATCCTGGAAACCAATTGAACCAGAATACAAAAATCTTTGGCATTATTTAGAATGCTGCTATGAATGCAAGGAGTGAGCCCAGTGGCATAAGCTGGGTGAATGGAATCAAATATTTATTAGTCTGATACAAAGGAAGAGTCAGGGTGATGTTACACAAATGCAGATAGGACCATGGTACCTGTCAGGCCTTTTCCCCAAAACAGAGCCTTGGTTAGGGCTAGTAGTTTGGCCCTTTGCACAGTAGTTCCTGTTGGGAGAGACTGGGACCAGATTAACTTCATTTTGATTAACTCCTGCTCTTCTCTGACCCTCATGGAAAAAAGTGCTCCCATCCATATACCAGCTATGATCAGCTGTCAAGGGAACATCCGTCAGATCTGGCCTAGTCCTGTGCACTTGGGCCAATATCTCAGTATAGCCAGGTAAAGGAGGGTCCTGATCTGGATCCGGTAAGAGGGTTGGAGGATTCAGGGAAGTAAGCGGCTGGAGACTAATCCTGCTAGGGTTGATCAATAGGGTTTGATAATGAGTCATTCTGGCATTACTGAGCCACCTATCTGGTAGTTGATTTAACACTCCCACCATGGCATGAGGGGTGGTAACAGTCAGGCATTGCCCTACGGAGAGCTTGTCTGCGTCCTTTACCAGTAGGGCAGTGACTGCAATAATCACAGACAAGGAGGCCATCTGGCCTCTACTGGATCTAGTGTGACAGGTATGCCAGTGGGTGCTTCCAGGGTCCCAGCATCTGAGTGAGAACTCCCTTAGCCATTCTTTTATGCTCATCCATGAAAAGATGGAAGGGCTTAGTGAGGTCAGGTAGCCCCAAACCTGGTGCTGACAATAAGGTCTGTTTTAGCTTATCAAAGGACTTTTGTTGTTCCAGGGCCCAATTAAAGTTCTCAGTCTTTTTTATGGTCTCATAGAGGGGCTTGGCTATTTCTGCAAAGCCTGGAATCCAGAGTCTACAAAATCCTGAGGATCTCGGGAATTCTCTTACCTGGCATAGACTTTTAGGTTCTAGAATGCTGAGGACTGTCTCTTTCCATGCCTGGGAAAGCCAGAGTTGCCCTCCCCCGCCCCCCTTCAAGATATAGCCAAAGTAAGTTACCTCAGTCCTGCAAAGCTGTGCCTTCTTTGCTGATGCTTGGTACCCGAGGTCCCCCCAGTGTCTGGAGGAGATTCCGGGTTCCTTCCAGACAGCTATTTTGGTCCTCTGTCACCACCAAGAGGTCATTTACATACTGGATAAGGGTGACATCTGGGTTTTGAGACTGGTACACACCTAGATCCTTATGCAGAGCCTTATTTAAGATTGTGGGAGAGTTCTTGAACCTTTGAGGTAGGCAGATCCAGGTCAGATGTCTGTTAATTCCTGCCTCCGGATCATTCCATTCAAAAGCAAAACATTCTTTACTTTTAGGAGTGAGGAGAATCATATACCAGGTTTTATATCAAGGGAGAGAACTTAGCAGGGTACACAGATTGGGCACTGTGGGATGGATGTCCATTACTCTTTTGTTAACTTCCCACAAGTCCTGAAAGGTAGTCGTTTGAGGTTTTTTGTTTGTTTATTTGTTGTTTTACTGGAAACAGGGGGGTGTTCCAGGCTGACTGGCATGGTTTAAAAATGCCAAGTTTGAATAATTTGTGGATGTGGGAGGTAATATCCCTTTGTGCTTCCATGGACATCAGGAATTGGTGTACCTGTGCTGGATTGGCTCCAGGCTTGAATTCTACAAAGACTGGTGGCCGATGTTTGGCCAATCCCATCTCTTCTGTTTCAGCCCAGGCTTTGGGAAACTCTTTAAGCCAAGAATTTAAGTCCTTATCTAGTAGAGAGGGCGACTCATATAGTTTATATTTAGAAAACAAGTCAACGGTCAGGATTTGAACAGGTTTTCCTTGTTTGTCAAGCAGTTGGGCTCCTTCAGGCCCTAAATGTATTTGGGCTCTCATTTTAGTCAAGAGGTCTCTCCCCAAAAGTGGGTAAGAGCATTCAAGGATGACCATAAATGAATGGGTTACCCATCCCATTCCCAAGTCCACAGTTCTTAAGGTAGTCCATAATTATCGTTTAGCCCCTGTGACCCTTTGGACCCAGGACTTCTTTGAAGCTAGGGGCCCATTGGCTTCTAGGAGCACTGAGTGTTGGGCTCCAGTGTCCACCAAAAAGTTCATGGATTTCCCCTCCACCTTACCCTGGGTTCGGGGAGGGTCTGAACCCTGTCCCCTTCAGTCACTCTCTCCTTCAACAAATGTGAGCTTGGGCTTATACTCTTTGTTAGGGCATTCCTTAGCAAAATGTCCTTCCTCTTTACAACAGGCACATTGATTCTTACCTAAGAGTGTCCGGCATCTTCCTTCCAGATTCTTTCCTTCTGCTATCTGCTTAAGTTGTCACCTTCTTTCTCCAGGTTCAGCTGTTGTAGCTAAAAGTACTCTGGCAAATCCCTATTCTGTCTCTTTTCAGCCTTAATCTGCTTTTCCTCTGGACTTTCTTGATTATTAAAAACCTTTTCAGCTGTCTTGATCAAATCTCTGAGAGACTTTTCTCCTAGTCTTTCTTGTTTCTGAAACTTCTTTTTAATATCTGGTGCTGACTGGATAATGAAAGCCAGGGCCACCAAGGATTTATTGCCTGAATGTTCCGGACCATAGGGTGTGAATTGCCAAAAGGCCTCTATAATCCTCCCCAGAAATGCCACTTGGCTCTCATTAGGTTCCTGCCAGCAGAGCCTGGCAGTAGACCTGAAGGTGCCCCTTCACCTGTGTTATAGTCCCAGTTGGGTCTCCTAAGGGGAAAGGCAGCATCTATGTCAGCTGGATTCTGAATTGGGATGCTGGTAGCTCCAGGCAAATTTTTCCAGGCCTCCAAAAGAATGTGCTTCCTTTTTAAGTGGTGAAAAAGAACCTGCAAAAGCTGTTGACAGTCATGCCAAGCGGGGTGATGAGTAAAAAGAATGGTTTCCAAGAGGCTGATCAGGTCCTTGGGATTTTTTGAGAATGGGTCATTTTGGGTTCTCCAATTATAGATGCCTATACTGGCAAAGGGCCAGCCAGTAATGGGGAGGCTGGCTCCCAATACTGTTAATCTGACCAGTGGCCCTGAGGAAAAGAACTGTGAGCTCTGTTTCCTGCTCTCTGGTCTCAGGGTGAGCAGCTCTCCAGCTTCTAGTCCACTGGGCTGTACCATCTCATGTCTACAAGGAAGCAGGAATGGGAACAGGCAGGGCAGGAGCAGATTTTGGTTCTGGGTTGCTGAAGTCAGGAGAGATGGAGGGGATCTCTAGGGAGGGGGCAGAAAAATGGTCTCCTCTGATGTGGAGTCCTTCAGGACAGGACATAGATAGGCAGACCACTTCAGGGTCTCTATATTCTCAGTTGTCAAAACTTGCCCCTCTACTGCCAGGGAAAACTGGTTAGTCAAAGGGGGAAGAAGGAAACATTTAGTCCAAACAGGGGTTGTGTGGTAATCAAGTTTCTCCAAACAGTAATATGAGGCATTGATTGGGATATACATATGCCCTCTGAAATATCTGGTCCTCCACAACTATCACAATGGAGAGATAGAAAGTCCCCTCTGGAGGCCAGCTGACACTGAAAGATGACCATTCTGAGCTGCAATGAGTCATCATTTTATCTTTCTTAATATCTACTGACAAATTGTGGGCTTGGGTCCTGACTTCCTAGAAGTGGGTCAGGACCAAGTTTAAGGGGTTAAAGGAAGTCTGTCCCATAATGTCCATCACCCTCAAAAAGACAACACCACACAAGACACTAACAAACAGAACAGAAAGACAAAACCAGATTCTGTGGCCGAAACACGTCTAAAAACAAAAACAAAACCAACTGGGGTCAGACAGACAGGGGTTTAAGAGTAACTGAGTGTGGGACTCTCCTCCACTGAGAGGCTCTCCATCCTCAACCTCTGTGACTGCAGCCCTCCAACGTGTCCACTCTTAACCACATGTTGCCACTTTACAGATCCCTCAAGGCTTTAAACTTAAAGCAGAACATAAGACGCACAAACAACAAAGAACACTTAGCAAAAATAGAAGATGAAACAACAAAGAATACTTACCGGCCAGACCAAGACCCTCTGGTTTGAGGTCCTGGGGTGAGGAGTGTCTGGGGAATCCCAGACGAGCCCCCCAAATGTTATGCCCCAATTGTGAGATCCCCAAAAGGCCACCAGGAATATGAATCTGATACAAATACATGAGGGTTTTTATTCAAGCTCCATCTCAGGCCATCAATTGTCTCTGCTGCAGCAATTCAGAAAGAGTGGCCCTGAGCCTTAGGAGGGCAGAGTTTTTAAAGGGAAAAACCACAAGTGGGGACTTCCAAGCCTTGGCATTACAAGATTGGGTGAGGGTTTAGCAAGTGAGGTGACCTTTAAGCTCATTGGTTCAGGCCAGTTGGCCAAACCAAAAGAGGGAAACAGGATATCTAAAGAAAACATTTTGGCCTGGGTGAGTGTATGTACTTTTCTTTCATTGGTTGGCCCCAGGTGCAGGACCTAATTATTCTTGCCAAGTTCTTCTTGTGGGACTATCTGCTTTTGCCAAGTTCCTCCTGTTATTTTTCATTTGCCAAGTTCTGGTGGGGGAACTTGAGTCACCTAAAGGACAGGGCCATTCAAGTGGTATCTGAAAAACAAGATGGCGTTAGTTCTGCTCTTGCCCTGTCATTATGACTATGAGAGATCTAAGCATTGCATTTCATCTATTGTCTTTTACCTATTCTTAACAATGAACAATGAACAATTCAAACATTACAGCAGTAGCTAGTGAAGAGAAAAGTGAACTGTAGAGTAGTTTTCAGGCAAATCACAAATTACATTTTGTATTCATAGTGAGAGAAATTTAATATTACATGTAGTTGGGCCTTGGAGGCTGGGTAATTTGTAGAAGGAATACTGAAGTGTGTATTTTTTAATCGAAGTAACTTTTACTACAAATATAAATTACATGGTAAACTTTTAATCATCTTTGATTGTATAAAACATCCTCCACACATTTAAAGAAATTATGGAATCTAAAGCATAAAGGAATTGGTTTTGGGGGGGGAGTTCAATTATAGGAATTTAATATTTCAAATCACGCCATTCACCAAGTGTCTTTCCAATACAAAGCTCCACCCATTTCCTTTTTGCTGACATTTTATAGACTGTTCAGTTCTTCAAAATGAGGAGATGAACAGAAGGATAATGTCAATTTCACCATTTTTTGCTGCTTCTTAATTCTGGCAAGTGTTCTGTACAGAAGGTTACAGGAATCACTATTCCTCAGTGACTGCCTAGAGGATGTAAAGTAGCAGGGAGCCTCCATTGAGATGAACACTGCATCTGTGGCTGCTCCTGGGATTGGGCTTCTATATTTCTACATCAAAAATAACTATGTGTGGGTTCTGTGGATTACAGACACTGTATACACAGTAAGCTACTTTATTATCCCCGCTGCAACAGTGCTACATTACAATGGTACACGAAAGTTGGTTTTTCCAAATGCATTTGTGCTTCTGAAAAAGACTCCTTGAAAGTAAACTGTGTAGGACCCTTGGGCACACATCAATGATGAAGTGTTTTTCTTCAGTACATCAAAACTTGGAACTCCCCAGACAGTTTTAGTTTATATTCTGCTCATTTACAATTTGATCACAAAGATCAGTGTATTTTCCAGCTGATGTAGAGGAATTTTTATTAAGCAACATGGCTGCTCTGGCAAGGGATCACACCCAAAGTCATTGTAGGTCTGTGGGATCTCACTGGAATGCAGAAACACTCTGGGTTACAGTATGATAGCACAGTATGTCTGTTACAGTATGATAGCACAGTATGTCTGTTACAGTATGATAGCACAGTATGTCTGTTACAGTATGATAGCACAGTATGTCTGGAATGCAGACACACTCTGGGCACAGTATGTCTGGAATGCAGACATGCCCTTGGAACACGGCTTTAATCCCAAACAATGAAGGTTAATTTAAAGAGGTAAGCAGCAATGTTTGAAAGTAATGTCTAATTGAGGGGCAGACAAAATGACAAGACAGAAAGATTCGACAGAATGAGTCAGACAGGATACACCTATCTTGCAACTAAACTGGATAGAAAAGAGGGGTGACTTAAGAGCAACAGAGGGAGAAAGAGAAAGAGAGATTTTTACCAAGATAAAAAGAGGCTTTTATCAGGACAGTTTTACAGAGACAAGTTGAGATAGAACACACTAGACACAGGTGAATGCAGAACAAGCCATAAAATGAGAAGGAGCCAGGAGTTTAGAATATATTGCCGGTTTAGTTTGAGGCCAAACAGAGAAATTCATTCAGAAGCTGAGAAAGAAGGCCTAATGAATCAATAAGTTTGGAGATGAGTTTGGGCCAGAATAGCTAAGTTAAACCAGCCAGTGAGAGTTCAAAAAGAGCTTAAAAAGGTAAGTTTATTCAATAGTGAGTCTCAGAGACTAAAACATTCTAGGCCTAGGTTAGCAGATAGAGAGTAGAAGCTGAAGCCTTTGAGGTGTGGGTTTGCAGAAGATTAGACTGCATGGAAGCTAGGAGACTCCAGGATTAGGCTTGGAGATAGTTAGAACACAGAAAGAAATGTTTGGGGCTCAGTCCAAGTCATGTGTTCACACAGCTTGGGTACAACTGTCATCTCAACAATCTGAGGAAATAAAAGTGACATTTACACTCTGACTCTGTATTCAGAACCCTTTACCACTCAGGCTAGTTTGAAATTTTCACTGGTGTATCTATCAGTACCTAAAGACCTAGCTCTCGTTTATAGATAAGAAGATATTTTCTTAAGATACTACTTGCCTCTTTATCTGTCAAAGTGACAAGATATTTATCTAAATTCCAATTCCAACAGGATTAAATTTGAAATTTGATAAATTGCTTTCAATTTTACATTTATGCCAAAGTGCCAGCATTGGCTAATAATTAAACAAGCAGAAAATAAAGGAGAAAAGTCTTGTCTCACAATATAGGTAGATTTGCTGAGAAGTACCCACTGTTAAGAGTAGATGCTGTTGTTCAGGATAGACTTACAAGGACAGAAGCAGATAAACAGGTTCCCAACTTGACAGCCAGGGTCCTCCACTGTGGAAGACCTTACAGACAGTATTCAACCAATGGCCATACACAGAGAAGTGTGAGAAGTGAACCCTTACCTCAAACCAACATGAAAGCCAAGAACTCGGGAATGAGCGTTTCACATTTTCAAATGCAGAAATTTAAAACTTCTAGAAAAAAACTTCTATTAGTACATTTCTCACCTTGTATATTTCTTAAACATACACAATAGTGCCAGACATAACAGAAAATAACAAACTTTATCCCATAAAAATTAGGAGAGTTGATAGGTTGAGCTATTGACTTTCTGAGACAGATCTTAATGTAGAATATAGTAGCTCCTACTCACCGTCCTCCTGCCTCTCTGTCCTAGAGCAATGAGATTACAGGTGTGTGTCACCATAGCCCTGCACTCTGGGAACAGTCAAATGTCAATTTACATGAGCATATTGAAGAATACTTCAAGTAATAAACAAAAACATAAATGAGCAAAAGCAGTTCAGAGAAATATATGACCAAAAATAAAGACATATTTCAAAATTAATAGTTAAAAGCATGCACATAAAGGTCCTGATATGTTATTTTCAAAAGATCTTGTAAAAGTAGAAACCTGGAAATATGTATGTATGTATGTATGTGTGCATGTATGTATGTATATATATATATATGTGTGTATTTATATATAAAGTACATGTCTATATATTATATATTATGATATTGCCCATAATATAATTATAAAAATGATATTTATATAATATATTATATATCAATGGCCCAATAAACTGTAACACAAAACACATTAGAAAAGATTTGATATTATGTTATAAAGTTTTTAAATTTATTTATTTATTTATTCATTTTACATCTCAACTGTAGCCCCCTCCCTTCTCTCCTCCAGGTCCAATTCTCCCTTCCTCTTCCCCTCTCCCTTTTTCTCTACTCTCCAGAAAAGGGGTGCTCTCCCTCACCAACCCATCCCAGTTCATTAAGTCCCATCAGGACTGAGCGCATCCTCTTCCCCTGCGGTCTGATAAGACAGTCCCACCAGAGGGAAGTGATCACAACAGAAACTATGTCAAAGTCAATCCCAACTCCCCTTGCTAGAGGACCCTCGCTAAGCTTAAGCTGCCCATTGGCTACATCTGTGTACAGGGCCTAGGTCCAATCCCTGCATGGTCCTTGGGCAGTGTCGTAAAGTTTAACATACACGCTGATATCCTACAAGTTCTGAATTGTTAAATATTGAAAAGAAATATAGCAACATAGACAATCCAGAAATACATACAAAACAAATAAGGCATGGAGACAGTGCATGCATCACCTTTCTTACTTACACCTGGAATCAAAAAGGTGAAGTTCGTATAATCAGAAACTCTAAGTGTAGTTACTAGGGAGGCAGGGAATGAAAAAATAGGAAATGTTTGTCAACGCTTACAAAGCGATGCCGGAAGTGGGGTTCAAAAGTTTCAAAGCATTTAAACATCAGGTTCATACTCATGATGACTATGGTAATAGTGCTGTAGTGTGTATTGGAAATTGTCTATGAGGGCAGTTCTTAAGGATTCTCAGCATACATATAAATGGCATGCAACAAGTAATCACATGACTCGTGAACAGTGGTAAGAAATTCAGTGTGTATGCATATCGAAACACCATTCTTGCAACATTGAGTAGATACAGATTTTGGCACTTGTAGCTCATAAAGCCAATAAGAAAGATTTTAGAGTAAAAGGTTCTTGAGGACATGAATTAGTGGGAATATGGAAAAACTCATACCTAGACAAATTAACCATGATTTTAAGAAAATCAAAGAGAATTAATCTTTAAAACCTAACAAAAACAAAGAATGCTTACAAGGCACCAAGCAGGCCTTGTAACAAAGCACTGTGCATGCTGATAATAAAGTCAATTATTAGACAGTTATAAAGGATACCACTTTACAATTGGAATATTTATTGAATCTGACGAGGGTCGTTCAGTGACGGGAACATTATTGAAGTACTCTCAGACATATGATAACATAAAAAATGTGTTATTTAAGAACCTGCCTTGGCTTTGGAGGTTGTTACTCACATAAGCAATATATTTAGAAAACTCTACAAGAGATGGGTCAACTTTTTAAAAAAAAAATTAAGACAAAAAGGGAAACAACAGAATTAAACGGTCAAGAAACATTAAATAAAACACTTAATCTTTTGGAAAAGTTAGTGTCTTAGTTCCCTTTCTATTGTTATGATAAAAAACCGTGACCAAGCCAAGTTATAAAAGAAAGCATTAGTTTGGTGAATGGTTTCAGAGAGTCAGAAGTCCACGATCGTGAACATGAAGGAACACCTGAGACCTCACGTCTTCATCTACAACCGCAAGGCAGAAACAGGGAGAGCACTGGGAATTGCAGGAGTCTTCTGGAGCCTCAAAGCCACCCCCGTGACAAACCTCCTCCAATAAGACCCTACTTCGTCATCCCTCCAAACAGTACCACCAACTTGGGAACCACATACTCTAATAGCTGAGGCTGTGGGGCCATTCTTACTCAAACCTCCACAGACAGTATCTGAAGGAAGCAGAAATATTGGAAACCAGTCAGTCAGTGAAGGAAGTACTATATAAAAATACACGGAAAAGGAGAGAAAGCCAGAGCGGGTTTGCAGGCACCCCAGAGGCGATCAGAGCCCTACTGCAGCACGATAACGTCTCTCATGTCCTATAATGGAGGAGCTGTCACGACCATGAAGGGAAAGAACTGTGTGGCCATCGCTGCAGACAGGCATTTCTGGATCCAGGCCCACATGGTGACCATGGACTTCCAGCAGATCTTCCCCATGGATGACAGGCTCTACATAGGCCTGGTCGGCTGGCCACCAACCTCCAGACAGATGCCCAGCTCCTCAAGTTCCGGCCGAACCTCCACGAGCTTTAGGAAGGTAGCAGATCAAGCCTTACACCCTCATGAGCACGAACCTCACTGGCTACCCCGTGGGGACTGATGACTTTTAGTTAGTGGTACCCGCTGCGAACAAATGGATGGGATGTGTGAGTCTTTCCGGGAGACGAACATGGATCCAGAACACCTGTTCGAAGCCACTTCCCAGACTATTCTGAACGCTGTGGACTGGGACGCGGTATCAGGCATGGCCGTCATTGTCCACATCTTTGAAAAAGACAAGGACCACCAGGACCCTGAAAGCCCGGATGGACTAACCAACCCCAAGGACCCCAGGGTCCTTTTCTTCTTTTTCTCTTTAATAAAATCACCTTTCTTTCAAAAATTATAAAGAAAAGAGGAGAAATAAGTTATAATTTAAAGGATATATAATTAATAAAGTGTATTAAACTCAACAAATAAAAGCTAACATCTGATTGGCAAACAATCTAACAATCTAACAGATTCATCAGGAAAAAAAATGGCTAAAGTAACAGTTTTAAATAATTGTGAGGATAAATAAATGGTATTTAAGAAAGGATAGTTTTATATAGGCTAATTGTAAATTTAAGCTTGAGAAGCAGGGCCTACTCAGCGTGTCTTTGGTCTGTCCATTTCATAGCTAAATGAGAAAGGAGTTATATTGAGTCACTTGTGGAGTGATCACAGAGGAAGAAGAGAGAGATGCAGTTCACAGGTCAAAAGGCATAATTTGCAAATACAGGGTGGAAATGTCAAAATTTTAATGGAAGTTGAAAAATGGTAATGTTGTGACAAATTGAGCAACAGTGGAGTTGTGGTGTAATGGATTAACAAAGGAAACAAGCACCAGCAGGGCAGATTCTGCTGCTGTTTGTAAGGAGTGTACCGAAGTCCTGAGTGATAGTTATATATAGACAGACAGAGGGGCTTAGAGCGGATTATATTTAGAAATATGTATCTCTACATATACATACATGTATGTAACAGCATTAACAACAAAAAAAGAGGCCATGAATTTGAAAGGGCAATAAGAGGCAAATGAAAGAATTTGGAAGAAGAAAAGGGAAGAGGAAAATGATGTAATTGTATTATAATGTGAAAAACAAAAGAAGTAATTAAAAATAGGGCATTCTTAATGTCCTTATTTGTCACAAATGACTGTGGTATAGGATTTAGACAACACATAAATGCACACAGGACTAATGGACTGGAGAGCAATGTAGGATAAGAAAGTGAATAAAGACAGACAGTTTCAAAAGCTGAAATCAGGTCATGGGGTAAAGAACAGGAATTAAGAAGACAGAAATTGCATGGAGTCTGTTCCAGTATGTGAATTTTCCAGCAGTTGAGTGAGCAGGATGGAAGGAAAGGAAATGTAAGAGACATGTTCAAAATCAGAAGCTGGACACGAGGTTTTCCTTCATGACACTGAAAGGGGATATTAAAGTTACCTTTAGCAGATATAGAATAAAAATTGTACATTGGGTCCTTTCCATTTATACGGTTAATACAAGCTGCTTTCTAAATGTGAGGTACCTTGCCCCGACTTCAAAATTAGGTTAGTTTGTGGAGGTAACTTGTTCATTTGCACATGCTTAATGTGTGTTATTTACATATCTCAGAGCTAAGATGAAGACATTGTTTTAAGAAGGTGGTGTTTGAAAGTGAAGGTTTGAACATTCAACAAAGAGGCAGGTCTACTTGTGTTTTATCTAGACAGTAATTAGAATTCCCTACAGACAGAAAATCAATGCACTCTAAACGAGAGTAATCTAGTTGTTACTTCATTGAGCACGCAAGCATTAAACCACCCACTGACTTTCTCTAAGTGTACATATACTCGTTCCCTCATTTTAAATAATGTTCATAGCACTGTCAAATTACAAACATGAAGTTCTGATTAAAATGATAACAAGACTGATGTTGACATAGAGTCAATAGGAGCATAGTTTCTTTTACCTTAAAGCTCCACACATTCATTAATCTGGGGAAAGAACTCCATTTAAAATAGCATCTCACTTAATGCTCTATACATAATGATTGTTTTTAAATGACAACTCTATTTAAAGTAAGATAGCAGTGTTCCATTTAGCATCCCATAAAGCAACAGGATATATTTTCCTTTCCCTTTTTTAAATTTATTTTTTATATTAATTACAGTTTATTCACTTTGTATCCCAGCTGTAGACCCCTCCCTTCCTCATCTCCTCCCATGCCCCTCCTCTCCAAGTCCACTGATAGGGGAGGTCCTCTTCTTCTTCCATATGACCCTAGGTTATCAGGTCTCATCAGGACTGGCTGCATTGTCTTCCTCTGTGGCCTGGCAAGGCTGCTCCCCCCTCAGCCAGCCACTGAGTTCATGTCAGAGACAGTCCCTGTTTCTCTTACTAGGGAACCCACTTGGAGGCTGAGCTGCCATGTGTTACATCTGAGCAGGGGTTCTAGGTTATATCCATAAATGGTCTTTGATTGGAGATACAGTCTCATAAAAAAAACCCGTGCCCAGATATTTTGGTACTGTTGCTCTCTTTGTGGAGCTCCTGTCCTCTCCAGGTCTTACTCTCTCCTTCTTCTTTGATAAGATTCCCTGCACTCTGCCCTAAGTTTGGTTATGAGTCTCAGCATCTGCTTTGATACCCTGCTGGGTACAGTCTTTCAGAGGCCCTCTGTGGTAGGCTCCTGTCCTGTTCCCTGTTTTCTCCTTCTTCCAGTGTCTATCCTGTTTGTCTTTCTGAGTGAGGATTGATCGTCTTACCCAGGGTCCTCCTCCTTGCTTGCTTTATTTAGGTGTACAGATTTGTTTAGGTTTATCCTATATTACATGTCTAGTATCCACTTTTAAGTGAGTATATACTGTGTCTTTCTGCTTCTGGGATCCCTCACTCATGATTATCTTTTCTAGGTCCCACCATTTGCCTGCAAATTTCATGATTTGCAACAGGATAAAATTTCAATGGATTGGCTCCCAACAGAGGTTGATGGGCAGGACTGTTGATGGTCATGAATTAGAGCTGTAAGAAGCTTCCTGTTTAGGACATGTCTGGGATGAAGGGATAGCTCAAATGGGAGTTTTCAGCAGTGGGCCCATGCATCATTTAAACACAATCTTGCAGCTTGTGCTTAAACACTGATATCAGACCTCTCTTGACAAATATAATTTGTTTCTTAAGAACAGGACAATCATGGAAGCATCATCTTTAAACACAGCAAGAACTTATCACAACTACACCATGTTCCCTGGTTCTTTTCTCTTGAGAGTTCGTTTATTCCACAAACATTTCCACAGACAAGTGTTAGGACCAGGGCAGCATAGACCCTGCTTCATGAAGCTCAACATCTGGAGAGGAAGAGACAGGAAAGATACAAGTATGCAAAAATGTAACAAACAATTTTAAAGTGTAGCAAGTATTACAAAAAGAACATGTAGCTCTCTACAAAGAAAAGTGAGAGAAATACTTAAAATTGAAAGAAATTTTATTCCTGCCAAATATCTGCCAAACAGATAATTAATTAGCTTGGTGTTGCATTCTCATAATCCCAATACTTGGAAGGCCAGGGAAGGAGGATGAAGAACGTAAGCCCAACCTTCACTATATACAGAGTTCTTGTTTCAAAAATAATTATAATTAATTAACGAAAATGGGGATGGAGGGTAAAAGGAGGGGTAGTTGACATGCTTAGTGGGTGGTCTAGGGAGGAAAACCAGCTGGTAGAAAGGAGGAAAAAATGGCTGCCAGCGATAAGCTTACTTTGATATTGTAAATACGCCAAGGAAGCCTGATGACACACATTGGTAATTTTAATGGCAAACTATGTAAGTAAACATATATAAATAGTAAAAGCCCTCTGAACTGTTACACATGCATGTTTTTATAAACAAAAGAAATACATTATCAAAGTAAGAATTACTAATACCACCTGACTTTTCTGAGTTCTATGATTCTTTATTATTCACTGTTTCATTTTGACAAACATTTAAAAATAAATTTCACCTCAGTAAAGTTTTACACATTGACCAAAACACTTTCCTCAGAATTTTGGGAAGCAAATATTTAAATTCTAAGGATGTCCTTAGATATTTAGGTAAGAAAATATCATTTTAAAAATCTGTTTGACTAGTGCCACTTAATCCTTATAGAGGGATTATACATTTTGAATTAAAGGAAAATAAATATTTCTACTATTCTCTTTTACTCAGAGACTAACAAATGAAAGAAAAAAACAGAAGATTGAAATGTCAACCCTCTGCCAAATTTTTCTCTGAAAGGGAAGAATGGACAGAAATAGCCAATGTTTTAATCAAGGCTTTCAGTCTTTGTAATATTCAAAATTATGCTTGGAGTCTCGCCAAGCTCACGTTACAGAACTAAACTGTTCAGCATAAGCTGATTTGAGTACGGTGAGAGGGGCCGAGGATGCAGGCCAGGGAGTAAAGGAGGTTGGTGATTACAGATAAGAGGGGAGATGGATGGCTTGCTGGTGTGCAAAGCCCTTCCATTATTCTTAAACCTTTAGTGTCATCATGCCATGCTGCAAAATGCAAGATTTGTGTGTGTGTGTGTGTGTGTGTGTTCATGAAGCACCTCATAAAAGGATGAATCTATACTTGTCCAGGTGAATGTAGATGACTGAGTTATAAGAAAGAAGGAAGAAACAAAACCTGGGAAGACATAAACTGAAATCTACATTAGCCTAGAAGAGCCATAGAACATGGGTTAACAAGTTTTCTAAATGTCTCTTCCTTTTAAATTATTTTCAAATTCAGAGTGATAGTTGAATTTTATTAATAAGCAGTGGAAATTCAGGACCTGGAATAAAGTAATTTCTCTAGCCAAAGAAAGACCTGTCTAAAGGATAGAACATCAGATACAGTAGGATTACTGGAGCCTGCTCCAAGTGCTGCACAGCTCTAGTTTAAACATGAAGCGGCTTGTAGGCCTGCAATAGGAGTGTGCTTCGCCTTGTTTCTCTTCATGCTGCCGCACAAGGGCAAGGTGTAGATAACCAGCTGGTTATGCTTCCATCTCTCCCTTACCCCATGATAAGTACAGGGATCTGAGAGTCCACCCACATTCACTCCCTCTGCCCAGGGCCCAGGCAAACCTCATCAGCCTTCACTCAATTGCACAAAGGTGAGTAGGTGCAACCTGAGATTGTGTTGTCTGGGAAAGGCCTCCATGCTTTAGATGTGGCTCATCTTCCTCCTAAGAAGGATCCAATGTGAAGGAAATGCAAAATTCTTCATTGTTGTAATAGACAATATTAAATTAACTCTTCTAATTCTTACATTATGTGGTATCTTGTTGTAAATTTGATATGTAATGTCCAAAATATTGAAGAAACATTGAGATTGTATGATGAATTTATTTTACAGTTTTAGAACAAGGCATTACATATTTAGTTTTAATATTTGCGGGTTTAAGCAATTATTTTCAATTTAAATTTTGAGAATTTCATTCATGTGTGTTATACTTAAGTCATTTTGACTCTACCTTTTCTCTGCTCTTTTTGTGTCACTCCTGCACATGCTCTCAAATTCATGGAATTTTCTTCTTTAATTGCTATTGTTTTGCTCTATGTACATATGTAAATCTAAACAACACCTGCTGAGTTCATTTAATGCTGCATATTAATATATGTTTTGGGGTTACCAGGAGGGTTTTGGTAACCAATCATGTAGTTCATCTCTCAAAAAAATAATCAGTCAGAAGTTAATCATTGAACATAAATTTTTATAATGCCTGTATAACAAATGTTTTAAAGTATCTTTTTATAAAAAATATTGTTCTCAATAAATAAAGGCTCACCATTCATCATGGAAATGAAACCTAAGATTATCATTTATTTGCACATTATCTTGTGCAATCTTCTCCCTTCACTTAAGTCAAGACCCATTTCTTCATTTATTATCCATGCTACATTGTTTTTTCAAGTACTCACAGCACTAGTCATTGTTGAAGTTATTTTCTATATTTACTTGTTTATGTGTGTTTTAGTCTCTATTTAATACAAAAAGTTTCATAAAAAGTAAAATTATGTATGTGTCAGATGTACATAAAACATGCTCTGTATGAAATTTTTAAACATAATAAAATATAAGATAAAATAAAAAGAGTTTTCATTAGATAGAAATAAATACCCAGAATCAAATATTTCTCTTCGTATGAGAAGTAAGCATTCCTCAAGTGGAGTGTGTGTGCCTGCGTGTGTATGTGTGTATCCACATGCATGTGGACTTTCCCCAGAAAACTCTTTCACATACAAGCCAATATATGCCTTTAAAAAAAAATAATGGCTTATTGTCTACGTTTTAAATAAATTTTAAAAAATGTTTTGTGCCTTACATCTGGCTTCTTTCACTTAGCTTGTGTTCAAGGTTCATACTGTAAAGTATATAATGACAGAGCACCTAGGGTGTAAAACTAGATCCCTACCACACCACAGATGACCTTGCTCAACTATTTTCTCTTGGCACAGAAAGGATTGTCTGTTGAGACTGCCAGTCTTCCAAGGTTCTTTTGTCTTTCTTGGGCAAACAGATTCAAGAAGAAGAGACTGCAGGAGAGAAACATGGGCTACAGTTTAAAACAAAAAATTCCTGATTCCCAAGGTCCTCACATGACCCCCGTAGAGGATCACAGCCAGCTTTCCCACAGCGGCCCATCAGTCTCCACTGGGAGGGAGACTGCACACCAGGCTCTGGGTATTCTCTGCTTTCTGTCTTTTTACACTGCCTCGGAAACATAACATGCAAAATACTCTTAACAGCTTAGTAACACTCTGCTGAATGGATATACCACATTTGCTCATTGGTTCTCCTATCATTTGGTGAGACGTGGGGTTCTAACACTTACACTGGAAACTTTGAGGTGTCCCATGCAGGACCCCCTGTGTTACCTAGGAAACTGGGAAACAGGGTCCATTCATGAATTGTCTTCTTAATAAAAGAGTTTTTAAAACAGGCTCAGAATGAGAGTTGGAGATAATTTTATTAAATTTTGAGAGAAAAGCAACAGGCCAGGCAAGTTGCAAACCTTAGTAGTTAATGCAGAGGAAGAAGCTAGAGAAGGGGAAGAAAACCATGACTATTTGTAAACATCCACATGGCAGGTTGGACAGAGAGAGCAGCTTCAGAGGAAAAGTGAGAAAGCCAAGCATCAAGAAAGGCATGCCAAAACTCTTAGAAGAGATACAAAGAACAACAAAATTCAGTCTTTTCTGGATAACTCAGAAAAACCATGCAGGCAGAGCTGCACAGAGAAGATTTCAAAACAACTTTGTTTTCGTCATATCTTTCTTTACTTCTATAATTACTTAATTTTATTTTACGAAGCTTGAGAACAACTTTACCAGACTTTAAAAAGGAAAACCAGAAGGAAACAAGCTGTGCATCTCAGCTACCGTCTTGAGTGAGATGGAGGAGAGAAAAAGAAAAGGCCATGTCATTTGAGTTAAGTCAATATGGAAGTCAGTCACACAACAGACAAGCAGCCATATGTGGTCAGGGAGCTACAGACAAAATATGAAAAGGCCAATGCAAGCATGCTTACTTAGGCTCTGGCCAGCATCCAAAAGAAAAAGACACCAGAGAAGAAAAAGAAGTTACACCTGTTTGAATTGGAACTCAGAAAGCTGGTCAGATCCAGCTCTGGAGAGAACTCAGAAAGCTGGTCAGATCCAGCTTTGGAGAGAACTCAGAAAGCTGGTCAGATCCAGCTCTGGAGAGAACTCAGAAAGCTGGTCAGATCCAGCTCTGGAGAGAACTCAGAAAGCTGGTCAGATCCAGCTCTGGAGAGAACTCAGAAAGCTGGTCAGATCCAGCTCTGGAGAGAACTCAGAAAGCTGGTCAGATCCAGCTCTGGAGAGACAGCACTAAGTAATGAGTGCTGGGAAGAAAAATTAAACCATCTTATTAAAGAAATAATTATTCATCCTATCTTTTTAGTAAGACTTCAAGAGGTCCCACCTTTGAGGATGGAAGGGGATTGACCTGCCCAAATGAAAAGTTATGTCTCCACCCTAGAACAGAACTTTTGCAAATGAATCCCACTTGAAGTTTGAGTAAGACACAGAGGCTTCTGTAGAGTTTAACGCTGCTGCCCTTTTGCTGGCACAATCTCTCAGCTAGCCGTGTAAACTTGTCCTGACTTCTCTGCTGTGCCATCTCTCCATGTGGTTCCCACTGCCTGCTTTTGGGTCCATTCAACTCCTTCCAGCTCTAATCAGGTCTTCTACATTTCTCTGAATCTCTGAGTCTCATCCCTTTACTTCCAGCCCCAGCTCTTTATTACAGAAAAGCCACATTCCAGACTGAACCATTCAGCAGCAAAACAATGCCTGCTCTATCTCTTATGCGTTGCCATTTGGCAAGGACAAGCATTTACAAACAGAAAATTGGTGATGGGCCATAGAAACTACAATACCAAATCCTGCCAGCACTCAGCATTCTCCCTGAAAAAAAAAATTAACAAATGAAAATACAAGGACTTGGGTAGGATCATGGGAAGAGAAGAGAGAGGGAGGGTGGGGTTGAGAGGGTAGGAAGGAGGGGGCTACAGCTGGGATACAAAGTGAATAAACTGTAATAAATAAAAATAAATTAATTAAATATAAAAAATAGAAAATACAGGTACAAACAACAGGTGTGGGGGCTGTCTCTGACTGTTTCCTGCCTTTCCCCTAGCTAGGCTGCTTTGTCAGACCCCAGTGGGAGAGGATGCTCTTAGTTCTGCTGTAACTTGAGATGCCAGGGTCGTTTGTACCCCTTGGGGGCCTCCCCTTCTCTGAGAAGAACAGGGGGGTTGTTAGTATTTAGGCTGCCTGCTTTGGGGTTGCGTAGCAACCTATGATATCATCCTGTGTCACTCACCAGGTAGCCACACCTGGCAGGCATGGCTCAGTTTCTCCATACAAGGATCAATCAGCCACTTTGTCTCTCTCTTGCTAGCTTGCCCGCTTATCCTCTTACTCTCTTGCTCTCCTGCTCTCTCCTCTCTCTCTCTCCCCCATCATGTCTCTCTCTTCTTCTCTACATCCCCATCTAATAAACCTATTTCTTATAACATCTGTTGTGCCCATAATCATTTCATTGGTCTTAACAGGGGTAATGGAAGGAGAGGGAGTGAGTGTGGGACTTGGAAGAGAGAAAGGTGGGGCCTGGGATCTGCTGTAAAGAGATTAAATAAATAAATAAGCAAAGAACCAAAAAGATAATCCAGAGACACACCTATTCAATGTGAGGGAAGGTTCCACGTGGGTCAGATTCCATTCTCTCCACCTAAAGGAAAGCTTTCTTTTCATGGATCTTTACTGATGGTGATCACTGAAGGTGATATTCCTTCTTCTGAAAAGGTAACCCTATAGTCATTTATGAAATGTATTGAAATTGCACAACACAACACATATAAACCATTTCACTGTGAAAATCTTGAGATCCAGTTACAAAGATGTTCATCAGAAAGAATTAATATCTGGATTAAGTTTCAGTGCCTACCACACACAGCCTCCAGGGTGCTCATTTAGGACATAAGAAAGAAAGGTCTTTCCTGGCCAGGGAACAAAAGACATTACTGGAACTCCTGTTTCCTGGGGTCTGCTTCTAAGTCTGCCCAGGTAGTTTCTCTCTCCTGTTGTTGTTACCCGCTCTGAAGAAGTCATGCTAACCGCCTTTTAGAGAATTAGAGTATTGAACTCTGTAGTTTTGTTGAGGCAAGCAGAATCATCAGGTGTGACAGTTGGGATATAACCCTCAAATAGAACTATCTAAGGAACTCTGAAAATACATTGTTTTCCCATTTAAATGCCAACCAGAAGAATAAGGAATATCCTGTGTAGAGGGCAAATGTTGAACCTTTTGGACACTGAAATATGTTTTTTCCATCCTACATACTAAGGTCAACAGCTAAGCTGTAAATTACTATAGATTAGTTTTAATTATGCATTCATCTTTGTGCCTACTAAAAATAGTTACAGGAGAAGAAAAGGCTACAGCAATATATTCAATAAAGGTGGATGAAAGAAAATTCTGTGAAAATGGCCCTACCTCCTTTCCCTGGATGATAAAAGCCATCAATCCACTCATTGCCCACATACCCAGAGCAGCTGCTACCTAGAGAGAAGCTGGAAGCGCACTGATTGGAGCTCCAAGAGCAGGCCACGTTTCTGGCTATTTAGTGCAAGTTTTTACCATTTTTATTTTTTATTATTTTTATTCTTTATTAATTACACTTTATTCCCTTTGTATCCCCCCTGTGGTTCTCTCCCTCCACCCGTCCCAATCCCTCCCTTCCACCACCCTCTGCATGCATGCCCCTCTCCAAGTCCACTGATAGGGGAGAACTTCTTTTCCTTCCTTCTGATCCTAGTCAATTAGGTCTCATCAGGAATGGCTGCATTGTCTTCTTCTGTGGCCTGGTAATGCTGCTTCCCCCTCAGGGGGAGGTAATTAAAGAGCAAGCCAGTCAGTTCATGTCAGAGACAGTCCCTGTTCCTATTACAATGGAACCCACTTGGACACTGAACTGCCATGGGCCACATCTGTGCAGGGGTCTTAGGTTATCTCCATGCATAGTCCTTGGTTGGAGTATCGGTTTCAGGAAAGACCTCTGTGCTCAGATTTTTTGGTTCTGTTGCTCTCCTTGTGGAGTTCCTGTCCTTTCCAGATCTTACTGTTTCCCACTTGTTTCATAAGATTCCCTTAACTCTGCCCAAAAGTTGCCCATGAGTCTCAGCATCTGCATTGATAGTCTGCAGGGCAGAGCCTTTCAGAAGTCATTTATGTCAGGCTCCTGACTTGTTCCCTCTTTTCTCCTTGGTGTGAGTTTTAATGAAAGCAGAAAGCAAAGCAAGAGACAAAGCTGCATAGACACTAGATTTTGTTTGCTGAGAAAAAATGCCAGAGAATACATGAACCCTAGGTATCTTTCCAGTGTTACTTGGCCTCACTGAAACTATGTGTATCAAATAGTCACCACAGAAACATGCCTTCTCTGACTGAAGCTGTAGTCCAGTGATAGGTATCTCAGCTTAGGCCCTTGGTTCAATTCCTTGCACCATGACTTTTTAGAAATCTTGCTTGGATTAATAGTTGTTTTCTCATAATATAGATATCATACTTTCTCATATATAGAACTGTTTGTCCCAAAATCATCTACACTTTAAAACTGATACTTCTTACTCACTTTTAAGAATTGAAATACCACCTCACACAAATCCAAACTGTTTTATTGACAAAATTATATACACGTGCCACACTCTAACATCTGTCCCTTTAGTGCATTGTGCAATTTAAAGGGGTCAGTATCAGAATCACGCCGCTTTGCCCCTCACAAGTATTTGCTCTAGTGAATGGAGACATCTATTTAAGTAAACGCTGTCTCCCAGTGTGTAGGCGGACAGAGTCTAAGTGAACACACAACCCAAACCTCTTGTGTTGTCTGCTACTTACAAAGATACCAGGCAACTAGTTATTTAAACAATGGTCCACTAGGGTAGACATGTTTTTTCCAATGAATGTGGTATCTGGTACAGATGTATTTAACCAGACTAAACAGAAGCCCCCTGTCTTTCCCATGCATCACATGTCAGGAGTCCAATTGTATAGGCATGCGCCCCCGTCCACCGCACCTGACTGATGTGACAGCTTCAAGGTCCTGTCTTGGTTTCTAAGATAGTTTTGATATTATTAAGTTGGGATTTTTTATGTTACCATAAGAAAGAATACATTAACATGTGACACCCCAATACTCTAATGTTCCAGATATACTAAATACTCACCAGTGTCCTTGTCTTTTAGAGACAAGAAATTCAATATCAAAATCAAATTGTACAAGATTAGACTAACATTCTGATCACGACAAAAGCAGCAGATAAATTAGAATATTGACTAAAATATCATTAACGGTGATGGCTACTATTGATGTTCACGTGACTGGATTGAGAAATGCCATGCATTTGGTGGAGCACATTTCTAGGTTGGCTGCGAGAGCTAGTCTAGAGATGGCTGACAAGTGGGTAAATATACTTGTGAGTGTGGAGGACCCATCCTGCGGTGGGTTACATTGTCAGGTTTGGGGCACAGAGTGGAGGACTGAAGCTTGAAGCAGCCCTGAACATCTGATGTCACTGCTGTCCTGGCCCATGGATACCCAATTCCTGATTTTTCAATCATAAGCCCACTTCTTGAGTACCAAGCTTTTCTGTGTTATTAAGATTTCTGTCCTTTGCTATGAAAAATATCCCAAGTCAATCAACATAAAGAAAAATTTTACTTTGGCTCATGACATTTCAGGTTTGAATCCACAATTGCTCACACATGACATTTTGAGCAGAGCGTATATAGGACATCATGGTTGAGAACATGAAGCTAAGAAGGAGCTAATTTCATGTCTGAGAAGCAGAGAGAGAAAAATAACAGGATCAGGTCCTAATATTCCTTTCAAGGACACATCTTCAAGGACCTAACTTCTTTCCAGTGAGCCTCACCCTCTAACTATTTCAGTCTCTTAATAGCTACACCTGGATTATAACTGTCCCTAAACAGACCATCTGCTAAAGGTCTGCTAGTCAATCTGGTGTGTCTATAATCACAACACTAGGGTATCTGAAGCAAGAAGATCCCAAGAGTGAAGGTGCTCTGTACAACACAAACTCATGCCAGCTCGTGCTACATAGTAAGGCACTTTCTAAGAAGAAAATATTTTCTAGGAAAAAAAAAACTCATAATCATATGAAGAACGAAAGTGCTGATTGCCATTTTATACAATAAAAGTACCACAGTAATAAGATATCATGTGAATTGGAGCTGTGTATCGTACATTCTAAGGGGTCACACCAATCACCTTATTTACTTTCTCCTTGATGAATGCATTTGTAGAGAAACTCACTTCTGTACTGCATGGAAGCATCGCCTGTCAACAAAAAGCTGATGGCCTATTAGTTGAGGCAGGAAACAGGACGTGGGAGTTCCAGAGAGAGAGAGAGAGAGAGAGATGAACTCTGGGATAAAGTCAGAGGTAGATTCACCTCAACACTGAGAAAGACAGATGCATGAAACTCAGGAGAGGTAACCAGTCACATGGAACACATAGAACAGAAAAAAACAGGTTAAAAAAAAAAGATATGAGCTAGTCAGGGAATGAGCCAAAGCTTATGGCCTAGGTATTCATAACTAATAAAGTTTCAGAGTCTCTATTTCAGGAGCTGGGGCATGGGAGGAAAAAAAAAAAACATGTTTACATGCGTTGTTATAGATTCACAACATTAGACAGTTTCCATTTTGTCCCATTCAAATTTTTAATTTTTTCAATATAAATTACATGTCATAAGTCTTTCAATAACAACGTAGTTTTAAGTTACAAGTTTTGAATAAATCCTGTATGTGGAATTCTAATTAAAGTTATACTTACTTATCACGCTGTTTTATTGACTCTGAAAAACCAATGTTTTCTTACAAAGCCCTCAGTTGTAAAATATAGTCTCATTCATATTCCAAAACTGTCATAATTACTCATTTAATAATTGAACAAGTTGCTTTCATATACATAAGAAACTAATCTCACTTCTGCACGTCTCACTCTGTTCCTTCATGTACTTTCAGGTTGTTGTTTATTGTAAAAACATCAGCTACAAATTTATAAAATACCAATAAACAAAAAAGAATGAAAGAAAGAAAAAAAAGAAAAAGGACTAAGTGCTGTTTTTGAAAACAAAATACAATAGTCACAAATAAAACAGGGCACTAAAATAACTTGGGATTCTAGGAAGACTTTAATTTCTTTCTTTATTTCTTCGTGACCCAGCTTTCATTCAGTAGCAAGTGGTTCAGTTTCCATGTGTGTGTAGGCTTTTTGCTATTTCTGTTGCTGTTGAGGTCCAGCTTTAGTCCATGGTGATCAGATAGGATACAAGGGATTATTTCAATCTTCTTGTATCTGTTGAGGCTCCCTTTGTGATCAACCATATGGTCTTTTTTGGAGAGCAACAGAAATAAAAACTGCATGGTACTGGCATAGAAACAGAATGGTGGATCAATGGAATCTAATAGAACACCCTGAAATAAACCCACACACTTATGGACACCTGATCTTTGACAAAGATGCCAAAACCATACAATGGAAAAAAGATAGCATCTTCAACAAATGGTGCTGGTCTAACTGGATGTCTACATGTAGAAAAATGAAAATAGATCCATACTTACCGCCCTGCACAAAACTAAAGTCCAAGTGGATCCAAGACCTCAACATAAAACCAGACACATTAAATCAGTTAGAAGAAAAAGTGGGAAAGACCCTAGAACTCATTGGTACAGGGGAAAACTTCCTGAACAGACACCAACAGCACAGGCTCTAAGAGCAACAATCAATAAATGGGACATCATGAAACTGAAAAGCTTCTGTAAAGCAAAGGACACCGTCATCAAAACAAAACAAATGCCTACAGATTGAATCTTCACCAACTCTCTATCTGACAGATGGCTAATATCCAGTATATATAAAGAACTAAAGAAGCTGAAAATGAACAAATCAAGTAATCCAATTAAAAAATGGGGAACAGAGCTAAACAGAGAATTCTTGATAGAAGAATATCGAATAGCAGAGAAACACTTAAAGAAATGCTCAACATCATTAGCCATTAGGGAAATGCAAATCAAAACCACCCCGAGATTTCACCTTACACCCATCAGAATGGCCAAGATAAAAAAAAAAAAAAAAAAAAAAAAAAAAAACTCAAGTGACAGCACATGCTGGAGAGGTTGTGGAGAAAAGGGAACCCTCCTCCACTGCTGGTGGGAATATAAACTTGTACAACCACTCTGGAAAGCAATCTGGTGCTTACTTAGACAACTAGGAATAGTGCTTCCTCAAGATCCCGCTATACCACTCCTAGGCCTATATCCAAAAGTGCCTCAAGTACACAAAAAGGACATTTGCTCAAACATGTTTGTAGCAGCTTTATTTGTAATAGCCAGAACCTGGAAACAACCCAGATGCCTTTCAGTGAAGGAATGGATACAGAAATTGTGGTACATCTACACAATGGAATACTTCTTAGCAATAATAAACAAGGAAATCATGAAATTTGCAAGTAAATGGTGGGAACTGGAAAAGATCATCCTGAGTGAGTTATCCCAGAAGCAGAAAGACACACAGGGTATATACTCACTCATATAGACATATAATATAGGATAAACCTACTAAAATCTGTACACCTAAAGGAACTAATCAAGAGGGTTTTCTCTGGCTAAAACATTCAATCCCCATCACAAAAGGCAAAGAGCATGGACATTAGAAGAAGAAGAAAACAGGAAGCAAGTTAGGAGCCTGCCACAGAGGGCCTGTGAAAGGCTCTGCCCTGCAGACTATCAAAGCAGATGCTGAGACTTATGGCCAACTGTTGGGCAGAGTGCATGGAATCATATGAAAGAAGTGGGAAATAGTAAGATCTGGAGAGGGCAGGAGCTCCAAAAGAAGAGCAACAGAATCAAAAAATCTGAGCACAGGGTCTTTCCTGAGACTCATACTCCAACCAAGTACCATGCATGGAGATAACCTAGAACCCCTGCACAGATGTAACACATGGCAGTTCAGTGTCCAAGTGGGTTCCATAGTAAAGGGAACAGGGACTGCCTTTGACATGAACTGATTGGCCTGCTCTTTGATCACCTCCCCCTGATAGGAGAGCAGCCTTACCAGGCCACAGAGGAAGACAATGCAGCCACTCCTGATGAGATCTGATAGACTAGGATCAGAAGGAAGGAGAGCCTGCTGTTAGTGAGCTTGGGGAGGGGTATGAGTAGAGAAAGGGGAGGGAAGATGGGATTAGGAGGGGAGGAGGGAGGGGTTTATGGGGGGATATAAAGTGAATAAAGTGTAATTAATAAAAATTAAAATGAAAAAAATATAAAAAAGAACTTGGGATTCAAATGCTACAGTCCACATTTATTGTAGCGTAATGTACAAAATAATTTGACATATACATTTTTAAAACCTTAAATATTAATTTGATATACTTGCTTTAGGGAGTTTTTGTAAAACCTAGTTACTGAAAGTGATGGATGTGTGCAGGACACTAACAACCACCACACAGATTACGCTGTATTTTACACCCTACATCTTTCTCACTTCACCCATTCAGAGCTTTGGTATTTGCTGAATTTACAAACATATTCTTCCTTTGTTTCTTCTTTCTCTAAAATTACCAATAACGACATTTTTTTCAAAAAGTAGTTTATTTTCTTTTTAATGTCTCTGTGTGAAGATGTTTACCATGATTGCTGGAAGAATACATGCTAGAGCAATGTCAATAGTGCACACACATTAGCCGACAGCTGTGCAGAGGGCAAGCTCGTACAGAATTCTATTTAGCTTACCAGTTATCATTTTAAAGGCCAATTCACTCTGAAAATAAAGAAGATGAATTATTCTGGTCTGTAATTGATTCTGTGATAATGCTTCTTAAGTAACATTGACACCTCAGGGAGAAAAATGAGGTAACCTTTCATTAAATTTTAAAGAATTTGGGGCTGGGGTGGAGCTCAGAGGTAGTGTTCTTACCTAGCATACTCAAGGCCCTGGGTTCCATTCTGAGTACTGGAAAAAAAAATTTTCTTCAAGAGTTTAAGCTCCTACTTGACAAATTTTCATGACTACTGCAAAGATATTCCATGATATCACATAAATGATGATATGTAAAATTAAGTTTACTTTTTAACATGTTTTGCCTACTGTAGATATACTGTTTTACAGATTTCATTCATCTATGTACAAAGAGTAGCCTTTTTTCTTTTTTTGTATGTACATGTTTTTAAACAAAACAAACAAACAAAAACAAAAAACAAGACCACGAATTTGAAAAAGGGCAAGGATGATACATAGGAAGGTTTTGATTGAGGATATGGAAATGATATAGTTATATTATAATCTCAAATATATTTTAAAATTAAAAAGAGAAGGAATAAATATATTGTAGAGTTTGTATGTTTTGGGTGTCACGATGAAGAAATATCCCTGAAACACCACAGAGACCATGACAATGTTCCAGAAAAGCAAAATGAGGAAGGACCCTTGGAAACCTGGGGAGGTTCTGTTTTCTATATTTATATCAGAAGTAAACATTTTACATTAATAAGGAAAGCTACCTTGGGCTGGGGAGATGATTTCGTTGGTAAAGTGCATGCCTTGCAAGCATGAGAGTCTGAATTTGATCCCCACAAAACAAATAAAAATACAGACCTCAGCAGTCTGTTCCTAGAATCCCAGTGGTGGAAATGTAGAAGCAGGAGGATCTCTGGAGCGCATAGCTCAGTTATGCTGCCTATTTGGTGTAGTCAGAATTGGAAGGACCCTATCTCACAAAAGGAGAGAACATTCCTTAAGTTAATCCCCAGCCTCCACATACATGGACACACACATCTCCCAACCAAATATGCAAATACATACACACTTTCACATGCATGCACACAAACATGTACACACATACACATGCATACACACAAACACATATACACATACACCAAAAAAAAAACCAAAACAAAAGAACATGCACACTAAAATAAAGGCCACCTTTAGTAAGCATATGGAATTCAATCCATAAAACAATGTATCTAAAATAGGTAAGACTATCAATATCTAAAATAGTTTAAAAAGTACAGTATTAATTTTACATGTGATCATACATGTAATTTCATAGAATATTTATGACTATTACTCACCATTGGTCATGAAATTATGTGTGTGTGTTTCTAAATACACATTAGTGAAGTAAAGGTGAGATAAATACAGATGATTGAGGGAGGAGTGTAAAATAACACTAAAGATGTCTGAAACGGTCAAAACGAATCGTACTATTAACTATCTACTAAAAATACTCATAATAAGTTGGTGTAAAATATACATGCATAGTTTAAATAAAACTTTCCCATCTATGCTGGCAATAGTCCCCACAAGAACCATAGACCATCTAACCAAAACCTGAATATCAGACATGGGTACTGGGTCATTGGTCAGGGTTGTCCAAGAGACACCCAAAACATTATAGGCAGTTGTTATTGTCCTTGGTTGCTCTTCAGAGGTAGAAGTTAAGCCTATTGCTGAAGACACCATGCACATCAGACACAGGGCACAGAGGACATGGGCTGGATCTGACCTGAAATCTTCTCCCTGAAGATTTGCTTTCATAATAACAGATGGCACCTTGCAAGCTTCTCTCAGTTTATTGATACAAGTTTCCCCCATTGCAATTAGCTAAATAAGCAGCCTATGTAAAGTCACCATCATGTCAGGACCACTCCTGAGCCATAAAATGGTGTTTTGTGGTTCCATGCCATAAAAAAGTGTGCCTGCTGCCTAGCAGAAGGCTCTGATGAGAGCCATTTTCTCTAGAGTGTTTTGGGCAGACAAACATGGAACTTTGTTACTGCATCTCTTTGAAAGGCACTGACTGCTATGTAGTGAGCACTTTGGGTTGATGGATGTAATAACCCTGCATTTGATTGCCAGGGCTCCAGGAGCTGTTCTAACCAGATAAGAAAAAAAAATGGTCTCAAGAAGAAGTGAGCTGTGTGCTATCTCCAGAGCTCCTTGGTCTGGCCCATGGCTCTGACTATCTTCCCAAGGAGGCCTGCAGGCCCCAGCAACATCTCTCCCCTTAATCCCTTACCTGCTGGGTCCCCTATCCACCAGGCATATCCAGCAATGGTGAGCTGGGCACTGTCCCCTGAGCTCTATTGTCTGTCTGGTCCACTTCTCTGCCTGCTTTCTTCAGGAACATTCAGGTTAGACCACTCCCCACCTGCACCCACTGCCTGGCACTCCATTTTAAGCATCCCTGATGGCCAGCCAGTGCCAGAGACAACCATTTAGTTAAAGACCAGCATAAGAACACAATCAACAAGAGCCAGGGCAATGTGACACCACCAGAAACCAGCCATCCTACTACAAGCCCTAACTATCCTAACACAGCCAAAGCACAGCAAGATGACCTTAAATCCAATCTTATAAAGATGATAGGGACCTTTAGAAAGGAAATTAATAAATCCCTTAAAGAAATACAGGAATATACAATCAAACAGGTGAAGGAAATTATTAAAACTGTTCAAGTTCTGAAATGGAAATAGATGCAATAAAGAACACAAACTGAGGCAATTCTGGAGATGAAAAACCTAGAGGAAAGAAAGGGAACTACAGATCCAAGCATCAACAACAGAATATAAGAGGTGGAAGAGAGAATCTCAGGTGTAGGAAATACAATTAAAGAAATCAATACATTGGTCAAAGAAAATGTTAAATCTAAAAAGTTCTGACACAAAAGATCCAAGAAATCTGGTAAATTAGTTAAAAAAAAAAAAACTAAGACTAACAAGAGTAGAAAGAGAAGACTCTTAGCTCCAAGGCCCAGAAAATATTTTCAAAAAATCAGAGAAGAAAATTTCCCCAGCCTAAAGAAAAAGATGCATATAAACATTAACAGAAAGCTTGCAGAACAACAATTAGATTGTTGTTCAGAAAAAAAATCCTCCCACCACATAATGACCAAAATACTAAATGTACAGACAAAACAAAGAATATTAAAATATGCAAGGAAAAAAGCCAAGTAACATTATAAAAACAGACCTATCAGAATTACACCCAACTTCTCAAAAGAGACTCCAAAAGCCAGGAGGGCCTGGGAAGATGTCCTGCAGACCCTAAGAGACTACAGAAGTCAACCAAGACTACTACACATAGCAAAATTTTTAATCACCACAAAGGGAGAAAACAAGATATCCCATAAAAAATAATTTAACCAATATCTACCCACAAATCCATCCCTACAGAAAATACTAGAAGAAAAACTCCAACCCAAGGAGAGTAAGTAACTTCACTAAAGAAAACACAGCAAGTAAGTAATTGCAAACAAGCAAAACAGAAATAAGGGAATAACACACACATACCACCACTAACATCAAAATTACAGGAATCAAAAAACATTGGGCATTTATTTCTCTCAGGATCAGTGGACTCAGTTCCACAAAATAAAATCACAGGCTGACACAAAGGATAGAAAAACAGGATCCATCATTCTGCTGCATACAAGAAACACACCTCAGCATCAAAGATAGACATTACCTCAGGGTAAAGGGCTGAGAAAGGGTTTTCCAAGCAAATTGACCCAAGAAGCAAGCTGAAGTAGCCATTCTAATATCTAATTAAATAGACTTTCAACCAAACTTAATCAAAAGAGAGTGGAAAAGACACTTCATACTTATCAAAGAAAAATATCTACCAAGATGTTTCAATTCTGAACATCTATGCTTCAAATTCAAGGACACTCACATGCATTAAAAAAAAATTACAAAAGTTTAAATTACCCATTGTACCACGAACATTAATAGTAGGAGATGTAAACACCCCACTCTCACCAATGGATAGTTCACTGAGACAGAAACTAACAGAAAAATAGTGAAAATAACAGACATCATGAATCAAATGGACATAACAGATACCTATGGAACATTTCACTCAAACACAAAAGCATATACCTTCTTCCAGAACTTCATGGAACCTTCTTCAAGATTGAGCACAGACTCAGTCACAAAGTGAGCCTTAACAGATACAAGAAAATTGAAACAAGCCTTTGTATTTTATCAGACCACCGTGGTTCAAAGCTAGTTTTCAATAACAACAGAAATAACAGAAGGCCTACAAATTCATGGAAACAGAACAACTTTCTACAAAATGACCATTGGATCAAAGAAGAAATAAGAAAGAAATTAAAGACTTTCTAGAAGTCAAGAAAATGAATACACAACATATCCAAACTTATGGGACACAATGAAAGCAGTGTTAAGAGGAAAGTTCATAGTACTAAGTGCCTTTGTAAAAAAAACTGTAGAGATCTCACAAGAGCAATTTAACAGCACATTTGAAAAATCTTGAAAAAAAAAAAGACCCAAACACACTCAAGAGAAGTAGACCACAGGACATAATCAAACTCAGGTATAACCCACCAACAGTCCAAGTATTGACACTTTAATTAATATTTTAAAGCTTAGGCCTTACTGGGCAGCCTCTCAGCTAGTTCATCTAACTTAACCTGACTATTCTAGCCCACGACCTATCACATGGCTCGTTCTTTATCTCGCTGCACCTGTTCATGTCAGTCTACCTCCCTGTCCCCGTGGCAAATCTCCACATCTGAATATTCTCCCAGAGTCTCTCTGCCTGGCAGATATGACTTCCACTTCTTGCCTAGCCATTGCTCCTCAGCTCTTTACTAAAGCCACTCACAGACAATTCTAGACTGCCTTAGGCAGATGAGGAAGAAAGAAAGTTTTGCAAATAAGAGACTTGTGATAGACTCTAGTTCTCTGCAGGCACAGAATTAATATACTGAGACACACCTTCACACTGTGTCCCACAACATTCGTGGCTGAAACCAACAACATGGAAACAAAGAGAACAAAATTTGTTTCTTTGAGGAAATCTACAAGATAGACAAACCGTTAGCTCAGGCACTAAGATCAGCAATTAATAAATAAGGTCTCATGAAACTGAAAAGCTTCTGTAAGGCAAAGGACACCTGTTAAGGACAAAATGGCAGACAACAGAATGGAAAAAGATCTTTACCAACCCTGCATCTGACAGCACTCAAGGAGGCAGAGGCAGGCTGATCTCTGTGAGTCTGAGGCTAGCCTGGTCTACAAAGTAAGTCTAAGATAGCCAAGACTACACAGAGAAACCCTGTCTCAAAACAATGACAACCAAAAAAGAACTCAAGAAATTAGACACCAACAGACCAAGTTAACCCAATTTAAAAATGAGATCCAGAGCTAAACAGAGAAATCTGAACGGAAGAATTTCTAATAGCTGAGAAGCACTGACAGAAATGCTCAATGTCTTTACCATCAGGAAAATGCAAATCAAAATGACTCTAAGATGCCATCTTATATATATGATAATGTCTAAGATCAAAAACTCAAGTGACAGAACATACTGTCGAGGATGTAGAGAAAGAGAAACCCTCCTCCATTGCTGGTGGGCATGTAAATTTGTACAACCACTTTGGAAATCAATATGGTGATTTCTCAGAAAATTAGTAATAGTTCCACCTCAAGACCAGCTATACCACTCCTGGGCATATATCTAAAAGATGTTCCACAAGAACACTCGTTCAATTATGTTGGTAGCAGCTTTATTCATAACAGCCAGAAACTGGAAATAACCCAGATGTCCCTCAACCAAAGAATGGATATAGAAACTGTGGTACATTTACACAATGAAATACTACTCAGCTATTAAAAACAAGGGCATCATGAAATCTGCAGGCAAATGGATGGAACTAGAAAATATCATCCTGAATCAGGTAATCCAGACCCAGGAAAATGCACATGGTATGTACTCACTAAGTGGATATTAGACCTATAATAAAGGATAACAAATCTGCAGAACTAAAGAAGCTAAGTAACAAGGAGGGCCTAAGGGAGGATGTTTGAATCTCACTCAGAAGAACAAAGAGACTAGATATTGGAGTGGATGAAGGGAGGTAACTCAGTGGGAGAAGGGTTGGGGAGGGGAACAGAAGGGATGAAGTGTGAGGAAGATAAAGAGAGAAAGACCTGGGAGAGAGAGTTGAAATCGATGGGAGGCATCTCTGGCAGGAGCCAGACACCTCTGACAAGGGAAACTCAAAGAAATCTCTGAGTGAAACCCTTGCTAATACAGGGGATTTGGAACCTGAAATGGTTACCTCCTGTATCCAGGCAAGACTTCCAAAGGAGGGATGGGACACCAGCCCACCCACAAAACCTTTGACCCAAAATTTGTCCTGCCTACCAGATGTTCAGGAATAAAGATGGAACACCAATTGAGGGAATGGCCAAGCAATGACTGGCCCAACTTGAGACTCATCCCATGAGAGAGAGCTAACACCTGACACCATTATGATATTCTGCTACAACTTGCAGACTGGAGCCTAACAGAACTGTTCTCTGAGAGGCTTCACTCAGCAGCTCATGAAAACAAATGCAGAGACCCACAGCCAAACCTTAAGCAAAGCTCTGGAACTCTGGTGGAAGAAGAAGAAGAAGGATTGAAGGAGTCAGAGAGGTCATGGACACCACAAGCAAACCTACAGAATCAACTAACCTGGGCCCACAGGGCATCCCAGAGACTGAACCACCAAACAAAGGCCATGCCTGAGACAGTCCTAGGCCCCTTACACATATGTAAAAGATGTGCAGCTTGATCATCATGCGGGACCCCTAACAGCCAGAGCACAGGACGCCATAGACTATTGCCTGCCTTTGT
This sequence comes from Meriones unguiculatus, assembly GCF_030254825.1. Classification (NCBI taxonomy): domain Eukaryota; kingdom Metazoa; phylum Chordata; class Mammalia; order Rodentia; family Muridae; genus Meriones; species Meriones unguiculatus. The sequence goes on along the minus strand of NC_083364.1, from coordinate 6,923,541 downwards.
ATCTCTTTCACCTTACTGGATGCCTCGTCTGGGCTCAATAAGAGAAGACTACTACTACTGCAATTTGATATGACAAGGTGGTTTGATATCCACTAAAGACCTCCCCTTCCCCGAGGAGAAAGGGAGAGGGGTAGGGGAGTTGATAGGAAGGGACTAGGAGGAGAGGAGGGAGGAGAAGCTGTGATCACTGGGATGTAAAGTAAATATATTAATTAATGAATGAAAACATGAGCAACAACTAACAAAACAAAACAAAATAAAACAACAACAACAACAAAACAACCTCACAATAGGATCTAGTTTAGGAAGCATGCGAATGTTTCTCATGAGAGTCTGTACCCCAAATCACACTATTTTAAAGCAATTGAGAGTACTCTGATGTGTTGACATTTGCTTTATCCTGTCTATTTCTAGTGAACTCACATGGGAAAGAGAATGCCTGCTGCATTTGCTGAGCCTCCTTTATTATACATAAAACATCTATTTGATATTGAAGTGGGTGTTTTTGCTTTAATTGTTTTCAAGTGCATGTGTGTTTTGCCTTTTTTTCTGTTATTCTGTCACTATTCTGCTAATATTTCTGTTATTCTCCAGCAAAGGTGAGTGTCTGGTACCCACAGGAGCCAGAAGAGATCACTGGATGTCCTGGGAGCAGAGTTTCAGGTGATTGTGAGCTGCCATGTGAGTTCCCTGACTAAGACTCGGGTCTTGAGTGAAGCAGAAAGAATTCCAATGGCTCAGCCATCGCTCTACCCACCCCTTTTGCCAAATTGTAATGCAGCAGCTAGTTTGAATTATATAAATTTCACTATTGTTATTTATGTCTTGATTCACTAATCTCTCCATATCTACTCATATACATTCATATATACTTTCTATGTATACCCATGGTGCCTGTCTGTGTGTGTGGCTACTATGCTCACGGGTGCCTGTGTTCTCCTAACACCCACAAGCAGTGACGCCCTTTGTCTGTGAATACCAGCAGCTAGGGGATATTCTTTTCCTACCAGAAATACGTCCAAATTGGACTAACCTGGCTACAGTTTGACTTTGCAGTGACAGTGATGGCCTCAGTATTTGTATTCAGGAAACAATGAGCAAATGGCTGGCCACTCAGTACCCAGTCTGGTCCCTTCAAAGGGAGAACAAGGTCACGGATGCATCTTAGCGTACAGAAGCAGTTAACGGCCTCTGCAGGGAGCGCTACAGGTGGGGACACTTCACCTGGATGTGTCAAGAAAAGTTCAATTTGAGCTTTAAATCAAAACTTTTTTCCCCATTGATTTTATTGCTCAGAGATGTTTTATGTCCATTTTGATCTTCAGTAGACAGGAGATGCTAATGACCTCTCTAGGACACAGGAAGAGGTTTGCAGAGAGGAGGGAAGGAATACACTATTTTGCTTGGCTCCTGTGATGAATGTTGAAAATCACAAATCCTTTTGGCAGTGCATGTTTCCAGGTGGAGCTGCTTCATTTGAAATGTGTCACTGACTTCATTTAAATGTGTTTTTTTGCCCCAAGGTGGTAAACATTTAAAATACCTGAGGGGATTCATTATATGAAGGTATCTTTTATCGCAAGTCACTTCTTTCTCCTCCCCTCTCCCCTTTATTTTGTGGAAATGCACACACCCACTTCCACAGCCACATTCCCTGATGTATACTTCTTTCAAAAGTGGAAGAAATAGTTATTTGGGTTTTGAGGCATAAGATAAAAATGCCATTTTCCTGTGCATGTCTTTGGGGTATAGGACTCAAGCCACAGTTCAGACAACTCTGCATTTATTTAGCCATTTAGCAGTATCTGCAGGAAAAAGAATCAGGATTGTTTACCAAGCAGCCACGTTAAAGTAGCCTGAAATTACCACAAAAGCTGCAAATCAAAAAGCAATGACCATCCCTTCTCTCTTTAAATTGTACATTTCCCAAATGGTATTTTCTGCTGTCCCTTCTCTCTAAAGCTCCCTTAGAAAACAACACCTTTAGGTAATATAACACCCCTCAAGGAAATGTCATCTATTTTTTTCTGGGCCATGGGAGTTTGCAGAGGAACTAGGGAGGCGGGGGTTACAAAACCCATTATTTTTCTTACCTTCACCTAACAAAACCATATTTCTTCAAATTCTGCCACATGGTTGAGATTTCCCAAAGGGTCTGTAATGAATTCTCCATAAACCAATGCTGCAGAGCAGGCATTTTGCTTCTTTTTCTGTGTAAGCTGATTTTGATGGTGTCTTTGTTATTCTCCAGCAATGGAGTTTAGTTTAAGCAATAACGCCTAAGTGTACCCAAGGCTTTGCTGCCTACCCTCCGCTGTCCATCATCCTGGCTGTTCCCTATGCCTTAGCTCCTGAAGGCAATGTGTGGAACCACTTGATGACAGGGCTACCACAGGTGCTGCTTTAGGTGGCCCAGTCTCTTCTGTGCTGCAGCAGACTGCAACAGACATCAGTGTCTTTATACCTGCACAGACTTCTGCACTTCCTGGGGTTTCTCTCCTCTTTACTCCTATGATGTCACTATGCTGACCTTTGAAACTGCACGGCATTTCCAATGTCCGGTGTGCTGTTCTCTTGTTCCCTCATTCCCTCCCTCCCTATCTATTTCTATCTTTCTACCTTCTGTTTGTCTATTTAATCTATCTTAAACAAAATTCCAAATGTCTGGCTCGATTTTACCAATAAAAACTCAGGATCCAAATGCTGGGATGAATGATTGTTAGCTCAGAGAGGCAGAGAAAGCACCCAGCTGACCTTCCTACTCAGCCAATGTCCCAGAAGGAATAGTCCCTTCTCCTTCTCCATGCTGTCTCAAAAACCCTTCAAATGGAATGTCCCTCCTTTCTACTTCTGTGTATCTCTCTTTCTGTACTCCAGGCTTCCTCTCACTCTCTATGGTTCTTTCCTCTGCTCACTCCCTACCAACTGGCTGCTTATTGACCTCTTGTCCTTGGTTGACTTTATATAATCCTGTCTTGGATTATGTGCTAGGGCTAAGCTACTCCATAACTAGAAACAGGTTTTTCTAGTAAACAATGAAATTTGGGGGTTATATGTGATCAAATATTCTGCAACACTATCTATCTATGTTTGTACCATTTATTTATCATCTATCTATCTATCTATCATCTACTTACATGTATATAATTTGTATATGTGTTTGTATGTATATATATGGATACACATATAAAATATACTTTGCAGGGTCAGGGTCTCACTATATATCTATCCCAGGCTGACCTCAAACTGACAGTTCTCCTGCCTTAGCCTTCCAGTTACTAGGATTGCAACCACAATTCCTAGTTATCATGAAGGTTTTAAGAGGGAATAATTTTTCAGTTGCTACCTGTTCTTTTTATTTCATACCTTTATCCAGGAATCAGGATATGGTTTTGAAAAGGCCAACCGAGAACCAGAGTGGAACACCAAGCTGTGTTCGTGTGACCTTCTATGAAGAATCTCTCTCGCACACACACATACACACACATGCACATGCACACACAAATTATATACATGTAAACAGATAGATGAAAGATAGATAGATAGATAGATGATAATTAAATGGTACACACTTAGATAGTGTTGCAGGATACTGGTACTCCTTTTGAGACAGGGGACCTTTCAAACAAACAGTATCTTAAAAGGCCTTCCTGTGCCAACCATATCCAGCATTCCTCAACACAAGGCTCAATACAGAGGAAGACTTGGAACTTTTCTAAACAACACTGAAATGTGTGCTGCGGAGGCACGCATGTCACACAGTAGCAGTTTGGAGCAGGGGTTACAGTGTTCAAATTTGGTTTCAAAAGTTGAATGTTACGAAGAATAAAAAATGCTCATAGAAGTACGCTCAGAACATTTCTTACTTGCATTAGTGGTTGAGATTCCATTAATGATATCCAAGGCTCAGAGAACTGAAGGGAGCACAGCGAGCTGTTCTTGGGAAAGATAAACAGAGCTGAAGGTCAAACTGGTGCTGGAGAATCAGTGGAATATTTATTTTAGGATGGACCATGAACTGAAGATGAAACTGTACTGGCTAACACAACTTATGCACAAACATAATTTAATGAAGGCAGTTGATAATACATACATATAAATCAGACATCTCTTCAGTCCTGGCTCATAGGAAAAAGAAGCATAGGCCAAGAGACAAGCTTTCCAGAGGCAAAATGAAACAAGGGTCCAGACGTGAAATACGGGGTCACAGGTACATGAAAAATAGCAGATCTGCTCTGGTTGACAGAGGAGTGTGGCAAGCAGGGTTAGAGCAGACCTGGCTGGGTGGAGGCTGCTGGATTTGGGTATAAGACATCGGTGTGAAAAACCATCTCCAGCTATGGCTCCAGGACCTTCCAAGTTGAAGGAAAAGGCAGGTGAGTGGCATCTCTGTCATTCCGTGAGCATGTACACACACACACACACACACACACACACACACACAAACACACACACTGCAGTCCAAAGCAGCAGGCACCCTGATAATAAGACTATCTAACTAAAAACCATGACTTCTATTACATGGTCAGGGGACTGGGCAAAAAGGAGAGCAGCTGGTGCATCCTGTCTTTCTTCAGACATGAGCGTGTATGTCCATTTGTTCTTCTTTAAGACATCAGCTTGAGTATGAATTACAAGAAAAAATATCATTAATAAAAACACTTGCCTGTAAAATACCAACCTCGTCCAGAATAAATGCTGCAAAGTTTCTTATTTTTTCAAGTGTCTGGGTGTTTGGGCATTATGTATAATCTGTACACCATGTCCATGACTGGTGTCCTCAAAGGCAAGACAGGGACATTAGATCTCCTGGAATGGGCGTTGCTGTGCTGGGATCAAACCTAGATCCTCTGGAGGAGCTTTCAGGTGGGGAGCTGTCGCTCCAACTCCCACTGCGAAGTTCCCCAATTACAGTCAAAGTCCTTAAAATGCCTTCAGATACTCCACAATAAGCATCACGTTTTCGGGAAGGCACTTTAAGAAACTGCAGATTAAGGAACTTGCTACCAAGACTGAACATATGAGTTTGATTCCTGGAAGCAACATCATGGAAAGAGAGAAATGAATCCTGCCAGTTGTAGTTTGACCTTCACACACACACACACACACACACACACACACACACACACCATAAATAAATAAATAAATTCTTTTAAAAGCTGTTAAAACAGAAATCATCAGGGTCTGGGCACGGTAGATCATGCCTTTGTCCTAGCACTCAGGGAGGCAGAAGCAGGTGGATCTCTGAGTTTGAGGCTGGCCTGGTCCTGTGAGTTCCAGGTCAGCCAAGGATACACTGAAGAACCCTGTCTCAGGAAAAAAAAAAAAAACTGGCAAAACAAACAAACAACAACAACAACAAAACATCATTTGCAGTGAAGCCTTAAATGGAATGATTGTTACTGTCTCTCTGCTGTGAGAACACTTGTGTGCATATGTGAAACAGACTGTTATAGCTTCTCAGCACAGCTTTCTCTGATTATCTGCTTTACTGATATTTTGTCTCCTCCAGCACCCATATTCTAAAGAAGAGCAGTGTTTTGTGTTGAATGCTGAGATTGGTTGTGGTTAGCATTTTGGTTATCAGCCTTAGTTTATGATACGTTAATATTGTAGTTCACACACCATGTGCAATTTCATAATGTCCGGTTCATAAAGGTCAAGAACCATGACAAATTCAGTTCTGCAGAGCTTTGTGTGAGATGTTTGTGTTAAAGATCTACGGATGAGGAAAGCAGAGTTCCGACCTGGCTATGCCTCTGGACACGTGAAATGGAGCACCTGTGTGCTTAACCCCTCACAGCCCAGTTTAAATATCTTAGAAGGAAGAAGTGGGACGAGAAAGCCTCTTTTGATCTAATTCTGTCTTGGATCATATATTTAATTTTAGATGCTTAATGAAAGTTTCACATCCCTATCCACACTTTAGTTTCTTCTTTCAGTATGTGTTAGAGGCTTGCCTTGATTACTGTGAAGGTGTGTCTCAAACGTTCTCTTTGCATTAACTTAGACCTTACTGTCCTGTGGTGATGCTCATCTCTCACAAAAGACAAAATGGAATCTCAGGGGCTGGTAAATAATTTATAATGTACATTTAGGGATTAAAAGCTGATCCACACACAAAACTTCATTTCTTTGATGAAAATACTCTTATTAATTGCACCTGTAACTTGGGTGCATCCAGCTCTTACGCCCACACAACCCTCAGCTGTATCTGCCTCTGATCAAAGCCACTAATTCTTGATGGCCGTGCACCTCATAGTACATCTCCAGACGACAACCTGGCAAGTGCTTTCTACATCACACTTCCAGGGTGATGTGCTAGCGGAAACGCAGCCTGAAAGCCTGTGCTGTACCTGGCAATCAAGCTCGTATATCTCCCTGTCTCCCTGACACTCTACATTGAGATGGCCTGAAAAATTGTTAGAACAAAACTTTAAATATTAATTCATGTGTATGCTCTCTTCTGTAGGTTTTTCAGCCCACCTTCGAGCAGTCAAAAGCATCCAATGCCAAAGAGAAATATGCACAACAAAAGTTTGAAATATTAATCAATGTGCCTTCTCTCTTCTTCCCATGAAGGTATGGATTCCATTTTGAAGCAGTCAAAGGCATCGAGGTAGCCAGGAGAAGGGCAATCACCAGGCAGAGAGAGAGAAGCCTTCACCAGTTAGTAGGATCCTTTTGTCCTATTCTGACAAAGATCATTACTATACAAACTATAATCCTCTTAGTGTCTGCATCTCTTAGCCCAGGATGTCAGGTCCTCTGTTCTGAGATGAAGGTTCAGTAGCCAAGCAGTGGAAAAAGACGGCCGGCGGTTAGTGTGGCAACTCAAAGGCATCGATGGCAGTCTTCTGAACTCTCCTGGTGGCTAGGACCTGCAGCGCTTCTATAAGTCTCCATTTTTTTGGTTCACCTTGCATTCGATGGTCTTAGTACTTCTTGGCAATTTACCTTCCAGTCTTTTCTCTTTGCCTTCCAGAGATATCCATTACCTCCTTGGCCTTGCCTGTCATTGGAACTCAACTTCAGTCTACTGTTGAGCATTCCTGGGGCTGACAGCATAGACTGGTATCTGTACTTTGTGTTCCCAGGTGGGCCCACTCTACCCGTAAGAACAGCCATGAACAGGCAGTGAAAATATAGATGAGGCGGTACTGGGAGGGAGGCTATGCCAGAGAGAGGAGTGCACCAGAGGGGTCTGGAACAGCTGGGCTGTGCAAAAAGAATGGCTGCCATACACAGGCAGCTGCAAGTTTACTGGCTCTCCTGAGCTGCTGAGGCCCTCCTTCCTGAACTGACTAAGGCTGCAAGGTTGGGGCAGGGGAGGCTCTAGGTGAGGACGTTTGGAGCTTGGACTTGGGAATGGTGGCGTCTGAAGCAGCTGTGTGTGAAAGAAGCAAAGGCCTGCCCTGGGGAAGATCAAAGGGAGTGACAGATTGGCACTCTGCTTGGGCCAGTGAAATAGTCAATACTTACAATAGGTATTCTCACCTCACTTGAGACCCTCGTGGGGGGGGGGAGAGTGTAAATCTAGCCTTTGCTCATTCCTGCCCTATGGCGGTCACCCCACTTTGCCCTAGAACAACTGCAGCTGGGCACAGGAAAAGGGTCTGACAGCTGCCAATCACACAACCAAACTGCTTGTATCTGACAGCTTCAGATGTTTAAATGGAAAAAATATTAAGAGGCGCATGTCACAAACACCTGACATGGAAATGGAGCTTTCATTTTAGGTAACTGTGTCTAACATGAACCCCCCCAGCCAAACACATTAGGGAGGGCAGACCTCAGGTTCCTTAAAACAATTGCTACTTGGTGTTTTGACATCTAAATTGAGCTGTTTGAACCAACAGGGAAGACCTGAGGAGGACCCCTGCTGAGCACCCCTTCACTCCCTTAAATAAGGCAAAAAAATGCAGAAGCTTGGTACCCTTCACTCTCACAAGCTGTGGTGCCTCCAGAACAGGTGGGGCTGGGAGAAGGAACCCTTTAACTTTGTACATGAAATTCAAGGCCTACCCCCAAGAAGCTCATGCATAAACCAGCAAGATTCACAGCAGTAACAGGGTTGGGAACAGTCAGTGGTATGGGACTCCACCAAGGTCTTGGTTTTGTCTAATAGGACTTGAATGAGGCACACTTGAACAGCAACAGAAAGGTGCTGGCATCAAAGCTACCACAGCAAGCCCGAGAGGCACTGTGTTCTGAAAAGAGACATTAAGGATTCAAATAAAAGATTTAATTGCAGCAAAATGGACAGAACATATGATTCAAATATCTAAAATACTCTCTAAAATCCTCCTCCTCCTCATCATAACCAAATGAAGAAAAACGTCCATAAAGCATAGATACTAGAATTATCTGTCAAAACATGCAATGCAGGGGTTGGAGAGATGGTTCAGCAGTAAGAGCATGGTTGCTCTTCCAGAGGACCTGAGTCTATTCCCAGCGCCCACACAGCAGCACACACCAACGATAAGTCTGTGCCAGAGGATCTGAAGCCCTTTTCTGGCCTAACTGGGAACTAGGTGCTGATGAAGAATTATAAACATAGTCGAAGGCAAAATACCTTGACACATAAAATAATAATGGTTTTGTTTTAATGGGTAAGGCAGACAACATAGCAATGTCCTGGGAGTCGATCATCGATAGTCTTAAAATCTACAGAAAAAGGAACCGTGTTGATTGAAGTTGCCTCCTGCCCTTTGTCATTGATCTGGGACACTGATCGCAGAGGAAGCAGGCTGCAGAACAATGGCAGCCAAGGAGAGAAGGCAGCAAGAGCCAGGAAGCGTATCAGTACAGAGGTAGGTCATGAGAACCTCAGAGGCAACAGATTTCTAATTAAGCCGGAGCATGGGCTTTGAATTGTTTTTCTGATAATTACATGGTGTTAATCCCTCTGCAGAAATTTCATCCTGCTAAACTGTCTTCCTGAATGATTCACGCAGATTCTGGCATTGGGACCCCAACCAAGGACCTAGTTACTACGTGACTAATTGTGAACAGTGTCAGTCTGCAACAGATCACCCCATTGTTTGTGGGGCAGCACCAGCATTGGGCTCAACTGTCTTCTGTTCTGGCAGCCCTTACCCAGAGACCAGAACTGCATTGGGAGCATATTTCAAGCTGAGGCACATGTAATAATTATTCAGCTAATTCCCTTGTCATTCTGAGACACACTGTTACTAAGCAATGGTAATTACAACTGCAGTCTGTGTACTGCTGTTGTAGTGATTTAAATTAATGAATATTTTATTGTCAACATGCAAAGTCAGAAATACCCATGTTTGTTGTGCAGGCAGTTCTTCAGTGTTTCCTCAACAGAGACAAATAAAATTTACTCCTATGCAAATTTAATTACGATGTGATATGTGACAAAATGAGTGACATTTCACACATTAGAAAGAGAACTGGAAATTTTAAAATGCTAATTTTTAATAAAGCCAATTAACACACACTAGAATTAAATGCAATCTTTGACTCTATCAAATGATTTTCCCATTATTCTTTACTGTGTCATTAAAATTCAAATGTGAAAGAAAGCAAACATTCGGGAAATACTAATTATGAGAACTGAATTCTGACTGCCCTGCAGGGGATTACTGGAGGACCGGGCTAGAAAGAACTCTTTTCATATTCACTCTTAGGGGCCCGCCTCTGTGGTCCATGCAGGCTGGGAATCTCCTGCCTCCATCTTTTGATACTCTGTATCATACAGCCCATTTAATCATAGCAGGAATGGAGATCGTCAAAGAGAAAATACCCAATGTAAGACCATTCACAAGGAAAGGTCCTTATTGCTGTCTAGGAAAGGAATTTTTGATAATACCTTAAAGAAAAAAGAGAAATATTGTTTATTTGCCATGATCACATTAAGTGAATAATTCTCTTTATGGGAAAGTGGAATGAAGCCTTTTGCTCCCCTCTATGGGGCAGGAACAATGTTTTTCTGCTTGTTTGAATGAAAATAATATAGTTAAGAAATTTGTTCAGTCTATGATTATGTAGTATCTATTTCAATCAGACATGCAAAGCTCATGGAGTCTCTTCCAAAGGCGTGATGATATGCAAATGGTGTTGAAACAAAAGAAAACTTCCATTATATTTGATTGAAATTAATTTTGTTAGGTATGATCTGAATCATATTTTTTAGTGTTCCTAAGCCATTGGAAACAACTACATCAGCTATCAGATGTGTCAGTACCACATAATATATTTATATTATATATATATATATATATATATATATATATAAAGTTTTATATATATAACTTTAAAGTAATGATGTGTATGTTCTTTATTATTCTGGATTGCATGTACTTACTTAGTTTTCAATTAACTCTTCAGTATTATTACATTAATGAGTTGTTTTCACACTCTTTGTAATGTCTACCACTTAGTCAGGTCTGGACACAGAGGAAGGCTGGGATCAGAGCAAAAGTGCTGTTAATCTGCTCTGAATTTATGCTGAACTAGAAGACAATTCTTCTTCTCAGCAAAAGGATAAAACACATGGAACTTGCCTGAGAATTCTTCCAACATACAAGTAGTGTGTGAGTGCGTTTGTGTGTGTGTGAGTGAGGGCGCGTGTATACTCTTGGAAAGGGAAAAACGGCAAGACGCTTGTTTTAAAAAAAAGGAGAGTGCCTTTTTTTAAATGAACGCTATCCTCAGATATTTCATCTCTACTATGACTGTAACAATGTTTCAACTTGTTGTTCAATGGACTCTGTCTATTCTCTTGAAATAACGTCTGTTATATTGTTTCTAAAGACTACTACTCCTTCATGGGACACTGCAGTGTGTTTCTGCTTTCGGTTATTATTTTGTTGTTTTCAACTACTGTTTCAATTTCTTTAACATTTTTCTGTAGTAGTCTTAACTTCTGTGACTGAACCTTGAATATTTTTTGACTTTTAGATAGACTTCTTTCTCTTAGGATATTACACAGTTTTATCTAATAGAATGGTTATTCTCTAATTGTAGTTAAAATTGTTCTGTCTCTCTAGCTATTTAAGTGGGGGTTTTGGAAAAAAATATAAACATACCTCAAATCAGTTTAATCTACTTATTTATGTCTAATTTATATACATTGACTAAATAGAGATTATTATATATGCTACCATCCTCTACAATTTGTTTAAAATTCTTTATTAATTACACTTTATTCACTTTGTATCCCCCCTGTGGTTCCCCCCTCCTCCTGTCCCAATCCCTCCCTTCCTCCACCCTCTGCATGTATGCCCCTCCCAAAGTCCACTGATAGGGGAGGACTTCTTTTCCTTCCTTCTGATCCTAGTCAAAATTTCTTTTATGCCTTGTGATAAGGGTCATTTGAACCTCTGTGCTCTTGAGGAAAGTAAGTTCGGCAATTGTTAAGTAAGAGGTTCTATATTTATTTATTATAAATTTATAATTAACTGTATTGTTCAAAACTTATTTTTCCTGCCTGGTATATAACATGTAAGAGAAATGTAGACCAATTCACTTATCCTTATAACTGTACATTTTATTTAATGTGTGGTTGAGGCTGTGTTCTTATTTGCAGATCTATTAACTATATCTGGATGTATCTCATTCTGTGTGAAGCTATCCCACGGTCAGGTGTCCTGAGCCTCTGTGCTCCATTACTGACCACTGTTCCCTTCTCAGCACTACATCTCTGGCCTCTCCTCTGCCGTCCCATCAGGCGCCCCACCATTGCTGTCCTCAGCTCTTCCTGCTGCTCCTTCCCCTCCCTCTTCCACTGCAACCTTCCATTCCTCCTGCTTCACACTTTCGCGTTTGTGTCTGGCTCCTTCAGGCCCTTCAGGGCTGCAGCATCCTTACTCACCACTGAAATTCTAGTAGCCTTGGGGCTCACCAAGGTGGCCAGGATCATCCTCTGCTGCTACCTTGCTCCTGACCAGCAGTACATGTATATGCGAACATATATGTGTATAGAGAGACAAATACATACTGTATACATACTACATACATACATACTAGAAATTTTTCTGATCTCAACAATATTATAGTACTTTTGTCCAAAAAATTTCTCACATCTTATTATGAAAGTGTATAACACTTTTCTCTTTGTAACTGAAAATAAATTGTTTTTCATATAGTATATTTTGATAATGTTTTCCTTTCTATGTTTTTCTTTCTCTTTAGAAAACAAATGGGCAAAAAAATTAAAAAGCAAACAAAGAGAAAAAGCACAAGAAACACATTCACAATCATAAATACACAAAAACAGAAAATATAATATATAAGCAAAAGACCAGTAAAGTAAAAGCAAAAACAAAAACAAAGCAGTAAGAAACAAAACATCCAAAAAACAAAACAAATCTTCAACAATACCACAGAGTTCATTTTGTGTTGACCAACTGCTGCTGGCATGTGGGCCCATCAGTAGGCATGGATTATGTCAGCAGTGAGACTCCAATGAAGAAAACGATTTCTCTTTTCCAAGTAGGTTCTTGGTTAGCTTTGGGAATTTGTTCTGATTACCTTTATCATAAAAAGCAATCAACACAAATTTACTCTTGACATTATTATAAGATATACTGGGATTAACTTGCCTAGAGCTTTCTAATGAATGCACAACAGGTTAGAGAAGAAGATATGGTTCAGTCAGTAAAATAGAGTTCCAGCCCAGAAGCTGCCTGAAAAGTCTGCGTAGGAGCATAGGTGCCCTTATAAGCTCAGCACTGGGGAGATGGACATAGGTGGACCTCTGAAGCCCTGGGGACAGCCTCTGTGTCCTTCTTGGAGACTTCTAGGACACTGAGAGACCCTCATGCTCTATCTACTTGTTCTTCACTGAGGCTCTATCCACTGGTCTCTACATACATGTGCATACACATGCGAGTCTACATGAACACATATACAGATGCACATACACACATACATGCAGGCATGCATAGACACAAATAAAAATAATAAAAGACATTCAATGTTTAAGCATACAGAGAAGCAACAGCCAAGCTTTCCAGCTCATAAAACATAACAATTGCCATGTGAATACTTGTTGGATAAATGGGGGTACTTATGAAGAAACACCAGAAGACAGAAGCAGAGTAAATGCCATGTGAACAGAATGTGAGGGTGTCTTGAACAGGGAACCACTGCAGGGTGTCACCTTGTCAGTACCTAAGTGGAAATGTCACTATCTAAATTTTATTATTGTACCAATCAATCATACATGACAGTTAAGCTACAAAGAGTATTTGTAAAATTTATATCGTATTCTACTATAATTTCAATTGCCTTTCTTGTCCTTGGAAATAATGTTACTGTGAAACCAGATACTAGGGACTAAAAATATACATTTTTCAATAGAGTATGCAGGGGTTACTATAGCCCAATATGGATAAAAACAGGTTTTTAGAAGTAGAATTTTAGAATAGGATCATCAAAAGGCAAAATCAAAGTGAAAAATAATTGTACATTAAATTCATTTTCCCACTGAAAGAATTTTTTAAATAACCAACCAAAGATACACAGTTGGTAAAATTCACTAAGAGAATTTGCAAATTTGACAAAATTCAACACCCATTCATGTTTAAAGTCATGGAGAGATCAAGGATACAAGGCACATATCTAAACATAGTAAAAGCAATATACAGCAAGCATATAGCCAACATCAAACTAAAAGGAAAGGAACATAAATCAATCTCACTGATCAGGGACAAGGCAAAGCTGCCCACTCTCTCCTTATCTCTGTAACATAGTTCTTGAAGTTTTAGCTAGAGCAATGAGACAACTAAAGGAAATAAAAGGGATACAAATCAGAAAGGAAGAAGTTAAAGTTTCACTATTTGCAGATGATATGATAGTATACATGAGTGACCCCAGAAACTCTACCAGGGATCTCCAACAGCTGATGAACACCTTCAGCAAAGTGGCTGGATAATAAATTAACTCAAAAAAAAAAAATCAGTAGCTCTCCTGTATATGAAAGACAAAAGGGCTGAGAAAGAAATTAGGGAAACAACACCCTTCATGATAACCACAAATAACATAAAGTACCTTGGTGTGACTCTAACCAAGCAACTGAAAGACCTGTATGAAAAAAAACAAAACAAAACAAAAAACCAAAAAACAACAAAAAAAAAACAACCTTCAAGTCTCTGAAGAAAGAAATTGAAGAAAATATGAAAATATTAAAGATGGAAAGATCTCCCATGCTCATGGTTCAGTAGGATTAACATAGTGAAAATGGCCATCCTGACAAAAGCAATCTACAGATTCAGTGCAACACCCATCAAAATACCAACACAATTATTTTTACAGACATTGAAAGACGATTCTCCCTTTCATATGGAAAAACAAAAAACCCAATTTAGCTAAAACAATCCTGCTCAATAAAAGATCTTCTGGAGGTATCTCCATCCCAGATCTCAAGCTACAGTATAGAGAAACAGTAATAAAAATGGCATGGTGGAACTAGAAAAGATCATCCTGTGTGAGGTAACCCAGAATCAGAAAGACACACATGGTATATACTCAATCATAAGTGGTTATCAGACATATAATATAGGATAAACTTACTAAAATGTATAGTCCTAAATCAGCTAAATAACAAGGAAGACCCTAGGAAAGATGCTTAATCTTCATTCAGCAGGGCAAACAGGATAGACATCAGAAGTAGAAGATAATGAATAGGACAGGAGCCCTCCACAGAGGACCTCTGGAAGACTCTACTCACCAGGGTATAGAAGGAGATACTGAGACTTATAGTCAAAGTTTGGGCAGAGTGCCAGAATCCTTATGGAAGAAGAGGGAGATGGAGAGACCTGGACAGGTCTCCACAAGGAGAATAGGAACAGAAACTCCACAAGAACAACAGAGCCAAAATACGTGGGTCCAGGGGAGGCTGCAGAGACTGATACTCCAACCAAGGAGCTTGCATGGAAAGGACCTAGACTCCTGTTCAAAGGAAGCCCAGAGGCTGCTCAGTCTCCAAGTGGGTTCCCTAGTAAGGCGAGCAGGGGTTGTCCTTGACATGAACTAGGTGGCTGGCTCTTTGATCACCTCCCCCTGAGGGAGTGCAGCCTTACTAGGCCAGAGAGGAAGACAATGCAGACAGTCCTGATGAGACCTGATAAGCCAAGGTCAGATAGAAGAGAGGAGGACCTCCCCTATCAGTGGAATAGGGGAGGGACACAGGGGGAGAAGAGGAAGGGAGGATAGGATTGGGAGGAGACGAGGGAGGGGGCCCACAGCCAGGATACAAAGTGAATAAACTGTAATAGATAATAAATAATAAAATATTTAAAAAGAAAAAAAGGAGAATTTGCAAAGATCTCACCAGTCACTCTGAGTGGGAGGGGAGGAGCCAATCATTTTGAATGGTGGGGATACTTTTCAATATTCATATATACTACAAATGGATAAAATACAAAGTAAAGCAGCAACCAAATAAAAATTTTAATAGACAGCCAAAAGAATAATTGTTCACACAGTATAATGAAAGCATTAAAAATAAAAAAAAAAATGTTATATTGGTTAAAGTGTAAACTATCACATCTCTAAGTCTGAACTTATTTTTAAGAAATTAAGAAATGTGCAATTAATTAAATTTAAAATTAACAAATTAATAACATATCAGGTAGAATCTTTCAAGAAAACTGATTTTTCTAAAATCAATACAACTTATAAATATCTTGGCAAGATGTCACCTCAACAACTCTGGAAGTTCCTGGCCTTCTGACATTTGCAGGCACACTGTACTTTTGTAGCCAGACAGACTCCATAGCCACCGAAACAAAAGATAAAACATCAAGATCAAATTAATCCAGGCAAATCCAAGATATCTCTGAGGTATGCAAAGGTACCAAGTAATAAAACGCATGCCAGCTTCCCTTACCTGCCTTGACCCATGACATCAGAGCTGTCTCTTATAAAAAGAAGCCCCATTACCTCGTCATGGGGAGCAGGTGTTCCAGAACACAAGGTTTCCATTTTTTGGTATAAAAAGAAAGACTTTGAAATCCTATATTGTGCTTGCCAGGCAGGAGTCTCCAAGAGGTGAGTAGCAGAAGCCTTCAGCACAAAAGCATGGTTGCCAGGCATCTTAACTAAACAGGAGATACTACTCTAATTCCACTTAGATAAGTTACATACACGACACCAAACCCATCCATCTAGGTAGGCTAGGCTTCGTTAGGGAGTTAGCGTAACTTACACCTACCTCTTGTACATGGAAAGTCTACTAGGGGCCTGGGTGACTCTCCAGGACACAAAAACACTAGCTCAGTATTCTGAATTTGGGCACAAGACCAACTCCAAAAGGTAAAACTGAGATACTGCAGAATCAAAACATTTTCACTGCCTCTACCAAGGTGAAATGGCTCTACGCTGTGAAATGGCTGCAAAACGCTGCTTTCCATGTATAGAGCGGAGACATTTCTGACACTAGTGCTGCCTACTGTATACAGAACAGTAAATTATCCACGTATTTCTCCATTTGCCTGTCTACCCACATAAAAACAAGCTTTGGTGGGTAAATAAATAGGCGTACATTTTATTAACATTTGGGAAAATACCTCGCTAATCAGAACAGTAAAAGTATTTCTTTTGTGACTTGCTCATGAGCACCAATTAAATTTAATTGTAATATGCCTACAAACTCAAGAACTCATTAAGCCAATCCAATACATTAGGAAGGGCATGAGGATGTTAACAGGCTGTGATTGCCAGACTGCTGTGCTCAGCTGTGGCATGGCAGGTGGCACCTCCACTGTCGCATGTCAGCATCTATTTTGGTTGGATTGCCTTGGCAGGTGCTCTAACGCTATTGTGTGCCGGCATCTATTCTGGTTGGATGGCTTTGTTGTAGAAACCCCGTAAACAGCACTTTACTTTCTCCAATTCAAGTAGGAATGCAGTGGGTTCTCAAAGCCTTTTCTCCCCAAAGGGTCTATGCCTGTCTCTCCCCTCTCGTCAGCTTGCTTACTCAGGCAATAAACATTGGTCCAGTCTGCAGATTTCACCCCTCACAGTATATTACCTCCTTTTAACTTCCTAAGAGCTCTGTGAGGTAGGGTTGATAATCTATTACTTACTAGGATATGAAATTTAATTCATTTTAGAAAGGGCACTTGGTTCCTCAGGCTGGGTCATTTGTCCAAAGCCACAAGAAGGAGGAGACACTGTCAGAATTCAAAGTAGTTCCGACTAGTGACAGGCCTTTTCATCATGCTTCGAGCCTGGTCGGAATTCTCTGAGTAGGGTATCACAGGGACATCTTTATTCTTCTGGACAGAGCTTGTGATTCCAGAGCATGCAAATAGGCCATGAAAAGGATGACTCTATCAGACAATGCCTGACAAACCCAAGGCCGCTTTCTCTCTCTGCCCGGCCATTGTGCCAGTACTGGTTGCCAACAGTCCTGTGGAAAATCAGCTGAGAAGCTGCTGAGCTCTTGGTGTCCCTCACATTGCTTCTCAAACGGGTTTTAAACTTGTGCTTAAGCAAAATCATCAGCAAGAAGGCAAAGCCTGTGCACATGCCAATCACGCCTTCGCCGCTTTAAGAAATATCTAACGACAAATGTGGGAAAGGTCAGTGTGGACTAGGCAGTCGATGAAGAAATAACGTTCAACTCAGGAAAAGGTGAGCGCATATTTCCTCCCTTCTTACAGTAGTTTAATTTGAAATGATCCTCTAAAAAGTAAATTTCTTAAAAATGATCCCATTTACTTTCAAACAAATGAAATATTTGGAGTTTTTCTAACTATTAAAGGAGAGAAAAGCAGAGAATAATTCTGGAACCTAACTGGAAAGCTTATATGATTGGCTGGTGAATAATCTTGGTAATCTTTGCTGCTCATGAACCACAAATTCAGCTTCAGCTTTTAATTGAAAAGATAGTTCTTAATATTTCTCTTGATCTTACAATATTCCTGTCTTACACTAAATAAAATATAATCACATTCCTGGAGATTCTTCTTTTAAAAAAGCTTTTAGCAGGAGACACTTTTTTTTACTGGATACATCAATTTAGTTTAATTGTTACAACAAAATACCGGAAGTAGGCTAACTTCATAAACAACAGCAACAAGGTCTTATTTTTCACATTTTGGGAAGTTCAAGGAGATTGTGTCACAGAATCAGCTGAGCTGTACTGAGAACCTCATGGCAAATGGTGTCCCAATACCAGGAGTGAATATAGGAATAAGAAGAAAAATATAACAAAAAACACTTCTCCAAACAGGATGCAGAGAGCAGTCCAGAGGCTGGACTTGCTCTTTCTGTATGAAGTCTTGGGGTTCTGAGAATTACCCTTCCAAGAGCAGCTACCGCAATGAACTGATGACCTTCCATTACGTCCCACCTTTTAAAGATCCCACCACCTTTCAGCATGGACACGCTAGGGACCAAGACCCCCTCACATGAAACTTTGGGAGACACACGTCATCTGAAAGCATCACTAGATTGCTAACACATCACATATCTTTCTTGATTTGGAATTGTCCAGGATGGTGCTGAGGCTAGGAAGGCCTAGCTAGTCAACAATCATCCTGGGATCTTCGTCACACAGAACATTCACTTATGAATTAGCTAGATATTTTTAAAATGCCAAAGTAAGTAAGAATATTAAAGAATCAGGTCATACAAACACTCTAATGACACTCTACTTCTGTGAGTGAGGCTAAATCCTACCGCCACTGAACAGAACAACTTGAGAACAATCTAATCCTGTCAGGACTTGGTGGACATTGTTGACAATGTGGGCTTTACGTAGAACTGGGCTGACCATCCACAAGTCTCTTAGGACCTGTAGTCATTCACAGATTAATATCTGCTGGGTGAGCCTGTAGGATTTTGCTTTTTGTCAGTGGTAGAAGGTTGAAGATTATACACCATTAATGCCATTTCATGGCAGATAAGAACCGTCTTCTCTAGAAAACAGCCAGGACTAGAAAGATGTTCATTATCTAATGTTAAAACCTGCTGATCTGGCAGATTCTAGAATAACCTTAAAATCCCTAGCTGAGTGAGCGCCCTACTTTTCTAGAGGTCCTTCATGTAGCTCAGCCCAACACATCTGGGATGCCAGGACACAGTCGAAGTCAGGACACAGTCAAAGTCAGGACACAGTCACAGCATTTCTTAAAAGTGTTAATGAATTGATTTAGGGAGATTAGCTGGCAGATGTGAAAGTTCTTAAGCGTGGGTCACATTTAAGGATTTTATATAAAATTGACATAACTATTATCTGAATTGTGAATACCGGCATCCTTTATTGCTTGACTCTATTAATCACTTCAGAAAGAAGAGTTAGGGATATCTCCGTGTGTTAAGCAGAGTCCATGTGTAGGGACTTAGATATGCTACTTAAAGCTTCCCAAGGCAATTGAGTCATAGGTGAATTTGGGGAATGAAAAGTATAATTTTATTTCAGTATCTGTATTTATTGGAGACATCGTGTGTGTGTGAGATATTACATTAGAACGCTACTTAGCAACTATAGAGAAAATGGCCCACTCTTGTGTAGCTATCCAGCAACCTAAGAGAAAGCAGAGTAAGTAGACTGCTGAAGAGCAGTGGGTGGCACGGGGATGGGATGTGGATACTGGAATGAGGTGTGACAAGAGCAGGAAGTCCAATCTTACGATAAGATGGTTGCTGGAAAGTATCAGCCCTGTTACAAGGTGAGAGGAGAAGCTATGCAGATACAAGAAAACACGATGCCCAAAGAAAACAGCTGGCACACAGTTCTAGCAGCTCAAAGATGTGTTTCTTCACCTCTCTGTAAGGTCTGTGACATGGTTTAACGGCCATGCTTAGAGGTGTTATGAGAAGTAACCACAAGCCCAGTCATGGCAGTCAAAGGTGTTGCCATCCAGCTAGCTATTTTATTTTGTCCTAACCAGTGAGCGATCGCGGCTAAACGAGGGAACGGCAGCTTTCATATTCTCCAGCATTTGCCAGTAGTGATGCATGGCTGTGGAGGTTGAGCAGCAGGAGCAGCTGGAGCAGACAGCATGATTAAGAGGTACTGGGATCCTCAGTCCTCCTGCTACAAAAGCGTTACAACACCAGAGAAAGCCTAGGAGTTTCGACTTCTGGTCCCTGACAGCACCATTGGTATAGTGCCAGGCCTAGGGTTCCTAGAGAGGTGTTCTTCCAGTGAACTCAAACATCTGTGCTGAACACATAAAGGGCACAGTCCTAGAAGACCACCAAAGCACCACATGGCTGACGCTCTGCCAAATATCAGCATATTTTAATTTCATGTAAAGAAAAGGCAATGTAAGTGTAAGTCGCCCTCTACACTACTCTCTGCTAAGCTCTGTAACCGTAGGTACCAAACATTTGGAGTGAGATGTTGTCCAAGAGCCAACACGTTTTATTAAAGGAAGACGATGAGGGAAGCAACACTGGGGAGAAGAAAAGCTGTTATTGCTCTGACAATATCAGAAAATTTGATAAACTAAACTAATATATATATAATTTTATATGTGTTAAATTATATATATACTAAAATAAAATATACTAAATAAATATACTAAATATACTAAAATCAAATTATATATACTATATACAATTGGATATAATATATAATAATAGTGGAAATTAGATAAGCTAATATAATTTATATATATTATTTTATATGTTATATATAATATGTTATATATTATATATTAAACCAATATATAAGTATATAATATATACTATAGGTTTTATATGTAATATGTGTTAGGTATTATATATTATTATATATTATTTTAGTTTATCCAATTTAACTAATATGTAACGTATATATATGATGTATGTATTTTACTCCTGGAAGTGTTATTCTGGTTTAGACCAGAATGCCAAGTACTTTATGTTCTCACTTCAGTGGCCAGGCATGGAAATGACTTGATGTACTTTTTCATTCCTCTGCCATAGCTTCCGACTGTAGTTACTACTGATGTTTTGAGGATTTATAAATAATTCACATCATAAATGTTTTGGTGAAATCCATAAATATGAGAATATTGAAAATAAAATTATGTTTTATGGACTTTGGATTAATAAGCTATCTCATTATTAAAAATCTCTAGCATTCAAAAATAGGGAAATGGTCAGTGAGTTTTCACGTGCCCATTACCAGTTTCAATAACTAATAATACATGGCTATTTATTCTACCTTGGATCATTTTTATTCACTTGATTTTTTAAAAGAATCTCTAAGATTTGCAGATAGGCACTCGACCATCAGTTGCTGTAAAACTGTATGCTTCGGTCGGTGAGTGCAAACAGGCAGGACCCCTTGTCTTACCCAGACGTGCAGAAGAGTGTGGGGTCAGAATAACTGAATAGTGCACGGAATGCTTCTAGCTTTTACCGTAAATGGAAACAGGGAAAGGCAAAATAGAAACTGCTGCGGGCACTTTTTATTTTACAGAAACTTCAGAAGTCACACAAAATCATTTCTTTGGCACCAACCACACTCACTGCGCTAAGGGTTACATGGGATGTTAGGGTAAGTGTTACTCTGGGATATGACTACTCAGAGGTAAATAGCATTGAAGGAATTATTTTCAAATATTTTGAGATTATAATTGCATCATTTTTCTCTTCCTTTGACTCTGTCAAACCCTCCGATGTATCCCCTACTCTTGGCTCTGTTTCCAAACCATGGTCTCTTTTTGTTACGTAACTATTTGTTTATATACAGCTAATTGCCACTGCATGTTTAAAGTAACTCTTGGGGCGAGCAGGGGAAAACAGCTGGCGCAGGGCATGAAGCGCTTGCTGTGGAAGCATGACAACCTGAGCTTGGTGTACAGAATCATGACTCCCATGCTCCCAAGAAATCCAGGTTTGGGGCACCTGTGTTCTAGCACTGGTGGGAGGAAACAAGAAGACACACACATACATTCTACCCATACATGAAACTTACACAGAAACACATGTACATACGAAGAGGATAAGCTATGTCATTATAAAATAATAAAATTGTTGACGACGTACTATCTGTAATTACACATGAAATAAATAGGACTTTTCTATAATCCGGTATGTTTCCATTGTCCATATTTCTCAGTGTTCCCCCATTTTTAACCACTGACTACAATCTGAATTAAGCTAAGCCGATGCACTAGACGTAGTTGAAAGAATTCTGGAGTCTCTTTTCATCTCTCTACTTTTTCACATATTTCATAAAAGCAGTGCTCATTTTCTGCAGTTTTCCTCATTCAAGTCAGTGCCGGTTAGAGCCCCTTGAATTAGCCTAATGTGTTTCTCCGAATTTGTGAGTTTTTTTTTTTTCTCACCTTGGAGTTAGAGCTAGATTTGGATTCAGTTTCAGGTTCCAATTCTCAGCAAATGACTTCATGTCTCCCGTCCCTGCAGACATTCAGTTTCTAGCTGCCTTTGATGGCGATAGGCAATGCTTGCCAGGGGCAGCCTCTCATTTCACAGGACTCCAAAACACGCCTACTGAAATTTCTGTAACTCTTAATTTGATACTTGAGATTTGTCAATTAACTTAAACTTCGTCTTATCAATTATTTACTAGCAGATAGAGTTTGTTAATGAGAGTTTGAGAAAGTTTTGAGTTCATCATTCTACACAAATCATTTTCATTTGTGTAGAATGCCTGAATTCTACACAAAGACTAATAATGAGGTTTGTTTTTTTTTTTTTTTCAATACATGACACTATATTTTGAGTGTATTTGCTAACAGCATTAATTTGGTCTTTAAAAAGTTTTTTGAGAATTTCCAGCATGTGTATTGTTTTGTTGACATGCAACCTACTTTTCCCCAGTTCCCCTGAAGCCTCCAATATGTCACACCATCCTAGTTTTATGTCCTTTTTTATACCCCACTGAATCCAGTTATTGCTGTCTCTATGTGCACACTGGGGACACACCCACTGGAACATGGGCCATTTATGAGTGGCCATGACATAAAGGAAAATGAGTCTCTCCACCAGCCGTCACTAGCCAATAGCAATTCAGTATCTCACAGGGCGTGGGATTTTGTGATTTCTACCCCCATCACTGCTGGAATTGGACTTACCGATCTTGTGCAGGAAACCATAGCTACTGTGAGTTCGCAAGTACAGTGCCCATGTTGTATCCAGAGGACTGCAATTTATAGCATTATCCAGTTCTTGCTTTCCATACCCTCTTCCATGACATACCCTAGGCTTTGGGCATGAAAGACTGTCATAGATGTCCCAGGAAGGACTAAGTACTCAGCCAGGCACAGCGCTACACACCTATAATCCCAGCACTCTGCGAGGTGGATCTCTGTGAGTTCAAGGCCAGCCTGGTACAAAGCAAGTCTGGGACAGCCAAGGCTACACAGAGAAATCCTGCTGCCCATTTCTATAGAGTTAGTCTTTCTTTCTAGGCCTTTTGGGGGATGGGGCACACAGAAGAATATTGTCTCAGAAAAATCAGACCAAGAGCTTACATGGTTATTTAAATTTTAACTTGATATTTTAAGGTTTTTACTTGACCTCTTTGATACTGTTTTAAAACTCATGTACTCAGGATCTTCATTCTAACTACAGTAACCACATATTAATTCTGTTGACAAGATTATTATAATATATTATATACACAGAAACATCTTCAAAAATATAGCTTCAAATAGGATAGCAATATTATTGATAACAGTATTGAGAAGTATGAAGCCAGTGGATCTCACGGTGGTTCTTTTAATTCTCAGGATATACTTTCTAGATTACATAGTCAAACAGTTACATTAAAGATGACAAATCTATGTTATATAATCATATTCATTAATTTAATATTGGTTTCTTCCTAAGTACTGTTCTTATAAATTTATGTTTTTTAATTGTACAACATTTATGTAATTCAAATGTAAATTTAGAGAAATTACTTTTGCCACCTCATAGATAATACATATCTTTAAATTTTTATACAATACATTTAGATCATTTTCTTTCCCTTCATCTAACAACTCCCAGATCCTACCCCATTTTTTCCTTTCTTACTTCTATGTTTGTCTTAAATATATTGTCTTACAGGTGAGATAGCTCAGTAATGTAGTGTTTGTCTCATATGTACAAGTCCCTGGGTTCAATACCTGGTCCTTCCAAATAAAACGGACTGTCCTCAAATAGACTCCTTGTATTACTTGTCACTTTCCTGTAACTTAGTCAGAACTAGCAATTGCTATTTTCTTTAAATGTCTAACATTTACCTTCCTCATATAAGTCCATTTGGGACAGTGTCTGCTCCATTCACTGAGGTACAGACAAATATTCATGTAAATTCCAAAACATAGACCCCCAGCAAAAAAAGAAATTAAAAGTTCTTCTACTATCTAAGCATTAAGAAGTAACTTTCAGTCTTTTCATCCTCGGATTGTAAAAAAAACTCCTGTAAATTGGCTCACATTTTAAAATGTGAAAGCCTTGAAGGACCCAATTACTCTAGGTCATGGCACACCATTGTATCTTACACAAGTGATTTCAGAAGCACCCTCACTTCAACCCGGGCCCAGCTAAGATTCCTTCTTCATGGAGCAACACAATCTGGATCTCTGGGGTCCTTTGAGTTTGGTCTCTTGCTATGTGTCAACAGGCAAGGCAAACAAAGGTCCAATGCATAAATAAAACACAACTTGACATGAAGCTTCCAAACACTAAATTGCTTAAGTTTTCCTCCAAAACTCTTAAATTTCTCAAGCACCTCCAAAAAAGATTGCTTTGAACAGTGCTGAAGAAAGCATCCAGGCTTCCCTGACAATGGGGGAAGTCAGTGCTCAAGTGACAGCAGGAAGCATCATGGACACAGTCTCCAAGAGGACTTGCCAGTGTAGTCCCTTTAACGTCAAAGACCACAGATAAATTCAACTGTTTTTAATTAAAGTCTCTGTAGGCTTAACAACAGGAGAAGCTTCCGAGCCTTTTCAGCCCACAGATAAGTAATTTACCAAGCAGAGTAAGTGTGAAAAATATCAGAGCTGTAGGGTAGCCATATAATCCCTAAAAGTAATTAGTAAGAGATTATGACCTGGCATTCAAATCACAACAAAAGGCCCTGTTATCACAGCCATGACCTATATATGTATTTATGTGATGCCATTGAAAAAGTCATTTACTAAGATGCACACACACACACACACACACAAAGAGAAAACAGCATTGTTTTAAAATCACCATGATGCTGCCTGTGATGGTAATATTTAAATGTAATGCATTTTAATACTTCTATTTGGTTCCTGCACTTAATAATCAGCAAAAATATTTTTAAAGTGTTATTTTAAAAATATAAAGTGTCATTTTTGTTTTATTTTCAATACAAAATCACATGGGCCTCAATAATACTGAGAAAAAATCGTCAAGACATGTCGTAAAGGAGGTTAGAGCTTTTAATCTACATTGGCCTCCATGGTGAGGAAGACCTTTCAGGGTTCTTTAGTCCATTATCTTGGCAGAAACTCTGCACTTACTTCTGTAAGTTGACCAAAGCAAATTACAAAAGAGTTTATTTGGGCTCACAGCTCCAAAGGCAACATTTATCACGGTGGAGCTTGGCCAATAAGTACCAGACATGGCTGCAAGGGGCTGGGGACTGGGAATTCACATCCTGAACTGCACACAAACACACACACACATACACATGCACACACACACACACACACACACACAGGGGTGAGGTGAGTGAGGCAATAACTCTCACAGTCACCCCATGCTGACATTCTTCTTACAGTCCAGCTGTACTGCCTAAACCTGGCCTATCAGAGCCACCAACAGGAGACCATGTTTTCAAATGCTCAAGCCCGTGGGGGACATTTTTCATCTAAGCTACTCTGATCCTCTTTCCTAGTACATCTCCCTCCTGCCTCAAGTCCTTTAATTTTTTTTCAATCATTTAGGAACAATTAATGCTTCCCATATGTGCTTTACATATATGTGAGATTATCCAGGAGAACAATGTCAGTGACCATTCCCCGAGGCAAAGAAAATGTATCTTTCCAGCAGTCATCAACTGCCAATAATAGTCCCTCACCCAAGAGTTGGGTCTTGGAATCCCTTCTCCTCTATGCTATTACTTTTAATTGGCTTGACTCTGTAGTAAATTGGCTTGATTCCTGTAGGTAACCACAGTTGCAAAATTCATGTGTGCAATAGTTATAACATGTCACTTTATGCTCATTAAAGGAACAATGAAATAGAAGATATTACAATTCTACACACGCATAATAAACACAAGCACTTCCAATTTTATAAAAACAAATCCCACTAGATCTAAAAATCATAGATTAAGCCCAGCACAATGATAGTAAAAGATTGTTAACACCCCACTCTGAAGCAATCTGTGAATAGATGCTTAACTTCATAGTTAATTAGTTTAGAACTAGTTTTAGATTCTGAGAACAGAAGAGAGATAAGCATGTCTTCATAACAACTCATGATCCTTGGATTACTTTAAGTATGGATGCTAAGAAGGTGCCAGCTTTGGTGACAAGCTGCTCAGGTAAGAGTCATAGCTCTAATATATAGTAATTATTAATGAGCTTGTGCCTCACATTGAAGTTAATAATAGCTCTTACCACATATGCTTGTGAGAAACGAACGGTGGCTAAGCAAAGCTGCTAATGCCCTGTTTTGACATTGTGATCTCTAATAAGCTTCAATGATTATTATGTGTTGATGTCAATCATGAAGCATTGCACTCATGACTTTATTGAGCCAAGAATCCATGTGACTTTATCAAAAACAGAAGGTTTTAACATTAGATAATGAACATCTTAAGTTAGCACAATTGATTATTCTAAAAAAAATATCATTTAGGAATATTTCATTATTTATATTTCTTCTTATCCCCAATTTGAGAGTGAATCTTTGGGGTATATCTTTTTTTTTGTGAAAAGTGTTTTAGTAATTTGTTTTTATAAGGTAATTTTATTTACATTTTTGAGACGAGGGATGTTTGATCGATTTTTAGTTTTCTTAAATAGCTGAATTAACTGGAGACAATGCCATCTCCAACTAGATGGGCTAATTTGTTTTTCTCTTTCTAAACGCCTCTCTCTCAAGTCCACCTGCATGCACTTGCTTTTTGTTCCTTTGATAGGCTCATCCCCACCACACAGTGTTTCCTTGAAGCTTGATTGCAGTGTGTCAAAACTGCTGGGCTCTAATCATGAGCCGCTTTTCAAAGATTCAATTGCTTCCCCATAGCTGAATACTTCCATCCATCTACAGACTGTTACTGTCAGAACCCTGCTGCCTCCTCCTGTGAGGAGTTCCCCAGCTTCGTTTCCTTTAGCAGCTTAATGAGCACTTTGAGTGCTTCTACTGTTTACCCTGGGAGGCCAGGGCCACGGATCCCTCCAAGTCTCAGACTCCTTACCCCAAATTAGAGAGAGGAAAAAGGAAGTTTCCCCTTCTCATCCCACCGTTCCATCTCCCGGCAGATCGGACAGGTTCTCTCCGCCCTCGGAAACTGGCTATTACTAATGCTGCATCCTGCCTCCTGTACAGAACCAAATGTAATTTTTGTGGAGTCCTGTTGTGACAGCAGATCTGTCACCTGCCAAAGTGGCCAGAATGGGGAAAGCCTTCAAGGACCACAGAGGAGGAAAAATGAGTTGAGTGTACAAAAACCATTTACTTGCAAACTTCCATCTTCAAGATTTCTTTTTCACTTTTCCTGGTTATTTGCCTTCATTCACCACAGACAAATCAGGATAGTAAGTCACATTTTCTGTGTTACAATTCACAACCTCTGACCACTGGTGGGTATGGACTAGGTAGTAACTCACTTCCTCTTTTCTTCAGCCCCACTTACATAAGCTTCCTAGGGGAGGTAGAATCATAGTGTCCCAAGTACAATTACATTGTTGCTTTTCAGAATCCTTATGGAGCACCACATCTATCCACCTATCATCAACAGAGAGGTCAACTCTCATGAGGCTTGAACTTGCAGAGTCTCCATTTGTAAGGTGGGAGACTGGGAAAATCTCTTAACCTTGTTAGCCACTGCTAACTGTGTATAATGTGATTAAAAAAATGTAGAAAGTGATTAAAATGGCAAAATTAGCTCCTGGGACTAAATATTGATAGAATAAGCACCCAGCATGCTATGGAACAACTAATATACAGTTAGTATGTCTCAGTCTTTAATATATCTGTTAGTGTGTCCCTAATATTTAACATTTATTTTTAAACTAAAAGAAAAATTCTATCTTATCCATATAAATCTCAATGCATCCAGCCAATAGTTTCTTAATGGCTCTTTTAGGGGGTTGGAGGGATGGCTCAGTGGTTAAGATCCCTTACAGAGGCCCTGAGCACAATTCCCAGCACAAACTACCATGTATAACTGTAGTCGCACGGGATCCAATGCCCTTCCCTTATGTGGTATACAAATGTACATTCAGTCAAAACACCCATATAGCTCCTCCTCCTTCTCTTTCTTCTTTCTCCTCCTCCTTCTCCTCTGCTGCTACTGCTGCTGCTGCTTTTGTTTTTTGGTTTTTTTGTTTGTTTGTTTGTTTGTTTGTTTGTTTGTTTTTGAGACAGGATTTCTTTCTGTAGCCTTGGCTGTCCTAGATTCACTTTGTAGATCAGGCTGGCCTTGAACTCACATAGATCTGCCTACCTCTGCCTCCCCGAGTGCTGAGGTTACAGATTCGTGCCATTGGGCCAGGCTTTTTAATTGCGATAAATTTAGATATTATAAAATATTCTGAGATAGATAACCTGGTACAAATATCTGCACATCTGTGACTACATTCATATTTGAAATTGTGGTGGTTTGAATGAGAATGACCCAAATAGACTCACATATTTGCATGATTAGGCCTCAGCTGGTGAGCTGTTTAGGAATCTTTAAGAGGTATGGCCTTATTGGAGGAGGTGTAGCCCTGTTGAGGGGGGTGTGCATTAGAGATAGGCTTTGAGGTTGCAAATCCCCAACCCCCACCCCACCCCACCCCACATAAACACATGCATACACTCACACACACACACACACACACACACACACACTGCCTTTGGAACAGTATGTAAACCTTTCTGCTACTGTTCCAGCATCATGCCTGGCTGCTTCCTGCCTTGATGGTCATAGACTAAGCTTATAAAAGTGTAAACAATTCCCCCCCCCCAATTAAAAGCTGTCTTTTAAGAGTTGCCTTGGTCATGGGGTCTCTTCATAGAAGTAGAACAGTAAATAAGACAGAAAGACTTCCAAAAGTGTCAGTAATCTTAGAAAGTTTGAGCAATCACCCCAGTTTTGTGCTCCCTGTTATTCTGCTTAATTTTATTAGGCAAGTGTCTCAGCTAAGGCTTCTATTGTCGCGGCAAAACACCCTAACCTAAAAGAAAGTTAGGGAGAAAAGGGTTTATTTGATTTACACTTTCCATACTGCTGTTCATTGTCAAAAGAAGTCTGGAGAGAAACTCCAACAGGGCAGGAAGGTGGAGGCAGACACTGAAGCAGAAGTTGTGGAGGGGCGCTGCTTTCTGGCTTTCTCCCCATGGCTTGCTCAGCCTGCTTTCTTACAGCACTCAGTACCACCATCCCAGGAATGGCACCAACCACAATGGGCATGGGCAGGGCTCCTACCTGTCAATAACTCACTAAGAAAATGTCCTAGAGCTGGATCTTACAGAGGCATTTTCTCAACTGAGGGCTCCTCCTCAACTGAGGAGCCAATTGTGTCAAGTTGTATCAAGTTGACATACAACTAGGCAACACAGCAAAAGTTAAAGTTCTTATACTATCTAAACATTAAGAAGTAACTTTCTATTATTTCATCCTAGAAATGCTTGCCATAAATAAATGCAAAGATTTATTTATCTCTTCCACAAAAAGCAAAGGGCTTACTAATTATGTGCCCCCTCAAAGAAAACAGGAGATGTAAATGTTACTTAGAAATAGAAAGCTTCCTGCTGATGAAAAGACCATGTGTTGGTAACAAGTTATAGAGAAATTAAGCTAGAACTAAAATGGAAGCATCCTCCCTGTACTTACATAGTGCTGGAAAAGGCTGCTGGGGAAGAAAAATCATCACTGATCTAACTCACCTGTGGACCTTATGAACCACAGCACAAATACTGCCTGGGAAAGATGGTCTGTTTCAGTAAGTAGCACAATTCCTGATGGTAATCCACAGCTCTCTGATTAGATCTGAGGCTGGTTTCAAGACAGAAAATTCATGCCTAGTACTAGGCCTGCTCAGAAGGCCACAGCTGGAGAGGTCTTAGGTCCTAAAACTTTACTTTGCTCAGCTTAATAATACGGTAGCAAACTGCCTTGTAGTGTTTATTTTTATACCTGTCGGAATTGCTACTCTCAGTCTTAATCAGCGAGGCTTCTCTCCGAAATGATCAGTGTGAGTGCAGGCTCACAGCCGCTTGAGGTGATAAGAATAAGTAAGATGGATTGCTCAGCCCTTAGTAAGACATTTAGTCCATTCCTCTGTAAGGGTCAGAGAGCATCCTGGAAGAAGAAAAAGAAGCAGAAGCAGAAGAAAAAGAAAAAGAAGAAGAAGGAATGTTTAAAAAAGTATAGGGAGACGTCTGGAAAATGCTATCGTCTAGGCAAAAGAAATAGTGTAAATAAATATTTTTTTTTAAAGAAAAAGAAATAGAATCTTTGAGGATGTGCTTAAGGGTCATGAAGGGACTCCAATGTAAAAGTCTGATCTGAGAAAAAGAAATGAACCCCGAAACAACCAAACCCTCAGGTAAGACAACATAGAAACATTCCAGATGGCAGCCATGTGACCACAAAGGCTAAATGATGTACCTTTAAGCCAAGAATCCCAAGAATGCTTGTTAATTTGAGAAGCTAGATAAGATTTGGAAAGATTCAGCTTATAGATTTCAGCCAGAATGTGGTCTTGCTAACACCTTGTTTACAGACTTTCAGCATCCAGAACGGACACAGACAATACATTTTTGCTATTTAAAGCCACCTACCTCACGGTCTTTTGTTAATGTCAGCCCTAGAAATCAATAGTTTGTTTCTGCATCAATTTGGCAATCAGATGCTTATCTGATGACTTGTGTCCTTATAAGAAGAGCAAAATTTTTGCATAGACATACCAAAGAGAGAATTAAGAAAAGCCACAGCCAAAGGTTGCACATATATCTATCTGCGTGCTTAGGGAGATACAGGATTCAGGAAACATGAAAGAGGAAAGGCTGGATTTTCTCCCTACAGGAGGAAGAGGGAGGGAGGAGACAGACGGAGAGAGTGTGACATCTCCAACCACTGTACCTCAGGCTTGAAACCCTCACATTTATGAACTTCTTTTGCAGTAGCTCTCAGCCTTCCTAATGCTGCGACCCTTTAGTACAGTTCCTCATGTGGCAGTGTCCTGCAAACATAAGTTTCTTCATTGCTACTTTATAAATGTAATCTCGCTAGTGTTATTAATGATAATGTAAGTATCTGATATGTGGCTCCTGTGAAGGAGTCATTAGATCCCTGAAGGGGTCTCAACCCCTGGGTTGAGAACTGCTGATCCGGTGTTTTTTGGGTTAGGAATACAGCTCATTGCTAAAGCACTTGACAGGGGCCTGGGGCCTCTGTACCCTCCACTAAAAATAAACAAATGAGAAATAGTCTATTGTTTTAAATAACCTACTTTAATGAGCTTTGTTTATGGAGACCGGCGATCTCTACCCTCACAATCCACCACATCTTTTTCATGTCGTACACACCTCTGGGACAATTCGATGTCTCCCTGTTGGAGACTGGGGAAGGATTAACACTGATGTTTGATTTTAGACCTACCACTGTAGAGTCCTAGATGGAGAGGGTAAAGGCCCAGTCGAGTAGGGGAGAAAGATGAAAAACAATGTGATATGACAGGTTAACATGCTAACTATTACAACTCAGTCAGCTCCAAAACAGAATTGGTGTTCACCGTGGAAACAGAAAGATATGTGCAAAGAAACTGTGCCAAGCTGCAGGGAACAGTCTGTGGAGAAGAGGGGGCAGAGGACTCACTGTTCACCTGATTCCCTCTGAACACTGGCCTCTAACACTACAGTGACTTCATAAAGATAACGCTCAAGTTACCAATACCCAACACCTTTGGCCTCAACTTCACAAGCCAGACCCCACATTCTCCTGAAATTCATGGAGATCCATGCCTAGGAGGAAAAGCTAAAAACTATGATACAGGGCTAGTTGCCATGGCTTGGAGAGTGAAGTTATAGCAGCTGTGCTGGAGCAAATGGCTAAAGACACCGAGAGAGGATATCTCAGAGACAAAGGTGAATAAGGACTGTCTGATACATAACCTGCCAGTTTTCTAGCTGGAGCAGCTCATCCTTTGATTGTCTACCCTGTAGCTCATAGTAACTGTCCCAGCTGTAATCTGAATTGCTTAGCTTTATGTGTACACTGTTGAGACAGAGACCAACGTTGTTTAACATGACCCCTGTGTTTAATGTTGTGTTTCCTTAAGCCCCTTCCACAGCATGTCGCCTTGCAGCAATCTCCTTGCAGTGCATCCCTTTGTAAGCCATCCCTTGCAGAGGACTGCTTTGCAGACCATCCCTGCTGACCGCCCCTTGCAGACCACCCTCTTCCTCTCCACTGCAATCCCAGTGCTAAGCTCCTGTGGTCCTTGCCTTCTGCATTCCACTATGCTTTTATCCAGAATCTTCCTTCCTGTTGTCTGACTTGCTTCCCTTAGATAACTCCTAATGTTTCTTCAGATCCCTGCTTATTTGCTGTTTCTTTAGGAAAAAATATCTCCCCTCCTTAGTCTAGTTAACATAATTATAGAGGAAGGATCGGAACCTCTTCTGATTAAAAATGTTAGTTTTGGAATGGCTGGGATGTTTTTTTTCTTTTAACTCGCTTAGGCCTTGAACCATAAACCTGTGATTTCTCCATGAATGATGTTATCTTAATGCAATATTTCATTGTGGTAATTCTCAAGCTACCACTGTGATATGATTTATTTACATGAATAATGTGGGGGAAATTGAGCATTGTAATGAATTCACCATAAACCCAGTGTAAATAAAAACTTTATGTGGTAATACAACCTCATATCTCATGCAATCCATTTGCATAATAGTGTTTAATTATAGTCAGAATACTGTAAAAAGGTTAGATAGTGAGGGCAGAATTCAGAAGTTCAGTGGATGAAATAATCATACAAGGCATATGTTAGTTGGAGCTATATAATATTTAACCACATTTGTATGTTGCTTTTGTAATAAACAAAGTTGGTGCTTTGTTTAGAAACTATACAGCCTAAATATAATTTGATATCTGTTATTTTAAAATATTAAATTATATTTTGTGTTTAAAAATTAAAATGTAACAGAATATTTAAGTAGGGACATGGTATCTTAACTCTTGAACCTGTGAGATCTTGTTTGGGTTGAGATTGGTTCCTTTGTCAATGACTCCGATCTGACGCTGTGGACATCGGGGACTGGGCTGCCTCCCAAGCTACCATGTTCACATTTATTGGGGCAAACATCTGCAGAAACGAACACGGATCAGGTTGGGGCTGAATGGAGGGCACAGGCTGTCCAAACTATGAGGAAAGTAGTACTTAAATGTAACAGTTTTAAAATGTTAATAACAAAAAATAAGTGAGGAAATTGATACTGGCTTTGGATGAAAGGATAGCCCTGCATATAGAAGCATTTAGATAAATTCTTATCTGTTAAATTTATAATATATATATATATATATCACATATATACATATGTTAGAGAGCTACTAGTGTTTCTAAGAATAATGTTTAAAATATGAATCATAATGACAAACAATGGAACACAGGGTTAGGAGATGAACATTAAAGAGAACTAGATTTTTGAGTAAACCATAAGCAATATTGAGAAGCTGGAATTGATGAGTTTAAATATGAAAGAGCTGTTTCATATCTTCAGATCCACTTGAGAGGAAAACATCAGAGCCGAAAGTAGTTACACAGTAAAAATCTAAGGCTGATATTCTCACCACTGAGAAATGTATGTTGAAAAATGGAGAATTCTTTTTATTTTTGCTAACTGGGTAAGGAAGATGAAAACCTCTAGAGGTGGAGAGCATCTGTTGTACTGTATTAGGTACTCTCAAGAAGCATGAGTCCTGTGCAAAGCTCTTTAAAGTGGGTTCTGATCTTGGCTGTACAACTTGTGTTTCCACATGCAGCAAGAGAAGAAATGATGCTGTAGAGAAGGAAATTGCCAAGGAATTAGGATGTGTATTCTCTTGAAACAGTTTCACCTGCTATGTAGAAAGGGCTAAAGTAGCTTCTTCATGAATAAGAGAGTTTATGTAGATGGACAGTCTTCTAAGATGCAAAGAATGTAGATAAGACTCCCCAAACGGAAGAAATACTGTGAAAACTGATCATTGAGATTACCATGAACTAAAGCCTCTGGAGAGTAAGAAAATAATCAGCAGAGTGAGGAGACAACATACAGAATGAGAGGAAATGTTTTCCAAGAACTCTTATAGAAATGAAAAATATAAATAGTGATATTGTGCTCATGAGGTTTCAGATAGGAATGGAGACTGTTAGGAATTCAACTACAAGCCTTTCACATCATGTTCTGGCAAAGACAATGTCTATGATTTGTCTGTGGACTGAAACTTTTGGGGAAGAGAAGATAAAAGGTGATGGGCTAGTTAATGTAGCAAAAGAAATTTCTAAATGTCATTGCAGCACTTGGACTAGGGCACAGGTTGTGCTTCCTGCATCAAGAGTTGAGAGAAATCTAGAGCGTAAGATGTGAGCAACTTGTAACTAGTGTGTGAAAGAAACCATGGCTTATGAGATTATCACCAATAAAATGTACCCAAATATAAGACAACCAAAAATATTGATTGAAGGCATCTCAGAAATCACCAAGCTCATGAACTCCAACTGACTTAAAAGCAAAGAGAAAGGGGTTGGTGCGTTCTAGTCACACAGCACCACACAAGCGTTTCCCCTTAGTCTACAACTGGTGGACTGAGACCACCACATCCAAGATTTAAAACTCCCACCTGCTGCTAAGCGGGGGACAGACAAACACTTCACACCTGCGATTCTGCTTTTCTATGTCTACAGAATGCAGCAGACACAGGGCCATGGAGGCTTCCACCCAGACTTCGAGGGAAAGCCTGAGAGGACAGATAATATATAATAAGGAGTCAGATTTTCTGCATGTATATTCTGATAAGGTGATACATGAAGCTGTGAGAGTAGACCAAAAAGTTAAAATGAATACCACAAAATGTAGATATGTCAGGAGTATAAAATGTCAGGCAAGGAAGGTTCTAAGTATTGAGTGAAATCAAAACCAGAGATAATCTATGTGAGCTACATCCAAGAAAGCCATGGAGAAGGGATGCTCAAACCCATCGAAGATCCCATATTACCATATCTCATATCTCAGATGGCAGACATGAAACTACAAGATATAATGATTATCCTGTGTGATGTCAGTCTTCTTTAGTCCCATTCTCCTTTCCATGTCCCATTCCTGCCTTAGAATTGAAATACTGGCTGTTTAAGTTTGGAAACATGGAATCTGATTTTTGTTTCTATGGAGGTCCAAAATTAAGAATCAGTCTCCAGTCTCAAAAAAAACAAAAAAAACACTTTTGAATGTGGAGTTTTTAGAAGTGTTGAAACTGTTAAAATGTCAGGAACTCCAGAGATAGATATAAACAATTGGTTACTGGGAGCAGAGTCTTGATCCAACCACTAAGAAAAGATTGGATCATAAAGATACTGAATAATCAAAGGATCTATTGATGGATTCACACTTCTATGGGACTTTGGGAAAATGGGTCCTGGTTGGGGAAATTAGGTCATAGGGGAAACGCTGGGTCCTTGAATAGTGTTGTATTCAAGTGTGTTCCTGGCACATCCCTAGATTTGAGTTTGCTCCCTTATCACCATGGATTTGAGATTCTTCCACTACAAGCTTGCATCACCATGATTTTCTCCTTCACTTAAAGACCAAAGGAAATGGACTGAATCCTGATTTTTGAACAGAAAATTACCATGTTAAATAAAACAAGCTCGGCACAGAAACACAAGTCACGTAGGCAAAGTTTTGTGCATAGGATTTCACTCATAAATGGAATCTAGAATGTCTAGCATTTAAAAGGTAAATGATTGTCATCAGAGGCTGGGAAGGGTAGGAGTAAGGGAAGAATGAAAAAGGAAGAAGCGAGAAGGGTTCTGAATTCTAGTTAGACATTAATAAGAAATTCCAAATCACTGTTTCATGGTGAGGTAGCTGAAGATCTTAGCAATACATTACACATCTGCAGGGTGATATCCGGCAGGCTGGTGGAGCTGAGAGGAGGATGGCCAGTCAAGCTGTACGTGATCCGTGGCTGAGTGGGATGGTGAGTGTCCACAGCCTGAACCTCCCCGGATGCCCCAGGGGATAAAACACCACTGAGCTGGGAGATCTGTCGAAGCAGGAACTTGGTTAATTAAATTAAGCAGCCCCTTTTATAGGTTTGAGTCAAGGGGCAGGATTAAGGAAGTGAGGTAAGTGATGACTTAGAGGACAAGGTTAGGTAGTGCAAGGAGAGGTGGGCCAGCAACAGAACACCACGTAACAGTTACCAGGCAGGGTTGATTTTAAGGCGGATATGCTGAATCATTTTTGCCCAGAAGTGCTGCCTCTTAAATCAGGAGCTATAAAGACAGGTCTCCAAACTCAAGCCAGGCTCAGGTAGGTACAGTAGGCCTTATCAGGCCCAACAATACATCTACTACAGCAAGAAAAAGGAGCTGAATATTTTCCCCATGAGAAATGTTGGAGAAGATAGATGTGTCTATTTGATTTAAAAATTATACAATGCATATTTATATAAAACATAACCTTAAAAAAGAAACTATTAGAGTATATAAATTTCTTTTTATGTATTAGCTAAACATAAATTTTAAGTGTTTGTATATAAAATTGTTAAATCTGTAAAATAAATGTAGCTGAAAAATAGGCCCAACGCTCTCTACTGGAGATTTTAGGAAAATAATATATCTCATTTCCAAGTTGTATACATATACCATGATCTACCACCAAAATATAGTTTCTATTGAACTAAAAAAAGTCCATAATCACTCTCATTTGTCAATCCAGTTTCTAAAAACAGACCTAAAATTCTTTAAACAGGCACATAATAACATAATCAACTTCATCTAAAAATATTAGTGTATTTTAACCTAAACAAAAATTTTCCCTTAATATATATTACCAAGTATCTTATCTTAATAGAAATCACCAACTGTAACGTTGTGATGTTGTCGGTTATTGTGTGTCTGTTCAGTTGTATTAAAATATTAAAAACTTGTTGTAGATGGGTATTTTGCCAACACAACGAAGAGTGTGATAGCATTTTAATGACTTGAATCGTTGCGTTTCCTCATCCCATTTTACCATAAACTATGTCATCAAATAATATCTGGAAGTGTCAATACCAAGCTATCACCCGTCAATGAGAACATTCCAGAACATGATGATAAGCCTATTGTTGTCATAATAATGAGGGAATTCAGCTACCATCTGGAGCCTGGTGTTCTTGAACACCATGTAAGTAGAAAGACAGAAGAAAAAAAAATGTATATTTTTGTCAACAAAAACTCAGAAAACCAAAAGGAAAAGGAAAAAGAAGGTGGAAAAGAGACAACATAACAGAGCAGGCCTATAAAAAAGAAGCAGTGGAACAAGTGGAAGAGAGAAGGAAGAATGAAGAGAAAGATGCAGAATTTTTATTAAAAATTCTATAAGGAATTAACTATAACATAACTAAGTGAAGATCAAATATTGACTGTACAGTTGAATTCTTTACTCCAAACCTATACCCCAAATTCTGTACTCCTGATCCTAAAATCTACCTCCTTCCGACTTCATCAGGCTGCCTTTGTTTTCTCCTTACCTCATGCCCTTCAGTGCTTGAAATACAATGCATTAGATGACCTTCAGCCCATGCTTTTCTATGCCTTCCTAAGGATGGACGCACACATTTCATCATGTGAACTTCCTAGTCTGAGCTTGATTTTCTTCTTTTTATTATTTTTTAATCCTTTATTTTCTACTGTAATCAGGATCTTACATTTATACCTGTTAAATTTCAAATCAGCAATTGATAAACCACAATCTATCAAAATATTATTAAATCTATATCCTAATTCCTAAATAATTCACAATTTACTCATTTTATGCCATTAACAAACTCTTTTACTTTATTATTTATTTATTTTCAATATCTTTTTTATTTATTACAATTTATTCACTTTGTATCCCAGCTGTGGCCCCTTCTCTTGTCCCCTTCCAATCCCATCCTCCCTCCCTCTTCTTCTCCTATGCCCTTTCCCCAGTCCACTGATACGGGAGGACCTCCTCCCCTTCCCTCTGACCCTAGCAATCAGGTCTCATCAGGAGTGGCTGCATTGTCTTCCTCTGTGGCCTGGTTAGGCTGCTCTCCCCTCAGGGGGAGGTGATTTTAAACTAGAGATTTATACTTTCTTTGTAGTTGCTGATGAATACTTTTGTGCTGGCTAGTTTTGTGTCAACATGTCACAAGCTAGTCACTGAAAATGAGGAACCTCAACTGATAAAATGTCCTCACCAGCTGGGTAAGCTTTCTTGGTTGATAATAGATGTAGGACAGTCCAGGTTCCTATGGGCAGTGCTCCCTTCCCAAAGAGTGGCTGGTGGTTCTGGGAGCAGGATAAAGCTATGAGGAGCAAGCCAGTAAGCAGCATTCCTCCATGGCCTCCACATCAGTTTCTGCCCTGCTTGACTTTTCTCCTGCCTTCCCTGATGATGAAGCTGTAAGCTAAAATAAACCCTTTTATCCCTGTGATGGTTTGAATAAGAATGGACTCCATAGGCTCATATATTTGAAGGCTAGGTAGTGACCTTAGGATTAGGAGGTGTGGCCTTGTTGGAGTAGGTGTATCACTGTATTTGGGCTTTGAAGTTTCTCTCTCCCTGCTGCTTGTAGATCCAAATGTATAACTTTCAGCTCCTTCTCCAACACCATGTGTTTCTGTGTGCCTCCATGCTTCCCACCATGCTCATAAAGGACTAAACCTGTGAAACTTGCCAGCCCCAATTCCTTTATAAGTGTTGCCATGGGAAAGGTGTCTCTAGATAGCAATAGAACACTCATTAAAAGAGAAGTTGGTACCAGGGAGCTGGGTATTGCTGTGATAGGCCTGACCATGATGGATCGCCTATTTCTTGATGGAATATAGACTCTGGGTCTTTGGATTACGAAAGCAGTTGAGTGCATTAAGTGGAGTTCAATGAGCCACACTTGTAGGAGCCTAGAAGACAGGGGTGCTGAGCGCTATGTAGATTATGACAACCCAGCTCAAGGAGTTTCAGAGCAGAAAGATGTTAGTAAGCGGACTAGAGATCATTCTTGTGCTATGGTGGTAGAGTGCCACTGCTTTCTGTGCTTGTCCAAGGGGGGGAAATCTGCCTGAGGCTAAATTGAAGAGTTTTGGATTAATGGCAGAACAGCCTAGTATTGACTGTGTCATGTGGTTATCATTGGTCACTCTTATGCAGATCCATCATGAGAAGCAGCATGCTGAGCAAGGATAAACACAAAACGAACAGTTTGAGGAGAAAGAGAGTGCAAGAAAGTGTAATGAAGCTAAATCCAGTGCTGGTGGAAACAAAAAGTTTAAAGAAAAGCCTGAAGCTAAATAAAATAGAGAGTGTTAGCCTCAGGGCAACCTCCCCCCCTCCCCCAGCCAAGCTTCCAATTTGTGAAAAGGAATTAAAAGAAAGCTTAACTGTCCTCAACCTGTGGGAATGACCCCTTTGGAGGAGCCAAACAACCCCTTCACAGGGGTAGCCTAAGACCATCAGAAAACACAAATATTTACATTATAATTCATAACAGTAGCAAAATTACAGTTATAAAGTAGCAACAAAAATAAGTCTATGGTTGGGAGTCACCACAACTTTAGGAACGGTATTAAAGGGTCACAGCATTAAGAAGGTTGAGAAACACTGGCTTAAGCAGTAAAAGAAGCCACTGAAAACAGAAAGCTGGTGGAAATGTATTTGAATGAGGGGTTTACATTCCAGCCCAGGAACTAGAAGGACTTGGCTTCGGCCCTGAGGCTCTGGCTTTGAAGTCAAATATACAAGAAAAGGGCTGTGGCTAAGAAAAACCATGGAGGCCAGCATTGTGACAGTGGTATCCCTGCATGGACATTCACATGGGCTGCTGAGTGCAGCTGTGAAGGGGAAGCCTGGGTTGCCTTTGAGACCTCAAGATGCCAGAGCCCTGAGAGACCTGCAGAATGGGTGTGGAACCAGCCCAAGTGAGAAGTTTGCTGCAGTCAACAAAGCTGAGAGGAGTTTGCCATCTGAAGAGCACTTTGACCTCAGTGTGGAGATGAAGAGTTTGGAGATTGCCCTGATGGTTTTAGGCCTTGCATTGCTCCAGTATTTCCTCACAATGCTCCCTTTCCTCCATTTTGAATGGTAAAAATACTCTCTGCCATTACAGTTAAGAGATTGCCATGGTATCAGAAGAGATTTTGGTGGGTTTTGTTGTTGTTTATTAATATGATAATTTTAATAAGGCTAATATGCACAGAAATGAATATATAGTTTATTTACAGAACTAGATTAATAAATAAGAGTCAACTAAAATGGATATGGGTCTGGTGATGTAGTAGGGTAGGCAGAATCCTTTCCTAGAATGCACAAAGTCCTGGTTCAATCCCAGCACCTCTCAGAATTGGGCATGTTGGTGCTCACCTATAATCTCACAACTCCAGACTTGGTGTCAGGAGGATCAGAAATTCAAGGTTATCTCTGCTGCTACATAGTGAGCTTGAGGACAACTTGTGCCTTGTGAGAGCTTGTCCAAAAAAACCAAAATAGAGCATATAAATGTTATATAACCAACAAATTCTGTTGTAAATTTGCTATAATGGACAGTTTCTTATGATGGACAGTTTCCCTAGTTTTTGTTCCTGCTCTCAATTTAGGGCCAACCTGAGGAAGCTAGACAAACACCCTTAACCAGTTATATAGGATATCCTATTTCTAATCACCCTACCTACCTCTTCTCGATATGAATAGCCTAAAAATGAAGTATGCAAAATGGTTCCCTCCGAGGAGACTTTGAACCTTGAACTTTTAAATAATATTGGGACTATTACAGACTATGGGGCATTTTAAACTTGGATTGAATGCATTTTTGCATTATGATACAACTAAAAACCTTTGGGGCCAGGGAAAGGAAAGTGGTGGTCTAAATAAGAATGGCTTTGAAAGGTTTATATGTTTGAATGCTTAGGGAGTGATACTAGGCCTTGTTGGAAGATTTGTGTCATTGGAGGTGGGCTTTGAGGTTTCAAAAGCACAGACTAGTCCCAGCATCTCTCTTTCTCTCTCCCTGCTGCCTGCAGATCCAGATGTAGAACTCTCACCAATTCCTTCCACACCCTGTCTACCTGTGTTCCTCCATGCTTCATGCTGATGATGGACTAAACCTGTGAAGCTATAAGCCAGCCCCAATGAAATACTTTCCTTTATAAGAGTTTCTGTGGTCGTGGTGACTCCTCACAATAGAACAGTGACGAGGACAGTTTCCAAGTTGAATTTTGTTACGGTGTTTTGTCATAGCAGTAGAAACTCTAACCAAGACAGCCATAGATGGGGCTGGATCAAAGAGAGCATTTGAAAGTGTTTTTCTAAATTCATCACTGGAAAGAGTATGTTAGCTACTAATTCAACAAGTTATGAAACATATCTTAATATGGTATAGTATTTAGCTATCAGATTCTTTTTTTAATATAAGTAAAATAAAGTCCTTGCCAAATATTTATTGAAATATATCCTTACTGTATGCACTTGCACAACTGAATGGCTTTCCACTTAGAATATAGCATAAGGCTCACATAGTATTTCAGGTAGGTTATTTTGATATACTCCTTAAATGCCACTAAAAATGATTTTCACTGGTATATTTTAAAGTTATAAAAAGTGATATTAAACCTAAGCTCAGTTAATTCCTCGCATTAACTCAGCCATCTGTTTCATATACAGTATATTAGTAATTGAGGGGCTCCACAGATGGTTGAGTGCATACCTATCTGTCTTCTTCTCAAAGAATGTGCTTACAACTGGGAGGAAAAGGCTGAACCTTAATCCAAGTTGACTCATACTATCTTATGTGGAGGCATTATGTCATTGCTAATTCAAGTTTCACCTGATGTGCATGTAAAATGTAAAGAAATTAACAGACCAGCATTCTCCAGAGTGCTTGTACAATTTTAGCTCTATTGTTCCGTAGAAATTGCAGAAAATGGAATGTCTATGGAAAAAATTTCTGGATAATGTCAATAGATGTCTTCACTATGGCATTATAGGAACATTAAGATTAACATTAAAACTGTCTTTGCAGAAAAAAACCTGAGATAGTGATTCCCAAACATCCTAAGGCATGGAGCATTTCCAGTTTGTCTTGTCTGTATTCATTGC
Organism: Meriones unguiculatus; assembly: GCF_030254825.1. Lineage (NCBI taxonomy): Eukaryota > Metazoa > Chordata > Mammalia > Rodentia > Muridae > Meriones > Meriones unguiculatus. The sequence goes on along the minus strand of NC_083364.1, from coordinate 6,881,109 downwards.
AGCAAATGCTGTTAATTTTAGGAATATACTTGGAGATCCATCATTTTTCCCTACGGGATTCCACCTTATCATAAAATCACATCTTTTTAACCAATACATAAGATGCATAATTTTCACAAACAGGATGAAATCCAAAGGAACTGAATAGAAGGAGTGGCATCAGTAGATTTGGACAATTTAAATTAGAACTTTGAAGTCTTTAACTGTGAGGACACTGAGCGCACTCATGGCCTCTGGAGTCAAAACAAACTCAAAGAATGTTATCAAAAAGGTGATGTGGTATGCTCTTTGCAGCTATAGGGACAGCAATAAATTTCAGATAAAAAAGGAAGATAAAGATTTAAAGCAAATTCAATATAAGATGGATGTCGAAAAACTCTGTTTTTAAGGTAAACATCTGGCATTATGGGATAGGCCCTGAGCTCGGTGCAAAAATGTCAGCAGGGCTTCATCTTCATCTTGAGGAGCCTGAATCCCCACATCCTCTATTAGGGAAAAAATAGGTTCAACTCCCTTTCTTTGGGTCAAACCTGTACAGCAAGCACCTGGAATTCCTTGAAATACCCTTCACCCTTTATTAATGAAATCTCAGCTTTCAACCAATGACCCTTTTCCATACCTCTAACAGTACCTGGGGGTCTTCCCCCATCTCCTCTGCCCACAGATTATTAAGTACTGTAGTCTCCTTCTTATGATAGTATCACTGCCACCCCTAGCCCCATCCAATCAAACACATTCGCCTTCAAAACTCCTCCCACTGTCCAAGATTTATAAGTCCCTATTTCACACAAAATAAACTGGCTGCCATCTTTCTATTTCACCATGATTATCTGAGACTCGTCATTTATTCAAGGGGAGGAAGGGCTCCCCTCCTCCCTGAAGAATTTGCTGCTGGATCCCAGGCTTGGCCCCTGGCCAGGCAGCGTAGCTGAAACCTGACCCTGTCACCATGAGCTTGGTGCTCCTCTGTGGAGCTCAATCGATGACCACAGATGAAGCGGCAGCTGGGCTTGTGTTCCATGCGCCAGCCAGGCGTTAGTGGTCACCCAGATCCTCTGCCATTAGCATGGTGGCTTCCTGGAAGGGATATAGCGCTGTGTAACACTACCGGCACGTCCAAGCTTCCATCTGACGCCAGCAGTCTCATCAAAAGGAGCTCCCTGTACCACAGTGAAAAACTTTTTCCCCACCGCCACTGAGATTGGAAGCTCTGCCCATGGACCTTGCTCTGCCCATCCTGAGGGAGGCAGAACCTTTTACCTGAGCTTCACCCTTTCCTGACAGGAAGCTGACAGCACCTGGATCTCCTGGAGAGGAGAGAGCACTTCTCACAGCAATGGTGCAGAGCAGGGAATGACAGACATAACAATAATGCCTGGTTAAACGGTAAGGGGGCTTTTCAACTGGGTGTTCTGTCAAAGGACAGTAAAGCCTAGCTAGAAAGAATATGCTACAAAGATCCTATGCACATTGTGATCACTGTAGTGAATAACAACATATAATATAATTAAAACACTATAATTAAGACTGTACAAAATGTCTAGACAATGTACATATCAGGACTCCATATGCAAAAGGGTTTGCAGTGCTCTTTCTGCAGCATGTACATATGCCAAACATGGTGTGTAACCTACATACATCCATTTTTAGTTTGAAATTAAAGAAAAAATGTAAATCTTTTCAAAAAGAATTGAAGAAGGCTAATTGTTTTACTTAAATATTCTGACATGTACTCGTTGGTGAATGTTAACAGAATTCTCTTTTTTTTCCTTATTTCTCCAATGATTTGTCACCTTTCACTTAACAAGGGTGTTAATGGAAGAATGAATTAGAAGTCGAGAATATAAACATAATCTTTTGTAAAATGTGATTTGTTTTTAATATATGTTCATCCTGAAAATGTTCAAAACCTTCTTTAAAAAAAAAATTGCTGCCCCTGAGCACACTCGTCCATGGGAAACTAGGAAGCCAATTGTTCTCCATCAAAATTGTTTTCATTAATAAACCTCCGACTTCTTAAAGGTATTATCCACACAGATCTGTACCTCTGGGTATTCTTTTTAGTACCTTTCCAGGGTGAGAACACAGTAAGGACATATTGTGAAAACTGGGCTAAAAACAGGCGAGGTGCTACAGACATGAAGTGAGTGAGACCTCATTCCTTCCCTCACAAGATCAGTGCTCTGGTCATAAAGCTCAGCTTTCCAGTGTGTCCTGTGCCACGGAGAGCTTAAGGGCTCAAGCAGTACAAGCCAGGCCCCAGGGTACAAGCCAGAGGGCTTTAATGGATTCTCCAGGACACACAAAATTAGAGAATTAGCAAGAACATTTCCAACAGAAGCACACTGTTCAGTTAGCAAGAAAAGAGAGAGCGACGAGAAAAACTAAAAATGAGGCAAAGATGAATGTTTGGAGGCTAAGAGCTAGATCCTAGCTCTGCATCAGGCTTTAGGCTCCCACCTGCTCTTTCCTTCTCTGCCACAGTGCCCAGTGCACGCAGGGCTGAGTTCATCACTTGGTCTATTTTTTCTTTTGCTTAGATGAGAGCTTATGCTGCTGTTATACATACTCTTCCGTATGTAACTAAAACTTATAGTCAGTCCTGAAGTCCACGAGTTGCTGTGGCCTTTCCAGTCCTCCAGAATCTCTTATTCTCATGTCATCCTGTGTCTTTCCTTTCTGTCAGTCATCACTGTCTGTATTATATACTAACTTATATGTTTTTAACTTATTTTTCTCATTTTCACACAAAATGTATTTAAATTATATTCTCCCAATATCCTCTTTGGTGATCCTCTTCCTCCCATTAAAACCCTGCTCTTGTCAACAAGCCTCCCTCCTGCTTTGTCTCTCATCTGTGTGTGAGTGTGTGTGTGTGTGTGTGTGTGTGTGTGTGTGTGTGTGTGATGCTTGTACTGTGGTTACTTGTGTGACTATGAGTAGAGTTATTTTCCTAAGCAAAAGAAACTTACAAACGTCTGTGCTGCTGAAGAATACGGCAGAAGTAACTTGAGGGATGAAAGCCACTAACTGTCCACAATTCTTCAGCAATTCCTTCTCCCATCCCTGATGGAATGTTGAGACTGGTCTTGAGTGAGTCTCCTGTGTGTTCAGGAGTGCAGGAGCAATATCCTGGTCATAAGACCATATGTCAGGGTTCTTCTCCCATCCTCTGGCTCTCACAATCTCTCCTCCCTCTTTTCACAGGGTTTCCGGATCGTCCCGTGGAAGCATATAGGGCTGAGTTCTGAACAGTCACATGTTCTCAGCACTTTGACCCCTGATGAGGAGGTCCTGCCTTCTCTGCTCACTCCAAGAAAGAATCTTATTTGACCAAAACTGAAAGCAGCACTAAGCTATGCATATAAATATAAATGTTTAGAGGGCAGTTTAAAATATCACCCTCTCATATTAGATGTCATTCTCTGTGGAGCCTTGGCCTCTGCCACTCAACATTTGCCCCCCCCCCCCGCCCACCAAGCACATAGCAAGGTATTCTTATATAGAAATATTGTTGATTGGATACAGAAATGACAAAAATGGAGAAACAAGACACGGGAAAGTAGATACTGCATGTAAAGTTTGTCTTTTATCCTTTAGTTATATCAGTTTTATTAAAGTCCCATGTGAAGAATAAAATCTTAAACAAAAAGATATAATATAAAGATTGTCATGACTACATGTTAAAAATTTAACAGCGTGAAATGAGACTAAAGAGATCACTTAAAGGTTACCACAAAAAAAAAATAATAATAATAATGCAAGAAATAAATGCTGGTCACCTGAACTGGGAACTAGCTTTGGGACTGAAAAAGGCATGAGGGTTAAGGGGTATGAACAAACAAACAAATAAATAATAAATAAATATTTTTAAAAATAGAAAGAGCAAGTAGGAGTCACATAATGTTTAGAGGTTGGAATGAAGGGAAAAGGGAAGGATAAGTTAGTGTTTCTCTTAGGCTTCTGTCTTAGATACTATGTGGCTAGTGTTGCTGTCCATGAAAACAGGAAAATGGCATTGGGAATTAATCTTTAGAAATGGAAATATTGAATAATAAACTTCTTATTAAAATACTTCGGTGGCTTATAATTCAAATCTCAAATTTTGGAAGTAAGAATAACTAGATAGTGAACTTCTTAGGTCCTTGTGTAATTGTGCTAAGACACAAATAGCATAAAGTTTCCCTTCTTCATTTTTGAATGCAAGTTGCAGAGACATTGTTGTATTCAGATATGAAGGCACACATTGTGTGAACTCAGATCCAAGAGCCTAAAATTGGAGATTCACGAGTTGGAGGCCAGCCTTAGATACTGTGATAGTTGAATAAAAATGGCCCCATTGGCTCACAGAGACTGGTATTATTGGAAGGACTGGCCTTGTTGGAGAAGGTGTGGAATTGTTGGAGGAAGTGAGTTGAGTCACTGGGGGTTGACTCTGGGGTCTCAAAAGCTCAAGCCTGACCTAGTGTGTCTGACTCTTCCTGCTGCCCTCAGATGCAGAAGTAGAACTCTCAGCTACCTCTCCAGTACCTTGTTTGTCTATATGCTGCCATGCTTCCTACAATGATGATAATGGATTAAACCTCTCAACTGTCAGCCAGCCACAATGAAATGTTTTCCTTTCAAAGAGTTGCTATGGTCATAGTGTTTATTCACAGCAATAAAACCCTAACTAAGACAGATACATAGTAAAACAAAACAAAACAAAAACCTTGAAAGTGATACAAGGTACTTACGATATTATATAATTATCACTATTTTTATTTGTTTATTTTTGTTTTCCGAAACAAAGTTCTTTAATTATCATATAATTATTTATCTCCCTCCCTCCTCAACCCAAAACAATTGACATTCAACATTGGGTCTCTATAAAATATATTAATTTATTGGTTTCTTTTTTCCACTGGTATATATTTGGATTGCTTTTACCTTCTGGCTGGCATGCATAATTCTACTATGAATATAGATTATCTGCTCAATGCCCAGCTCTGATGCTTTAGCAAATATACACAGAAATGGGATGAGCAGATCAACAGATAATTTTGTTGAGAATGTTCTATGCTTTTATGGTGACTGTTTCTCATCAATAGTGTGCAAGGATCCCACCCTTTCCACGTTCTCCCCATGTCCTCTTTTTGTAAGACAGCAGCGTACTTTCAAGGCTGTGAGAAGTGGAATGAACTTTTTGATGAGCTGCACAGGACGCTATTGACAATAACTTGCAATATGGACATAGTAGTGTGGAGTAGAAAATGTTTAACACTTATGTGTTAGGTAAGAAGCTCTGCTAACAGATAATGTAGAGCATGGACCTACCAGGTTCAGAAGGAGGAGTAGCTCATAAGTAACACTTCAGAACTGACCCATTCTAAATGCAAAGATATCCCCAAATGTCCATAGAAGCCATCCTAATTTTGATCATTTTCTTAGTTATTGAAATTTTATTCAGTACTAAAACCTGCATCTGAATTTTGCTACTTCAGTACTATCATATTCCTTAGATGGATGTGTTTCAAATACTTATAGAAAACTGGCTTGCCTTTTTCTTCCACTACAAATCTTTTCAAGATGACATATTTTTAGTTATTTAAACCATTCCTCACACATCATAGTTTCTGGCCTCAACAGTTGCAGCTGACTTCTGAAAAACACTGACTTTATTTGATGAACTCTTTGTAAGAAAGCTTGGAAAATCAGGGTGAGTCATTTTCTTGGAGGACGGTAGATATGGATACAGAGAGCTTAAAGGATACCCTCAATAACTGAGGAAAAATCACAACTGAGGCACACTGCTGTACATTCCCTGTTCTATTAGTTACCATATGGTCTGTGCGCTTGAGCCGCCACATCTGTCCCGACCATCCATTCATGTGTCTACTTGAAGGCAGCCTTTGCTTATAAATTATTTCTGGTTTATCTCAAATAAGAAATTTTTATTTAATTCATGATTTTTGGATTAATTCACATAAGGTTCATATAGAAAAGCAGTGGATTAAGACACACAAAGCTGTAAGTGGAAGGCAGACATTTACACTCAGGACAGTATTTGTAAATTCTTTGTTTCAGAAATTTAACTGTCAATAAATAATTTCTTGGAAATAAAACAGAATGGTAAGTTAAAGTAGGCTAACAAATAATAGGAATAGGTTTTTAAGTGTTTATAGGCATGAAGTGTTCCACAAACATGAAATTTCGTTATAGCTTGGGAGCTCGTGAAGGTGTAATCAAGGGTTACATTTTTACTTTTTAAGATGTGGTGAAGAGAATGTTTAATAAATTATTTAAAATATGATTTTTCTGTACCTCTAGTCAATTTTCACATTATACTCTCATGGAATACAAATCAATTCTATAAAAAAAAATCTTATTTTAAGAGAAAGAAACTGGATTGAGTGCTTAAAAATTTTAAAGTATATTCTATTTGTCAGAACTTAGCCATTTACATATAGGCAAATAAATAAAGAGAAATAGATATTGAAATTGAAACAGGTACTTTTGTCTTAATCTGTTATATACTATAGCCAAAAAGATGACTATAATTCTGTAGCCTTTTAGGGATTTTAGTTGTTTTCTTTATTTCCAAATGTCTTGTTTGGGTTTTCAATGGGGTTCTCTGAAAGAAGATAAGAACCTAGAAAAACATTAATGAGAAATTTATGTTGAGCATTATTGTGACAAATGAATAACAATAGTAAAAAGCAACATGGAAAAAAACTAAATAAGCAAATGTGGGGAGGTAGCTCTGCATTATAGAGACATACAGTGCAAGGATGGGTTCTAGAAGAACCAAAAGCAATGAACACCGGGTAGACACTAGTCAACGCTCTAGAACCTTGAGCCTAGCCAGGGAAATTGCATTGTTGTCAGTGTATGTTGTCATTGTCAAAGTCCTGGTGCTAAGAGATGAGGATTTATACTTTGGACAGAGAATGGAATAGATTAAACGAATACCCGAGTGGATGTGAAGTTTAATAATAATTGTTTTCACTTATTTTTATAGTAAGATGAGTGCTTTGCTTAGCGTGCATTGTCTTACTCAATCTATGTGAGTCAGAACCTCCTGTGGTGCCATTTGAAAAGCAGTTAGCTGAGGCTATAGCGGGCTTATGTTCTGTGAGACAGAAAAGTAAGCCTTTTCTGACTGCTGGAGCTCAAACTCCAGACAGTGTGCATGTTAAGCTGACACCATACCTCTGAACTGCTATCTCTGTCCTGGACAAGAATGATTCAACCCTATGAAGTTGTGATTCAAAGTTATTTCCTAAAGACCATATTAATCTATGGTCTTTAGGAATCAAAGGCAGCAAATATTTGGTAATTTTTTTAAGGTTGAACAAAATTAGATGTGATCTCAAGTTGTAAAATGTCCTCACATATTTTCAAAAGTAGTAGGTCTGTGTTGATGAAGTAACATATTAATCACAAATTTATTAGAAAAAAACAACACATATGTTGTATTGTCCTGTACACGAACAGGGCAACATGTCTAATCCTGTCCAATAAATAATGCCACTCCTTGTGAACCTATAAGGGCTATTTTCATTCAAATCATCACACCAGGACACAAACAAATCACAATCATGACCAGCACATCAAGATACTTAAAAGGTGTTATAGCAGCACTGGCATTCTGAGAGTAACAGTCACCCAGTTTGGCTTATGGACCTCTCAGTAGGAGGGAATTCATGACTAGCTCTATAACGTTAGACAACTACATGTGCCTGATGAGACCATGGACCCTAGAGGAGAGCTCATTACTAGCAGTTTCTTAATCTATGATCTCTAGCTGCATTTTAAACCTCATATATAAAGAAAACTATATTTTTATCCTCATATATACAGAAAAGTGTAGCACTCAACCCTCTTCAAAGAAACTATTAACTATTCTTTTTGCAGAAAATGGAGATTATTGTGAAAAGCCACAACTGATGAAAATATAGAGATCAACTGATGGGTTAGCCAACCCCACTTAATTCATTTACAGTATGAACCCTACGTTCAGTGCTTGAGGAACACCACAGAAGAGGAGACAAAATAAGCAATACCAAACTACATGCTGTTATTGAGCTCATTTATTTATTGAAAAGTAATGTTTTCAATTACAAGTAGGTGTGAGTAATTTACAGGTGAGGTGATTTGTAGCATAAAATCGTGAACTTAGAAAGGAACTTATGTTCACTCTTTCTGTGGTTTGCTCCATGATTTTGTTTTATTCTAATACTCAGCTTCTTTGTTTGCACAGCCATACGCACTGGAAAAGGAGGAAGCTATGAAGCCAACATAGCTGTTTGACACAGTTCCACCAAAGCTGAGCCACATGCTGCAATTGCTGTCATTCTGTCTCTCAGTTTTAGGTTTTGCTGTCTGTGTGATGCATTCTTGGGGACTTTCTGCAATATGATTCATTTTATGTCTTTTCCCAAGAAAATCATATCTGAGTCATTTTTGGAAAGTGCTAAACTTACTATCTCTTCTGCTTTGGGGGGAAATAAGTTTATCTGGAAGTCTTCTTTATGCTCTGGAGATGATAAGCACTAAATGAAGCCATTACTCAAGGAGTCTTCTTGGGTATCCACCCCTAACCAAACTCAAACAGTATAACTGGCACAAGGGAAACAGATTATTAACAAACTTTGACTGGCCAGAAGAATTAGTCACAAATTCAAGGCATCTCTTTACAGTGTGATTAGAGCTCTCTTAAAATGTAGAAAGATAGTGGGTTGACTAAAATAAACTTTTTCTTATTTTATTGCATAAATGATGAAACAATATAATAAAAGGAGTTAGGTATTAGTAAAAAGACAAGTTCAGATACTTTCTGTTTGTCTAGTATTCTTTAAAACTGCAAATACAGTCAGTCTAAAAGCCGGTTGTCATATAGTAAATGTGTTTGCTTTGGAGGAGAGATTCTTTAAAGTGGAGTTATAAGGCTAATAAGAATAAAATATGTTCTGTTTGTATTTTCTAATTGTGACTGAACTTGTAACCCTGGATATGTAGTGAAAAATCAAACACATGTCCTGAGACAAAGTAATATAATCAGTACTTCTTGGACAATCACGAGTTTGTCTTTGTTCTATGGAACCAGTGTAAATAAAGAAGAACCTTAGTGCTAGTCAGCCAGAGCTGCAAGATTCCCCTGACTCACTCCTCCCTCACCAGTTCCTTATCTTCTTTTGGACCACCAAAGTGCAAAGCACCCAGCACTGTGTAATGTTTTAGTGACATAATCTAATGTTGGGATTGCCTAGTTATTTTGTGTTCTTTTCAAAGTAGATGGCACTTTAGAAACTTTGGGTTTATGGATTCATAGCCTAAATTCAGGAAATTTAGTGTTACAAAAGGCCTACTATAAGTCTTCAGAACTAAAGAAACATTTCAAACTCAATACATTATGAAATTTTAAATCGTTTCTTAAGAGAGAAGGCCATTCTGTTTAGAAATAGTGCTTTTCACTACACCACAACAAAAGTTTCCAAAACTTTTCCTAATCTCTTTTATGTTTCTGTGTTACCATTTTGTATTGTACAAGGCAGCACTGCTTAGATGCAAACATTTATCAAAAACTCTAATCTCATATATCTCAAGTAGTATTTCTTTGATTATTATTTTTTTCTTGACACTCACATAAAACTTTTTATAAAGGTAATCTATATTATGGAAATTGGAACAGAAATTTACTAGGTGTCAGAAGTTCATAAACCAAACCAATGATGACTTTCTTTATTTAAAAATTTAATGTTATTAGTAATAGTATCCAATTTATTTCAATAATGTAGATATCATTGGGAAAACTTCCATTTGATATTTTTAATCATTGTAATTGTCATGTTTGGAATTTAAGCAAAGATATATAGGGGGTGGTGATTGTATGTGCCTTTTGGTTAAAGAAATATTTAAATTTTAAGAATTTAGAATTAAGTTTTAGGTATCACTTAAAATATAAGTAACTATATGTCCTTTGTCCATAATAAAATTTATGTAAATGCCTTTGGATTTTGATTTTGGGGTATATTCTAAAACTACACAAAAAATAATTTTTTATTTATTTATCCAGTTAATAAATAAATATGATCTTAATATCTGTTATGTGCCGGAAGTGATGCAATCCATGCCTTCACAGATGTCAGTTCTGGGAAAATCATCAACAACAAATATACATAGAACACAAATTCAGGTGAAGAATTCCGTTGCAGGGTACTTGATCACACTGTGAACTCTGAGACTGTGTTGTTAACTGGAAAAACTTGTTTCTAGTTGTGGTTTGTCTCATCCCCAGCACACACCTTTAACCCAAGAGCTTTCTAAATAAAGTCACCCATAGGTAAAGAGGAGGAACAAGCTACCAGTTGTAAACATAGAAAACACCACAGAAAGGAAGAGGGAGTCAGGAAGATGGAGAGAGAGATGCCTCAGGAAGTAGAAGGGAAAGACATTGGGGTTGAAGGGTTTAAGAGACATGAAGAAGGAGCCTTCCTTCTTTGGGACATCCACTGAGGAGGAAAGTCAGCTGGTTGCTTTCTGGCCTTTCTGGGCTAGCAGGCTTTCACCCTTGCATTTGACTGGTAAAATCAAACGTTTCAGATTAAAAAAAAAAAAATTCAAGTTTAAAAATTGTAAAAATAAAGCAGAAATGGTGAAGAGAGACTAAGAGCAAGAATCATGTGGTATCAGGAAAGAAGATTTCCAGGCAGAGTCATAGACTGGGTCACTGTGGAGGGGAGATTTAGTGCGGTTTCAAAGTAGAGGCAATCACCATTCAGCCAGTAAATGTCTCCAGTGGAGAAGTGCAGTGAAGAAAGCCTCTTGGTAGGGAAAACAGGCAGCAGCTGGTGACGCTGAATGAACAACAGGGATTAGGTAAGATGAGACTGACCACTCTATAGTGATAATATCTGTAACAGTTCTCAGAGAAACAGAGCTTATAACGGAGAAGAAGTGTGCAGAGTTGGTATTTCTGAGAATTTTGTATTTGTTTTGTTTGTTTATTTCTTTTGAGGGCTCACTCTGGAATTCACTATGAAGCACAGCTCACCATTAACTTCACCAGGGTGCATCAGCACGCCCAGTTGGACATGCATTTTTATAAACCAGTCGTGGTCTCTATCATCAACCTGGGTACTACTTTAGATAAAATGGAGAAATGATGAAACAGAGTTACAGTCTTAAACTCCGACGTGCCTTCAGATACTGTGAGAATTCCTGTTCCTTGAAGACTATAATCCACTGGCCTCCAGTGGGACCTAGAATTCTAGATTTCTAACAAGTGCTCAGGCATTGAGGATGTTAATTCAATATGGCTGCCTTCAATTGAATGTGATGGTTTTTTTAATTGAAATTTAGAATAATGAATTAAGACTTTATTTCTTCAGATACATGCACAACATTTTAAATGTAAAGTAGCCACAGAAAAAAATACTGGATATTTTCATCACTTAATACTGTGCAGTATTAAATTACAAGAACGTTAAAAAGTTAGGGAGAAAATAATCATGCCTTTAACAATGCCAGAAACGATGTGATCACATATCTAGATACAAATAACAGATGTAGCCTGATTGTTTGTGGGAGAAAGAAAGGAGACTGGCTGATGCAGAAGCTGTCACATGACACTGGAACTAGGTAAGAGCAGGAGTGAGGTGAGAACAGAGGGATTCTACTTAGAACACATTGAGACGTGGGTGCCTATGAAACACGCAGATTGAATATACAACTGCTGGATGGAGAGGTGGAATTTAGGAGTGATAATTATGCATAAAGTAGAAAAAATAATTTAATTGGGAGCCAAATTATTATGATAATAACCTGAAGTTATATAATCTTTTATACCTTCTGTGGGGGTCATAGGATGAGAAGGGCAGATAATAAACACATTAAAACTTTTCATTAGGGTAACCATCACAAAAGATAAAACAATAGATAGAGCATTTAAGTCAGTGATAATATGCAAACGCATATGCTGTAAAAGCATCATCTTTCTAGACTGAAAGCACTTTTATCCTCCCAAATTTTCAGCATCTACTGAATGAAATGACTCACATTCTTGGTGGCCACTGTCTTGCTTTTTGTCTCTATGGATTTGCTCTAAATATTTAATACAAATGGTATATTTCAGTATTTCACTTTCATATATATTTTCAAGGTTCATATAAGTAGTTCTGTGTAAGGGAAAAATAGGTTTTATGGATGAAAAATATTTTATTATATGTGAGCAATATAGTTTGGTTTCAATTTATATTCTAAGGTCTGATAGGTCACCTCTCAAAAGGTGATGAATGTACTTCAGTGGTTTGTTGATCACAGAGTATGGAACCGTGAATGACTATAACTGGATGAGATCAAAAACGAAAGGGCAGGGGTAATATCCTCTGAAACACCAGTACTTAAAGACAGGTGAGGAGCCGGAAAGATGCTCAGCGTCTGAGCATACTTGGGCTTAATCATAAAGATGGTGTGTGGTCCCCAACACCCACAACTGGAGGCTCACAAATGCTGCACCTCTGCTGGACCCTGAGAGTACCTGCAAAGGCATGCAGGGTGCAGATACTAAATCACAGTGCATGCAAAGTTAATTAATGTCAGCATGAAATACTCTACGAGCATGCTGGCACACACACACACACAGAGAGAGAGAGAGAGAGAGAGAGAGAGAGAGAGAGAGAGCTGACTTCCTCTTAGTTCAAGCTTGTGTTGTTCTGTTTTCAAAGGAGTCAAGAACAGATGAAGTGAACAGTATTGTCCTGGCTCTATTTCTACACAATGAGCAGCAGACAACAGTTTGTCTGTGGGTTTCTGGAAAGCATGGATAATAAGGCTTTCTTCCTTCCTCCTCCTTCTTCCCTCTTCCTCCTCCCTCTTTCCTCCAGATGCTCTGAGGAAGTCTCACCTGAGTTTGAGAACTCGATTGCCTCGCTCTTCCAACAAATGCCAATGCCACACAGCAGCACTGAAAGTACCTGCCATTTCCTTTTCTGAAAGTCACAAAACAAACACAAACAAACGAGGAAGCGTCACTGACCAAATTTCAGATGATGTTGGAGAAAAGAGCTCTTGGCTTCCTCACACTAAGACTAACCAGAGCTTGATGTTTTTCTGAAAAGGACAGCTTGTCTCAGGGTCACCAGCTGTCTCTGTTTTGATCCTTCTGATGAAGAAGCCTTCATTAGAAGCCAGATTCTGCAGAATATTTTAGTGCCTGAGTCTCCTTCAAAATGGATGTGTAAGGTAAAACCCAAAACTGCATTGACCTCCAGCAATGACTTTTACATTTGAGTTGATTTCTGCGTTTTTTTTTTTTAACTTTCTTCTGTGTTTCTGCTTTTTGCTGTTCTCAGCACCTTCTGCCCAAGTTGCAGTTCACTCTAAGAATCCAGCACTGTCCCTTATTTTATTCTTGTAGGAAATGGCTGGAGCTAACTCTGTACCCGTTAGCTGGCCAGCAGGAAAGCCCTGGCAGCTTTTGCCCTTCCCCAAACACAGCGACATCCTGGAGTACTGAAATCTCCAGTCCTGATCACAGAGCCGATTAGTAGCATTGTGGCTTCTGCACATGGCCTCCTCCTGGGCTAGGACTACATTTGCACTTTCCTTTCACATTTTGGGCTCTTCTTGCCTCTTTTTAAAATCCAGTTCTCTCTGTGAAGAGCAGTAATCACTGCCGTGCCTTGTCTGTGGTTTGCCATACAAAAAGCCATAGTCTGGGTGCTTTAAACAAACAAACAAACAACAAACAAACTAACCAACAAAAACAATATTTTGAATAGATATAGAGGCTACAGAGTCCAAGAGCAAGATTCTGACAAGGCAGCTTTCATTTCATCTCTTCCCTTGCCCTTTCTAGGGCTTTCTTCTTGCTGCAGGGTCAGTACTTAACCTCTTCCATCTAGATTGCCTGACTGACTTGACAATGCTGGTCCCTCCGTGCGGAATCATGACCACCTCAGAATAAGAAAGAGATATCTGCTGTTTCCCAGGCTTACACATTTCACCCTCTTCTCTCCACTCACTGACAGCCACTATGTATATTCCTCCAAAGCTGGGGCTAAGAAAAAAATCAGAAATGGACAAGGTTTGTCTTTCTTAAGAGGGCTGTGGCCATCAGGGTTTTTGGGCCTTTGGCTTGCAGAAGGCTTACCCTGGTCTTCCTCCTTTGAGGTTGGTTCTTTATTTTATGATGGTTTCTGTGTGAAGCATGTACACCTATTCCTGTTTGGGAGCATATACACGTGAGGGTGTGTTAGGGATTGTTCTGATGCTGGTCCTCAAGATCTGGTTACTCCTGGGATATACTTATCCTTGTTGTATAAACATGCCTAAGACATACCTGATTTGTTGATTAAATAGCCTGTACCTCGGCAGGGCAGAGTGGGGTAGGCATGGCTAAGGTTCTTGGGCTTTGGAAGACAGGAGAATCACAGGAGACAGACAGACAGGGAGAGAGGAGGAAAAAGGACACCACAATAGATTAGCACAGAGAAGGAACCACATGGGCCAAGAGGAAGGACTCCAATCATGGTGGGAAAAGGTCCAGAGGAAGAATACAAGCAAGTATTTTAGGATTATGGATGGAAGGTAGCTCAGACAGGAATAAGGAGGGTAGATGGCATTGGATGGGGTCTGGAAGATAGATGGTGAGGTTCTTGAGACAGCATAGGTAGAAATAGCTTCCCCGCACAAGGTAAATAGGCAATTATAAAACTAACAGGTGTCTGTGTCTTATTATTTGTGATAGTGGGTTAAATTATACTGCCACAATAATTATAGGGCAAATAATGATAATATATAGCCTGGCACTCATTTTTATGGCCTACAACAAGGGCACATGGGAATGCAGAGTCAAACCAGCAGGTTTCACAGGTTGTTATGCTGAGATAGGGCCTCTCACTAAACCTGATGGGTCATCATCCCCCAGCCTTAGCGCTCTCCAGGTGAGAGTATCTGAGGAGGTCTATTGCCTGAATGAAATGATGTGTAGACTCTGTCTCTCTCCCTCTCCCTCTTTTTCTCCCTCTCTCTCTCTCTCTCTCTCTCTCTCTCTCTCTCTCACACACACACACACACACACACACACACGGTAATGAAAAGTAAAATCTTTGGCTTCTGTAGCCGTGGGTACAAGCCTTCTCTCTTTGTATTGACTTTGAATTGGCCATGTCAGGAGCCAGTTTGACCTTGCTCGCCTGTAACACCCATAGGTGGACCACAGAAAAGACCATCTTCCTCTTAGCAGAACACATCTTATGAAGTGGGTCAAACTCTAGTGTATGAACCCAATGCAACTAAATTCAACTTCTCATTTTGTTTCTGCTGATGGTTCCCTAGGTTTACAGAATGCTAAAAAGACCATCTCCCTTCCCTCAGAGCAGTGAGCGGTTCTTAACTTGTGGGTCCTGATCCCTTTGCGGGTTGAGTACCCCTTCTACAAGGATTTTATAAGACCATCTGAAAACACAGGTATGTACACTATGATTCATAACAATAGCTTATGAAGTAGCAATGAAAATAATTTAGTAATTGGGCGTCACCACAATGTGAGGAACTATATTAAAGAGTTGCAGCATTAGGAAGAGTGAGAGCTACTGTCCCAGAGCCTGGGAGAGGAGGGCTAGAGAAGGAACAAGGCACTCTCTTTCTGATGCCCTTACAGCCCTTCTGAAGAGCCCCCACCCCCGCCGTGCTTAACTCCTCCTTATTTAAATGTTTTAGAAAACTGAAGGCATTTACCTCACGTCTTTTTTCTTTTTCAATCTTCCATACATTCATCTACATCTCTTACTATGTGTTTTTCTCCAAAGCTCATCTTTATGAAGCTGTGCCTTCATTATCCATTTGCTTCATTCTTTTTTTAGATGGTAAGAGATAAAACTTAACCTTATAAATAATACAATCAGAAGAAAAAAGAACCAATTTTTATCCTGCTTTATAATACCTAGTAATAGGCTTTGTTCAAAGTTATTTGACAAATAAGATAATAAATACAACAAAAATATTCTAACACTTAAAAAGAAAACATGTTTCCTAAATAATATATTGTAACTATTGAGATGGTGTACTGTGCTAAATATTTATGTGACAGCTAAGAAATTATCTACACAAAGAAAGAGAAACTCAATAGTTTTTCTTACTTAGGTTTTATGATACTGTGTGAATATGTTTGTATGTGTATTTGATGGGCCCTCTATTATCAGAAATTTTCAATTATTGTAAATCTGAAGCTAGTATATCTTACTGAAACAATTTTTTTCAGTGTGATACTCTATCATAGCAAAGAACTTAGACATCTCTAGATTTGCTTTGATTCTGTTTAATCTGATTTTTTTTTTATCTTAGCAGTTGTGCACATTGTAATTACTGTCAGCACTAAAGTATAAGAACTTCTCAATTAGTTTATCAATTATACATTAAATTACTACCCTAAATGAGCCTAGCAGAAAAGAAACATTGTAAAATCCTGAGATCATCATTTGCTTCCTCAAAATGAACAAAAAAAAAATCAGGGCTATGAGATAGCTCAGCTCATAAAGGCCGTTTCAGCTAAGCCTGTGTTCCTGAGTTTTAGCTTTCAGATCCCTTTATGCAAAGAGAAGTCAGGCTCCTTCAAGTTGTTCTCTGACCTCTGCGTGTACACCATCACACATGCGCACACACACACACACTCACTCACACACACAACATAAGTAAATAAAATGAAATTTTAGAAGAACAAAAATTGAGAACTGGCATAAATTCTGAATTTGCTTGAAAATTGCCAACTGCTCTTTTAGGTATACTTACTGCTTATTTTAACACATTAGATGTTTCTATCTGAGTGCATGGTGCTTTTCTATGTGAAATAGAATATAAGGCTAGAATAACTTTTGTAAAGTACAAGGTATGAAAAGATGTTATGGACATTTACAGATTGTATACAAATAAATGAATGCTTTTCTTATGAAGAACCTTCTTTTTAACTCAGTCCCCATATCCTTAATGAAAAAGTACATTTTGTGGTTCCTGGAGTTTTACAAAATGTTATCACAATGGCCTCTTATTAGAGTTGGCTTGGTGATAACCTAGTGACCAGTTAATTATGTCACTATGCAGAGAGGGCTAAGACCCAGCCTAGTCATCTGACAAAGACAGACAGAACAGAAAGCATGTGACAGCAGAGCTCAGTAGAACACTCTTGACTCTTCTCACTGGAAAATCTTTCTATAGATAGTCATGTCACCACTAACCCTGCCCCAGGATTGCTCTAGGCATGCATTTTCACTAAGAAGCAAGAAGACTGCTGAGGGATTTGGAAGTGGGGGGAAATGTCTTCATTCTCAATAGAGAAACATGAGAAAAGATATTTTATCATCCCTTTCTGGTCTGATACATGCAAAGAGGTCATCGTCCCACGGGTCTAACGAAAAAGACTGCACCAGGATGACAGAAGAAGAAAACAGGGAGGAACACACCCTGAATATCTATCTATGCTGACCTTGAGTAACGCCAGCCAGCACTGGATTCCATCCTGACTCTTGCTGTTGTATAAAATAATGGTTTCCACTGTGTTTAAGGTAATTTGTGTAGAAGTTATTATGAAATGTTGACAAAATACCTCAATTAAAAAATATTTGAAAGTATTGGACAGAGGGTGCTGTAGTGATGATGTCATCAATAGGAGCCACAAGGAGGGGCCATTCGTGTGATATGTGACTCTTATGCCCAGCAATAATTAGAAAGGTTCCTGCCTTGAGATAGACACACCTTCTTCTGAGACATTGGCCAAGGACTGATGTTTTAGTCAGGCCACAAATGTGAGAATTCAGAATACGTAAATCTGTAAGTCACTCCCAACATGGGGGCTTGGTTCTGTCAAGGATTTCTGAAAGTGCTACAAAGCCTCACTTTAGCACTTTACTAGAAAGTGACCTCCCTCCTATTTTAGGGTGGCTCCCTTATATTTCTGTTCCCTAAACATTTATTGGAACTTCATTCAGTGCCTTGACTCTGCCATTAAATGTGAGAATAAAATTACTGTATAGAAGGGATCTGCTCCTCATGAAGAGTGGACATGTTTTCAGGCGATAAATATCAAACTCTAGGATGCATTTAGTGTCTAAATTTGTGATACAACTAATAAGAGGTTTGCACAAGCTGTAGGAAAATCAATACAGACTGAAATGGCCGACCTTGAACTTGGCTTTAAGAATGGCTGAAAACTTATCAATTGTTGATCTTGAAAACATAGGCGTCAATGCCTTACGGTGCTTTTAGAAACTGAATGAAATGGACACAATGTCATTTTGAGTAACTACTATGCAATTCTAGATCTTGCTATATGGTGGTACTAAAGGAAATTCTAGAGCCAAAAGGGCATTAGGAGTAAGATAAAATTGAATGTGTGTCTGCCATTTTTGAGGAAGATGTATTTTCCATAGTGGGGTTACAGGCAGTGCCATTATCCACTTGTGATATTAGTTACTGTTAAAGTTATTTCAGAGAAAATTCTAGCTATTGATATCACTTGGAAGAAACAAAATATCTAGCCATTTATTTGTGGTATGAAATGGAAAATCTGGGTGTTTGCTGCAGTCACAATTTTCTCTGTCACAGTTTTCTACATGACATCACCATTCTCACACCAGGCTCATGGCAGCTAGACCTTGCAAAGCTCAACACAGCGGGAAACATTCGGGTTTCTGGATCTCTGGCTGGCGCAGCTACAGGTAAAGCACAGCATGCCAGAGTCTGGGGTAGATTCTCAGCATCCAACACCACAAAGCGAAGAACAAGGGAAATGGACTCGCTAGAGTGTGTACCCCTAACCCTGAGATGAGAGCAAGAGGCAACAGAGGACTTCCGGGAACTACGCACAGGAGCCCACTTCTCCTGTGGTGAGTCTCCATAGAAAAGACGCCTAGTGGAAATGGCAGGGTGAGACAGGGAGAGGCCACCCAGGAACCCGAAAGGGTACTAAAAATTCCAAAAGTGATCTGGCCCAGCAAGACCACATGCTCTTACTGGAGGAAATGTTGGCCTCATTTGCATTTTCTATTCTTTTCCTCTCTTACAAAGAGTGAGTTGAAGGTGCATTGAGCTAAAAGTTCTTAAGCTAAAAGCTAAAAGCATTAACAAAATATTCTTATTACTTTGTGCTTTCTGTTCTTTGATCCAGTAAAACTTATTTTAAACCACCCCCACCCCTTTTTTTTAACCTGAAAACTGTCATTCAGTGAGAATGAAGCAAATGCTAGAAAGTCACAGGCTCCCCTCTTCCCCCACAAGCTTCTGCTGACTGGCCTGGTCCAAGTGTTCAAGGCAGAATATAGAACAGTCACATGTGTTTGCTTTAAAGCTTGGGCATGTATTATTTATTTGAAATAAGAAAACACAAAGGTTATTAACTCTTCCTTTTGTGAAGTTTTGCTGAAAAAGATTTATCACCTGGTGATCTTGATTTGTCTTTCAAGAAAATTTAAACTCATCAAAACTCTCCCTGGAATTTGACACCTCCATGACAGATGCTGTGTATTTATTCTGAGAGTCCTGCTGATACGGTCTCTCTTTCATTGACGTAGTGTTGGGACACCCTTGCTCAGCTGACTCAGGTTCAGCCCTGTGAATCCTAAACTAAACAACCTGAGTGCACACAGACCCTGATTTTCCTGATTTTCCCTACACAGCTATTTATTAATATATATATTATATATATATAAAAACTCTCAGTGCATCATCTCTCATTTAGCTTCAACTTGTTCAGTATTTCCACTGTTGATGCCTTAGTGACCTCAATGTTGTCAAAGCCAATGAAAATGAATTCACACACATTCCTATGAAGTACCTAACTCCAACTGGCCTCTGTAAGGTTATGGGACAAAACTAAATAAAGATGATTAGGTGACAGATCTTATATATAAAAGAGGTTTATTAAGTGGAGATGGAGGGAGGGAGAGAAGGGAGAGCAAAGAGAAGGGAGAGCAGGACATGATGTGGGAAAAGAGAGAGGGAAAGAGAAGGGGAAAGAGAAGGGGAAAGAGGGGGGCATCCCGATAGAAAGGAAGGACCAAGAGAGAGAGAGAGAGTCCATGTATCCAGTTGTCCCTTTAAGAAGCAAGGTAACCATGCCATCCAGGTGTGGCCATCTGGCCAGTGACACATGAGGACATCATAAGTTGCTCAACCCAGAAGCAGGTTTGATCCAAAATCCTAACAGCCTCCCTGCAGTGCTTAACCTGGTTGACACTTTCCCTTAAAAATATCTCCTTACTTGCCATAAAATAAGATAAAATTTAACCTCCTTAATCCCTTTTGAAGACTTTTAGTTTCTCCTTCATCAACTCATTATAAAAATCTTAATTATTCTAGATTGATGATTGTAATTATTAATAAGATTGTCATTTACTTCAAGTGCTGGCTTAAAACTAATTGAAAATCAAGTTATCTTGCAAGGTTCTTCTGTGTCCCTCAAAGTCAAAGCCCTCAGCTTCTGTCTGGTCACACATCTTCCCTAGGTGATCTTATTACCACCTGCCCCCAAACTTACTCCTCCAGCCAGGGTCTCATTCAACAATCAATAGGAGCTGCAAGTTATAAAAAAAAAAAAATTCTTTCCTGTCTAGAAAGAAAAGTGATACTACATGAAGTCTAAAGTACATCAAAGCAAAGATGAGCTACGTATGCTGTCTCACACCTGTAACCCAGCGCTTGGAAAGTGGGTAGAAAGAGTGCTGTAAATTCAAGGCCAGCCTGGTCTACATGGGAGACCCTGTCTCACACACCTGCCTACCAACACCAACACCACCAACAGCTAAAATAACATGAGAAAACAAAACTTTGGAAAAATATAGAATACTTGTGTAACTTTTGTGTAATATTTTTGTATAACTTTTGGGAAGTTTAACTTCATTTTTAGCTTTATTTATTTACGCAGAGAATGATTTAGCATACTTTCATTTTAACATTGTTATAATTATGTCATTTACTTAGTTTTCTTTCCTTTTTCCAAGCACTCCCATATATGTCCTTACTGCTTTTGAAGTTCATGATCTATTATTTTAATTTTGTTGTTATCACATAAGAAAACAGATGTGTGTGTATGTGTGTTCTTAAATACAATGTGACCAATACAATAATTACTGCTTGTATGTGTGTTTGCAGAACTATTTGACACTGGACAACCAGCTGGCGTGTTTTTCTCCAGGAAAGCCATCTTTTCTACTCCCATATTCCTCAGTGCCTTCGTGTAGGATTCTTTGTGTGGGATGAGACTGTGGGCTTCCCCTCTCTGTTTCATTGGTGTCATTCTTCTTCAGCTCAGGTTTGGACAGTCATGTAAGACATTACAGGTACAGCTTCTGACGTTACTAGAACACACAAACTCCCTGGTCCTCTGTCTCTTACAGTATTGACACCTCTTCCAAATTTTTTTCTGAACCTTACATGCTAGGTGGTTCCACTGGGACTGGGCTCTACCACTCTTCATTTTGATTGGCTGTCATTATCAGAAATGGTTTCCATCTGTTGCAAAGAGAAGTTTCCTTGATGAGGAATGAGGAATACATACTATAAATAGATAAATAAATAAATATCCATTAATTTGAAAGAGAGCAAGAGTCTGGAGGGAGAAAAAGGAAGAGGGAAACTGATGTGATTATAATTGCAAAAATTAAAGAAATAACTTTTAAAATGTTATCCCTGGAAATAATAATATTAGTTATTTCTGAAAGGAATTAGATTTTTGCATAATTTCAAAAATAATAAATTTGAAGTTTTTATTGTGACTGTATTAATTCTAACAGAAAATACCAGCGTTTTCTAATTACATGACTTTCTATGAACCTTAAAAAGAGAATGCATTTCTGTCATGTAACCTCAGAAGCAGATATTTGTTGGAGAGCACAGTGTTGGCTCACTGATAGGAGACAGTGTCAGGAAGCAAGGGGAGCTGACACACTGAAGCATGAGAACAAAGCAGCATGGGAGGCGAGGGCCACAACACAACAGCTAGCGCAAAACTGGGAGGGACTTCCTGCTCCATCCTCCAAAGAGATGGTGGGAATTCCTTTATGATTCTTTATTAGAAATCTCAGCATGACAGCAAAATACACAAACTTTCCACTTTGTTGATATTTTCAATAACTTCTTATGTGAAACAAATCACATTATTACTATTTCCATAAAGACAAACTAAAACCAAATGCCGACTTCAAATTTATTTTATTGTTCATTTTATCCTTCAAGCTCTAACGTTATAGGTATGATATATACAGATTAAGAAGGTCCCAAGAAGAAATTAAATTTGTGTAGATTTTGTGTAAATTTCCACCTTTATATGTTTCTTGGGATATTACTTCTCTGCTTCAAGGGCAGATGAAGAAATTTGATACTGGATTTCAATTCCCATCTCTGACCCTCGGTATCCAAACGTTCCTAGAGGAATGCAGCCGTGAAGAAGGCCTCACCATCATATTCTCCTTAGCCGCTGCTAAAGCGAGGTCGCCTTTATGCTCTGCCGTGACACACAGAGCCTGAGAACCACAGTGTGATGATCTATTGGCCTTTGCTTTTCTCTGCAGTATAAGAGCAGTGATGAATTAGGATCTTGAAGTGCACAGATAAATACATCTCCACACTGAAATCAGACGGAATGGACAAGCTCTTGCTCTCAAATACAACAAGCCACAGATACTTTTAGTCAACTCCTGTCTTCCTGTTGCTCTTGAAACTGAGACGTGCAAAATATATTAAAAACCTGCAAATGTTCTTGTCTGGCTCAGTTCTTACAGTCTCACAGACAGTCCCTGTGAGGTATGACCTCTTCAGAAACATACTTCTGAGAAGGAGCGCTGGACTAATAAACTACTGGCCACTCAGAATAACTTGGAGGAGGCAGAGAAACTGCATTTAGGAGGTAGGATTAAAGTTGGGCCACCGACTTTCCAAACTACACGTTGGAGGATTTACACATCTCGAAACTTCAAGAGCTCCCACACTTTTCTATTTAATGATAAAATGATAAATGTAAAAAAAAAAAATTGTATCTAATTTTTCTCACCCAACCCTTCAGTGCTACCACGAGAAAAAGATCAAATTTATAAGCTGAAAGAGAAGAAAGTCAGTGTGTGGTAGAAACAGTGAGAGGAACGTGGGTGAAACACGAGCTTCTGCTAGTTTTTGAAGATCCAGGTTCTTGGTGTTGCATTAACTAAAAGTTTTAACTACTGTATGGTATTTTGAACTATAGTTAGTTTAATCCAACATGTCTGTGCTGGAAAATACGGTAGCCCATTTTGGAAAAAATATTATGGTTGTGTTGAAGGAGATACAAAATGACAGCTGATACAGAAAAGCTAGCTGGCACCTCAGTGGCGCATGCAGCAGTGAGAACTCTGTTCATCAGTCATTTCTTAATGATTTGATTCACCTTGAAATCTAAACTTCATTCCGTAGGAAAAACAACTTTCATTTCTTTTTGTAAGGATTTTCCAAGTTAGCTTCAGCTGTCCACTAGGCAGCCCAGAGTCACCTGAGAAGGGAGCCTCCATTAAGGAGATGACCGGATTATACTGACCCAGGGCCATGTTTAGAGGGACTGACTTGACTGCTAATTGAAGAAAGACCCTGCCTACTGTGGGCATCATCTTTCTGTGGGCCAGTGGTTCCAGGCTGTCTTAGTTACTTTCCTATTGCTGTAAGGAGACCAAGACAACTTATAAAATAAAATGTTTGTTAGGGCTCACGATTCCAGAGGGTGAGAGACCACAGTGCCCATGGCGGAAAGCATGGCAGCCAGCATGGAGGCGTGGAGCTGAGAGCAGCAGAGAAATGATTACACACTGATCCGCACGTTGGAGGAAGAAAGGGCTAGCTGTGAAAGGCATGGACTTTTAAAACTTCAAATCCCACCTCCAGTAACTCATCTCCATCAACACCACACCCCCTTAATCCTTCCTAAACAGTTCCACCGAATGGGGATCAAGTTTTCAAATATATGAGCTTAAGGGAGCCATTCTGGTTCAGATCACCAAATGGGCTATAAAAGAACAGTAGCCAAGCATGAACTTGTGAGATAGCCAGAAAACAGTGTCCACTATGGTTTACACATAACACACAGAGATGCCTTGAGTTCCTACCTTGACTTCGCTCAATGATAAACACTGACCTGGAAGTATAAAACAATTAAATCCTTGCCTCACTTAAGTTGCTTATAGTCATGGTTTTGATTACAGCAACAAAAGGGAACATAAAGCAATGGAAAAATTAAAAACTGGGTAGGATATAGTTTCTTGGCTGACACCAACCAACATGAACTAACCACTGGGCAGTTCTTTTTGACATATTTAGGATTTATGTTTCTTAAAGCCTTTTTTTCCCTCTATTCTGCTGTACACAGAAACTCTAAGGCTAATTAGTGAGTAAAAGTCTTCCCTAATTGGAAAAACAAGCCAGAATCATAATCAGATAGTGAGTTTCAGTCATGAGAGGCAGCAATTATTATCTGCAACAAACACTGTTAGAGAATGAAATATTAACGCAAATAAGCCACTGCCTTCCCAGAGCCTAAAATGCCACCACCTTAGGTCAGCCCAATATGAAGACTGCAGAGACAACTGGTAAAACTAGATTTTATTTTCTCTTTTCATGTTTTGTCCTTGTCTTCATTTCATTATTCCTTTTCACTTGAGTGTTCTTATGAGAGGAAGGAATATCAAAAGGGAAGGTTTTGTGATGTGAGATGATATATACAGACCTCATTAGACAGAATGCCAGCGTAGCCCCAAATAGAAAGAAGTGTACTATACAGAAGCTTTGCAGAAGGTAAAGTTGATTTTTAAAAAGAGAGAACGGGATATAAAAAGACAGAAAAAAATGTGTCTGTGAGTATGTAGAAAAAAAAATGAGCATGGGAAAGTAAGAAAAAGTTATGATTGAAAGTCTGATTATTGTAAGTGAGCATTTGTGTCTGTATAACCTTACACAGAAATGAGGAATGTGAGGAAATACCCAGATGACAAAGAATGGAAATTTGTAGGCATTTAAAAAAAGAAACCCCAACAGGAGAGTTTCCAAAGGATAAATGCTGCCAATACTGGGTGACAATGGAAACAGACCCTTCCCCAGTTGAACTTCAGGTAAGAACTCAGCCCTGGCACATGTCTAGATTAAAGCCTTGCAAAGAACTTGAGAGCAAGAGAGCATACTGAGTCACAACTGGGCTTCTGGCCCCTAGAAACCATGGTATTATAAATACATGTCATTTTAAAATAGCAAATGTGTGGTAAATGTTTAGGCAACAACAGAAAATGAATACTAACTCCAAACTCCTTAAATGCAGTGGTTGTGAACACCATACAGTACCCTCTTGCTCCTGACTATAAACTCATACTGAGTAATTTTCACCTCAATTAAACTAATATCAATTTTACACAAACAATATTAAGAGTTGACAATGTTAAGAGATACTTCTGTGCCCTTCAGAACTGACCCTACAAAGAGACAGAGAGAGAGAGAGAGAGAGAGAGAGAGAGAGATTGCAGTTGTTGATAGTAATGGTAAAGTACTGCTTTAAAGAGGATGATCTTTGCATTGGCAGATCAAAGAAAAAACTAATGCAATGCATGGAACACAAGGTACATGAAAGGAACTATTAAGTCATTCACAATAGGTTCCAGAAAAATAAAACGAGCCTGGGAACAGATGTGAAAACGTACCACATGAGTGCACATGGTGGTTTGTTTTTGTTGTTGTTGTTGTTGTTGTTGTTTGTTTTTTTTAATAAGAAAACACTTCATTTTTCCCCCATAGACTTGCTCAGTAACTAGGACACAGCACCATACTGCACACAGCTTCATCAAATGTCCTGGTGGAGTAATCACCTGGACTGGACCAGTACAATGGTCAATGTAAAAATAACTTCCAAGTTGTGCCTTCATTCAGCAAGTTAATTTGTTTGGCAACAAAACTATCAAGCAAGACTACAGTGACACCCCTGGCTCCAGGTTTGCAAACCAGGAATCCAGGGAAGCAGGTGCTGCCCTAACAGTCTCAAGGGAACAGTAGCAAAACGTGAAGAGCATCAGCTCTGCCTGGAGTAAGCTGTTGTCTTCAGTGGGATGGAGATGCTCCCTACGGTTATAATGACTCACACAATACAGTTAAGTCATTCTTCCTAAACCCAACCTTGCATACAAAAAGGTCTTGTACTCAGTGTCATAAGGTGTAAGAAATACCTTTTCTTCTAAGTTTTTTATATTTAGTACAAGAATATTGTATGTTGAGCATGTTTCACCTTAGGTGCCCATACTCTTCTTGCTTGTTTGTTTTTCTCCTTCTTCCATTCAATTAGTACCTTGTTCCCTGGACAGTTTCACTTCTAGTTTCCTGTCATATGTATCTATGGTTTTATGATTATAGATTATATAGATATAATAGATTATATAGATACATATGATTTTATGTATCTATATAATCTATGGCCTGCAAATGAAGGAAGCCTATGATAGTTACCTTTGTTAGTTTGAGTATCTCCAGTTGCACCCACCTCACAAACTTCATGACCTTGTTCTTTCGGGCTGAAACAATTCATATATATATATATATATATATATATATATACACACACACATATCACATTTTATGTATGTGTGTACCCCTCTGTCCTTGAACATCCAGGTTTGTGGAGAAGGCGTGAAGTGCTGGGTGAACGTGCGTTTTTGACATGGACATGGGCACATCAAGGACCCCAATGCCTCAGATCCAAATGGCAACGCCAGCCTCAGGCTAGGTACAGGGAAATGGCAAGGCCTTCTGGCCCAAGCACCAATATTGACAACGTGTGTCGCAAATGACCACCACAGCTTCCTCCTCCCAGATATTCACAGCTTGAAGACTGCTCACTACACAGGTTGATCCTACCAAGGTCAGATAAGCCTGTTTCCTTGATTCAGCTGCAACAGCAGCACTTCCTGTTCAACTCTGTATAACAAACTTGCTGAGCTGAGGCTAGCTGAGCATCTCAGAGCGTTTGGTTATGTGTTTGTTTACCTGTCCTCCCTTACCACCCTGGTTAGGTCAACCCCTGGAACCATGCAGAGGAGGCCCAGGTTGGTTCTATAATTTAACTATTGTGAATTGTGCCACGGTGAATATTGAATATTGTACAATTAACGCTGTTTATTGTGACTAGTTGAGTGCGCTAATAAACACTGATACGCAAACGTCTCTGTGCTACATAGATTTTTAGAGGTTTTTGGTTATATATGCAGGGTCACATGGAAGATTTAACTTATTTAACTTATTTCCTTAACAGCTGGATTATTATATATTCAGACCTGCAGTATTTAAGGTTTTCTTTTTGTTCTTGCCTTCACATGTTTTTTTTTAATTGTTATTTATCATCATCAACACTCTCTGTGTGTGTTTGTCTGTGTGTAATGTGTGTGTGTGTTTTAGACTATGGACACACATGTGCCACAACAGGCATTTGAATGTCAGAAGATCATTTTGAGAAGCTTTTTTTCTCCTCCCATGGAAGGCAAGGTCTCCCTTCCACCCTGTTGGAGAGGGGTCTCTCTTGTCTTTCCTGTGCTCTGTTCTCCAGGCTAGCTGGCCTGTGAGTTCATTGCTCCAGTTTCCACCTCCAATATCACTTTAGGAGTTCTGGGATTACAGACATCTTTTAAGGGTTGAGCCATCTGGCTAGTCCTGTCATTTGTTTTCCTAATTACTGCCATTATGAATGGGGTAGAATGGAATCTCAGTCTTGTTTTGATTTGCATAAAAATGCTTCCTTTAAACCACCAGAGTTTACTTTCAGAAGCAAAAAAGTTATTGCAGAGTGACCTCCCGCACTTTAATTGTAAAGAAAATTGAAATCTTCGCATGCCAACATTACTGTGCAGCATCACAGGCGTAAAGTTAAAATCATCTTCTTTTATGTGAGCACCCTGAAATAGCAGGAAAACCATAACAAGCTGGGCCCTATTCTCTTGGCACCTAAAGGGGTTCTCTTTTATTTGATAAAGAACATTTTTTCAATTGCCAATCTAGGATTTAAGTATGGGATCCAAAATTACTCATCTCTCTGAAATGTCTATGGATGCATCATGATATAAGTCCACATATTAATATTGTTATTTCAACATAAAAATTTCAAAATCCCTGTAAGGTTTTATCCCTTTCATCCAACTAGTTAGAAGAGAGAAATCTCAGTGCTAGATCTGCTCATTGGCTAAACAAACACCAGAAATGTCTCAGGCAACACAAGCAACCTGAACCTAAGGAAATGCCGAAGCTGAGTAAAAGAGAGCCACCTGCAGTGTGCTATGGCAAAACCACTTACAGTTTTCTGAGCGCACATGGTGAGGCCCAGACTGACTGTAGTTCCCACAGAACACTAATATTCTCAGGGCAGGGAAAGCAACACAGTGATTAAAATTAAAATAACAAAGTCTAACAATTATAGAATTAAAAATCAGAATGATTCAGATGAAATATAGAGAAATTAAAATGTGAAAAATGCTCTAGTTACACACGCACGCCCATTGTCAGCTCCTGGAATGAGGAGTGTCCCCAGAGACTCAGTCATGTGACTATGTGGTCCCCCAGCTGATGGCAGCAGTTGAGAAGAGGTACTGGATGAAGCACAGGGCCCTGGGGGAATGCTGGAGAGCGCACAACTTCACCCCAATTCCAGTTGACCCTGCTTCGTACACATTGAAGGACACACAATCTTTCAGTTTCCTGCTCCACCTGCCTGCTGCCATGTCTTCCTTCCATGAATGGCTCTAACCCTCTAGAAGCAAAAGCTAAATAAATCTTCCGTAAGTCCTTGTGTCACGTATTTTATCACAGTAATGGGAAAGGCTGCTGATAGAGGGAGTTCGCTAGAGTCAGATGGTAGCATAGGCTATCCTATCTTCCTTCCCCACTCTTGCAGTCAGCCATCTTGGGTCTGTCCCACAGTGCGCACACCTTTCCAGCTGAAGCTGGCATCATCACCCTTCCTTGACCCCTCCTTTCTTGTCACTCCCGCTCTCAGCTTCTTAGGCTGCTTTCTAGAAAGCCTTAAGGATATTTTTAGATAATGTTGGGTAGCACTTGTATATACTTGCATGGGCCTCTTCATTGCACATTTCCTAATAAGAAATTACTTGCCAAACTTAACACTACCATCTGACTGTCCGTGGGGTAAAACTCTAAGTGGCTCTGGCCAGCTTCTCCTTTGGGTAGGTCCTGAGAGTGGTTAAAACACTGAGCAGCTTTACTTCACTCTTTTCTGGGTTCTCTAGGCAAGACTCAACTTCTAGCGTGTCTTGGCTGCTGGCAGCATCAGTCCTCATGGTTCTGCTACTCCAGTTCTCACTTCCCTGCTGGCTGTGAAGTAGGACGCCAGGCTCAGCACCGCCAGCCCTCTGACAAGCAGGAGCAGGTGGAATCCTCTCCGACTTCCTTTTAACTTACAGCTAGAGAGCACCGCTTCTTTTAAAAGGCTTCTGAAATCAGATTGGGCCCACCAGATAATCTGTTTTAATTAATCTCAAAAGGGCTGATTAGAAACCTTAATTAAATATACAAAAATCCATTTCCCTGTGACATAAGCACTGCTAAAAGGCTGCCATAGCTCACTGTCTATTCCCAGTGGGGGAAAGCATGCAAGAATTCAGATTGCTAGGTGTTGTCTGTAGAAGTCTGTCTACTCCAAATCAAGTCCCTTTTCATCACCCACACCTACTCACAGCCGCTTGTTTGTTGCTGTATTTTGAAGCTCCAAAATATAGCAACAAGTTTTGTCCTGTGTTTTGGGGAGCATATTGTTACTCCGCCCATTTTCAAAATGAGGAAAGTAGTCAGCTCACAGAGGTTAGATAACCTGTCAGCGTTAGATGTCTTTTTGTTGTGACAAATATCTGACACACGAAACGTAATGAAGAAAGTGTTGATTCTGCCTGAAAGCCTGAGGGTACGAAAACTATGGTGGAGAAATCGTGGAATATGGGTCACATTACATATGCAGTCAGGAAGGAGAGAGTGATGAACACCTGTGCCTTTATGTAGTATGGAACACAAGCTCACAGAGTTACGCTGCCCACAGCAAATGTGGGCCTTCTCCCGTCAGTTAGCCTAGGCTAGGTTGTCCCTCCCAGGCGTGCCTGCAGCAGTCACCCGCAGATGGTCCAAGGTTACACACAGGGAAGCAGGGGTGGGTTTGAAGGCAGGGGGGCTGATCCTGGACTCTGCACAGCTGGACGTTGCTTTTATGAACTGATCTCTCTCCTGCTCATTGT
The DNA here is from genome assembly GCF_030254825.1 of Meriones unguiculatus. Taxonomy (NCBI): domain Eukaryota; kingdom Metazoa; phylum Chordata; class Mammalia; order Rodentia; family Muridae; genus Meriones; species Meriones unguiculatus. Next base: position 6,850,855 of record NC_083364.1, on the reverse strand, counting down.
GCTCCCGTGAAGACTTTGTGATGCTTCAGTATCTGAAATTTAAATCAATATTGAATAAATCTTTTCTAAGCATTTCTTTTCCAGAGCTGTTGTGTAGCTATGCCCAGCATTCTCTCATTGACAGCCACTGGCAATGAACATTTCGTTTTCTCCTAAGGAGAAACAAACTACTCAGTGGGGAAACAAACTACTCTCAAAGGTAGCTCTGCATGCCCAGCCATGATGGCCAACCGAAAAGGAACTCTACAGAGTCTTTCATAATGTGGTGTCAGGACTCTTTCATTGTTTTCCTTTTATCTCTGTTTTTATTTTATGGGTTTTTGAGAAAGAGGGTGTTGCATTTTTGTTGTTTAATACCCACAGGTCTCTTGTGTATGTATTGTGGCTACTGGGCTTGTGTATGTGCAAACAAGTGGGTCTCTGTGTCCTTATCCATTTCTTGTACCTTTTCTTGGGCTCTTTTCCTTCTCTTTGTTTTGTCCTATTCTGATGTGTTTGTTTTTGTTTTATCTTATTATATTTTATCATTATCTCTTAGATCCCTATTTGTTTTTCTAATGAGACAAAAAGAGGGTGGATCCAGAAGGAAAGGGAGGTAGGAAGAAACTGGGAAAAGTAGGGGGAAGGGAATGCATAGTCAGGATATGGTGTATATAAAACTATATGCAATAAAAGAAAAAATAAATGAGCTAATGAAATGAGATAAAAAAAAGAAAGTAATGTCCTAAAAGACAAAATATTACCCAATCAGGAAATTAAATTTTCCTTTCTCTCTGCATCTTGTTTTCTTTGTTAGACTTAGAAATTAATCCTACTCCCATGGGTGGGAAAGCTAATATAGGTGAGATTAGCAACAGGGATTTGCCCCAGTTGCTGCTGCTCGTGAACATATTACTGTCCCCAGGTGGAATTTGAGTGGAAGTGCTTTAAATCACATCAGCACCAAAATTAGTCTTCTTGATTAATGTCATATTTTATAAGAAGCAATTGCAAAGCAGTCAGCCTTTGCCGCTATAAATGGGGCATCTGTTAATGGGTGTTTATATCGGCTCATCGATTAAACTTAATTGTCTTTCCCTGTGGTTTTCAACCCAGGAAGATTTACATAGAAATGTACGGCCTCTTCTGAGATTAGCATATATTCTGCATGAAAGGATACAAGGGAAGATGAAATTAGTTGTTTGTTAAACAGCTACTATGTGCCAGGGACCTCTGTCTCATCCCAGTGACATCACTCAATAAGTACATACCCTGTCTAATTTCACTCTTAGTTTATAGCTAAAAGCCCCAAGGCTTGCTGATATTGAGAAATTATTTAAGATGGCACAGTTCATACCTAGCTTCCAATGTTCACAATCTCACCGAAGCCCCTACAAAAAGAGGCGCTGGAGTGTTACAGTCTCTCCCGGTTCCCACTTCTCAGGGATGTTTGATCGTTTTTTTGTTGTTGTTGTTGTTGTTGTTGTTTTGGGTTTTTTTTGTTTTGTTTTTGTTTTTTTTTTGTTTCTATGTTTTTTTTTTTACTTCTAACTTCAGTGACTCACAATGTCTATGACTATGGTTCTCTGGCAAGAACATCTACGGGAGAAAAAAAGCACATGCCCCGTGGTCTGCATCTTGACATCAGCACCCAACTTAATGAGTCTCTGTCCACCCTGATGATGGTCTGATGTCCCCTGTGAGCCACACACAGCTCCCTCTGTACTTTCAACTGCCCAAGAAATTTTAAAAAAATCAATAAGTAAATTAAACAAACGGATGACTTGATAGGAGTTTGGCATAAAGCATCACCTTAAATCTACTATTTTTAAAGGCAGTCTCCCACCCTGTAAGCATACAGGTGTCCTGATACAAATTATCTAGGCATTACTAAAAACAATATGTATCATAAGTAAAACATAACTTCAAAATAAGAAAATTTCTGCTTTTTCTCTCATGGGAATGACATTGGATCACAAGAGTATTTAAAGGTGGTACTTTTTCATCCTGGCCTACCTCATCACATAAATGCCACTCCAAATTATCAGGAAAGAAATTGTTCTCAAGCTTAGAAAGAGCAGACATGTTTAAAACAACAATGGAAAATTTCTAGATCATTAGCAAGCGCAGTTTTATTTTCTTCTCAGAAAAAAATGTGTTTTAATTCTGTTTTTGTAACAATGTACTTGTTAGAATTTTTTATTATTATTATTCTCTGTGTGTGTGTGTGTGTGTGTCTGCATGTACACTGTAGGCACACAGAAGTCAGAGAATAATTTGTAGAAATCATTTTTTCTCCTTCTACCATGTGGATCCCAACGATCAAAGTCAGATTGTGAGTAAGCAATCAAAGGTATAATTGTAGGGAATTAGGGCTGACATTATTTCTAATGTGCTGCCTTACAGCACACTGAAGGTCTTCGTTGAGTCTTTACTCACTGAGGCATCTCCTCAGCATAGAAAACATAGGTTAAGTGCATCAATATTCACACATATATTTAATTCGCTAATGTATAGATAAAGATATATCTTATCTTGGGAAATATTGGTCTCTAATTTTCTTAGTGTGTTGTCCTATTTTAGATGAATATGTCTTATACATGTTCTCTCTTCTACTAATTTCTCAAGTAATTTATTAAGGGTGGAAATTATCAGTGGTGGTGGTTTCAACCCTTGTTGTTGGGGTACAGTGACTTCACACACCATACAGGATTGTAGAATTATCAGTGACCTGTATGACCTGTATTTTTATTCCACTGAGTGTTTACTTTCCTAAGTATTGTATTACAAGTTATCAGCCTTCCTTTCAGTATATTCGGAATACACATTCTTCAGTATATTCTGGAAAGCCACATGATGATGGAGTCCTTTACCTGTTACTTGTCTGGGGAGGTTTGCATTTCTCCTCATTTCTGAAGGACGGCTTTGCTGGTAAAGCATTCTTGCATAGCAGGTGCATTTCCCATCCGGTCTTTGAATTTAAGAGTGGTCTAGACTTGGGGGCTGAAGATCAAGCCTTTCCACACTGTTAGCCATTGGGTATGGGCTGAATCTAGACAGAGAGGAGATCTTGGGTGAGATAATTTCTTCACTAGAGACGATTCCCCTATAAGAACTGGTGCTACAAGCTGAAATCCAGCATCATCTCAGAAAGTATGCAAATCAGTCCATCATTTCTTCAAAGGGCCCTGGGCAGTGCATTCCAACATCCACCACCACCCAGCCACATCCTTAATTGATTGACAGATAAGTTCAGTTTTTCCCAGAAGCACTGAAATATGTTTATTCATTGACAAATTGAATCATCTGACACTGGAAAAAAAAATTCACTGCTAAAAGTTGCTTAGATCATGAAAAGCAGGCTGCCTGCTCCCCTGATAAAAGTATAATTGTAGGGAATTGGCCTGCCATTAATTTTTAATGTGCTGTCTAATTTAGGTAGTGTGCCAAGGGTCTTTGCAGAGTCACAAAGCGAAATCTCCCCCTGAAACTTGTTAGAGGTTGCTGACTATCATGGTATTGTGGCTGGTAAAGTGAGCCCTGCAGGATAGTTCTAATAAATGATATATTATTTATCCCATTAGCATTATTTGCCCTCCAGCTCCCCATGCTAATAATTCTAGCATGTTCTGTTTCTTTTACAAATAAAAGATCTGAAACAGTAAGGATGAGGATGTCTGTGACCCAAATCAGAACCAACAAGCGTAGTGAAATAAAGATCGCTTGACTTGTTCTGCTGAACTTCTCATGAATTCTTCCTCAGATAAGAAACAGGAGAAGGAAGGTTGTAGGGGGTTTATTCCTGCAACTTTAACCATTGTGTTCTGTCAAGAGTTGTCAAGTATTTAAATAAAGGACTCCATTTCAACAAGAATGATACAGGAATAAATTCCTACTCGTTAGTTCCCCTCTGTCTTATCACTGACCTGTATGCTGGTACCTTTCATGAAGTTGCTGCACACCACCTTTGCCTTCTATTCTAATTCCAGCTGCTACAGGGGATGGAAAGAGAAAGTGATGAGCCATCCTCTTGTGGGCACTCCTCTTAACATTCCCTGGCTTAGTACTTTGTTGAGTCTAATTAATCCTGCTATCTTTGTCCAGAACTGAACATTGTTTTATAGAAATAGAACCCAGGACCCAGGAATCACAGAATGTACCCAAGTTAAAGATGAGCATCTTTCTTTTTTTTATCTTTTAAAGTAGTTTAATAAACTCCACAAAAATAGTATTGGGTGCATTGAAATATTTACATTAAGTCAACTTCCAAATCCCCCATTCAAGTAAGAGGAATAAAAATAAGATTTCTGCTACCAAATCAGCAGTTCTTTTCCTAAAATGGGCTGGTAAAATAAGGTATTTTACATGAGAGGAAAGAATTAACCTAAGAGGTGTTCATTTTTGGCTAAGAAAATAGGTCCCAAGTGACAAGATGGCGGCACCAGGAGGACACTGCATCTGAGGAGCAGGACAACATTTTTGGTACAGCAACCAAGAGACTGAACTCTGGGCCCTAAAACAACAGCGATTGTGTTTCCCAGGTGAGAGGAAACTCCACAGTGTGGGAATCAGTCGGGTCCACTCTCAGGTCACCCAGCCAGAAACTGGAAAAGATCCCACGTCACACAGGCACTCGGTCACCAGATCAGAGCCACATGCCTGCTTGTCCTGATCACCTTCCCAGGTGGGCACAAAAACACCAGAGACTGGGAGTCCCAGTCATGAGCAAAACCCACAGGGAAGGAAGGAAACGGGACTGACCTCAGGTCACCCAGTCTTTACCTGGAAAAGGTCCCTCAGAATGGCCACACCTGAACTCATGGGCTCCAGCCATGAGCACAGAGACTTGCTGCATGCTCAACTCTCTGTCACAGACAGAACTGTGCACCCAAGGGCATCAGAGACTGGGTTTCCCTGTCGGGAGAGAACCCCACAGGGCAGGAAGCAAAAGAGGACTGAATTAGGTCACCCCAGTATATCCCTAGAAAAGGTCCCACAGACCTGCGCGCTGCCAGCCCAGAGACCTGCTGTGCACCAACTATCTATCACAGACAGAACTGTGCACCACAGGGCACCAGAGACTGGCATTCCCTGTCAGGAGAAAACCCCACAGGGAGGGAGACAGCTTAAAGCACTCAGCCAACCTCCCCCCCACACACCCAGAACACATAGGAAAGTTCCCAGGAAAAGGTCTCAGACTCCTGCCCAGTCAGCAGCTTGGAGCCACCACCGGGCAGCACCTGCATGCTCTACACGCCAAACACCACAGACTGGGCCTACCTGTTGGGAGAGACCCCACAGTATGGGAAACACCTGGCCCTGTCTCAGTACACCTAGATCTGGAAAAGTTTCTGGCTCTCAGGCTCCTGACTCCAGCCTCCAGCTGCCAACAAGAGCAGAGCTCACCTGCCACTGACTACCACCTAGGTACTGGGGCACAGAGCCCCAACTGCACACCTACAAAAGCGTGGGATCCCTGAGATCAACCCGCAGAACTGCTCCAAGGGGCAACCAGTTATCCCTAATTAAACTGACCAAACCAAGGGGCACCCAGGTGACAGCAGCAGCTCACTAAATTTACAGCAAGAAACCCAAAAGCAGGGCAGCTGTCTCCAAGACTTCTCCAAGTGAGAGGAGAGCCCTCTTGACTAACAAGGACCACAGTTACTACTCAGGTCTGTAAGCCTGAGGTGAGCAGTGGCAATTCCTGAAAAACACCAGTCATTCAGTGACCATGCCCAAAAAACTTAAGGAGGCTTCCTTCAGGAAAAACCATCTTCCTGCCAAGGGTATTCTCTCCACCACAGGATTCCAGGAACTACCAGAAACTAACACCTAACACCTAAGGTAGCTCAATGGGTAGAGGCCAGCATAAAATCTCAACCAACAAAAGACAGAGCAATATGGTATCTCCAGAACCCAGTTATCCAGGGGCAAGCAGCCCTGGACACCCCAGCATAATGGAAATTCAAGAAGATGACCTAACATCTATGCTTATGAAGAGGATAATAGAGGAAACAAAAAATGCGTAAAGAAATAGAGTAAGATAAAGACAAACAGATTATGGCCAAGAGTAAAGAAATACAGGAAGTTGCAGTCAGTTTGTGGCCTTTAGAGAGGAAATACTTAAATCACTGAATGAAATAAAACAGAGGATTGTTCAACCAAACAGCTGAAGGAGTTGAAAGAAAAACAGGAAAATACAGTCAGACAGGTGAAGGAAATCAACAAAACGGCTCAAGATCTGAAGATAGAATTGGAAAATATTAAAGAAAACAAATGGAAGAAATTGTGGAGAGAAAGAACTTAGGGAAGTAAACAGGAACTACAGAGGTAAGCATAACCAACAGACTACAAGAGATGGAAGAAAGAATCTCAGGTGTAGAAGATACAATGGAAGAAATTGATGTATCTGTCAAAGAAAATGTTAAATCTAAAAAATTCCTGACACAGACCGTCCAAGAAATCCAAGACAACATGAAAAGACAAAACCTAAGAAAAATAGGAATAGAGGAAAAAGAAGATTCCCTCCTCCAAGGCCCAGAAAATAGTTTCAACAAAATCATTGAAGAAAATTTCCCCAACTTAAAAGAGAGGCCAGTAAGAATACAAGAGGCCTACAGAACACCCAATAAATTAGATCAGAAAAGAAAATCCTCCCACCACATAATAATCAAAATAGTAAATATAGAGAAGAAAGAAAAAAAAATACTAAAAGCTCAAGGGAAAAAGGCCAAGTAACATATAATGGCAAACCCATCAGAATCACACCTGACTTTTCAACAGAGACTATGAAAGCCAGAAGGGATGGATATCATGCAGACCCTAGGAGAACACAAATATCAACCCAGGCTACTATACCCAGCAAAAATCTCAGTCCTCATAGACAGAGAAAACAAGATATTCAATGACAAAGCCCACACACAAATCCAGCATTACAGAAGATACTAGAAGGAAAATACAGCCCAAGAAAACTAACTACTTTTGAGAAAACACAGGAAATAATTAACCTCACTACAATAAAACAAAAAGCAACCAAGCAAACAAACTTGCTACCACAGCCAACATCAAAATCAAAGGATTGAACAGCCACTGGTCATTAATCTCTCTGAACATCAATGGACCCAATTGGCCAATAAAAAGACAGAGACTAACAGAACCAATGCATAAACAAGACCCAGCAATCTGTTGCACACAAGAAACACACCTAAGGCATAAAGATAGACATTACCTGAGGGTAAAGGGCTGGAAGACAGTTTTCCAAGCAAATGGACCCAAGAAGCAAGCAGGAGTAGCCATTCTAATATCTGATTAAACAAACTTTCAACCAATAGTAATAAAAAGAGATGGGGAAGGACACTTCATACTCCTCAAGGGAAAATTCCACCAGGAAGACATCACAATCCTGAACATCTATGCCCCAAATACAAGAGCACCCACATTTGTAAAAGAACACTGATAAAACTTAAACCACACACAGATCACCACACATTAGTAGTGGGAGACTTCAACTCCCCACTCTCAGCAAAGGACAGGTCAACAAAACAGAAATTAAACAAAGAAACAATGTCTCTAACAGAGGTGATAAATCACATGGACCTAACAGACGTTACCAAACCTTACACCCAAACACAAAAGAATTTACCTTCTTCTCAGCACCTCATGGAACCTTCTCCCAAATAGACCACATGGTTGGCCACAAAGCAAGCCTCAACAGATGCAAGAAGATTGAAATAATCCCTTGTAACCTATCTGATCACCATAGACTAAAGCTGGACCTCAACAACAACAGAAATAGCAAAAAGCCTACACACACATGGAAACTGAACAACTTGCTACTAAATGACAGCTGGGTCAGGGAGAAAATAAAGAAAGAAATTAAAGTCTTCCTAGAATTCAATAAAAAATGAAGACACAACATACCCAAACTTGTGGGACACAATGAAAGCAGTGCTAAGAGGAAAGTTCATAGCACTAAGTGCCTTCAAGACATCTCATTCAAGTAACTTAATGGATCACCTAAAAGCCCTAGAAAAAAAAAAGAAGCAGACACACCAAAAAGGAGTAGACAGCTGGAAATAATCAAACTCAGGGCTGAAATCAATAAACTGGAAACAAATTAAAAATTCAAAGAATCAATGAAACCAAGAACTGGTTCTTTGAGAAAAATCAACAAGATAGACAAACCCTTAGCCAAGCTAACTAAAAGGCAGGGAAATACCATCCTAATCAACAAAATCAGAAATGAAAAGGGGGACATAACTACAGACACTGAGGAAATCCAAACAGTCATTAGGACTTACTTCCAAAGTCTATATGCCACAAAATTTGAAAATCTAAATGAAACGGATAATTTTCTTGATCGATTCCATTTACCAAAGCTGAATCAAGACCAGGTAAATCAATTAAATAGTCCTATATCCCCTAAGGAAATAGAAGCAGTCATCAAAAGTCTCCCATCCAAAAAAAAAGCCCAGGACCAGATGGTTTCAGCACAGAATTCTATCAGGTCTTCAAAGAAGAGCTAACTTCAATTCTCTTCAAACTGTTCCACAAAATCGAAACAGAAGGAACACTATCAAACTCATTCTATGAAGCCACAGTCACCTTGGTACCTAAACCTCACAAGGACCCAACAAAGAGAATTTTAGACCAATCTCCCTTATGAACATTGATACAAAAATACTCAACAAAATACTTGCAAATCGAATACAAGAACACATCAAAGATATCATCCACTATGACCAAGTAGGCTTCATTCCAGGTATGCAGGGGTGGTTCAATATAAGGAAATCCATCAATGTGATCCACGATATTAACAAACTGAAAAAAAAAAAAAAAGAAAACACATGATAATCTCCTTAGATGCTGAAAAAGCATTTGATAAAATCCAACCTACATTCATGTTTAAAGACTTGGAGAGATCAGGGATACAAGGCATATATCTAAACATAGTAAAGGCAACATACAGCAAGCCTATAGTCAACATCAAATTAAACAAAGAGAAACTTAAAGTAATCCCATTGAAACCAGGGACAAGGCTACACTGCCCACTCTCACCATATCTCTTCAACATAGTTCTGGAAGTCCTTGTTAGAGCAATTAGAGAGTTGAGGGAGAACAAGGGGATAGAAATCAGAAATGAAGAAGTCAAAGTATCACTATTCACAGATGATATGATAGTATACATGAGTGATCCCCAAAATTCAACCAGATAATTCCTTCAGCTGATAAACACCTTCAGCAAAGTGGCTGGATACAAAATTAATAACTCAAAAAAATCAGTAGCCCTCCTGTATACAAAAGACAAAAGGGCTGAGAAGGAAATTAGGGAAACAACACTCTTCACAATAGCCACAAAAGGCATAAAATACTTTGTTGTGACCCTAACCAAGCAAGTCAAAGACTTGTATGAAAAAAATTTTAAGTCTCTGAAGAAAAAAATAGAAGATATTAGAAGATGGAAAGATCTCCCATGCTCATGGCTTGGCAGGATTAACATAGAAAAAAAATGGCCATCTTACCAAAAGCAATCTGCAGATTCAATGCAATTCCCATCAAATTACTAACACAATTCTTTACAGACCTTGACAGAAAAATTCTCAACTTCATATGGAATAACAAGAAACCCAGAATTGCTAAAACAATCCTCTACAATAAAAGATCTTCTGGAGGTATCTCAATCCCTGATCTCAAGCTGTACTATACAGCAACAGTAATAAAAACTGCATGGTACTGGCATAGAAACAGAATGGTGGATCAATGGAATGAATAGAAGACCCAGAAATAAACCTACACACTTAATGGACACCTGATCTTTGACAAAGATGCCAAAACCATACAATGGAAAAAAGACAACATTTTCAACATATGGTGCTGGCCTAACTGGATGTCTCCATGTAGAAAAATGCAAGTAGATCCATACTTACCACCCTGCACAAAACTAAAGCCCAAGTGGATCAAAGACCTCAAAACTAGACACATTAAATTGGTTAGAAGAAAAAGTAGGGAAGAGCCTTGAACTCCTTGGCACAGGAGACAACTTCCTGAACAGAACACCAACAGCACAGGCTCTAAGAGCAACAATCAATAAATGGGACCTCATGAAACTGAAAAGCTTCTGTAAAGCAAAGGACACCGTCATCAAAACAAAATGACTGACTACAGATTGGAAAAGAATTTTCACCAACCCTTTATCTGACAGAGGGCTAATATCCAGTATATATAAAGAACTAAAAAAGCTGAAAAGCAACAAATCAATTAATCCAATTAAAAAATGGGCTAAACAGAGAATTCTTGATAGAGGAATATCGAATGGCAGAGAAACACTTAAAGAAATGCTCAACCTAATTAGCCATCAGGGAAATGCAAACCAAAACGACCCTGAGATTTCACCTTACACCCATTAGAATGGCCAAGATTAAAAACTCAAGGACAACACATGCTGGAAAGGTTGTGGAGAAAGGGGAACCCTCCTTCACTGCTGGTGGGAATGTAAACTTGTACAACCACTCTGGAAATCAATCTGGTGCTTCATCAGACAACTAGGAATAGCGCTTCCTCAAGATACAGCCTTACCACTCCTAGACATATATCCAAAAGAGGCTCAAGTACACAATAAGGACATTTGTTCAACCATGTTTGTAGCAGCTTTATTTGTAATTGTCAGAAGCTGGAAACAGCCCAAATGCCCCTCAACTGAAGAATGGATACAGAGATTGTGGTACATCTACACAATGGAATATTACTCAGCAATAAAAAACAAGGAAATCATGAAATTTGCAGGTAAATGGTGAGAACTGGAAAAGATCATCTTGAGTGAGCTATCCCTGAAGCAGAAAGACAAACACAGTATATACTCACTCATATAGACATATAATATAGGATAAACCTACTAAAATATGTACACCTAAAGAAACCAATCAAGAGGGAGGACTCTGACTGAGATGCTCAATCCCCATCCAGAAAGGCAAAGAGGAAGGACATCAGAAGAAGAAGAAAACAGGAAACAAGTTAGGAGCCTGCCACAGAGGGCCTGTGAAAGGCTCTGCCTTGCAGACTATCAAAGCAGATGCTGAGACTTATGGCCAACTGTTGGGCAGAGTGCATGGAATCTTATGCAAGAAGTGGGAAATAGTAAGATCTGGAGAGGACAGGAGCTCCAAAAGGACAGCAACAGAACCAAAAAGTCTGAGCACAGGGATCTTTCCTGAGACTCATAATCCAACCAAGTACCATGCATGGAGATAACCTAGAACCCCTGCACAGATGTAGCCCATGGCAGTTTAGTGTCCAAGTGGTTCCATAGTAATGAGAACAGGGACCGCTTCTGACATAATCTGATTGGCCTGCTCTTTGATCACCTCACCCTGATGGGGGAGCAGCATTACCAGGCCACAGAAGAAGACAATGCAGCCAGTTCTGATGAGTCCTGATAGACTAGGATCAGATGGAAGGAAAGGAAGACCTCCCCCATCAGTGGACTTGGGGAGGAGCATGTGTGAAGAAGGGTGAGGGAAGGTGGGATTGGGAGGGGAGGAAGGAGAGGTTTATGAGGGGATACAAAGTAAATAAAGTGTAATTAATAAAAATTAAAATAAAAAATATTTAAAAGAAGAAAATAGGTCACTTTTAGAGTTATAGAGATGAGAGAATACAAAATGATACTTTCTACATTTTTAGACCTCTTTTTATGGTTTTTGAAGAGAGCAGCTTATCCTGGTTCCCACTTGGAGCAAATCATCAAAGGGGCAGTGGGAGGGGAGTTAATTTTTTACTTCCCGCATTGGAAGATTAGACCAGAGCCTTCTAGTCTGCTCTTACTTCCAACTGAAAACATGACTACACAAGACGGACATCATTGAACCTTGAGTAATACTTCTGACTCCATGCTCTTGGGATTTTGACATTTTGTTCCTTCCATTCCAAAGTGTGCTCCATGGAGAGAGAGGGGTCTGTTGGAGTCAGGCATATGATTTTAGAGTATTCGAAACTAACATGCAATTCTAAACTTTGCCAAGCTCACCAGTTTGTGTAACAAACCGAATGCTAGAGTTTAATGCTAGCGTTCAAGTGTGGCCACTGAAACCTAAGAAGGTGGGCAGAAGCAGTGGCCTGTGTGAGTGTCTCCAGTTCTTAGACTCCCTGTCAGATTTTTCTCTTTGATAGGATATCTTTAACCCTTCTATTTTACTCAAAAAAGATTCTAATCTAGCCCCAAGGCAAATCAGAAACAGTCAGAAAACATAACTGTGAGTTATAATAAAGGAAGCATGAACCTTCATAGTTTTGTAAATCTTCTCCAAGTACCTGCAATGAAAATGCAAGTTGAGGTGTTAGTGTTATTATTATTATTATTATCGCTGTTGTTGTTGTTTTTATTTAATCGCTCTGTGAAAAATACCCCAGGAAATTCTCCTTTAGTGATCTCCCCACTGGGACACCCACACCTACCCACCCACTCCCCATTTTCTACATTTTAGATTTTTTTTAATTGTATACAAATAGACTAAATTTGATTTGAAGTAAACATATAAAAGTCAAGAAGAATATTGCTTGCAACAATGGACATGGAAGTAGAAGAATGAGCAGGCAGGGAGCACATAGGCTCCTCACAATGGAGTCAGGAAAACCTGGCTTCCCCAGATGCTTCTCCATCCAAGATGCCTGTGCCAAGGACCTCCCCCTTCAGCCACAAGTCTGAGCTTTGTAATCACCTTCACAGTAGCAGGAAAAGAGAACCTGGGAAGGACAGGAGGTGACAAAACCAAAAACCAAGAACCACCAAATGCAAGAAAACCGGAAGGCACAAGCAGGTGTGTAATCTAGATAGTGTTCTTGGAGGGAGGCAGGAGAGGGATGCTTTTAGTTCAGCACTACAGTCACGTTAATCCTGCTGCTGTTGGAAGAGAATCCTATAAAACAGGCTTGTAGAAGCACAACCAGCACATCTAACTTGTGAGGAAGAACGCTCAGAAGACAGCTAGCGAAAATGGTGCAGAGATAAGCAATCAGTACTATTTGGATGTCTGTGCCACGGTGGGTACAAACTATATTCTCTGCTCTTTGGGATCAAAACCGAACCAGAATAAAGACGAGCAAACACGCCCGCCCTCCCCAATCCCAAGAGAGCAGCAAGAAGGAATGCAGGACGCTTACAGCGCTTACGGATCCCTAGGCACAGCGTGGCGCATCCTGACTTGGATGTGCATTCAGTTCTGCTACCAACCGTGTGGCTCTGCCAGACAGGGGACCCAGAAGCAGCCCAGCTGCCACGTGCTCTCTGCCTCAACAGAGCTTCCCTTCGTCTCCTCCTCCAGGATTAGAGTCTGTTTCCTCCATGAGAGAAATGCTGTTCACGACGGCCGGAAGGCTTGACACCGGATTTCCAGAACGCTAATCTCACGTCCCTTAGAGCCTCTGTGTGCACCCCGCGGTGTGGAGGCGGGCCTGGGGGCGGGCGTGAAGGCAGCCTTGATGGGAGCACGCGGAGAAAAACAGACAAAACCCACCCAAGCTCACCTCTTCTCAAACAAAAGGCGAAACTGCGGGACTCGGGAGGGCACCCAGCTAGGAGATGATGGCTGGGGACCAGCGCAGCAGACTCAGGTTGTCGGCACTCGCCGACCGCCTCCTCATGGGTTTCCTCAGGTCCCGGTACTTGTCCTCGCAGAGACGGGAAATGGCCTCCAGCTTGTGGGCGCGGTCCCTGCTTAGGGGCTCCAGGGGGAAGCTCAGGTTGTTGGCTTCCGCCAGGGAGCGGAGGTCGAAGTAGTACTTGGCGTACACGCTGGACGGGACGTTGATGTTGAACTGCAGCAGCTCGAGGAACTGTCGCTCCAGCTCGTTCATGTCCTCCACCGTGATGTCCTTCAGGATCTGGCAGTAGTCCACGTTCCACACGGCCTGGTCGTCCCACACCTTCGAGGCCAGCAGGATGGCCCCGAGGACGATGCGCTTCCAGTTGGCGGGGCAGATGTCGATCTCGGCGTAGGTCAGCAGCCGTTCGAGGTAGACCAGGCTGACGATGGCGCATTCGGCGGTGAGCTGGGCCGCGCTGAACAGCATCCGCACGAAGCGGTAGATGTGCTTCTGCTCCGGGTTCTGTTTGTCGTAATCTGGCGGCACCTCGGAGCTTGAAAGGGGGTGGAGGTTTTCATCAAAAATATCCAGAACCACCCTTCCGTCCGGGTCCCTGTTTTTGATGTGGTAGTATATGGCCAGAGCCACACACCTGACGGTGTACCTGAGGTTGGGCTGGCTGACCGTGCTGTCGTCCAGGAAGATGGTGGAGCAGGAGCTGAACTTCTTGGAGGTCTGGCCGAGGCGATGGTGGTGGATGAAGAGACTCCTGCGCTTTTCCCTCATGTCGGTCTGAGACTTGCTGAGGAAGATGGTGCCGGCGCGGGGGTGGTCTGAAGGACTGAACTCCAGGTTCAGGTCGTCGATGTTCTCGCGGTCTCTGATGTGCTGCAGGCTGCAGCCCCTGTCCTCGAGGCTGAGGTCGGCGTCGGGCTGGTAGGACTCCAAGAGCGAGTGCGCGTTCCCGCGGAGCTTGGGGCTGGCCGACAGGCAGCACGAGGTCGTGTTCCCCATGTTCGAGCGAGCGCGGGGCCGCTAGCCCCGGGGCGCGGGCGCAGGCTCGGGCTCGGGCGCGGAGGCAGGCGGCCCGCGCCCCGCGGAGGGTGGAAGGCGCGCTGGCCCCGGGTCAGCAGCGAGCGCGGCGGCGGGGCCTCGCCATGGACGGCGGCGACAAGCGGGCGGCTAGGGCGGCCAGCGGCCAGCGGCCAGCGGCCCCCGGTTCGCGACTGCAGCCCCACGCGGAGCTCAGCCCCCCGCGGCCATGGCGGGCGGCGCCGCGCAGGCCGCCTCCCACCGCGATGAGCATCTTTCTATGAGATATGCATCTATAAGCAGGTGCAAGAGGAAGAAAGTTATTACGTAACAGAAAGGTTGGAAATGGCTGTGGGCTGAGGGGAAGACACTTCCTTCTTTGTCAGTGTAGCTCATGAGCATGGCACCCACCAGTCTCTTCCTCTGTCTTCTCTGGGGAGGGGGTTAGACTGACATGGCTACAGAATTCGTAAAGAATTGGGTATTTTCAGCTTTTCTGGAGTGGAGCCCCCACTTCCATCCTATCCAATGCTGTTGCAGCCATGATCTTAGAGATCTGCCTCTAAGAAGGAGTAAGTGGCAGGCGTATGCGCTCCAAGTTCCCAGTCACAGAGACTGAACTGATCATCTCTATCCGTAGCCCTGTTTTATTTCTAGACCTGGTCATAGAGAACAACACTTGAGAATTGTTGTTTCCCAGTACCTTGTGTGTGAGCCAAGAACTCTGACGAGTACACAAGTGACATAACAGTCCAGACTTACAGGTGGGGAGATGTCCATGGAGCCAATATACATGTTATTATATTTACGGTTTCGCATATGATCTCGTCTTCTGTGTGCAGAAGGGGCCGGGTTTTCGTCGCTGGGACGTTCGTTGCTGGGGCGTGGGAAGCCTGCGCTGTTCCGAAGAGCACTGCATTTTGACTTTGCTGGATACAACAGGCAAAGCAGCTAGACCCACAGACTACTAACTGCTTCTTAGTGACTGGGGCTGAGCAAGGGTAGCAGCCTGGGGAGAAGCCCTTAGCCTCAGCCAGTATTCTGAGGAGCTGGACGTCTAGCAAGGAACTAATTAGATCTCCAAGTGGCAGGCGGTGGGTCCCGGCTCACTGGACCAAACCTGAACAGCCTCTCTGAAGGAGCAGTGGCTAAGATGTGGTTCATAGAGACAGGCCTTTCGTACAATTTCTCCCTTAGAGGAATGGGGAGCTCTTCCGGTGTAACCAGGTTGTCAGCCAAAAATGGAGCTTGGGCTTTAAACCCTAAGTGCCAGTCTAAATGGTCTTCTATAATCATACTTCCCTTTCTTTTCCTTTTTCCATTCTTCCCTTCCCCTCTCCCTTCATTCTTGTTTTGACATTTCCCCCAGGATCAAGAAAAGAAAATACGTCAAATACAGACTTGGATTTATGAAATTTGCCTGTAATGTGGCTAGCTATAAGTAAAATGGATACAGTCTCAAGGACCAAAGCTGCCAAGAGCTAATACCACTGTAAATTAGGGAGAACTGCACTGAGGTGGCCCAGAATGCATGCTGGCCTACAAGATAGAGGGGATGGCCTGGGAGCAGAGTCCACACTCGGAACCAGGAGCAAAGGGAATACAAAGATGCTAAAAACACCTCTAGGCAACTAGAAAGCATCTTAGCTAACACTTGATGTTTAGAACTTTTAATAATACAAATTCCTTAACTTTATGAAAAGACAGAAATGGCTCTTCTGCCATCCAAGACAGAGAGCAGTGAATAGGGGGAGATAGTCCTTACCCCCAACAGGCAAACCTCTCCTTTATTTTGGGAGATTTCTCTGTCCTGGCTATTACCCATCTCTTCTTCTCACACAGAATGAAGTATGTCAGCCAGAATCTTTGGTGACAGTGGCTGTGGCAACATACTGCCTCTAATGTTACTGTAGGTACTAGAGAGGGGCACATAGGCCAACTTGGTGAATGTGAAGCCAGTGCTCAGCAACCTCATCCTTTGTAAATTCTACAGAGCCTTCAGATGACTTATGTCCGAGAACGGATGCTATAAATTCTAGAGGCTTAAGTGCAGGAGCTATAACTGTGTGTATGTGTGAATGCATAGATGTGTGTGCCTGTTTATGAGCCTGTGTGTATGTCTGTGGGTGCATGTGTGTGTGCATGTATTATGTATGTGCATGAATGTATTGTTTCTGTGCATGTGTGTGTTGTGTGTGCTTACATGTTTGTGTGTTTTCATGTATGTATGTGTGTATGCATATATTATGTTGTATGCTTGTGTGTATGTGCATGTGTATACATGTATTGTGGGGGATTACATTCAGGAACACAGCTATTAGAAGACCAAGTCCATGAAGGCATCCAGAATCCTGCTGACAGAGGCTGAGTTACAGACTGAGGAAGAGAGTTGGGTCTTAATTACAACTTACAAGTTTCAAACTTCAAACATTTACTTCCACAGGGGAAATAATTTGATATGAGACTTTAACTCACTTGGACTTTAATATATTTTGACTTTCACTTGAAAGGAGATTTAATCTTTGAACTTCAGCTTTGCCCTGGGATTTTTATAACATTAGGGTTCTTTATATTAAAAATTTGAGGTATTTTCTATGGTTTTGGCATCTCACAACTAGCAAAATTTTATGCTTTCTTCTTTTTGTTGTCATTAAATCTCCTTGAAGAGCTTGTGACAGACTGTTGGAAAAATGACGTTGGACATAATTTAGAAATGGAACTAGAACAGAGCATATTTTAAGCTTTAGAATACAACTGACATTAAAGTTTATTTGCTTAATGAAATGTGCATATATATTTCAGAGAATTGTAGAAGCAAATTCTATAGTGACATGGGGCACCAGAGGAGCTACAAAGGACAGAGGTTAAGGATGTCAGCCCAGCCTCAAGATGAAAGAAGCCAACCCCATATGGATGCATCTTCCCTTCTTGAGTCCGTAGGACACAACACTGGTTACAATTGAAATGTTCATGGTCTGAGAGAAAAGCACATCTTGGGAGTTTGGTGTGAATGCTTCCTTCGCACTCCTAGTGCCATTCCAGGTGGATGCAGAGGGACTCACTGCAGCCTCACCCTGAGCTGCGCAGTCTGCCTCAGCAGAAGCTGAGCGGTAGGTGACTACCAGACTGGGCGCCAGGTCTGGCACACTTACCCCCTCTCTCTTCTGAGTGAGAGAACGAGCCGCTAGCAGCTGTTAGCTGTTAGCTGTCCCTTTTAAGCTCTCTCTGAAGCCCAGTCAGCAACTAGTTAAGCTACAACTTTCCCTGAGGGCTTCAGGACAGAGGGAGTCAAAGGAGTTAACAAGTATAATTGCTATGTGGTCTGACACAGTCCTAAGGACACAACCCTGACTAACCCTGAGGTGTAATATGAACAAGGCCACATGCTCCAAGTTTACTCCTAATAAAAGTGAAGTTGACCCCTGCCCTCATCTGCTCCTGCTTGATTCATTACTCAGTGTGCTTTGGGGAAAGGAGCGGGTTATTCTTCGCTAGATTTTTCCATAGACTCCCATGGAATCAGAACTGACTTGTACAACTCACTGGTATCATGAACCAGCCATGTCTTTGGGACCTAGTCCTCCCATAGGTTGTTCTGAAGTGAAGCCTACCTCACTTTGGGAGTAATGGCTATGCAATCCTGTTACTAAATGTGGCATCATGTTAGATCTGTGAACACATGCACTACCTCAAATTTTAACGCCAGAGAAAGACCAGCAGAGCTCTCCATCAGCATGATGGAGCACTCCCAACAGAACAGAAGCAACTCCGAGAGCAGACTTACTGAACCAGAGACAATGCTCCAAGTCCAGGCATGAGCATTTCTTCCTGGCAAGTCTGCCCACTGAAGAACAGCCCACCTCATGGGGTGGACCAGGGCCACAGGACACACAAAAGGCAAGAAGGATGACCTTAATGAAATGCACAGGCATGGACAGAGGAAGTTTAATGTCTCGCTCAATGGTGGCAATTGTGTGTGTGCGGGCTAGATGAAGGTAGGTGCCTGAAGCTACACAAACATTTTTAGCACTCACACAAGGAGACAGAGACTGATTATCGCCCTGTGCAAATTCCCTGTCATGTGAATTGATTAGAATGTTTCAATCCACTGAAGAAAGGAAGTATAATGTCAGTGCTAATTTATTTGGAATTTGTAATTTTTTTCATTAAAAAGGACTGAAATATTGATGTGTGTAAGACTTTATGTTTAGCCTAGTTACTGGACTGGATATGTAGAAATAATGAATTAACTACTCTCCTACCCCTAATTGTTGACATAGTCAATAAGATTTATTTGTTTTTTTTTTTTTTGCATTGTTGGAGAATGTCTTCTACAATCCCTGTCAGCAAAATCCATCTCTAGGTACTGTATACTAATGTATACATTGCATTCTTGTTTTAACAAATAATATGCAAGAAGAGAGAAGAGATCCAAGCCAAACACAGTGTAATGAAATGATATTGTGGAGAACAGGAAAATGGTAAGGGGAGAGGACAGGAGAGGGGAGAGGACGGGAAAGGAGGGGAAGAGGAATGAAGGGGAAGTGGGCTGGAGAAGATGGCACGGGCTGGCCTGGGTTGCAGAGAAACAACAGCTCAGAAGGGCTACTCCACAGATAAGGAACAGGAAGCCACAGAATTACATAATTTTCCTGAGGTCACTCCTTATTAGTAGAATTGCTGGAAAAAAGGCTCTAGTTTTACTGAGCTCAGCAATACATTGTTCCAATATACTGCCTCTGGTAATTTGCTCAGCTCTGAAGCAATGTTTTCATTTGTTTGCTACTTTTATTTTGTCTTTATGCCTAGACTTTTCACCTTACTTAGTTTTATAATTGGATAGAAATCACTGGAGGAAGGAAAAACATAAGACTTAAGAGGCTTTTCTTTCTGGGCCCTTGTAAGAATTCCCTGTAGGAATCTTTACGGTCAAGGTCAGCTGCTCTGGTTTGTCAACGGGGGACACTATAAAATGGGAATAAATTTTTCTCAAGAGATAAGATATACAAATGCATTTTTAAAAACTTTACATAATGGGAAGGTTCAAACTTGTGTAACAGCCGAATAATAGGAAGATGTCTCTTTGCCCTCACTGTTTCCCATCCTGACACATGACCTGACGCCCTTCATCTATGTGACCTACATTACATCAAAGAATTATAACATAGCAAAATACTTTGGAATGTATTCCTAAAGGATTGGAACTTCTCTTTAAAAACAGCCACATCACCTCTGCACTTAAAATATCGGTATTTGCCTGGAGTCACTGAGTATCGATATACATTTTGGCTGGTGTGTCAGATTGAATAAGGATACAATTATTGCAGCTGGTTACTTATTTTCTAAATTGCTGGTCTTCATCTCAACACCCTTGTTTAAAGATCAGGCCATTTCTTTCACAGCATTTCCCATAGCTAGAGTTTGAGGATGATATCATCAACATGGTCCGTGTGTTTCCCTGGGGCTAGAAACGTAGCTTCCGTGCTCGAACACCTTCCTCTAAGGTGGGGCTACAGCTAAGGAGAGTGCTTGGAAACTCAGTCTTCTGAAGAGCAAAATAGTGCCCTGTATTTCATGCAAAAGGGTAGGTAGAGGCATAGATAACTAGATTCTGTTTTTGGTTTTGTTTTTTATTTAAAAAGAGTGTTGTATTGGTGCCCAAGACATGGATGAATAATTAAGGACCTTTACCCCTAAGCCTAAAGACATAAATTCAATTCCCAGGACCACAAATGAGAAATGAGAACTGACTGTGAAGTTATCATCTGACCTCCATGGCTCCCCTTAGCATACAAATGCTTATGCATACCTCATAGGTAAATAAAGGTAAACACAATGAATGTTTCATAAGGAACAGGTAAAAACTGTGTAAATTTCACTTTGTGTAATGGCATTGCCTAGATCCATTTAGATTGTACTCTTATTCCTGAACTTTTCTGCACTTATTAGCTAAACTGTTTATACCTAAAATCTTCTTACCATTTCCTTGCTACCTTAGAAAGACATTGTTTTGAAAATGGAGATTCTTTCATGTTGCAGTTAGCTACCTCTAAGCAGTATAAACCTTGTATCTCTACATCTAGTACATTAAAACAATGCCAGTTAATTTGTTATGACCTCTCATAACTCTGGAGTCAGCTGCTCCCAGCTAATTGGTTCAAGATGCAGCTAGTCATATGCTCATAGCTGGTCATCAAAACTGCAGTCCTCCTGGAGATTTATCTGTCTCCACTTATTTATTTTGGGTCTGTCATCTGGAACTTTTCATCTTCCTTTGGCTTTGTCCACAATGGTGATTGATACCTAGAAGTGACTGTTCCAGTGACCTAGTATTGAATGTAATAGACCAAAGTCACAGGCCCACCAGGCTCACATAAAGAGTGTGGAACTTAGAGCTCTATGAATGTCAACTTGCATTGTAAAAAGTTCAAAAGACAAAACAGAAGTGGTTGCTCTCATCCTGCTATCAATTTGCCATATTTTGTCTATCAGCTTCTGCTCTGTTTAATTATAGGACCCGCTAGCATTTATCCAGCCCACTTTTACTCTCAACATGGTCTGTAGAAGCGAGTGTTTTTGAGGTATTTTTATTGCTTGCACTTTCCTGTTAGGACCCTTCTGTTTGTCGAGTGAGCATCACCAGAAACCAGCATCTTCGCTCTCCACATCCAGCTCCACCGCTTGTGAGAACATCTTCACCTCCTAGTCTTATGACTTTCCAGAGTCCTCTTGAACCTTTCTCATTTCACAAACAAGAATCAGCTACATCTCTAAAAATTTCTAGGTCCTTTTAAGATAAAATACAAATTTCTTCTGATGTTTCAAATTCAAAGTCAAGACTGTAGAGTTTTCTTAACTATGATCATATTTCTAACTTTTTTCCTTCCCTAGTAAACATCAATCTGATTATAAATATGCCTTATTATTAAAAAAATACTCAGATGTGTGTCAATAACCATTAATGAAAGTTGTTTTTCTACTGAAAATTCTTATAGCCCAAGGCTTCATGTTTCAGGTCTACCTCATAGTAATATACTGAAGCTAGCACACTTTAATGTCATTTGAAACAAGTGTGTGTTGTTAAAGCTTAACCTCAACACAGCTAGGTTCATCTGCTTCTGCTTTTCTTTTATAAGGATGGCATTTTGAAAGTTTAATTTAACTGCATTATAAAATATCTACGTAGTGTCAAAACCCAGTCCACAGAAACCGATTTATTCCGGGAAGGGTGACTTTTCTTTCTATCCCTTCACAGCCTCCTCTCTCAGTAACTCCTGATTCATATTGGATTTTTGGATTTGTCGGAAAAAAATACATATATATATATATAAGATTATATATATATGTATTATATAAGATTATATATTATAAGATTTTATATATATAATCTTGCTGCTTTCATGAGCAAATAGATTCGTTCAACACATACCTCTTCCACTGTGCTTCTTCTTCCCTTAAAACTGAAGATCACTGCAAAGCAGAGCATAAAGTACCCCATCCATCCCTTACAGATCTATCCTCAAACCCGTTCTTTTCCACCTGAGGGTGTTCAGGCTTTTCCATTCTTTCCTATCAAAGGTAGTTCTGTGGTGAATGGTTTCCAGGTAATATGTTCTTTGTATGCGTGTGGTATTATAATTTCTCTTTCTTTCTTTATTTTTTCTTTTTTATATTAATTACAGTTTATTCACTTTGTATCCAAGCCGTAGCCCCCTCACTCATTCCCTCTCAATCCCACCCTCTCCTTCCTCATCTCCTCCCATGCCCCTCTCCTAGTCCACTGATAGAGGAGGTCCTCCTCCCCTTCCATCTGACCTTAGCCTATCAGGTCTCATCAGGACTGGCTACATTGTCTTCCTCTGTGGCCTGGCAAGGCTGCTCCCCTCTCAGCCAGCCACTGAGTTCATGTCAGAGACAGTTCCTGTTCCTCTTACTAGGGAACCCACTCAGAGGCTGAGCTGCCATGGGCTACATCTGTGCAAAGGTTCTAGGTTATCTCCATAAATGATCGAGTATCAGTCTCAGAAAAGACTCCTGGGCCCAGATTTCTTGGTTCTGTTGCTCTCCTTGTGGAGCTCCTGTCCCCTCCAGGTCTTACTATCTCACCCTTCTTTCATAAGATTTCCAGCACTTTGCCCAACATTAGTCTATGAGTCTCACCATCTGCCTTGATAGCCTGCTAGATAGAGTCTTTCAGAGGCACTTTGTGGTAGGCTCCTGTCCTGTTCCCTGTTTTCTCCCTCCTCCAATGTTCATCCCATTTGCCTTTCTAAGTGAGGATTTATCATTTTACCCAGGGACCTCCTTCTTGCTTAGCTTTCATGTTTATCTTATATGTCTAATATCCACTTATGAGTATATATACCATGTGTGTCTTTCTGCTTCTGGGATACCTCAATAAGGATGATCTTTTCTAGTTCCCACCATTGCCTGCAAATTTTATGATTTCCTTGTTTTTAATTGCTGATTAGTATTCCATTGTGTAAATATACCACAATTTCTGAATCCATTCCTCCATTGAGGGATATCTGGGTTGTTTCCAAATTCTGGCTATTACTAATAAAGCTGCTATGAACATGGTTAAACAAATGTCCTTGTTGTGTACTTGAGCATATTTTGGATATATGCCTAAGAGTGGTATAGCTGGATCTTGAGGTAGCACTATTCCTAATTGTGCCAGATTGGTTTTCAAAGTGTTTGTACAAGTTTACATTCCCACCAGCAATGGAAGAGGGTTCCCCTTTCTCCGCATCCTATCCAGCATGTATTGTCACTTAAGTTTTTGATCTTAGCCATTCTGATGGGTGTAAGGTGAAATCTCAGGGTTATTTTGATTTGCATTTCCCTGATGAGTAAGGATGTTGAGCATTTCTTTAACTGTTTCTCTGCCATTTGATATTACTCTATAGGGAATTCTCTTTTTAGCTCTGTACTCCATTTTTTAAACGGATTTCTTGATTTGTTGCTGTTTAACTTCTTGAGTTCTTTATATATTCTGGATATTAGCCTCTGTCAGATATAGGGTTGGTGAAGATGCTTTACCAGTCTGTAGGCTATTATTTTGTTCTGAAGACAGTGACCTTTGCTTTATAGAAGCTTTTCAGTTTCATGAGGTCCCATTTTTTTTTTTAATCTTAGAGCCTGTGCTATTGGTGTTCTGTTCAGGAAGTTGTCTCCTGTACCAATGAGTTCAAGGCTTTTCCCCACTTTTTCTTCTAACAGATTTAGTGTGTCTGGTATTAAGTTGAAGTCTTTGATCCACTTGAACTTCAGTTTTGTGCAGGGTGATAAATATGGATCTATTTGCATTTTTTTTTAATTTTTCATCAATTACACTTTATTCATTCTGCATCCCCCCATAAGACCCTCCCTCCTCCCCTCCCAATCCCACCTTCCCTCCTCCCTCTGCTTGCATGCCACTCCCCAAGTCCACTAATAGGGGAGGTTCTCCTCTCCTTTCTGATCTTAGTCTATCAGTTCACATCAGAAGTGGCTGCATTGTCCTCTACTATGGCCTGGTAAGGCTGCTCCCCGCCAGAGGGAGGTGATCAAAGAGCAGGCCAATCAGATTATGTCAGAGGCAGTCCCTCTTCACATTACTATGTAACCCAATTGGACTCTGAACTGCCCTGGGCTACATCTGTGCAGGGGTTCTGGGTTATCTCCATGAATAGTCCTTGGTTGGAGTATGAGTCTCTGGGAAGTTCCCTGTGTTCAAATTTTCTTGTTCTGTTGCTCTCCTTGTGGAGACCCTGTCCTCTCCAGCTCTATTTGCATTTTTCTACATGTAGACATCCAGTTAGACCAGCACCATTTGTTGAAGATGCTGTCTTTTTTCCATTGTATGGTATTGGCTTCTTTGTCAAAAATCAAGTATCCATAGGTGTGTGGATTTATTTCCGGGTCTTCTATTCAATTCCATTGTTCCATCATTCTGTTTCTACACCAGTACCATGCAGTTTTTATTACTATTGCTCTGTAGTACAGCTTAAGATCAGGGATATAGATACCTCCAGGGGATTTGTTCCTGTACAGGCTTGTCTTAGCAATTCTGGGTTTTTTGCTTTTCCATATGAAGGAGATAATTGTTTTTTCAAGGTCTTTAAGAATTGTGTCGGTACTTTGCTGGAACTGCATTGAATCTGTAGGTTGCTTTTGGCAGGATGGCCATTTTCACTATGTTAATCCTACTGATCCATGAACATGGGAGCCCCTACCGCCTTACAGGCACCATCTGCCCCACCAGGCAATGAAGCACAATTGGCGCCAGCACTGGCACCAATTCTGGGAGGGGGACCCACTCAGGGCACTAGGAATGGGAGCAACATGTCTCCTGAGGTTGGGGGGAAGGAGGCAGATTCCACTGTTCTTCCACATAGGACAACATGGGCCAGCAGATGAGCATGGGAAACAACCTCACCATTATTGGCTTTTTGCTACTGCTGACCTCTATAACTGGAGGACACTAAATGCTCCTTTTTTTGAAAGCCCAAAACAACCTATTAACCTTTTGGAAATGATCTTGTAGGAGCCTCCAGGTCCCTTTCAGACAGCTTGCCTGGTTCTTGGCTGCCACCAAGAGGTCATCTATATACTGGAGAAGGGTAACATCCAGGTTATTAGTCCAGTCCTCATTCAGGGCCTCATCGAAGAAGGTGGGTGAGTTCTTAAATCCTTGGGATAGGCATGTCCCAGTCAGCTTGCCTCTTGGTCATGCCATTGATGCTTGCCTCTTGGTCATGCCATTCGAAAGCAAAGTATTCCTGGCTTTTGGGTACTAGGGGAAGGCTGAAGAAGGCGTCTAGGATGGTACACCAGTCTCTTGCAGGTGGTAGAGAGCTCAGGAAGTATATGGGTTAGGTCCAATGGGGTGAATATCTATCACCCGCTTTTGACTTCCCTCAAGTCCTGGACTGGCCGTTAGCCATCTGAGTTAGGCTTTTTAACAGGCAGCAGGGGAGTATTCCAGGAAGACTGAGAGCTAGGGTACTGAGCCTTAGCCAAAAAGGCACAACTCTGCAGAACTTGAGTGACCTGCCTTGGCTACATCTTGAAAGGGGGACAGCGCTGGCTCTCCAAGGCCAGAAAAGAGACTGTCATCAGCATTCCAGTTCCAATCAGTCATCGCCAGGTAAGAGAGTTCCTAGTGTCAGTGGGATTCTGCAGACTCTGGATCCCAGGCTTAGCAGAAACAGTTAAGCCCTTTTATTAAGTCATAAAAGAGACTGAGAACTTTAATTGGACCTCGGAACAGCGATGGGCTTTTGTAAGTTAAAGCAGGCCCTGCTGTCAGCACCAGCCTTGGGGTTGCCAGACATTGTTAAGCCCTTTCACCTATTCATGGATGAATGAAAAGGGATTGACAAAGGAAATCTGATTCAAACACTGGATCCTTGGAAACATCTGGTAGCATGCCTGTCAAAAAGTTGGACCCGGTGGCAGCCAGACGGCCCCCTTGCCTGCGTATCATCATAGCTACCGCCTTATTGGTCAAGGATGCGGATAAGCTCACCCTGGGGCAAAGCCTGGTACCACCCCACATGCCATTGAAGGAGTGCTAAAACAACTTCCAGATCGATGGCTTAGTAATGCCAGAATGACTCATTATTAGACCCTGCTGATAAACCTCAGCAGAATCAGTTTCCAGACGCCTATTTCCCTGAATCCAGCCACTCTCTTACTGGACCCAGACTTGGAAGCCTCTGTATGACTGCACTGAGATATTGGCCAAAGTGCTCAGCACTAGGCCAGACCTGATGGACGTCCCCCTGACCGGGGCCAATCACACTTGGTACATAGATGGAAGCAGTGTGATCCACAAGTGCCAGAGAAAAGCCAGAGGGGTGGATCCCAGTCTCTTCCTGCAGGGACCTCTGCACAGAAAGCTAGGTTGATAGCCTTGACCAAGGCCTTAACTTTGGGAAAAGATCTGGCAGTCAAGGTCTGCATAGATAGAAAATTCACATGGGCACCAGAAGATTGGCAGATGTGGTCAGACAATCTACAGCAACATACAGGGTGCCCTTGAAGACACTGTGACAAATTGTAAAGCTTGCCATCTAACTAATGCCTCTAGTTATCCCAAACATCCAGGTTCTCAACTACAAGAGACCAGGGGCCTATTGGGAAATTGATTTTACAGAAATCAAGCTAGGAAAATAAGGCTACAGGTATTTGCTAATGTTTGTGGATACCTTCACCGGATGGACAGAGGCATCTCCGACCAAGACTGAGACCGCAAAGGTAGTTGCCAAGAAACTTTTGGAGGATATATTATCCAGGTATAGATTTCCTCACATGATAGGGTGAAATATTGGACCAGCATTCATGTCCAAAGTAAGTCAGGACATAGCAAGGTTCATTGGAAACTGCATTGTGCTTATTAGTCCCCAAAGCTCAGGATAGGTAGAGAGAATGAACAGAACGCTAAAAGAGACCTTAACTAAATTGACCTTAGAAACCGGCGAGGACTGGATGATGCTTCTTCCCTTTGCCCTCTGTTGGGTGAGGCATTCTCCTTACCAGATGGGACTCACCCCCTTTGAGATCATGTATGACATTCCAGCTCCCATTGTTCCTAACCTGCAGTCGGCAGCTATTGCAGAACTAGAAGATGATGACTTACTATTCAGAGTTAGAGCAACCCAATGGGCTCATAAGCATGTTTGGCCTAAATTGCATATCCTTTATGAAGCAGGCCCAGTTCCAGAGCCACTTAATTCCGGCCGGGAGACCAGGTCTACATGAGGAAGTTTCACCAAGGCACACTCGAGCCCAGTGACATCATTCTGCTGACCACACCAACAGCTCTTAAGGTGGATGGGATCGCCACATGGATGTGTTACACCCATGCCAGACCAGCTAACCAGTTCTCCACCAAAGAGGACTCTGAATCCTACAGTGCCAGAATGCAAAGTTCACCGCAGAAACAACCCTTTAAAACTCAGCTTTTCCAGATCTTAGCTCGGGACTTCTAACTGTATGTACTGCTGACCAGAACCCACATACCCCTGGCAACCACACCTGGAGGCTTAAGGGTGACTAAGGAACAATTATTACTAACATCTCAAAGGTGGTTCCCCATGGAGTCTGGATTCCCGAGCTTAGCTTTGATCTTTTATTAATCATCCCCAATACAGGGGTAGGTATTTTGAGGGTAGGAAAAGTTCCTTACTATGTATATCCTTCAACTTATGATGACCCACCTTGGCAAAAGTGAAAATGTGGGCATTTGTCTGGGGACTATTTCTGTGCTAGTTGGGGATGTGAAACTCAGGACCCCTGGCTTCATCAACCAAAGCCAGAGGCCTTTGTAGCTATCCAGAGGGATCTTGCATCAAACTGTGATTGTATAGGAATGATTCGACCAAAGGAAGCCAAGCAGCCTTGTAAACAACTCAAGGTGACCTTTACTGAGCTAGGGAAATCTTACAATTGGGAAAAAGGTAAAAACGTTGGCATCTGACTGTGCAAACACAGATACAACAATGGAGGAATCATCAGGGCCATTCCTGACCACTCCTTGGGGACTAGGACTGAACCCAGTCTTAGTACCCAAAACAGCTTCAAAGCCCAAGGGCCCCACAAATTCAATGGCCACGCCAAAACCTAAACTAACTCCTACAACCAGGGGCACTGCAAAACCCACTTCTCATTTGCCCACTCAGGACACCAATACCCTTATGGAATCTTATGGTACATACTTACCCAGCCATTAACGTGTCTTGGCCTCATTTACCCCAGTCCTGTTGGTTATGCTACAGTGCAAAACCCCCTATTATGATGGTGTCGCCACCATGGGCAACTATACTTTTCTCTGATAACTATAGTCTATGTAGAGGGCAGCAACCCTCCTCAGCCAGACTCACACTCCAATCACTGGAAGGCCAGGAAACGGGAATATGCATAGGTGATGTTGCTGAGAAATGTAAAGATTCTGTAATCTAACCCGGAGTCTCTTGGATTTTGAGAAGACTAAGCTTCTGATCCCTCCCGCCAATACCTGATGGGCTTGTTGAACAGGATTGACTCCCTGTGCCCAGGGCCTGTTATAGTCCTCTGGCCAGTTCTGCATCCTGGTGCAGCTAGTGCCCCGTCTAACCTACCACAGTGGGGAAGACTTTCCATTCTTCTGGGACTCCCCCTCAACCTTAATGGACCTGTAAGTCAGAGCAAAGAGGGAACCCATCTCTACCTTAATGTTGGCTGCCATCCTGGGGTTAGGGGCTGCAGGGGCCAGAACAGGAATCCTTGGTACTCCAAGACTGACAATATAGCCAGCTTAGGGAATCTATAGATGAGGACATCAGTCGATTAGAGACCGCCATCTCCCACTTGCAGGACTCCTTATCCTCTTTGGCTGAAGTTGTATTACAAAATAGAAGAGGATTAGACCTCTTACTCCTACAGCAAGGGGAGCTTTGTGCAGCCCTTAAGGAAGAGTGCTGTTTTTACATGAATCACTGAGGTATAGTTAAAGATTCTATGGCCAAAGTACGAGAATGCCTAGAAAAGAGAAGAAAGGAACAAGAACAGTCCCAAAGTTGGTTCCAATCATGGTTTAATATTCCCCCTGGTTAACAACATTGGTTTCCACCATAACAGGACCCCTCCTCATTCTGCTATTGCTGTTAACCTTTGGGCCTTGCATTCCTAATCAGCCATTGCAATATATAAAACAAAGATTGGGAACTATTCAATTCAGTTAATGGTACTAAGATCCCAATATCAACAACTCAACACTCAGCTATCAGATCTCTAACGAGCCCAAGATTAGCCTCCCTGATAACCAGAAAAAGAGGGAATGAAGGAATTAAAAATAACAGGGCTGACTCCATTTGGTTTCTCAGACTCTATCGTAAGCTGACTGTTCTTAGAGTGACTTGGCCCCCACCTTCGGGTTCCAAGAAAAACCACCTGGCCCTCCACCCCACGGGTTGTCCTGGATACCACAGAATGTGTTAATGGGTCCTCCACCCAGCAGGCTATCACATAGATATCTTGTGGTTTGACCAGGTGACTGGGAACAATCAACCTAAAGGTCACCTCGATTGCTGATACCGCCCCCCCCAATCTTACCCTTCCCTGTAACGCCAAGGCTTGGAAATTGCCGGCTTGCGTTTTTTCCCTCCTGAGACTGAGGTTCTGCCCTCCTGAGACTCGGGGCCTCACTTTCTAACCTGCCGGGTCAGGGAAGACTGGCAACCCTAGCTTAAGCTTAAATAAAGCCCTCCTGTTTGCATCCGACTTGTGTTCCTGGTAGTCTCTTCGGGGATCTCAAGATCTAAGTATAACAGTGTAAGTTTTAGTTTCTGACCAGCAGTAATATGTGTAATGACCCATCTCCCATAGCCTGAATCTGTGAAATTAGATTGTCAGACTTTTGCTTTTGTGCAAATCTCAAATGTGTTAGGTTGTGAGATATATATACATATGTACATATATATATATATATATATATATATATATATATATTTCATCACTAATAGGACATTTAAATATGGAACATGAAAATAAATTATCATCATAACTGAAATAAATTCAACAACCTGCACTATAAAACACAAAAACAAATATTTTCTCCCTATGACTTGGTAGTGGTATAGCAGGAATTTTGTGGGCCTCTACTTCCTGCTGCTTAGTTAAACACATTCCACAGGAAACTAACCATTCCTGGAATGCACTGGACTGGAATTTATCCTCATATACACGCCCTGTCAGAGAACACCCTGTTTGAGGTATTACTTAGGAAAACTCTGCATTGACCCCAGGCTGGTGGCTAAGTCAGATGATTTCATGAACTCTCAGGGGGCGTGACCTCCTTCCTGCTAGGCACACCTCTGAGTCAGTGTGCTGCATCCACACCCGGGGACCTCGCCACCTTCACTAGCCAGCCTCATGGCCTTGTACTGACAAGTTAATTTTCTCCCATTTTACTACTTAACCTTCCCATGACCTCAATCTGTGCAAGGTTTAATGATCAGAACTTTGGTGACCCAGTAGATGCCATTGCCCTACCTGGTCTGTCTCCAGTTTTAATGAATGGGGAAGAGCAAGGAGAGGCTTTAAGACAAACACTGTTGCTGCACGGATTCTGGTCCTCAGCCATTTGTGCGCCTTTGCCTCAGCTACGTTGTTTGAATTATAGTTGTCTACTCGTTAACTACGGCAACGTTCAAAGAAAAATGTTTCCCACCTCTGTTTCTGGTCAGCATTCATCCATCCATTCCCTTTCTTCATTCTCCTGATTTCAATTAAACGCAAACAAGAATTCTTTTATGTAGCTACTTGCTATAAAAAAAGCAGAGGAATGTGAGCAAGCTGAGTCCTGCCTTTCTTTAATTTTCTGTTATAGCAATACAGGCCATTTTCTCAGATGTGAGCTATTTTTTGATTATTCTTAAAACAGAGAGTTGCTTTAACTAAGCCTTCAGGAGGAATAAGTGTATCTCATAATGAGCAACTGGAATTGGGGCTGGAAAGTGCAGTAGTAGCTTTATCGCTGACTCATGGACTGCGCTCTAGCTGTAGAACTGAACTCTGGCTCTTCGTGTTTCAAAGACAAAAAAAAATATTTGTTAAATTAAATAATAAACTTTTATTGTACCATTCTAACTGTATGCACCTGGAGAGAAAAATGCAAGCAAAAAATTTTTTTTTCATTAGTTCCTTTCCTAATTGCCATGATGGACTACCTGGCTTAAGCGGTTTCATGGTTACAGGGTAAATACACAATCACTGCAGGAAAGGTGTGGCAGGAGTCTGCTACAGTGGCGGGAATTTGATGACACCTAAATGGATTACGAAGCAGAGTCGTGAGGAAGAGGTGCCAGGCTGTGAACACAAAGGTCACAAACTAGGTCTCCAGCTAGGCCTGACCTCCCAAGGCTCCACAACTTCTCAAACATGAACACCGCTGGAGACCCAACATTCAAACACATAGGCCCATGGAGACAAGCTACATCCAAACCAGAGCATAGCCAAAAAAAAAAAAAAAAAAAAAAAAAAAAAAAAAAAAAAAATTTAAGGAAAGTTCACTAGTATGAGAAAATATTGTGAATGTTTACGAAATTTTTGCATTTTCAATTTGTTGTAAAGCATGTATATGTATGTTCAGGCACGCATACATATATGTATGTGTATATTATTGCACATGTGTCTGCATTTGCCTGTGCATTTCTGTGCATGCATGTGTGCGTGTCTGCGTGTGTATTTGTGTGTGTGTAGGTCAGGGATCAACACTGGGTATCATTCTCCCTCCCTAGTTAGTTACTGAGAGAGGGTCTTTCTGGACCTGTAACTCACCAATTTGACTAGCCAACAAGATCCTGGGTTCTCCTGTCTGCCTGTCCAGCAGTAGGGTTGCAAGGCATGCTTCTGTGTCTTCCTCTTACATGGGTTCTGGGGATGAAACTCAAATCCTCATGCTTGCACACAAACACACCACAGAGTTACCTCCTCAGCTCCTGTTCTGAAGCAGCTTTAATAAAATACAAGTGTTCTGAAATTCTCAAATAAATCAAATTGAGTAATCAAATCCTCAAATTGAGTAAGCAAAATCATTCAGTTCTCTATGAAGTCTTACTGTCAAGTAGTCTTGCATTGATCAGTTTCAAAAACTACTGTCTATTGTATTATTTTGTCCATGTGTCTTCGTGAATGGCATAGAGTTGGGAAATATTATTCACTTTTTGAGGATTTGAAAAAACATATCTACAACCTGACTGTGGGCATTAGGCTTTGATTGGTTAGATAAATCATGATGAACAATGTTTATCAGGTTTTTGTATGTCACTGGTTTCTTGTTCTTCTTTGCTATCTTTAATATGCCTCTCTTGTGTTCAGATGAAGGGACAGTGTGTAGCAAACAGGTCATTTCCTTGTAAATTATTTACATGCTTGTCTGAACATGTCTGTGACTTACAATTTGTCAGAATAACAAATTGTATTCTCATTCTTTTTCCATCCCCACCTCCATGCTACTAAACAAACGCACATAGACAGATGAACAAAATGTCATCATTGAGGCAAGTAACAACAGACTTGAAACAAATTGCTATAAAGAAGGAGAGGAAAGGAAGTAGAAGTTACTGTAGTTTCTAAAAATTAGAACATTTTCACGGAGACAGGAAGCAACAAAGAGTAGGTACAGCTATGTGATTGAACTGGACTTAAGTCAGCCCATCATTTTGTGGATTTTCCCAACGTGGATCCTAGCAAATGCTGAAATCTGTCCATCTACAATACCAGTTATAGCAAGTGGGGAATGGGTTTTGGAGTACCTCCGAAAGCAGCCATTGCAGATATAGACAGTCTCAAGCTGAGTTTATGCCAGTGAATAACTGAAAAGGTGGGGGAAACTCTCTCAGGAAATTGTATCTCAAAAGCATTTGCTTTTTTCGTCTCAGTGTCTCTACATGTTAAAATGAATAAACATTTAGAGTTAGCTCATGATTTGAAGTCTTAAATGTATGTTTAAAGTTGAAAGTCAAGTTCTCTTAGCATTAACAAAGTATGTACAAAACTGAAAATGAGTATGTATTTTATCTAGTCAGTCTACACAGACAGCTCAATGACAGCAGTGCTGTGTCTGCTCCGTTTAACATTTCCTTTGTTATTACCTTACCACGATTACAATTATACTCCTCCATAGAAAACTTCCTTTCCATTTTACCTACTAGAACATAGTTCATAGATGTGTGTGTGTGTGTGTGTGTGTGTTTAATTTTTACTGTTGTTACTACTTAGTTTCTTAGTGATTTTTTCTGTCACTTTCATAAACACCGACTACACTATGCATATATTTATAAGAATAAGAGGTCAGAGTGAATTTCATAGCTATATTTTGTCATCCTTTACACTCATTATCAAATTAAAAATTATGCATACAGTATCGCATTACTCTTTCATTGTTCTTAAAGCTGTAAGAATGAATACATAGCCCACCCAGACATGCAGGATCTGGAATCAAACTTTGAGCAAGAGCTTTGAGTTGATGGTGTAAAAAATAAAAGTGATTTACTGAAATCACTTTAACTCAAGCATGTGTATTCAAATGTACAGACTAGTCTAATAAATATTCATGAAATC
Source organism: Meriones unguiculatus (assembly GCF_030254825.1). Classification (NCBI taxonomy): domain Eukaryota; kingdom Metazoa; phylum Chordata; class Mammalia; order Rodentia; family Muridae; genus Meriones; species Meriones unguiculatus. The sequence goes on along the minus strand of NC_083364.1, from coordinate 6,817,174 downwards.
TAATTTAATATTATTTCAATGCCTTTTAAATGGCCTCTTAGAACACAAGTTAATGAAGTTCCTAAGGATGAATTCATTTCATCTAATCATGAATAACGCTCACATTTTTTGAACATTCCAGTGTGTTGTGGGAAGTGCTAATTTTTCTGTGTGCCTTATCATGATCAATCATATCCATCTGCCAATTACTCTTTCTCTCTCTCTCTCTCCCTCCTGAACTCATAATTTATGTTTGCTCTCTAGGAGAAATATTGCTCCCTGGCTAGGCCAGAACAAAAATGGCAGATTTGCAGCTCATAGAAAAGATTAAATCACATAACATCAAAGATTATTTAAAGCTGGTACAGTTCAGGACACTGAAATGATGGGAGTCACCGGAAGAGTGGAGAAGATAGCAATGCCTAAATCAGCAACCTAAAGGATCATCTTACTGCCCAGAGTCTTCAGGGCGACACTTATTGGGACTAATTCACCTTGTAATTTCATATTCCAAGTTCTTGTCATAGAGCATAAATCTATTCATGTAGAATGGGTCTTTTGCTTGACATCGCGTGTTGTTGTTCTTTCAAATAGTGATAATTTGTCCTATGTGGTTTTGGAAGATTCTCCAACATTCTTCATTCTGTGTGTTAAATGACATAGAAGCTAGGTAAGTACTTTGCCGTGCCACCACAGAGGGGTGTCCTCAGCCGCTATACTTCTGATACAGGTAAGTTTTCATTCAAGTCCCTTTAGTCATTACTTTTGCTCAAAGCTTTAAGAATTTTTATGATGTCTTCTTTCCTTAAGTCTATCCATACCCTTAGATTATCTTACAGATTTTGATAATAGGTCATTCTTTATAATTGAAAATAGATACATTAGCAATGTATATAAACTCTGATTTATATTTTTAAGTTTCTAATAAAATTAACCTTAGAGCATGCATTTTCATTGACTCATTGTTCTCTATGTCTGTATAGCCACAGGCTTCTCTCGTGGAAATAGACAGCAGTTGTTCTAGGCACATCATCTTCAGAGACTCACCTCACATTAAAGCCTGAGGGAAAAGTGAACCTCTCACCTCCTAGCTTGTACCTGTAAGTTCCTGAGCAAGGAGTTCAACGGAGCACTGTTGGCGGTGAGAATTTCTGTTACACAGAAATTTGTTCATCTTTTGCTGTAAGGTCATGTTGATGCATAGAGGGAATTATTTCATATTCACCATACCATTAAATATGTTTGAAAACTCAGAGGCTGAGAGCGTTCCTGACTGCTCCCAGCATGTTCAGTGGAATAACCACTTTGCTCTGTCTACTTTCGCTTAGGCAGAAACAGCAGTTAAATACAGTCTTCACTCTGAAGTCAGCAGCCTGCGAGCATCGTGTGGCAGGGCAAGAGAGGAAAAATGCTGTTTATGCTACTCAATAATGAATTCCTTTGGTCTGATTAAGCTGGACTCTCATTTGTACATTTAACCTAATATTTTAAAGAAGGATTAATATTTCTTGGGTCACCAGCTATGTCTCTCAGTTGGCCCCTGAGTTTGTTGGCTGTCCAATAATGATCCAGCTAGCCATTCTTTTCCTCTCCTTGTCTGCAATGTAATGTACCTTCACATCCTTCAGAGGGAGCCTCTGTGTTAATAGCAACTACTTTCCTACTGTAAAAGTCCACTTATATTTGTCAGTACGCTCTATTTGTCTATTTAATTACTCAGTCTTTCTGTGTTCCACTTTTTCCAGTCAAAATTCACAGAGATCTTGCATTATTTGATACATTTCTTATGTCAACTCAGCTGAATAAAAGTTTGAATAAAGTCAACCTGCAAAATTTCAATATCATTTCTTAATCTTTTTTCTGAATATGTTTTCTTTTTAGGAAAGTGTTATCAAGCTTGCTTTGGTTGCAATTCCAAATTAAATCCTTAACCTATTCAAATGCAACCTAACATAATGATCTACTTACCAATCCATCACTTGTGAGTCTGCTAAGACGGGCAGGTGGTCCCTTTCAGAAATGCCATTAGATAATGATAATGATTGCAATTAGGTCGTAATGATCTTGGTCATTTACAGCATGCAGAGTCATTTGTATGAATGATTTTTTGTAAATGTGGCACGTAGCTGGAAGGAACCAAAAGATTTTTCACTCCTAGATTACAATTTCTCTAAATAGATACAATTAGTTAGGCATATGGGTTTGGGAATGTTTCTTCCTTGTTCCCATTTAATAAAGCAAATTATATCATTATTTTCAGGAGTGTGAGCTGGCGAAAATTCATAACAAATGGAGTTTCCTGCTTGCATTCTCATCTCCCATCCTGGCCTCTGGTGTTTTGTTTTGTGAGTGAGTCTTGCTAGGTAGCTGAGGTAGGCCTTGAACCTGTGGTCATCTGCATTCTGCATCTTGGTTGCTGGGGTCACATCCTTGACCACAAAGCAGAGAAAGCAAACAGGAAGGGGTGAGTGGTTTTCTATCTCTCAGCCCACCCCTACTGTTGTACTTCCTGCTCTATGGCTTGATCACTTAAAACACCCCCAACAGCACCACCAACTGGGGATCAAAGGCCAGACTCTGTGAGCCATTTTTTTTTCTCGAAACCATCTCAATAGCATCCCCTCCCCCAAGCTGTAACATAAAAGTCCTCTTTCCACCTTTGTTTATAAGGCAGTCAAGCTGGGAGGAAGCCTTGTAACATTCTTCCACGTTTTCCCCCCTTGCTTATCACAGAAACATTTTTCTGAAATGACCCATTCCAGGCTCCAACACTACCAAAAAGATAAAACAAACTAAAGGCCATGGTCTAATCCTGGGATTATGTCCCTCTCCAGTGCACCACTGAGAACACACTGCTACATAAGAAAGAACATTTTTATTTATTTCTCTAATGGTTTAAAATATAGTGTGAATAAATTAGTTTACAAATAATTTTTTTAAATGCAATGTGAATCTTGATAATTCACATTGCATCTAAAAAAATTGGCAATGTTTGCATATGAACCCTGCAAACTGCAATGTATTCTGACCAAATGGGGAGGGTTTTTTTTGTTTTATTTTGTTTTTGCATCTCATAAATAAATTCCACTGTGTTCCATGGAGATATATTAGCTTCTTTAATACATACAATTAAATAAAGCACATGGTTTCACATCTCACAAAATGTTTGTCCATTCACCATTCAGCAAGATCTACATAGTTAACACATAACACGTTAGTGTATAACCCCTCCCAGGATAAACTGAGCCTCCGAGGTCAAGTACACATCCATAGTTAGCAACTAGCAGAAAGAGGATGTAAACGGACTTTCCTTTTAAACGCTTTGTTCCGTATATCATGCCATGTAGTTCCATCTCACTGGGTGAGGAAAGAGACACTGTTAGGAGCTACATGGACATAGCAAGTTTCCTAAACAATAAATAGCATTAGTTTATATTCATACAAGTGGTTGAAGATTCTGTTCTATACTCATTTTCTCTAAGGTATGAGAAATTTAACTATTTAAAGAAAATCTGGTTGGACCCTTCAGGGTCACTCCTGTCACCAACAGAGAATGCTGTCTGTGAGTGGAAGACTTTGCCTCAGAAGGTTTTAAAGACAGCCTGCACTGCACCTGAGCTCATCACTCGGCAACACTGAAATTATGACTTCTTTTAAAGTATTATAACCTCCTTTTTATGCTTTGATTCTCATGTGTGCATACAATGAGTTTAGGTAAAATAAATTCCTCTTGTTACACCCTTCCAATTCCTCCCCTACTCCCACCATCACTCACCTTTTCTGACCCCACTTTGTGCTGTCTGTGTGGACATAGATGTAAGCATATCTAGCCTTTTTTTTGGGGGGGGGAGGGTTCCTGAAGAGAGCTGACTCTCCCACTGCCGGCAGCCAGCAGTCAGTCAGGGTAGGACTTCGATGAGTCTCTTCCTTATCCGTACGCAGACGTGAGCTGGCTGGGTCTTGTGGATATAGTCCCAAGCTCTATGAGCTCATGTGTCTAACTGCCCTGTCCTGCCCAGAAAATACTGTTTTTTCTGCAGATGTCTCCTCCCTTTGCTCTTTCTCAATGATCCCAGGGCCTTTGGGAAAGGGGTAAGAGATAAATGGCCCATTTAGAAGTGAGAACTCCACTGTCTCTTATCCTCTGACGAGTTGCTGGGGTCTGTCCTAATTGCCATCTACCGTATAAAGATAAGAACTTAGAGGGTGGCTTACTACTGTGTCCACTTAGCAGAGCCGTAGTAGTAAGTTCTGCTCTAGGACCTGTTGGCTGGTTATCCAGGGCTCTTTGCCGAGTTAACAGTATCAGACGTGAGTTCTCACTTATAGAATTGAAGGCTGATTGAAAAGTGTTAGTTAGTCCCACATCATCCAAGCCTCTACTGTGCCAGAGAGTATAGCTTGCCATGCTATCTTATTTTTAAGCAAATGTATCAATGTGGGGATATGTCTATCTAAATTCAGTGCCCAAGGAGTCAGATCCTCTGGAGTTGATTATAGGATATTGTGATCTTCTGATATGGGTAAAAAACTGAACTTAGATCCTCTGAAGGGCACTGGAGCTCTTAACTTCCTAGTCATCACCAGCTCCATAAACGGTAATTTCCAAGGTCCAAAGGCCAATTGACTCTTTTCAGGGAAGGTGTTTTCTTATAAACAGTTTTTATATACGAAATTATCCCCCAAATTGAACAACTCGTTATTTTGCTGAATGTAGAAACGTTAATGATAAAAATACTCAACAAATAAATTTCCTGAACAATTGTCTGTGTGTGTGTTATTCAAAGAGGAATTTAGTAAGCCTATGTGTTTTCAGAATCACAGGTCAGTGTTTTAGAGAATGAACTGTGAAGATGTAAGTAAAAATCCAGATGTTACAGAACCACTGCAAAGTCACCTTGGTTAGAACTTAAACCTGTTACTGTCTGAACTGTTAGAAGGACTGGTTTTGATTGTTAGGTATACTCAACAGTGAAAACAGTGCAAATGATTCTCTGATAATACGACACTAATGTGCCACTAAACTAGTCACAGTCCAAGGACAGATCCTACCGAAAGAAAAAATGTGAGACCTTTAAAGGAAAGAGCCCTGGCAGGGACTAGAGCTACTTGTTGAAGTTCCCTGATCTCTCCTAGCAACCATAGTCTACTTTGTATGTTCGTAAAAGCAGCTGTAGTTTATCAGAGAATAGACCCCAATCTCAAGACTGAAAGCCAACTGTTAGAATGAGCACTGACAAGAGCATTGCTCTGAGAAAGACACACTTTGGTACCAACCTGCAGATATTTTTGACCAAAAACAAACAAGAAAACAAATATATATATAATTTTGGATAAATACTTTTGCCTACGGAAGCTGCACTACAGGGGCTCACACATGTGAGCACAGTGTTCTGGAAACTGTGGCAAGAAGATTGACACTAATTCAAGGTCTGCCTGGACTTCACAGGAAGTTCCAGGATCCTCTGGGCTACATAGGGAGAACCTGTCACAAGCAAACAAACAAAAGATGGCATAAGGCAGAACTTCAAAAGATGTAAGACATACACGGGTCATCACTTGGCTCTGGGCTTTGTCACATCTTTCATACACATCTTTAGCGGACACCTCAGGTCTAGAAACAATCTGCCCTTAACCATGGTTTAATGATATCTCATAAACACAAACAAATGAGAAAGAAAGAAAAAAAAAACAGTTTTTCATGAAATTGAAATCACTTCCATTAAACAATATTGTATTTGTAAAATGTGTTTCAAATTACAGAAAAATGTTCATTGCAAATAAATTGGAATAAACAATTCGATACTTTATTTGTTCAACATAACATTATGCAATGCACTTTCTCCAGATCTATCTCTCAAATATATTTTCAAGAGAAAATGCAGGCTGGGTAATGGTAAAATTAGTTGGCGTTATCTGTTCTTGGAGATTAAAGAGATTTATTAATTATTAGGCCAATGCTAGAAATAAGCACTCAGGTTTCAGTGGACTTTTATTTTTTATTATGAAACAAACATGATAATTTTTATTTCAGACTTGGGTGAGACTTTTATGTGATGGGTCATGTGGCATTCCTGCTTCCCTCTGACTCAGACTGATGGGGACAATGACATAGTCTCCTGGTTTCTGAGATCACTTGGCACTAACAGTCACCATTAATATGAGAAAGGAAAGCATTTCTATAGCTTCAATCACAGCGTGCCACTTCCACACTAAACCCGTGGGCTGACTCTTACATACATGGCTACACACACATGCAAGCTTTAGCTATAAACACTTGCATACTAGACAGAGAAATAAGATTGTCTTCTAAGAGAAAGAGAAATAAATTAATATTTACCTAAACTGTCATCCCCAGATTTTAAACAGCTCTAAATAATAAGCTATTTTTTTTTTCTAGCATGACATTAATTCCTAGCAGAGATAATCAAATTGGATTCTACTATAAATATCTTAAAGCCATGACACCACTTAGTTAGGACTCATTTAGAGAGAGACTCATTCATACCATCTCAATCAAAAGCATCGCTGAACAGGGCCCTAGTACCCACATGGGAATGAGAAGAAACACAAGTGAGGGAAGCCACGGCAATGAGCTAATGGCTCCTCCTTTTCCTGGCACCTGGTTTCTTTTTCTCATTGAACTACTGTCTCCATGAAATGACTGCCGCTTTCTCCTCACTTTCAGGGATTGCTTGGCCACAATTCTCCCATCTCATAACACAGGCTCCCTCTAGATTCAGTATCCATGGTCTTAAGTATCAGGTTGTAATTTCAGATTCCTGAGAGAAAAGTAGAGATGGCAGCTGATCTGAAGTCCAACCCTAGAAGGTACAGAGCTAGCCAGCCTATTGATTTGTTCGGTCATGGATCACTGTCTGCTTTAGGCCTAATCAATTGTAAACAGGTATTGATTGTATATAATTTCCAGACAAGGAATTTCAGTAGTAATGAGTGGCTCATTGATTAAGATATTTATCATAGGTTTTGAACATAATATACACATATCTGCAGAACAATAAACAAAAACTCCAAGAATTACCATTTGAAGCTAACTGGGGTTGCACAGGCTTCTAATCCCAGCACTTAGGAGCGAGTAGGAACAAAGGCGTGCCTCAGTGACATAGTGGGTGAAAGAGAAGGCTGGGCTACAATAGTTCTTGTCTCTGCCTAATGCAGTGGTAGTAGATTATTACCCAAGAGTCCCTCCTCAAAATAGATAGATAGATAGATAGATAGATAGATAGATAGATAGATAGATAGATATGAAAAAGTGGGGGGGAGGACAAATATCTAATTTGCTATTGTGCACTCATTGCTCAGAACGGAGGTCTCACTCTCCAACTGGCTTAAAGTTTTCTACTTTAGTTGTCAAGGTCATCTGTGTTGTGAAATAAAATCACCAAACTTTCCCTTTAAAGGACTCAGAAATGGATTCCAATGAAGATCAAAACTATTCTCCGCCAAAATGGGGGATTTCATTTAATTATCTATTTCTCAGCTTTACATAGTACCCAAAAGTCATAACACACAAACCCCAAATGAATCTTAGCAAGTATAATGTTATAAAGCATTACTATGTTCTGTCCAATATCAATATATTCCATAGATCATACACTAATTATAAATTCCCTCTTGTTTGGTCAAAATGGAATCAAGTTTTATGGCTTATATCAGAATTTGCTTCCTAAGGAAATTAAGAATTATTTTTTTAAGTTTTTGGTAAAGGTGGTAGAGGTGTTAGAGAGCTGGAATTCTTACTGTAATTACAATCTCCATCTTGGTGTTAACATTCACCTTTTAAAGAGGTTTTTCACTTGATCTAATTGGAATTCACAATACACTCATTTTCACGCGTGCGTGTTTGTGCATGTTTGTGCACATACGTGCGTGAATATGGAGAAATGAACTTCTGATGGCGTTCCTCAGTCCACACCCATCGTTTTGTTTGTTGTTTGCCTGTTATGTGTTGACACTCGGTCTCTCACTGGCCTAGGCTGGCTGGCTGGATTAGGCTGGCTAGCCAGAAAGCTCCAGGGATCCATTTGTCTTTTCCTTCTCTGCACTGAAACTACAAGTGTGCCATATGACCAGCTTTTAACATGGGCTCTGGGGATCGAACGCAGTTCTCACACTTATAAGACAAATACTTTATCACCTGCCCTGTCCTTCTCCACCCAAAATCCTTTACTTACTACTTAAGTTTTCTGGTTGGAGGAAAATATTAATGCAACCTGGGTCCCTAATATTCCACTGATTTTGACAGGTTTTTCAGTAAATAGAAATCAGTGACAGTTTACTTGAAACTGACAATTTTGTGTATAGGTTAGTTACTGTGACCCCTTCTTACTTATTTATTTATTTATTATCAGAAACCCTTTTTATCAGGAAGATAAAAGCCACACTTTTGTCCTCATGTGATTGACCCTGCTAGCGTTCCATACCTGAGTGGGGACAGCTAACATTGTTGAACACTTTGAAGTCCAAGAACTAGACTGGGACTCTGCAGTTACGAGTTAGCAAAGAGAGCACAGGAGATGGTGCCATGTCAAGTTAAAGATAAAGGACTGGTGATGCCGCACGCGATGCAAGTCTAAGAAGTGTGAATTAGAAATGACGTGCCATCTCCTCTTCATGGCATGGTTTCTGGGTCATGGTGACAGCACAGTTCCAGGTGGAAACAGAGAAAACTCACTTCAATTGCTTAAAAGGAAAGCTTTATTTTCTGAGCTTGGGGAGGCGGTCAGTTTAGGACCTGAACTGTGTCTCTGGGGTGAAGCTATATTGCGTATTTAAAGGGTAAAAACTGCAATGGGCTCACATGGGTTGAGAGGTTGAGGGGCACAGTGGAACAGGCAGTCATCTCTGACTTTGCTATCTAGAGAAGCAGTTCTAGCTGACCTTTAATTTGATTGGTCCCAAGTAGAGTTTATGGTTAGGGCCAGCTGTGCTTACGGTTGGGGAATTTCCAGGAACAACAAGAACACAGAGTATGCTGAACATAAACAGTTTTGTCAGGAAGGATGAAGCTGCCAATAATGCTGTTAGTGCCTTTTTAGAAAAGTTTCTAGAGAGTGGACTTGCCCCTTATTTCTTTTGTTTTGTTTTGTTTGGTTGGTTAGTTGGTTTTTTGTTTTTTTTTTTGGTTTTGTTTTGTTTTGTTGTTTTTGTTTGTTTGTTTTTTATTGTATTTTTTTTTGAGACAGGGTTTCTCTGTGTAGCCTTGGCTGTACTCCACTCTCTTTGTAGACCAGGCTGTCCTCAAACCTGCCTCTGCCCCCCCCCCCCCAGAGTGCTGGGATCACAGACGTGCACCATGGAGCCAGGTTGGTCCTTATTTCTTGTAAGAACACAAGGACACAATATTTATTTATTAATAAAGGAGGCCCTCAACTGACTCTGAGTCTGCCAGTGTCTTGACCTTGGACTACTCTGAGAGAAGTAATTATTGCTTTAAAGACCTAATCCATGGGCTTTTGTTGCTGAAACCTGAAGAGACAGAGATGCATGATAACCTTGAGGGGCTATTGTTATCAGAAACTTAGGGACTTGATTCTGAGTTAAGGGAAACCCTCACCATCATACAATTGTTGAAGATAGAAACAGAATTCAGCTGACATTCCTCTTACCGCAAAGTTTGCTATTGTTGGCCAGTTCATCAACACGCTCTTTTAAGAAAGGTTTAAAGATACTTATCTTTTAAAGGAGTGAGTTGAAAGTCCCCGTGCTGTCAGTGTCTGTTAACTGAAGCCCGTGCTCCCTGAATGTTCCTCTGTGGGGTCAGATGGTGCAGCTCCAAGCCCTCCCTGTAGGGAGTAAGGGGTGTCAACTAATGCTGGTTTCCAACTAATGCTCATCCCACCAAACACAGTTTGATGGTGAGGTGATCCTAGGAAACCAGAGCATAGCTAGAAGATGCTGCTCCTGCTCAAGTCAGATAAATATCTGTTCAGTTCCATCATCAGAGTGTTCAAATGTAGTCTAAAATGTCTATGCCATTACCTACAAAGGGAAGAAAGCATTTCCCCAAAATGTAAATACCTTTACCTTAACAAAATAACTGCTCCTCCTTAGAAGTGGCCAATTTGACAAAATAACTTTTCAACAGAATTTCAAGCACAAGAAATGTCTTCTCAAGAATATTTGAATTTAAATGCCAATTTTGAAACTTACTGCTATACCTCACTATTTTGAGAAATATTTGAAACAATACCAGAAGTTACAGGGTTAACTATGGATTTTCTCTCTGCACTGTTTTAATATTGTCATTGTAAGACTATGATGTAATCTTTATTTTCACTGTTTCAATATCAAACTGAGACAATGAAAACCAAAAGTAAATTTGAGGAGCTCAAGAAAAGCATCATGATAAGACTGTTACTAGGGGGAAAAAATGTTTGTGCAGCTAGCAAATATTGTTATTTTAACATTCACCAATGTCATAGTTTAAGTTGTTCCCCAACTACTAGTTTGAGATACTGTACTCTAATGGCAATTCAACAGGAAGAAAACATTAATAGTTTGGGGCCAGTTTTAGTGTCTATCTTACTTTAGAGTCATCAGGGCGAGAGGTGAATGTTGACCAGCCTTCAGTGGAAGCTCCGCCCATGTGTTTCCATGCCATAAACTGCTTAAGGCAGAGCTCATCTTAGCTCAATTCACATCAAGACCTAATTTGGAAGCGTTTCATTCAGCAGGTCATCTTAATCACTGGGGAACAAAGGTACTGCTCTGCCATCTATTCTTAATAAATGAAAACTAAAAATTATGAATAAAAGCAATTTGAATTCATAAAAAATGTTTTCTTGTAAAACTATACAAAACTTGTATATATACGTAAATTTTTACACTTAATGCAATAAAAAGAATTCTTGCGTATCTCACGTATTACTGTTGTAAATATAAAAAATGAGTGTTGGGTTATATAATGTTTATTATTAGCCCTAAAATTATCATAGTTGTATTATCTAACCCACTAGCATAAACAATAAGACACAGAAACCTGTTAGATTTGCCTGGGTCCAGGCAGATATTTCTACGTGCACTAGCTGTCTCAGTAACCTCACCATTCACCTACCAGGCCCCAGCCAATGCCATCTTCCTTAACCATCCACATCTGAACTACCTTCCATCCATAATCCCATGGTACTTTCTTGAAGACATCTGGGCCTTTTCACGCCACTATTGGAGTCCTTCCTCCAGGCATATGTGATTTTTTTCTCCACACTAACCCATCATGGCTTCCTCCTTCCTCCTCTCTCCCTGTCCATCTGTCTCTGGTGATTCTCCTGTCAGAAGCCCGAGAACCTTAGCCACGCCTACGCCATTCTGCCCTGCCCAGCTATAGGCTGCTTTACCAACTAAACAGACGTAATGACTCAGGCGCGTTTACACCACAAGGATAGGTTTAACCAGATCTCCAGGGCCAGCATCAGAACAACCTTCCTAACACAATCTGTGGCTTTTCACGCCATGACTGGCGCCCTTCCTCTCAGCCCAGGTGTGTTTTTTTTTTTCTCCACACTAACCCATTGTGGCGTCCTCCTTCTTCCTCTCTTCCTGTCCCTCTGTTTCCTGTGATTCTCTCTTGAACCCAAAGGAACGGAAGCCTTAGCCATGCCAACCCCATTCTGCCCTGCATAGGTACAGGCCATTTAATCAACCAGTCTTAGGCAGGTTTACAAAACAACAATAGGTGTAACCAGATCTTGAGGGCCAGTAACTCTCATCAGACCAACCTCCAACATTTTACAAAGTATATGCTTAATTAATAAATAAAATATAATATGTAAGTATATCATTTGTATGTTGCAAAGAACATACACTTAATATATTTTTTAAAGGAAGTTTAAAACTGCCTGTTGATAACTATTCCCAGTTTGAGAGCATACCTAGGCCTCACCTAGCTCCATTTCCTGCTTATTTTTCCATTTCTTATTCAGGCATCGAGCATTGTGTTATAAATGGAATACTGTGTACTATATACTAGTTATACCATAGCAAACAGCAAACTCATCTGAAAGTTGTATCCCCCATTCCAAAACAATGTTTTATATATCTTTCAATAACACCCCATAAATTTCACCCCTCTTTTAACTCTATGGTATGGTGTAAATGTGTGATGGTTTATATGGGATACTTTTCATCTTAGTATCTATTTAGGCTGCTTTTATTTTCTTTTGCTTTTTTATTTTAAACAATACAGAGAACATTTTAGGGCATACTACCTTGTGAGTGTGTGAAAATTTCTCCAGGGAAATCCCTGAGAGTGTAAATTCTGTAATGAAATGCTCAGCATTTAAAATGTTTACTGAGAAGCTATCCAGTCACCCTGCTGAATTCTTACAGCTCTATACTCACCCCACAGCCCAGGACTCCTCATTCTCCAAACAACCCTGAATGCTTGCACCTCAGTTTGTGCTAGCTATCGAGTGAAAACAGTGTCTCGGCACCTAGTTTTCCTTCTATGTATCAAATGCATGTGGCAGGTGTTTGTTAACTGTACAACACAATAAATAGGTCCTTTCTGATGCTCTCATACATGTATAAGGTATACTTGGATTACACTCACCTCTGCTACCTTTCCTTCCCAGCCCCACCGCCCACCCGTCCCTCTGTCTTCTCCAGGAGCCCTCTGCTCTCCTTCACTTAGAAAACAAAAAAACCCTACATCATTCGATTTTTATTTTAATTGTAAACAATTGTAAACAACTACATTTTGTTTTTATGGGTGTGTTTTGTTGTTGTTTTTCACATTGTGATGGTTAATAATAACTGCAGCTTGACAGAACCTAGAGGAGACACACCTCGGGGCATGTGCCTGAGGGGTATTGCGGTTGAGTTAATGGACAAGGGACAGCCCACCGGAAATGTGAGCTTTTCGCTCGCTGGTGGGCTCTGGTCCCAGGTTGAACAGGTCAAGAAAGCAAGCAACAGAGAAGCAGCATTCTTGTCTCTGTTTCTTGGCTGGAGGTGCAATGTGTTCAGCTAGCCCACACTGATGCCACTCTGCAATGCCCTACAAAGACAGGTGACACCTCAGACTGTGAGCCATGGTAAGCCGGTAAGCGCTTCTCCCTTAAGTTGCTTTTGTGGGATATTTTGTCAAAGCGATGAGAAAAACAAATTAATACATGTAACTTTTAACATTTTCTATGCTTTATTTGTTAATCCTTTTCATGTGTTGAACATTGTGGTGCTTTTTACTAGTGAGCTATCTGTTCTATAAATTTACAGTATCTTGATTTGAGGACTATTGCATTATTAATGGTATATCAGTCATATTTATGTATATTTATATTGTATGTTTTAGAAAAATATCTTCAATGCTCTAAAGTTCAGACAATTTTCCTTATATATGTGTATGCTTTTCTTTTTTTAAGTTAGATGGATAGATAGATTGATTGATTGGTTGGTTGGTTGATTGATTGATTGATTGAAGTGGAAATTTCTGGTTTTTTGGAAGACTGAATTTTGTCATGTGATGTTTTGCTGCAAGCTGGACAAGTGATGTTTTCCCCAGGTTGGCTTGTGAGAGGGCATGTGATGTTTTGTTGTGACTCCTCATGTGCAAAAGGGTGTGACTTTCACCAGCTGAGAACATCCGTGTGTGGACTCTGAGGAGAGGGGATATATAGAGGTCCAGGCAGAGTGAGACATTGCTTCTTGGATCTACATTCCTGTGCTGATCTTCATACTTCAACAACTGGCTTCGCAGAGAGAAACATTCCAGAGGCCTTCTCCAAGCAATCCAACTGAGTCTTTCAGCTTCCGCTGCTTGTGTTGGCCTTTGGACTGAATGACTGGTATCCTCATGTCTGGTAATTCCTTAAGGACCCATCGATCCTAATTATTCCGAAGCAAACTAGAGAGGACTACAACCCTTTTCCCTACTAATCTCCTACCTAAGGTTTGGGTTTGGGGGGTTGAAAGAGAGGTAAAGGTGCTTAAGAACCCTAAATAAAGTAAGTTTGGTGAAAAATATAAGCCTACAATAGATAGACAGACAGAGCTATGTCTTGTGTTTCTTTGGAACACATTTTTTTGGCGGGGAATCTTCAATGGTAGAGAACCCCACTGTTATTTTCCAAATGATCAGAAAACCATCCAGTTCTGTTTTTCCAAGAAGTGAATGTTGAATAATCTGAAAAAAAAAAAAAAAAAACCATGGGTGAATTTAGTATACAAAAGAGTATTCACATTTCTGTTGGGCTCCATTAGACATATCAACTAATAACTTACCAAGCATCTCAAGCATATTTGGTGTCTGATAACACCTGTTATTTTCCTCATAGTCCCTTCTACTACCCTCTGCATTTTCTTTTCCACACAGATTTTAGAATTTGTTTTCAGGTTATACGTAAAAGTCAAACAGAAGGTTTGTGACATTTGCATTCACATTAAAGACTGAAGAGATCAGCATGTTGAGAATTTACACCTGTTGGTATTTCTGTATTTTTATCTTTCTATTTTGAGTATAGCTATGAAGTTTCCTGTTTCCAGTATAAGGCCTGTTCGGTCTGTTGTTGGAAGTCTTATTTTTATTACTTATCAATTATCATGCCTAACATTCTTACTTTGAGTGGAAATATTTTCTTTTTCATAGTCTAAGGAGTTGTCATTAGTACAGATGTAACTGTTGTGGCATTTAAACTTAGGCCCCATACTCTGCCACTGACTTTTATCCACACTTTCATTTGAAGTTTGAGACAGGGTCTTGCCAAATTACCCATGTTGGTCTTGATGCCACTCTACAACCCTGGAAGGCCCTGAATTTGAGGTCCCTCTTCCTTAGCTTCCTAAGTGGCTGAGACCATAAGCCTGATTAGCAGAACAGAATAAAATTATTGATATATTTTTTTATATCACAGCACTGACCTCTTAATATTTTTCAGACATTTTTAGTCAACTTTGTTGTGTAATATCACCTATGTCGAAATATTCTTCTCTTTGATATTTATATTTTTATTCTTGGTCATGTCCAGTCTAGAACCTCAGTGGTGTAGGACATTATAGAGCGATGTAACTTTAAGCCACATTATGTACAGTGCTTTGATGTGTCATTCACATTAGCTCTGAAGGCTAAATGTAAGTGCTAATGTCGCCGAGCATTCTCAATGTGAGTATGAGCAAGTGTTAAACGCTGCGCACTTCCAGAATGACAATGCTAACTTCGTGGTTTGACATGACAGCCGAACAGCACATAGGAATGAGTGTGCAAAGGTAAGCTATTGTTCTTCCTATTTTGACACTAACCTGGGTGTTTGATGTAAGAATTGTTATCCTTGATGCTAGTTCTGAACTTGTAGAATATGAACTAGCTACTATCTAATAAGAGCAGAAGGGCTGCATCTTAGGCTTTTACTACTGGCCCTACTAGAATAAGCAATGTAAGGTACATGGAAGTAATTTGGGATTAAATCTTGAATGAAAGAGACAGAGAGCATGTTTACTGAGCACAGAATACCGAGGAAACATGGAAGACTAACATGGTTTTCATGACAGCAGTGGTTTAAGGCAAGTCAAGAGGTACCATCTGAGTTGGAATATGAAAGTGTGGCTGAAGAGCTTGAGTAACATTACCCCGCACTGACAGAATTTCTGCATTCTAGACTTTGCAGTTTCTACCAACCTGGAAGCTGGTTATTTCTCTTGCTTCCCTGTGCACTGCTCCAGAGAAGGTCAAGTTGAAAGGACAGAGTTGCCCTATTCAAACACAAGCTCCCAACAAGCCAGGCCAATTCCCCTCAACATTCTGTCCAGAAACAATACCAGACCTCCAATAAACCGTTAAAATACCATTGCTTAAATAGGAGGGAACCATGGAGATGGCTCAGCAGTGAAGAGTGCTTCCTGTCTGCTCTTCCAGAGCTCTGGGTTCAGTTCACTGTGGTAGCTTACAATTACTTGTAACTTTAGTTCCAGAGGCTCCAACAACCCCTTCTGGACTCTGCAAGCACCAAGCACAGGCATGGGGTACATAAATATATGCAAGCAAAGCACTCATCCATATAAAATAAAAATCAATATTTTAAAACATCAGTTAATACTAAAATATGAACACGTACGTATGCCCTCATGCTGAGGATGAGCAGTTTCCACTCGGAAGGATTATTTCTGTGTTCTCATGCTGACAATACTTTACATTCCTTACTTCCTTAAAGACAGGAGAGCTGTTAGACACACAAACGACAGACAAGAAAACTTATAAGCTTAGAATTTGAGGTTTGCAATTATATATACATATATCTTATATTGGGAGAGTCCATTTACACTTTCATATTGGAAAAAAATTGTAGTTGTCTGTTTCTGGAAACAACTCACCAGAGCTGGTATATATATATATATATATATATATATATATATATGTGTGTGTGTGTGTGTGTGTGTGTGTGTGTATAGATATATACATATATATCCATGTCTATTTAAATGACATTAAATAAAATTGGGGAAATGAGATGCTTTTCTTTACTTACAAATAAAGTCTCAGTTACAATTGTCACCATAAACCACTGAGATTGACATTTTTAGTTGCTTATAGCAGGACACAGGAAGAAACTGAAGGCCAGGGTTGTGGAGTAATTTTTTCAAGGTCGCTAAGCAGGTCAAAGGCAATTCAAACCTGGAGGGACTTTTTCAGAATGCTCATTTGAACACCAACCCCCGTTTTGATGCCTCGAATACACACAGCTGTCTTCAGGCCATCACTGTCCCACATGCGTATTCAACACACAAGCATGTTTCTCACGTGATTGGTAATGATTGTTCACTAAACTGATCTTTGAGAGTTTCCAACCAAACCTCAACTCTCACCACCAACAAGCCTCCTTTTTGTTCAAAAGATGGAGAAATCATTTGTTCACTTTTCAGTGAATGTTGGGATCTTGTATTGTGTGCTCTGAGTAGCAAGCGTCCTTCAAAGCCTGTGTGTGTTGCTGTATTTCGCATGAAGGAAATTGAATCTGTTCTTGGAATGAGCAATCTCTTGGCAGCACAAGTTGCTTTAATGGACGCCTTTTTCTGTTCAGCTTTTGCCATCTGCTTCACCCTCTAATTACAAATGCGGGAAGAGCACAATTCACAGTTGTGTCTATAAAGAAAAGTTCACGGGACTTAAATGCAGGTTTATATCACTGCGTCTGCCGAGAGGATTTTGAAGCCCGGGAGGAACAAAAGGGCAGGAAAGCTTTCTCCATCCAATCAGCAGGAACAACAGAATTCACAGCACTAAGTCACCAAGATCGGCTCACCTGGAGAGAACTGGCAAATTACCCTGTTACTCTTGACCTGTGCGGCCTTTGATTTGCACTTAGGTTCCCTGGTTTGTTGGTTTGCTCTGTGATTCCAAAAATGGTGCAGAAATCAGGAATGTCTAGAGGGTAGGCAGAAAACTTAGAATTTAGCTAGAACAATTCTGTGTGGGGTGGGTCCACATGCAGGCCCTAGGTTAGATTCTCTGTGCTAAGAGAAAAGACAAAATGTTCCTTTCCCTGTTTGCAATGCTGTTTGATAACACTCATATATTTGCAGGTTGTGGTAATCTTAAATCTACACCACTTGTCACATGACTGTTGAGGCTTCCGGAGCCAGGTGCCTTTGGCAGACTCACACCTAACCAGGAAAAGCTGCTCAATAAAGCTGGACTGGCTGTGTGCACCTCGACCATCCCATGCTTTCTTTGTAGGTTCAGTTTGTTATAGGTGTTGTAACTCTGGTGGCTTTGCTGTCCTTTCTTCCTAATTATGACTGTTACGCTTTCTTCATGTATCAATTAGTTCCTGAGCTCCACAAGTTGTTCAAAGCTGGGAACCAGCAGCGTTACTTTAAAGGTTGAATCTATGCAAAATATCCCAAACTATGCAGAAATAATTGCTTAATAATTGCATTGGGGGAGGCAGAGGCAGGCATCTGGTGCTTTTGCAATCATACTCTATATCTTTTTTCGGAACCAGGAGCTCACCCGTTGGGTATACTGGCTGGCCAGCAAGAACGAGGGGTCTGCCTGACGTCATCTCCTCTCTTTTAACATTGGGATTATATGTGCTCACCACGTGCCTGCCTTCTACGTGAGTGCTTGAAGATCCTCACCTCATTCACTGCAACTGCGCCATCTCCCCGCCCCCTGCAGAAACTACTCACAGTACTTGAGCGCATAGACAGTAATCTCTACAGTCACTGGACTGTGTTGTTGCTAGTGCCTCTACAGCAGGACTATAAAATATGGTAACGTAGGTGCTGTCCCCTCCTTCAGGAAATACATACTAGCAAGGACTCATGCCTAGAATCCAGGACTCTAGAAGCTGAGGCCGGATTTCTTGGATTTCTTCAGGTTTGAGGACATCTTTGGATACACAGTGAAAGCCTGTCCAGAATGAAAGGGAGAGAAATAGAAAATGAGAAGAGTCTCCAGTGCACTAATTAAAACACTGAGGAGGCAACTGCAGTGACATTTTCAATACCACACTAAAATAAGAACCCCTGAAATCACCAAAAGCTAGGAAAGTCACCAAAGTTGAATAATTTATGATTATAGAGACAAGTTTTAATTTTCCATTCATGCCCTGACTGGAGCATAGAAGTAAATCATTTTGTTTGATGTTATCTAAATGTTCATAATTATCCTCCTTTTGATGCATATAGATTTATCTTCCAACTAAATCCCTCATGCAGAAAAGGGAGTTATCCACATGTGAGCCAATCACATTACTCCATTTCTCCAGCTATTTTCTGGGCACTAGTGCTGTGCAGTGGATGCGGAGGCAGCGCGTAGACCCTGTTAAAGTTAATAACCCAGTGATTTACAGTCCAGGACACATCTGAAGTCAGCTGCTCTCACTGTCATTAAGCAGTGCAGACGAGGGGGGAAACATCCTTTGCCAGTGCTCTGAACCCGAATCTGCAGAAACAGGGCTGCGTTGCGTTCACTTCAGAGGCACGTGCAGACAATTGTGTTATTAAAAGGAGTTAACACTCTTTAGTTTTGAAATTTGTAAAATAGAATGCAAAATCATTTGGTTCTTTTCACTTACATTTAAGAGATTAGATCATTGTCATGCTCTTTCCAACTTTATTTTGTCAGCATCCCTGGATTTTCTCTACAAATCTAAGGTCTACTTTAATTGCAAATGTGACCTACTTACCACCTCAAGTCCCCACTCTTGCCCTCTGGGCTACTGTCTTCACACACCAACATCCTTTTCTCCCAAGTGTGCTACACAGTCTGGAAGTCTCTATTGCTGGGGACTGTACGACTGTAGATTCTTGTTTCATAATCTAAACGTGTACAATTTTATATTAGTGTATGAAATAAATACTTTGAAAGGTCAAATGAAGGCTCACCTCTAGTGTTTGTCCTTTTTAGTAAGTGAGTAGGAGAATGCATTATGGATAGCTTTGTTTGGCTTTTTTTCTTTTTCCTTTTAGATTTAGTCTGTGTGAGTGTTTTGCCTATGCTTACATGAGTGCACTGCGCAACACTGATGGCCACTGAGGCCAGAAGAGGGTGTCAGAATGCCTGGAAGTGGAGGTGCATGCTGGGAACAAAGCCAAGGCCTTCTACAAAGGCAGCAGGTGTTCTCCAGCCCTGAGCCACCTCTGCAGCCCAGGTATCTTATAGATGTTAGGTCATGTCACTGCCAGGCTTCAGATGCATCACTGGCTTAGTAGGACTTCTCGCTCATCTCAGTAGTTTCATTTCACTCATTGCCAGTAGCACGCCCTTTGCCAGATGTCTATTGTGTCAAGTTTTTCTGTCTTGAGTATTTAGTTTCTTTCATCTTGAGAATGCCTATTCTTTGTTGGCCTGAAACTTCCTGCCTCTGCCTACCAAGTGCTGAGATTGAAGGTATATGCCACCATACCTGGCTATGTTTAGTTCTTTTTCCTTTTTTTTTTTTTTTCAACACAGGGTTTCTCTGTGTAGCCTTGGCTGTCCCAGACTCACTTTGTAGACCAGGCTGGCCTCAAACACATAGATTCACCTGCCTCTGCCTCCCTGAGTGCTGGGATCACAGGCGTGTGCCACTGCAGCTGGCTAATTATTATTATTTATTTGTTACACATCCTCTTCCTAAGACTTTGAATCCCGTCACTTTCTGTTTTAACCAATGACTCCAAAAGTGTTTTCTAATGAATATACCTATACAAAAGTCTTCTCCATGGCATATTATCCCCTATTAAATTTGTCATTGTTCACCAACACCTAAAATTTTTTTTCACTTAGTGTCATGCTGAGCCTCTCATTAAGTATGAAGCCCTGGGTATAAGGACTATGCTCCAGTAATGCCATATTTGACATATTTCTGTATTTGCTTACTAACCGAGTTTACTTACCCAAGCCCTACATAACCCTTATGACTGTGTTCATGTGTTTTCATGATTGTACTGAAAATTACTTGAATGTCATTAAAATAACTATTTTTTAAGGATTTTATCTTTAACTATTTGTTTACGTGTGTGACATGGGGTAGGAGCACATGAGTGAAAGTGCCCTCTGAGGTTAGAAGAGGACACTGTCTCTCCTGGAGGCGGAGCTACAGGTAGTCTCTAGCTGCCTGACGTGGGTGCTGGGAACTGAACCAGGGTCCTCTGTAATAGAAGTAAGAGCTCATCGCCACTGAACCATCTCTCCAGCCTAAGATGATGAGTCTTAAATGATTCATCATAGTTCATCATGAAGAGGGATCCATGCTTCCTACGCTGGAGAAACAGCCTGCAGTTTGCTAGCCAGCCGATGTAGCAAAATTAACAACCTTCAGGTTCAGTGAGAGAGCCTGCTCTCCCCAAATTTAGGTGGAGGGTGATAAAGAAAGAAATGTGACATTATTCTCTGGCCACCACATGCACAAACACAGTAACCTGTAGTACACACACACACACACACACACACACACACACACACACAAGCGCACACACACACACACAAGCGCACACGCCTGTTAGACACAGGGGACAGAGCAAGGAGCACAGCAGTGGTGTGTACAGCACTGGCCACTTGAGGGTTTTGGCATGGTGGAGATGTTCTATTCATTCAGGAGATTAGCACGGTCACCATTTAGCACATGACTATTACATACCTGAAATGGTTTGCTGCTGGCAAACTGAGTTGAAAAGGGACTGTTTGGCTACAGGCCCCATATACATGCATATCACAGCACATGAAAGCAAAGGGTTAGTGAGTATTTTCCCACAATAACTCTGTTTTGTGGAGTAAATACACAAAGGGTGCAATTAAGCAAGTTAGCAAACCAAGGATCAGCCATTGAAACCATGAGTACTGATCTGTGGCAGTTAAAAATCATTCACTACATTCAGATCAGGGAACATGCCTTCTGTTTCTCCAACTTGCACTGCATTTGCGTGGACTGGGGTTTTAAGGGTAGTTAGTGTTTTAATAAACTGCAGTTTTACATTAAAAAATAAATTGGGCCTAAAGGATCATGGGTCTCTTTTTACACAGCAACATAAAGAATGCTTAATTGTTCCACATTGTTGGGGGAAAGATAAATGGAGTTTACAAATAAAAGAGAAGATTGTTAGTTTTAAATATCTAGAGGAAAATTGTAAAATAATTTCTATTTCGTACTTGTGGCTACTAAAATGGATTTAAGGAAACATATGCAGATGTTATTTGTAAAAATGAAACATCCTTTTGATTTTGTTTTTCCTAAACATATCTTGAATTAGTAAAGCCCAGTAGGAGCACTTTTTCTTTCAAATTGAAAACCAAATGAAATAAAACAATGGATGGATGGATGGATGGATGCATGGATGGATGGATGGATGAAAGAATGGTATGAACAAATCTTATCAGCCAGAAAGCATTGCACATATTTTAGCTAACTGGTGACGTGAGAATTTGGATCTTCTAATCCAGTAGCTAGTCCAAGACTGGAGCCGTATGCACACTCTGTTATCATAGTAATATAGGTCACAGAGACCCCGGGAGAGGGTGGGAGCTGTTTGATCTGACAGGAAATGGTTGCAGAGCTTTGGGGCGCTTCAGGACACCAAGAGGCTGATACAGGAATGGCTTCAAGAGTCAAGATGATGCCAAACCTCTGGGGGAGCTGGAGAAAATAACGGTAATTTAAGCTTTTTATCTCTCTTCATTTTCCATTTTTAATGTCATAGAGATTTGACAATAAGTACAAAGGGATAAGATGTATAAAGAGATAAAACAGCAAAGAATAAGTGCCATATTTAAACCCTTTTGAAAGGTTTAAAGTACATTTCTCATACCGAGAAATGATATTTAATTTTTTGAGGCTTTAGAAAGTAAGTTTAACAATATATAAAGTATATACACTTGCTCTTTTTTCTCTGTTTAAAGGAAATCTGTCTTCTCACTTTCTTGATACTTTGTCTATTTTTAACAACAACAAAAACTGTTTATTGTGCTATGGTTTATTTTTGCGAGAAAAGATTCATTTTTTTCTACTTCTTCAATGAGTTAGGTTTGTTTTCTCAATACCCAAGATTGCATATTTGTTTCATTGTGTCTATTTCATTCCTAAAACACTGTTTTTGGAATGGGATATGGTGGAAATCAATAATTCACCTTTGTGGACAGATGGCCTACCAGGCTCTAATTCCTAACAGATTGGTCACATAAATCCCTCTCTTCATGTACTTAGTTCTTTATTACTGCTCACTAGACCCTGACAGCGAGTGCCCCGGGCTGGAGACATGTTTTATTCATCTTTATTCTACCTGCGGGGCCAGCATGAGATTTACATGTTGTAGGCGTTCATGCAACATTTATTTAATGATCTAGGAAAATTAATGAATTAATTAAATCAAAAGTTCCTTTCCTTTGCACATGTAATAAGTACACATGCTAAAATCCACTTCCATGATATGCAGGGATTAATTTCCAAACGACAGTAACTAATATTCTTATTATTTCTAGTTTATTTAACTCCGAAGTTTTTCTGGTAAGAGTAAAAACCCATCCCTTAACTACTTTTTATAGTCCAGACTTACAAATGTCAAATACAGAAAAGGCATTAGCCCATCCTTCACCACGCTTCACAGGCCCTTGTCCTGGAAAAGCTGGAGTAAGCAGCGGAGTCTGTTTTCTCACACACCCCCACAGCCATTTGCTGCAAGGCACTGTGTGATCAGATACGTGTGTGGATTTGTCACCCAACTTCCCCAATTATGCAGTAAATTAGAAGCTTATATTTAAATGCCTATAAATATAGTGCTTCGTGTCTATGGCTTCTCCAAAATGTGCAAACAGAATTCATGAGGAGGTCTAAGTCCTGCTTATCCTATGATGTCACGCCTCCAGAAGCTATGGAAAGCAAGATTGGCTTACCTGTTTTACTCCCCAAACCGGCCCTTCTGAAAGTTTAGTTTTGAGGTGTCTTACTACCTGCAACCCTTCACTTTTGCCATTTTAGATAGAAAATGATATACAGCCTCTCAGGGTAGAGAAGCAAAGTTCTGAATGCTTCCCATCAATGCCATTTCAACTTCTGCAAGCAGAAAAGAATCCATCCATCTGTAAGGCTGCCAAGCAAGAGTTTTGTTGTCTGTGATTCATAAAAGAGCAATGCTTCTTAATTTAATATATTCTCCTTCATTGTTTTAATTTTAGCAATTAGTTTATAATTCTATCCTCAATTACCATCAACACCCTGTATTTCTTCTAACAATGTCTGTATTCTTTCTGTACGGCTTCTAGCCTTCTGAACATCTGTTCACCTCTAGGGCACAGGGCTTCTCCCTACGTCAGCTTTATTAGTAAAAAATCAAAAGAAACAGAATTTGAAGGGACTGTTGGAGTTTATCTAGGAAGCATTATAAACTGTAGCTGAGACAAATCCAGTTAGCTTCCGTCCTGATGGTACTCAGGTGATGCTGTCTCTGTGTATGTAAGTAGCCAGTGCCGTCTACCCTTGTGGCTCCCAAGTTGAGATGGCTGCTCACCTTCATTCCCATACTGATCATAGATTTGTTAACATAAACATCTTAACCAATCATGAATTCTAGACATGGAAAAATTCTGGGCAAGCTTAATATGTATGTTAAGAAAAAGACTGTACATTTAAAACACAGATATGTTCTTGTTACATTAGCCAATTGCCTATTTGTTGCTTAGTAACAAGAAAATGATAAATAGATGATTGCTAGATAATATATAAAATAAATGATAGCGATATTAGATGATGGATAGATAGATAGATAGATAGATAGATAGATTGATTGATTGATTGATTTGTGTGCATATGTTACTGTTGGATATAAAAAGCTACAATGGAAAACTGGTATTAGTAAATTGTTTTGTTTTGCAACTGATTAACTGTAACTACAATGCCAAGGTTGCTGGTTTTGAGTGTCTGTGTTGATTCAGTAGCTTTGCAGTTGTTGCTTTAACTACAGCCAATGGCTTTCTATTGGGCAAGAATAATAAAAACCACTTTTCTAATTGATTTGAGTAGCTGTTATAATATGACTTTTCCTCATGTTATGGTTGGGTTAATAGTACTAAAGAGAAATATTATTTTGTCTCCTAAAAGAGCTTCATTTGCGAAACTGCTTACCTACCAGCTTATGGCTTTATGTGCATTCCAAGTCACATTTTCATGTCACTGCTACCAGACACATGAACTATAGTTTCACGGAAACTGTATTTCATTGGCCTCAGCTTTAAAAAAAAAAAATAGTCACTACCACATAATCTAGAAAGACTTTGAACTCTTTCTAGAATATATCATTTTAAATGTGTAATCTCAAGTGATTTACTTATTACCTATGAAGTTCAATTTCTATAAAATAAAAGTAAAAATACAGATAACATTCAATATTTTTACTCATATAAAAGTACTGTAAATGAATTTCCCCTCACCAAATTTGTTTACTGTAGTATGTTTCTGTAAATCTTGACTAAAAGTGGAATTGTAAAATATAAAAATAATAGTACCTGCTTCATAGAATCACTTAAAAAATATATAAAAATTGTCTTAATAAGCCGTAATTGATAAGTTGAAGTTGTCTGAATGTTACAGAATGTGATCTTGTTAGATTTATATAATAAAATATGATACACTAGGATTCCTAGGAAGAAAACTATTATATAAGTTAAAAACTGGATAGATTTGGTTTACATCAACAGAGCTGTGATCTGCGTCACATGTTAGTAACTTAGTCTGACCACTAGAGCTGATATGTCAAACTCTACATAGTACAGTGGGCCAATCAATATGCTCGGAGTTCTGAACATGATCTCTCTGTGTTTCAGTTCATAAATTATTTCATCAAAATAACTTATTTCTTTAGATTTTCAACCCAACGATGTGACAGATTACTAGTTGCTCACCTGTGAAGCCAGACCACCTGGTAAGGAGGTTGGACATTCTCTTTCATTTCTCTGATTTGAGAGACAAAATGGAAAAGTACTTACTATTTTTGCTCAAAATTATTTTTGAAAACAACCAACACTTCGATATGCTTATATATATCCTCTTTTCAAAGAGACATGTATTTCAAAGTCAAAGGTTTTGAATAAGCTTATTTTTAAATGTGATCGTGATTAGATAGTTTGAACTCAGTAAAAACATCAACTATGAAAATGTGACTTCATTTTCTGGTATTTGTAATTTTCTCACGAAAATCCCAGTGTGATTTTAAGGTGCAGCCCACTGAAAATCAAGCTTACAATGTGGTTTATTTTATTATATTTTGCAGCTTGATTATAATTAGAGGAAGTAGATAGCAATTTAAAAAATAAAACAGTATGACCCAATTGAGGCAAAAAAACAGCCAACACCATCCTAGGTGATATGACTAGTCGCACAGAAGACATGAGACTTTGAAACCCAACTTTGAGAATCAGCCCTTGCACAGGTATCTTTAAAGGAAACCAGAATGCAGACTGTCCATTTTACGAGGTGGAGAAAGCCCAGGCACTGGCCGGGAGCTGCACTTTGGGCTCTCTTATCAGCACCAAATCTAACAAATAGTTAAAACGCTTCCCCAGAAACGGATTACTTTCCTATGCTCATCGATATTCTCTATTTGTTTTTCTAGTCCTTTATCTGTTTTGCCTTTTAAAAATTATTTCACTGTGACTTAGTAAATAATCTTCTAATCAACTGTTTAAATATCACAATAATAGCTATTTTGTAAGCATCCCTATTAATTATTTAGAGAACAATTGAAGGGCTTATTGTAATCTCCTATTGTTTTACTTGTAATTCAATTTGTTGATCCTGCTAACCCACCCATTAAGTAACAGAGAAATTTAAAATTGTGTCCATCAAACTAATTAGCTTCTTAGTTTTCTCTAACCCACTGCTTTTGTTTATAGAGCTTTTTTTTTTTTCTCTACATAAGGAAATGGAAGATGCTGAAGACTGTTTACTTTAGGGCATTTGTTTTTAAGAATTTTGTAGAAATCATTGGTAGGAAATGTATCCGTTTTCCCATATTGCCTAAATGAGCTGAATAATTTTAAAAATAATGTTTTCAAGTTTTGGAAAATAAGTTCCAGGGTGTTAAGAGTCAGGGCTTAAATAATTTAAGCCTGTCTCCCCTCCTGCTACTCCACCACTATTCAAGGCAGCACAGTTTTTAATGAGCACAAATCTAGGACAAGAAAAGTCAGCTGACATACAGCACAGAACACAGATGTCAGCATTTTTTTTTTTATCTTGTCAACAGAAAAAGGACAGCTTGTTAGAAGGACAGAGAAAACAGAAAAGTTAGACCAATGAAATCTAGCCAGGGAGTGCCCAAATTCCCCCCTGATAGGTTCTTACTTGTTGCAGTTTTCTGAGAAAAATAAGTGTTACAGTATCAGTGTACTTCATTTTTGAAACCTGAAGAGACTTGAGAGATGAGGTGCTCATTGCTTAGTACACAACCCAATTAACTAATGCAACCTGCAAAGCTGATGACAGTCAGCTAGAATGATAAGGAAAGTCCAGTTATGTTGTGATCAGACAGGATGTGTTATTCATCTCTACTATGCAATGGGTGATGATTAACATGCTTAACCTTGGTGAAATATACTGATATGATGGATAAATATAACATATAAATTCCCATGAGTGAAGTTAAATTATTCAAGATATTGTTGCTTAGAGATTCTCTCTGCTTGCATGGGTCAGCTTTGAGAAATTGTCTTAGTTACTCTTTTATTGCTGTGAGGAGACACCATGATCAAGACAACTTAAAAAGAAAGCGATTTACTTGGGATCGTGTTTACAGTTTCAGAGGGAAAGTCCATGTCTATCATGGCCAGGGGCATGGTGGCAGGCAAGCCCGTGCAGTGCTGGAGCAGAACCTGAGAGCTCACATCTCATTCACAAGTTGGAAGCAGAGAGAGGGAGGCTAGGTTTGGTAAGGAGGCTTTTGAAACCTCAAAGCCCACCCCAAGTGACACACCTCCTCCAAAAAGGCCACACCTCCTAATCCTCCCCGAACAGTTCCACCAACTGGGGACCAAGCGTTCAAACATACAGGCATAAGCGGGTCAGTCTCATTGAAAGCACCACAACTAAACGTTTTATCTTTATGTAGAAGAATGCCATTGACTATCCTACTGTGAACTCTAGAGGTTATCTTTTTTTTCTTAGATTTCAAACACTAGATTTCATTCTGAAATCTGTGTCAATCCAAATCTACTGCTTAAGAAAAGTAATAAGGAAATATTAAGAGCTGAGATTTCCTTAAGTCACCTGCAAAGATCTGCTTTTCTTCTGTTTGTAGATGAGGCATATTTGGTTTGGTTTTTTGTTTGTTTGTTTGTTTGTTTGTTTTTTGAATCTCATGATGAAGGAATGGCTAAAATACCTGATAACATTTGTCTCAAAGTTTCATCAATGAACTTCTATTATCTACTGATAATAACCTAAGCTCTATGTGTAATCAAATGTAACAGCTCAGTTCACAGCACTATTCAGCAAAGTATGAACAGGAATGCACACAACCCAGATTCGCCTTTCCACCTCTGCTGATTAAATAATCTGTCCTGGAATGTGGCTGCCATAACTGAAGCCCTGGATTTCATTATCACCATGAAATAAGAGAAGAAGGGAGGAAGGAAGAGAAAGAGAGAAAAGAAATAAGAAAATATCTTCCATGCTTTCCTTTGTCACATTTATAAAAGAAAGTGTTATCATTCAGAGAAATTGAACCAGAAGATCTCAGGGATCCCAGGGCATGGAAAACGACATGTTATAACCTCTGTTTAAACAAGTTAATGGATGCACAAAAAGATTGCCAGCATTTCTCCAGAACCCATGGCATTTCAGTACCCAACATGCACCTTAAGTTTATAATGCAAAGTTTTCGACTCTTTGGGTATATTGGGTGCCCTTAGAGGAAAGAAAGATCTCTAAAATTTTATATTTGAAAGTTAATAAAAAGGTTTCTGTCTTAGTAACCACCACAGCAAGCCCAAAAGGACTCTGCAGTCCTACAGACTTATTCTTTGTTTTCTTATGACTTGCTCCTAGAAATCATTGGAAGAGGCTCCAACAACTACATGAAAACATACGCTCAGATCTCCAGAACCCACATAAAATCTGGGCATGGTGGTACATGCCCCAGTAATGGAGAAGGACAAAATAGTAAGATCCTAGAGTGGGCTTCAGTTTTCAGAGAGACTGTGTATCTAATAATAAAGCAGAGAGCAACTGAGGAAGACACCTGACATCACCCTCTGCCTCCATACTTGCACACATGAGCATGTGCACAGACACAGGAACAGACAGAGAAAGGGAGAGAGCAAGAGAAAGGGGCAGAAATGTTGACCACCGGACAATCACAGCGCTTCAAGTAATCCAGTAAGTCTTATGCAGTAATGATCAAAGCAACAAAAACAGGTAAGAAATAATTCATAAGTCAAGGAATGGGTTTTATAGGAAATGAGGTAAAGTGCTCCTTTAACAGAAGAATTTAAAACTACCAGAGTAGAAAACGTACCACTATTTTAAAATTGTGCTATATTTTAAATAATTGAAAATGTCAAAGAGATCATTCAGAAAGTAGAGCAAACGAAAACAAATGTTTAGAGTTTTTTTTTTTTAAGTTGTTGGTGAGTCCTGGGTCAAAGAATTGGCTAATAAAAGTTCTTAGACAAAGAACTGCAGGCATCTAAGGAATGCTAAAGCAAAAGAGAAGCTTGTCCCCAAGGAAGAGCGCCAACTGGTCAGTCCTGAAAACCCACACATGGACGTAACTTTACACAGACTGAGCAGATTGTACTTATGTATTTAGGGAAAAGCATGTATATACATATATGCATGTAATAAAAATTAATAGAAAAAAGGGTATAAATATGAAAGAGCACAAGAAGGGGTATGTGGGAAGGGTTGGAGGAACAAAGAAAGTGGGAAATGATGTAACCATTTTATAATCTCAAAAAAAAAGAAACACTTTTTTAAGGTTCTTGCCAAAAAAAGAAAAAGAGAAAGCAAGTGGGAAAGGGAAGGATGAATAAAAGGGGGAAACACAGATGGGTAAGGAGAAGTCATAAATAAAGCATTAAAAGTAACAGTAATGTAAAATTCCTCAGAACCTGAGATTTGGGTGAGCAACATAAAAGAAACATAAAAGAAAAAAAGAAATTATGGCAAAGGACACAAACCTTCAACAGTAGGCAGATAACGAAATGTCAAACACTTAGAGTTAAAAGAAATAAGTGTTCAGGGTGTGATTTATGAAATGCACGTGTCACAACGGAAGAATGTTGGATGTTTGGTCTTGACCTTCATCTGATGCCTGTGAGGACTGCTGGATGTGGGTGGGGAGAGGACACGCCCACCAAAGAGAAAGCACCTGCCACCACCCCCTCCCCCCAGGCCTCCCAGGAAGCGCCTGCCTTCACTTCTTCATTTGAGTCAGCTGTCAAAATCTTCAGCTTTTTCAACAGAGGCAACTTTGCAGGGAAGGTCCAGGCTTTAGGTGCCCAGTGGACCCGCTGGGGCACGCAGCTTCTTAGATAGAGCAGCTCCAGGGTTCTACGCCTCTCTAGGGCTCGAAGGACAAAGGGCATTGTTGGAATAGCAAGTTGTTAGGGAAGACAAGACAACTCAAGAAATCACAGGAGTGCACATGTGCACTTCTCTCTCTCTCTCACACACACACACACACACACACACACACACACACACACACACTGTCCTCACAAAGAACCCTGCCTAGTACAGGGCTTCTGTAAAACACAGAGAGTTAGGAAACAACTGGAGGGTAGATCTGAGGTCACCGAACGTGGAAATGCTGGTGGCGCAGCTCAGGAGAAAAGCAAGGGCAAGGTTCTCAGTTTTAATTCCAACATCATCAGAAGAAGAAGGAAAACCATGAAGACCCTCACGTGACAGGTGACGTCCCCACTGACAAAGGAGGCTGAGTTTACTTGGTGGGAAGAATCTCAAAGAACAGACTGGGGCTCTATGGTGTTTTACCATTACACAGCACTCTCTACCAGCCCATTCTGCATGGCTATCTCTTTCTTCCAAAACCAAACACTGAAAGGTTTTTCCAGGCTGTTTATTCCCTAAATCCAGTAAAAAGTAGGTTATCACTTTTTAAATATAATAAATGCAGCCCTTTTGTATATATCTTATGAGTTTAGATGTTAAATATAGGTTATATTTTAAATGCAATAATTTTAAAATTATTCTCTACATATTTTATAATGTAATTGTCTTTATTTTATGTATATCAGTGTTGTGATTGCATGTATGTCTGTGTGAGGGTGTTGGATCCCCTGGAACAGGAATTACAGACAGTTGTGAGCTGCCGTGTGGGTGCTGGGAATTGAACCCGGTTCCTCTGGAAGAGCAGCCAGTGCTCTTCACTACTCAGCTATCTCTCCAGCTCCTATTCTCAAAAAACTATCACATGTTAACTTCATTGGCTCCATTTTGAGTGTTTTGTTGTGAAAAAAAAATCTAGAGTAAAATGAGCTGGATAGTTTCCAAAGTGCATGGTAATTAAAATAATTGGCTAAAACGTTGTGTTGGCAAGTTTTGGCAGCTTGACACAAACCTAGGCACACTTGGCAAGAAGGAATCTTGAGTGGAGAATATCTTCCATCGGACTGGCCTGTGGGCATTTTCTTGATTGCCAATTGATGCAGGAGAGCCCGGCACCAACAGGTATTGCCATCTCTGAGCATGGGGTCCTGGGCTGTATAAAAAAAGACAGCTGGCCATGTAACCCAGGTGAAGGAAGCCAGGAGACAGAACCCTAACTTCTCTCTGCTTCTGTTTCTGCTTTGAGTTCCTGCATTAGTTCCCTCCTTAATGATGGTAATTCGTAATCCACATCAACCCTCTGTCTCCTGGCTGCCTTTGGCCATGCTATAAATCGGCAAATTAGGGCCCGTGCTAGCCTGACTTTCAAGGAGTGGCTTTAACTGGGATTGCTTTTCAGGCTCTGTCTGCTTTTTTCTGAAATGACTTGTCCAACAAGAACTATGCCTCAAAACAGAATCTTATATTTAAAAAAAAAAAATCTACTTTTTGTTTTCTGAAACAGGCTTTTTTTTGTTTGTTTGTTTGTTTTTTGTTGTTGTTGTTTTTGTTCTTCTTCTTCTTTTGTGTGTGTATGTATGTAGTCCTGACTGTCCTGTAACTACCTCTGTAGAACAGGCTGGCCTCAAACTCACAGATGTGCCCACCTCTGCCTCTCTGGGTGCTAGAATTAAAGGCACATGTCACTAATACCACCTTTCATAAAAATCTATTTTTATCTAGTTTTATATTTTTTTCTTTTTAGTTTTACTTTAAATAATGGATTGTTGGCATGTTAGAAATCCATATATGTTAATGGTCAAAATTACTTTTTTTTTAACTATCTCTGAATGTACTGATATTTCTCTGCAATGTTTTTCAACCTTATAAGCCACAAACTGGGAATTTACTTTAATGGGTTTCGATGTTTCCACAGCCTCTTCAGGCTTAGCAGAGTGTGAGGACAAAGCTGCTTTTTTATTGAGATGGATTGAGATCATCTTTCTGAAGGGTCAAGCAATTTAGGGAACGCTGTTTTAGAATTCTGAATGCTCTTAACATGGGATCACACAGCTTGGAGTCAGAAAGACCCACAATAGCCCTTCTATTGTCTCTGGACAGACACAGTAGTCTTTCACAAAAGGGCATCTCGAAAAAAAAAAAAAAAGGAGAAAGTGTCATAAAATGAAGACATAGGCCACAATTTATCTAACTGACTAGTAACATCTAAAATGTTTCCTTGTTTGAGCTTGGAGTGAGAAAGAAAAGATTCTAATCCACACTGTGGTTAGGAGTATAAATATATCTCAATATAGAGGCAGAACCAACTATAAATTATTATATATAACAATTACATATCAATTTCACATGCAATATGTATGCACAAGGTTAGGACTTCACTGCAGCTTATGAAAGAAAAACAGGAAATAACGACGCATTTGGGCAAGTTAAGAGAACTATGTTACCTGCAGACAGTGGACACTGCACAGATCTTTGATTCCTGTCTTATTATTGAGAAAGCTCAGTAGATGAAAGACAACACCTTACATTTTTCATCCCCCTGCAAACAAATCCCATCATTTAGGTGCTCTGTTGCGGTGGAATCATTGTCTTGTTTTAAGAACAGACGCTTGTGTTTATGGGTACAGTCATGAATAGTGTTGTAATAACTGTGGATTCAGATCTTAAGAACCTAAACCCTATTCAGTACGGCCATGGCATCTTGTCCTGTGTGAACTCTGAATCTCTCAGTTGGTAAGCAACCAAAAGAAAAAAAAAACCATAGTTATCCGCAGGTATTTTGGGCACTGCAAGCAATTAAAGGAAGCACTCTTTCTCAGCCTATGTTAAGGCCAACGCCAATTAGCCATTTCTTGGATGTCTGTAAACTAAGAATGTTAAAAACTTGTGGACCTTTCCCCAGAGATAATGTTCTTATGCACATATGAAAACTAGTTTACACCAAATTTAAGTGTCAATAGAATCACTTAGCTGTGCATAATTTTAATTTTAATTTAATGGATAAATGTGAATTTGAGGTTGAGAATGAGAAAATAGTTTACTTCTATACTAGAAGTGGTTTCTAACACAGCACAATTTTTCAGAAGTACTGATTTCTCCTCCATGAATTGCTAAACAAAGACGGCCAAGCACACTTTGGAATCAGACTGGCATAAAGGATTCCAGGCAGCCAAGTGGCACATGACAAGGTGACCTCAAAGAGGATTTTAATATCCTATTACTAACTTTCAATAAATAATGTGTTCAGTTCAATAATAGGAGGAATTAAAATTAATATTGTTGAGCAACCCCCTGCCACTTACATGCTCAGTGTCCTTTCTTTTGGTTAGGACATCTGTTTAGGATAGTGGAGGGTTGCCCACGTCTGACCCTTTCCATCCCCAAGCAGACTGACTTGGTAGTAAAGAAAATGGAAGATAGAAAGTCCACCACAATGAAGAAAACTGTGAGAAAGCAACCATGAAATTCGTATATGCTAGCAGAAGATAAAAGTTGAAAAAACAAACAAACAAACAAACAAACTAGAACTCACAATGAATAGCAGGTTGGTAACATGGGGAAAAAGCTCTTTGAGACAAGGTCAAAGAGAGAGCTGGTCCTCCAGGAGACACTTGAGTGGCTTTGATGCTGAGGCTGGAAGGTGGGCAGAGAGATGGTCTCTGCCACCAGGTAAGTGAGCCTCCACCGGGCACTTAGTTGGATGAACATCGCAGGAGCTTCTCCTTTCAAATCTGTCATCTCTGGATAATTGCCCGAGCCAGCCGGGCAGAATCGAACGGTTCTTGAGTTGGGTGTGAGGATTAAAATTAATAAAATAAACACACAGCACACAGGAAACTTTTTAAAGGTCCAGACTTGACAGCCACAGCAAAAGGCAGGCTGCTGCAGCAAGCAGTGCCAGCAGCAAGTCTCAAGTCTCTGCCTCCTCCTCTGCCTCCAGCCTTCTGACCACTTTTTTTTGAGGAGTTACTTTTAGCCAGTAAAACATCTCAGAACAATAGGTTAATTTGCACAAGGAGCCTGAGGAAGAGGTGTAATCCTCACAAGCTATCCCACCTGTTGTCACAAACAAAAGGAGATGGACTTGCAGGTTCTCCTCTGCCATCCTAAAAGCCATCTCTCCACTGAGATTTAAATATCAAAGCAGTCACGGCTCCCAACAGATAATCGGTGCAACCTGAGGATAAAAACCTGTCAAGTAGGGCTCCCGATTCCAGCATTTGGGAGCTTTCTGCCTTAACTGCTGCTTACCCTAATGTGATTATTCTGAGCTTCACCGCACAGTCTTCTTCTTCAGCGTGATCCGGAAACCAAGATCCAGCTTGGGCTGGTGGCAACACGAGAGAAGGGGCCAGCAGAAATGCTGTTTTTGTAGCATAGTAAGTTAAAATTAATTTTTATCAGAGAGATGAAAGAAGATATAATGCCCACAAAATAAGGATGTATATACGTATAATACTAATAATTAAAGAGGTAGTGAATTTGAGGAGGTAAATGGAGGCGTTAGAGTGGAGAGAGGAAGGGAAAATGGTGTACTTGTGTAAAATTCTCAAAAAAGCAAATTAAATTAAAAAAGAATGGGGCAAATATAAAAAAATCAAAACATGATAACAATTTCATACTAAGAATAATATTGGAAGATTAGTTAATTGAATAATGTTAATATAGAGATTTTATAGAATGAACGAGAAGATAGATAAATTTCAGTAAGGACTTGTCAGAAACTGTAAAAGGGATGAAGATTTTTAGATGCGAGGCAAGCTTAACCGGTACTCTGAAATTAAAGGAAGAAGGAGAGATTGTCAGGTGTCCTTGATGGTAGGTTTTCCAGTCCGCTAGCCAGCTGAGAACCCACTAGGAAGGAAGAGGAATCGCCGGCAAGTCACAGCATGCCTGAAACCTCAGCGTGGGAAAAGTCGCCCCCTGACCTGCCGTAACTGTAACTTCCGCATTTAAAAAGCATGGTCCTGGCGACAGGTGTAGGGCACTCAACTAACCTGTGCTCATTCCTACGCGCTCTGGCCAGCGGAGTACCTCCCCTGCTGGATGTTCTGAGACAGCCCTTATCTGTCGTGTCTTTAGTTCAGTTGGGAATTCAAGTTATTCCCGTTCAAGCTGCAATTTTAGAAGCAACAAATATGACCTAGAAAAAAAAAAATAAAATAAATAAATAAAACACAACAGATAAGGTATGTTCGTTATTACAAAGAAGCTGAGCCTGCAAAGTGAGGAGGAAGGAAGAAAGAAAAAAAAAAAAAGGAAACACACGATGCTTGTAATTGCATGGTAATTTCTTTCATTAGTTTAGAAAAGACTGCGCTCTTTCCTACAGAATCTATCCGTCATCCATGTTTGTGTCTACAAGTTTTGCATGGTAAGCTAAAGAAACCTTTAAATTGAAACTCAATAAAGGCCAGGCAGCTTTGTACTTTCAGGCCAAGAAATGGCTGACTTGATTTTAAGCCAATGGCTGGTTATTCACATTTCGACAGAGGTCATGGCATCAAGGCCTCCGGTTGTCTGGTCACTGGATGCGGAAGGGAGCAAGCACAGGTGTCGAGGTTGGGAGGAATGCAGGGTTCCGGCCAGCTGAAGCTCTCTCAGAGCAGGCGGGCACCTCAGGGCCCTGCTGGTGTGGGTGAGGTGAACCCGCCTGAGAGCAGGATTGTTGGATGACCCAGCTGCAGCTTGGGGTAAGCTAGCAGGGCAGTGCTGGAGAGCGCACCCTGGTGGCTGCTGAGAGCCTAGACTAACAAGCTCAGCTACCAGGGTTTATTATAGCTACCCCAAATCCAGGGGTAACAGTTGGCCCGCAGCAACATCTGTGAACTGCTGGAGTGCATGAAGGAGCTTTTCCTACCGATCCTAAGGTGCAGGGACTCTGTTACACAGGACAACACCAGGCTATCCCAGAGGAGTCCCAAGTTTCCAGTATTCATAGTATAGCAGAAGCCAGGGCCTGCTACCAGACCAATGACTCACTGTAATGAACATTTGCAAGCAAAGATGCATAGACAAAGGCTACACTGTGTGACACACTGCAGATTCCACGACAAGATTTTATTATTTTCCTTTTGGAGGGGAGGTTGCAAGGGTGGAGGACAGGCAGGAGGGGATGAGGCACATGATGTGAAATTCATGAAGAATCAATAGAAAGTGAAATTAAAACAAACAAACAAAAACCATCTCTAGTACCCAGCACCATATCACTCCTCATTCTGTAGGAGCAGCAGGCAAGCTGGCAGGGAGAGAGGGGCAGTTTATGGTACTGGAAATGGGGGGTGGGTTGTCAATCTGTTCTCAGAAACAAGGTTCACATTATTTCTCTTCAAGGAGGGTTTAAAGAAAAACATAAAGTGGGTCTGTTCCTTGATTCAGCTGCAGTTGGCAGAATCTTGATCATAGTAAACACAATCCATTCTAGTTCAAAAATTTTTTTTTATTTGAAGAAGAAGGGGGAGGGGAGAGTGAGAAGGGGAGGCTAAAGAGAGGAAAGAGTGAGAAGGGGATGAAGAGGAGAGAAAAGGGAAAGATAAAGAGAAGGGGAGGAGTGTGAAGAAGAATGTGAAGATGAGGGTAGGAATGAGAAGGGAAGGATGAAGAGGAAGGGAGGAGTGAGAAGAGGATGAAGAGGGGGAGGAGTGAGAAGAGGAGGCTGAAGTGGAGGGGAGGAGTGAGAAGAGGAGGATAAGGAGGGAGAGGAGTGAGAGGAGGAGGAAGTGGTGACCAGATTTAGACATAAGAATCAACCATAAATTACTCATTTTTCTAAAATAAGAAATGGGTTGCTTATTTTTATAAGTTTTATTCAACATAATACTGGAAATCCAGCCAGAACAACCAGGAAATGAAAAGAAATAAGAGCCACGCAGTTTGAAAGAGAAGTCATTTCTCACTGTTCACAGGGGGCAATGGTGCTATGCATTGAAAACCAGGGTGACTGAGGAGATGGCTCAGCTGTTAAAAACACCTGCTGCTCTCACAGCAGAATTCTGTTCTTTGCACCCCTATCAGGCAGCTTGAGGAATTAATACTTCTTGATATTATCTGTATGAGATCTGCATACAATCTGTAGTTCACTTTTAATAGTGTGTTTTTTATAATAATAATAATATTGATTGGTTAAATTAAAACAGCCTATAACTCCAGCTCAAAGGGATCTAGCACATTCTTTTTGTCTCCACTGGTATCCCTTCACACATGGCATACATTCACACAGATACACATAAACAAAAATAACTGTTTAAAATAAAATCCCAAAGATCTCACCAGAAACCTGTTAGGAGTGTGGCGTTTTCAATGAGATCCCCTCCACCCACCCACCCCCGTGCATGCACACACACACACACACACACACACACACAATACAGGCTCATATATTCATATTCGAATGAATATTTGTTTCCTAGCTGGTGAAACTGGGAAGGATTACGGGAGTTAGCTTTGTTGGAGGAGTGTGTCACTGGCAGTGCCAGTTTCAAAGTCTCACTCTAGGCCCAATCTCTCTCTCTCTCTCTCTGCCTATAATTTGCTTTAGTGTCTCTTCATGGCAATAGAAAAGTAGATAAGATACAAAATATCAGCTTGCAAACTCAATTTCCATAAAATATCATAGTGATTTTTATTACTAATTGCATAAAATAGAAATGAGAAAAGCAATCTCACTTATTACTGCTATAAAAATAAAATGCTCAGGAATCAATTCAATGAAAAAGTCAAAGGTTGCTTCATGCTTTACTTGTTTACTATAAGCAAGTAAAATATACCGAAAAGAACACACAAAAATAGACAAACATCTTCTGTTGATGGAATAATCAATATGATTAAAACAGCCACACTACAGTCAGTAATCTGCAGATTTTATGCACTCCCTATCTCCCAGAGCCTACAAAAATTCTACGGAACCACAAGAAATTCCAAATGGTCAAAACAAAGTTGAGTAAAGAGAACAGAACAGAAGGCATCACACTTTCTGTTTAAATGCAGTAGAAATCTTTCATAATCATGGAGCCATGGTATTGAAATAAAAGAGTCACAGGGGTGAAGGGAACTGAACGGGAGGTCTAGATCTAAGCTCATTCACCTACAGCCATCTGAGTCCCCACCAAACACTGAGAGCACACTGTGAAGAAAGGATAGCTTTTCTGGGAGGGGGTGCTGGAAAACTGGGAGACCACGTGTGGAATAAAACTATATTCCCATCTCTTACCAAAAAAAATTCAAATTCATTAGATATAGATCAGAAAGTATGAAATAGCTAAGAAAAATGCAAAAGAAGTGTTCAGAACATTGGGATGGGGGAGGATATTTAGAATAAGATCGCAAAAGAGAAACAGGAGGAAAAAAATAGACAAATATATCAAACTAAAATGCTTTTGCAGAGTAAAGGAACCAATCAGTGTAAAGCCTTCACAAACTGGAAGAACATTCAACAACTATACAAATATAAACTCCAAAAGTTTAATAATAGCAATAGTAATATGCTAGATTAATTTCATGAGATGTCTCCACCAAATCCCTCCCCTCAGAGCTCAGGAAACCCCGGAAGAGGAGGCAGAGGCAGATGAGTCAGAGGGAATGGAGGGCACCGGGGACACAGCCCTCTATGGACTGAGCAAAGCTCCTATGTACTCATGGAGGCCGATGCACGGAGCACAGGGCCAGTCCATGGAGGTGGTGCCACACACGGGCTCCTTTGCCTAGTGTGGTTATTACCGCCCTCTGTTGGGCAAAATTAGGCCAAATATGAGAGTATTGTTCTGTTGTTTCTATACTCCCACACAGCCTTGCAATGCTGCTTATTACACTGTATTTATATATGTCTAGGAATGTATTATACTGCATATTATGCTATATGCTGCTGTATATTTTATATACTGTTTGCTTTTATTAAAGTTTCCATGTATTTTTCTTTTTTAAAAAAATGAACAACACACTTTAAAACATATTTCTCAAAAGAAGGCCGTACAATGCCAGATGGGCTTGTGAAAAACATCAATATTGCTAATCAATTGGGAGATACAAATCAGAACTACAGTGAGTCATTCCAACAAGATCTGTTGTTGATAACAATGTAACAAGACCAAAGAATGCTGGTCAGGACAGGAAGGAAAGGGACCCTTGTGCTTCGTCATTGGGAATGCACCCTAACACACCCACTGTGGAAAATAGTATTGGGGTTTCTTAAAATAAAAGCACTGTGTGATCCATCACTACTGGGTGTCCAATGGGAATGGAGTGGGTGCACCCTCATGTTCAGTGACACACTAGTCACAGTAGCCAAGCAGAGGAAACTATCTAAGTGTCCTTTGATAAAGAAAACATAGTCCATAATAAAATGGATTACTACTCAGTCACTCAAAATACAATCTGATCATTTGAAAACAAAAAACCCAAAAGAAAAGAGACAGATGGAACCAAAGATCATGTTAACTAAAATAAACCAACAACAGAAAGACAACTGCCTCAAGAGTGTCCATTCATTAATTGAATTTGTAAGATGGCTGGAGAGCACTGCCGTTTGGGAGGAGTAAGAAATTCTGACCTGCTACTGTCCAATGAGGTCACTATGCATTACAAAGCACTGTGTGTTTCAAAGAACCCAAGGACTGATTCTGAGTGCTCTCATCATAAGCGAATTAGAGCTGTTTGAGGAATAAATGTAGCGGGGTTTTCTGTTACATGAGGCATAGACATATTGCAATATAAGTCGACACTCCATCAATATGTGCAATTCTATGTTGTTATGTGTCACCTAAGGATTGTTTTAAATGGCCACCTAATAGTCAATAAAATATGATGCTGTTCTGGGACATAAACTTCCTTGGCAAAGCAGCCGCTTAGTTTGCAAACCACAGTGGGATCTTCCTCCACCATAAATCATACACAGAAGTTTAACTATAAATGTTGGTTCTTACATGATCGCAGATTAATTTAACAGTGACCCTATTGACCTATCCATAAATTAACACTGAGATGCAAACATTTGAAGGTGCATCTTAAATTAGAGTTAATATTACGCCATGGTTTTACTTGGAATGTTTCTGTTTAACATTCTGTTTCTGAAATGTTTCTGTAAGGAAATAATGAAAACAAATAATGACCTGATCCTTCAGTGTTTCCAGGGTTTGGTTTGGTTTGGTTTTTCTCCACTGACCACTAGAGGGCAAGACAATCTAGCAAATTAGAGTAGGCCTAATTTTACCCAACAGAGGGCGGTAATAACCACACTAGGCAAAGGAGCCCGTGTGTGTCACCACATCCAGCTCTGCACAGCTGCCATCCCCTTGGGGGGTGATTGAAGAGAAGAAGAAAGAACACACTCCTCTTCAGTAAACAATTCATTGGCTGACTCTTCTGAAATTATTAGGGAAGTAAGTTTGGTTAAACAATTTTATTTTTCTAGATTTAAGTAGTTTAAGTCTGAAGTGAGAAAAAGGAAAGCCTCCAGTTAGAATATAAATCTTCACAAACGAGGAAAGGGAAAACATGTGAAAATCATCTCCAATCAAAGGAACCCAGTGTTCCTGGCTGCTTGTTATGTAAACACACAGCATGAGTTTATCCTAGAAGTCTGAGTCTTGAATCTGCAAAAATAAATAACCCTCCAGGGAAAGGAAGGAAGGCTCTCAGGGAGGGAGTCAGCAGAGGGAACAGGGAGGAGGCAGGAATCTCAGGCCCACCATCAGCGACAAGGCCCAGCTTCCCTGATGCTCACCCTCAGTGGCCCTGGAGGCACCATTGCTGAACTGAGTATGCTTTTCAAGTGTGGATGTCCTGTCTTTCTCCCCTGGCTTGTCCTGCCTCTCCAGATGCACAGCTCAGAGCTCTGTTCCTGTACAGGGGAATAGCCCTTACACCCATAGATAAGGGGAGGAGGGAAGGTGTGTGCATGCAGGCAAGCACACAGGCCCCATCCTATGCAATTCTCACTATCAATCTTTATTATTATGAACAATTTATTCACTCTGTATCCCAACTGTAGCCCCCTCCCTCATCTCCTCCCAGCCCCACCCTTCCTCCCTCTTCCTCCCCTATCCCACTTTCCTAGTCCACTTATGAGGAAGTCCTCCTCCTTTACTGTCTGACCCTAGCTGATCGGGTCCCATCAGGACTGCCTGGATCCTCTTCCTCTGTGGGCTGGCTAGGTCACCCCACCAGGGAGGAGTGATCAAGGAGCAGGCAACCCAGTTCATATCAGAGACAGTCTCTTCATTCTCATTCAGAAGGTAAACAGGAGTATACAGCAGAAGTGGTAGAAGAGAGGGAACAGGACTGGAGCCTACCCCCGTGGCCTCTGAGAGACTCTACCCAACAAGAGAATCAAAGCAGATGCAGAGACTCACAGCCAAAGCTCGGACAGAGCACAGGGAGTCTTATGGAAGAAGGGGGATATTGAAGGAACTGGAAGGACACGAGCCACACAAGAAGACCAACAAAGCCAAAAAATGCTGAGCCCTGGGAGGACTCAGAGACTGATGCATCAACCAAGGACCACACATGGAGAGGACCTAGACCCCTTGCTCAGATGTATCATATAGACAATTCACTCTCCATGTGGGTTCAAGGGGAGAAGAGACTGTCTCTCACTAACAATCTTATCATTATAAAAATGAGCCAAGTGAGAGATGCTGTTCCATTGTCAAAGTCTGTACATATTTGGTTATTCGCACACATCATTACAACTGGTATTTGAAGATACACTTTTTAGGCTTTCCTAAAAACAAAAACAACAACAACAAACAAACAACAAAAAGAAAAAAAATCCTTCTGTTGATTTTTTTTTTTTTTTCTTTTTAAGAAAGAAACCCAGAGCTTGGCTGGGGGTTACTAGGCTTTGCTAATCTACAGCACTGTGGCACAGTGAGTAAATTAAGAATTTGACACTAGACATGCAGACCCATCTCTGAGCTTTCCCTCACCAGCTGCTGAGGGGTG
Source organism: Meriones unguiculatus (assembly GCF_030254825.1). Taxonomy (NCBI): domain Eukaryota; kingdom Metazoa; phylum Chordata; class Mammalia; order Rodentia; family Muridae; genus Meriones; species Meriones unguiculatus. Next base: position 6,775,265 of record NC_083364.1, on the reverse strand, counting down.
CCCAGTCTGTATCCGGAGGGAGGACGGGCCAGCAGCCAGAGAAGCCTGAACTGAGGCCTTCCGAGTTCCCCCAGCCTTGTCCACTGTTTCTGTTACTGCACATTCGTCCTAGCAAATGTTTTGCTACTCTTCACTCTTCATCAAGTCTGCTATCAAAACATTAGGCTTATCTCTTCCCTGGGGTCACCTAGAAATAACATGAAGTAACTTTGTGTACTATCTCTATTTAATCTGCATTCTCACAGCGGCCCCAGCTTCCGAACCTAATATAGATAAAAGAAAAAGATAATTTTCCTCTCCTACAAAATCAAAAGGGATCAATTTGGAAAGAGTTTACAAGAGTCCTTTTGACACCTTTTTTTTTTTTAAGTTTTTCTCAGAAGTTTCCTTTCTTGATGACTATTTGTCTTTAGCCTTTGGCATCATGTGGCCATAGCTGATCATGTATTTAGTGCACATGACTATGCTGACATTGCCACTGTAACTTGGGGATTTACAGCAGTTAATTGCCATTGGAAGGGGGCTTTCCTGTTCATTCCCTGCCTGCTGTGAGAGTGGGTGAATTATGGTATCATCAGCACCAATGAAATCTCACTTTGAGATGAAGCCAGAGGAACCAGTCTGAACTCAGAGAACTGAACTGAGGAGAGAGAGAGAAATTCTGAAAATGATTGCTAAATTACTTTCTATGTAAAAGCTTATTTATCTTTTTCAATCTTTTTCCAAATAAGAGGATTCACAATGTTAACGCTATGTTAGAGTATGTCAGAGAAGTTTCTATAACTCATCTAAGGACCAAATTAACTGGGGACAGAAGATTAAAAAATAAATAAATAAAAGACTCCATTTCATGTGAACACCGTTTTTTTTTTTTATTTTATACTATATTTTAATTTTTTTTAATTTTGTCTGAGTGTATGTGCACATGTGTGCTGGGGCCAGGGCATGTTTGTGAGCAAGGTCAGAAGTCGTCTTACCATGATCAGCTCTCCCTTTGTACCACAGAGGGTTGCAGATCAAATGGACATGGTCAGGCTTGGAGGCAAGGCAAGCCCCTTTACCCACTGGGCCACCTTGTTGATGTGAAGACATTTGCACACAAAGTTTTTGTGAAGCAGGGCCATCCTTGAGGATACCTGAAGGGTTTTGCCACATCATAGTGGGAGGAGATGAAAGAGCTCATTGCAAATGAGTAACAGCTTTAGTATCCAGGGTGATACTGAAAGATAAGCAAACCCTTCTCTGATCACCACACAATTTTTAAATCAAATTCTACTAGGTGCTCCTTCCAACTACCAGCACCTACTATGCAGTGACCCCATTTCACGTAGCACTTCCTGACTGTGTGGAGGAGCAAACCAGGGCAACACAGAGACACCACAGGGTGCTCCCTCTGATAGTCACACTTTGAACTTTCCCTTGAGAGTGAGATGACTCACCCTTGAAGAGCACTGGCTGTTCTTGCTGAGGATGAGGACCCGGGTTCAGCTCCCAGCACCCATACCTTGGCTCACACCGTTGTCCTGAGCCCCCTCTTCTGATTTCCTCGGGGCAGCTGCTCACAAGTGGGTGCCATACAGACCAGCTGGCCCACACAGACAGAAATAAAAGTCAATTAAATTGTTAGATGACCTTTTCATTTGAGGCTGGGACGTTGACCCATCTTTCTACCTCAGGATAAGAAGGAGTCATTCTGCTGCAGTGGCATCGAAGTAGAATCACAAAAATAAAGGGAAATGGTCAGTATTTGAGCAGCCACCAGATATTATTTTATGTTAGCCCCTTCACCAGCTGTTTGGGTTCATTCTAAATATATGCTGATTTTTACTGGAAGAGCAAGTTGCATTTTTTTTAAATAAATTCCATTCACTTTCATGAAGTAATTCTTTTTATAGTACATTTATTGATCAACAGTGACACATTTTAGAATTAGAACATACAGTGAAAAGCAAAAATGTTTCTGTGTTTCCTAATGCCTGGCAAGGCTACTTTTCAGACTCAACAATAATCAATCAGCATGCCCAGGAAGTCTCAGAATTTATATTAACACTCTTACTTGAATAGCCAAAATTCTTGTTTATAAAGAAAATACACTAAATTCAGCAGCTCTCAGAAAGAACCACAGCCTGAAGTCAATAAACACGTAACTAAAACTTTAGTTTTCCCAGGAAGCGCCTCCTGGAATCCTGTGTGGACGCTGCCAATGTTAGTTCTCATTTTGCATTGAAAATGTTACACCTTGACAGATCATTCAGGACTTGAAGGAAAAATACTATCTGAACTCCCCAGGACGCATTCTGTCTTTTAAATTTCCCTTTCTTGTTCTCCTCTCAAGATGTTATACTCTGCTCATCTGTTCACTTATATGGATGCTTACATTATAGGTTGTCATGCTTTTATGAAGGAGAACACAAAGCTAGTTTTCTTTCAGAGACTGTGTGACCTCATTCACTTAAGGTTATGTATTCTAAGTCCACCCATATTCCTGCTAATTTTGTGGGGTTTTTCCCTTTAGAGCTGAATAATATTCCATTTTTACATATACTGAATTTTTATTATCCATTTGTCCATTGATGGACAGCAAATCTGATGACATTTCTTTGCTATAGCGAATAGAACAGCAACAAACATGAATATGCATATATCTCTTAGCAGGATGTGGAGTTCTCTGAAGATTCTTTAGGAGCCAATGGGCTGCAGGGAGATAAATTAGCACACTCAACCCTATGGTTCAAGAGAAGAAAGCTACCTGAATATGGGAATACAACACTCCCACACAGTTTCCACCTTGCACTGGAAATACAAACAACATGCATAGAATTTCATAAGAAGTTAAAAGTGTGAGCATTTACCACTACCAGCTAAACTTTGGAGACATGTCCATTTTAAAATAAAATTCACACCGCAACCATAGCTCAGGAAACCACCGACTGCCAATATCAATTTGGCCATTAGCAAAATCAAAGGCTGCAAGAAGAAATGTCAATACTCAAAAACTTAGACCCAGCGCTGAAGATGTGGCTCAGTTGGTGGCGGGCTTGCCTAGCATGCTTGAAGCCCAGGGCTCCATTCCTAGTATCACATAAGCCAGGGGTGTTGGGAGAAGGAAACAAACTGTGCTATTCTCCAAGCCATGCCTTGGGGAATAATCAGCTTCCCCAGAAGCACTTTCCTCACCAGTTTCTTTTTTTTTATTAAACTTTTATTTTTTTCTATTAATTACAGTTTATTTACTTTTTATCCCAACTGTAGCCTTTTCCCTCATTCCCTTCCAATCCCACCCTCCCTCTCTCATTCCTCCCTGCCCCTCTCTAAATCCACTGGAAGGGGTGGTCTTCCTCCCTTTCCATTTGACCATAACTTAGCAGGTCTCATCAGGACTGACCGCAATGTCCTCCTCTGTGGCCTATCAAGGCTGTGCATCCCTCGGGCCAGTGGGGAGGTCAAAGAGCCAGTCACTGAGTTCATGTCAGAGACAGTCCCTGTTCCCCTTACTAGGGTAACCCACTTGGATACTGAGCTACCATGGGCTCCATCCGAGCAGAGGTTCTAGGTTATTTCCATACATGGTCCTTGGTTGGAGAAACAGTCTCAGAAAAGACCCCTATGCCCAGATATATTTGGTCCTTGTGGACTCCTGTCCTCTCTAGGTCATACTATTTCCCTATTCTTTCTCCCTGCACTCTGCCCAAGGTTTAGTTATGAGTTTCAGCATCTGCTTTGATACACTGCTAGGTAGAGTCTTTCAGAGGCCCTCTGTGGTAGGCTCCTGTCCCGTTACGTGTTTTCTCCTGCTTCCAATGTCCATCCCATTTGTCAGTTTTCTAAGTCCTCACCACTTTCTAAGGTCACCGTCTGTAATGTTGCTCAGCCACACATGATTTACCATGGGAATTCTGAAAATATTTCTATTCATTACCCTTTCCACCTCAAGAAATTTTTATGTGGCAGCAGGTCCCTAGGAGTATAAATATCTATACAAACATTTACTGGTATTCATAAATAAATTTTTAAAGTAATTACTTAATATGTATACTATTTTTTATTTATTTAAAGTGGAAGTAGATGTGCTTACTAAGGTACTGTAGTAAGTTATGTGTGTGTGTGTGTGTGTGTGTGTGTGTGTGTGTGTGTGTGTGTGTGTGTAAAATTGAAAATTTGGCCAGATTTTTGATACATAGAGCATCTTCAACACTTCAGGGGTGATCCATATCTTGATTTCATCATAATGGATGTTGAGAATGTTGCTTTACGAAAAATAGATTGAACAAAGATTGGGAGAAATTTTCAAAAAGTTGAAAATCCTGCTTTAATCCCAAGGCAACTGAAAGAGCAATGTCTAAATCTATCATTCTAGTGCAGTGTGATCCAGGATGGAGCAATTCCATTCTTACATGATCAGGAAGGACGGTAGAAACATTTTAAGGTCTTTGTTTTCATAATTAAGCAACTATGTTTCTGTTGGAGCAGAAAAGGTTGGGCGCATGCAGAGCGACATGCAGTTCACATCATGGCAGAGACCTGAGTCTGCTGGTGTTTCGGGCGGCTTCCTTCCTGTTGTGTGGCCTGGCTGCCCAGGTGTGCAGACAGGCTGGAGTGAAGCCGTGGGCCGTAGCACGAGCAAGCCCTGCCAGCGGTATATGGGATTCATCGCATGTTTGGTTTTGAATTAAGTTTTCGTCACCGTGCATTCAGATCTTTACTGCTACTGTTTCACCACCATCAGTCACACCGCCCTAGACGGAGCCATAGCTCATGGCTTAAGATGCTGTAATGTACCACATGATTACACTCTGATTCGCTCCTCCATGGGACCCTATTTTGAATCTTGATTCCAAACAGGAACATCAGTGCTCCATCTCCTGAAACTGACATTCTCTCTTACTTCTCATCTTGCTAGTATTTTCCCCTGCTCCTAAATACTCTGTGTGAAAAAGCCCAGGAGCCCCGGGAAGACAGAGAGAATGCCAGCAAAGTCTATTGAAGATGAGGTGTCTCTCCTTCATCTCCATCTAGATGATGAGCTTACAGTGAAGGAGTAGGGGGTGCCACCTCTTTTTGAAAAGCAAGCGTCCGTCAGTGTGGCAGGAGGCACAGAAGAACATTTAACTTCCTATCTATGTACCACATACTGTCTAAAAAAGCCATCATTAAGATCCAAATGTGTGATGTATGAATGATATCATGTGGTGGTTTTTAAAGATTTTATTTTTTTTATATTTATGTGCAGGGCTGTTTTGCCTGCAGGTTTGAACACTGTGTGCATGCCTGGTGCCCTGGAGGTTAGAAGACGATGTCAGATTCTCTGGAATTGAGATGGTTGTCAGTGCTGAGTCCTCTGAAAGAGCAGCCTGTGCTCTTAGCTCCTGAGCCATCTCTCTAGCTCCTACTTAATGTTTTAAACATAAAGAAACCAATATAAATTGAAATAGTAAAAAGTCAGGTGCCAGTGTCCTGGTATCACTTCTTTTTATCTTTCCTTCAGTTCTATATAGTAGAACGATCTTTTAAAAAATCTGAAAATGGGGAAGCATGAAGACAAATCCCTTCCCCGGAAGCCACAGAAAGCAAGAGCATGCACCTGTAAGCTCACTGTTGGGAAAGCAGGAACAGTTGGGTCTCTAGAGCTCACTGGCCAGCCAATCCAGCCAAATCGTGAAGTCTAGATTAAAGAAGGAGGTTTCAAAACATAAAGTAGAGGGGGATTTGTCAGAGGGCTCAGGAGGTAGACGTGGCACAGTCTGACACTGACCTCTGGAGCCCACATGAAGTTAGAAGGAAGATGAGCACCAACTCCACAAACCTGTCCTCTGACTTCCACATATGTGCTGTCTCACGTCGTGCTCACGCATATCATTGCACACACAAGAATAAAAATATTAAAATTCATTATTTAAAGGGTGGAGAACAGGCCCACACAGATGCACTTGTACACATACATACACAACGAGAGAGAGAGAGAGAGATTCTAAGGTATCTCCAGGGAGTTTGGAACATTTCATTATTAATTACTGAACTCTTGTAGTGTGGACTGAATATGCATCTTTTGAGATGTTTGGACACAGAGGGGAAGATCCTGAATCCTGAAATCCGTGAGTAGGTTGTAGCCAAGCTTTCTCTTATGCTTACAACACTGGGACAGGAATTCACTCAGTTTTCCTACAGTGTGGGACCAAAGAGTATGTATCACAAAGCTACCAAAACGCCTGATAGTTTGAATGAGAGATGAGACCTCCAGAATTATCTTGATTCCTTGAGTGCCTACTCTTCACTTGCTGCTGCTGTTTGGGGAGGCTTGGGGATCATTAGGAGGTGGGTATAGGATGGTTACCAAGAGCACTAGAAAACAGGACTTAATGTTGACAGCCACTTTCAGCCTAAGCTCCCGGCCTGTTGATCCATGGGATGGAAACAAGCAGCTTCATGCCCCCATGTCTACATTGGTAGATCACTAAGAATGCAAGCCCACCAGGATGGACAGTGCCCAGTGAAACCATGAGCCAAAACAAGTAATTACTTTCTTAGGCTGATTCACTCCGAACTTTTAGCACAACAGTGCAAATAATAGAACTACTGAAGTGTGAAACACAGTCCCTATGTTTAATAAATGTCATAAACACTGTTACTTGTTACTTGTGACTTGATTTGTTCCTAGCTCTAATTCTTGTAATCAAAAGCACAGAGGCGTTCTCAGCATCTGATTCACCTGGTGTCAACCTGGATAATCAGTTGGGAACTGATCTGGCAAGATGGAATGTGACTGCAGAGCCAAAACTGCAGCAAATAGAGATAGCACTTGGGTGCAATTATCTCATTAACCATGGCACTAAATACTCGAGGCTCAGCCTTTTCATATGGAGAGAGGAGTGTATGCATGTCACATACTTGTCATGGGAATTAAAAGAAATCATTATAAAAAAATTAAAAGCTATGAACGTTGTTCTGGGAAAGGCACATTTTCTTCACTTTGGACACAATAAGGAGCTAAAAAACCCTACTTGAATCTTCAAATGTTCAGCTGGAACTCTCTTCATCTCTCTTGAGCCTTCCCTGCTTCTAGAGCATCCCATGGCCTCGGGGTGTCACGATTCACTGCTCCTCTCTGTTTCCTAGAGCAATGTTGTTAACCTTCCTACGGCTGCAGCCCTTTAGTAGTTCCTCATGTTTGCTGACCCCTGCCAGCCATGAAATTATTTTTGTTGCTACTTTATAACTGTAGTTTTGCTACATGAATCATAATGCCAATGTCTGTGCTTTCCGATAGCCTTAGACAACTCCTGAGAAAGGTTCTTTGACCCCACAAAGAAATCATGACCCACAGTTGAAAACCGCTGCCCTGGAGGAAACGCCCTTTACCTGCCTGAAGATCAGTTGTTCTCAGGTCTTTGGTTCTTAGACAGGAAAGGCTTCTGTCTTTTCTCGCGTTCAGCATCCATCTCAGAGACAAACACTAAGCCATTCATGCTCAGCAAATAATTCTTTAATTACATAACTTTTTAATCCTGGCTTGGAGTTTACACATATATACAAGTGTCAGGTGTTATGGGTATACACAAATATCCCATATGTATGCACCATTTTGAAGCATCATTGAAATTAATATAAGACTTCTTCTAAAATGGAAATAATAAGAAGTACTAGAAATGGTACTTGATTTACTTCTTTGAAGTATATGTATTTATTCTTTAATATTACTTTCTGTACAAAAATATAGGGCTCTGGATCATGTGAACACAAATGTTTGAATATTTGAATGAAAGCCTAAGTATCAATTCTTGAAAAATCAATTCTTGAAATGGGTGGTCAGGAAAAACCTTCCATTCCAATACCATTCATTTCTGAATAAGCTGCCTTCAACATTGCTGCCTCCATTCACACAAGCGTTGGGCTGTCGTTATTGAAAGTGCCATGGTACACTTGGGAGAGGAGCACACATCTTTCTTACTGGACGCAAAAGCTCCAGACTGCTGGTTCGGCTGGATCTGCACACCAATCCATCAGGAAGACTGGCGAATGTGGAGAAGCCAGAGGTGGAGACATGCCCAGTGGTTGGGAGTAAATACTTATCTTCCAAAAGACCTGAGTTCAGTTCTCAGCTATCTTAGGGTTTTTATTGCTGTGAAGAGACAGCATGACCATGATAACTCTTATGAAGGAAAACAATTGGAGCCGGCTTATGGGTTCTGAGGTTCAGTACATTATTGTCATGGAAGTGAGCATGGCAGCATGCAGACAGACATGGTGCTGGAGAAGGAGCTGAGAGTTCTACATCCAGATGAGCAGGCAGCAAGAATAGAGAGTGACAATGGGCCTGGCTTGAGCTCCTGAAACATCAAAGTCCTCCCCTACTGACACACTTCCTCCGACAAGGCCACAGCTCCTCATAGTGCCACTCCAGGTGAGCCTGTGGGGAACATGTTCATTCAAACTCATCTGAGCCCACATTGGTAGCTCTCCACTGTGCAGAAGGCCAGCTGTGGAACACCCAGCACCTCTGGCCTCTGCGGATGCCCACACAGATAGACACATGAGAACCTGCAGACTAGATCTTCATCAGTAGTGCTCAATACAGACCACATATATACTTAATGAAATCTGAACAGTAACTATCAAGAGTATAAAGACACTGGTCTCACTAAGATGTAGGTTTTCTTAGCTCAATATACCTCTATAGAAGCCCAGGACGGGCTGGGGAGATGCTCAGTGATTAAAAGCATGGAACCCAGGTTAAATTCCCAGGACCCACAGGATGGCCCACAACCCGCTGCAGCTCCAGTTCCAGAGTGAATGCCCTCTCGTGGTCTTCTCCCTAATCAGGCATATGGTGAACAGATGTGGATGCAGATAAAACAGATAGAATAAAATAATGAAACATAAACTAATAAAAGAGCAGAGATGCTGCTGAGCAATGCCAGCGCTGGCCACATTCGTGCTCTTTACATTCTCACCTTCAAACACCACATGGTTAACATGCATCTTCGCAGTAAACCCACCTTATGAGAGCGGAAAAGAGATCAAAATGGTAGAAAGACTAGAAAAAGCTGTTAGTGGCCACGGGGGAAGCAGAGAAAGCCAAGTTGGCCATGAAGAGAGGAAAAAGGCAAGTAGAAGAGCTCAGTTTTATCACAAAATCAACCTATTCACTTATAAGGAATTTCCCAAGGGAGTTGTTTAAAATCACAATCAATGAAAAGATCTTTAAGGAGGAAAACGGAAATGAATCACTTTAATTCAATCCAGTAAGAGCTTCTCTTTATTCTCTGAGTAATGGATTCCCTCTCCAGACCCTCCAAGGCCAGGCCTCTATAGTCAGCAGAAAGTGAAGTTTAGCAATTATTTGTTGAATTTTAATTTGAGCAGCTGTAGATCAGAATAATTTAGGTCAATTATGATCAAGGATTCATGTCAGTGTGATGGCCTCCAGTATCTGAGTTAATGATCCCTCCCACAGTGCAGTCCTGAAAAGAAAACTCAATAGGAGGTCAGAAGAACTCGGTGACTCTTTCTCATATCCACCATTTAACTAGTAATTATTAATCTCTCTGAGTTATAGTCTATCCTCTGAACACTATAGAAAATATATACAATTGATCTGCTTGCTAAGCAATGAGAAATTACACCATAAATAACTTCATAAATATGAGAGGCTAGGTAGGTGACATAGGTCAATAAATAGATCCTTGCCACTAAGCCTTAGGACCTAAGTTAAATCCCTGGGGCCCGTATCATGGAAGGAGAGAACTGACTCCCACAAGTTAACCTTTAACCTTTCCAGGTGTGCTATGGCTCCTGTGGGCTCATGTACATACACACATTCAGAAAGAGGGGCAGAATAACTACTAAGTAAAAAAAAAATCTAAATGTGAAATAGCTTATGACTCTGAATCCACATACTCCATGTTCATTCATCACCCTATATTTAGGTTGTATGAACATTTCTTTAATATGACGGTGAAGTCCATTTTGCTGAAGAGGCAAGTAATATAATGTTAAGACACAGAAGCAGGGACTGGAAGGTTAGTTTACCAGCTAAGAATGCCTCCTCTTCTTCAGAGTGAACGGGCTTCCAACTCCCAGCACCCACACAATGACTCACAACAGTCTAACTCCAGGTCAGTCCTGGGGAACCAAAGCCTTGTCCTTTCCCATCAGCATGTGGTGCAGACATACATTTAAACAAACCACTATACATATAAAATATATTTTTAAAAATGCGAAAGCAGATGTATTCTGGAATAAAAACATGATACACAGGGGCATTCACTAGAACATATTTGAAAACATGCATTTTGGAAAAATATTATTTAGAATATTTATGACATAAACATCTTTATAGTACAATAATATTAATGATAGTGTATAATATTTTTATTTAAACATAATGACCAGCCTTTCCCATTCCCCTAGCCGAATGAAAATAAGGGATATTTTTCAATTTATACATGCTAAAATATAATCAAACCAGCCAAAGAACCCAATATGATCAGACTCATCTGCCACAAAAGCAGTTCTTTCACAAGTTGAAAATAATCTTGCGGTTGATTGGGCCTAAACTGTGTGATCCTAGCCTTTGCTGTCATTAGGAATAATAATGATATATTCTAAGAGTAGCCAATGGACGAGAGACTGTCAGATCTTATTAGGAAATTTTGAGTTTACTTGAACGCTAAGCTAAATAAAGCTAGAGCAGAGTGACGCCACAGGAGCCAACTCCCCAGACCCTGTGGATTTCCCCAACATTTGATGTTTCAGCACACAGGCATGTGACTTTAAAACAAAAACATTAGCATGCATGCCAAGGAGTTAAAGCAGAATGTGTGAGGTCCTTCAGTGAGAGGGGTTCTCTCTGTCCCTCGGCTGTTGCTTGTGTTGCTATCTGTGTTTGCTTTTGGGTTTATTTGTTGGATACAGGGAGGGAATGAGAACTCATGAAAACAAGTTTAGGATTGTCCAGAGATGATGAGGACAACTTTATATAACCAAAGTGTAGGAGGTAACCAAAGGTACCACTTCCTAACACAGAAACTTCGGTTTTTTTTTTTTTTTCTCTTTCTTGTATGAGCACAGGCAAATAAAATAATGGTTACTCATGTAAACATACTGTTAATACCTATCTTGAGAGCAGGTACAAAAAAATATGTTCTAGTTTTAATACTGAGAATAAGTCATTGCCTGTGGTATGTGTTGGTATGTGCCTGTGCTAGCATGTGCGTGTGTGTATGTACGCAATACCCATATGTGTGTATGTAGAAGCCAAAAGCTGGCATCAGCTTCCTTTCTCTATGACTCAGCAACTTAGGTTTCAAGAAGAGTCTCGAATTGAATCTAGAGCTGGCTATTTCAGCTAGGCTGGCTGGACAGCATGCCCCAGTGCTGCCCTGTCCCCAGTGCTGGGATCCCATGCCTGGACCTCCATGCCCAGCTTTTCCTGAGAAGCCAGGCACCCAAACTCAGGCCCGCTCTTTGCATAGCAAGTGTTGTACTGAAGGAGCTGTCTCCCCAGTTCTCTTTAGCAATTCTATCCAGATATTTTGTGTTATTAGAAAAACACAAACTTGTCTATTAAAAATACTGATTTTTCTATCTCAGACAAAGTAGGAGTACAGAACTCTACCGAAAAGAAAAAGGAAACTGGGGCCAGCCAGATGGCTCAGCAGATAAAAGCCCTAAGTGGCCACGCTGACGACCCTAGAGCAAACCTGTGACGCCGCAGTCAGAAGAAAGCACAGATTCCTGAGAGCTCACTCCTGACTTCCACATGCGCTAGGGCACCCCTTGCACGCCACTCCCTCCACACACAAACAACAACAATTGTTGTTGATGATGATGATGATGATGATGACAATGTTTAAAAACAGAAGGAACCTAGTGCACAAAAGGATTTGAAGAGCGTGGGATTCTCTTTCTGACATGAACAAAGAATACATGTTTAAACTTTCTCCTTTAAAAAGAAGTATAACAATGATACATGCAGTCGCTTCTTTTCCTGGAATGGAAAGGTATGTACCCTGGTAACTCTGGCCCACGTAAACTCATTTGTATACTTCTCGGTCTTGGGAGTAAAACAGGAGAAAGATTTAGGAATGTTGACTTGATGTTTTGAGGCAAGCTGCAAACACAGAGTGCTAAAATGCAGGCTGTGCCTGTGCCGGAGATTTGAAGTCAGAGAAGGAGCAGGGAAAGAAGGGAGCTGAGAGGCAGAGCCCACAGACAGTAGAGAGACACTGCTCAGACCTACCTCCTCTTTCTGATAGCTCCTTTCACAACTCACAGCAGCCTTCAGTAAAGACAAGCCAATCTGGCAAAGCATCACAGTACCCTCTTCATGACAGTCAGGAAACAGATGTATCAAATTTTTACACTCTTTCTTTTTTGCTTGGCACGTGTGTTTTATGGAAGTCTTTGACTGCGGAGCTGAGTATATCTACTTGGATCAATTAGTAAGAGCAAACAGGCTCAACTTGTAAAGACACACATGTTAACCTGGGAAAGTCAAATTCCTTGTCAGAGGTTTCCGCCAACACACCCATGAATGCATAAACCACATGCACACTGCTGTGGACTGCTCTCAACACTGGCTGTCAAAATAAATCTTGACATTTGGATCCTCTACTTTTAGGAGCAAAACTGGCTTTCATTTCCAAAAAGAAAATAGCTCATTATGTTCCCTGACTGTAAAACTTTATATATGCTTCTGTGAACAAAGGTTTAATAATTATAACAGACACACAAACAAACAAACACATTTCTTAAATCTCTTACCTCAGCATGTATGTGATAGCATTGTGAAAAGTCCCCTTCAAACACTGTCTGCCCTCATTCATACAAAAATTCCATAAGTGAGACTATGCTAAATGTGAGGCTCTATAGGGTTTCTCAGTCTCTAGGTACTCACAGAGAATTTTTACTTGTTTATTGATTGGTTGGGTTTTTTTTGAGATAGGGTCTCTGGTAGCCTAGCCTGGCTTGGGACTCTGTAGGAAGCCAAAGAGAACCTTGAATGCCTATCCTCCTGCCTCCTTTTTAGGGTGCTAGGATACCGGGTGTATGATACCACATTTTCTTTTTTACAGTATTTTATGGGTGTAACCTCTGCTTTTTATATTCCCATATTTTCTTTAACTATCATGCCTATTATGAAAAACCTCAGGTTATTCCAAATATGTCTCTGTTATGAACAATGCTGTGAGGAATCCCTACATGCCTGTATCTGACATACTTTTTCTATCATTCTGGAATCATTGCTTTAAGAGGATATACTTAGGTGAGACCCCTGAATCTAATGTCAGGTACATCCTAAAGTGGGCTTCAACACAATAACACATAGCTCTTGTTTTTAGAATGTTTGATTTGTAAAAATGTCTAAGATGGGTAATAATATGGAAAAAATGATTTTTAAAACTAGGTAATCTAAAACAACATTTAGATAATCTGTATTTATCTATATGCCAGTGACTTCCAAATGACCAATGCATGAAGTTATATAATTCGTTCTAAGAAATGATCCATGTGAAATGCGAGGCAGGCTGAGAGTTTTAAAAGAATATTTCCGATTGCTCATTGTACACACTACTGCAGAGTCCACTGTCTGCCAATTTTTAGACTAACAGCAATGAAGATCATCCAAGTTATTTAAAAAGATTGTTTAAACATTCTTCCTCCTCTAGCTACAGATATAAGTGGGCTAAATATTGTTATGAACATTTCAACCAAAGCAAGAGATTGAAGCAGACACCAGACTAAAGCAGACATAAGGACCCAGCCATTGCCCACCAGGCTGACATTTTAAAACTTTACAAAACTGTGAAACAGTGTCACTTTGTTTAAGTGACACTATTTGATTTTGAAAGTATAAAAACTCCCCAGGATGTAGCGATGGCTCGGCAGTAGACCGGAGTAATGCTCTCAACACCATGGCACCAGCATCCGGAGGTCTGACACCTCTGGTTCCCACAGGCTTCACGCTCATGTGTACATACCCACACACAGACACAGCTACTCACATATCGTAAAAATAGAAATAAATCGTATTCTTTTTCATGAAAACAACCAAGGCACTAGATTTAATACTGCAATTTAAAATAAATTTGCAACCATATTCTAAGTTTTAACTTTTCATTTCATACCTGGCAAATATTTATATGTAACATTTATATAAGCAAATATCTCTGACGTCTGGAAATAACAATGCAAGCAGTGTGAGACACCTAACTCAGCACAACACCCCTCAAGGAAGCGCAGCCTTGAAGAGTTTGCTGCTGCAGGACATCTGGCAGACAGTCCTCGGCACTCCAGTGAGTGACGGATGCTCAGGAATGCTTCTCTTCCATTTCTAAGTCTGCGGCATTTTACGTATTTTTCTTAACAGCATATTTTAATTCAATACTTGAGAGAAATTTTCAAATGTTCATTGAGGCTGAGTCTTTATAGAACAATAAATAGGATCACATCTGCTTTCAACTATAGTTTATAGGACTCTGTAAGCCAGATGACAGTAAACCGCAGGGTCACAAAGGAGAACCAGACATTATCAATGTCATTCCTCAAAACACTGACATCTTGAATTCCAAAAGAACAGGTTATCAGTGAGGACATGCTTACAGCAAGGCATAAAAAGGATGGTAAGAAAAGCTGGCAAGAAGAGAGAGAGAGAGAGAACAATTTTTCCCCCTGATAAATGCAGGACATCTGGCCACTTTAATGAAACATATGGAGCCTAAACATTGGTTGAGTGCTCCTTCTGCTGTCTTGCTGTCTTGCTTGTCTTACAAAAACTCTAGAACTCAAAAGGCTACAGTTTCTTATTTTAAAGCAAACAGGAAAAAGAGGATTTTTTTTGTACTATAAGTTTCATGGACTGAAACCACAGATCTGACTCTAAGGGCATGTCTTTATATGCCCTGAGTTTACATTTCGTGACAGTCAGGAATGCCAGGTTATTATGATATGGATCCTACTAGCAGTAAATCTTGGAGAATCTGGAAACAAAGGAGGTTAATGTATATTCTTTTAGAATAGGCAATATTCAGTGGAGTGAATAATAACAAGCAAAAAATGCAATTGTGAGAGTTTAGGGGCCAATTGTTTAAATTGTAGAATTAAGCCTAAGTTTAAGCAATCACTCTTTGTAACAACTTAAAGTCATGGAAAACTACTTGACAGGAAGCTTAGGTACAACTGTAGAGCAAGCTTGTTGGGTAATTAATGCACACCCATCCTTCCTACATTCAACAAACTTCCTGAAAAGACACATCTGGAGACCCAGCACAGGCCCTGGGGATATTTAAGACTCTCCAAGATGCTCTTCAATCTTCACCAAGGATTTCTGAGGAAGGATTTCATGACAGAGAAATGGCTAAAGATGCCTTCCAGTCAAGAAAACCACTTTTGCCTTATAACCTTTGCTAAATATCTCCATCTTTACAAAAAAACAAAACAAAACTTGCCTTAGCCATCTGGCAGAGGCAATCTCATGCCTGTTTGAAGACTTAACAACAAGAAATTACAGGACATGAAAGATGTTTTCAGCTCAGATGACTTATCAGTGTGGATCTCTCTTTGTCTCCTCCCTTTTTCTCTTCCTCTCTCCCTTCTCTCTCTCTCTCTCTCACTCTCTCTCTCTCTCTCATTTTCTTTCTCTTTCTCCTCTCTCATTGTCTCTCTCCTCCCCTCTACCTCCTTCCCTCCCCCTTCCTTTCTCTCTTAATTTTTCAGTCTCTCTTTCTTTCTCTAGAGCCCTGCTGCCCCCCTCCTTTCCTTCCTTTTTTCTTTCTTCCTTTCTCTTGCATCTTTCTCTCAGCTTGTGTAAGTCACTGAAGAAGATTGAAAACGGTAAAAGACTTTTTGAGGATGGTCAGGTTCTGCTAAACCCGAGTCGAGAATCAGCATTTAGAAGCTAAGGCAGAGCCTGTCAGACTTGTTTATATGGGCAATTTTGAATTTTGCACAGAAGAAAATATATCCTGTTTGAGGAAGCTAGCCAACCTGAAGAAAAATACTGAGATTCATACACACCAATATGCATATATGTACAAGCATACATACCTGCACACACATATGGATACATGGATACATGCACACACATACACATAGTCAACTTTTTTGCTGAGTAGGAAGAGATCCTCATGCCAGAAAGCAATTGTTGGAGAAGAAACACTCTTTTTGAAAGTGGGGGTGGGGGAGCAGGTGTGCACCTGTGTGCTTTGTGCCTGTGCCATCTTGGCTGCTGCACCTCATTCCTTTCTTGCCCCTCCCCCTCCCCTCCCCCTCTCCCCACATGGCGCAGGGTCATATCTACTCTGGACTCACCCAGTGCTCCTGCATCTGGCTATACTTTCCCTTTTAGCTACAATAAACCTGAACTTTCTCCTCCATCATACCTGGAGGTCTTAGGATCTGAGAATCACTGAAGAAAGGCCCCAGACTCTGGTAGTATGCAAAAGCAAAGAGCATTTATTCTGCAGAAGTTCCCAGTATGCCAGGGTTCACCATCTTGACAAAAGTAGCAATCCCAAAGCTCATAGGCTCAATTTAAAGGCTTTCCTTTAAATTTAAAAGTGTGGTGAGATAACCTGTAAGCTGATTGGGTAGGGCTCTAGTCAGGAGTTAAAGGCTTTTTGAACTGGCTTAAACCGGTCCAAGCTGGTAGTTGAGTAACCTTACATTTCCCAGGCCAAATGTCTTGCCCATTCCCAATGGGGTTTTTATTCTACTGATGGTTTTTATTTCTAGGACAATTGTGTTTTGTTGTAGCAAAAGAATAAATGAGGCAGGCAGTATGTGCTTCATCAGAAAATATTTAAAATATTGATACTGATATTTAATCAAAGAACAATGGACATAATATAATTAGAGTATACAAATTGTTGAGATTCATGAATGGTGTCACAGTCACCTTGTACACCAAATATCTCTATCAACTGAAAGTTTTTTCTGTCCTTTATAACTCTCTCTGCCCACCCCTAACTGCTGTCCATCATCAGATAATCACACATTTACTGTTACTGTAATTTGTGACTTATACAATAAAATATAGATGTACTAACCTAAAGCGTGTTGCTTATTGCCCACACCTTTGAGTCAGAGTGATGGTTCTGAGACTCAAGGCATGAGTCTATCTGTAGTAGGGGCATGAGTGAGCATCTGTGGCATGTTCATTTTTATTAAAGAGTGCTATAGGCTAAAAGGGCAAGGAAAAACACCCTAACCCTGACTTGATGCTAAGCTCAAGACTAGGGCCAAGGAACAGGGAAACCCACCAATCCCTGAGCTCATCCACGATGAGAAATTGAAATCCCACCAGTCCTTGCAATCTCCGTCCTGGAAAGCTCACAAGAAATCCTACACAAACCTTGCTTTCTGCTCAGTCTCCAGGTGCTTGACACACAAGTAGAGGCAGCCATCCTCTTGGGTTTTCCCCTCCCAATAAATCTCTCGGTGTGGCTCCAGATTGCCAGGATACCTCTCTTAGCAGAACTGTAGCTGTAGCTGGGAAGACAGCCTCTCCTGGAGCCGAAATTGTACACTTGCTTTGAGGAAGCAGCAGAGCTGTACCACTTCTGTGGGGAAGCCTTTCTCTTGAGAGCAGCAACACTTACAAGTAGCATCCTGCCTTGTGCTTATCCCCAATGGTTTCATTCATCTCCAAATTCAACTTTCAGATTGTTTTTCAAACTGAAGATGCTGTGGGCATTTATATGTAAGTATTCATGGGAGCATGTTTCATTTTAGTGTGGTAGATCCTTGGTGTGTGTGTGTGAATGTATACTAGTGTTGATGCACGCACACACAGAAGTGTTGGTTCCCAGGGTCTGTTCACCTTGTTTTTGAGAGAAGGTCTCTCACTGAGACCTGGGGATCTCCATCCTACCAGACTGACCTACCAGATCTTGGGAGATCTGCTTGACTCCCTCTCTCCAGGGTTTGGCAGATTCCTCAGCGGGAAATGGCTGAATCATAGAGTGGATGAATGTTTAATGATGTTAAGTGATGAATCTATCGAACTTTTCCAAAGCAGCTTGCCATTTTACACTTTTGCCAGAAGTATATTAAAGATGTAATTCCTCCCAAATACTTGCACAGTCAACTATTTTATTAGTTTTAGCCAGCTTAATTTAGCAGCAGCTGAAATGTCTGTTTAATGTGTTCAGTGGCCTAGCTGTTCCTTCCCACTAAATTCAATGGCGTCTCTATGCATTTCTGGGCAATGTGCAGGATGACGTGGGTGGTCTTCACCCTGGATTCATTCTTTTCCTTGTCTGGACGCTCCCGCTCAGTCTCCAGCTGCTCGGGAAGTCTGAAAGGCTCTCTGAGGCTGAGCTAACAACCCTAGCTTTCTGCAAGAATTCTGCATGCACCATACGACAGACTAATTCTCAAGCAAGCGTTTCCCAGCCTTCCTAATGCTGTGACCCTTTAATACAGTTCCTCATGTTGTGTGTTCCTCATGTTATGGCCCCAGCCATAAAATAATTCTGTTGCTGTTTCATAACTGTAATTTTGTTACTGTTATGAATTGTAATGTAAATATCTGATATGCCAGATGTCTGATAGATGATCCCTAGACGGGATCTGGACCCACAGATTAAGAACCACTGTAAGCACACATGACCATGGCCCACACCCCTGTTGAAGGACAGAGTTCTCTTTAGATAATCCATTTGCTTTTGGTTATTTGTCATGTTCTCTAATAAGTAATCATGATAAGATTGCTTTTATCCAATTACGAAGCACCTCCCCATTAGCATCTTGTCTTTTTTTCTTTCAAGTTCATTGAATTAAATTTCCTAGAGTGGGTTTACTTTTCTTGCCAACCATTACATATTTAATCTACTATTTAATGGCTTAATTTTGTACTGCTTTATTAAAATTACTCATCTGAAAGTCAGTAATGGCAATTCCTCAGTAAGCTGAAAAACATTGTGAGATATAGAATTCCAGGCTGCTTGACCATTTCCTAAGCCCACCAGTTCCTGAGTTACAGCTTCAATATCCAGTTTTAGTATTTTTTTTTTATTACTAATAAATCAAAAATATTTAGATAATATCTTTTTTAAATGGACCTGATAATCATACGAGGTTTGAAGTTTTGATGAGATATTCCTATTTAAGTGTGTGTCAAGTAAAGGATAAGCATCTGCTTATTAAAATAATTCTCCTTAAGCTTTCCTACGCATACAAACAGCTAAACTGCAAAGGTGAAATCTAAGTTTCCATGAATTTCCTCAAATACTCTCTCACTTTCCTGACATTCTTTAAAGACATTCTGTTAAGGAGAGAGGGAGAGAAAGAGGAATAGATAAATAGATGATAGATAAATAGATAGATTATACATAAATAGACCAGAAAGAAAGAGTGCTCATACAAGAAGTCTATCCAAAAAAAAAAAAAAAAAAAAAAAAAAAAAGGAATAGGGCATTTCTCAGAATCTGGCTTTTCCTCTGGAAAAGTAACACTTGCAGCAATTAGATCTTGGAACTTGATATAGGCATAAGGTCACCATGTAGTTCAAATGCTGATGTCTGTTCCCTCCCTCCAAATCTGGTTGCAATCCTTGTTCAGAGAATCTCCTGTGAAAACACTGCTCCCCAGGGGTCCCCTGATATGCCAATAAAGAAGCTTATAGCCAATCGGTGAGCAGGGGAGAGAATAGGGCTGGCCATCCTGCCAGCCAGGGAGGAAAGAGGAAATAGAGGAAGAGGAAATAGGGCATTAGGTCACTGGGGGATGTCCAGGAGAGACTGAAAGAGAGCTCAGCAGGAAAAGTCACAAAGTGCAGTGTCTCTGGGATGTGTGCTGGAAGGAAGCCAGATTAGTTTACAGGACTAAGAACAGAATTAATACTGCTCAGGATTGTGCTGTGAAGCTTGTTAAAGTAATATAATGGAGTCTCAGTTATTTGTGTGATATCCAGGTTAAGAGATAAATGTTGAGGCAAACAGTTTTTATAAAAATAACAATAGCAATTTATGGTGTTTTTTGTAAGCCTGAGTGGTCAAGCTGGCTCAAGGGGAAATAGACAAATTTATAATGAATGAGTCACCACAGGGATTGAAGTCTATCAGAAGCCAGGCTTGAGGCTGAGTCGCAAGTGCTTGAGACAGCTGCTGTCTTGTGGGGTTGCTGATCCTGAAGCACTCCTGAAAGTGATGGTACGGGCACACTCCTACGGCTTCGCGGTGCCCCAGGAGTCCCAGAGAAGTCTCCCTACCAGAGGGATCCGAAACTGCCCTGTGTGTTTAATGAAGATTCATATCTCAGATGCAATTCCTTACAAAAGATTAAGCCTTCTTTTCCTGATCTTTTGATCTTCAGTGACTTTCTGATTTATCTGTGTGAAGTTGAACCCAGGCATGTTGGTGTGAACCTGTAATCTCAGCACTTTGAAGGGTGAAGCAGAAGGATGGAAACTCGGAGGCTAGCCCGGGTTATGTAATAAGTTCCAGGTGGACTCTGTAGAAAGACACTGTGTAAAATAAAACGAAAGAGCTGGAAAGCTGGCTCCACTGGTAAAGTCGCTTGCTGCCAGGCTGAGAGTCTGAGTCGGACAGTCAGATCGCACACAGAAGCCAGAGCTACCAGGCTGCCCTCTGACCTCTGCCTGGGCCTCAGTATTAGAACACTCACAAAAAATAAAGTGAAATAAAATAAGAAAAGGTGAGGAAAGGAAGACTAAGAAAAAGCAAATAGACTGTAAGGTGACTGTGTTGACATTGTTTAGTCTCCAGTAAAAATTCCTAAAGTGCTCTTAATTTAAGATGTTTATCACATATTTATTAATTTATTAGTCAGTATGTGGAAAGTGGTATGTCCAAGGTTCAGAGTTAGACATGCAAAAAAATTTCAGAGAATATGCAAGAAAATCCTACATAAGGTGACTGAAAAGGAGGGGAGAGTGGATTCTTCTTGAAGCTGCCACAGAGGAAAGAAAAGAGCTGAAGGAGGGGGTAGGAGTTCACCCACACACAGAGGCAGGGAGTGCAGTGACTCCATTTGTAGAAGGCTACAGTGGCCAGGTTACTCAAGAACAGGAGAGCAGCCTCCGGGAAAAGCAGAGAAAGTTCTGGGGGTACAGCCTCTGGACCCACCTACAGTGGAGCAAGGAAAGCAGTGTTATGCTGCAATCTTAGATTCATTGCTCCCACCGTTTTTGAGATGGATAATCCTAGAATGAGGGAGAGTTGTCAGGACTATATTCTGAATAAAATGTTCAAAAATCCAATCAAGAACATGAGGGAAATTCTCTATAGAAGTTTCTGGATGGGGTAAGTGGATAAAGAATATGAAAAGAAAGAAATGATGTAATTGTATCATTTATATATGATGTATACATAGCATTACATAAATAAAAATATGTATAAATGTAATTGCATATAATCTCAAAAACTAAAAGAAATTTGTATTTTAAAAAATTTGAAAGAAAATAAAAGTGTTGGGAAAGTATCAGATGTAGAAGGTGAGGCCCTAAAACATCAGTTTTTATCTAGTTTTGTGAAATAATGTATTAGAGACACAGATCAGAGTGTCTGCTGTCTTCCAGGAGAACATGTGGTTAATTGCAGGGCATGAGTAAGAAGGCTGATTGTGAAGTACAGTCTCCCAAGTCTTCTGTCTTAGCTGACTTATTTAAACTGGAATTTTTAACCTCAAAAAATGTGTGGTCTGGTTGGAATGTCACTGGCACCATCTTTGTGCAGTTTCCAAGGCTTCAGGAATTAGCTCAGCCTTCCGCTTGCATAAAACACAGCCCCTATTGGCTGACCTACTGCTCTGACATAGCCTGGGATTCCTGTCCTCCCACAGCCATGCATCTATGGATGTCTTGAGGGTAATCACACTTCCCATGGTTGGAGCTTGGAGGTTGGGGTTGGAGGCTACTTCTACTATTTTAGAAAAGGTGAGATTTTACATTCACAGCCAAGATAGGATCTTATTCGCACTCTGCAGAAAAGATGCTTTCAGGAAGAACCAAACAGGAATTTGTTCTCTCTCTCTCCTAAGCTTGTTCGAGTTATCATCTTGAGATCAACAAGGATACTTGGTAAGCACAAACATGATATGATGTTTTTAAGGTCATCACATGGAAAACACTTAAAAACTGTACCAGAGAAAGTGTCATTCACTCATGAAAACTCATGTTAGTTATTAAACTGATAAAATTTGATGGTATCAAATTTTCCAGGTTTAAATTTTCTACATGTCAACACAATTTATTTTTTATTTGTTTATGATTAGTCTCTTGGACTCCACATTTCAACCTCACTTATGATTCAGCCTTTTTTCTGTGACCACTAGGAAGAATTTACTAGAAGATCCATTTGTAGCTTCTCCTGCAGACTCCCTCGAGTCTCTTTATTGTGATCAGCTATAATCCCCTACCTCTTTTACTTTTACTGTGGCCCTTGCTAGACCAGAATATGTGCTGTAAGATATCCCTCTGTCCCTGTAAGAGCAGTGGCCGTTCAATTTCTTAAGCATAACAATGTTGTTTCTCTGCTTGGGTGAATATGGCATGGAGTACAATAGTGCGCAAGGAATACACCTTGAACTATTAAGAGAACTATTAAGAAACAAGTTAAACAGTGCTCAGCTGACTGTCAGCACCACACAGATCTCCTAAACCAATATTCCAACAGATATTGAGCAAGATCACCCTGTCTCTTTTAACAGCATCAACCTCTATTACATGCTTGTTGCTAAATCAGTACAAAAAACTTGTGGTATAAGCCTAACTAATTTTTGTCCAAATACACATTAAAAACAAAACAAAACAAAACAAAACAAAAAAGAATAAGAGACTCTAGGCCAGAGGAATTGTAGATACAGTAAGATTTGGGAGGTGGCTGTTTTATTGACAGGCATCTCACTAACTGACATTCCATGTTAAACGAATGCTTTACTGAAAAACATCTTTCCGAATCTTACCCACAAATCAAGGTCAAGCTTTGGATCTTCCTAACCTATCACAATCACTCTGATTAAACCAATGACTGTCACCCTTTCTAGACTTTTTTTCTGTATAAGATGAGACATTGTTGAAATCAAGTGAGAGCATAAATAGATAATACCATGAATACGGAACACATACAACACCATGCCAAGACAAAACACGCAAGGGAGCTGCAGAGAAACGTGAGGATTGCCATTTACAGTAGTCACCAAAAATGTTATGGGTAACTGCTTGCAGGATAGAACTATTAAGAGACTTTTATCCACCAGACTATTTATCACGATTGTCTATTCTTTTGAAATTCCCTACGACAGTAACAAATGCATTGTTGGAAAAGAAGGATAAAAGGCAATGCTCATCCCTTATCTGGTAAAGATGGTACCCAGGGCACGAAGCAGACATCCCTCACAGCAAGCCTCCAATTCAACCAAAAACATAAGCTGTAAACTAAGGGAATGATTCAATCTGTGGTTTTCCATAATAAGTTTGATGGCCCAGCTGCCTTCAAACGCAGGGGCTTTCCACAAGTGACTCTTCTCAGTCCTCATGTCAGCTGTGTTTCTCCCAGCTTAGGGTACACGTGGCCTTGCTGTTGGGTCCAGGCCATAGATTTGTAATATCATTCCAGAGCCTAGGCTGAAATATCGGGCTCTTGCGTGGTGCGGCTGCAGCATCTCTGGAGCTAGCTGCATCTAGCAAGCACAGCTCAGGGACCTGGTTGTTTTCACTGAAGTGTGTTCACTGGCATTCTACCAGGCAAAGCACGCTTCACAGGCAGATCCAGCCTCACAGTGAACCAGACTACCACAACAACCTCAAAGGCCTGCATATTCCTAGGTGCCTGGGCTGGAGAGGTAAATCAGTTAACTGTCCATTGTACATGGGAACACCCTGATCCAGAGAGGCGGCTCAGTGGATAAAAGCTCTTGCCTTTAAGGCCGAGGACTTCAGCTCAATCCCCAAAACCTACAGAACAGAAGTAGAGAGTTTATTCTCACACTTTGTCCTCTGACCTCCACAGACCCACACACATCACATAAATAAATAAACAAGTGATTTTTGTAATTAAAAAATAGACGGACAAGAAAGCAGATTGTCAAGGAGAATAATTTCGTTTTTAAATGCTGCAGGTAAAAATTAGAGAAAACAAATTTGACAGCAAGGACAGGAAGCAATAGAGCTTTGTGGATAAGCACATTTTTAGAAATTGAAAATATTCTGGTTTTAATCAAGATTCTGCTGCTAGCTTTCTAAATGGTCCCTGGCATGCAAACTGCTTCGACTCTTATGCTTTGGTTTCTTCAGAAGTAAATAAAAGTTCTTTTTACCTCATTGGATAATTATGTTATTGGCTGCTCTCCTGTGTACACTGTTCCCCAGACGTAGCTTATTGTGTAGATGTAGACAACGTAGGCAGTTTTTTATTTTATCATATTTCCACACTGTTATACAACATCTCTGCCTTCTGGAAACACCGCTGTCCTATGCCTGCTTCAGCTCTGAGGGCTGTTTGTATTCAGACCCAGAAATTACAATAAATCAGGTGGAGTTGATGAAGACAGCCAGCTGCAACAATACAAACATTTGTTGATTTCATGGCAATTCTGCTGACTCCTCCAGGAGGTTATGACTGGTCCTGCCATGAAGTGAGAAAGACACCTTTTAGACAAAAAATGTCACATGAGAGATGCTGTTCTGGAAAATGAATCTGATGTGTGTGTGTGGGTGCGGTGGTTTTGAATGGCCTGAGAGATGGGTCACATTGGAAGCATTTTCTCTCACATCTGTCCCATTCTCACCTGATTCTTGAGACTTCAACCTCATTTCCCTAAAGTTTCAACTGTGGATTAAAAACAGTAACAACAACAAATCCTTTGCTGAAGGCTTGAGAGGTGCTTGAATGTGGCAGACTTGCCATCATCCCAGAAAACAAGCCCAGGTGAGCCCATCTGTCGGGGCATCTGAGGCCAGAGGCAGTCTGTTCCAGCGAGGCCTACTTCAGATGGCTTTTTAAGCTTTTCTTTCTGTTTTAATTTTCTTTCCTTTTCTCTTCTGCAGTAACTGGTGACATACTGACGTTTCAGTTTCTGTCCTCCCTTCTTATGGTTACAGTATGACAGCAAATAAGAAGAGCAGAGAACCGCACTGGCTTCACAGGATTCGAGCTAAGAACATCCCACAGAGCACCCCTGCTCACTGCATACACGTCGATAGCCAGAGTCAGCCAGTATGTAACCAAATCCAGTCAGTGACCCAGCCTTGTCTGGCCTGTGGGCTGAGAAATTCTTTTACTTTTACATTAGAAGGGGTCACAAAAATAAACAAGGACAGAGAGCTGTGACTCCCAAAATGTTTACTATCCAGCTATAGGAAAAGTTTATTACCTGCCTCTAGAACACAAATGTTTGAGAGAACAAAATGGAACGAATGTTCCAGGATCTAAGAGCTATATCAGTCATGAATATTTACATAGTAGTAATGTTCACCTTTGAAATTAGGAGAAAGATATTTCACTTTGGAAATTTTGGGAAACAAGGAGACTTGATACTATAAAAAGCTATGTTTATTTATACATAAAATATTGAGAGAACACTAAGTAAGTATTAACTTACGCAATGGATGCTTTAACTAACATCAGAGCCTAAGATTATCTCTTCACTTAAGATGACTTAATGTTTTTTCTTCTTATAAAACTGTCAAACATTTGCAAAGGTTAGATAGTAGATGGTTTTTAAATTTTTTTTTCTAAATACTAAATTTACTAGGGGAATAGTCTTTTCTATATATCAAGTTATAATCCTAGGGCACTATAAGTCTATTTTAACTTAATAACCAATTCAGTTTTTTTCCCCCAAAATGATTATGTAAAATTTTTGAAAGCATGTTTACATATGTGCCCATGTATGTGCAGGTGCCTGTGCAAGTGTATTTGCAGGCATGCGGAGACCAAGCGTTGGCACCTGTGCCTTCCTCAGTCTTCCTCTGCTTCTTTCTTGACATAGGGTCGCTCCCTGAATCTAGAACTCCAGTCGCTGGTAGCCTAGCCAGCCAGTCTGCCCCCAGGGATCCGTGTCTCTGCCTCCCTGTGCTGGTGTTGCAGAGGACCACCAAGTCTGTCCAGCCTGTATGTGGGTTCTAAGGACCTGAGCTCTTATCTTCATCTTCCTGGAAGCAGTTTACTCACGGTGCTAGCTTCCTAGCCCCTCGAGTCCATGGTTTTATATGTCACTCAGTGGTGCTGTTTTCTTCTACTTTCATGACCTTGGCTAAATGAGCAGCTAACATTTTCTGATGAGCACACTATTCACATGTAATTTTCCTCTGATTTCATAATGTTGAACCTTCACTAGTTTATCTGTTGGCAATTATGAATATACAAACTCATTAAATATTAAAGCAAAATCTTAATATGCACTGCAAATTTGTTCCAAATATATTGTTTTATTATGTTTTATTTATATACATTTTTATTTTAATGCTAGTTAAAAATAAGCACATCTTTTCTACTCATTTTATAATGTGTGTTATTCTAAAATTATTTATGTAATGTAGATGTTTTTGTGCTTAACAGAAAATTCAGACTGTATAGCCAAGAAAACAGAGCAATCAAAAATCAATAAATGATCCAAATGCAAAAAGACAGACACCACATGTTTTCTCTTATACGTGTGTGTGTGTGTGTGTGTGTATGTGTGTGTGTTTATATTGGGAGGGAATCCCAAGACATGAGGGAGAGCTCTTAAGATAGGCAGGAGGGGGGAGGTAATGGACTACACCTAAAAAAAAGGGGGACTGAGAGGGAGGAGAGCAGGTAGAGGGGGAGTGAGGGGAGAGGAAGGGAACGAATGAGAACAAACTAGAATTATACATATTTATGAAGATATCATGATGGAATCCATTACTCTGTATGCTAAACTAAGTAAAGGATTAAAGAAACACTTTAGAAATACCAGCTTGCGGTAACATGATCTAAAAAGAAAGAAGACAGACATCACAACCATTGCACTGTAAACATGCTTCAGTCCATAAGCTGTATCACGAAATTACAGAATATCTGTAAATGTTCATATTACCATTCCGTGTTGGGGCTCATCAAGAATCTTATTAGTGGTGCTGAGGAAAAGGCTCAGTGGTTTAGAGCTCCTGCCGCTCTTCTAAAGTTCCTGAGTTCGGGTTCCAGAATCCACTGTTGAGGTTGGACCACTCAAAACTGTATGTAAGTTCAGCTCCTGAAGAGCCAATGCCCTCTTCTTGCCTCCTTCAACACACACATGTAGTACACATACATACATGACTTTTTAAAAGCACGAATACCCCTCAGCCTGGTGATACGCCTGAGGCTCTGATACCGCGTATTTGGGAGTCAAAGACAAAAGTCTTATTAAAATCCCTTCAGGCCTGAGGCCTGCTGGATTCTCCATCCACTTTGGCATATCCATTAGTGTTGTCTTTGTTTAGCTCATGTTTGGGCAGTCATGTTGGTAAGACTTTACGAGTGTAGTTTCTGGTATTACCAAGAGATCAGGGCAAACTCCCTGATGTTCTGGCCCTCTTCCACAGATTCCCTGAACCTTAGGCGTGGGAGTGTTTTTATCCCTTGTCACTGGACTCAACAACGCTCCATTCTGGCTAATTGAGGTTTCCTGTAATGTTCTCCATCTATTGGAAAGAGATGTTTCCTTGATGAGGAGTGAAGGCTACACTTATGGACGATAAGGACAAATGTTTATAGAGTACTGTAAGAGGTCGACACCTACACAAAAGCGGTACGGGCAGCTGAAGAATGAGGGGAGAGAAGTAATCACACCAGGGAGGAGCACTGCAAATACTGTCCTGGGCCAAATGGTCAGTCCTGAAACGTTCATACAGGTAACAGAAAATGGACTTAGCAGGCTCTACTTAGGAATATATATGCATCTGTACATACAAATGTGCACACAATAGCAATTAATGAAAAAGGAGGCCATGAATTTGAATATTTGGGGAGAGTATATGGGAGATCTTAGAGAGGGGAAATTTTTGTAATTAAATAATAATCTAAAATAGAATTTTTAAAGATTATAATAAAAATATAAAGAAACAAACAAACAAATAAATAAATTTACTGCAGGACTGGAGCAACAACTCAGTGATTAAGAGCATTGATTCATCTTCTAGAGATTTGGGTTCAATTCCCAGCACTGGCACAGTAAATCACACAGCCTGCTTTTCCAGTCCCATTGTAAACCTGGGGTCTCACAGCTCAGGAGTTCAAGATAGCGCCCTTCCCAGAAAC
Source organism: Meriones unguiculatus (assembly GCF_030254825.1). NCBI lineage: Eukaryota > Metazoa > Chordata > Mammalia > Rodentia > Muridae > Meriones > Meriones unguiculatus. The sequence continues at coordinate 6,747,042 of NC_083364.1, read as the reverse complement.
TCTCACAGACCACACAACTCATTGCAAAAGCAAGAGGTTTAATTTAACCATTGCACAATGGGGTCACCCCTGCCGGTCAGCAAAGAGTGGCCCCAGGAGACAAAGGCCTTTAGGTTTTTAAAAGAAAAATTGTGGGAAATTTAAAGTTGCAGTTTTGGCAATTTAGGATTGGATGAGGAAGTTATAAAGTAAGATAATTGGTTAGTCTTAGGTGCTCAAGCTTGGCCAGTCCTGCCAAGTGAGGATGCAGCTGCAATTAAAGGTGGGGGTGGTTAGCTCATCCTTGAAGCTTAGGGCTGCGGGCTCTTGGCTGGAGGTCAGAAGCTACTCAGAAGAAGTCTGGGTTCATTGCTAAGAAACACTATCTTGAAGGCAAGGGTCTGGTCGTTCTTTTTGCGAGTGAAGGTCATTGCTTGCTTGCCTTTTTTTCTATCTGTCCTCATAGATAGGGTCACATTTCTCCATTCTCTGGAAAGGTACTAAGAGGCTTTAGCTTAACCTGAACCTAAAACTCAAAACTATAGGCTCTAGAAGACATACAGGTTACAAAGTTAGCCTAACCCTTTCACCATGGCTTATATAGACACTGCATGCCTGTGGCCCACAGACAAAACATCAAACACACAGGCAAAACGTCCATACACGTAAAATATAAAAATAAACACAAAATTAAATTAAAAAAAAAAACACCCTCGAGGATAACCTGTGTTGCCTCCCGCTGCTATCTACACATCTCTAATGTGGATGAGCGTTGACACTCACCAGATCTGTCCAGAACTGCTTACTAAAACTGTAAATTCCGTGTGAAGTGTTGAGTTATTTGTTTATTTGTTGCTGTGTGGTGATCTTTGAAGGGCAGAGGACAGTTTGTAGGAGTCAGTTCTCTCCTACCAAGTGGGCATTAATCTTGGCCCCTAGGCTTAGTGGTGAATGCCTGGAGCTGCTGAGGGTTCTGTCTAGTCCCAGAAAAACCTCTCTCTCTTTTCCTCTTTTTTCTCTCTTTCTTTTAAATTTTGAGGTAGGGCCATGCATGCCAGGTTGTCTTCCAGATAGCTTCGTTACTGAGAGACCTTGAGCTCCTGTCCTCTGCCTTCTCAAGTCCTGGGATTATGGGCAGGTGCCATGGTGCTCAGATTATAGAGTGTGTTCTGCCCAGTTCACAAACCCCAAAAGACCAGGAATAAACAGACTCTGCTGTAAGTACATGAGGTTCTTTTTATTGTAAATTACAAGCTGCAGCTTGGACCCACACACCCCCACCACTGAAGCAGTGGTAGCCGAGAGCCCCATGCTCAGGTTAGTTGGGTGATTTAAAGGTTCTGGTCCCTCCCAGCATGCCCAAGGCAGGGGCAATTCCTGCCTGGCAAGCATCTATTGGTCAAAATGCTACATTTTGAATTGATTGGCTATAGGAAGTTTCCCAGACCATTAATGACCTGGTGTCCCTCCCTAGGGGGATGGTCCAGTTTCCTAGCAACTGTATGTCTAGTGGGTGGGGAAAGGATGCAGTGAGGTGGCTCTTCCCCTCAGGGCATTACTGTACTTCTTTACCTACCTAGTTCAGGCCTTAATTAATAATAGCTGCTAATTTTTAATCTTTTGGTCTCTCAAGTGCTAGTACTGAGCCCAGGGCCTCATGGATGTTCCAGAGCCCTCTGCCAGTTGAGCCACCTCGCCAAATAAAGTTTATTTTTGATACCAATGTCTTACCTTTCCCAGGGATTAGATACTGCTTTTTAATTCCACCCTTCATTATGTACCTGGAGGTTTGACTGAGTTTAATACTCAGCAAATTATGTTTCTTTGGGTCAGTTATATTCTAAAACATAGAAATTCAAAAGCCCCCCCAAAATCTGAAAAAGCAACAGCACGATGAGGTCCTGTGAGAAAAAAATTCCACACATTCCCTGGTTTGACAGGTTGTATTAAAAAATGAGGCACACTAAAAAACCTTAAGACTCTGTGTGTGGCATGCACAGAAAAAAAAAACGAATTTCGTGTTTAGATTGTGTTCTCTTTTTCTAGTATTTCTCATTATATTATATATGCAAGTATTTTAGAATTCTTCCAAATCAAAATCTTGTTTCATATAAGAGATGCTGAGCTATAAGTTCCAGACTTAGGGGTTCAGAGGGAGACTGACAGAGAGAAGGAAGAAAAGCTAAAGATGGCTAGAGTCAAAATCAATGTAAGGCAATGGTTCCCCTACTTGTCTACACATTACAACCTCAAGAGGAACTTTCTAAGTCCCCATAGCTTAACCACACCCTCAACGTGGTAGATTCTAGTCTCCAGGGGTGGGCACAGCATCACTGTGTTTTGTTTAAAGACCGATCCCCAGTGCACAAGCAAGCTTGAGATGAGAACCACTAACCTAGGGGTTGAGTTCAACAAAATAGGATAATTAATATTGACATTATGTATTTTTCCATGAGACTGCAGTTAAGGACTAATCATTATTTACTAAGATCCTGCTAGTGACAGATCTTCTTTTCTTACTGTTCAGTGACTTATATTTCAGACATTGTATGAAGGCTAGAATGAAAATGCGTTACTTGAATTCGTCTGGTGAATTTAAGAAAACTTCATCCTTTGTGAAGGCAAAAAGTGCTAACAGGTATTTTGGGTTCCCATAGGTGGCTGGTTTGTTTAGAATGGCTTATGGGCAGCTTCCAAGGCGCTCAAACAGCTGCAGTGCTCAAAAGGTGTGAAATTCCTTCCTGCTTTTGTAAACAGTAGAGAAGATATCCATGTGGCATCCAAAGCTTTCCACATGACCATCTTAAAACACTCTGTCAGCGGACACACAGATGCCATGAACCAACGCCGATGCTCGCCCTGGGGGAAAAAGAAAAAGTAAAATGCAAATTCTCATTTGAACCACTTGGGAAAGGCTAATTTCTGTACACACACACACACACACACACACACACACACACACAGAGAGAGAGAGAGAGAGAGAGAGAGAGAGAGAGAGAGAGAGAGAGAGAGGTCTGAATGTTTGGGAAACAAGAAATCAGAATTTGAAGTGCCTTAATTGCATTCTTGTACATTCCGGTCCCCCAAATCGGAGAAAAATATACCAGGGGATAAAGGCGAAGGGAAGTGTGCAGACTTCCTCCATGTAAATGAGGTGTTCTCCTTAACGAGCCTGCTCCTGCAAGTAATTAGCTGAGTGTGATCTCAGAGTGAAGGAACAATGCTAAATAAAATAAGACCTGACCCCAGCCTGCAGCTGCTTATGGGAATGAGCACAGCATGTGGCCCTGTAGGGCTGGCCTATCCTGCAAGCCGCTCTGGGCTGTGTCCAGCTAATGCAAACTGAAAATGCAGTGCCTGACTCAATTATCAGAGTGTTTCAGGAGAAAATTATTTTTTGTTGCGTTTTCCACCTCATTTACATATATAGCTTAAGATAATGTATTCACAGGCACATCTCTTTTCTTTGTATTTTTCTTATAATTTTCATACAATCTGAGTAAATATTTGAGAGAAAAAAATGTCCCTCACTTAATCTCCATTTTATTACTTCATTTCTTCCGTTGAAAGGAAAATTCTGCGTGGTCTGTTTTCTTTTTCTTAGAGTCATGTACATACTGATCAATTCATTTGTTCAAACTCAGTTACTAAATTCATATTATGTACTAGGCATCTGGATTACATTCAAGTGCAACAAATGAAAATGGTGTAGATGTGGTGAGCTGATTTGTCTATATAATTAACTTATGATTAGTCTCCCTATTTTTTGCTCTTTCCCACATAACAAGCAGTAGCCAGACGCACAGATTTTGCAGGTTGGAAACGGAATGCTTGATACTTCTTTTGCAAACTGAAATGGTACTGCTTCTTTAGGTTGTCCTGTAGTTAGTGCACATAGCAAGGTCCAATCAGGGGACAGAAATGACTTTGCAATTTGAGCCAATATATTTCACAATAGGTAATCACTGTTACTTGTAGCAATGGAGTGACCTTTGCAACAGAGGGAGCAGAACTCTAAAACAGAGGCCAGTGAACTTTATTCTATAAAAGACCGATGGCAACGGTAGAGGCTTCACGGACCATCAAAGACTCCATTCTGCCACCTCAAAAGCAAAGCATCAGAAACCAAAAGAATGAGTGTGGCTGTGTTCCAATAAGTCTTTATTTACAAAAGTAGTCATTGGATCATAGTCAAGGACCTCTTTATAAGCAAGACCCTACAGCTCAGAGAAGGGGACTGGAGGAAGAAGCTGGGAAAGGCAGTGCGTTCCTGAGCCTGGATCTCCGGCCTACTGCAGAAAGATGCTGCTGTAAGGTCTTGTACGAGCCTGTACCGTCCAGGCCAGTGTTGCTGGGCAAACCCAGGCCTCTCAAGGAGGCCAGATGGGCATGGTGGCGTGTGCTCTAGGAAGCCTTGCGCTGTGAGGCGAGGCGGCGGCGGGTTGAGACTGCACAGTCTTGGTGTGTGGCAGGACAGAGCCTCTAGCAGAAAGGATTGCAAATGGAGCAGGAAGTAACACCCAGCTAGCAAGTAGGGAGCAGAACCAAAGTCTTCTAATCGGCAGCGTCCCTCTCGCGCCCTCTGCTGACAAGGCCAGTCATGTACCACGCTTGGTACAGCGGAAATGCCTGTCAGTCTTCTCTTAAACCGGTAGATGTGCAGGTGAGAGAGATTGCCACGCTGCATAACAATTCTAAACGATACCAGACGAATCTCGGCGCCATAATCTCACGTGGACTTTCTAGAGCTGCACAGTTTTGTTCAGGTCCTTCCTTTCCACTCTGAAGAGACACTGAGCATCATTTGTTTAGTGCAACAAACACTTCCAGCCGTGAGAAGCTCCGGAGACTCTGACCTTAGGCCCTCCAGAGGGAAGAAACCCCGCGGTCCTCGGTTTTCCGGCCACAGAGGTCTCCAGCACACAAGTCCGGCTCTGCTCCCTGCAGGATTCGCCGCTGTCTGTGAGAGACCCTCTCATCTGGGTCCAGGCCCATTATCGCGTCTTGTTAACAGACGTTTAAAGTTCTGCATCCAGTAATACAGTACATGTACTGTAAACATATACAATGTAAACACATAATATAGCTCGGTAATAACTACGTTTCAGAAGACGGAGAGGCTGGGGAGAAGCAACAAGGCTGAACCCATTCTGGAGCAACTAGGAGAAAGAGAGATCTGACTCTACTGATCCAGGGGTCGAAGCAGACGCTGAGACTCATAGCCACACTGGGCAGAGTGCAGGGAATCTTAGGAAAGAAGGGTGAGAAAGAAAGACCTGGAGGGGACAGGAGTTCAAAAGGAGGCCAACAGAGGAAAAAACGAAAACAAAAACCAAAAATCCCCCTGAGCTCTGTGGGCCCTGAAGAGAATGACACCCCAACCAAGGACATAGCATGGAGAGGACCTAAAACCCTGGTTCAGATGTAGCTCATAAACTCGGTCTCCAAGTGGGTTCCCTAGTTAGGGGAGCAGGGACTTTCTCTCACATGAACTCAGTGGCTGGCTCTCTGATCACTGCCCGGGGTGGGGGTTGGGGGTTGGCCACAGAGGAAGACAATGCAGCCGGTCTGATGAGACCTGCTAGGCTAGGGTCAGATGGAAGGGGAGGACCTCCGCTATCACTGAGGGAGAGCATGTGCTCGCCTAGTTTGCTCTTCCAAGGACATCCTGAAAGCACAGCTGAAGCCAGCACTGCCGAAGAGCTGCAACACCCTGTTTGTTGTCCTCTGATTAACCCATGCCGTGCCAGAATGGGGAAACCGAGTTCCCTCCAGGAGTCTGACCAGACCCACAGAAACAAAGGCGCATGCCGTGTGCAGGAGGAACAGCAGCAAACACTGCACACCCAGCTTTCTCTGTCCCAGCCGCTGCCATTAGAGCCTGCTCACAGCAACTTCACCGGTCCTCCGGGGTAGTCAGCTGCGACGAACACCCGAGATCGCTCGCCCGAAGGTGGAGACTGTTATTTTGATCCTTGATGGCAGAGGTTTGGGTCATTAGTCATTTGCTTCAGTTGTTTGGGGACCTGCAAGAAGTCAGCAAAAAAGTCACGTGACCGAGGATACCGCTCATCTCATGGTGATTTGGACGTAATAAGAAAGACAAGAAAGGGATATGAAAAGCACGGCCCCACTAAGCCCTATCGCTTACAGGTGACACTACCTCCTTATATTGCCACAGACTGAAAACAAAGCTTTTAGAATACATCCTGGTCTGCAGAGCCAGTTCTAGGACAGCCAGGTCCACACAAAGAAACCCTGTCTCAAAAAACCAAAAATAAAATAAAAACAGAATACAGGCCTTGCGGGTCATTTAAAACTCAAACCGTAGCATCTTTGTGGTATCCTCTAGATAGTTATTGTTCCCATTTCACAGATGGTACAACTGAGTCACAGTGATTAGGAGACTTTCCCAAAGTAAAGCAGCACTGATGAATGCAATGAAGGTCCTGAAGACACGCAGAGAGTTGCATTCATTATCCTTGAATAAACCACAGACTGTGAGATGTAAAATGACAACAGACCTGGTCTATGGGGGCTGGAAAGACAAAACTATGAATGACTTCAGAAAGTTTAAAGAAAACAAGAAAGGAAAAAAGAAGGAAGGAAGGGAGGGAGGGAGGGAGGAAGGAAGGAAGAGAGAGAGAGAAAGAGAAAAGGAAAAAATGTCCTTACCGATGAGACCTAGCTGCCAATGGGAGAGCAGGCTGTACAAAGAAGAGGAAATGCCTTCTGCAAAGAGTGTCCCGCACAGGCACACACTTGCTAAAAAGGTTGTCAGGGGGGAGGTTGATAGAAGGAACCTCTCAGGGCACCTCCTGTTCAGTCTCTATTGAAAATAAAGATTTCCCTTCATCCTTATCTTTTTAAATTTTTTTCTGTTTCCTTTCCAATGTTCCAAGAGACTTAGCAAAGATAAAGGCCACCCACACTGATACTTTGGTCCCCCTGTCCTTTACCTGCACCTCAAGACTGTCCCACTAGCAAATTAAAAGGCTTCATGACCTCTTAAACAGGAAAAAAAAATCCATTTTAATCATTAATTAAAATTTTTAGGTTAATGGGCATATTATTTTTCACATGTCTCGCATAAGCATCTATATATTGTTCCAAAATATTAAGGCACAGGCATGAAGCCCACAAAATTATTCCTATACTGATTGAAAAATAGAAAAAAATGAAAATAACAGCATGTTATTGGGAAAAAATTAGTTTTCAAACAGATTGATTTTCACAAAGCATTAGAAATATCAGTTTTTCCATCTATTTTGAGTTTACTGCTCATTAATGCTAAACTGGTCTGGCTCTGATTTCTGCCACCCAAGGAAAAATACTTAAGATGCAGTATCTGTTGCAATAACACAATAGTCCAGAGATTAAATCTGCATCCCAGATTTATGTGCTACTCCTCCGATGGTCCAACTCAGGCCTTTTCCTTTGTTTACAAGCCACTTGCAGCGTTGTAACATGACATGACCATGAAAATGGTTCAAGTTGTGTTTTTGAAATGGAATCACATATGTGAGAAATTGGACACCAGGAGCATGTAGCCATGGATAAATGGTTTATTGTGCATGACTCCAAGTGGGGCCTTTAAACGATGCTTAGAAGAAACACACATTCTTTACCTCCCTTGCACACTCGGAACTCTCAGGAATGCCTGTGTGGAAGGTAAGGGAAAGTGAAGTTTTACACCTGAAAATATGCTGTTAAATTTTCAGATTTCAGACACCATAAACCAGGAAATGGTAAAACTGAATGTTTCTGACAATGTGAGATAGGATGAGCAAAAGGAAATTACTGGATAGAAATGAAAGCCCCCTTCAGTCTGGTCCTGTTTCCCTGCTAATTAGCTGTGATCCTACATAAAGCCTTTGGCTTGGTCTCCAAAATGATGCAGAGAATTAAATAGGGTTGCATGGGTTTTGAGATTTCTTCCTAAGTTTTATGACTGAAAAAGCATGCATGCACCATCATATCTGGCACTTTTATATTCCTTTCCTTCTTAATTTTTATTATAATATTAATTCTCACATCAAAATAAAGTATTGCACAAAATCAGTGTTCAGTGGTCATTCAAGTACAAATGGATAATTATGAATACATCAGTTTTATGCTGTCAGTTTTCACATTGTGAAAATGCCACCAGTGTTCTCCCAGCTGTGTTCAAAGGTGTCACACTATATTTATTCCTCAACTTATTCATAATATATTTGTTGAATAATTGGCTATTATGTTTTAAGAACCATAAGTAAAGCATATATAGTCATGAACATAAACACGGCTCTTGATACCTTGTAGTTTATATTTTAAATCTGATTGATAGAAAATGAACTCCTAGGCTTGAAAAGGTAACGAAAGTTACGAAGAGTCAAAGAGAGCTGTTACTATTTACAAGGTGGGGCTGGAGATGAGCTACTCTAGACTGATGTGGTTTAGACATAATTCATTTCCCCAGCTTTTGATGTCCATATTTTATCAGGAGTAGCTGGAGCCAGCCCATGGGTTCAGGAAGCTTACAGGTTTCAAAGCAGACCTGTAAGGGAGTGTCTTCTGCCTTGAAGACATTACCCATCTTCAGGCTCTTCCATGTCAAACTTAGGATCTTTCCTAGTTAGGAATATTCTTTTGCTACACTTTAAACTAGAGGTTAGGTCTAAAGCAGTCTAGACAATGGCTTCTTCATCTCTTTCACTCAAGACACCTAACCCAAGAAATTTTTATGTGGGTCTGCATGTATTGGTATATGAAATAAGTATGTAAGAGGTCAAATAATTATTTATAATAAATCATAAAGAAATTTATTTCAAAATAATTCTCTGGTATAATTTACAAAAGGCAAATTTAAATATGAATGCCAATGGATATGCTGTCTTATTTTACATAAAAGCTAAATTTTTGTTTGTTTTTATTTTCAAGACAGAGTTTTTCTGTGTAGCGTTGGCTGTCCTGAACTTGCTTTGTAGACCAGGCTCGCCTTGAACTCACAGTGATCCTGCCTTTGCCTCCTTGAGTGCTGGGATTAAAGATATGTACCATCTCTGCCCAGCTAAAAAGCTAAATCTAGATTGAATATTTGATACTGAAGGATACAGAGCTTCTTCAAACGTTTCAAAGTTTATGAATATTTGAATTTTAATATGGTCAATGTTAAGAATGCCACTTCACATAAATGCATAATCCAAAACGGCACAAGTATGTTTAGGGTCATGTCAGAAATTTATTGGAGATTCCATCCTAATCCCATGTAGGGGTTAGACGGCAAATTGAATTGGTTCTCTTCTTCTATCATCTGATTTCCAGGGATTAAACACAGGTTTTCAAAACTGGCAGAAAGCATCTTTACCTACCAAGCCATTTCACTGGTTCACTTCATGATTTTTTTTTTCATGAAACTCAACTCAGAAATTCAAACAGCATTTTTGAAAAATCAAACATTCTAACACAAGACAATTCAAACATACACTCATCTCATGTTTACATTCTGAAAAATTATGGTAGGAAAATTTTTAAACATTTTGTCTTTTGTAACTAAACCATTATGCTCCTCTAAGAGCAGAAAACTCCATATGTACGTTAAACACTGCAATACTTAGCATGCGTAGTCTTGACTTGAGCTGAGCTGTGTCAAATGTTCATGAATGGCTCGCAGTTTGACCTCACGCACAGTGTAAAACTCACACCACCCACATGCTCAGAATCAAAGCAGTGGTGAAATTGCGAGATACAACACAGGTGAATGCCACCAGAAATGCCTCAGATTGATGGCACCTTCAATGTTTAATTCATTTTTAGTCACTGAGAGTTAAAAACTTTTATTTCCTGTTCACACGTGAACAGCTAGCCATTCCCCTGTGTGGAGTGACAACCCACTGTGGAAGAAGCTGAGTCTCAGCTAAAAACCACCTAGCTCTTCCTGTGGGCTCCCACCCTGATATAAAGTTGGAAGATGGAGGATTTGGGGATGTCGTTGTTTGTCTTAGTCTCCTCAGGACTCTTTCCTGATACTTAATGTGGATGTTATACCTGCCTTATGGCTTATTACAAAAACCAGATGAGGAGTGGTACAGTCTGAAGTTGTGTGGTGCCTTGTAACAGTGTATTCCTTCTGTGTTTTTGTTTTGTTTTGTTTTCCTTTGTAAGTCTCAATAGCATTACTTTGATGCCTGTTTCAGTTCCCCCTCCCTTCTTTCCTTCCCACTCCTCCCTTCTTTCATTCTTTCTTATTCTTTCCTCTCTTCCCATTCTTCTTCCCCTCTCCCTTCTCTCCTCTACATCTCTCCTTTCTTTCACTTCTTACTCTTTTAAGACACTTTAAGAAACCATCTTAGTCACTGTTCTATTGCTGTGAAGAGACACCATGACTCAGCTATTTGCTTAAGGGTGTCCCAGAGAAAATCATGTAAACCTGATGTGACATTGCTTTTCTTTTGTATATAAACAATGAAATTGTTCATCCATGAGACGGTTCAGCACAGTGCCTGATACCTCAGCAGCACCTGAAGTCCTGAAGAATGAACAGCAGCAGAAAGAGGGTACAATGATAAACTCTATTTAAGAATTCAGCTAGTTTCCATAAATGCTTTTAGGATAGGTTTTGACAGAGAAAGAAGCACCAACAGCCCAGAAGAAAGGGCATTAATTCTTGAGCCAACAAATTGAATAAATTGAAGATTTTTTTGTTCAGCCACTCCTACAGACAAGCCAGATATTAAAATATATATGGTTGTATTAAATATATATATAACATTATATATATATATAACATTATATATATATATATATATAATGTTATGGGAATGGTCATGATACCACAGAAATGTTATAAAGGGATGTATTGGGGCAGGTGTGTACATCTTTGTTGATAAGCACTGAAGAATACTGAATAATAAACCCTGGATGTGCTTTATTGTAATCTGGGTGTGAGAGCATCAAGTTTTTGTGAATTTGAATAGAATAAACAAAATGGAACATGAATTTGTAAATTGGATAGCAGGTACATGAAAGCCCTTCAAGCTAATTATCTATGCCTTAGTAAGTATTTTTTTTAATTCTATAGTGTTAATTTTTATTAAATTTAGAAAGAGCCATTGAGCTATTCTTAATTTCCAATATGAGGCACTGACCCTGGGTACCAAGACTTGCCTTACAGTTTGATGTCTGCATGAGGTCATCTTTAAATAAATAAGGATATAACACCAATATTAAAAAAGGATTCTGCAATTTTGGATCCAAATGTTTTTCTCATGCATCGCATTAACAGCTCCTCATGTGGGGGACTTGAGAAGCTTACTGTGTGAAATCAGTGGAAGAAGCAGGCAGAGCTCCTGTGATGTGGTAGTCCACAGACAGCTCAAGGCCTCCTCACTTGGGCAATCACATGGCAGCTCCATTGAAACATCTGGAATTCTAGAGGTTTTTCAAGAGATACGTAGTCTATCGCTCCAACTCAAAACTGGAGACACAATAGGCATTAATCGCCATGAGCCACTCCAGACTGAAATAGCTCATGTGCAGTAGCCTCAGCCTGCTCTCTCACAGCTGCTGTAACGTTTATCTGCCTCCTGAGTCTCTGAACTTCATTCCTCTCTCCACACATCTTAATCTGCATTTAATTCCTGCAAGAGTCTACTTCTCTATTTTGCTCATATTTACTAGTTCTTCAGGTATAGTCAGGTAGTTTCTTTACTCCTATAGATGCTCGCCAATTTTACTGTCATTAAAATTCCTGTCACTTCACTGCTGTCATCTTTAGCTGGATCATTACATGGAGACAGGAGTGACCAAGTTGCATTCTGCTAATTAATGGATGAAGAACATGATTTCTGGTATTAAAAGTCACAACTTTCTGTCCAGGCAATGGTATATCTGTCATTCTGAGTTCATTCAGGCATCTGATTCTGAGGTCCAAAAGAAATGTGATTTAGGGCATATTTACCAAAAGGTTTATTACATTAAAAGTAAAAGGTAGGATAAAAGAAGAGCAGTAAATGGTGGCAAAGCCTGATTCTGTTCCCTTGATGATGGGGCCTGAAAGTGGGCTATCAAGGAGATGTACACTGATGTCTGACAATGGCTGCCACTGCTTCTAGCTATTGAAATTATAGTCATCTCTATATGCTACATGTTGGTGTTTTTTACCACTTTCAGTTCACTAAACTGGTATGCTGGTTTAAGCTAGACACTAAATCTCATTCATTGTTAAATACTGATATAACCAAAGATGTGGGTAGAAAGAACATCTACCAAATAATCATCATGGTCAAATTAATTAAAGCAAGCAATTAACTAAAGCAAGTTTTTTTTTTTATTCATATACACAGGCTGTCTAAAATCATAGTTCAAGAGTGCAGCAAGGATAAGAGGAAGACAAAGATTTTATTTTAAAGGTTTCCAAGGGTATTTGGTGAGCAAAATAGGTGGGGTTACAGTAGCAGAATCCAGGTATAACAAGTTATTCATAAGAATCTCCCAAACCCAGGCCCAGTGGTGCAACCTATACACACAAAACTAGGGGAGGCAAAGGCAGGCAGATTTCTGTCTGAGATCGAGGCCAACCTGGTCTACAAATTGAGTACAGGGAAGCCAAGCCTCAGAAAAGAAACCCTGTCTCAAAAAATCAAAAGAGGGGAAAAAACAAACAAACAAACAAACAAAAAACTCCTGAATACAAAGTGGTCATAGGAAGGTAGTCATAACAACCTTTTGAAACAAAAGTAGGCTTGCAAGATGGTTACAACTTTTGAAACAAGGGCATGCTAGCCATTTCCTGAAACAGGCATTAGAGAACTCTTAAGTTACAGGGGGGGCATAGCCCAATCCTTGAGGAACAGAGCTTAAATCATAAGCAGGAATAAACCTAGTGTGTCTTTATAATAAGATTGTTATTAAAATAAAGGCAGGCTGGTTCTTCAAGATGATGTATTTATCTCTGTTGTTAAGTTCAATTGAAGGAAAGTATATATTAGATAGCATTTCATTCTACACAGAAAAGACCTGAAGAAAACCTACTAACAAAAAAATAACAGTTGTTCAATTCTTTACAGACCTTGAAAAAAAGATTCTCAGCTTCATATGGAGAAACAAAAAAAACAGAATCTCCAAAACAATCCTGTACAACAAGAGATCATCTGGAGGCATCTCCATCCCCGATTTCAAGCTGTACTACAGAGCAATAGTAATAAAAACTTCATGGTATTGGCATAGAAACAGAAAGGAGGATCAATGGAACCGCATAGAAGACCCAGAAATAAACCCACACACCCATGAATACTCGATTTTTGACAAAGAAGCCAAAGCCATTTAATGGAAAAAAGACAGCATCTTCAACAAATGGTGCTGGACCAACTGGATGTCTACATGCAGAAAAAATGAAAATAGAACCATATTTATCGCCCTGCACAAAACTAAAGTCCAAGTGGATCAAAGACCTCAACATAAAACCAGATACACTAAATCGGTTAGAAGAAAAAGTGGGGAACAGCCTAGAACTCATTGGCACAGGAGACAACTTCCTGAACAGAACACAGGCTCTAGCACAGGCTCTAAGAGCAACAATCAATAAATGTGACCTCATGAAACTGAAAAGCTTCTGTAAAGCAAAGGACATTGTCATCAAAACAAAACGACTGCCTACATTTTGGGAAAGAATCTTCACCAACCCTTTATCTGACAGAGGGCTAATATCCAGTATATATAAAGAACTAAAGAAGCTGAAAAGCAACAAACCAAGTAATTCAGTTAAAAAATGGGGAACAGAGCTAAACAGAGAATTCTCGATAGAGGAATATCGAATGGCAGAGAAACACTTAAAGAAATGCTCAACCTCATTAGCCATTAGGGAAGTGCAAATCAAAACAACCCTGAGATTTCACCTTACACCCATCAGAATGGCCAAGATGAAAAACTCAAGTGACTATACATGCTGGAGAGGTTGTGGAGAAAGGGAAACCCTACTCCATTGCTGGTGGGAATGTAAACTGGTACAACCATTTTGGAAGTCAATCTGGCACTTTCTCAGACAATTAGGAACAGTGCTTCCTCAAGACCCAGCTATACCACTGCTAGGTATATACCCAAAGTTTGCTCAAGTACACAACAAGGACATTTGCTCAACCATGTTTGTAGCAGCTTTATTTGTAATAGCCAGAACCTGGAAACAACCCAGATGTCCGTCAACGGAGGAATGGATACAGAAATTGTGGTATTTTTAAACAATGGAATACTACTCAGCAATCAAAAAGGAGGAAATCATGACATTTGCAGGCAAATGGTGGGATCTAGAAAAGATCATTCTGAGTGAAGTATCCCAGAAAGAGAAAGACAAACATGCTATATACTCGCTTATATAGACCTACAAGATATGATAAACATAATGAAATCTATACACCTAAAGAAGATAATCAAGAAATCGGACATGGGCGAAGATGATCAATCCTCATTTAGAAAGACAAATGGGATGTGCATTGAACTTATGACAGGAGTCTACTGGAGAAGGCATCTGAAAGACTCTACCTAGCAGTGTTTCAAAGCAGATACTAAGACTCATAACCAAACCTTCGGCAGAGTACAGGGAATCATATGAAAGAAGGAGAGTTAGTATGATGGGGAAAGGATAGGAGCTCCACAAGGACCAAATATATCTGGGCACAGGGTCTTTTCTGAGACTGACACTCAACCAAAGACCATGAATGGATAACCTAGAACCTCTGCTCGGATGTAGCCCGTGGTACCTCAGTAACCAATTGATTTCCCATAGTAAGGGAAACAAGGACTATTTCTAACAGAAACTCAATGGCAGGCTCTTTGACCTCCCCACCCCTCAAGGGAGGAGCAGTACTGTTAGGCCACAGAGGAGGACTTTGCAGCCAGTCCTGAAGATACCTGATAAAACAGGGTCAGATGAAAGGGGTGGAGGTCCTCCCCTTCAGTGGACTTGGAGATGTTCAGTGGCAGGGAGGAGATGAGGAAGGGAGGGTGAAATTGGGGAGGGAATGAGGGAGCAGGATACAGCTGGGATACAGAGTTAACAAAATGTAACTAAAAAGAAAAATAAAATTTAAAAAAACAGTTGCATATTAATATTTGTTTTATGTATATCACATTACATGTGTGTGCTTACGTACTTGTGTGCACATGAGTGTGAAATTCAGTATGATTTCCATAAAGAAAGAATATATATAAATAAAAAGAAGAACTAAAGGAGATACTTGTCCTAGTGCCTTTAAGTATGAATAAAGAATGGGAGAAGCCATTTCAGTCTGATCTAGCAGGTAGACACCATTAGGAGAAGAAAAAAAAATTCAAACAGAGCTTGCTGATGCCAAACAGCTATAATCTGCTGTTTAAAATACCCCACCAAGGTCTGAGTAATCAAACAACAGAGAAAAATCTGCCACCTTGCCACTGACCCTGTCTTGTGCAAATTCCTTTCACGGTAACCATAATAGAATGACCTTTTTTTTTTCTTCTCTTTCTTTTTAAAACACATTTCTTTTTATTAGTCCCTTTTTTAGGTTGGTATATGATGCAATGGGCTTCATGGTGGGGTTTTCATAGAAACATGAGATTTGTTGGTCCTTGTCTTAATTAGGGGTTCTACTGCTGTGTTGAAACATGACAAAAAAAGAATTTGGGGAAGAAGGGGTTTATTTAACTCACACTTCCAAGTAAGAGTTGATCATCAAATGCACTGAGGGCAGGAAGTGAAGCCGGGTAGGAATCTGCAGGCAGGAACTAAAGCAGAGGCCGTGGAGGGGTGCTGCTCACTGGCTTGCTTTCTTATGGAACCTGGGACCTCAAGCTCAGCGTGACTACAACAGACCTGGACCTTCTCCATCAATCTCTAATTAAGAAAATGCCCTCAAGGTTTGCCTCCAGCTTGATCTTATGGAGGCATTTTCTCAATTGAGGGTCTCTCATCTCAGTAAAAGCTATTTTTATAAGACTGTTTCTCAGTTTCTCTCTTAAACTGGGCTATCACACAAATAAATGAGTCTCCATTATATTATTTTAATAAGCTTTACAACGCAATGACTGAGGAGTTACTGTTCTCTTCTTAACCCTCTTCGCTACTATGGCTTCCTCCCAGGGCTGGTCCCAGCAATCCTTGGACTTTGTAGCTTTCCTGGCTGAACACTCTCTCCAGGGCTGTGGCTGAATCTCATACTTCCTCAGCTAACTCCTCTTCTTCTGGCTGGCAGGAAGTCCAGCCCTATTCTCTTTCTTACTCAGCAATTGGCTGTAAGCTGCTTAATTGACGTGTCAGGGGACAATTGGGGAGAAAAGTTTATACAACATTAAGACAGGAGATTCTCAGAACAAAGATCATAACCAGATATTGGTGGTACAGAAATCGGCATTTGAACTACAAAATAGCCTTATGCCTGTACCTCTCAGATGACTCTAGCTTGTGTCAAGGTGACATAAAGGGTAGCCAGCATAATCCTGTTCCTGCCCTTATCCTTCTCATTCTCCCTGAGCCCCTGCCCTCTTTTTGCTGGCCCCTCTCCCCATCCCACCACCACTAGCCTCTCCTCTTTTTTTCCCCACCCATAAAGGCCCTAAAATGCCTAACTGTTTTGCTACCAAAAGGCACTCTCATCTCAATACCTTTGTGACTTTATACCAAGGTTTCCAGTGAAGGACACTAGAGAGTTTTAATGGTTTGCTCATGTGTCTGTTACAGCTAATACATTGCTATGCTCATTCAGATCTTCCTGTGAAATGCTGCATGTTTTCTGATACCAAGAAATAATTTTCAGTCCTGTCCCCCTCTCCCCACCACTCCCCACCACTCCATGTCTCATCTCTTCTACCAGTTTCTCTTCAGCATTTTCCCCCAGACAACATTTTCAGCTTTCAGAACTTTGCACTCCTACAGGGCCCCACAGGAGTTCTTGGGCTCCACTCTGAGAAGCATTGCATTAGGGATCTGGTCCCTGGGCTCCTGGTCATATTGCATTGCAAAACAAGATTACTGGCTGTGCCGCAGCGTGAGGTAAAGGCAGAAAATGCATCATAAATAAAGAATAACACCATTGGGAGGCTTCCTGTTCTCCCTTTCCCCTGCTCAAGCAAGGAGTAGCCTATGAGAATAACTTTCTATGGATCACATTCAGTTCTTTCACAATTTCTACAAAATAAATTTACTTTTCTTATTACAGTCTTTCTTTGCTGCTGATGGGACCACAGCAGGCAGAGTAACTGTATACATAAATATCTCTCTGCAATCATGTAGAAACAGGAATCACAAAATGACATACCACACGCATCCAGCGTCACAGTAATCAACAGTAGAAACAGCAACTGACCTGCCAAGAAGTGAAACCAGAATAGGCTTAAATAATAGTGGAAATAAACTTCCCGGTTGCTTTCAGAATAGAAATTGCTCCATTTAACACATGTTAATGGACCCCTAGTTTTTTTTTAGACATTCAACAGCAATGAATTTATTCATCTCCCATGGTTTACTATTTGAAAAATTTGAAACCAGGTGTAGTGGTGCATGCTTTTAATACCAGCATGTGGGAGGCAAAGACATGCAGATCCCTGAGTTCTAAGCCAACCTGGTCTACAGAGCTAGTTTCAGGACAAGAAGTACAACAGAAAAGCCCTGTCTCAAAAAAACAAAAAAGAAAGAAAGAAAGGTTTGAGGAATGTAGACACGTATTAGATAGAATTCTTACTCTAATGCTCTTAGTTTTAGATTAACAAAATTGCAAAGTAAGTTAGTATCATGAAATTAAAAAAAAAAAAGGGTAAGATAACGCAGAAGGATATTCCAAGGTTAAATATCTGAAAGTCATGTCAGGAATTATACTCAGAAGGAAACAATTTCAGACTGATAGCTCTAAAATTCAACAGATTAAATGGCTGCTATTTCTACACTTTACATTAGTACATTGCTGAGATATAAATGAGAAATAAGCTAGAGACAACAGGAGGAGCTTCTCTGGATGAGGTGGCCAAAGAATTCTCTTCTCCATCAGTCCTGATGGATGGAGGAAGAATTCTGAGAGGAGGGAATAAGGAAGAGGACTGAAGGAACAGGGTTGTTTGGAGACAAATCCCGATCCTCCTCAGCACCAGGTTGCTTGTAGTTGCTAACCTCCACCATGCTTGTTCACTTGAAATGAATGTTCCCATCCTAAGGCCTCTAATACCTGTCTGCTAAGACTGGGTGACCTTTTCTCCAGGAAGCCTTTGACTTCTTGCCTGCTAGGTGTCAGTGACATTCTTTTGGCTGTCTAATGATTGCTCCAGCCCAGTGCAGCCTGTGACATGGTCCTGGCTGACTAACTGTGATCTGAGATCAAGGATGTCTCTGGTGCATTTCTGTCCCTCGAAGTTTAAGGGCCGTGAAGACCTCCCAGTTGTTGCTCAATACCCATCCTCTCTTGAACCATCGACTTTTCAGTGCCTCCCTTCTTCACTCAGTGAGTCCTATGTCACTCTGAGAAGCAAGGCGGATGTTCAAGTTAAAATAAATACTGAAATAAATATCTGAGCTGTTCTCGTATGCAGTTGACAGTATTCTGACAGAAACGCAGCAGCCGAAGATGGCTGGGCATCAGGGGAAGCTCCTGATCTCTTGACACTCTGTAGTTCTTTTTTCAGTTCTCTTCTTCCGTTCTGGAGCACATATGCAAAAGGTGGAGCCATTGCTAGATGAAGAAGCAGTCCCAGCATGAAGTCTCGGCTGTTTCCTTGCTGTAGTCTGAATATGAACGTATTTCATAAGCTCATGTGTGGGATAGTTAGTCTCCAGCTGGGGCTGTACGAAACGGGGTGGAAGCTTTAGGAGGAGGAGTCTAATCAGAGGGAATAGATCACTGAGAGAATGCCTTCGAAACCTGTATCTGTCCCAAGTCATTTCCTTCTGTCTGGTTCCCATGGGCTCTGAAGTGAAGAACCACCTGTTGCTATGATAGAATCTCTACAAACCCATCACTGACAGAGCCAAAGGCCATGGACTAAAACCTCTGCAACTCTGAGGCAAATAAGTCCTTCCTCCTTGAAGCTGTCTACATCAAGCATTTAGTCACAGGGACACAGAGTAGCCTACACACCCCAGACCAGCCATACAAGCTCCCAGATGTTTACCGTTTGAGAAAACCCAAACTTCCTCAATGCAGTCTTTGCACTCCCATTTCTACCTGTGGAGCTGAACCTAGGACAAGGAATCTGACAGCATGGGGTTGTGGGGCAAGTTTTGTGGCAAAGCTTATGTTCAGCATTCCTCATTGGTTTTAATCCTCAAAAACAAAGAAAAGCTTAAAGAGGACAGATGGGCTGTTTATACCTTGGCTTTGCAAATGACCTTTGGAAGATTCTTAGCTCCTCAAGGCCTCAATTTGTCCATCAATAAACTAAAGGCAGTAATGACACGTACTGCCTTAGTTACGGTTCAGGATGAGGTAAGCACTGAACGTATGTTGCAAGCATAATCCCAAGCACATTATCTGGTAATCATAAACATTTGATAAAAGTTAGATATTGTTATGCTGGTAAATATTTGCCTTTTGAAAGAATAAATGAGCATGTATTTTTTTTCTCTTCAGACCCTAATAAAATCATCATATTTGGAAAACAAACTAAACAAACTACAGAGAAACCAACATAAACAGATGTTTAAGTCAGTGTGTTACAGGTTTTCTCCCCTCTGATACTTTAATTTAGAAAACAAACTCTTTAGAGCAGTAAACGTTTTCTAAAATAAATACCACAAAGATAAGAAAGAGAGCTCTCATATATCCTTAGTCTATATAGCTATTTCTCCCTATTATTAGCTTTTTAATTTTTGGTAAAAGTTTTATTATGGTAGACTGAAGAAATGGCTCAGTAGTTAAGAGCTCTGATTCCTCTTCCAGAGCTCCTGGATTTGATTCCCTGAACCCTCATGATGGTTCACAACCATCTGTAACTCCAGTTCCCAGAGATACAATGACTTCTTCTGACTTCCATGGTCATCAAGTACAAAGGGTCTCCATACATACATGCAGGTAAAACGGTCATACACATAAAAAAATAAATAAATTTTAAAGTTTCACTCTATATAGTCATTGTGCATGGAACTGTGTTTTCACATGAACACTTTCAGACAAACATATACTGTACATTGGACATATGCTCTTTATATCTTCTTTTTTCCCATTCCTACCCAAGACCCCTCTGTTCCTCTAGACAGTTATATTTCTACCTTCATCTCATATATACATGCATGATGTTTATGAACCTGTGTAAGATCTAGGAACCGCAAATGAGGGACATGTATTTTGTTTTCCTAGACAGGTTCAATTCACTTAATAAGATTATTTATTATTGTGGCACATTTCTCACAACCAATGAATCAAAAACTGATGCATTCTTGTCACCAAGGTGGCATATGTATATCCTCCCCCCAAGTTGCTTTTAGTGATGATGTTTATCACAGCAACAGCAAACAAACAGACACTGACTGAATGAAGCCACAGCCAGTAAGTAACATTCTTTCATGCTCATTTCATTCAGCTCCTACCTCCAGGTTGTTGCTCTGCTTGAGTTCCTGCCATGACTTCCTCAATGATGGACTGTCATCTGGACACATAAGCCAAATAAAACTTCCTTCCCAAGTTGCTCTTAGTGATGACTTTTTCACGGTGTGTTGGGGGTTGGTTTGATGCTTGTATTTTGATACTAATTACTGGCCCTCAAGATCTGGTTACTTTCTGGATACACCTATCCTTGTTGTGTAAACCTGCCTAAGACATTATACCCCCGATTGGTTGATTAAAGGCCTATACTTGGGCAGGGCAGAATGGGGTATGTGTGGCTAAGGTTTCCAGGTTTTGGGAAAAGAAGAATCACAGGAAACAGAGAGGCAGGAAGAGAGGAGGAAGGAGGATGCCACGAGGGGTTAGTGTGGAAAGAAACCACATGGTCTCAGAGGAAGGACTCCAAGGATGGCATGGATGGAAAAAACACCAGGATAAAAATGTGTATATAAGCAAGTATTTATAAGGTTATGGATGGAAGGTAGCTCAGATAGGAGGGGTTAAGGCTGATGGCGTTGGGTTTGGACTGAGAGATGGATGGGAAATTACTGGGATAGCATAGATGGAAATATCTGCCCAAACCAAGGTAAACAGAGAAATTATAACACGCACCTATGTCATATTACTTGTGACATGGGTTAAATAGTACCACTGCTGCAATGACTATAGGGTTAATAATAACATTCTTTAGCCCAACATCATTTTTATTTACAGCAAAAGCAATAGAAGCCAAACAAAGACACTGATTGATAAAGCCACATGCTATAACTGTGTCTTACTGGCTTGTCCAACAATGAATTTCTCAACACATCACGACCTATGTTCTCCCAAAGGTAGCCTTAGAAAAACAGCCGCTCAGTTTGAATCATGTATATTATGTCACCAAATGACTTCTGGGAGAGCACAGGCTACAAGTTTAAGCCTTTAGGCTCTGCCCTTAGACTCACATGTTCAAGTCCCAGGTCTCCTACTTTGTGCCTCTGTGTCTGATTCCCCACAGCATCTGCCTTATGGGAGAGCTCTGAGAATAGGCATGGAAGCACTTGAAAAGTCCCCACTCATTACTCAGCATTCAGCAATCACAATGCCACATTTTTTTAATATCATTTTTGCAGAG
Source organism: Meriones unguiculatus (assembly GCF_030254825.1). Taxonomy (NCBI): domain Eukaryota; kingdom Metazoa; phylum Chordata; class Mammalia; order Rodentia; family Muridae; genus Meriones; species Meriones unguiculatus. The sequence goes on along the minus strand of NC_083364.1, from coordinate 6,725,412 downwards.
TTTACCATACATGGGCCTTTATTTCAAACATTTTAAATGTGCATATGGATGAGATGCTATCTTAAAAATATGTAGTGTTTGAAACGTAACCCCTTAGAAATGGCGTGTATTGGTTTGCTGTTTTGATTGCCCTGGATGGGACCAGCTCCTTTAACTGGGAGTAAATTCTTTCTTGCCCAGTGGGCTTCGTCTACATGTGTCACCTGCATGGAGCCTTCCTGTGGTAAGCTGGTGATGAAGCCCATTGACTATGAGGCAGCTGATGTACTCCCCTGTCCACTTCATGCACATCAAAGGATCACCTTTGTCACTTGGGCCTGAAGTGTTCAGTACTTGGTTGCTTGAGGGCTGTACCAGAATGCTCACCACAGTATGGGAAACTCCCTGCTTAACTTCTGCCATGGGAACTTTATAAAAACAGAGTGGGCTCAAGGTTTCTCTCCTCTCAGGGCGGCATTCTCCTGCAGTCAGAGATGTGTTTAAATATTTATTGACCTTGTGCACTTACAAATTCAACTTTAGGTTCTACCTCATCATGAGTCATTAAAAAAAAAAAAACCAACAAAACTTTCTGGGCTAAGGTTCAGCTCGTAAAGTATCTCAATAAGTTCTGTGGACAGATGCTAAAGAAAAGAATAGGTCATTGTTTGTGATAGAGCACTGGTTGGAAGACCCAGAGAGAACATTTGACAGAATTAATGTCTTTTCCAAGGATCCTGGAGCCAGCTGGAAGTGCAGCTGAGTCAGCATTGGACTCAGAATACAGGCCTTTATGTTGAAAGAGTAAAGGCCTCCTCCCACAGAGAAGGGTTATGGGTAGAAGTGGGTCAAAGAGCACATTTACTGCTTCAAGTCTAGGTTATAATCATTTCAGGGAGAGCAAAATAAAGAGGAAGTCTTTAAAAGACCAGGATTTCAATAGATTATCCCTCTTGACGGCTCCCGCTTCAGTTTGACCCTGTTCTACTTGACAACAGACATGAAGATTAACTTGTACTGGGAAAGTCCCAAAGTACAGTATGAACAGAAACTAGAAAGCATGCTCAATGTCCTGAGCTCTGATGTCACACAGCACACATGCTCAATGTTCTGAGATCTGACGACCATACACAGCACATTTTAATGTACTCAAACAGACATTTTCCTCCCCAGATACAGCAGTGATTTGGAGACTTGTACATTTGGAAGGGCGAAGCCTCAGTTGAGAAAGTGCTATTTAGTCCGAAATCACTGCTCAGAGACCACCATTCACATATGCAACTACTACAAGTATTTTATTTCGAGAAAACTTGCATGCAAGGATCAAACCATTTTGCAAAATGGTGACCCTAGACAAAGGCATGCAGGTCTTAGGAAACTAGGGGGATTCTAGCAAGGGTTAGGAATCTAAAGCCTCATTGGTGGGTGCTGGGGAAGTTACACGGGTCAGCTCTCCTAACTGGCTTGCATCCAGGTGGGCTGCATTCCTGTGCCACAAATATGTAACTACAGGATGGGATGAGGCTGCCCATCACAGATGCCCCATCCTGAGACAAGATATTTTCCCATTCTTATGATTATCTTCAGGCTGTTCCTTGAGTAGGGAACTTTATGGTCTCGTTCCTGCCTCTAGGTTCCTGCCTTGGATTTCTGCCCTGGCTCCTCTGGATAGTGAAGAATGACCTAAGAGTTGTAAGCTGAAGTTAACCCTTTCTTCCTCAAGTTGCTTTCTGTCATGGTGCTTTATCACAGTGACAGAAGCCCTACCTAAAACAAGAATTTAAGACCAACTTCACTGAAAACAAACATCTAAAAGAATCCATTAATTTACTGCTTATAAGGTTCAGTCTGGTGGTCATTATCATCATCAGTGCAGTAAAGACACAGAAATCTAATGCAAGATCGTGGTCATCAGGCAGTTTCCACGTGTGCTGTCTTTGTGTGACTCGGAATAAGCGCTTTGGGAAGACCTGGCAGCCTTCGGCAGTGTTTCAGAGCCTTGCCCAAGAAAAAGCTTTGCATGCAGACCACTAGGTACCCAGGAAAGTGAGGTGTAGGGCTCAGGGTGGAAGCTGGGAAAACTCTCTTCAGACACAGGAGCTTACAAATGAAAGCTTTATTTTCAATGCACATAGGGAGGTGGCCAGTTCGGGATCTGAACCGATTTTCCAGAAGGGAGATTGTACAACATTTTTAAAGAAGGGACAAAGTGACAGGGAGCAGGATGGGCCGTTGCATTGACCAATCATATTTTGACACAAGGGATTGGGCAAGGAAGCAAAGGTGGTGACTGGGCCTCATCCTGGTCACCTAGTTTCAGCACCCTCAAGTCAGTTCTCCAGTCAGATCCCCTCCTGGACCGAGGCCCAGAATTCAGAACAGTCAGGGAAAAAGGAGTGGCCTAGCTACCCGTAACTGTGTGCCTTAGTTTAGATAATTGGCAACTTCCCTCTTCACATCCTTTACTGGTTAAGAGACAAACATGAAACACCTGAAGAAGCAGGCTAGGAACTGGTTCTGGTGCCTGGGAATGAGGGTTTGTCCCTGTCAGTAAGATGGAGGTTGTTCCTGAGGTGGCTGGACTCAGGCAGCTGTCTCCTGAAGAAAGGGGAGGCAGTTCTCGAGAAGAAAGGGGTACATACCAAGTTGGAGATGTTTGAGCTGGCTCTAGCTAAGGGTTTCATCAGTTTCTTCTTGAGAAGTTCCTGGAAGATGAAGACACGGTCTTCCACATTTGTTTTACAAATGATTGTGTGGTTTTAAAGGTAGGTAGGCACCAGACACTTTTAGACACAATTGACAGCTTCCATCAAGCTGTAGTATTTGAACAAAATATTGTTCCTTAAGTATACGATGTATTAGGCAATTTGTGTGGCCCTAATAGACGGTGTTACCTATCTCCACAGTCACAGAGAAAACTGGACCTGAAATTTAAGAAAATAAAATTTAAGAAAAGCAACAACCGTATTAAATGTTTTTTTTTTTTTTTTTTACAGACTATAGAAAGCCAAGTGTGCAGGCTATTATCTGTGCTGGTGTTTGTGATGTTTACAGAACAGCGGTGGGAAAGTGGTGATGGCGGAGAGTGTGAACTTTGCAGTGACTACAGTAGCGCCTATCCCCAGCAGAGCTGTCAGGAGGGGGCATTGCTGCGCTACAGAATTCGCTATAGCTCTGCTCCATCCAGACCTACCAGGTACCCGTGCTAACGGGAAAAGGCCTGTGGTTTACCTCGGGCTATAAACAAAATGTAGAACTCTATATGCAGCAGAATAATTCTAGCAGAAATCAGGCTGGCTCCGCAGCGATTGCCAGCGGCCCTTCCCAAGGACTTTAAGATGGCAGTCCAACTTGGCGGTAGGGAAGCTTCACTTTTTCTACGGGCTCCTTACTTGAGCATCTCCGCTGAGAAGTTCTCTTCCGAACTGCAAAAGCAAAGTTTCCGCCTTGGAAAGTTTACAACCATGATGAATTCATTTTTGCTCTTCTTGAATAGTATTCACAGCCGGGAGAGTCGCAGACAAGATGAACAATAACGAACATCCCAAGACAAGCGGTTTCAATGATGCGGTCCCAACAACGAGCACGCCAGAGGTCTCACAGCAAGCCCTGGGACACTTCCTGCCTGGGGGCAGAAGTGTGGAAAGTCAGTCTAAGCACACAGGCTGTTGGCTACGAGCCTCAGATGACTTTCCTCCACGGGCTCTCTGACCCTCGGTTTAGCAGTTTAGTTGGGTGTATCAGAACAGACAGCTGTGGTTCCATTTTCATTCTGGAAATAATGAGAGTCTGAGAGCGCTCGTCCAACCCACCTCCCAGACACCGCTTGCACGGACAGACAGGCCTCCCTGCCATCTGTCTTTCACTATTTGAAACTGATTAGGCTTGCAGCCTGTGAGGGCTAATAGCCCCTCTTAAGATTTTGAGAGGTCCACGACTTGAAACGCCTCCTCGTATTTCACTCCAGTGTTCTCGCCGCTCTTTACTGAACCATCCAGGAAACGTAAACAGGGCGCCACTTCACACTCCCGAGGGCCGCCTGTTTGCCCGGCGCTCACTGAGTCGCTTAATTAATTATCTGTGGGTGGCAGATTACTCGGACTCACCCTACCCCATTAAGTACGCATTTCCTGCATCCAAGTTATTATGAAAACATGGCTGTGTTTCCTTCTGGAGTTCAGAGTGTTTGGAAGGCCTGACTTGTTCTTCAAAGTTTGACTACTTCGTATTTATGTTTGACAGATCACTTTTCAAATGCAAAAGTAAGCGGAAAACATGGTACCTGAGAAAGTTAAACTTAAACCCTGCATTATTTTAACAGCTTTCTGACAGATGCAGTGGATTCACTCAGCCTTTTTCTTTTTTTTCCAGCCTAAGGCGAGAGAAGAATTTTCACCCCTCCAGCTTCCATCACCTTGGCTCCTTTGCAAAGGAGAATTCTTTGTGCATTACGAAATGGTAATGGACCCCACCTGTGGCTGAAGACATTCACTTAATTTGTGGTTTCAGTTCCTTTAAGCTGAGCGGTTTGCCAGCTCTCTTCCTACCTCGTATTTATTTTCAATTACTTTTCAAAGGTTAACAAACTGATGCATTTAAGTTCGCCTCAGTAAGTTCTTCTCTATTAGGTTCTGTAGAGAGCAGCTCATGGAGTCTTTCTAGTGCAAAACCACCAAGAAAGCGACATGCCTGCTAATAATTTTCGCGATTCTGCACACGTGATGCCGACCACAGGAGTGGGGTGGAATTCGTTAGACTACCGCTCTTATTTTGGGAGGACAGAGCTCTGAGCTAAGCTATACTAGTGCTTTGTTCTTGTTTTTAAATTTCTAATTGTACATGTATTTCTGGCTTTTTAGGACGGTTATAGCTATATGAGATCTGGAATCAGAACTTAATGTGACCTACATAAAAGAAACGCGCTGGTTCCCTAATTAAACCAAGCTGCGGCTGCGGGCTCTGCAAATAGCTGCCAAAAATTCATCCACTCAATCTTCCGCCTATCCTCCAGGAATGCGAGAGGAGAGGGGAGGGGCGGCGGGGAAGCGGAGGCCGGGGAATGTCCTAGCGCACGTATTTGCTTTACTGTGAGGGTCCTGCGTTCCAACACAGTCGCCTAGGGTTGGAAAGGATCACGTGACAGAGGGGCCTGGGAGGCCAGGGGACCAGCAGGGGGATGAAGAGAAAAACAGACTAAATGTTTTAACAGCTGCTCTATTTTTCTTCACCTATTTTACCCAGGGATCTGATTTCCTCCTGGGCGGGGGGGGGGGGGAGGGGGGGGCGCTCTGGGTCCAGGCTCACTCAGCAGGACCTGTTTGCTCCGGGAGCCAGAGTCCTCTTTGTATAAGAAACTTTTGAGGAAACACAGAGTGGGAAGAAACTGGGATGTTTGCAAAATTCCTGTTAAAGAAAATACAGAACATCCGAATTTTAAGTAGAAACTGGGAACAAAGTAAAAATGAAATTACACCTCCTCCCCAGGAATGCTTGGGTAAGAAAATTGTTCTTCAGGAAAGATGGCCCATCATTCCCACATAGCAGGGATGTTAACTGAGGAGGATTAGAAAGAGGACGAAGCTGCTAAAGTGGAAGGCAATAAAGCAGACGCTACGACGTGCCAAACAGTCAGGGCTTCCAGTATCAGATAAAGGTCGAAACCTGCTGGAAAAGAGTGGTTTTTTATTCTTGCTGAAAACCTTTTGTTCTGCCATGTGGGGCTTGCTGTGGAGAATTTCCCCACACAAACATTCCCTGAGGCAGAGGCTCCGTGGGTTTCACATGCAGGCTCCCCGCATAAATGGGCGTGTGCACTAGCAGCCCACAGTCCAGTCTATTAGAAACCCAAAGCTCCAGGAGGAATCCAGGCAGTCCAGGGTGAGCCTTAGCTGTCCACAGGACTCAGTACTGAAGAAGACTTCGGGAGAGCCAGGTTATCTCAAAACGGAGTTCTCAGACTTCGTCCTCACAACGAGCCTTCGCTCCTCGCCGCCTTGCTTCACACCACACGTCTTCCCGCTAATCAAAATTTAAAATAATGATGAATAACCGCGAGGCGTTCATCATGGTCTTTTAAAATAGCTTTGTTTGCTTGTGTCTAGCGATTGAACCCAGAGCTATATGGTGCTGGGCGTGGCAGTGCAGTATGTGAGGTGTATGTCTGTACACAGGCAAGCACACGTGTACATACGTGTGCAGGTCCCCGCAGAGGCCACCAGAGGGCACTAGAGCCCCTGGCGCTGACGTGACAGGCAGCTCTAACGTTGTAAGATGGCCAGCATGGGTTCTGGGACCCAAACTTGTCTTCTGGTGGACCAGCAAGTGCTCTTAAGTGCTGAACATCCTACTTACTTACCCAGCCCGTCTCTGTGCTCTTGAGCTCTGTGTTGCTGTAAGCTTCCTGAGTATGCATTGAGCTCCAGGACCCACTAGAAGCCTTAACAATTGCTTCCAAGACATGAATGAGATTCATAATATTATCCTGGAAAGTTACTTAATGTCGGGAGACCTGGCTAATTTTCCTAGTTTTATAAACATTGATAGTATCTTCACATGCATGTCTTTGTTTTGTACGCATTTGTTTTGCTAAAATATTGGCTTTTTTTTTCACTCTCTCAAGAAATCCTAGTCATAATGCAGGAAGCTGTGGTGGAGACCAAGGAAAGCCAGGGAGAGCTCCTGCCATTCTGGTTCACAGACAGCGGGCAGGGGAGGTAGATCTGAGCCTGGCATGGATTGCTGCATCAGAAAGGATGGAAAGTCACTTGAAAGTATGAAAAAGGCTAGAAATAAGTAGTTGAAGATTAATTTTGGCTGCTCTAAAAAGTAAGAAAGCTAGTTAGGAACTAAGAAAAAGACATTCATATTAAAGAAAACCATATGACTATATAGAACAACAATGGATATACAGAATAAAGCCACAGAACCAAGAGAATAGAATCCATATGTGTAGTGAGAGTAAATGCAGAACGAAGATGAAGATGGGGCTGGAGAGATGGCTCAGAGATGGTTAAGAGCACTGGCTGTTCTTCCAGAGGTCCTGAGTTCAATTCCCAGGACCCACACGGTGGCTCACAACCATCTGTAATGATATCTGGTACCTTCTTCTGGCCTGCAGGTGTCCATGTACACGGTATACATAATAAATAAATGAATGTTAAGAAAACCAGAAGAGGACTGTGAGCGACAGGTGAGCATCACAGCCAAGAGACAGAGTTGTAAAGGTCTGGAGTTGGAAGGCCAAGAAAGGAAGGTGACGGATACCACGAGCTCTCACTGGGAGGTATATACTTCACTGTATGGTTTGCAAACCTTGTGTCGACTGATACGAATTTTAACACTAAGGGTAGTCTGAGTCCCCGTTTTAACACTAAGGGGACTCTTAATCCCCGTTTTAGGCTTAGAGAAGAAAATGATAGCGCTCACCATCATACTGTTTAAAATCGTGACCCAAACCCAGAACAACACACCTCCAAATTCCGTGAAGAGAACCCGTCTCATTTCACCCATTCAGTGTGGGCTTTGTTAGAAATGCAAGGCTTTGCGAAGAGGAAGGAGGAAGACCAAGACAGTGATGGGGCTCCATCATATGGGATACAACGGCGGGCACAGACAGTAGATATGGAGAGAAAGGAAAAGAAATGGTAACCAGCACGGTTGGAATATGGAACATGCCCACTGCCGCCTTACCGCCTCGTGTACTGAGGATTTGGATGGAGCCACTGGCATTGTTTTATGAGATGATCAAAACATTGGGAGCTGTGGTCTTAGCTATAGGAGGTGTGTCAAAGGGATGACTTGGAAGGTGATATTTAGTGTTTGTCCCTCTTCCCTTTCTTTCTCTCTGCTTTCTGCCTGCCATGTCACGAGCTATTTTGCTCTACCATGCTAAAGCCATTACGATAGCCTCCCCATTCCAAAGCACTGAAACCAGCAGACTGTCAATGGAATGCCTGAGACTGTGGGCCGGGAAGCCTTACCCCTCTGCACTGTTGTCTTGGTATTTTGTCATAGCAGCAAAACACCAAGCCAGTAACATGGAGTAGGTCAAGCAAGTAACCTAGGAGAGCAGAACACTGAAGAGTGAGTTCAGAAGTGGGCTAAGCCGTGAACACTGTGAAGCCATGGGGATACTAAGCACAAGCCATACGTTAATGATTCCAAACTCCAGAGCCTGTGAGGGCGCTGGTGTCATCTATGAAAGCCAGAGTGTGAACACCCTCCAAGACCGTGGAGAACAGCCAGGAACCTTTCTGTAGGCTCTAAAGCACGTGATCATTGTTGGGTAAGTTACTGCTTCTGTTTTAAAAACAGAAAGATAGCGTTATGTCTTAATTTACCAGTCATGTGAGCATTTACTGTATGCAAGAGGTAATTCAGAGTGAACTCTCACTCCAGGTTTTACCCTGAGGTTCCTGGGTATTTTTCAATCTTCTACAATTCCATAGCTAGTGAAAGGATTTTTTTAACATAAGTAAATCTGTGGCAACAGAGTCAAGAGCCCAGTTGTGATTTAAATGTCAAAATGTGGACTATCTTCTTACCTGTTTTGAGTACTTGGGGGTGCAGGGTAATGTTTTTGATCTCTGAGGAGAATTCCACAATAGGATAACATAAATTGCTTATGCTAATTTATGGTTTTTCTCAGCAATTTAAAGATGGAACTAATTCAGCAGCAGCAGCAACAACAACAGAAAAATCAGAGTTAAAAAGAGTAGAGCCAACCTTAGAGGGGTCTGAACCCTGAGAACACTTGACCCAATGGTAGAAACCACTCAGGGTTGTTTCAGTAGCTGCAAAACCATGGCTCCAACAGAGTTTGGATATGTGGTGAGAATATTCCTGATACAAGCTCCATCTGAAGGAGAGCAGATAGTGGAGTGGCCTCTGGTGTCTGCCCATCTCTGTCCTATGCAGTGTTTACACAAAGAAATGATCACCAGTCCCAAGCTTAATAATGAGATGATAGTGATAATGACCCTAATTCATTAGATCCCAGTATCATGCCAGGCATCGTATAGATGAGCATGTGTTCTCACTTTACCAGCGAACTGCTTCTGTGATGGACACATTGCCTCCGTTTGCAAGGTGAGAGCATGAGTTTCGGGAGCTTGCTACCCAGGGTCACTTGGCACAGGAAGTTGTCTGAGTAGAGTTCACATACGGGCTACTCAGACTCTAGGCCTGCTATGCTACTTTCTGCTAAGGAAGCTTTCAGCTCCAGCCTCGTATGGGACTCTCATGGGGAGCTTACATGGAGTTCCAGTGTGCAAGCCTTCCCCCTAGAGATTCTCCTTTGGTTAGTTTGGGACTGACCCAAGTATGAGTATGCTTGAGAAACCCCCTCAGCAATGGTGACAAGCCCAGAACTGTATGCTATCATACAGTGTTAGGGCCACTGAGAATAGAGAGCATTCTCATGTCTGGTTTGTTTATTTACCACCCAGAGACATGTATACTCTTTCTAGAACATAGTTCGTAATGAATAAACAAGCAAACACACAAAGACATATCTGGGTTAAACAAACTATAATACTATAGCTAACATTAAAGTGAACTCCTGGCCTTAAAGAGAGAGTTAAGGTACAAGGCATTTATGCTTCATTGTTGATCCTACCCTAGGCAAGGTTTCCTCAACTAGGAAGAGCAGGGCGCTTAGTGACCCCATAGCACTCACTTAAGTTTAACTCATGAAATGTGTCTTACTATATTTGAATCATCTCTAAGACTTACCCCACAAGATATTTAAAATAATCTCCAAGGAACTACAGAGGATGCTCAGCAATTTAAAATGGTGCTCTTAGTACAAAACAAGGACATTTGCTCAACCATGTTTGTAGCAGCTTTATTCATAATAGCCAGAACCTGGAAACAACCCAGATATCCCTCAGTTGAGGAATGGATACAGAAATTGTGTACATTTACACAATGGAATATTATTCAGCAATTAAAAACAAGGAAATCATGAACTTTTCAGGCAAATGGTAAGAACTAAAAAAGATCATCCTGAGTCAATATCCCAGAAACAGAAAGACACACACGGTATATACTTACTTATAAGTGAATACTAGACATATAATATAGGATAAACCTCCAAAACTCTGTACACCTAAAAAAGGTGAGCTATAAGGATGGGTAGGATGATCAATCCTCACTCAGAAAGACAAAGGGATGGACATTGGAAGAGGAGAAAACAGGAAACAGGACAGGAGCCTACCACAGAGGGCCTCTGAAAGACTCTACCCAGCATGGTATCAAAGCAGATACTGACACTCATAGCTAAACTTTGGGCAGAGTGCAGGGAATCTTAGAAAAGAAGGGTGAGATAGTAAGACCTAGAGAGTATCGGAGCTCTACAAGGATAGCAACAGAACAAAGGGATCTTTTCTGAGACTGATATTCCAACCAAGGACCATTCATGGATATAATCTAGAACCCCTGCTCAGATGTAGCCCCTGGCAGCTCATTCTCCAAGTAGTTCCCTAGTAAGGGCAACAGGACTGTCTCTGACATGAACTCAGTGGCTACCTCATTGATCGCCTCCCCCTGAGGGGGGAGCAGCCTTGCCAGGCCACAGAGGAGGACAATGCAGCCAGTTCTGATGAGACTGGATAAACTAGGGTCAGATGGAAGGGGAGGAAAACCTCCCCTATCCATGGCCTTGGAGAGGGGCAGAGTAGATGAGGGAAAGAGGGTAGGATGGGGGGGGGAGTGGGCTACAGGTGGGCTACAAAATGAATACTATAAAAAATAAAAATTTATTAAAAATAACTAAATAACTAACTAAATAAATAAATAAATAAATGAAACAGTACTCTTTAAGCAGACCCTAGTCAACTCCCAGCACCTACATGGCAGCTCACACTGTCTTTTAACTCCAGTCTTGCAGGATCTGACGCCCTCTTCTGACCTGTAGAATCAGAGATAGACATACATTCAGGCAAAACACCCATACACATAAACATAAAAGTTAGAAAAAATGTGCAAAAACAAAGACTAAAAGGCAGTGGCCAAGTAGAACCTTAGTAGTCCAGTCATAACAGCTGCAAGGGACAGGTGGTGAGTCTAGAACCCCAGACTCTAGGAAGGTGCCCTGCTGCCACTGGTGAAAGATTTTGGCTGACAGTTGGTCTGGAGCAACAGTCTGTTGCAAAAATCTGAGTATTAATATAGTTTGAGCACCCTGAATCTGAGGAAATCTAAAACATCTTGAATTCCAACACAATGCCACAAGTAAAAACTTCTATGTGCCTTCAATAGACAGGTTGAAACATGCCCTATCCTAAAAATAGTGCGTGCATTTGGCTTTAGGCTCTGCATATAAAATGTATATACAAAATAAATTAATTTCATGTTTAGGCCAGACTCCTTTCCCTGAGATAACTGATTACATATACCAGAATATTTCAAAACTTAAGAAATGCCAGTTCTGAAACTATTCTGCTCCCAAGCATTTCAGTTCAGGACACTGGCCTTTCTTTACCTCTGTAACTTTCCTTTTTCTCAGTGTTGTAGACATTCATAGCTTTAGTTTTATTTCTCTTGTATTCAGACTGCCTGGCACTGGGGAAAGGTTTGATAGAACTTGATTTCTTTATGAAAGGTTTAATTTGTACATGATTACAAAAGTGTTATTGCGTGTGGTTCTGAATACATGAATAGGAGGCTTGAGGAAGGGGCGACTGCATTAAGACTAGGAATGGCTTTTGCGGAGGACGTTAGCTCTGTCTCCAGCACCTATGTTCGGTGGATCAAACCACCTGTAACTCCAGCTCAGGGGATCCTGTAACCCTCTCCTAGCCTCCGCTGGCACATGCATTCCCCCAATAATTAAAATAAAAATCTCTAAGTATGGATATAACAGTACATATATGTATATATCATCCTACTAAACTGAAAAACTCTTCAACCTCCTTCTTGTTTCCTGACCCAGACCCAAACAATAAATATACCCAGTTCAAATCTGTCTGTTTTCAAAGCGCAACCATGCCTGGGCAGATGAAGATAATGAGAGACAGCCATGAACAGTTTCTTCATGCTACCCTCTGGACATGCTTCTTTATGCCACACAGGTGCCTCCCTGTCCATTGGGAAGGCGACCCCAAAAGGGATGACCTCTTTTCCAGCCTTCTGACCATCAGACCAGGAAGCAAGAAAGCTGTCACACCCCAGACTTCCATAAGAGTGAGTTTCTCTAATGACAGGCACAGCCTGAATGCTGGAGTCATCCCAACCCTCTTCCTCACTTGGGCTTAATCACGTGGGTTGTTCCAGATGAGAGTATAGGTCAGAGATTAAAAACATGAAGTTTGAAAGCAGAATTCTATAATTGAACCCATGTTTTCTAGTTGATCTGCTGTATGACCTGGGGAAATTGATCTAGGTTCTCAAAAAGTCGCTTCCTTGTCTGGAAAGCAGAAACGAGAAGGTAACATGGTAGGCTGCTACCATGATCCAAGAGGGGTATGCCGGAACCCTCAGCATGATCCCCGCCTGTTCCTTGATACCTGCTCACTGAGAACTTAGCTGAGCCCATGGTGATTACAGGTTCTTCTGCCCCCACGGCTGCTAGAAGGAAACAACACAAACATAAAATGTACTGAATGTTGGCCAGAGAGAAAATGCACTGTACATCTAACCCATAGAAACCTCCAAGGAAACATTTGTGATTAAAAACCACAAAGTATACTCTCTCAGTATGGAGACATAATTGCTAAGTAAAAAGACAAAGTTTCCCACCCAACTAATTTCAAATGTTATATAAGTTTGAGGAACAGATATATAAACTTCAACTTTTAAAGAAATAATTAAAGCTGGGTGCAGTTAAGTCAGGCCTTTGACCCTAGCCTCAAGGAAGCAAAGGCAGGCAGATTGCTGTGAGTTCAAGGCCAGTCTGGTCTATAAAGCCAGTCCAGGATACCCAAGACTACACAGAGAAACCTTGTTTTGAAGAACAAAAAACAAAAAAAGAAATGGAAATAAAGAAATAATTGAGCCAAAAAGCTTCAGTAATGTTGACTAGACTCTTCAATTGACATCATTAAAAGGAGATACAGGTGCAGTTACGTGTAAGCTTTTCCCAAAACTTGCCTACCTCTGAGGTGTGACCAGCAGGAACCTCCTCTTGGGGCTAACTGGTGTTGTCTAGGTTTCTGCTTCTGCCATGGACAGATACGAACAGCTCATACAGAGTCCACTGTGTGAAATGGAGTTCCTGCTCACTCCTCCAAAGAACCCCCACACACACACACATGTGGACAGCTTTCAGAGTTTTACTTCATCAGTGACTATTACTAGCCTCTCTCTGTCATCTCAAAAAATGGGTGAAGATTGCATCAGACCCTTCCTTTATCGTTCAAATGGCTTGGAATTTTTTTTGATAAGCTAATAATGGTCAATATATTTTGCACTAAAAGATATCAACGTCACTGTTTTGATATAAGCATAGCTGTGTAAATGCAATGGATTCCCCACCGAACCAGAAGTGTTTAAGAAATGACACCTTTCTCCACCCCAAACATGGTTCAAGACGTTATGGAGACACAAGCCAGTCACATAGAAATAAGCTGAGAAGTTTTCAGAAGGCTCAGCAGGAACCTCGCAGGGTGCTGCTGCTCCAGCGGACGGGCTGTGGCACGCACACACTCCCTGGCCTCACGCCGCTGGCAGCGTCTCCAGCTTTCTGGCTGGCAGCTCCCCAAGGAGGATGTTCGCAGCCAAACAGGTTTGAGCTGTGAAACTGTGAGTTCATGTTATACACAGCATTTACATGAAATGAGGTGAGGGAGCAGTAAGTGGTGAGGATTCACCGCTTTGAGGGGAGGAATGTATGTCCTAGCCTTCGTCCCCCCCCCCCAGTGTCTGCTCCCTTCACATTTACCCTTTGACTATTTTTCCGAGTACCATACACAAACTCAGGCTCTCATTCCCATAACAGCCCACTATCTCATCTCAGCTCTTACTCCCCTTTTGTTGAGTAGACAATATCTCTATTTTTTTTAAAATCATTACAACTAATTAGATCTGGGAGGAACAGCATAACAAAGTGATTTAAAAAGTGCGGTTAGAGCCCAGTGACGCTCATTGCTTGATAGGTGTGAGACTTGGGGTAAATGCTCTAATAGTTTTAAATGCTCTACATCTCAGTCTCCCTGTATGTAAACTGGGGTGGTGGTGGTGGTGGTAGTGTGTGTGTGTGTGTGTGAGAGAGAGAGAGAGAGAGAGAGAGACAACTCTGCTGATAGAATTACGAGGTAATACAGAAAGCATTTAGCAGACATCTGGCAAGGAGAGGGTTAAGGGAGCTTGTTTTCTTTATGGAGCAGTCAATTGGCGGGTCATTTTAAAGGGATCATTTTGTATGGTTTGGAATGTATGAATATATTTGGATAAAGGAGCAGTGTGTACGAGTGTGGCTATGTGTGTGTGTTTAAATGAAAGTTTATAATACCCCTGCGATTATCACACATTTGTTCTGAATGTCTGTCCATCTCTGTGATTACCAAACTTTAGTGTGGGTATGGATAAGTATAGGTCCACCTAACAAAGAGTCTGGTGGTACACTAGAGAGCGGCTCAGACTTTCCTTGCCTAGAGCCCTTGGAATTGTTGACCCGGTATCATTGTGCAGGAGTCAGGGCTAGGAGCTCTGCTTCTGCCCTGCTGACCCCACAGTAATCCCGTCTGTCACTTCTCTTGCTGATTTCAGTAACAAGCCTGTCCTCATCTCCAGCGAGCCGCTCTATAATGTGTATCAGACCTCAAGTGAGAGCTGGGCTTCTAGACAGAGTGGAAGAAGCCAGCTCCTCAGGAATCATCTCTAAACCAAAGGAACACCAGCTTTGTGTATTTCAGACCATTAGCACAGAAATCAGTCACCTCTAAATCACTTGAAGTAGAAAGTTTGAGCCCAGAACTATCCATCTTTATCCAGGATTGCAATTTGAACAATTAAATGTATTAAAATATTTTTCTGCTTTATCATAACACATACTTTGTAAAAACACAATGAAATATACAGCTAGAGAATTTTATAGCTAGAAGGCAGATCATTTCTCTAAGTCCATATGAATGAGAATGTTAGTTTTTGTGAAAGAAAACCATTCTAAACTAGATTGGGGGGGTATTTTTATTGAATTATAAAGCTTAAAAGTATAGCAATATATTGCCTTCAGAGAGAGCCAACTCTAGGTGCCAAAGCACAGTCCTAGAGTCAGTTCATAACTGTTTTTATCTTTCTTCTTCTCGACCCTTCCTTTCCCCCGGTCCCACTGCCACCTCTCTGTTTGCTTTGTGTTGGATTCAGTGTCAGGCAGTATCTCCATGTGATAAGAGATGTCTTATACCTTTATAATTATTTTATAATTATGTATTGTGAAAATAAGAGATAATCTCATTTTCCCCCAGTACCATGTAGTTTATGGTTTTAGCCCTGGGGAACTAACTGGCTTGGAGACGTGGAAAATTCTGGAAGTCCTTAAATGGAACTAATACTGGTAGCCATGTGTAAGTTGGGAAAAGAGCAGCTCCCCAAAGTTAAAGGGGCTCGGAAATTGGACTTCCTTGCTTACTGCTCATTTGTTTCACAGATAAGAACAATGAACCAAGGCTTAGGGAGAACAAATAACTCACCGAAGGGCAATGAGCAGCTGACAATCTCGGAAACAATTCTGGCTTTATGACTCCTTTACTGCACTGAACACCTAACAATCAGGAGGCGAGAACAGCACACAGCACAGGGAGGGGGCCCAGGGAGGGGTGACAGGCAGAAAGCCAGATGCCCTAGTTTTAATCGGAGGGTTGGTTAAACAATGCCAGGGCTATGCCCTCAGAAAGAGCTCAGCCCTCCTGTGCCTCATTTTCTCCTTTTGTCAAGCATACAACAGTGCTTGCCTAATGAATTACCTTGTTGCAAGGAGTAAATAGATTGCTACATGTAATGAATTTAAAGTGTCCAGCAGCCAGCTACACCTGTAATCCCAGCCCTCAGCGGGGCAGAGACAAGCATATCACTGAGTTTGAGGCCAGCATGGTCTACAACATGAATGCAGGACAGCCAAGGCTACACAGAGAAAGCCTGTCTTGAACACCTCCCCTCCAAAAAAAAAAAAGTGTCCAGCATGTAAGGATAGTACACGTTTTTGTCATTATTATGACTGAATGTTTATTAATAAATGCTTTGGCGATAAATTGTATTACTAAAAGAAGTTTGCACGTATACTAGCTACATGATGCCATCTTCAAAATAAATGAGGAGACATGATCATCCTCAGTTGACAGGGGCAAAGGCAGGTGCTTGAGAAACTCAAAAAAAACAAAACAAAACAAAAACATGGAAAACCAGCTTTGAGGCAGGAATCAGGGTTTGAACTTTCATCTGTCAGGCAGCAAACCCCAGCTTCAACAACATACTAATCAGAAAAAGAAAAAAGTTCAAAGAAAGTTCTGTGGGAGACTGAGTTAGAAACTGGTCCCCTCCCACTGAAGGGTTAAAGGAAGAAGCCACTGGTCTAGCTCCTGTTAGACTGTGTTTCCATAATTCCATTCAGCAAATATTTACTCCTGTGCCCATCCTACTGAAACACACAGAAAACAAAACCTATAACAGCTCGCTGACCTCAGACTTGAATTGTAAAAGAGTAATTGGGCAATTTAGGCAAATAACTCTGAAAGGCAAGATAAGAACAAAGGAACTGGGGTGTGGCGGGCGTGCGGAGAAGCACGGGCTGTGGTCCCGGTGTGTCTCCCAGAATGTGACACGTGGAGGGTTGGAGGACCGG
The DNA here is from genome assembly GCF_030254825.1 of Meriones unguiculatus. Taxonomy (NCBI): domain Eukaryota; kingdom Metazoa; phylum Chordata; class Mammalia; order Rodentia; family Muridae; genus Meriones; species Meriones unguiculatus. The sequence goes on along the minus strand of NC_083364.1, from coordinate 6,708,656 downwards.
GAGCAGCTGGGAACATATTAAAGCACGGCTAGACTGTACACGGAATAGTGAAAAGCGCCACTGAGGTGACGGTCCCAAAAGGAAAAGGGATGATTTCGCCAGTGCACACACATCTGCCCCACCTCTTCAAACTGGAATGACATCTGTGTAATGTAAATGAACACATTCATTTGTGTCCAAAAAAAGAAAAGTTCATTTATAAGCCTTTTCTCTTTTCTCTTTCTTGAGAATCACCTTAATTTTCAAACCATAGTTTGGCTGTACTGATCTCAAGAAAACCCATTGTGGGGGGAAACTTTCCTCATTACTTGTTATACTTATCGCTAAAAACAAGTAATAAGTAAAGTTCAAAGTGGTAAAACTTTCCATTATTCTTACAGATTAAAGTCTGTCCCAACTCTGGGCCTGCTGGGATGGCTCAGGAGTTAAATGTGTGCGCTGTTTCCCCAGAGGACTGGAATTGACTTCCCAGCACCCACACAGACATCTCACAACCTCCTGTAACTCCAGCCCCAAGCAATGGGACATCCTCTTCCATGACCACCTGCAACCAGGAGGCATTCCACCGCCCAGACATAGACACGTGAACAGACATAGAAGTTCAACAACAACAACAGCAACAACAAGATTACTAGTTCTTGTGACTGAGAGGGGCCTGAGGAGGTTTGCCATAGTTCCTCACAAAAGTGATAGGAAAAAACAAATGATAGTGTGGGGCTGAAATATATTATTCATCCATTAAGTTAAAATCCAAAAATACTTCGCTGTGCAAGAAAGACACATTAGAGCAAAAGAAGGCGCTTTTCTTCCAGCAACATAGACTTTAAGATGAGCAATTCAGGATGCGTCTCCTGCCTCAGCAGCCAGTGCTCAGGCTCTGCCAGTGTGGCTCTAGATCTGAGAGTGTGAGACTGCCCTGTGCTCACTTCCTTTAATGTCCTAGATTTCATTAAATATTTAAGCATGAATAATCCCAGCTCATTTTGTGACTGAGAAAACGGAACTTACTTGATTCGCTTCAGGACACATAGACCCGAGTTCTCTGACCCCACCTCCTGGGCTGCTGTCCAATTTTATTTTTTAAAAAAATCATTTTTTTTCACATTAATGACTTCTGTTTCCCTTTATTCAGCATTATTATGAAGTCTAATGCAGCTGACTAACTGATCTAGCTAACTCAGAGCAGTCCCTCCCTGACTAGCTCGTTAACCAGCACTTCGGGAAGCAACCAAGAACATCCTGCCTCATATAAACAGTGTGGACGCTACCCGCGTGTTTACCTACCTGGTTGATTGACATTCTGGCCCCAACACCTTCCCTCCTCATGAGTCAATCACAAGAAGTTCTCTGGCCTGACTTGGGGTGACAACGATCTAGATTCCTGCAGTGCTGACCTAGAAATCAGGGTACAATCAATCAATTGTTGTATCTAGGCTACTAAGAGAAAGATATTGAAATAGCCACTACAAATGATAACTCCAGAGAGGCATGGCACGGACTGCCACTTCCCCAGTCAAAGAAGTTACGGCTTTTCCCTTGTGAGTTGAGGGCACACCCATGTTCTGGGAATGAGGTTCCTCTTCTTGCACACACAGACTCCACCCCTGCCAGCCACTCCCCTGCCCCACCCTACCCTACACTTTTCACAATGTCCCATACTCAATGCCAAAAGCATGGATCAAGAGCAAGAGAGCCACCCCAAGTAATCCAAGTGTTATCTACAATTTTAACTTGATTTCAAAATGTAAAAGGAGGAGTTTGTGCTGCATGACTAGTTCCGAGAGATTTTATCATCTCCAGTTGCCGGAATAATAAATACAGAGGTACCCAGGTCACTGACCTCTATAAACCACCCCTGAGCAGAATCAGCTGAAGGAGAAAAGAAATGCCTATGGCTGGAGTGTTTAGAGGTGACCACCAATGGGATTTGCCCATTGCAGTGTCTTCTAGTGCCAGAATATTTAACTAATTCAGTTTAAATGCAGCTATGGTCTTCCTTGAAGACCAATAGAAACAGGCTTGAGTGTATTCCTAATATCTGAGTGCCCGGTAGTTAAAACAGGTCCGTGCCTGAAAGTTTGGGGATGTCAGTCAGAGCTGAAAGGAGAGCCATATCACCTAAGGAAGTTAGTGTGGGGATACCTCTGCTTGTGATACTTAGGGAACACCCTGGAGTCTGAGACACTGTCAAGCTGCTACTACATCAGCAACCAACAATTTACCTCAAGCAAAAATCACATGCTGCGAATATTTGCTTTATCTATCAGTTTACTTAAAAGCATGAATTAAACTGAAAATGAGTAACACTTCTCAAAATTTTTATTTGTATTTCTGACAGACTTCACTTCTAATTTCTTTATTCATGACTTCTTTCAATCCAGAGTGAAGATTTAGCCCAACTAACAGAGCTGTATTCAGTTTGCTCACACTTCATGTTTTTAAGGTGGATGCAGCATGGCTGGATAGGTAGCTCAGTGGTTAAGAGCTCCTCCAGAGGTCCTGAGTTCAATTCCTAGCACCTATGTCATGCTCACAACCACATGTAACTGTAGCCTGTGGGACCCGATGCCTTCTTCTGGTATGCAGATGTGTATATATATGTATGTATGTATGTAAAACCCCACATGCATTAAATAAATAAATAATCTTTAAAAACATTGATGTGGTTGCTTTCTGTTTTCTTTCTTTATATACACAGTATGTAATTGGAAAGATAATCCATATTATTTGAATTAATGTGCCATCAAACTGACTTAGATATGCATTAACCCAATTCATGTTTTCTTAGTAATTTTGATTCATATCTTTTAAAACAAATGAGTTTGCTTTAAGCACATTTTCTAATGAATGTGGGTTATATTTGGATGTAATGGGTTTTGAAACAGGAAGTCTTCATTTACTAAAAAATATAATCTGGGGGTGGAAAAGATGGCTCAGTGGATGAAGGCATCTGCCCCTCATGTCTGGCAAGCTGAGTTTAACCCTGGGACACACAGAGTGGAAGCAGAGAACAGACCCCTGCAAGCTGACCTCTAACCCCCTGCACATTGACCTCTGACCCCCATGTGGATGCCGTGATGCATGTACACATGTACACACAAATAAATAAGGGAATGCAACACAATTTTAAAGCACTTTTAATGAGAATAATTATTTCTTTCTTTCTTTGTTTTAGCCTTCACTCTGAGGAAAACTGAATGTAGAAAGTGCCACCCAAACCGCCCGTTCACCAACAGAAGCCTTTTTAACATATCTGCTGAGAACCACAAAAGTCATCAAGTTTACAACATTCCAACTAAGTCCAAACCTATTTTCCTAAGCATCCTCATTAAACTGCAAAAGAGCAAGGAGAGCTACTCAAAACTCTTCCAGAAAACAAAGCCTATGAAGAGTATAATTATTTAGTTCTTCCTTTAAATCTCTCTGCCAAGAATGCACGGATTAAGCATTCAGCACTTTGCCATTAAAGCTGTGTATCCCTGTAGCTACCGCTGCACACAGACCCACCTAATCACTGGGATTATCTCCCCAAGGAGGCAGATCAAAGCTTTATTTCCTCGTGGGTATCTGATAATAAAAGCTAAAGCTAAATCAAATTCTCATCACTTTTGCATCTATCCTTAAGCTACTGGTTCAAGAGTAATCAGAATATGTAAGGAATAAGGTCAGTGAGAAGAAAGGCAAAAATGAAAACGCCCATTAAATTCCCTATCAACTGTTAAAACTGACAGAGGAATAACGAGAGCACATCCAAGACATCGCTTGACAGTGTTCAGAATGTATTCACATTTAAATAAGGAGCGTGATAAAAAGTGAGTGAACATTAAACAACATCAAAATATTTGCTTTTACAAGCTGCAGCCAGCTCAGGTACTGCTTTGCGATTCTCTGTGAATTACGATGAAACTTTGGAGTCCCCACTGTTAATTTTGCAGAGTTCATTGTAAACTAGATAATGCAATGTTTTTAGTTGTAGTCAAAATTAGGAAAGTGATCTGCCAAACTGAAGAATTTGGAATTTTATCAATTGTAAATTGCTTATTTATTGTAAATATTAGGAAAATGCTCAAGTCAACATGTAACCCGGGTGTGGAGTGGAAGTGTGTCCACATTTGTCTTTGCCCCCTGGATGCTGTGTCTTCCTGTTGCTTGGACTGATGCCCGAGAAATCCAAGGAGTGCCTTTCTGCTGCAAACATCTGATAGACCCACCAAGGAAAACAGGAGTCTCTCCGCACTTAGCCATAGGGTAAACACTGAGCCACATCTGATGAACCAGCCTTCTGTTCTATGTTAGGAAATGGATTAGTTTTGAATTGTTTCAATTCCCTTACTCAAAATTCCTATATCACCAGCATTTGCGAGCAACAGCAAAAACTTACCAATATTGAAGACAGACATATTCCAGGAAGAAACTTCTGGAAACAGAATTATTTCCTCTGGGTATGTTTAAAGACTTCGAATCTTCAGAAGACTTATCTCAGCATAGACTAAACAGTAAAACTTAGGCGGAAACAGTTTGATATTTAAAAAAGGTTCTGCTCAAACCTTGGAGACTTCAGAGCCAACACTTATAAAATTATGAGAGCTTATGAAAAAGTAGAAGTTCCTCATGACTTTGGTGATCTATTAATCAGAATTAATCAAGAGACAGCAAAAAGCCTTCAGTGTAAAACCATTGTACGTGAAAATAATATTTTGTAGCTATATTACAATTTTCCTTTACAAGCATGTGGTTATGGTAGTTAATAACATGGGAATAGTTAAAAAACTCACACAGTTGTATCTTTTCTGCAGTATAATAATACAGTACAGACATTTCATATATTCAAGTGCTTAATGTGAGGGTATTTAGATTTCTATGATATTAGTCAGCTCATTATTGAATCAATTTAAATGCACATCCAATAATATTATTGTAGAATATTTTGTATATCTCTTTTCATGTTAATGAGGCACATACACAAATTGTTTCCTTCATAAACTTTCTGAGAGAAAGAAATTTTTCATTCTCACAAAACAAATCTACTTGCTATAAATTGCAACTTCCCATTGAGGACAATGAAAAGAGAAATTTAATCAATCTGTGGCATTACTAAACTCTTGCAACACACACACACACATACACACAACCACTTTGTGGATCATGAGCTCTCAAATTACAAGATACATACTCTACCACCATGAGGTGCTCCCTCAGTGATTCTCCTTGTCGTGTGAGGCCACAAGCAATATCAGCCTGAGGGCTGCATCTCTTTGACTTAGAGTCAAGCCTGTGATTGGACTGAACTCTGGGACTCTCAATCATTCCATATTTTTAGTGCATAGAAAAGAGAGGACACATTTCCCTCTAGGGTTTGATCTATATTTTATTTGTCAGCTTGTGAGGGCCAAGTTACTAGAAAATAGGCCTGAGAAAGAGATAGACCCTTGACGTTGGGTTAGGGTTGGTGAAGGAAGTTGATGCTGGAAATCCTGACTTCTGATGTGTGCAGGAGCCCAGGTCAGTAAGAAGGCACAGAAGCCCAAGTGATCTTTTATGTTGGTAATTTGTACCCTCCCCTCTTTTAAATTCCTACCTTTTCATTCAGGTTTCAGAGGGGAAACAGTAAACTCAGAAAACGGTGGTGTTCGTATTAGTTTCTCCAAGAGAAAGAAAGAAACAGATCTTCACACCTCCACGATCGCACTGCCTAACAGTGAAGCCTTCAGCTATTGAAATCACGTGAAAGTCGGAATTCAATTCATGTCAAATGCTGCTGGTAACTCCATCCATGGGATGGACTCTGACTGGCAGCTCCCCCTTACTGAACATTTGCACCGTCCTAGGCTTGGGGCCATGAGTTTTTTCTCTCCACGACTTCATTTCATAGTTCAAGTCTATAGTGGGATGTGCACAGTTTCTTCTTGCAGTTGAATGTCAAAAGGGTTTTGGCGATGCTCTCCAGACAGTACTTCTAACAGTCAAGAGCAATCGTTGAACCCTGGGTTTGCATTTGTACCACTGGGCTTTGCACTCTCTGAAAGAAGTCACAGGGCTCCCTGCAACACATGGGACACAAAATGACATTCAATGTAGATTTTCCCGTGGCCATCTTCTAATTATTTCCTTCCAGAATTAAATACACTACACATATCCACATGGGCTGAGCTTTCTGTCTTCATATCATTATTGTTTAGGCATGTTTGGTTTATGTCTCTTCAGAGTTATGCTATAATTCCCTGTGGTGTTTTGTTTTGTTTTAAATCATCTGCTGTATCTACTTTTATGTTATTCACAGAAATGCGTCCAGGCCACTCTTCACATTGCCTTTTCCTATTTTCCAAATCAGCTCACCTTTGAGTATGTCCTTATAACTGTGTCATTAGCAATAACAATGATTGATCTGTCCTGCTTTCAGCCTTTGGCCATCTGTGCAAGCAAAACTTTCAGCCCAGACATTTTAAACATTAAACCTACACTGGAACTCTGTTCAATAGATCTTTCACAAATCCCGAGCCCCCAGCCCCAGAGAGTAAGAAAAGTCAGGCCGTGAGCAGGAAGTAATGGAGACAAGGCAGTTTCTAAGCGGAGACTCAGACTCAAAGCTGGTTTATTGTTGTCATGACTACGAGTTCCTCATGCCTAAAGTCACCGGTTTCTGAAAAGAATGATGCAGTGTCTAGCCTTACAGCTGGACATATAAACCAAATTAGTCTGCCATGCCGGTACCTGCTTTGTGGTTATTAGTGAAGAGGGCCATAGATCACACAGTCACTCAAGCGGCAGCGAAACTGCACACATGGTTTTCTCAGATCTCTAACTCTCTCTCTCTCTCTCTCTCTCTTTCTCTCTCTCTCTCTTTTTGCAGCTCTCAGGAATAATAAGTTGAAATCTTGGGGGTGGGGGGTGGGTTTCAAAGCAATTTTGACAGAGACTTCAAATTCTTGAATTAAAGATAAACCAGAAAACAATTTATAGTCCTTTTATTAGTTATGCTACCAGTGTTTAAGTTAGAGAGAAAGGGATTTTTGCAAATTCTCTACAAAACTTTATTGATTTGTGAAAGAAATGATATTTTTAAGTTAAATGAAGAGACTAGAAGCCTGCCTTGCCTGCTCCAGATGTGAAATGAGGGTCTTGAGAAGGACTCAATTCCTTGCTTTCCAAGTGATTAATTGAATGACCTAGGGGAAGTAATTTACCCAGCCACGTAAAAAGAAAATACTCATTTACTCAGCAGCACAAGCCTGAGTGGAATCCACACCTGCACCGACTTCACTGCCTCCTCACAAGTGCTGCTCTGTGCAACCAGACCCCCCCATCCTCCCATCCCTTCTCACCCTCACCTGCTGCTTTAAACTCCACAAGTCTTATCAAACACATAAATGTTTCAGCTCTCTCATTTTCCTTCTCCCATGCCGTTCTCCTATGTTTGCAGCATGTGCTGGAAAAGTTCAAAACTGTGATGTCATTCACTCTGTCCACATCTCATGACCACAGCTATTGTTGCTCTTTCTGGGGGTGCTTGGAGTTTTCATGCTGTCCACATCACTGTCCAGCGCCTGCTTCTGTGCTGCCTGACTTGGACGTGTCCTCACCATCGGGCGTCTGTCATATAAAAAGAGCATAGCTCTGCCTTCCTCATCAATAATCAGCTTTAATCGTGTCTCTTCATTTAACAGGCTTTGTGTAGGCGGCCTATGTTGGAAGGAACACATCTGAGGCGCAGCTTCACCCCTTTGCTCACACAGCCCTTTCCCTCCTGTCAGGTGCTGTCCCTTCAGGGAGCAAAGGCAGTTAGACAGAGGCAAGTCCTTTTTCAGAGGGATGCAGGAAATTAGGGAAATGGGCAGGGCTGACCACAGTTCAGGGTCATCCTGTGTTGATAATGGATTTTACGTGTTCATTTCGCACCCTTTCCAGATAACATGCGTAGTTTTAAGGAAACATTCAGCTTGTTCCAAAGGAGTGAACTTAGACATCCACAGTACTCAGTGGCAGAGTCACTTGGAGCCTTTCGAGGTGGCTTTTAAGAAACTGGATTAGGTTAAGTACGGGAGTACCTGAATCCAGATGAGGTAGAATTATTTGCTACCAAGAAGCTGCAAGGTAAAATACAATTTCACTGGTCAATTGCATGAATTCAGTAGAAAACAGTGTTCAGAGTCTATCTCCCGGCCCACTCTGTAAAGTCTCTCAAATGCTAAATTCCCGCTCTGGGCCAATGGATATAGGAAAAGGCACCAGAGCCTTTGAAAATGCTTATATAATGTTGAATGTGTAGTCTATCAAGGATATTTTGCTAGATTTCTTTTTGTATTTAAAACTTCCTAATAAGATAAACAATGACCCATCTGATTTAGATTTATGTTTTTCCCCCAAGGATAAGAAACAAGTTTAATTTAAAGGAAGCGCTCAGTGTGCCTGCAGGCCCCTGCAGCTCGGCTTCCGATCGCCTGGCAGAGTGTTACCAGGTTCTGGAGCCCCTGAGAATGTGTTTGCTTCTGCAGCTTTCCACACAAAGAGGATATTTTGAAAAGTGTTCATAAAAATTCAAACTTAGGGCACCAGACTTAGATTTCTAAATATGTACGGGAGATATAAAAACATTTACATGGTATAAAAATACAATTTATTTGAAAGTAATTTTTGACTAGTTGGTCATTTACTGAACATAATGGTAGGGGGCAAACTTCCTCACAATGGAAAAGATTTACAGAGAATGATTTTTCCAAATGATGTGTTACTTCTATATAACATTATTATTTCTGTGTGTTTAGACATGCCTATAGACACAATAGTAAGGATAGCATATTTGTAACTATTAGAGAATGATTCAGTCTCTACTGTCATTTGCAGAAAGCAAAGAGTCAGTGATCTGAAAACAATCCTGAGTAAATAAAATCAAAGACGCTACATGGTAAGCTCTGTCACTGTATTACCGTGCTGTATCACCAAGCAGCTGATTGATGGATACTCGGGGGGGCCTCATTCCCGGGTTTCGCGGTCTCTAGCTGTCTTCCTCACATTGGTTTTCTCCTTACAGGAATTACCTTTCAACCCAGTATACCTCCCAGAGGGGCATTTGGAGGGTCAAAAAACCAAAAATGAATGGATGGGAGGTCAACAGGAGGACTGATGGAGACGACCCGGATTGGGAACTCTCCTTCACTTCCTGAATGCTGATTTCAGGTCAGCTCACCTAAGACAAGAAACGAGCGGATTTTTAAAAATGCATTATGGCTTAAGTGGGAATTCTGCTGAATAAAATTTTGCTTATTATACCACCATCGTTACCGTCAACATGACATATATGCCAGTGTCTTCTGAGGCTTCCGGGTCTCCTGGGTTGGGCAAGCATGGAGTGGTGATTCTGTGGGTCTCTTCTGCCCCCTAAATCATTAGGACCACAATTCTTCAGGAAGAATAGGAATAGATGGTGAATACGTTACATTTACAAACTTCCATCCCCTACTTGCCCACACGGCCCCTGGACCTTCCAGTTGCGATGGTTTCCGTCTGTTAAGTATAGCATCAGATGTCTGGTAACCTATTTCTAGTCTTCTTCGGCACTTGTGGAATACATACCAGGCACTGTCACTTCCCTAGTGACTCACATGCCTCAAACCACTTCTTTCTTCCTGTCAGTCAAATTTCCGTTCTTAGGCTGAGCTTCCTTGGCTGGGCCTCTGCACACCTGTCCTGTCTTCAAACTTCAAGCTCTTGGCAGGAGATGAAACTTTAGCCGCTTCCTTGGGCCACCCAGTTGGCCTCCAGCTGCACACCAGTGCTATTCTAGTCAAATGACAAGACTCTAAAGGCCCCTGGTTAGACAGAACACCCCTCAGCAGCGAGGGCTCTCCTGGCTTCTGTTCCTACCTAGACAAAGCCCAGCATTTATCTTTCTCATCTCACCCCACCAGCCTTGAGATACTTGGTATAAACCTAAACTGCAGGGCGTGCTATTCACACTTCAGTGGGAGAGACTACCATGGCAGAGGATTAGCTGCCTAAGTGAATAGAAAGAAGGTGAGAATTAAAAGTGCAAAACACTGAGCCTTCCCTGTGAGACTCTGTTCAGAATCCTCCATGTAAACCAGTCTTCTCTCTGTCTGCTTCTTAATCCCAAACTGAGACTTTTTGCCCAAATTTTGAACTAGGCTGATTTTTGGAAAAGAAAATAAACGGAGCTCTCTCTGCCCATCTCAAAGGATTGGTTGTATACGGACTGATCAGCTGTGTGAGAATGAGGAGGCCCCATGGAGTCTCTGAGACTTGTGCCCACAAAGTCAGGAGAGGGAAAAAGGAAACTGCAGTGGTGTCAGGTAAGGTTCTCCCGGCGCAGCAGGCGCCGCGCTAAAGCCAGGGCCATGTCAGCTCCTGGGAGATACATCGCGTTGTCTCACAGAGCTGCTGATTTCGACATGACTAACTTTCTGAGCAGTCATTGGCAAGAGCTGACACCTGTTCGGGGCAGGAGCATTTGCGGCAGTAGGTGTGTAGACTGGGGTCAAAGGACGACTTGCGTCAGTTCTTTCCTCTACCCCATGGTTTCTGGGGATCAAACTCATCACTGGCAACAAGTCCACTTACATACCTAACCATCTCCCTGGCCCCCATTTTTCAGTATTTAAAGATTTACAGAGTTATCATACTGTTAGGTAAGTAAACTGCGTGACAGCCTCTGTTTGCAGTATGATTGTTCCTACTATGGAGAAACAAAGCACACATTTTCCAAAATTAGCAGCCTTACTATTTTTTAAAAAATCACTTTCCTTCCTGATGGTAGCTCTCCCTTCTCTTCTTCCGGTCCCACCCTCCTTCTTTCTTCCCCCTAGTCCTCAAAAAAAAAGGGACCTTACCCCCTTACCAGTCCATACCACCACACTGAGTCACATCAGGACTAACCGCATCCTCTTCCCTGGTGGCCTGACAAGGCAGCCCCGCCAGGGGGAACTGATCCTAAAGCATGCAGCAGAGTCCATGTCAGAGACAGTGTCCCCTGACTACACTTTCTAGGGGACCCACATGAAGACCAAGCTGCCCTCCAGCTAATTATGTGTAGGGGGCCTAGGTGGAGCTTGGCTGTGAGTTTCAGCATCTGTTTCAGTGTGCAGCTGGGTGGAGCTTCTCAAAGAAAAGCTGCACTACCGTCCAGGATTCTTACAGAGATGTAGACATGAGGACTTTGAACCCAGTTGGAGCACTTTGGAGTTTCAGAGGTTTTATAGGAGTGAATTTGATGCTCCTTAGATAAATATGATGATTATTACCTTTAGTTCACACATGAGAAAGTAATACATGTTTAGTTGAGTTGCCAGAGATCACAAGACATCTCAGCAAAATGTGAGACTGGAAAAGGGTACCTGCACGATCTTAACGTGGAGCCGGTCTTTCTGCCGTGGTCTTTATGCTTCCCTGTCCTTCCACATGGTCCCTCCAGGAGAGTGGGCACTGAGTCAAGTCAGCGGGTCAGTGCCTGAAATTCAAACTAGCTAATTTATATTATTTGTCCAACTTTTTCTTATAAAGTACGATTACATTGCTACCCATTCATTCACTGGTATTTAAAAATAAACTTTAGTGCTGAGATCAGTTTATAACTTTAGAACCAGTTGTCTTTATTCATGTAGTTAGCTGTGTTAAGCAGGAACAATATAGCTGTATTTAAGACTTTTTTATGTTGCCTTTCATGCCAGTACTTCTGCTCTCTAGGGACAAAGTTGTGGGGGGGGTTGTATAGTTTCAATTTGCTCTGCTGAGCTCGAGATTGTCTGTGTCCTGCTGGTGTCTCAGCAGGGTCCTACCGTTCCTGTCACTTCTGGACAGTCAACTGCTGTAAGTTAGCGTCACATTTTCTAGTCAGTAGTGTAGGTTATTCAGGCCCAGAAAGATCACACAAACCAGAGCACCCAAGGATATTTACTTGTCGCTCCCTTCTTTCTGTCCAAGATCCTCTGGAGAGAGGAAGAAGGTGGGAAGTGAAAGGAATCCCTGCTTTGCTGGCAGCTGGTTCCACTTTCTGGGAGGACAGATATGAAAAGCTGAGACACAACTGTGCTAGATTCTATGAGGACGGTCACTCCAGGTGCTCGTGTCAGGTAGCACAAGCTCCATTATGCGACAGTGACAAGTAGCTCCCGAAATCTCTCATTCGAAATGACACACAATCTTCGTTTGCCTCTGGGGTCATCAAGTAGACTGTGCCAGTGGCACTCCTAGACTTGCTGATAAAATGACAGAGAACATTGCTTCTAAGAGAAGTGTCAGAGGCAAGAACAGAGAGCACACTGGCTCTCGCACAGTCACCGACAGGCGCCTCCTTACCTTCCTCTGGCCACAGAGTTCCTCAGGACAAAGGAGTCTAAAGAGCCTCCAGAGAGAACACAAAGCATTATCCCCAGTCTGCCTGGGTTCCCACCGAGGAGCGCATCCTCTTCGGCAAGACAGCCTCATTGTCCTGCTGCTTCAGGCACCCGGTGCCCCCATTCCCCACAGACTGTCACTTGGGAGCCTTTTCCTACTGCAGCAAGTATCTCCAGACCCTGCCACACCCATTCCACCATGCTCCTCCATTACCCACAACTGAATTTTCCTTGAGTTCAGTTGCCTGCAGTCAGCTGTGGTCGGAAAATATCAGTGGAAAATCCCACATTTTGAAACAGGGAGGCACATTCACATAACACTTATTAGAGTGTATTGTTGCAGCTTATCTGTTCTATTGCAGATAGCTTTTAGTACACTTAAATTGTAAATTAAACTGCATCGCAGGTATGGGGGCGGGGCAAAATACATGGAATCTGGTGCTATCTGAACTTCCAGGCACCTGGGGTTATGGAACCCATCTCCTGCAGAAAATATGGGCCACGGTACACTGCTGAAGGTTCAGGTACCTGTGGACAGCCCTTTCGAGAATGACTTCAAATCCTCTTATCCAATGACACAGCAACTTTCTCAGCTCATTCCAATAGAAACAGTGACACAACAGATCGAAATTTTGGGAGTTACATATTGAGGTTCTTGGTTTTCCTGCACTGTAATCCATAATACTTCAACCACCCTCTCCAAAATTAACCTCACCAAACTTCTCACTACTTCCTCTGGAATTTTGCATCATTAAAGCACTGGGAAAAGGTAGGAAAATGGCTCAGATGGTAAAAATTACAGAAATCGCGTGGGAGCTGCATAGAAAGCCAGATGCAGTGACAGGAATATGTAATCTTGACACTCCTTTGGGGAGATAAGAGACAGAGGTGGGAGGATTGCCTACAAGCAAACCCCAGAAAGATGAGGCTTCAATCCCAAAAGTTGTCTTCTGACCTTTAGACATGTCTGTTACTCTCTCCCTGTCTCTCCCTCTCTTTAATAACAAGAACAAGGAAGAAGGAAAAGGAGGAGAAGTGGGAGAAGAGACAGAGGGGAAGGCAAAGAAGGAGGAGGTAGAGGGGGAAATTTGTGAAAGAATTAGAATGGGTTTTACGTTTAAAAGTCAGGAAACTGGTTCTCAGCTGTTTTCTTCCTATTGTAGCATCTCTCTGCTCTTCACTTTGGCATCTGGTGTCTATTTTATCTGGACTCCTCTGTCAAATTTCTTAAAACCACAGTTCATCCTACGCTCATATCTTTATCTCTGTGGCTCCAAGCAATTATTGCTGGTCCTATTTGAATTACATTTCTCTTCTCTGTTTCTGAAGATTCTCGCGGCAGCCATCTGGCCAGTACGGTTGGCACTTATCCAGACCAGGTAGATCATGGCTGATCATGACTGCTCTGTTCTCAGACCTAGGTTTATCACATGAACTGTCCCAAACTACTGAGGGCTCTTCCTTGCTTTAAAGGAAGTGAAACGTATTTCTCCTCCTCAGAATTCTAAAGAGAAAAAAGACTCACCATTTCACATGTGAAGACAGCATGAGAGGAGCAGTCAAACGCTTCCATGCCACAGGAAGGGCTACTTATTGTGTCCAAGCTCTGCATTCACTCATTGAGCTACGTGGTGAGACTACCACTCTTTACAAGCTAATGATCACACCGCCTATGGTGTGACTGAGCTCTAAGTGTGTCAGTCTGTTACAGCTCCTATGCCGAATCCCAGTCTATGAGACCTAGAATGTTCCAGAACCAAGTGGACTAAAATGTCTCCCCCCTTTTCTGCCATCTTCACCAGCCCAGAGATGCCTGAGGTAGGCCTTTTGCCATCTGTGAGGCTGGAAAGGTAAGGCAGATTGGATTTGGTCTAGAGGAGTAGGTGCTGGGTTCTATGATTTAAATCCGAGGCAGGAGCAACCGTGTCGGGGCGTTTTCGTCACTCTCTGCAGTCATGCCACCTGTCCTAGCAGCTGTTACCACTTATTCTTGTGTAGAACCCCGGAAGGTAAGAGGTCTGAGTGAGCTGTCCAGGAAACACAGGACACGAAGAATCTGACCAACTAGACCTGAAGAGAAAGCTTGGTTTTCAAAGTGTGAAGCAAGAGAATATGGAGGTGGATCTCATACAGTGTGTAGAGAAAACTCATCTGCACCATAGAAAATAAAAGTCATGCACCCAGAAAGGGGGTGGGGGAGGTCCTTATTGCTAGGGTTTAAGCTGCTCTTCCCCCATTCTCTGCCTATGCACCCTGAATTTGGGTCACAAGAACCAATAATCTACTCCTATTTGTTCACATTAATTCGAGCTAGACCTTGACACCAGCAACAAACAGGGAAAAAAATGATCAAAGCCTTGACTGTTCTTCAGACTTCCTACCTTTCTGGTCTGCCTACCATCTCAGCAGCTCCTTCCACGACCCGGCTCCCTGAAATCTAATAAGAAAGTTGTTTAGAGCTAAATTACGCTGCAAGAATATTGCTCAGCCTCGCCAGACACGTGCCTACTGACATTTCCTAACAGAGAAGTAGATGTATGTACTCAGGGAACGGAAGCAGACACACAGGGAGACAAAGCTGTCAGCCCACCACTGTGGCCCTCACCCCAGGAAGCAGCATTTGCCTCCCATTTTTCTTCCCTCTGTCATATTTCATTTCTTGGGGGAAAGTTTTTTGAATATACAAAAAAAATTTCTTAATGATTCATGTCAACTCTTGAAAAAAAGCTAAGAGAGGAAGAACTCTGAATGTAAAGAAAGAAAGGTTTCTGTGGGTCTTTCTTTACTGCAAAATAGTATTTGAGGATCCATTCAGAATGCTTCTATTTTCTTAACACTGCAGGTCCCAGGATAGAATCACAAAGTTGTCAGCTTGTGAAGGAAGTGAGAAATTTCAAGTGTTCTTAGCACTTTGGAGTGTGTCACACTAAAAACCTACAAAGGTTACATAGCACGGTTGTCTCACTGATTATGAGGGTTGGAAAAAATATGTAAGACACAGAAACACAACCCAATGAAACACAGAATATGGCAATGAACGACTGTGATGAGGGGAAAAAACTTTAAGGGATATAAAACTGACTTTTAAATAGATATTTATTTGGGAGAGATAGGAAGAAAACGAATTTCTGTAGTTCTGTTTTTATATTGTTAAAGAATATGCTACATACGAAGTATATCATAAGGCAAAAGCCACAACACAATGCTTTTGCAAGAGCTTCCTGAACACAGCAGAGTTGTGTGAAAAGCATCACCTAGGAGTTCTCCATGTTTTCACTCCCTTTGCACCAAGAGCAGTAAGTGATGTTCATATAACACACATTCAACTGGGTGTGTCCCCAACCCACTTCCTTCCTTCCTTCCTTCCTTCCTTCCTTCCTTCCTTCCTTCCTTCCTTCCTTCCTTCCTTCCTTCCTTTCTCTCTTTCTCTCTCTCTCTCTCTCTCTCTCTCTCTTTCTAACTTTCTTTCTTTCTTTCTTTCTTTCTTTCTCTCTCTCTCTCTCTCTCTTTCTTTCTAACTTTCTTTCTTTCTTTTTTCCTTTTTTCATTTTGTTTTTTGAGACTGGGTTTCTCTGTGTAGTTTGACTGTCCTGTAAGTCACTTTTTAGCCCAGACTGTCTTCTAACTCACAAGGATCCACCTGCCTCTGCCTCCCTGAGTGCTGGATTAAAGCGTAGCCTGGCCTAGTGTTGTTTCTTTTAAGAATCTGAATTATGTGTTTCATTGTTCTGGCTACACCAAGTAAACTGTTTAAAGGGAACTGAATTTGAAAATTGCACCATTTTACAATTGTGTTTCCCATGTAAATGTTGCCATACTAGAAAAGAATGAAAAAGAATGCTTACTCTATTCAACCCCGTGCGAACCTGCGTACAGTAAGTCCGCCCACTTACTGCTGCTCTCCACACTGCCTCCATGGCTATTTCATCATGCAGCTTTTTTAGAGGTGACAGCAGTCAGGAATGAACCTGCTACACTTTCCTCTCTACTGTGGACCAAAAGGGTCTCAGCCAACGTCATGAGCTCAAATTCATTTGTAAGAAAGCATGCCAATTCTAAGTCGTGTATTTTGCAAACAACAATGGTAATTCTTGTAATTCCTTCTTTGAAAGAAATGCAGTCTTCCTGTCTGTCAGAGCAGCGGACTAACCTAACTCAGCACCACTCTCTGGGAATAGTGAGTATGAGTATGGACCTGGCCACTGGCCACCTTCCTGGCCAGTGTTTCATAAAATTTGCTTTAATTAGACAGTTGTGGATTTGGTGTCTCTCCTAACAATTTCCAGGTTTAGCATTGATACAAAGGAGACAAGAACTCATGTAAAACCATGTGAAAAGGTACCACTTAGAAGCATTCCAGGAAAGCCAGACTCCAGCTAAATTAAAGGGAGAGGGTAAGAATGTTAGAAGATTCTGACTGAGTTTCCAAGTGAAAACAGCCAAACATTAAACATATTAAATATTCACCAGATATTATTAAAATTAGAGTGTGGGGGGTGTTTTATAGCCTACATAGGTGGAGTGTGGCCAGACTGGTAGCCACAATTCAAGCTTGCTTTTATGTCTTTCTCACCAAAAACAGAAACTAAATGAGGGTCCTAATCCAACTTAACTTCTTTTCTTTACCAGGAAGCTGTATTAATTGGGTTTTTTTGAACCCTATTAAGTAGAGAATAATTTGCCATAACCCTTCTACACACTGGTTGCTTCCAAAGCCTTCACTTGCAGGAAACACCACAACCAACAGGCCCGTCTCTACCCAGAATGCAGCCCGTCTGACCAACAAGACAGGGTCCAGCTGCAAGCGGCAGAGATTGTCAATGAGACATCGGGAACGAAGGGATTTGAACCCCCAGCCCTGGCTGGTCTGACTGCCAGTGGGCAGACACTCTGCTGTGGAAGAGCTCCATGTAGCAGCTTGGAGAAGGAGGGTTTGGCCTGATGGTGCCAGAGGTAAAGTCTCCTGCCGTCAGGGCTGACTTGAATTCAGTCCCCAGGACCCACAAGGAGGAAGGGAAGAACCAGATGCTGAAGGCTGCTCTCTGGTCTCCACTCACAGGCACAGTCGCCATGGCCCCTAACCAATCCAACCAGACACATAAATAAATGCAATAGTTTTTTCAAGTGTAGGGAAGAAAAAAAAAAACTACTGACAGCTTCCCTCCAAGGTGATGTTTCCACAGACACGGCCTAAAGCATTCAGAAGGAAGGGAAGAGCAAGTTCTTCCCTCCTTGCGGCAGGCAGCGAAGAACTGTGCTGGAGATTTTTAACATCACATAGTTTTCTGAAAGTAGCCATTTTCTGAAAGTAGCACCGATCAAAATTATCCTGAAAAATGAATGTTTCAAAGCGGGCCCAGTGTTATCAAACAGGGCTCATGTTAAGATGGTAACTTAAAATGTTCTGATTTAAAGAATGATTATTATGAGCCAGGCCCGGTGGCACAGGGCCAGAATCCCAGCACTCAGGGAGGCAGAGGCAGGGGAATCTGTGAGTTCAAGGTCAGCCTGATCTACAAAGTGAATTAGGACAGCCAGGGCTACCCAGAGAAACCCTATCCCGAAAAACGAAAAACCAAAACCCAAAACACCAAAACAACAACAAATGATTATTATGCTGCACATACAAAATGGAGAGAAGAGTCTACTCCATTCTCTTGGGGCCTGTAACACATCAGGCGCCGGGCCACGCTCGCTGCGGAAGTAGCTTGTTAACCCTGCCATGAATTTCACGAGCAGCTGGGACTCTGCCTTGGCTGCGTTTGCTTAGACTTGGTCTTAAACGTGTTCTCCAACACCAAGCACCCAGCAGACTATGGAGCACACTCTTCCTTGGGATTCCAAACCCTGTGATCATCATGCAATACCTAATATGATTTGCATGTTACATGTTAATAAAACAAATATATTTGCACGCTGAACTTAAAACAAATTTTTTTTTATTGTGTACGTGTGTTTTAGTGTGTCATGGTGTACATGTGGAGATCAGAGGACAATGTGTAGGAGTTAGTTCTCCTCTACTCTGTGAGTTCTAGGGATCACATCTGGGGGTGCCAGGAATGGCAGCACACACGCTTTGCTAAGGGCCATCTTGCCACCCCACATGCTAATGTTTTTAGGTTCCTATAAAAAATACTGAGGATTTTGCCATTTCTTTTTCCTTCACATGTGCCCAAGCACACTTGTCGAGGCTCTCAAAGCTCACTCCCCAGAAGATGGCAAGGGACTGTTCCTGAACAGAGGACAATACCCTCACTCACCCACTGCACAGATCTGTTAAAGAACATTGGCTCTAGAAGCCAGGTGTGATGGCACACGTCTGTCATCCCAGCACTCAGGAAGCAGAGGCAGGAGGATCTCTATGAGTTTGAGTCCAGCCTGGCCTACAAAGAGGGTCAAAAAATAAAAAAGAAAAGAAAAGAAAGAAAGAAAGAAAGAAAGAAAGAAAGAAAGAAAGAAAGAAAGAAAGAAGCATTACTTTTCACGCCTCCAGAAAGAATGGGGTTCAAACTTGTATTCAGTAAACATGTGATACACATTTTTACACTTTTGTGAGTATACTTTCCCCACCCACAATGTACCTATGAATAGTTTAAGGAAGAAACCACAAACACATATTTAATTTATTATCACAGTGTAGTGAGAATTTGGAGGGGAAATGAGTAGACTGGACTAGCATCCCTGCAACGCTCAGAGGCCTGGGCCTTGTATTTCTCCATTTCAGTCAGCTTGGAAGCAGGTGTCTGAATGCTTGCAGGGTAGTTAGAGCAGGGGAGTACAGTAATCCTGTTTTATCTATATCTTTGTTCATTAAAAAATTTCACTAGTTTCAAGTTATCTTCATTTTAATTTTAATGAATACTTCATATTTTAGAAAAACATGAAAATTTTCTTTTTACATCCTAGTTCATTTAATGCCACTTGTGCTAATCTATTCAAATTATATACACTATGAAAATAACCACATTTTATTTAATTTAAATCATGATTAAGATACAGACAGTTTAATTACGAAAGAACATAAATCAGAACAAATCATATGACTGATGACTCTACTGAAATGAGGAACAAATGAATTTCATAATGTATACATTATGTATGTATATAATTTATACATTATATTTGCTGTCATTTTCTTATTTCAGAGTTTTAGTCTATCTACCAAACCCACAGAGAGCCTACAGAGTAGTAGTGAAATTCATTTTTCCTACTTTAGTCAAATGTAATCCATAGCTGAATCTATCTTAAAATTATTGTAGTTATAAAATTATGCATTGTACTTTACAGCTTTTAACTTTGGCTTTTGTGTAGTGGGTAAGTATTTAAACGTCTAGTAAACAATATTTCACTATGCAACATCGTATCTCATTTTTGCCGAGCCATAGCATGATAGCCTAATGAGCTGGAGTTCCCCCGTAAGTGTGAGTGGACTTCCATTCTTTCCAGGTAGGCACAGCATACGCTTAAAAGGTAGGAGCAAGTGGGTGGCAGACAGAAGCCAGTTTTCAGCCATTCTTACTTAGTTTACTAGCGCTGCTGTAACAAAACACCAGAGACTGAGTAGAGTAGGTGAAACAACAGAAGTGTACTTTGCCACGCTGCTGGAGGTGGGCAGCTTGAGATCAGGTTGTCAGCATGGATGGCTTCTTTGAGAGCTTCGAGGACAGCATTGATCTAGTGCCTATCCTGTTCTCTTTTTCCGTACCCGGGACATCTTTCTTTTTGTCTTTCTATATTGTTCTTCAGAGTGTGTGAATGTGCATGTGTGTGTGTGTGTGTGTGTGTGTGTGTGTGTGTGTGTGCAAATTTCCTCTTTTGCCTGGCTTAGGCTCAGTTGAATTATTAGAGCCCACCCTCATGACCTCACTGCCATTTAGTTATCTCAGCAAAGACTATCTGCAGACCCACCCACATTCTGAGATAATGATGCTCTACCTCATGAGGTGTGAGCTGTGCACAGTTCCCTGTCCACAACGTCCCCGCTCAGTTGGGACGGGATTTGACTTCGGCCTTTCTCCTGCTGCTTTCAACTTTGTTAGGCATAAATACTTGGGCTTTATGAAACAGTGTGTCACTTATTTTTTTTGTTGCTATGAACACAAATAATCCTGTAGTAGGATCACTTTCCTAGACTCGATTTTGACTGTCTTTTAAAAAAAAAATTAACCAAGTTTTGCATAAATAGATGCGACAACATTCTCCCCAAACTACAAGTAAAGTAGTTCTCCTCAACTTTGTGAAGATTAAGCAATGTTCCTTTTTCTTTTTAATGCAATTACTCTTCAAGGTAATAAACATGACTCATTCTTCTCCGGTTCTTAATCTACTTTTATGTATCTGCATAATACGTAGTTGATGAACTTTAATCAAATCTGAAGCAGGGGTCCCCCGGAGGCCGTTTTCAAGCTGCTTTTGCTGCAAACCTCAGTGAGGCAAGTTTGGTTAGCTCAGCACACAACGCCTTTCCCTAGAAATGCACGGGCTGATGAGAAGCGTGTCTGTGCTGGCCGGGCGTAATGGCCTGGCCTCAGACACTGGTTGTTAGAGCAAACTACAGAGCCAAGACCTAACTGCCAATGATTCCATGGTGTAACGTAACTTAATTGAATAAGCTCTTGGCTTGGAAAACGTAAATAGGAAACGAGGCAACAAGAACAAACACGCCTGTAAGTCAGCCATCTAGCCCTACTCTGGACAAGTCTCGGGAGATCATAGCAGAGCCTGCACTGATCCGCTCCTGAAGAAATGTTCAAACCCAGCAACCAGTAAACAGCCAAGCGATTGATCAGTTTGACTCAAGCCCCAAAGATGACACAATTCCGTTTGCAAAGAAATGTCGACACAGAGGAATTTTGCAGAGTTCTCCTTTCCCTGAGAACCTCCTCCAGGGTACTGGTTCTCAACCTGTGGGTCGTGACCCCCTGGGAGTGGAACAATTCCTCACAGGAGTCACATATCAGATACCCTGCTGGGGTCAGCACAGCACGAGGTGCTGTGTTACAGGACTGCAGCATCAGGAATGTCGGGGAGCACTGCATCCTCCATGCTTCTCTCTCGCCTTTTCTTTCTTTGCCCAAGGTCTCGCCATGTAGCTCTGGTAGTCTGGGTCTTGCTGTGTAGACCATGCTAGCCGTAAACTCAGATCTCTGTCTGCCTCTGCCTCCTGAGTACTGGGATTAAGGAAGTGCTATAAATACTATTAATAGCATTATTTTGTTCACAGTCCATTTTATTATCATAGAAGTCTGTCTTCTTTATTTATTCTGTAGGTCAGAAAACTTTGTGCTGATTTTTCTTTCAACTTTCAGGCACCTTTTGTACATTTTGAAAATAGAATAAAAATTTTAAATAAGTTTAAATTCTGAAGTCAGGGGGTTCAAAGGAGCTTCCAAAATCAAATTTTCAGATTCTTTCTATTCTATGTGTTGAAACGGAAAACGAGAATAGATCTATAAGCATTTTGGAGAAGGGCTAATAGTCTTTTACAAATATTAATATCAGTATATGTCAGTTGCAAATGCTCTGCTTTCTGTTGATAGTGGCATTCACTGACAACCTCAAGTGTGACAATATTCCCACAGCAGGAAAATGGAAAGTGGGATCCTGGGTGTCAGTTCTCTGTCCTGCAGAAATGCCAGCACACATTCAGGACAAGTCCTCAGACTGTGAGAGCTACAGTAATGCCGTTATGTAACAGGCCCTCACAGCTCGATGTGCCTTGACATCTCACCTTCTTCTCACTCTCTTCACAATTACTGACTATGAGTGTGAGCGCATACCAATTATACAAGTACTCAGATTCAGGTCTAACTGTCATGCATCAGTTTCCTTGAGTCTGTCATTCTTCAAAAGTCTCCTCTTCTTAGAAACATCTCTTTCCAAATATTTAGGAAAGGGTTTACACACTAGAAGTGGTCATATTAATTTATCTTATTAGAGTTTGTCAATTCTTAAATGTTTTGGACGGCAGCTAATCATCATTAGGTTGTTTTATTTACTTATTTTTTTATAGTTTCAACTTCTCCATCCTGAAACATATTCTTTGCTTATATTCAGTGGAAACCTCTCCTACTTTAATACAGATGATGCTTTCATTTGCATATTCCTGAAAAAGCACACACTGATTTGGCAGTCCTCTCTATGTGTGAGACTTTGCCTATGGCTTGTTTCGGGTTCTCTTCGGGTGATGAGAATTTGAGCTGTGACATTGCTCAGCATGTGCTTTACCACCAAACTGTACCTGCAGCCCCCACCAACGCTGACTTTCAGTTTGACCTTTCCTCTGTAACTCAGCTAACTGCTGTTGGGAGAAAATAGTTTCAGTTGCCCCTCACACGCGTGTGTGTGTGTGTGTGTGTGTGTGTGTGTGTGTGTGTGTGTGTGATTGTTAAATGGAGATAAAAGATTAATTAAATTAATTTCTCTGAGAAAAGCAATCCTAGGAGTTACACATCACTGTTCCGTGCACAATTAAAGACCATTCTTAAGAAAGAAAGGGAAGTTGGGAAATCAAAGTGCATTCTATTGGGGGCTGTTTTGTGCATGTGTGTTTGGGTGCTGATTTCTGTGTTCCAAAAATCTGGTTGCAGTTCAGATGTGGGCATTATCGTTTCTATGAAGAATCTCCAGCCTCAATGTTGTATAAAAATTACTCCTCAATTGTTATCTCTGATTGGTTAATAAAGAAGTTGATTTACCCAATAACTGCACAGAGGATACAGAAGGCAGGACTTCCATTCCGAGGTGGGGGGGAGGCTGAGGTACGGAAAGAGAGAAGAGAGAGAAGTGGCCATGAGAAGGACCATGAGGAGTTCACCATGAGCAGGGACTTATAGCAGAAGGCCAAGACAAGACTGAGATAGCAAGTAAAAGGGCACATGACTGGGAGGTAGCCAGACTAGCATAACTGTGTTTGATCAGATGACTGTCTGCCCAGTTAGAGCTTAAAGCTTGTTGGATAAGTCTAATAAGTCTCTCTGTTATTATTTGAGAGCAAGGTTGGGTAGCAAAAATGGCTCCTCCTAAGACAACATAATTCAACAACATTCTTCAAAACTGAAAAAAGTGTCTGTGTGTGTGTGTGTGTGTGTGTGTGAAAGAGAGAGAGAGAGAGAGAGAGAGAGAGAGAGAGAGAGAGAAGCATAGGACAAAGTTTACCAGAAATGCATTAAGCTGCATTAATGTATAAAATGTAAGCCTCTCATTCTTAATATAACTAGAAGCAAGAAAAGCATACCAGAAATAACTTAGAGCCACTGGGATTCCTCTCAATGGGAGGAGAACCCGAGCTTCCTAGATGCAGCATGAACTTCCCATTGTATTTCTCTTACCGTATTCTTACATCTTTGGTAAGACCCTGCTCCAACTAGACATGTTAGTTATCACCTAGAAAGAATGCTGATTATCACCCACAAAGGATGCTAGTTATCACTTACAAATAATCCTGGTTGTCACCTACCAGAGGATGGCTATCACCTACAAAGGATGTTGGCTGTCACCTACAAAAGATGCTGATTATCATCTACACAGTATTCTGGTTATCACCTACAAAGGATGCTGGCTATCACCTGCAAAGGATGGTATTATCAACTACAAAGGATGCACTTGTTCACAGCTCTTAGGCTGCATTCTCTGAAATTTACTTATGTTCTCTTAAAGGGATATAACAGCATTGTCTAATATAGTTTCAAAGATTCAATGGGCTGATGTAGCAAACAGTGTCTCAACAAATTTGGGTTGATATTTTCTTGGCAGAGTCTTTTTGGCTTTGTCAAAGCCTTCAAATTGTTGGCAAACTATATCATTATATAACAGTATTCTAAAATGTATACATTGTTTGAAATAATAAATAATTGAAAAATAACATTTTATGTTGGAGTCCATTTGAAAAAGCTCCCCAACTCTCAAATACAGAACAATTTGAGCAATACAATACATAAAGTGTTATTAGGCTATAAAATGAATATGAATGGGTCTCTATAGAAATGATGATGGAGTAAATAAATAAAAGGAGAAACAAATCTATTTATGAGACAATTCCTAATAATATAAGCCAATACTTTCTATGGCAGGCTAAGGTTCCTCACAAATTAGTGTCAGCTGGATTTAGGAACTCTTTAGAAACAGAGTGGGACAATGAGGAGAATTGTAACTTTGTAGTGGGAAAGCCTGGTTAAAGACTGCTACAAACAAGTGGAAAAGGCGGATATCACCTGGGACTCAACCGGGTGTTCTCAGGATCTCCTAACGTGATGGAGATGAGTCTGTCACGTCTGTGGATCTTATTTCCAGATTCCATATCTTACCCAACCATGAGAAAGGTATCAGGCAAATGACAATGAGGAATATTATATTCTCTCTTTCTTTTCTCCCTCCCCTCTTTTCTCTTTTTCTCCTCTCTCTTCTCCCTTCTCTTTTCTCCCCCCTCCAATTGTAGTGTGTATATGTCCTTGTGGGTATTTAGAAATTCCTGTGTGAATACGTGAGTTGAGGCCAGAGGTCTGTGTCAGATTTCTTCTTCAGTCATTCTCCATCTGTTTTCTGAGTCAGGGTCTCTCTTGCTGACTGAGCTGGGCTAGCTGCTCAGTGAGTTTCAGAGATCCGTCTGCCTCTACTTCCCCAGTTAGGGCATTCTGGACTCAGCCACTGAGCCCAGCTTTTTCTGTGGGTGTTTGGGATCTGAACTCATGTCCTCACACTTGCATGGCTTATCCTACTTAGCTATCCCCCAAGCCCAAGGAGACTGAGAAGGCATGAGGAAATTCAGTGAGAAATTCTAAGACTGAGCCCGGGACACAGAAAGGAGAGTGCGAGGACTGTATGAAGAGCACACAGTCTGCAGATGAGCTGATGGCGTGTTCCCCACACAGACTCCTCCCTACAGACTCCTCCATACGGACAAGTGCATCCTGGCTCACAAAGCATGTAACACTAAGAGAAACTGGGTAAACGGTATGGCAATGGCATACAGTGCTCTTAACTGTTCTGTCAACCCAAAACAACTGCAAAATAAAATTTTCCTTAAAAAATAAACCATTTTTATGAGGCATCTCCTTCTATTAAACAATTTTAAACACAAAGTATGTATTTTAAAAAAAATGCTGAAATTGTGCGTCTTCCTCTGGTTCATCTGTGATATTGTAACACAGTGTTTAGTGAAGCCGTGAGTCTAAATCAACTCAACAGTCAACATCACAAAGCTCTCTGAAACCCCAGATGAAAGAAAATTATATAACTATGTAAATAAAGTCTTAGTTTAACCATGCAAAATGTTTCCGGGTCCACAAGGCCTAAATAAAAGATGAATCTTTTGTGAGCTGTTTTCTCTAATCAAATCCACTGTGCCTATAACTGTGAGTTCACTATGTTGAAGGGACTGACTGAAAATTGAAAAATATAATCATTTTCATTATGAGACATCATGTGTTATGCAGTTGTATGGTGGGGGAAGAGATGAGCAATGTTCTTGCCAACTTCATCTGTGGCTTTGACTTTCTGCTTTTTAAAGGTACTAAAGTTTAGACTTGGTACAGCAACAGTCAAACAAAACAAACCAAACGATTGAGCCATCTTTATGGAAACCCCAGGTGGAGCTTGTAACTTTCTGGGATGAGCACTTCATATGGTCGGTCAGTGGCCCACTAAGCATGTCCCTGTGCAGAAATGACGCAGCTGAGGAGTGCCTGGATTGTCTTCTATGAGTTCTGCATTTTTAACGAAGGTCTACTTCTTATGACTCAAGTCCGTTGTTAAATAATGTCAGAAGTGTTCTTGCTCTATATTCAGCTGGCATGGAGACTCTATGCCACATGTACCCAGCTGTTGTGGAAGTTTTGGTGTCTTTAAAAACTCAGTTATGGCATGTAAACATGTTTATGTTTTAATCCCAAGTATGGAATATGGGGCTGCTTTGACAGTCCACAGAAGCTGGCTGTTAGCCTCATAGGGCTCGGAGAGGGGCATGTCCTTTGCCAGCTGCAGATGTTCAATCTGAGGACCCTGGAGAGGGAATAAATGCCAGAGCCCAGAGAGAGAAAGGAGGCTCAGAGAAAGAACAAGGTTGCTCTGGTGCCCGCCTTACCCCTGCTGCTCCTGTTTGCTGTTGATGCAGTTTGACAGCAAGAAGTTGAAGATCTCCTGAAACAAGGATTGGACTTGCCCCAAGGAACCCAAAGACACTAGCCAACAGGACATAGCTAAAGAGAACTCCGCTCCCTCTCATCACTAACCTTCTTACCCTCCTCCCTGGTGTTGGGGTGTTGGAAGGGATTGGGGTGGAGAAGGGAAAAAAAGGCATTAAGAAATATAAATAAAATAATTAAAAAGTGGCTCCAATAAGTGGGGAGAAAGAAGGTATAAGGAAAGCAAATAAAAAAGTTTAAAAAGTTTGTTACACCCAGCAACCTTGGACCTTCCATGTCAAAAAGTTTAGGTTTTCAAAGCCTAGAGAGATGCCACAGAGGTTAAGAGCACTGGCAGCTTTTCTGGACCTAGGTTTGATTCCCAGCCCACAACTGTTTGTAACTATAGTTCCAAGACACCTGACACCCTCTTCTGGCTCCTGTAGGCAGGAGACACAATTCACTGCACATACATATATGCAGACAAACACTTGTGCTGGCTGGTTTTAGGTCAGCTTGACACAAGCTAAGTCATCTGAGAGGAGGAAACCTTAAATTAAAAAATGCCTCCATAGGATCCATTTGTAGGACATTTCCTTAATTAGTGATCAATTGGGAATGGCCCTTCCCATTGTGGTTTGTGCTATACCTCTGATGGTGATAAGAAAGAAGGCTGAGCAAGCCATGGGGAGCAAGCCAGTAATCAGTGTCCTCAATTCCTCTTCATCAGCTCCTGCCTTCAGGTTTCTTCCTTGCGTGAGCTCCTGTCCTGACTTTCTTTACCGATGAATTCTGATGTGGACATGTAAGCTGAATAAACTAAACCCTTTCCTCTCCAAGTTGCTTTGGTTATGGTGTTGCACAGCAATCCTAAGACAGTGCTCATGCACATAATCTTTAGGTTTTTAAAAAAATTAAGGTTTAGTGGTTGGAGAGATGGCTCAGCAGTTAAGAGGACTAGACAGTGCTCTTCCAGAGGTTCTGAGTTCAATTCCCAGCAACCACACGGTGGCTCACCACCATCTATCATCAATCACAATCATTAATCACAATCATCTGATGCCCCTTTTTTGGCATGCAGTTGTACATGCAGATAGAATACTCAAATGTATGTATATATACATATATATATGTATATACATACACACATATATGAAATACATCTTTTTAAATTTTTTATTATCATTTATTATAATTTATTTAATTTGTATCCCAGATGTGTTCCCCTCCCTCATCTCCTCCCAATCCCACCCTTCCTCCCTCTCTCTTTTAAAAATTTAAGATTTTGGAAAAACTTTAAATTTTCAGAATATTATGTGTATAATGTTTGTACACACACATGAGGTGTGTATGAGGTGTTCTGAGGTGTGGAACTCAGAAGATGACATTGACTCTCTTCCTCAACCGCTCTCCACCGTACTCTCTGAGGTAAGAGTATCTCCCTGGACCCAGAACTTACCTCATGGCTAGGCAAGGCTCTTGGCCAGCAAGTCCCTCGGATCACCAGGATTGCAGAATGTGCCACAGCACTAGGCAGTTTATACATGAAGCAATAACCTCACCCACTGAGTCATCTCCAGACCCTGAGCCCTGTCTTGGGGGAGATGAGCCCATGAGGAGACACTGTTCTCCTGCTGTTTGTCTATAGAGACACATGTTTGCAAGACTAATATTTGCCTTTGATACACGAATACAGCAGTCATTGATCTTAGAGCCATATAGATGATCTGTGTTGGAGAACGTAGACATAGCTGGAGCTTTGACCCTGGGGCTGCACCAGAGCTCCGGGGTTTCAGGAAGACAGTTTAAAGACTGCAACTTCAAGGGGACATTTTTTTTTCTTACATGACAAATGCCTCAAACTTGAGAGAGTAATTGTGTGATTTCTAATAAACCCGATTGGCAGGGGAGTGACTTGCCTTACAGGTATGTGAACGGACTTGGAGAAACACAGCCTGGATGGTTCATTTCACAACTTAGAGCTTCACATCAAATGAATATAACTCAAGTCACAATGAAATGATGACTGATGGTTTTCATCAGCATCCAATTATCATTCCGCCAGGCACCTTGTCTGGGCCAAGCAAACACAGCCTGCATCTAGAAAGTTACATGCTCTGTGTGTGTCAGACCCCTCTAAGGACAATCCACATTTGTGGAAGTTCTGTCCCGTCGGATCAAGTCACAGCAGATCTCTGCTGGTGGACATGGGTGTTGTGTTGTCATCCATCCCCTCACTTTCCAAGAGATCAGCAACCTTCGCTGTTAAAAAAAAAAAAGCTCATTTCAGTCTTTCAACTTAGCCAATTAGAATCTGCATCTGGTTCTCTGGCCTTTGTGAGCTACGAAGGCAGCCATTTAGGCAGCTGGCATGATGTCTGGCCATGGTGTGAGATCTTGGAGGAGGGAGACAAACAGAGGGGGTTTCAAAACAAGAAAACAAAATAAAAACATGTCTCTCACAGGGCTTCAAAGGAAGCCATCGCATTCACAACAGCTCAAGAAAGCACAATCCCTTCCCACTTTGTTCTGGGTTCAGCCCAAAGTTCAAAAGGGAAGTGATGGATGGCTTGGAAGCTGTTGTAGTTTAAGAAGAAGAAGAAAAAAAAGCTCCACATTCCCAGTGATGCCTTTTGTTCCAGCTCACATTGCTAGCTGCTCCCTCAAAGAGGGGAAACCATTCTCCCATCCGGAGCCCCTCTCCTCTGGGGAGGCAGCAACAGCTGCTTCATGACCTGCGGTTGCTGGCGAAGGAAGACGAGGAGCTCACCTTCTCTCTGAAATCGCAGGAGGAACTGGCTAAGCATTGAAATGCAGCCGATTGCTCAGGCTGGAAAGTGGCCAGAAGCCCAGGGCTTGCAACGTATGCTTCAGGGGTCAAGAGAGGGGAAGCTTTAGTGAAATTAGAAGAGATCTAAACAGTACCTCAAAACAGACACCACGACATACTCCCGCTCGCTCTAGCTTAGAAGAGTTTGGAGGGAAAGTGGGAGGGAGAGACACCGAGTGTCCTAGAACTCTGACTCTCCATAGTGTGACTGAAATGCTAAGCTGACTTTGCCTTGCATCCAAAAACTTGCTTCAGCCCAGAAAGATAATTAAGAGGCAGCACTGGCTTGAATTTCATATTGATTTAATCTCAGCCCTCAGTTAAAAATCTACAAGCTAAGAGCATGGGTTCCTATTCAAATGGGCCAAAATGGTGAAGGGTTCATGAGGACTCGGCTTTTGGAAACCTGAAGTCCAGCCCTTGTTTGCCCTGCCTCTTCTTTACCTCCACAGCAGTGTGGGGCATCCATGAGGCTCATTTCAGTTCAGACAACATGTGTGCGCGAAGTGGATGCCAAGAGCTGCAAATGTTCCTGAAACCCGGGCATGAAGCCCCAGGCTTTAAGGTTAGACCCACAGAAGGAACATTCATCATTGACTGGGCTGGTGAACCACAGCCAGATGCAACAGATATAGTGCAGGGACCATTCACAGAGTCCAGACATGAATGGGCAGGGTGCTAGGTGCCGTTGTTCCATGGAATAGATTTTAACAGTGGGTGGCTCAGCCTGTGTCATAACTGGTGCAAGAGATGCATCAGGCAAGAACTTTGGAGGTCATTTTACTCTCAATAACACAGTAGACATCTAATGTGCTGTAGACATTGTGAGTGAGGTTAAGGGCCTAAGTGTCCAGAGAGGGAGGTTCCACTGTGTGGGTCAGCAGGCAGCAATAAATAAGCTAGCAAGATCAGGAGGACCAGAGGTCAGCTTTCTGATAAGCGTTCATCACTGAGTAATCACAAAAGACAAATAGAGAGAGAGGGAGGGTTAGGGGGAAGAAGAGAAAGAAGGGAAGAAAGAGGTGAAGAGGTAGGAGTCAGTGGTATGACTTAATCATAGTGGGTCACCAGAGAAGGTGCCATGGAGCGGTTGGATGTCACTGCACTGTCCTTTATTATGAACAAAGCTATTGAGCCATTCAATAGGGATCTTTATAGACAGCCCACTACACAGTGTTTCTATGAGGTTATATCATTTGGTGACATCATGAACATCTTCATTTGCATAGTCAGAATGCACAGAGTCCATTCAGCGATAAAATGAGGTAATGCTTCAATTCTCAGAACACAACCCCACTGTTACATGACTGTATTGCCTGGCTTCCTTGTACAAAAACCTACTTTGCCTCATGTGAAGAATAAAGTAACCTCAGATAGTAACTTAAAGATCAGAGTGATCTTTAAGTAGATATCTAGTAGAACTGTAATTTTCATATCATTTATTAATTTCATATTTAGTAAGATTATATCCAGTCCTTCAGATGCCAAGAATATTACATAGAGTCCTTTAGATGCCAAGAGGGATATAATTAGAGTTCTGTCTTTAAAATAATGTGTGTTCCACTCAATTAGACATTGATTTTGCTAGCTACCATGAAAAATGAAATATGCGCTTGCACTGCCTGATTCACCTGTGCCCTTCTCATACCATGATGTCATGGGACATCATCATGGGACCAGAACTTGGGGTAGACCAGGAGACCACAGCAAAGGTAGATAAAATCAAAAGGCTTAACCTGGGAGGGACACTGAGCCGCAGCACCTGAGAGACACAGAGGGTAAGTAGGACCCTAGGAAGAGGGAAAAAACCCAGAGCTTGAGACCCTGGGGACATCACGAAGGGCGAGGGGTTGGCATGAACAAGGGAAGTGCCAGCGCCAGTGGCAGAGAAAAAGAGCCTCCCCAAAAGTGAAGGTCTAGCTCATCATTTCAGGCACCACAAGAAAGAGGGGCTAGGCAAGTTTTATAAGGTAAGAACAGGTGCTGAAAAGCAGAGAGCAGTGGGCGAAGACAAAAGCTCACAGTGCTGCAGCAGGGACTAAGAGAGCAAGTTCCTGGAGGTCTGCAGGGAAGAAGCGACAAGGATTTGGATCTCCACAAGGCAGCAGCAGTGATCCAGATGGGAAGAGAGGACCACCCCAGGAAAGCTCTCCCAGGTGACGATGACGGGGTTCCCAGGGGCAGTTGGAGGAGAGGAGGCCAGGCCGGACTTCAGAGATGGACAGCACTCCTGTTCCTATCCTGTGGATCGCCACTCTGCAAATCACAGGGGAAATGCTAGAACCACCTAATGCATTTATTTTTATTATTAGTTTCTATTTGGTCCACCATTCATCAACTAGAATTATATATGGCTTCCTAACAGTTCAATTTCTTCTTTTCTCAAGAAAAACATTAAATCTTGCTGAGGGTATAGCTAGCTCAGTGGCTGAGCATGAGTGAGGCCCTTGAGTCAGTCTCCAGCCTGGGGAACAGCAGCAACAACAAACAGACAGACAAACAGTAAATCCTTCTATTCAGTCAGGTTTAAAAAAAATCGTGATTTTCTGCCTCCTGATGAAATTACAGCCCGCTCTATGATCCTGGTACTTAATCCCTGTTAAATATAAACTTACATGTTGAGAGCTCAGGTTGCCTGGTTTTGGGGGGGGTGGGGTGGGTCTCAATTTCTCATATATTTATTTTCTCAGATTTCCCAGCTTAGGAATTGCAGGAGATAGACTCAGCCACTCACCACAAATTTGAGATTTGATTTGCCAAAGAACATGGTGGCCCTCTGAAGATGGACAGTGTCTGGCTGACTGTGGCCCTCAGTTTTAAGCTCAGCAGTCCTGGCATCAGGCAAAACTTAGTTGCCATCGCATTGTTTATTCAGTTATTTGGGTGCCGGTCATGGTGATGGTAGGAGTTTGTAAAGTTCTGTTCTGAATTACAAAAGCAAACAAAAACCCAATCCTTGGATCAACCTGACCACAGATCACATTGCCTTTTATCTTTATACATGTTTTTTAAGCATTACCAAACCAGGGATCACATAAGGTTACTGATTAAACATTTGGAATAAGTGCGGGGATCATTAGGTGCTAAGAGCCACTGGATGATATCTGCCTTAGACAGAGAAGGGGCCCTATGGGTAATTTCAACAAGTCTGTTTATTGTTCTGCAGAGTTTACAGTCTTCAGTCTGGGTGCATTAATAACCCTCCTGAATCACAGAGCACGTGTCTTGGGAGAATACAAAGCATTCTCTCATACCTTCTCTCCGTTCGTCTCTGCAACATCCCCATAAAGCAGGAGGGTCAGGTATTCAGACAGGAAACCAAAGCAGACGCTAAATGACTTTCCCGGGGACATACGGTTAGCCACAGACACAGCCATAACAAGAATGTGAGTCCCTTGACATCGAGGTCAGGGCTGTTGCCGTTGGACTGGTGCTTTTCAAAGGATGATCTGTGAAAGCTCCCAGCTTATCCGGGGGCTGGGGGCTAGGCAGCTCGGGTCAGCTGCTGTGCCAAGCGGCTTCCATGCATTGCCTCATGGCTTCCACACACTCTCTGTCTGGGATGTGACAAGAGCTGCAATGTTGTTGGTGTGAGGTCTCCCTTTAAAACTCATATAAAACCAGACCTTTCCTTGAACCCTCTTTCCAGGCCCTGTTCCACTCCATTCTTCCTGTTAGCAACAGGATTGAGACCACAGGCTACAAAGGGGCCTATCTTCAAACTTACCACTTAAACATTGTCTTCAACACACAGATTAGTTCGCACCGATTTCCTATTAGTGAAAGTGTTCTTGAAGACCAGTTACTTATTCCTTCACTGCAGTTCTAACACAAGCTTAGTTCTTGCCCTCCAGTTTTATTTTGGGGATAATTTTCCAAATCAGAAGATTTCTTAGGAAACACAGTAAAGGACTTGAAATGTAGGCAATAAAACAAATCAGTTGCTCCAGTAAACAGCACCACACCCATGCATTCTTCAGTTTTAGAATCTGACTGCTGAGTTCAAGCCCAATGCCCTGCGGGAGGGGGGGGAGCTTAAAAACAAAACAAAAAAAACAACAAGCAAACAAAACAGAAGATAAAACAGAGAGAGGTTAGTAAGCATGATGGAAAGAGGTTCCAAGTTTTCACTGGACGGTTCAGTGTACTTTGAACAGGAGCGGTAAGTTTGGGGATAATTTGCATTGTGTTGCATTCCTGATTTTCCCTCAGATCTATAAATCTCTCTTCACTGCTAGCTCCAGATCTATGTTCTGACTGTCTGACTGAGAATTTACATGGAGGCCATTCCTATACACTGAACTCTGTAGACTCAAATGAACTCAATACATCTTCAAAGCTTAATGACCAGCTTGTGTCACAAGATTTAAAGCATGTTTGTCGTGAAGCTTCCTGTGACATTCTGTGCTCGCTAACTCCCATTGGTTTACTCATTCATTAAAGAGTTCATTCAAGAATCCCTTGGCACATCTTAAAGGCATGAGGACACCAGACATAGCCTAGTGAGGAATGACAGCTACAGTCCAAGAGCTACACCCTGGTTCTGTTCTTCTCTGAATGATTGGGCTGCTGTTTACAGGGCCCTCTGCTCTGTGACACTTCAGCAGCCATGTGAATAAGAACCCTTTCCTCCAAAACGCTCAGTGCCTTCAGCGCAGCAGCAGGCACAACTGTGCCCTGTGGCCCTGGACAGCAGGGTTTGCACCTGTGACTGCAGAGCAGGGCTTGTCAGCCTGAGGATGATGGACCCATTGTTTACCCATCTGACGCTTCATTTTCTTCACCTGTTAAATAAGAAAAGTAGCTTAGAAAAGAACACCCCCCAAAGGCCTTTCCCATTTGAAAATACTCAATCTACTCTTATCTACCCAAGTCAACACAATACTTGTTTTTCATACGTTGTGCTATTTCTTCCAATCCAGCCTCCAAAAAAGAAACTACCCTTCTCCACCGATTTCTTCCTCTATCATTAAAACCATGCACATTAACCAGGTCAGGTGGTTAATGCCTTTAATCCCAGCACTCAGGAGGCATGGGCAGGTGGATCTCTGTGAGTTCCAGGCCAGCCTGGTCTACAAAGAGAGTCTAGGACAGTCAGAGCTAAACAGAAACTCTGTCTTGAAAATAAAATAAAATCACACATAAAACAATAAATGATGTGTGATTTTATTTTATTTTCAAGAGTTTTGTCAAGATGCCAGTTCTCACCTCATGGTCTTACCTGTAATTCTTCTTATTAGAACACTCGTGAATGTCTGTACATTCAGCTCTCTTGAATCAAGTATCTAATGATTAAAAAAAACTTAAAAGTGCATATATTGTAAGTTAGGTAGAATTACATTAAGAAATGCAATTTCTATTATGAGCTCCTATTTCTCCAAATAATGACTGAAAAAACTTCCATTGTAGATAACTAACATATTTTTGTTTAAAACTTAATTTCTTACAAATCAATGGGGTCTGTTCGGAGCTATTACTTTCCTGCTTATGTTCCATCCCTTCCCCTTCTCCCTTTTGCCCAGGTAGCTTTGGAGCAATAAGAAATGATGAGAACACATTATGGATGTCAAGATGAGAGGTCCCGCACCTCTCTACAGCCCTCAGCTCTATTCTGAGCTGTGTCATTTTTCGTAATATTTAGGTGACATATGCTTTCCCCACCATATCATCGCCAACTGTTGCTCCTCTGGCTTTGATATAGTTGGCTGTCCATGGCCTGACTGATGACTGTGAGTTTGGTTTGGTTCACCTCTCTGGACCCTGAGATTTCTTCATGTCCTCCTTGCCATACATAACCCACAGGGAACTACAGTTGGGAAAGGGGTCACTGTGAGCTCTTACAAACCAAATGTAGACACGTCATTAATGTCATTTTCACCTTTGTGGGGTCACTACATGTTACTATTGACAAGAGTATCAACTGTCCGACAATCCAAAGCATGCTCGTGGTTTACCCATCTGACGCCCATCATTGTGTTTTACCTGTCTGAGTAAAAACTGTATTTTCCCCACTACAAGAAAGCTGTGTCCAAACCGTGGCTAACTTTCCAGATTATCCTACTCTACAAAATACTCTTCAAAACTTGTAAATCTGCCAATTATTCACTATGCCTAATTATTCACTACTGATTTTTATTTTTTCTCTAGTTCCTGGAGAAGAAGAAAAATGTAGAGAATAAACGGGGATTAAGAGAGAAGTTATCTCTGTGTTTTGGAGCTAGAAATGATGAATGTGTTTTACTAAATGAGTATTTGGGGGTTCGGGTCAATCCCACTAGCACTCAATGGATTACACCGGGAGTTCACGATAGTAGGAGTGACTCAAAGCCAATATAATCTTCAATTCTATTTATAAAATCATAATTCCCAGGGCCAGTAAGATGGCATAGCTAGTAAAGGGCTTCTATTGCCAAGCTTGCAGATCTGAGTTCCATCCCAGAGACCCACATGGTAGAAGGAGAGAACTGACTCCCACGGGCTGTCCTCTGACCTCACTTTTGCATGCCACGCATGCGCGTACTGTACCAAACACAGTAAAAACGTTTCAACAGTGTTATATGTAAAACATAATAGTTTATTATCTACTGAGTTTAGCATGCAAGATACAGAACTACCTACCATATTACTACAAATATAAGAATTGCTCCTCTCCCATGAAGAAAGCAGAGTAGTGATGAAAATCTATGGCGTGTCCACCAACTAGGGGTAGAGTCTTATGTCCTGGTGTCAGCATCTTTGGTATATCCACACATTCACATAAATGGTTCTACATGTTCAAGAACCTTGTCCTCCTCTTAGACAAAGGTAGCATGAAGAATCCCTTCCTAATGAGTTTATACGAGATGGAGAAACATCTGTTATCCTTACTGTTGTTTAGGAGCATGCTGTAAGTTCTTCCCACCCAGACCCATAACTGCAGAGAGCTGGGTACAATAAGAATGAATTTTCTTGTTTTGATAGGTAAGATGCAAGGAAAGGAGAAGATTATAACCTTTCTTTCTTTGGACAACATAGAAAACTCTTGAAATAAAGTACTCAGTTTTGTTTTCACAATAGAAAGAAGAAAACATTTAGTCTCAAGAAAAAAAAATATAGGAAAGGCCATGTGCCTTGAAATACTTGCAGGGGCCCTGTGAGATGACTGCTCTTGAGCTGTTCAGAGTACAGAGCTAGAATCTGGAAGGAAAAGCTACTGGGGAATACTTCCTAGGCCATCTTAAAGCACCACATGTTTTCTAAAGAAAAATAAGCATAAGTTACAGAGAATAAAAGCAACTTATTTTGGCCACATGAAAGATTAACTGTCATAGAACCTCAAAGCCACATAAATGTCACCCACACACACCCACACACACACACACACACACACACCTGTACATCTTACATACACTTCATTTTGCACATTTACAGCATTTTTCTTTCTCCACACAACAATTTCCTACTAAACTTATTCTTTATCCTTTTGCTCATTGTCCACCTCAAACATTCCAGAAGGGTGGATTCCTATAGTTCAACAACTCAATTCCTCATCCTGAGTCCAAATTTCTGAGAGGAAAACATCCCGTTTGATGAGCAAAAGTCTTTCATCTTTCCCTGGTTTTATCAGAGGTGCCCAGAAAAAAAAAAAAATGAGAGTGAGTGCAGCATAGAGCTGTCCTTCTTTACACTGTGAACAATCAAGGCTTACAGAGAGAAGCGATGCCTTGGGTACATGCAGCGTTTCCAAGGTCTGCCTCTACCATTCATCTACTGTCAAACTCATTTCTCTGAATGACAGGGTTGCTTATATGATCCCCTACACTCTTCTCAAATATCACAGCCCGGACTTGGTAAAACACCTCCTGACACTCAGCGTCCTCTACATTCACCCCCGAGCATCTCTCTATTTTTATAGTTTTATTTTTTTCTCTCCTCTGCTTGAGCCAAAGAATTAGTCTACCTTTTGCTCTGTAGCTTGCATGGCCATGGTTTGCCTAGATCAACCCCAGCTTTGCCTGTTGCATTGGTATAATTATGGAAAGTGCTTCCTTTATTTTCCTCTATGTCCTGGTTTTGATGATAAAAGAGTTCTTCAATCTGAAAGTCTATTTCTTAATCAAATTTACTTTCTCCAAACTCAACTACTAATATGTAAGAAGTGTACCAACATGTTTTTACATAAAATCTTCACTGACCTAATAAAACAACACCTTCTTCCTCTTAACTCATGCAGCATTTTATTTGTTTCTCATCTGTATTATTTCCGGTGCTTTTTACAATTATTGTAACTGAAACTTCTGACGATCCTTTTCTTCACTCAGACAACCTCGATAAATAGTGAGTACGGGTCTTGCTGTGGGAGGAGATAATACGGAGCTGTGTTCAGAGTGTGAGCAATCACCATGCTGGAGATGCTCACGTTAAAACCAGTAAGAAACAAATTTGTGTTGATGAGTGAAACCCCTGAAAGTCTAACTTGAACATGAACTCTGTGGCTATGATAGGAAGTGGAGATGTTCCTTTCTTCATTGTTTCCTTCACTATTATATTGCTGTTAGCATGGAAACACATCAATCATCAGAGCATGGCCAGCGCAGATGGTGGTGACTGTGAGTTCTGTTCAGCCACCTCAGACTTTCTCACCTTTATTTACAGCCACATTTCTGGGACCTTAAGAATACCACTATATAGTTATAGAAGAGAGACTGTTAAGACAAAGAGGTTGAGCTGTCACTGCCAGCTCTGAGTCCAGGGTAAATTCTTCATCCCTTGCAAGTCTGTTTCCTCATACACAGCACTAAAGCATGAGCGTGCAAATCTCACGGAGCGCTTCTGAGAGCTGAAGCGGGCTTGCCATGTTATATATCCATATGGGTATTTTATCATCACATGACTTTAACTTCATGACCTCTGTCTCCCTGAGGGCCCATGGGATAAAGCTACAGACACACAAATCAGTCCTTCAGAGTTCAAGAACGAGGTCTAATCTTGATACATAAGTCCCACTTAAAAAAGATTAGAACTAATTAATAGTATAATGCAGAAAACAACATGAACTAATTTTGAACATGGTCATTTTCTTTTTATGATATTCAAGTCACTTTTATTTGGTTTTTGTCATATTATATTATTTGAATATGTTGTTTCCTTCTAAAACACAATGAAATTATTTTTTGAGATATTTATATTTTATCTTTCTCAAGTTTCCTTGCTGGTTAGCTACATGAACACGGCAATTTTCATTATCATTACTTTATCAGCAAGGACTAACATTATAACTGCTTTCAGAAGACTTGCTGGGAAAACTCTGAATGCTCAAGGTGACCTCCAACTTTGAGAAGGTTGGTAGTTCCTGGCTTCAGCAGGACTGTCCAATTCTTAATAGCCCCTTTTAAACATCTGTCGCCAACTAATCCCACGACCTATGGACCTGGCTCTGATAGTCTGGGCAGGACTGGACACTCAGTCTGGGGTGACTGGCCGCTAAGCCTCATGGCTCTGGCGCACGGGGCTGGATGTGAACCGTACGACAAAGAGTTGAAAGTTTAGGCCAACAGGGAGAGCCTCTGAGACGTGACCAGCCAAATCCCCAGGCTGTACTGCAAGCGAAAGCGGCTGGGCAGGAAGAGAAAGTTCAGGTTCAAGGTCAAAGAGACTCACCCGTGGAGCAACAGCGGCTGTGGAGCGTGGCCTGGAGTCCCGCCTGCCTCAGCAGAATCAGAGGTCTGTGAGTCAGAGCGTCCGAACTCCCCACCGGGCGGACAGGTG
This sequence comes from Meriones unguiculatus, assembly GCF_030254825.1. Taxonomy (NCBI): domain Eukaryota; kingdom Metazoa; phylum Chordata; class Mammalia; order Rodentia; family Muridae; genus Meriones; species Meriones unguiculatus. The sequence continues at coordinate 6,669,612 of NC_083364.1, read as the reverse complement.
GTTTGTTGGAGTCTAGCGCTGGCATTTTCCTCGTGGATTGCTGTGTCTGTTGCATTAGGTTGGTACTCTGTGTGTGCATGTAAAGTTTGACTCAAGTCTCACATTCTACGTCAGAATTTCCAGAGTGGCTTGCACAGTGGTAAAGTTACCTGCTAATCATTAGCACCGTTCGGCATCAGAACAGAAGGCAAACGGAACATCCCAGGAGATGCTGAAGCAGTGTCTCACTAACGAGTGTGGGCTGCAAATTAGAAAAGGTTTAATAAAACATCTGGGAGTGAACCGCAGAGAAATAACGAACTTGAAGACATACAGAATTGCTTCCAAAGCTAAGAATTGCAGGTTCTACATTCCAAAGGTTAAAGTGTATAGTATTTATGACAGGAAAACTGTATTTTTAGAGAGTCAATTTAGTCTATTAAGATTCTTGAAAATGAAATTCAGGCAATACTTTGCCTGATGGAGAACATTTTCTTAATTTTCTATGGATTTTAAAAATTATATAATTGCAAATGTTCATTAGGATATAATTAAATAGCCCCGTTTCCCTAGTTACTAATATGTGCCAGGGTGCTGTAATTATGCAAGCAATTATGAAAGGAAAATATATGACTTGGCAAGCTTATGAAAATTATTCTAGATTTAGAGAAGCTCCACTGTGGTGAAAAGACATTAAAATATAGCAGAAAAAAAAAGACAAAAAGAATCACATAATAGGAAAAGAATATTATGGACTGATTCATGGTACGTGAAAATGCCCACTCTCATTTTCATGGTTAAAATAGAGAATGTAAAAGGATCTTCTCACCGTCGACAGAAGTCCAAGTGTGTGAACATACTTCATGTGTTTTGCTTATGTATTGTGCCTCTTATTTTGGCAAGTTCATGGCTCTGCCTCAAGTTTACTTTATGGAGATTAATGCAATTTATACATTATATTTTATTTTATGATATACTTAACAATAAGTGGAGAGTAATTAAGGCTGTGTGAGATCGAGGGAAAATGCCCAGAAACTAAATACCTTTAAAAATTGTGTTCTTTGCATTTAATAGCATCTAAACTATTTAAACAGCTTAAATTAAATTAAAGTTAATTTAGAGTTTAATTAAAGTTACAGTCAAAGGAGAAATATTCTGTCATAAAAAAGAGAGTGTTATGCCGGGTTCATGGGTGTGCTTTCTTATTCTCCATGAAGAACTTTCTTTGGGTTACTCAGGATTACATCCGGTCAACAGCTCCTGGATGAGCAGTACTGCGTGAGAGCAAAAGAATCTTCCACTTCCACAGGTAAAATTTCTGCTCAGGGAAAATCTCAAAGATAGTTTGACCTGTCCAAACAAAAGTCTATTGTTTTTCACATCTGACTGTGGTAAATCAAAATGTTCACAGCAGCAACAAGTGATGGGTAAAAATTCACATGGAGAAGAGCCTGGCCGGTTCATCTCTCGCACAAGGACAAAGATGCTGCTTCCTGAGGCAAGTGGGAACTTGCTTCAGTGTTCAGCTCATTTTTCTTGCAAGTCCTGCTATGGCAGACGCAGGTCCTCAATGGATGAAAGCCAGGTTCTACCTAAAAGACAGAAGAAAACACAGGAAACCAAGAGATGCTTTGAGCCAGCAAAATGAGCCTGGCTGGCAGTGAGCAACCTCGGCCTCTGACTGGTTCTGTCTCAGGCTCTTTCTTTTCTTTTCCTTTTCTCTTTCTTCCTTCCTTCCTTCCTTCCTTCCTTCCTTCCTTCCTTCCTTCCTTCCCTCCTTCCTTCCTTTCTTCCTTCCTTCTTTCCTTCTTTCTTTCTTGGATGGAGTCATGCTACGGTACCCATGCTGGTCCCCACCTCCTGTATTTAAGTGATTCTCCTACCTCAGCCTCTGAAATAGCTGAGACCCTTGGTTGGCTCTCATTTGGCTGACTTAGACAGTTGGAGTTTTGTCTAGGCACATGGATTAACATGGTATATGGGCCAAATACCCACTTTATTTCCTTAATAAATCAAATTCTAGGGAGAAGTAGAGAAGTAGCTGAGTAGTTAAGAAAACCGGCTGCTCTTGCAAAAGGACCAGGGTTCAGTCCCCAGCAACCACATAGCAGCTCACAACTACCTATAACTACAGTAACAGGTACACACACACACACTCATACACATACACACACACAATAGATACTTATAACTAACTAACTAACTAACTAACTAAATATAATGCTATTTAAAGAAAAAGAAATTCCAAATTTCTAGAGCACCAATATGCAATTGATTTCTAAAGTAATTTAATTGAATATTCATCTTTACCATTATAGGTAAAATGTAGAAATGTTTATACTTTTTCATATTTGATTATATATTTTAAATTCTTAAAATCATACTTTATTATAAAAAATAACATGTTAAAACATTATAGTAATGAATGACTTAAAATAGATTTAAACAGAATAAAAAACAGAAAGATATCTGGTTACATAGTCCTTCCTTTTGAACACAAATTTAAAAATATAACTTTTTCTAAGAGAGTCAATATGCTAAATGCATTCGGTGACAACTCATATTGAGTTACTAGTGCACTGACAGTCAATGGAATGAGAACTGAGCCCAAGTATTACAGGGTTAAAACAAAAAGAAAAAGGGGAAGGAGGAGGAAAAGAGAAGAGCTTTTTAAACAATGAAAGTTAAAAAAAAAAATGCCACTTACTCACCCCCACATAGCCAATAGCCAACTTGAGAAAGGACTATCAAACTACAAACTGAACTCATTTTCCTGTTCTCTTGGGTTGGAGGTGCTGCTAAATGACAGGGCCTTTCTCTGGGGATAATAAGAGAGTGAGGGGAACGCTAACCCTCAGTCCCTGAAGGCTGAACTCCCCAGCTCTGCTGTGGGCCTCCTCACGGAAAAGTCTCAACTTTTTCTTTGTGATCATTAGTGCTTCAGATGTTACTTAGAAGGTGGTATGGTACCATATCTAAATAATTAATGAAAGAATGAATTAATTAGTGGAAAAATATACATTTCAGATTTCTTCCATCACTGCTTGACTAAAACTCCAACTAAAACCAAATGCTTCTTTGGGCTACCTAATACTTTAAGGTGGCAGAAAAATTCCTTCATTTTTTTTATAGACTAACAAGAAAATTACCAACTTCTTTTCACTTGTTAGCTTAAATTCTTACTATTATAACTAAATTTTTAAAAAGACCTTAAAAAGAATCTTTTCTTTTAAATTTTCTTAAAGTAAAACACATTTTCAAATGTGGCTTTATGATGACTGTGCTATTATTTGCCAGACTCGTCTATAAACCACACTGTGATTAATACCTATTATCTATGTCCAAATCAGCAGCCAGGGCAAGTATTAAAAACCATGGAAATGCAATGCTCGTGATGCTCTGACTGACCATGAATTTCTGAGCTTGACTGGAGCTCTGCTTGCTTCATCCCTAGGAGATGCTGTGCCGAGGGCTGTGTAAGAGACACAATGGGGTGTGTGTATGTTATATCATATAGTGTCAGCATAAGGAGTTGCTGCAGTGATTATGTAAACTATAGCTTACAGGTTAGACCAGTTAGGTATTAGATAGTATCTAGGGAGAGCTGTGGATTAAAAGCTAACGTGAAACTTGGTAAAGAAATAAATATTCATGTCTCAATAGCTCTATTTTATGACCAGATCAGAGTTCTTCATTCCTATCTACAGAGAGAAGAGGGCTTGTAATCTAATAAGATAAACACGAGAACACTTGGTCAGACGATGAACCCGCATAATTATTTTTTTGGCTTTGGTTTTGTGTTTTCCTTTTTTGTTTTGTTTTGATTTTGCTTGTTTGTTTTTTGGTTTTTCAAGACAGGGTTTTTCTGCGTATCTCTGGCTGTCCTGGGCTCACTTTATAGACCAGGCTGGCCTTGAACACACAGAGATCCACCTGCCTCTGCCTCCCCAAGTGTTGGGATTACAGGTGTGCACCATCACACCCTGCTTCTCTTATAAGCTACTTATTAGCTTCTTATTAGCTACTGAGTTGACAATAGGCCAGAAACCATATAAACACATCCACAGTTTTTCAAAAATCCAGATGGAGAGTTCAAAGACCGAGTCATGTAACTAACATTAGACACCCAAGCTTCTCATTAAATTTAATTTTTTTCATTAAGTATATTTTGGTTATCTTTTCCCCTTCCTGATTCTTTCCACTGCCCTACCCCCTCAGATTTATGTTCTTTTGTGTCTCTCTCTCTCTTTCTCTCTCTAAAACTAAAGCAAAGAGACCCACAAAAAAAAATAAAAATAAAAACAAACAAGCAAAAAACCTACTACGACAAAAATGACAAAACACAACGAAATGATACAAAACTTCCACAAAAATAGCATGGAAATTGTTTTGTGTTGGCCTACTGCTCCTGGTCATGAGGCCTGTCCTGGAGTGCGGTAAACATATCCAGTAACATTCCATTGAAGAAAACTGATTTCCTCTCTGCCAGAGAATATCAGTTTCAGATCACTTCTTGGTTAGGGGTAGAGTTCTGTGTCTGTTTCCTCCTCTCAGTGCTGAGACCCTGTCTGGCTTGAACCTTGCAGGCCTTGTGGTTTTAGCAATTTCTGTGAGTTTGTAGGTGCACAGGTCCTGCTGTGTCTAGCAGACACTTGGTGTTATCCACCACCTCTGGCTCTTAGAATCTTTCGGGCAACTTTTCTCTACAGATCCCTGAGCCCTGAGGGGAGGGCTTTGGTGAAGACATTTTATTTGTGACTGAGTACTCCAAGTTTCTCGCTCTTTACACATTGTGTAGATGTGCATCTCTGCAATGATTGCCATCTACTGAAAGAAGCAGCTTCTCTGAGGGAGGCACCGATCGGTGGGTATAGCAATATGTCCGTAAGAGTCATTTTATTGCCTTGTTCCTTTAGTAGAATAATAGTATTAGGGTTTTTTTCCCTAGGCCTGAGACCCATATGCTCTTAGGTTCTTACCATTTCATATAAGTTTCAGGTATGGGTTCATCTCATGGAATAGGCTGTAATTCCAATTTTAAAAAGTGGTTTGTTGTTCCAATAACATTTACGCCATTATTACACCAGTACATATGGTCTGTGGTCTTAACAAATGATGAAGTTCAAAGTTCTGCCACAGTTGGGACACAGAATTACAAGGCTGGTGAGGTGATTCAATGAGTAAAGGTGTCTGTCACCAAGCCTGAAGACCCGAGTTCAATCCCCTAAATCAGTGCTTCTCAATCCTCCTAATGCTGTGACCCCTTAACACTGATTTTTATGTGGTGGTGACCCCCATCTGTAAAATTATTTTTGTTGCTACTTCATAAATGTAATTTTGCTACTGTAGGAATCATAATGTAAATGTTTTGGGAGATACTGGTTTGCCAAAGGAGCCACAAGCCACAGCCTGAGAGCTGCTGTCTTGTCTTATCTTTTCACTGAAACCACATGGGGGACAAATAAAACCAGCTACCCACAATGTGTCTTCTGATCTTCACGTAAGACAGTGCATACCCAAACACACACATGTACACAAACACACACACACTAATTTTTTTTAATGTGATGATTTTAAAAGCATGTAGCCTAACAATAAAAACATTAGGATTCAAGGCGACAAACTTAAGAAGTCATATCAGAAAGCTCTTGGTAGATTTGCATGAGGAAATAAGAGACAAATTAAAGAGAAAAGGGGAGAGGGTGAAACTATGTGTGAGAAGACTCAGCTGTTCCTGGCCTTCCGTACTGCCTCCATGCTCAGTTACACTGCAGCCCCCGGGAGTACCTATGTCCACTATGAACCCAGCGTCTCCACAAAAGCATGGTTCTGGGATGCAACAGCCACACAGATTCTATCTAAAATTTCAGAAGTTCATGAAAGCGCCCATGTTTTTCAAGCAATGAGATCCAATGTTCCTCGAGAGAACCAGGACTAGAGGCATCAAGCCATTGGTGTGAAGACCATTTGATGGTGCTAAGATGTTGGCTCCAGTGTCCTGTTTCTGGTTTCTAGTTCAGGTTCCAAAGTTAGTTGTGAATCTTTGAGCAACTTTCTTGGTTTTCTGAACCTCCAGCAAAAGAAAAATTACAGTTTTGTAAGGATCGATTGAGAAGATTAAGTGCTTATAATATGTTGAATTTTAAACATTGAATACAATTTTAACTTTTTAATCCTGTGAAAGTGTTTAAACAAGATAAGAAAAGAAAATCACAATAAATATATATGCAATGGCTTGCATTTTGAATGTATTTATTCATATGCACTTTTTTTTCAGATTCTCTTGCTGTCTATTGAATGAGTTACTACTGGCACCAGTTTTTGGAGAGCAGGAAACCAAAGCACAATGAGATATGACAATCCGCACACAGCCATGTAAGATAGTGGATTCTTCCAGCTTCCAAGTGTGCAGTTCTTGAGTTATGGAGTACTGAACATTAGCCTGGCAAGATCCTTGGTCAGCAATGTTATTAAGAGGCGACATTCACTCTGAGGTATTCACCAGCTAGCCTTTGTCATCTATGACTTCATTTAAGTTTCACAAAAAATTTCACAGTAAAGTCAGTATAGGAGTTGTCACTTCAAAAAGCGAAAGAGTAAGTATGCATAGGATTGATGAGCTATAAGTAGTGAAGTTAATCTTACACCCAATCAATGTCATGTTTTATGATTAAGTTAAATAATGAATAAGAAAGTTATTCAGGATCATAATGTCTTTAAATATCTGATAATCTAATAAATAATCTCAAGTGTTTTTATATCCAAGATGAAGAGAAATGGAGGATGGGAATGACCTCATTAAGTTCTGACTTTCATACATGAGCTATTGTGCAGGTTACTTTACATGTTCAATTTTCACATAAACCTTGGAAAGTGATACATTATGATCCCTGTTGAAACAGCAAAGCTGATGGCCTGGCCAGGTGCAGGTTGGGTAAAGCTCAGAGCTCCTGGATGTGGCTGATATAATGTAGTACAAGAAATGAAATTATCTGAAAATTTTAATTCCTAAGAAGACAACTCACTGTCTGATGGAGAGTGATTTGGCCTAGTTATTTGGTCTACCGCATCCTATATCCATGACTAAGAAGTGTCGCTGTGGAGGAGCTTTGAGAACTCCACTAAGCTCCAGCTCAGCTTAGTGGGGCAGACAGTTTCCTCTTGCTGGTCACACATCACAAGACTTAGAACTCTCAGCTCCTTCTCCAGCTTCATGTCTTCCTGGACTCTGCCTAAATGGATGAAGCATCTGAAACTGTAAACCAGCCTCAAATAAATGGTTTTCTTTATAAGAAAAGAAAAAGGACTGCAATTTGGTGTGACTATAAAGCCAAGTTCATCAATGACAAATACCATAGTCTAAGAGGTTAATTAAGGCTGGTGCTGAATTCCAGCAGTCACCTCAGGAAAGTAAAGCACAGCCAGTAAGTGACCCGGGAAAGAATTGCTAAAGTAACACCTACAGTGGTTTCAAATTCAGTGAAGAATGCCATTACAGAAAACCATTCCCATCAGAAAAAACAGCACAGCCAAAGACCAAGAAAGAAAATGTTAGACAGCAAAAGGAGCATCAAGTTGTGAGGGGAAAGAGACCTCAAGTAAGGAAGAAGAAAGAAACAAAGAGGAAGGGCAGAGAAGAGATAGAAATATAAGTGATTTGGAAAAAGAAATGATGGGCACATGATATGGATGGCACATGCCTAGGAATTCCCAAACTTCTCATTGTCTACAGTAGCCAGCATGCCCTTCTCTGGGTCTCCATAAACAGGTTATGGATCTTCACTCCAAACAAGGATGGTCTCTAGATTCTTTGATCTGAGTTTGAATGTAGACAGCTTATGAGTCCATCATTAAGCATCATCCTAAGAGGGAAGAATAGTATTTCCATTTTGGAGGAGAAAAGTTGGAGTTAAGCAATGCTAAGCCAGTCAGCAGGGACTGGAATATAAATGTGAATGTAGAACTGACTCGAGAGAATACACTTGTGTTCTCAGAGCCTGGGTCCTGTAAGAGTTCTGAACAGGTCAACTTAGCCAAATGATCACAAATAGCTCTTCCTACCAGCAGTGCAGAAGAATGTTTCCCTGCCTTTCAGTCAGTCACAGATTTCTGAAAGCCTACAACACAGTGGTAATAAGTCTGGCATATTTCAGAAATATTTATCTCAGCTCCCAATTGACCTTGGAGATAAGCTAATTTCTTCACCAGCGCCATTGTCAGAGCTATAGTACCTTTACCTTCTCACAAGCAAAATACCACCTTTGGAGGAACATTTGTTAAAAAAAGAAAAGAAAAGAAAAGAAAAAAAAACAGTAAATGGAATATTCTTGAAAATATCACCTCATCAAGGTTTAACTTTTCTTCCTTATGTATGAGGAAAAAAAATATGACCGTATGTATACACTCAAATGGCTCCAAGAAAGAGACCCCCTTTTCAAACTAGAGAGAGTCTGTGTCAAACTCTTCAAAGGATAACATTTTCTAAAGATCTTTAAAAGAAAATCTCAATGAATTTTTACCTTCCTGACTTAACTAGAGGAAAGGAAGACAGGCTAGAGGGTGTCATCTTACATACAGTTCTTCATAACCTGTCATGTGGACTATAGCAATAAAATATGGAATATATGCTACTCAGAGAACTCTAACTATTTAAAGGAGTAGTAGACAGGAAAATAAGCCTACTTTTTTCACCTCGAAGCTGGAAGGAGAATGTCCTGAAGCCCATATTCTTTGTTGGAGTGGAAGAATTTTTGTAGGGTCTATGAAAACAGAGTCTGACAAATAAGATGCCCCAGGGTCTGAGGGCAATAGTTTCCTGGATAACATTTAAATTGTTGCCATGTGCTTTCCTTTGCTTGGGATCCATCATCATGATTGGTGTATTACAATTTCCCCTGGCTAAATTGGTCTCTCTCTTATGGATTTCCCCCAAGGAATGCAATTTACCAGCAAAGAGCTTTCCCTACTGGCTTCTCCATTTTTTTTTTAATATTCATTATAAGATGCAGAACAACATACAGCTCATACGAATAGATTCTTGGTTTTGTGTATTAGCATCTTATCCAGTCAAAAGCTCATTTATCGTATTTTTACATGTCAATGCATTTTTATATTAATTTCCAAGTTTCAGTTTGGGGACATTAAAGTTAGCAGTACCAATGAGAAATGCATTTGGAGTACAGCACAAGTTAAATCTGTTATGTTTCAGATATTGGAAGGTTTTTTTTTTTTTTTAAGAAGTGAAGGGCTAGGTACATTTAAAATAAGCACACTTAAAATGTATTTGACATAAAACATGGAAAAAGAGAAAGGTAACATTTAAATCCTCTCTCTAGAGTCTGTTTTTCTTCTCACTTTCGTGGGAAATTGGAGGCCTGGCAGTATAGGTTATAACAGCCAGCACTTGATCATATATATTCTTTTACACCAATAGTTTTGGGGTTCCATTACAGTTTTCTCTACTGGATTATACACTGCTTGAATACAATATGTTGTCATGCTTTAGAATCTTCGTGAATGAAAAACTCATGGTAAGGAACAATTTGAAAGCAGTAACATGCGCAGCCCTTTCAGGAACATTTGTTTCTGCTCTGATTTGGAGCAGTACTCAAATCAAATGGAGTTGCAAATGCACACCATGAAAAAAAAAAAAGCCAACAGTAGATGAAGAAGAATCCCAGGTCAATAGCATTGATCAGATCTTTAATGAGAACATAGAAGTAAACTTCTCCAATCTAATGAAAGACAAACCTTTACAGACATTACAAGAATACATAACATCAAACAAACAAGACCAGGAAAAAATTCAAGACACCATATGACAGGTAAAACACTAAGTATGCATAACAAAAAAAAGTATGTTAAAAGGTGCCGTAGAAAAAAATACAACTCTCATTAAAAAGGAAAATCCATGAGAATCACAGCTAATCTCTAAAGAGAAACTTTGAAAACCAGGACAGCTTAGAGTGATGCGTTCTAAGTCCCCAAAAGACTTTGAAAGCCATCCTAGATTAATATATCCAGCAAAACTGTTCACCTAAGTTGAAAAAGAAAGAATAACTTCACAAATATATAAACAGCCTTAAAAAATTCAAATCCAACAAACCTAAAGAAAATATGGGAAGCAATATTTGGAGTTGAAGAGAGAAGTGGCCATAGTCAAGAGACCATGGACAAAAAATACAAAGTCACTAAGGACATAAACAACATAAGCAAAAATTAAGAAAACTTCAGATGTAGCCTGTGGTAGCTCAGTAACCAATTGGTTTCCCAAAGTGAGGGGAACAAGGACTATTTCTAACAGGAACTCAATGACTGGCTCTTTGGTCTCCCCACCCCCGAAGGGAGGAGCAGTCCTGTTAGGCCACAGAGGAGGGCTTTGCAGCCAGTCCTGAAGATACCTGATAAAACAGGATCAGATGAATGGGGAGGAGGTCCCCCCTATCAGTGGACTTGGAAAGGGGCACGGTGGAGATGAGGGAGGGAGGGAGGGACTGGGAGGGAATGAGGGATTGGGACACGGCTGGGATACAGAGTTAATAAAATGTAACTGATAAAAAAATAAAAAATAAATAAAAAAAAATTCAAAAAAAAAGAAAACTATAAATGCACACATTTCAATAATAACATTAACTATCAGTGGCCTTGCTTCTATAATCAAAAGACACAGGCAGTATGGATGGATGAATAAACAAAATCTATCTGTTATCTATAAGAAACACATCTAAACTTTAAAGATAGACACCACCTAAAGTAAAAGGATGAAAAAAAAATTCCAATATTCATTGAATGTGAAGAGGTCAAGCTAGTGTCTATCTGGAGCCTTCATGCCCTGACAACTAGTGTCCATGGTATTGAAAGGTGCTCTGAAGGCTATCAGAGGAGAAAGGTAAACCCTAACACAGCTACAAACCCTGTGATCTAAAACAGTAACCTGCCTGTTCATTAAAAACTCTTTTATTGTATCTCTTTCTCTATACTCCACCCCAATCCCTCCCAGCACCAGGTAGGAGAGAGAAAGGATTAGTGGAAGAGAGGACACAGTTCTCTTTCTTGCCTGCTTCCTGCTGGTTAGGGTCGTCAGGTTCCTTGGAGTCAGCCCAATTTTTGTTTCTGGAGATCTCCAGCTTCTTGCCTCACTGCAACAACAGCAACAGGCGCTGCAGAGAGGCGCTGCTGCAGCCTTGTTCTTTCTCAGAGCCCTCTATACTCTCTGGGCCCTGGCATTTATTCTCTCTCCAGAGTCCTCAGATTTTAACTGTCTGCAGCTGGCAAAAAGCTCCTCTCACAGCCCACACAAAGCAAATAGTTTTCTGCTATGGACCATCTGACTTGGTGCTACATCCCACCCCTGGAATTAAAACAAAAACATGTTTATATCCACAACACCTGCCTACATGACACACTCGTGCAATCATGGCACAGACATTTTAGGAGCAACCAACCATGCTCTGCACAGATTTAAGGTCTACTTCATTATATAGAACCTATGCCTGACGTTGCTCAAGTAATAAAGAACCTGAGATTAGACAAGCCATGAGCCTAGGAGAAAACCAAATATAACTGTTCTGCTAAAGGAACATAGCAATAAAATGGCCCTTAATGGCATCCTGCTATATTCATAAGTCAGTGTCTCACTCCATCATCTTCAGAGAAGATTCTTCTTGCAGCACATGAGAATTAACATTAAAAACACATAACTGAAAAATGTGTAGACCGTGAGAGACTTTGGAACAGTCAGTCCTAAATGAGATGTCTTCATCAAACCCCAGTCTTCAGAGCTTAGGGAGTTCTGTGGTAGAGGCAGGAAAGATTGGAGGAGCCAAAGGGTACGGATCACTTCAAGGAAACAATGTCTCCCAGATTCAACCAAGCTGTTGTACATATGAACTCTCAGAGACTGGCATCATGCATAGGGCCTGCACAGGTCCAAGCTAGGTGAAGTCCCAGCATGACAGGGGGAAGTTATCTGGACAAAAACAAGTAAATAAGTAAACAAACAAAAGAAGCACCAGAATTAAAGGCAGCATATATCAAATGGACTTAATAGATCCACAGAATATTTTACCAAAATAGCAAAAGACACACATTCTACTCAGCAGCACACTGAAGCTTTTCTAAAATGCACCGCATCCAGAACAAATCTTTACAAGTTCAAAAGGTTGAAATAACTCCTTGTATCCTATCTGATTACAACACAATAAAACTTGAAATCAACAGAAAACAATTCTCTAGTAAATTCATCAACCAATGGAGATGAGAACAAGCCATTACTGAATGAAGACTGGATCAAAAAAAAAAAAAAATCAAGAAAGAAACAAAAACTTTCTAGGATTAAGTGAAAATAAAGACACAGCACAACAAAAACTCTGGGCTACATTAAAAGCAATCCTATGAAGGAAATTTTTAGCTCTAAGTGCCTACATTTAAAAATAAAAATAAAAAATGCCAGTTGGTGGTGGCATAGGCCTTTAATTCCAGCATTTGGGAGTCTGAGGCAGGGGCATCTCTAAGTTCAAATTCATTAATTTAACTCAGAAACAAGAGCAAATCAAATCCAAACCAAGCCAATGGCAAAAAGTAATAAAAATTAGAGCAAATCATCAATGAAATAAAAACAAACAAAATAATACAAAGATTCAATGTATATAAGACCTCCCTGATTCTTTGATACAATAAACAAAATTGACAGGCCCTCTGCCCAACTAACTAAAAGAAAAAGAAAAGAGAGGACCCTAATTAACAAACTCTTAGATGAGGAGAGAAGCATTACAACAGATACTAAAGAAATTCAGAATGTTATAAGGGACTACTTTTACAAAACATCCAAACTTATGAGCTGGAAAGCCAAAAGGAAATGCATGATTTTTTTTTTATTCAGCTGAACCACAAATATTAAACCAAATAGTCAATAATGTAAACAGACCAATAACAAATAAGGACATTGGAATAGTAAGTAAGAGCTCTTCCGCTAAAATAATAATAATAATAATAATAATAGTCCTGATTCCTACAGAATCCTACCAGATTTTCAAAGATCCATAGTCAATCCTTTTTTTAAACTACTCAAAATCATCAACAACACAAACAAATGAAACAAAAAACAGAGAAAGAAGAAGCACTCCCAAACTCCTTCTACAAAGCCAGTACCACTATAACACCAAAACTGGGTAAAGATACAGTAACAACAAAAAGAAAACTCTAGCCCAACATTCTTTAGTGAACCACAGAATCAAAAGTACCTGATAAAATACTTGCAAACAGAATACGAACTTGCATCAAAAAGCTTATCCATCATGACCCAATTGGTTTTCTTCCTGAAATGCAGGATGGCTCAACACAGAAGAAGCAATAAATATAATAAAGTCCACACACCTGGACTTAGAAACGAAAATCATATGATTTTATCAACAGAAGCAGGAAAAGCCTGTGAGTAAATCTAAATGAGCTTCATGATAAAAGTCCTAGAGAATGTAGACCCGGAGGAAACACACCTCCCCCAACATGATAAAAGCTACACATTAGAAACCCACACCAACATCCATTTAAATGAAAAAAAGGCATGAAGCAATCCTACTAAGTCAGGAAGGAGATGGGATGACCACTCTCCGCACTCCTTTTCTTTTTATAAAATATAATTACATTTTATACACTTTGTATCCCAGCTGTAGCCCCTCCCCATCCTCTTCCAATCCCACCTCCCCTCCTCTTCTTATCCTATGCCCCTCCCCCAGTCCAATGATAAGGGAGGACTTCCTCCCCTTCCATCTGACCTAGTCTATCAGGTCCCATCAGGACTGCCTCCTTTGTCTTCCTCTGTGGCCTGGTAAGGCTACTCCCCCTCAGGTGGAGGTGATCAAAGAGCCAGGCCATGAATTCATGTCAGAGACAGTCCCTGTTCCCATTACTATGGAACCCACTTGGACACTGAACTGCCATGGGCTACATCTGTGCAGGGGTTCTAAGTTATCTCCATGCATGGTCCTTGTTTGGAATATCAGTCTCAGGAAAGAACCCTGTGCCCAGATATTTTGGTTCTGTTGCTCTCCTTGTGGAGCTCCTGTCCCCTCCAGGTCTTTCTATCTCCCCCTTCTTTTATAAGATTCCCTGCAGTCTGCAAAAAGATTCACGTAATGGAAGAAGAAGCCAACTATGCCTGTATGCAGACGACTTGACGCTATACATTAGAGATGCCAAAAACTCTGCCAGAAAACTTCTAGAAATCATAAACAAATTAAGCAGTGTGGTAAGATACAGAATCAGGGAGCGCAAATCATTCTATACCAACAACAAACATACAGAGAAAGACATTGTCATGTTCCCACTCACAACAGCACCAATGAAAATGAAGTATTTAGAAATAAACCTAACCAAGGAAGTAAAGGACCTCTCCAGTGAACAATTTAAAGCTCTGAAGGAAGAGACAGGGACCCTGGAAAATGGAAAGACATACGATGCTAATGGAGTGGGAAAATGGCTGTTCTATAAAAAGCCATTTACAGACTCAGTAAAATCCCAGTTAAGATCCCCACCTCATTGTTCACAAAAATAGAAAAAAAAAAAAAAAACTATCCTAAAATCTATATGGAACTATAAAAGGCACCAGATAGTCAAAACAATCCCCTCCTTGTTCCTCAGACACAATATCCTGTCTTAGTCACTGTTCCACTGCTGTGAAGAGACACCGTGAACACAGCAGCCCTTATAAAGGAAACATTTAACTGGGCTGGCTTACAGTTCGGAGGTTTAGTCCGTTATCATCATGGCAGGAAGCATGGTGGTCTGCAGGCAGACAGTGCTGGAGCGGGTTCTAGATCCATGTACTGAGAGTTCTATATCCATAAACACATGCAGTAAGAATAGAGTGGGCCTTCTGCTTTTGAAAACTCAAAGCCCACTCCTAGTGAAGGGCTTCCTCCATCAAGGCCACACCTCCTAATTTTTCTCAAGTAGTATCACTCCCTGATGACTAGCAGGGGGCCATGGGAGCCATTTTAATCAAACCACCTCACATTCCGTAGGATTGTTGTGAGAGTATGCTAAGTTAGGAATACTTAAATGTCCTCTTCCTCTTCCTCCTCCCCTCTTCTACCTTCTTTTTTGTTTTGGGGGGGTTTCATTTTAAGCAGGGTATCCTATAGCCTAGGGAAGTCACAACTCACTGTGCCACTACATACCTGGGGCTAGCCTTGAACTACAGAACTGCTGCTTCCACCTCCTAACTGCTGGGATTACAGATGTGCACCAACACACCAAACAAGGAAAGTTCCAATAGACCACGAAGTATATAACTTCACAAGAAATATGAGTGGTTAGAATTATTAACCTATAAAAAGATTATGAAACTATGTGTAATAATTGATTTTGGGGTTTGTTTTGGTTTGGTTTGCTTTGCTTTGGTTTTTCAAGACAGGAATTCTCTGTGTTGCCTTGGCTGTCCTAAAACTCACCCTGTAGACCAGGCAGGCCTCAAACTCAGAGATCTACCTTCCTTTGTTTCCTGAATGCTAGAATTAAAATTGTGTTCCACACCCACCCAGCTATGAGTGATAATTGCACATCAACTCAATGGCAAGATACAGAGGCAAGAGCTTTCAAAATATTTTAATCAATTGCTAATTTTACAGTGCATTTAAGTACATATCTTTTTCCCTCTCTTGCTGATAAATAAAAAGAAATCCAGAGAGCTTTTGTAACTTGCCTGAATACACACAGCCAGCAAGAAGCTGAGCTTTGAGAAACGTAGGCTTTGAAGCAGACCTTCAAAAGTCTGTTTGAGGCATGATGCATTTAACTTGTTCTGCAAATGTCTTGGATTTTTAAAAGATCCTCCATAGCAGTTAATGAATAACAGAGCTGGGGCTGGCTTAGGTCACTGGTTGCAAGCATCCGTAACTGATTTCAGGGGACCCAATGCCCTCTTCTGACCTCCTCAAGCTCCAAGTACATAAGGTGCACATACTTACAGGCAGGCAAATATTCATATGCATAAATTAAATCAACAAAAAGCCTTTTCAAAACTAGAATAACAGATTTTCTCTTAAATGACAGACATGGTATTTCTTATTCTAATAGTGTGCTTATTTTAATAGACTTGTGTGGCTTTGCTTGCAGTGCAAGCAGAAGTATGAGGTAGATGGACCATAAAACTGTCTTTGGTCTGGGGAGGCTAATGGATCAGTGAAGTTAAGGTAAACTTTTTCTACTGTTGATGCTCAGAATATGCTTCTCCTTCAACTTACATATGCCACCCTTTCCCCATATTTTCACTTAGACTGTTATTTATTAAGACGTTAAGCCTAAGTTTCTCCTTTCAGAAGAACTTCACCTGAACAACTTATACAATCACCTCTCTCATTTCTTATATCTCTGCCCTATATATATTGCCTGGAGTTCGTCTCATAACTTTCAGTTCTTTGTGTTTAACAATGTGTTTACTTGTTTGCTGAAATAATATCAGTTTTTATTTGTGGGTTATCAAGAGAATATGAAGTGGGGATAGATAGAGAAGTAGAAAATTAGATAGATAGATAGATAGATAGATAGATAGATAGATAGATAGCCAGACACCATACATACATTCATATATGCATAGATTTATAGATAGGTAGATAGATAGACAGATAGATAGATGATATATACATAGATAGCCAGAGATAGATAGATATGATAATTATAGATGGATAATAGAGTATTTAAATATTATCTCATACATACTCACCTCTATGTCAATAGCAACTGTTCTTTTTTCACTGTTGTTGCAGCTTTAAAGTTTTGAGTCAAAATAAATAGCTCTCTCCACTTAACTAAGAATCTGGAAAGTTGTGTAGAGGTGCATCCCATTATCACCTGCTTAGCATTTGCAAGGCTCTGATTTTAAGCACTGGCATCTCAAAAACCCAAGAAAAAATTAAAGAATATTAGTAGAACCATAAAATGTTGATATAATGTTCTTGTGGACTGTATGCAGTTTACTATTGTTCATTCAAATGCTGATTTCTCTACCCCATTATCTGGTTTCGATCTGGACATTGCATTGTGATGCTTATGCTAAGCATCACCTGTCTCAGGTTTGTGTGAATATGCCACCATTTGTTCTCTGTATTGCCAATTAAAACAACCAGCCAATGCTGAGCAATGGAGAAGAGAATAGGAAGGGACAACCTGGTCTGGTGAGGGGAAGAGAGAGGAAGAGGTGAGAGAAGTGTGAAAGGAGAGGACCAGGAGACATCAGGAGAACTGAACTGGACCTAAGTTATAACTAAAATGCAAGTATAATGTGGAAAATCTGAATGGGAGGAAGTTATGTGGGATTGGAGATTTAGGATGCAGTAATTATTGCTCATCATTGTGCTCTACGTTAATTAAATAAATCCTAAGTCTCTGTGTGGTTTGGGCATATAGCTGATTAAGGAATAACTGCTGCTTTACTAAAATATAAATCAATATTAAATATTAATAATCATCAACATATGGTACCCAATGGATTCCATATTATCCACACCCTTAATATTCATATTTAAACATTAAAAAGGTTTCAGATGGAAACGTCAAACTAACACTCCCCAGGATAGTCATAGTATTATAATTAGCTTAGTGCTTCGGAATTAAAAAGATGTTTCAGGTATAGATAGATGTTTTTAGGTTGATAGATACAAACTATAAAATAACTTAGGTACAAAACCTTAGACCCTCATAGAAAATACAGATATTTTCTTCAAGATTTCCAAATACATTTACACTAGACATTATATATGTAAGCCTTAGCTCTTGGTTTTTATAATTGTTTCATTATTATTATTGCTATATAAAAATGGGCTTTTTATTTAGACAGAAAAGGGGAATTGTTGGAGGTTGGGTTAATGCTAATTACTGGCCCTGAAAATCTGGTTACTGCCCACCAGAAACACCCATCCTTGTTCATGAAATACCTACCTGGCTGATTGATTAAACAGCCTATACCTGGGCAGGGCAGAAAAGGGTAGCCATAGCTTGGGTTCCTGGGCTTTTGAGGAAAATCACAGGAAACAGATGGAGGAGAAGCAAGGAAGAAGGAGGAGGATGCCATGATGGGTTAGCCTGGAGAAGAAACCATGTGTGACTGGGAGGAGGTAGGTACCATGGGATTATGGATGGAATGTAGTTTAGATGAGGATGGTTAAGGAGGATGGAATTGGATGGGAGACGGATGGTGAGGATATTGAGACAGTGTAAGTAAAATATCTGCCCAGCTCGAGGTAAATAAGGCAATTATAAATCTAACAGGTGTCTGTGTCTTATTATTTGTGATAGCAGGTTAAATAATACCACCATGATAATCTTAGGGAAAATAATAATAATAAGCATTATATAGCCCAACATAGCCACTGTTTATTTGCTACTACAATAAAAGAAAGAAAAAAAAACCATGATGGACTAGGTTAAGTCACCAAAGGTAAAAGAAGGACAACTCAATTGGAGGAGAAAATAAGTCAAGCACTTTGCATTTCATCTCCCAAATAAGAGAAAAATTGCCTAGAGAAATTGGCACTCTGAATCCAAATATAATAAATAAAGAATAATAGGTTGGTGATGCCAACGCAACTTTTTAAGCTATGAACAAATGATTTAACAATTGAAAAGATATCTGGAGCCCTAAGCCATAAGCACTCTAGGCATCATGATCCCAACCCAGAACACATTGCCCGAACTTGTACTCATGGAACCTGGCTAGTTCCCTTATCCCCTTTAACTGGAATCGTATAGGATGGGCTGGGAGCCAGGAGGACAGGTCCAAGCCAAGCCTTCAGCAAGTGAGTTACAGAAACTAACATGTTTATAACATGAAGCTAAATCCAGAATGGATCTGATATTTTTTTCCAGAAAAGACTGAGGAAGACAAAAGCCTACAAAAGAGATTGAAGAAGCCATTGCAGTGAATGTCCCAGAGAGTGGACTAGAGAGAATAAAAATACCGATAGAAAGAGGGGGCTATAGTGTATTATTTTAGTTTGTTTTCATGTTGCGGAGATAAAAGTGCCCCTACAAAAGCCAGTTAGAGTATACGTGCTTTATTTAGTTTCTCAGTTCAGAGCTAGGAAGGTGAGGCAGCAGGAGCTTGCAACAGCCCTTCATCTCATCAGGTCAAGAACCTGAGGACACTGAAAGCCTCCTAGTGTGCAGCTTCCCCTCTCCATTGTACACAGCTCACAATGCACCGGAAGAGGATAGAACTTTTCACAGTCAAGTTGAGTCTTCCCTCATCAACTAATGTAACGAGCGTAATTCCCCACAAACACATCTGGAAGCCAGGGATTCTAGATTCTGTCAAGCTGGCCCCATCGCACGCACATGCGCCTGTGCTGGGTCACGTGAACACAGGTCTCTATTTGCCTTTAGCAGCAAGAGACAACATGTGTCTTAGTCACAACCTAAAACTTCACTGCGATAGTCAAAACAAGAAAGGACAGTGCTCTGAATCTGTGAGTAACAAAACAGCACAAAAGTAGCTGGCCTTGGGGAAAGGGAAATATGTGAATGTCCTTGCTCATCCAGAGGGGTGCTGGCTAATAGAACAATGTAGCACTCCATGCGTTACTCGAAATTTTCTAGTAATCCTAAGTTTTAGGGTAATAGCAATGAACTATAGTTTAGGAGTGTATCTTGTTCAACCTGATAGATCCAATCCATTCTCAGTTCGAAAGGCAACCAGTGGGGACAAGCGAATACATATTCTCCACTCTTTGCCCTACATCTCATACTTAAAGAGATCTGACGTTAAATTTGCACTATTTATTTATGACCTGCACTTAGATTTGCAGACTTCATAGCTGGAAAGCAGGCTCATAAGCGCAAGTTGTTCCAGACATATTTAAATCTTCCAATAGTTTATCAGAATATTTGCTTTTAAATTGGAGTTGAAATTAATTAGAATTAAACACAGTTGTTTCTGCTCCTCGGTCACACAGGTCACATTTTGAGGGCTGCAGAGCCCTGTGTGGCTAATGGCTTCCATATGGAATGGCTCAGAAACTAAAACCAGAGATCTGAAGGAGGGACTCTGGTGGCCTAAGGGGAAGAAATTGCTTACAAGACTGAATTTAGGATGGTGTTCTCAAACCACTGAGTTCTGTCATCCATTTCACAATAGGTGGGTTATTGCCATGTTCATCATCAACATTAAGTTATAATTCTACAATTGAGGGCAAAAATTACCTTTGATAATTATTTTGTGATCTTTACAATGCTTTCCAGACTATGTTGAACAGTGTTCTATAAATGATCAAAGGATTGATTAAGCGAATTACATTGGAACCTTTTAAAACACATTAAGAAACCACCAATGATTCAGATCCCGATGAAACCAAGTCCTGTCCTCCGTAAGGTAACTATCCCCAGAGAGAAGGAAGGAGGAATGTCTAGGCAGAGAAAATAAGACACAGATACTCAGGATGAGAGAATCCTACAGAGAGGAGAGTGAGTCTGAAGTGGGTGCTCGTTGAGACAGAGTGGAGGAGACAAGGCAGCATGTGGAATAACCTTCAGTGGAGAGAATCAGTCCGCAAAGTGGTGACCTCATAGGAGAGAGCAGCCTTTGGATATATAGAAAGAAATTAATAAAAATTGCAGAATTAAAGCAGAGCTCACAGGAAATGGTTACTGGCTGCTGTGGAGGAGCGAAACCTTCCTGGGCACCTCATTCACACCTGTGAAAACGGTGACATTGCAGACCACTCTGCAGGAACGCTATTTCAAGGCCACCCTCTGCGGCAGGGAAATTCGTCCCCAAACACCCAAACATAAGAATTCTGGAGTTAGTTCTGCAAACACTAATGGTGAGATCATGGAATGATAGAATACACATTTAGACAGGGTTTCCTAAAGGGGCTGAATTCTAGCCTAGGGCATATCATAGACCTTCATAAATCTGGTCCCAGACATGATGGAGTAACTTACACAAGTACAGGTATGGTTTAAGGCCTGAAGTAATTTCTTTAAAAAATTACAAACCTTGTTTAAATGTTATTTTTCATGTGTGAATGGCTCTTTCCAGCAGAGAAGGGGGTTGGTGCAGTTCTGAGACCTCCGACCCCTCCAACATGCATACTGTTTGACAGTCTGCAAACACTTTAACCGTGAGACAGGCCGGGTTTGTAAAGCCAATAACCTCCATCGTGGCTACTTTCCGAAATCTAAACATGCGTGATGGACTGTGTGTGGATAGGATGGCCTTCCAAGCCATTCTGCCAAGAAGTTGAGAAATGACAATAAAGAATCTCTTATTTGAGTTTAATTTTATATATGCACAATATGCACATACATACACATACATACAAATAATTTAACTTTAAACCTACTATTGAATCTCAGTTGTTTCGCTAAGAGCAGCTGCTCCTTCATGCTGCAGTGGAGTCACTCAACTCTCTTGTTAGAGTGAGAGTGAGTTGTTTCCAGGTGACTTGGAACGGTCTCTCCCAGGTGCTCAGTGATGGGCCAAAGCTCAGCTGAACAGCAGCTTAATTCAAGTTGGCTAGCAGAACACCAGCAACCTTTGGACACCCACAGTGTTTTCAGAACTCCTGCTCATGTCCTGGGCGATCAAGGCCCCTCTACTAACAGTCTAGATCAGTGGTCCTCAACCTGGAGGTGACAACTCCTTTGGGGATATCAAAACACAGATATTTACATTACAATTCATAACAGTAGCAAAATTACAGTTATGAAGTAGTAACAAAAATAATTTTACATTTGAGGTCATGTATTAAAGGATTGAGAACCCCTGCTCTAGATCCTATTGAATCTGAATTTGCCATTTCTGCATGTCTTCCTCACTCTCAGATAAACCAAGCCTTGTAAAAATGTCAGCTGCCCTCCCAATTTTTTAAAGGTAATTATTCACGTGGTAATATCTGTACAAGATTAGGATTCATGGAGACTTTAAATCTTCATTTGCAAGAGATTATAAGTAGCAGCAGGTAGGCAATTTCAAAGAAAAATTGAGGACACTGGGTTTCTTTATATTCTTCAATAACAAGTACTGGTGAGAGATTTTCTTCACTTGCATCTGGAAATAAGTGAATCCAAATGGTGATGTATATATTCACTGTAATTTATCTTCATAATACATATGAAACGACTACATGAAATGCCTTGGAGATGATGGCAAAGGTTGGCAACACAAAAGTCAGTATGTGTGAAGTTTTCAAGGACATCACAGTCAACCATGATAAACATACTTAAACGGGAATTTCAATCTGACAGTTAGTTATAATTAGCAAAAGCAAACGAGGACACAGAGTTGAAAGCAATCCACATGTCCTAGAAAATCAGTGAAAAGGCTTTTCTAAGGAAGTGAGAACTGAGCTGTGATTTACAGCAGGGGTTAAGGACTTTGATTAGCAGGTTGCTGAGGGAGAGAGCAAAACAGAGAAGGAGGTGGCAGGGCAAGGCAGTGAGAGCAGATGGAGGCAGGAGAGAGCTTGACATTGACTGAGGGTCCCGGGAGATCTTTGCTGGCCAAATAAAACTAGGGTAAGGAAATGGAGAGAATGACGCTTCAAGTTCTTCCCCGACCCCTGAGGGAA
Source organism: Meriones unguiculatus (assembly GCF_030254825.1). NCBI lineage: Eukaryota > Metazoa > Chordata > Mammalia > Rodentia > Muridae > Meriones > Meriones unguiculatus. Next base: position 6,647,071 of record NC_083364.1, on the reverse strand, counting down.
TATGCTCTTCGAAGTATGAAGAGAGTAACTAAAATAGAGGAAGTAGAATTTTCTGAGAGAATTTGAAATGAATTTACATCTAACCCCAATGGATCTAGTTAAAAAGTAACCTTACTTCCTTCTTGGTCTCAAAATATCCAATTACTGGGGCTCCTTGAGAAGAATTTGCATATCCTTTTCTTTTTTAGTATATAGATATTGAAATACTTTATAACTTGGACAATGGTTGTTCACAAGTCAAATTTTCTTTTGGTTCAAATATTATTAAAGATACTCAAAGAGAACAGTGAGCCCATTTTATGTCCTCTTTATAACAAAGTAGCAGTATATAATCAGATGTGCTTTGCGTGTTGTTTATGCGTTTCTGTGTGTGTGACTGTGTCTGTGTGTGTCTCTGTGTGTATGTCAGTGTGTGTGTGTGTGTGTGTGTGTGTGTGCGCACGTGTGCGCACCCCGGACACAATCTAAGCACCTAAGCATTAGGATCCTATACACCCTTTTGTCCTCTCAAGTCCATGGGGAATGTAGCACAAGTCCCCATTTTCCAGATGAGGGTGCTAGGTCGCAGATAGGTGGAGTAGTGCACTCAATACCACACAGCAGGAAAGGCAGAATGAGGATTTAGGCCCAGGCAGCACGTTCCAACATCCATGTGCTGACTTGCTGTGCCACGCTACTTCCAGCATGAACGTGGGATCAGCAAAATGCCCAACGTCTAACAGCACAAGTGGAAAACCTGGGCAAAACAGTTAAAGTTTTATTTCCCAGCAGGCATGGGAGTCAAATGCCTATCTCACATTACTCTAAGAGTTTGATATCAATTTGGCTGAATGAAACTGTTTTAAGTGACTCTGATTCATTTCTATCTCAGAAAGCATTTGTTTGTGTCACCAAGTGTCCTAGTGTGTAAATAAAAACTTAAACCAATTCATCTTCACTAAAGGATGGCATCCCTGGGTTGACAGGACGGCTCCGTGGGAAAAGGGGCTTGCTGCTACAGCTGATGATCTGAGAGCCACCCCTGAGACACAGGAAGTGGGAGCATAGAATAAATTCAGGAGAGCTGTTCCCTGACCTCCACACATGTGTACACACACACATACACGCATGCAGACACATACACACATAATACACACAGGCACACACATAATACACATAGGTGCACACACACACATATATACACACAAGCACACACATACACACATATACACACATGTGCACAAACACATATACACATACATGCACATACACACATGCACACACATATATTCACACATCCATATACATACACATGTACATGCACATGCATGAACATATATACACACATGCACACATACCTACATACACACATTCACACACACATGCGTATACACACATCCATAACACACACACATAAAGAAATAATAGATAAATGTAACTTCGTAATTTACTTACAGGAAATACTGGTGTCCCCAGGATGACACCGGCTGAGAACCCTCCCCCTGTGCCACCGTGAGCCCTTGCACAGATAAGAGTCAGACGGTTAGAAGAGGGGAATTCTCTAAAACAGGAAACGCTTCCACGCAGGCCAGGCCTGGGATCCAGCTCAGTCTTTGACAAGGCTCCTTCTGTATGCCTGGAAATGGAGTGTGTTATACACACATGATCACGGAGTAATACTCTTCAAAAGAACAAGTAGTGCTTTAGGTAACGATTGATCTCTGTTTTGTACAAGTTGCTTTTTTGCTTGCATGGTGTCTCCTGATGGACCTGATTTCAATAACATGGTAAGAATTCTTGTTTCACGGACAAACCTGAGAGTTGTCTTTTTACTTCTGAAGCACAGAAATCACATGCAGCCATGCATCAACATTTTGTTATAAGGAGTGCAACCTCCTTTTTGGCAAAAAGAAAGAAAACACCTGGACCTTGCATCACTCACAAACATCCTACCAATAAATATGAAAACAGAACTTATTAAAGCAAGTAGAATGTTGTCCATCCTGTAGATGAAGACACCAGCTATTTTCCAAAGTCAATAGTGAACTCAGGTGAAAAAAAGCTAAGGTGAAAATCAGAAGCAGCTGTGGATTTCGGCTCTCTCTGCTCTGAGACCATTCTGTCTTGCCACCAATGCTGATGACTTGGGTTCCATCACTAGACCCCACACCAGAGTAGGAGAAAATGGACTTCCAAAAGTTACTGCAGTTTCGTTTCCTCCCTTGATAAGTAAAGATCTAGATGCCTCAGAATTATTGCAGAGGTAATAATAAAACAATAAAATACTAATAAACACGGAAGCTAGACTACAGACAACTGACAAAAAACTTTACCTGTGAATGCAATACAAATTTATCATTGTTCATAGTTTTAACATAAAAGATATTCTGCTTACTCTATAAGAATTCCACTAGGACTGTATCAAAGTGGATACATCAGTTTTCTGGAGAGGAAATGCTGTTTTACAGAAACATGCTCCTCAAATATGTGGCCATCCTACAGGGTGCGGAAGGTGGAGGTGCAGGGCATGGCGAATGAGTGAAGATCAGCGGCGGGGACAGTGGTGGCGGAGCTTGTTGTCAGATGCCGATGTCACACATTTGGTTTATGCCCTGGGAAGCCATCAGCACAGAGCCAGCAGCTGCGGAGCCCATCATGCTGAGTTAATTAGCTCTGAAGATGTGTTCTGTGATCTCCATGTTGTACAATTGCAGAAGTGTACTCAGATGAACAGCAAAAGGCAGTTACACTTGCTGCTAGAAGCCAACACAATTGGAACCCATTAAAAAATACAGAGAGAAAGGAAGACGAAAGTATTCTTCCTGTGAAAATCAACCATATCCTTTCTCTTCTTCCATAGCTTTAAAACAAAAGACCCCATAGGCGGCAGCAATTCACGGGTAGGGTTGGCTTTCACTACCAAGACTGGCCAAGATGAATTTGCCATGAAGATTACTTAGCCAAATCTCTCTAGCAAGCTCATCATCAAAAAGAACTGTTGGTCATTTGCTTCTTAAAGTACAAACTAGAGACCTTTTAAAAAAAAAACCTTTTAAAAGACCTTTTAAAAAATTGTAATCTTTGGAATACAAAGTGAATAAACTGTAATTAATTTAAAAAATTAAAATAAATGAAAATTTAAAAAATTGTAACTCATACAGCCAGAGCGAATGTTTGTCTTTCTGCCCCGTGTCAGTTTATCTATCACCAGATTGTCCTTTTATTTTTAACTCAGAACTATGGTTGGAATTTGAATACTGTAGTAATGCTTCTTTTGAATTTGCTGTTGCATCAACCAGTCAGACCTGAGTTCAGAGCATGAGTAACTGGATATTTGGAAAAATAATCTTTTTGTATTGGTAATTTCTTTTGTCAAAATTCAGCCAACAATGTAGGTGCTTTAAATATTTTTTCAACATATTCTTTTTTATTGTCAATCCATATAGACATTCTTTTGTTCTCCCTTCTTGCCTAGATATGTTTTGCGTGTGCCAAGCATCAGTCAAAAACAAAAAATAACATACAAGGTCACATTGTGCAAGTATTTCGTGTGAAACATGTCATTCTAAAACCACAAAATGGATCTGGAGAGGTGTCTCAGTGGTTAAGAGCACTTATCTTTCAGATGACCAAGGTTCAATTCCTAGCACCCACGCAGCAGCTCATAGCTGTCCATGATGACTCCATTTTCAGAGGGATCTCTTGCCCTCTTATGACCACTGCATGGTGCACAGACATACATGTGAGCAAAACACTCATGCACACAAAATAAGTAAATATTCAAAAAATTAAAGCACACACACACACTATCCAGGAAGAAAATTAAAAAAAAATCTATTTGAAACTTTACATAGTTTAATCTTTATTCAAGACTACAAATGTTTAATTTTCTTGCAAGCCAGACTTAAAGCAATCCAAAAATTCCAAAATTTAGTTCTTATAACACTAATAACAAATATCAAAACTCTGAATAATTTTTAAAGGAATTCTAGAATTTCCCAATGTCTAAAAAATGTAAATGATAGCTTTTATTCAACAAGATTTAACTTTATAATTTTAGTTATATTTTTTTTTGTACAAACATGGTTTATTTCATAATGTATAGTGGCTCCTCTTTGTGGCCCCACTTCATTAAATTAACACGATGTCTTAGTCAGTGTTTTATCGCTGTGAAGACAGACCATGGGCGTGGCAACTTTTATGAAGGAAAATATTTCGTGAGGTCTATTATCTCAGGCAGCCCTCAGGCAAACACAGTGATGGGGAGGAAACTGAACAGTCAGGACTCCAGATTGGCGGGCAGCAGGAAGAGACAGTGAGCCACGGGGTCCAGCTTGAGCTTTTGAAACCTCAGAGCTCATGTCCTGGGGAATATTTCCTCCAGCAAGGCCACACCTCCAATAATGCCACGCCCTCTAGTCTATGGGAGTCATTTTCATGCAGACCACCACACTCAATTACTTCAAAATTCATCCATGTTCATGACTGTTCTACATTACAGAAGCAAGGACAATGTTTGCCTACATTGCCAATAGTTCACACTTGTCGGGGGATGAGTACAAGAGTGGTCACATAACAATAAACTATGATACATCTGTCCATCTATTTAGGTATTGAAAAACTTCCAAGATGTTTCTAGTTGCCTTCCATTGCAGATTAAGCTAAAAATTTTTTGATGTATATATTTGGACACATGCTTTCTTTCATATGGGGGTGATTCTTAGAAAGAGGAGTGTATCATGCTGTGATGGTTCCAAATTTTAAGTTTTTAAGGCTAGTGTTTGGTGAGATCAGTCTTTGAATCCATGCTCTTCTGAAAAGCTTCATTTCTCTTATGACTAAAGAAATGCTAAGGCTTTTTTCATCTCCTCGTTTGTTCTCTGTAATTTTTTCCTTCCTATAACACTGTTCAAATGGCTTGTCCATTTGTAGAAGTCCGGTGAGAAGAGGTTTTGTTTCAGGTGGTGCATCTCCGAACTCTGTTACATTTAAACTTGAAAAACCTTTCTTTGAAAAACTTCCAGTTTTAAGCTTTAGATTCCATATTGTAATGCTTTTGAGCTTGTTTGTTAACTTGGTGCTCATGGCAGATTAAAGGTAGTTTTGGGTTTTCGTTTGTCTGATTGTTTTTCTCCAAGTTTGTGGCTTGGGATTTTATTTTCTTTTTTAAATCCCCATTGTCAAGCAGTATTCATGTTTGGGGGAAGTAGGAACTGCAATGCTGGGGAGCAAACCCAGGACCGTGCAAACACTGGGAAACATTTTTTTAAAAGAAGTTCATTTAAAAATTATATATATATATATAACTAGCTTAGCCCCTTCAATTAGTTAAAGGAAATTAATTGGCCAGTGACGTTTGAGCCAACTTCTACATTCTCTGCTTTCTTCCACTGTCAGGTGTCTGCCTTGACACCAGCACTATAATGATGTGCTCTTAGAGCTTTGCCATGAATTCTGAATTAAGTAACTAAACTTATCCAATTGTCTTTTAGAGAAATCGTTGACTAATTCTCAGTTCTATGTGCTTTTAGAAATGAATTTTCTAATCAGTTTCTGATTCTTAGAAAGCTAGTCTGCCAGAGTTTTGATTTATTTACACTATATTGATAAGTCAGTTTTCTTTTTCTTCTTCTTCTTCTCCTCCTCCTCCTCCTCCTCCTTCTTCTTCTTCTTCTTCTTCTTTGTTTACAATTTATTCACTTTGTACCTAGCTGTAGTCCCCTCCCTTGTCTCCTCCCAGTCCCCCTTCTCTTCCCCTTCTCTGCCTATGCCCCTCACCTAATCCACTGATAGGGGAGGTCCTCCTCCATTCTCTCTGACCCTAGCATATCAGGTCTCATCAGGACTGGTTGCATCGTCTTCCTATGTGGCCTGGAAAGGCTGCACACCCCCCTCCCCAGGGAGATAATCAAAGATCCAGCCACTGAGTTCATGCCAATGACTGATCCTGCTCCCCTTACTAGGGAAACCCACTTGGAGACTGAGCTGCCCATGGGCTATATCTGAGCATGGGATCTAGGTCCTCTCCATGCATGGTCCTTGGTTGGAGCATTGGCCTCTGCAGGCTCCCTTGGTCCCAGGATTTTTGGCTCTGTAGTTCTCTTTTGTGGAGTTCCTGTCTACTCCAGGTTTTTCTATCTCACCATCCTTCCATAAGATTCCCTGCACTCTGCCCAAAGTTTGGCTATGAGTCTCAGCATCTGCTTTCATACCCTGGTCAGTAGAGACTTTCAGAGGCTCTTTGTGGTAGGCTCCTGTTGATAAGTCAGTTTTTCAATCTAGTTGTCTTTCTACTCATTTCCTTGCCTTGTTGCATTGGGTGTAATAAAGAACCCTTCTGAGTGGGAGCAGAAGCAAGGGTGATGCTTGCCTCTCCTGTGAGCTGAGCAGAGGAGCCAGCCTCTCACCAGAGGGGCAGCAGCTGCAGCGATTATGTAGATTACTTTTAGCAGGCTGATGGCCTCTCTTCTGCTCCAGTCTGATGAGAACTTTTATGAGTTAGCACTGGATTCTCTGAAGACCCTCTGCGGCAGCACCTCCTGAGGTACGTATATCATTTTCAGTTAACTAGTAAATTACCCAGACTGATTTTCAGGCGTTAATGATGAACCAGCCTGCCTCAATCACAGGCTTGAAATATATATATATATATATATATATATATATATATATATATATATATATATAGTGAAGATAAACTAGGTTTATTCCTTTTATGATTAAATCTGTTTCTCAAGTATTGGGCTATGCCCCACCAGTAAGCTTAACTGTACAAATGGCCCTGTTACTGCCTGTTCCGGCTAATGTCAACCACAGCTTTGTTTCAAAAGTTTATTATGATCACCTTGCAAACATGTCTTTGTTTCAGGAGGTTTTTATGATCAACTTACTGTGCTCATGTTCTGCTTCTGTAACCCCAACTATTTGCCTATAAGAGTCCTTGTTTGGAAATTGCCTACTCCTGAGCTATAAAAACCTCATCTTCCCCTTGTCCAATGCTGATCTCTCAAACCCCACCTTTAGGGAGAGACAGCCTGTGTACACAGATAAAATAGCTTGCTATAGTTAATTGCTGGATTTAATTAATGTGGCCATGGTGATTTGGATCAGTGGCCTTTCTCCTTGAATCTGTGGGGTTAACATTAAAGCAACACTTTATGTGATACACACTGTTTAATCATCTTTCACTTAAAGCAATGGGTTTGATTTGTTTACTTTCTTCAAACAGTGTTTGTGGGCTCACCAAGCAAAGGAATGTGCCAGCAAGCCTGATGACAAGAGTTTGATCCCTGAAACCCACAAAAATGCTTTTTAAAATTTTGCATCTATGTTCATTAGCAACAAAGATGTTCAGCTTCTTTCCTGTCTTGAGTTTATGAATCCATAGAATCAGGCTAATAACAGACTCGAGGAATAAGTTGGTAAATTTGGTTTCATCTTAAACTTCCTGTGTTCTTTTTAAATGTTATTGTTTTATTCTAAATGGTTTAGAAAAGTCAATTAAGGAATTTGGTCATGAAGCTTTTTGTGTGAAAAGTTTTTAGCTACAAATTTGATTCCTTTCTTACTCATAGAGCCATTAACAGTTTTATTTCTTCTTAGATTACATCTAAGTTCCTGAAATTATTTCTATAACATTATCCATTTAGCACATGCACACACTGCAATGATGTCACCTTTTATTATTTATACAGATATGTTTTGCCTTCTCCCTGAATTTTTCAAACTTTCTTTGTCTTTACAAAGAACCAGTTTCTGATTTCATCAGAGTTTCTCTGTTGCTCTCCTGTTTCTAATTTCAATATGATCTTTCTGGTTTTTGTTTGGGTTTAGTTATTTTTTGGGGAGAGGGCAAAGTTCAAGACTAGGTTTTTCCCCATAGCCCTGACTTCCTGGAACTCTGTGTAGACCAGGCTGTCCTTGAACTCAGAGATCTGCCTTTCTCTGCCTTCTGAGTGCTGGGATTAATGGTCTGTGCCACCACTGCCTGGCTCTCGATAGGATCTTTCTATGACCTTTCTTATTCTCTTTCTTTTCCTTACTTTAATTTTATTTTTTCTACTTTTTTTTTTCCTAGCTCATACTATGACAGCATTTAAATTTTATGGAGCAAATGTCCTTATTGAATGGTAAGGCATCTTTTAGGTATATGCCCAGAAGTGGTATAGCTGGGTCTTGAGGTAGTGCTATTCCCAATTTTCTGAGAAAGCACCAGACTGATTTCCAAAGTGGTTGTACAAGTTTACATTCGCACCAGCAATGGAGGAGGGTTCCCCTTTCTCTATATCTTCTCCAGCATGTATTGTCTCTTGAGTTTTTGATCTTAGCCATTCTGATTGGCATAAGATGGAATCTCGGAGTTGTTTTGATTTGCATTTCCCTGATGACTAAGGACGTTGAACATTTTAGTGTTTCTCTGCCATTTGATATTTCTCTAATGCAAATTCTCTGCTTAACTGTGTACCTCATTTTTTAACTAGATTATTTGATTTGTTGGTGTATAATTTCTTGAATTCTTTATATATTCTGGATCTTAGCTCTCTATTTGATGTAGGGTTGGTGAAGATCTTTTCCCAGTCTTTAGGCTGTCATTTTGTTCTGTTGACAAGTGTCCTTTGCCTTACAGAAGCTTATCAATTTCACGAGGTCCAATTTATTCATTGTAGATCTTAGAGCTTGTTCAGGAAGTTGTCTCCTGTGCCAATGAGTTTGAGGCTCTTCCCTACTTTTTCTTCCAACAGATTTAGTGTGTCTGGTTTTATGTTGAGATCTTTGATCCACTTGTACTTAAATTTTGTCGGGGTGATAGATATGGGGACATTTGTTCAACTATGTTCATAGCAGCTGTATTTGTAATAGCCAGAATCTGGAAACAACCTAGATGTCCATCAAAGAAGGACTGAATACAGAAAATGTGGACATTTACACAATGGAATACTACTCAGCTTTTAAAAAACAAGGAAATCATGACATTTGTAGGCAAATGGATGGAACTTGAAAAAAATCATCCTGAGTGAGGTAGCCCAGAAACAGAAAGACAGGCATGGTATATACTCACTTATAAGCAGATACTAGCTGTATAATATAGGATAGCTATCTACAGACTTAAAGAACCTAAACACTATGGAGGAGCCTAGGGAGGATTCTTAAATCTCATTCAGAATGGCAAACAGGATAGACACCAGAAGCGATGGAAGAGAGGAAAGAGGATAATAGCCTACTATAGAGGGTCCTCTGAAAGGCTCCACCCAACAGGGGATTGAAACAGATGCTGAGACTTAGGGTCAAACTTTGGGCAAAGCACAAGGAGACTTATGGAAGAAGAGGAAGGGTGGGGACAGAGGGACATGGAGGGGACAGGAGCCCCACAAGGAGAACAACAAAGTTAAAGGATCTGAGCCCAGGGGGTCCTGCAGAGACTGAAGCACAAACGGAGGACCATGCATGGAGAGGACTTAGACCCCCTGGTCGGATGTGGCCAATTGGCAGCTCAGTCTCCATGTGGATCTCTGAGTGAGGGGAGCAGAGGATGCCTCTGTCATGACTCCTCTTTGATCATTGGCCCCTGGTGATTCAGAGAATCCAGGCAGTCCTGATGAGACTTGACAAGCTATGGGCAGATGGCAATGGTGGAGAACTCCCCCTTTCAATGGACTAGGGGAAGGGGATAGGGAAGAAGAGGAAGGGAGGGTAGGGCTAGGTGGAGTTGAAGGAGGGGGCTTCAACTGAGATATATAATGAATAAATTGTGAAAAAATATATAATTAAAAATTTATTGAGAACAATGTATAATTCACTTTTAATTCCTTCTGTGACCCATTAAGTATTTAGCAATCTGTTATTTGATCTCTAATTATTTATAAAAATTTCAGAGAACTTTGCGCATGGAGAGTTGTTTGACGGTCCAGAGTACGCAGTCTCATTTGCTGAGTGTTCTCTGTGAACATGGAAATGGTATATATTTCATTGTATGGTCTGTGGGTGCCAACTGTACTTTCTGATTCAGATGCTGAGAGAAAATATTAAAATCCTCATTATAATTACGTATTTGTCTATTTACCCTTGTAATCCTCACAGTTACTGCACTAACTTGCATTGTTTCAAGATAAATCTTTTATTACATTGTTAACTACCTTTTCTATGCTCTATTTGCTACGTATATATGCATCTATGTTTCTATCAATCTATCTGTTATCTATCTCCATCTAGCTCTATCTCAACCTCACTGTACTTAGTGTAACATGCCTTGTTGTGTTTATGTTCCTGTTTCTGTGTTGTAGGGTTCATTCCCTTTTGTGGGTAATTAGAGCTGTCACCTGCTGAGGAAATGTCTGTGCCTATGCCTTCTGTTGCTTGCTTTCTCCCTTCTGTGACTGCAATGTGTAATCAGGGCTTGACTTTGCTCCATCATTCAGTGATGCTTGGTTGAGTTATTTTGTACTAGTTTTTTTCTTTTCATGGTGTTATATAGACTGAACCTGGGCTTTTATACCTGATCGTCAGGAAACCAAATCTCTGAGTTACTAAGTTATAGCTTAACCCTGTGTTCACTGTATCCTTGCCTCTCTGCCTCCCCAATTCCCCTGTGTGTGGGGGAGGGTAATTTTGGACAGTTCTTACGGCTTCAGGTTTGCAAGTATTTCCTCTTCAAAATATAATCTGTGAACATATTCCTTCATTTTTAGAAATGGTATGTTTTGGGTTTATGTGTAAAGAAAGTTGGGCAAGTAAAGCTATCTATGAAAAATCAACAGCTTTTCTGCCACAGAGATACAACTCAGCTAACGGTGAGTCTGCCTAGTCCGCACTGAACTTTTCAAGCACATGGAATATAATTGCGACAGCTCTCGCAAGGTCTCTGCTTGCTAATTCTTGGTTGTCTTACACTAATTGATTTTTCTCCTCATTATTGGTAATGTTTCTGTGCCTTTGCATGCCAGGTAATCTTTGATTGATTCCAGGAACTACAAATTTTATCAAGTCAGGCACAGAATTTAGTTTCTCGTAGGAATTTGAATGCTTAATTCTGGAGTAAAATTAAGTCACATGAACACCATTTGATCTTTCTCTGTCTTTCTCTTTAAGCTGCACTAGTGAGAGTAGGAGCACATTTTAACTAAGGCTCATATTTCATATGTCTCACTAATAAAGAAACATTCTTCTGAAGATTTTTTTTTACCCAGTGCCCTGTGAAATGTGGAGCCTTTGGGTCTCATAGCAACTAAAGAATCTTTCCTCACCTCAGATGTTTTCCTCATAATTGTGCACATTCAGACTTCTGCTAAAAACTGGCACAAAATTCTCCTTGGGTCTCCAAACTTTTTCCCATGCAATATTTGTTTCTCCAAACTCCAGATTTTTAAAAATACCATCTCCATATTCTCAAGCATGTCTCACAATCAGGGAATCCATGAGCTCCTGCTGCGCTCTGACTAGCTCTCTAAGGAATTGCCAGTCATCATGGCCAATGCTCAGTGATTACTCCACACGGCAGAGGAACCCCAGTCTCTGTCACTGTATCTGCTTTGGTAGCAGCTTGAAAATCATATTTACTATGTTAATGCTTCCACACTTAGTTTGTAAAATACATATATTAATTCATAAAGGTGCATATCTTTTTCTTCACAGATAGAAAATGATTTAAGAGTACAAGAACAATTAAGAATGTATCAGAGACTCACTATACAATTTGAGCTCTCCCAAAAACTTTATTTGTTAATGAAGCTGTGAAAAAAAAATGTGTTTTGTTTTTCTCTAGGACCTGGCTCAGTGAGTGAAATATTGCTGTGCAAGTATAAAGAACTGAGTTTGGATTCTAAGAACCCACAAAAAGCTAGGGTTCGTGGTACAGGCTACAGGGGGAAGGGACAGATGGATCAGGAACTTGAGAGCCAGCCAAAATGGCAAGCTCACGTCCAGTGAGAGACCCTGTCTCAAAAAAACAAGGTGAAGAGCTAGAGAGGATGACACTGACATCAGGCTCTAGCCTCCAAATATCTATGTGCATGCATGCATACATGCAAGTGCACACACAGACACACAACACCACACACAGACACACACACCACACAAACACACATCACACACAGACACACACAGACACATGCACATACACACACAGACACATGCACATACACACACATACATACATGCAAGTGCACTAAAAACAAAATCTCAGTTGTGCAGTCTCCTTATCAAGGACTAGGGAATTGGAAGGCAAATTAGGCAAAATGGCCTCCTTCTCAGTTCCTGCCCTGTAAATTCTGAACATACAGACTTGTTACACTGAGGACAGACTGACATCATTTTCCATGCACTAGCTATTGTTTGTGTGAAGCTCTTTCAGTGTTCTCTGAGGAGAAGAAAAGGCAAGAAAGGGAATTTTCATATTTATTATGTCATTGGTCATGAGATTTGAAAACAGATCACACATGTGGTTTGTGTTTTTTTTTTATATAAAGGAAAGTTTCAATCCGATATTAGATGTTTAAAAATGCTTACAGCAAGAAATGACTGAAAACTCTAGTGCCTCTTTGTATACTTAAGACTATTCAGTAGGTGAACAAAAGAGAAAGAAGTCTGTCTCACCTCACCAGGGAAGCATGTAAGCAAAGGGCATCCTGCCTCCTTTCAGGAGAGTAGAATTTCAAAGGCTTAGAATTCGGTCTGAAGGAGTGGGGTAGGGAAGAGGTGTCAACCGATACCGCTGAAGTTAATTGGGAATTTGAGAAGGTGGAGATGAGAAAACGTATTGTTTACTTATTCGTTCATTCATTTAAATTTTGATGACAAATCTCATTGCTCTATTCTAAATATGATGACAAATTTCCATAGTACAATGCTAGGAGCATAGGTTAATGAGTCTGTTTTCCTTGCATTGCACACACAAAAGAGCGCATACACACGTGTGTGTTTGCACTTGGATATACTTTTGTAGCTATGCGAGATGAACATTCACAAATGCAGTACTTGGAAACAATTTGTACTTAATTTTGAAGTGATGTTGTTCTTACAAAAATTCCCTTTCAATTTTAAGTTTGGAATTTAGAACCTCTACTTGGATTCATCCTTTAAATGGGCGAGTCGTTTTTTCTTAAGAGTGTAGTAGAACATAGTTATGTTGTGTGTGCCTGCAGTTGTAAATGGTGTCTGTAACACTGACTCCCTCGGGGAGGCAATTATTGCTGTCCATGATGGGACAACGGCAGCTGCAGCGTGTTTGAAGCCAGAGCGCAGAGGGTGGAGGACACAGGCAACATGCTTCATTTGCTTGGAAAACAACTCACTTGGGCAGCAGCTCCATTAGAATACGATCTTAACAAGTCAAAACCTCCCTCTAGGATGAAACATATACTACCAATGACTGTAGATCACTCAGCTGGACCATTTCTAACTAAGATCAGGGTTATGTGACTTGTATTGAACAATATAAAATTTCTGACTGACTTAGATTTACGAGGCTCCTCCACGGTGCCCATCGTCTTGTAGCTAAAATGCAAGATTAATTGACTTGAAACAAAAGGGATTCACAAACAAAATGACAATTGTTGTTACTGGGCAAATCCCATGGTGGGGCCTAGACAATTAAATACTGTGAGACACTTCAGGATATTTTGAGTGTACCCTCTGGAATTTAATAAGTTAAGTTTCCACCTCTACTTTAGACTGTATCAACAGCACAGAATCTCCATGGCTTATAAGGAAGTCACAGAGTCCTTGCTAATTCTAAGGTGATATGTTTGTCTGTCAAACTGTAGGTACGTCCTAAAATGTTGACTACACTAGTGATTCAAAGAATGAGTGTCTTGAGAGTGCAATGGCTACATCTTTTATGCTCTATTCCTTCACAACCATCAGATTTCCAAAAAGAAAGCCCACATTATATACAGATATTCTGTCTTCACTACGCCTCCGTCTATTTACCAAATGTCCCCAAGCTTCTGTCATGTGCTCTGTGCTATACTATATCATCTCAATGAAATGCTGAAGACATTATTCTCGTCAATAGAAAGTCCACCACTGACTGGGGAGACACATCAAAACTAGTAATCATGATACTAATGGAGAATGTGTTAGCATGCAGACAGATGATCCAAGGATCTTCTGGATGATTTAAGTCTCGAGAGAAAAGAAGAGAGTTTATTAAAGGGCCTGAGAAAGATGAATGATGACTGAGATGGCTCTTACATTTTCTACTATGGAAAATGCAGAGCATAAGAATTACACAGTATTTTAAAGAGTCTTCTGCTAAAAATCTATGTGACAGAGGAAGAAATAGACAAGCAAAGATATCTTAAATACTGTATATTGAATAGAGATATACAAATATGGTCCACCCTATAAAACAAATGCTCACATACAGATATTTAATATAAGTGAATATATATACATATATTTGTATATTTTATGTTTAATAGAAATATATTTGATAAAAATATACAAAATATTTCTAAAACAACAATAATATAATAAAATGCTACTGCCATCCCAGAGGATACAATGGATAGTTATATTGTTTATATGCTGATAAGTTTGAGATTACTTAATGGAATTGACCATAAAATATTGGTATGTCACGATTGCTTTTAGTCACATTTTAAAAACATCTCAAAAGTGTCACTAGTTCTCACAAAATTACTCTGAAAGCACCTATCTCTTTTTAGCAAGCTAAACATCTTTATTTTTTTTGCAGTCCTGTTTTTTCTTTCTGTACATTACGCTACATGAAATGTTTGTATCACTCTCCTAAATATTTAATGTCTAGAAATTTAAGTCCTGTGAACCTAACTTTGTATTTCCATGAATCCACAGAGGTCTCCTTTCACACTGCTTTGTGTTAGAAGAATTCCACCATCTACACAAAGAAATGTAACCCTGTGAAATATTTATGTTATTTGATTGCCTGTTTTATTATGAAACAAGTGTATAAAAGCTTTGAACAAATCTTGCTCTACAGTGCTTATTCCACATCTGCGGTAGGTTTTGAGGAAGATTCTGAGGAAAGCCCTCCATGGCCCAATGTTAACTGTATCCTTAAGCACAGGCTGGGGATGCAAGGCTTCTCTCCATCTCCTCTGAGACAGACCGGCCGGACATTCACCAGGTAAGTCTGTTAGGTAAACGAGTGTCCTGAGATATGATCCAAAGTTCAAAGAAACCTGGTATTGTTGGAGCTGTGGAAGTGTGGGGTTCTCTTCATCAGATGTGTGACATAGGGCCTTATCATCAGATGTGCCTTTAAAATTTGGACTGAAAACCATTTTAGAGGTTTGAAACAAGCCAAAGCATTTATTTTCATGTACTATGTCAGCAGTTAGGAGAGAATGTAGGCCATCAGAGGCCCTTGTGAATAACAAAGGGAAGGTTCACTGAGAGCCAAGACCTTTCTGCATCTCCCAAAGCATGTCAGCATCACCCAGGAAATCCCCGAGGGAGAGCCTGAGCTCAGAGGCAGATGGTGAAGGCAGGTCTCCGGTACCGACACTTCAGGGTTTAGCTCTTTGAATTAGTTTATAGGGGTTCTGAATGCATCGAGCACAGTTCTGTGAAGCTGTTGGTGACTAAATCAGAACCCGCACCCTGCACGCCTCACTGCACCTTCCACTCAGGGTCACTGTGAGGAAGTTTGCTGATCAGAAATGAGAGATAAGTTGCCAGCCAAGGCTGCCTTTTCAGAGGGGTTAAACTGGGCATGGAGTAACAGGAACCTGTAGGTTTTGGAGCCTTAGCACACACAATTTTTCCTGCCCTGACCATAACTTTCTCTTCTGCTTATATTTCTCTTCACCCTTATTTTCTGCCATTTGTTCATCACTGTGAGTACTACACTTTACCAGGGCCGGCAAGAGCACACCAAAGACATGAACTCAGATCCCTGGCACCCACAAGACAGTCTGTAAGAGCCCCATGAGGGGCAGGCAGCCGGAGCGCTGACATTTGCTGGCCAGCCAGTCAGGCCAAATCGGCGAGTTCCCAGTTTAGTGCCAGATCTTCCCCAACCCCCAATAAGTGAGGGAGCAATAGAATTAGGGGGAGCAGTAATGTTGACCTCTGGTCTCCTCGGGCCTGAGGAGGCTACGCGCCCACATGAGACTGCACCTGTCAGGTGACACGTTATCAAAGCTTTTGAATCTGAAAGTTTGGTACTTTAGTTTTTGGATTAGGGATGCTCGGTGTACACTGCATTACCTGTGTTGTTTGTTATATTGCTTCATATTTCTTTTCTGCCTTCCAATACAAACTTGTGAAAATAAAGACACTGTTTTCTAAGATGGCTCCAGACCAAACAACAGGTGTCTTTGCTGCACAATAAATATTCTTCAGGTGAATGAATACTTAATGTTGCTTAAATGTAAAGACCAACTAATTGAATCAAACAAATGAGAAATAGTAAATACTAGAAAGAAGCGTTGCTTTTTAAGAGCTGAGAACCATCTGGAGAGAACAACACCCACAGCCCCATTAGTGAAAATACAAAGGTAACATAGGAAACACAGACATCCCACTGCTAGAGACATGATGACAAGCTGACTGACAGCCGAGGAAAGCAGCATGCTTGAGAGTCACTGAGGACGGAACGCACCACTCCAGGAAGCTGGGCTGCAAAGGGTGTGTGCAGCCTTTAAGATGCCAGTCTGTGAGAAGGGAGACAGCCCATGCCTTAAAAGTTTGTCATTTCTTTTGGCTTTTGGGGCTCATTTCCATTTATTAATTTCCTTAATATTTCTATAACCAAGGAATAAGAGGGCATAGACTATTAAGCGAGATCACACAATATCAGGAACAAAACTACATGCTATCTCTTAAATACAGAAGCTAGCCTATAATGCACACATAAACAACATGTAGAAAATAGAACAAGAAAGGATACAAACTAGGGAGTGAGGAAGAGGTAATGAACATGGGTTATAAAAGACGATAATAAAGCTGAATATCTTTCTAGCTCTAACTCTGTTGTGGATTTCTTGCAATGGCCAGAGAACATAAAAATGTATCCAATAGTAAAGGTATAAAATCCAATATTAAGCCTCACAACTTCTGTTCCAAATGGCTGCTCTAACTATATAGAAGTTCATTGAGTTGCATAGTCTTTGAGTCTGGTTAATTTCTTGGTGTGTGATTTTTTTTTCACTTGCAGTGCTTTTTTATAGTAAAGTCTAAAATAAAAAAAATAAAAAATAAAACAGGATTACTAATAGTTTCTAATTCCTCCCCTCAGCATCTTTCAGAGTATTATCCAGGCATGACTTGAGGAAACGTGCTGGCCACTGTTCTTGGTGACTCTGTAGCATGGAACCTGACATAAAATAGTGTGCAAAAAGTTGCTAGTGCACTTTTCATTACCATGGGAGACACTGTAGGTTTGGAAACAAAAATAAACATTGAGAACAATGCTCTAGAGAAATGCATTCATTCGAAATAAAAAATTATCTAAAGTGGTTGTGATCAGAGAAAGCAAACCAGTCATGACTTTGATCATTTGTATGGCCTCCTATCATTCTGTCCAAAAATAAGCACAATTTTTCTGATTGACTAGGATTTGTATAACTTGCTTTAGGAGAATTCATTAGTATTGTAATAGAATCTCATATTGATCTTCAGCGTGGCAGTACACCCAGAGTAGATAATAAATGTAACAAGGGCCACATTACAATCACCAATCACCTCAAGTCTATCTATTCACAGATATCTGTATTACTCAGAACTATACTGGACATGGCTACTCAAATTGAATTATTTTTCATATCTGAAACTTCACAGCTAATGGGGAAGGAAAATATACTAGCATGTTCTTAGAAAGTGGCAGGGAATTTAATATGGACATTTTAAGGAGAAACAGCTAACTGTCCAAAAGACTCCATGGGAGTGGAGGGGAGATTGATGTGCAAGGGTGAAGAGAAATTTGCTGCATGTAGGGAAAGAGGGAGTTGTTATGTTCTTTATGGATAGTAACAGTAAGTTTGTCACAGAGAGCTTTCCATGTATCGGTTTCTGTTCTGCTGTTCAATGGTTAACTGGTAATCCCAATAATAGGAGATGAAAAGGCTTATTGGGATCCTTGCCTGTAGAGGAGGCAATCGATGGCCAGAGTCATTAAGTAACTTGCCAATGGCAACTTAACCTCAAAATAGTGAGAGATCATTCCAGAGCCACACTCCTGACAGGCCATGATTTCTGTCTGTAGTGTACACTGCACTCTCTCAACACCATATACAGCGATGCTCTTACTGTAAAGTAAGAAGAGAGGAAACAGGAGCAGCCTTCCGCCCTGTTCCTATGTATTAACTACCCACAGTGTGGAGCATCCCTCAGAAGGTCTCCCGAATGTGTGTGTGCGGGATACAGCATCTTCACCTCCTCTTAGGTCACAAGGCAGGGAGGTGAAAGACCACAGTAGATTAGATTTGGAATAAGATATCCATCCCTGAGGGTCACCTGCTACTTCATCTGTCAACGTCACCAAGAAATACTAAGGACCTGAGGGAGCAATGTCAAACAAGCCAGTCCTGGGGAAAAGGTGGAAAGCAATAGCGTGGCCAGTGGTTTTCCTTCATCTTCATGTTAACACATTCACCCAAAGAGCATCGTCTGACTGTGAGACCCTAGTGTGAGGAATGAGAAAATGATCGAGGGAAAACTTCAAGTATTGGAGTTTTACTTATAAGCCCTCTGACAATAAAGAATGAAGCTATCTTTCAGAATAGTAAAATATAACCTATGGTATAAAAATTCATGCTTCTTTATTTTTCTCCCAAGAAATTACCAATTGTATGAAAGAAACCTATTTTACAGCTGATACCAATTGTAAAACTTTCTCCATATTATAGAAAACACCTGGAATTTAAATCAGACTTTAGTAACTATTTTAGACTTAATCTAGTGTCACTACCTATATCCTAATTTGCTAATTTTGAACTAAAATAATGAAATATAAACTCCAGCAGTGAGCTAAGCTTGTCCTAATTCTAGGCACTCTACACACAATACAGCATTTTGTAATCCAGTGAACATTTTAACCTAATTGGCAAGTGTGTGTTCTTGAGGCAGACTTGTATCTGAACACTCAGCACTACACTGACCAGTCCTGTGGCTGATGCTGTGCAAACCACTTCTGTAAAGTGGAGACGTTAGCAAGTATGTCTATGGATCAGGGACAGTGACACATGGAAAGCTTGGGAGCAGAGTCTGGTTTGTGGGGAGTTTCGAATTTGCCCTCCCTTGCTGCTGCTGTGGTCACACAATACAGCATTTGATCTTCAGATTAGCCTAGAAATCTGAGTGAAGCCACCATGTTGAGGTTTTAATATGGTGACATTAAACTAAATGTTCCCCTTTGTGAGACTGTGTGTTTGAATCTCACACACATGCCCCAGACGCTGGTTATAAATTTCACAATCCTGTGACACAGGGCTCTTAACTCAGATACACAATCAAAGGTGTTATGGTATCAATATTGTTAAAAGCTATACTGGTGAGCTGATTCATCAAATTGATAACAACATTCAGAGAAGTGGGCAAAAATGAAGATCATGACAGTAGTTCTTTTCTGGGTAATATCAACCAGCTAAATAAAATTGAAGGTAAAAACGTGGACACTGTTGTACGATGATTTCCCACGAACTGACTCATCATTTCTGGAGGGAGACTCTGGACGTCAGCAAAACTCACAACTCTCAGGAAGTTCCTGAAACTTTCATGATTTACAAGGTCGCCCCACAGCAGTAAACTTGTGTTGAGAGGAGGGGACTCTGTAACCAGCCAATAGGGACTTTCAGGGAGGCAGCGTTTGGGAGTCATCACACATGATGAGGTGTGCTTTTGGTGATGTAGCCGTTTTTAAGCCATTCGTGTTCCTGTACACAAACCCTCAACCACATTCCTATAAGAAACCTCAATAAACTCACTAGTTCATTAAGCTAAACGTGGGTAGAATCATTACTTTAATCTGTCTTAAACCTACTATCTTGAGAATACACAGATGTCTGTTCACGTCTCACCAGGAAAAGGCACACAGCAGATAGAAAATAAAGAATCCACCTGTGTGGTTATTTGGCCATTGAGGAAGGATGACTTCATGAATTTCTGTGGCTTACCTATTAACAATCCTCCTTTTTGAAAGACTTAACTTGCCACAAAAATTATTTTTCTCCATATCCAGTACCTATGAGTCTTTTGTTTGTATTATTTGAAATACAGGTTAAGTCACAAATTCTCCTGGAGCCTTGTGCACCCTTGATTTCAGACTTTCAGCTTCTAGAATGACCTCTGCAATGAAGGAGGAAATGTCTCTTGTTTGAAGGCACTTCATTTGTGTTCCTTTATGAGGGCAGCCTTGGGAATCTAACAATGTGTGTTTTATTGAACTTGTCCCTACAGCAGCACAGATGAAAGGAATTATGGTCTCCACTGATGGATTAAAATACTTAGATCTATGAGGTTATACATCTTAGCCAGTGTCACAGGACAGAAATAGAACTACCTGAAAGCCGGTGTGTTCCCTGGAATCCCGTTCCCTCTTACGGGCTGCACTTGTATAAGAACACCATGGCTTCCACTCAATTCCTGCCCATCCCAGAGCTGTCCAGATTCTGGGCATCATCTCTGATGAGCTAAAATATCTACGGGGTCCTAGTGTAGGTGGAAAAGGAAAGATCCATGAAGAGAACTTGAGTGAAGCCAGACAACAGCATCCTTTCATTCAGGCCAACTCTCACTTCCTGGACAGCTGTCTCCTTCCTCCTTCTCTGTGTTTAAATCTGAAGTGAGATGTTTTATTTTCTGAGTTCTGGCTTATTTGGGAATAGAATGCAATGGAAAGGTCTATCTGGGAAGCTTTCCACAAAGAGACCAAAGGAGCTTGTACAAATAAATATTTTTAGTTGTTAACTTAAAAATTCAGGTGTGGAAGATTCTGGGAAGGCAGTTTGAAGCCATTCATTTCACTCCCACAGCTGATACAAATATGCCATGATTCTCTGTTACAACTTTCAGTGGGTCTTTCTCAACCACACATAGAGAAAGTCACAGAGAAAGAGAATCGCGGATGAGCTTCTGAGAAACTGTGATGGTGAGTGACAATGCCCCTCACACACACACATGGTCATCATCTCCCACAGACAGAAGGAGCTTTTGGCATGAGAGAAGCCTTGGTTGGTGGCAAGCAGCCACCAGGCAATCTTCCAAGTGCTAACCTGCCATGGAAATGCTGTCACTTACTCAGAGAATGACAACAGTGTGCTGCTGAGAGGATCTTCTCTGCAGCAGTCACACTGCAAGAGTGTTCGTGTATGCCAGCTTTGTCCACTAGCTTCCTCATAAGATTCTCAATGCCCTGGAATGATACACACGTGAAAACATGTGGGTGAGGAGGAACTGAGTCTCTACATAAACTGTCTCATTGCCCAGGATAAGCAAGGACCTTCCAGAAGCCCTAGCCTAGGTATGACCTACTCTGGACCTTTATTCCCCCATCATTTACAGGCTCTTGGTGTGCTGTGTCTCTGTTCACTGGTTGTGTTACCCTGAGAATCTTGTCTGTGAAGGGCCTTACATGAGCTGCACAAGTTGTGGCAGGTTTGCAGTCAGGCTGCGGAGATCCCCTCACTAGCTAAACATTCATTTATTCCTTTTCCTCTCAGGAAAGTCTCACACTCTCCCTCTGACAGTGATTTGGGTTTAATTAGGTCTCACTCTACTCTCTATGCCTCTCTTCTCAGGTGCCCATCCTGAGCAAGCCTCGGACCCTTGTTTCTGGTCCCTGAGGGCTCTGGGAAAGGCTGGTTGTAAAGTGCTTGAGATTGGCAGGCCACATTTAGGATTAGTTCTTTGTTGGGGTGCGCTGAGCCACTGAAGGAATTAAACCAGCCTTCTGTTTAAAGGATCACTGTGTGGAAAGAGGCAGGGTGAGGCAAACAGGAAACAAACGATACAAGGAGAACTTTGCACCATCCAGCTGAGAACTCCTCAGTAGGAGGAGGAGGGGTGGGTATCTGGGTATCGGTGCAGGGACAAGTGGGCAAGATCATTTAAATTTGTAAATACCGAGGCAGAGATTGCTTAGATAGGAAGCACAGGGAGAAAGAGAAACCAATGGTGCGTCCGTGATGGATGGGAGCTTTGGCCCTTTGTCAGTTAATGAGCGTCTGATACAAGCTAGTGCGTCACGTTGGGTTTGTTTCCATTATGGCCAGTGTGTGGAAATACACTCATATCACACACAGCTTGATTTTTGTTTGTACAAAGTTAGTAGAGGCGTCTTCTTGAGTCTGTAATTTTGCTCCTAAACTCCTTGGCTAGTCATATCACTGACCTTACAAAAGGCTGCTTTCATGGTCATCAACTTGCATTCTCAAGAATTACTACAAAAAGGGTAGCTTAAATTACAATTGTTTCCAAATGACATTCCCTGTCATGAATACTAATTTTAACAAGTAATGAAGTTGGCGTAATATTATGTTCATAGATATTTAAAGATTCATCAGCATTAATCATACAGTGATTTTATTTATTTTTTAATTTTGTATCACATGGTTTTGTGTTGCTGTTGTTGTTGTTTTCAGCTCTTAAAGTGCCTTAAAAACCTGCTAGACCTACACTGCCAGCCATACCTGATTTCCAGGCCTGAAAGGGGGGGTCACTGAAAAAGAATATAAGGAAACTTGAGTATGCTATTTGAACAGGTTTTTCCTCCATAGATTCGTGTGTTTATGCGCTTGGCCCTAAGGAATGACACTCTTAGGAGGCGTTGCCTTACTGAAGTAGTTGTGGCCTTGTTAGAATCATGGTATAGGCAGGCTTTGAGGTCTCCTATGCTCAGGCTCCGCCCAGTGGGGAAGAGAGCCTCCTCCTGCTGCCTATGGATCCAGATGTAGAACTCCCTGCTCCTTCTTCAGTGTCAGTCATATCTGCCTGCCTGCTGCCATGCTTCCTGCCATGATGATAATGGACTAAACCTAGGAACCTCCAGTCCCAATTAAGTGCTTTCTTTTATAAGAGTAGCTATGGTGATGGTGTCTCTTCACAGCAGTGAAACACTAAGTAAGACCCTGGGTTATGTTATATATGATACTGTGGACAAAAGAAAGCAACTTTACATGAAAGCATTTCCCAGTGTCCACAGCTTGGCTCCCAGCCTCTCTCTGCCTTAACCAGGAAACCTACATAACAACATCACATGTAGTAAATATCATAACATCACTCTTTTCAACATATTTATAGGTGAGTATGCAGTATGCATTACCTCTCACTGTTTTTAATGAAAATCTCTGCATATTAATGACTGTCCTATGGGGAAAATATAGGATGTCAAAAAGTCAGTGAACATTGCCCTTTTAGGGTAGTTTTTTTTTTTTATCCTGAAAAGCTACTAGAGTCATATAATTGTAATATCAGAAGAGAAATGACATGCCCAAAGTCTCAGCTATGGACATCACCAAGGGAGTGACTTTGGGGAATGTTCTGACTTCTGAAAGATGCTGGTTGGCTGTAAGTGACAGGTGATGGGACAGGACAGCTGAGAGCAATTTAGTCATATAGCCTAGAATCTTGCTTCCAGTTCAAATGACATTCAGAGTGTGTCATAATCTGAACTCATTTGTAAAGGCAAAGCCTTCAGAACTCCCTTGAAGAGCAAGCCAGAAAGACAAATGTCTAAAACAGTATACCAAAAACTTGGTTATTTACTATTAGTTCTGCCCCAAAACTTCACTGCGTCAAGAATTTGGGACAGAATGCTGCTTAGAGATGGTGGGTGCTTTTTCACCACGGCTATTGGCATGATCTCTAGATGGTATCAACGTTATGGCTCTGTTGAGTTCTTGAGTAAGAAGAGGCCAACTATGCCATTAAGATTATGAACAGGATCAAACTCTATGGGAAGCCAATACATATATTCACCTCATAGCAAAACAAAACATCAAACCATGGATATAGAGGCCAACATTTTCACTGGGAATCTAGACCCAAAGACTGATGGAAGCTCCTTTGTGATATTTTAAGTGCCTTTGGGATCATCATATAAAGGCCCAAGACCATTTGGGCTCCTAACACACAACCTCAAAGGTTATGGTTGTTTTAGTTTTATCTGATGCCTCAAATACAGTAGTTGAGGCCATGAGGAGGCAATACCTCTCTAGCTTCCCAACCACTGTGTCTTACACCTTCAAGAACTCTCAAGGTAAGAATCGGGGCTCAGCAGCCAAAGTCTAGCATCCATTGCCTCAGACTCACCACCTTCATCAACTGTTTGCAGATGTGTATTCTGGCTCCCAAACCTATGGTGTCACCATTAGGCTCTGAGCTTTCTTCACAGGTCACCTCACCTTCAGTGCTGCCTCCTGGAGATCTCTCAACAGAGATACTGAGCTATGCCCCACCATCTATTTTTTTCTGGAGCTAGAGGACATGGCCTCTAGCAGCAGGAACCACAGACACGGATCACCCTTGCCATAGACATCCATATGCTTACCCATTTCAACCAAGGGGCATGCCCCATTCAGGATGTCTCAGATTAAATGATGGACCGTTGGGTTCTAGGAGGCAGTCATGGCCATACCCACCCTCTGAAATGCCTCATCCAATGGGAACTACTCTAATGGGCATCCTCCACCATGACCTGAATTTGAACATTCATGCCTCCAAGTCTCAGGCCTCCACATGGTATGCTTGGGCTTCCTGCATTGAAACCCCCTCCTGGAAATCCTGGCCCTTCACACTTCCATTCCTATAGTTACTAGTGGAGGCTCACTCTTCTTTTCATCTAGACACCTCTGTTCATGACCTACTCTCGGGTCCTCTTTCTTAGTAAATTGTCATCTGATGCTCTATTGTCTTTATTTCATGAGCCAATGTGAGTTTCGGTAGCACCTTAGAGCTAATGTACTAAAGCCTCTCAGATCCTCTTCCATATTTTGATAATTTTTTTCACAGTATATTTTTCTTTGTATATATATCCATATATCTGTTTTTAAGAAAGATATATATTTCTTTGTATATATTATTTATTTCTGCATACATATTTCTTTGTTTTTTAAGAAAGGTAATTAATATATTTGAATTAAGGAAAAACTTAATTGGCATAAAATATAATGTATCTTTGCTGGCAGTCTGTCTTAGTAAAAAGCATTACAGCTAGCAGGATTTTCTCAAGAGCTCACTTGGTTCTTGATTCAGATAAACTCTTTCTCTTTTTTTTTTCTTTTTCTTTTTTTTCTTTTTTTTTTTTTTTTTTGTCAGATGAATAGAAGAGACACAGCAGAAGAAAAGTGATTTCTCCACAACTGGTCACAGGACAACAGTAGAATCCAAGATACCTTCAAAAGTGCTATAATCCAGAAGCGTCCAGAGCTGACATTCGCTTTCATCTCTCCCAGGGCTCCTTGGGTGCTCACTGTATGTTAGGAGAGATGGCGCACTCTTCGTGGAAAGCCCCACGTTAAACACACTCCCATAAGAACAAGCTGTGTCGGGTAAGTCAAACACCTTTTCTAGAGTTACACTGCCCCGTGGGGGCACTTCCACACCTGTGTGGTCATGGCAATGATGTTCAGTAGCTCCCCTGAACTGTGAGGTTTCAGCTGGTTAGTTGTCAGGCATTTCTGAAACCTTCCTTCCTTTTCCAAGAGTCTAAATGTCAAGCGTCTGGGAGCAGGTAGAGCTGTAAGTCATTGGCGAGGTCACCAAAGCGGAGGACACATTTTTAAAGTTCTCTGAGGCAGAAACTGAAACCTGTCTCCTGACAGTGTTGAGAGCATATCCACTCTGGCAGAAGAAAAGCTGGCAGCACAGCCGCCCTTACCAGGTACTTTCTTGGTTAAGACCAGACTGCTATGAAGATTCCTAGCGATTGCTTTAGTGAACACAGCAGCAGTTCTAAGTGAGCCTGAATCTATAATTCCAGCATTCTGGAGAAAGGGGCCACGGTCTAAGATCCTCTCTAAAACAAAACAAAAGAGAAACAGACCAACCCAGCTTCTTTTCTGTTTCAGTACTAACAATGCATCAGAGACCATCCACCAAGTCCAAAAGGAAACAAATTGCTCAGTGGGTTGGAATGGTGGACTGTACTTCCTTCCTATTCTTTCCGGTTCACAAAGCCAAGGGTTTGGCGTATGCTTCCGGAATGCAGCTGAGGTCTCCAGAAACCTGCAGCAATCATGCAAGCAAAATCACAAGGGCAACTCCAGGTGTGGCCAGCCACGTCCTCTGGCTGGGCGGGTTTGGAGTTGGTGAATAAGACACACATCTGTCCTGGGATGATCTCATTGGCATCTATATAATTTGTTTCTCTCGGTGTTGAAATTGTGCAGGAGGCAACAGCCTGAGTGCCTCAGAGACCACGGTAATTAAGTGATTAGAGGTCCCCAGGCCTTCCCCAGGCAGTTAACAGCAGCGCACAGCAGGCAGGACAGCAGACGACAGCAACAATGAATTGTAAGGACATTCTTTATTGTGTTTATCTGGAGGAATGAGACAATGCCAGAGAGCAGTGTCCACATGCAGAAAAGGAATTCAATGTAAAAGAAAAAAAATAAATACCTAAGGCAGACCAAGTTAGGTAGCAAATATAATCCCACAAATTATATCTTTAATTGGTTTATTTTCAACTCTGCTAAAAATGTTTGTTCAGATCATATCCTCAATACGTCAAAGATTATATAGTGTGACATTTATTATTTTAAATAAGACTTTTTAATGGTGAAAAATATGCTGTTGCTGGCAACCCCCATCCCTTCAATGCAAGAGTGAAAGTTTCTATGGAAACTTTAAACATTTTGACCTGTATTATATTGGGAGAAAACTTATTTAAAAGATAAAACAAATGATTTTTATACAACTGTTACACACATTTCTCTGAATATCTCTTGATTATCAGTTTCAATTAGAATGTCATAATCACTAATATTTAAATAAGTTTTATATCTATGAAAAAATGTGCTTCGTTTAGTTTTTGTTTCAGCACCTTCCTCTGATTTATTCTGACCAAAGTTCTCTTCAGGACTTCTCAACTCTCCCAGGGAAAACCACCCACTACCACAGCAGGAGCTTTCATTGTGGTTATTTATTTGAAAATCTATCACTTTTTAATACCATACAGTGCCAAAGAGGGTGAATTACATATGACTGACCATTTTTATGGTTACAGAAATTCTTACAGTAGTTTCTGGGAAGGTCTTTGTCGAATAGATCATCTTACACATGCACACACACACACACACACACGCACACACACACACACACACACACGCACACACACGCACACACACACACACACCATGTGCCTGTTCATATCGCGCTGTGTGGTCTGTTTCTCACCATCTGCAAAATGCATTAGTAAATCTAGCCTGATTGATTAATATTTTAATTACACAAATATTTAAAAAATTCATTAAGATGTTTAATAGATTTGAGGAAATGGCACTTAGGAGAAAATTTGAATCTCTAAAACTGTGCAATGCCCGAGGAGAGAGTCCTCTTATGTATTACAGAATATCCCTGAGCTCTATAAACTACGACAGTTAGTACTAGCTGTGGTTAACATATGATAAAGATAGTAATAACAACAAGCGCGTAGTCCTGTCAAGAAGTGACCAATAATTAACTGCAGCTAGATATTTACTATATACAAAAAAGTGCTCTATTCTGTAAAACTGCTTCAAACAAGTGGTGACTGTAACAATTATTGGTAAACATGATATAAATGTGTTGCTTAAAATAAGGTAGTATCAAGCAAAGGCTTGCAAATCCCTAAAACATTCATTTACATATGTGTCTCACATTATTTAGTCATTCTCATGTCAAATGTCCTACACATATTAGTTAGAAAAAAAAGTAAAGAAACAAACAAATAATAAAATAAAAACCAAGAAGCAGTAACACATGACCAAAACCAGGCATTGGAAATAAAAAGGCCGCAAACTTGGAGTTTGAAAAGGACAGACAGAATGGTCTTAATACTTCTCTTTCCTTGCAATCACAGGAGGCATAGCTTTCCCCTTCTTCCCTATGCTCCTTCTCCCCTTCCTCCCCTGTCCCCCCTTCTCCCCTCCTCCCTCCTCTCTTCCTCCCTTCCCCCTGCTCCTTTTTAACCTGCAGACCAGCCACTTTAAATAAGGACTTTAAGCGCAGGATCACCTCAAGCACACAATTCAGAATTTTCACAGAGTTTCAAAGGTACCCTACATCTTTGCTCTCATTTTTCAGCACCTTCTTCCATATCGTTTTTGTTCCTCCCTCTAGGCTTGAAAGGACCTAACTACCTGTGACCTAGCATGCTCAAACAAGGCCATTTCTAAGTGTTTCTTTGTGGGCTCAGGTAAAAGAAAGAGCATCCCCAGTTGTGTTCCCCACAATTTCCTCACACTGCCACACTGCTACAGCTCAGGGGGCCCTCATGAAGTCTCAGGAGCAACTGCCAACACCCCTGAAATATCAATACAGTAAACTAGCAGGCATCAAAGGGATTCCTAAATCACACCAAAGACAGTTTTACTACCCATAAAGTAGAAAAGCCATGAAGAAGAGAAGCGGCGCTGGCTTTACTGTTTATTGGCCAGGTGGAACTGATTAAGAATGTGAGAATCTGCGGTACCAATAATCATGGGCTTCTTCTGTTCAACACAAGAAAGGTTTCACATAACCTGGCAAGAGCAGGGCAACAGTTCCCAAGAAATGCAAACTATTTTATATTTCTATTTTACATTCATTTATACTCAGAACTGGGCTAGACAGGCTGGCTCAGCGAAAATAATATTAGGGGAGGGATGGAGAAGACAGAAGTCTACTCTCAGAAACCACAACCCACTATCACAGCTTCTTTGCAAATGAATGCAGCGATGAACCTGAGTGAATTTGGCAAGTGCCATATTAAAATACAGGAGAAGCTTATGGTCAAGTCTGGATCCATTTGAAGTCCTCTTTATGACGGAGGCCAAAATATTGCCTTCCCGGCTAGGGATGGTTTTGTCTATGGGCTCCTGTACCAGATGTGGAAGTGGGAAAGAAAAGACACTGTCGAAGAGTAACACACAGAGTTTGACCTGGAGACACTATGTCTCCAATCTCTGAGAAGAGGGAAATAACTCTACTTTAAAATCCCAAAGGGCTAGGATTCAGAAAGTTGTAGCATATGGTTAGGATTTATGACATGAATATTTATGGCCATGAAGGAGATACTGAGGCAGCACTGTTTTAAATGTGTTTGTAGCATATTTACAAATAGTCCAGCAGGGCAGTGGTGGCGCATGACTTTAATCCCAGCACTCTGAAGGCAAAAGCAGGTGGATCGCTGACCTCAAGGCCAGCCTGGTCTACATAGTGAGTTGTAGGATAGCCCCAGCTACACATAGAAACCCTGTCTCAAAAAAAAAAAAAAAAAAAAAACAAATCCAAATAAACTATACAAATAATCTAAGCAACAGTTACCTGCTCTTATGTTTCCTGTCATCCATTGCACAATTCAGAAATACCAAGTGAAAGTTATGCCAAATCCCCACATCTTTATCATAAAAATCATGGTTGCTGAAGACCAATAACTTCAATAAGCTTTCTGGAGAACTTGATAACATTTCATAAAATAGTAAGAAAATTAATATATGGAAAAATATGACAAGTTTATAAATTTAGAGCTTGCTTTAATTAAGTAGCTCAGCCTCCACCAGATTAAAAAGCTCTCATGAAGATGTTTTATATACAGTTTTCCAAACTCAGTTAATTTCAAATGTTAATCTATTAAAAACTTTAGAACATAGATCATTAATGATAAGGGATTATCAAAGGAAGTCATCTTTGCCTTGAAGATATAAAATATAATTTAGTTAAAAATTAAAGTGATACTTTTACTTAGGGAAATCACATTGCAACTTTTAAAAAAGAGAAATATAAACACATAATTAGTGTAGAGAAAAGTACACACTTGTAAATTATACATCAGTCATCAAGAAGATAACTAGAGAAACACAGCAAGAAAAATGTAGACCTTATATTTTCATTGCATTGTTATAATAGATATTGTGCAAAAAGAAAAAATTAAAACTGAATTAAATATACTAGTATATATGAGAATCCATTCTCCCACAGTGATCCTTGGTTGCTTAGACCGAACAGGATGTATGTACCCCAGGATAGTGAGAATATGGTCCAATGTGAAATCACTAACTGATATTCTGAGAGGTATTGTTTTTTGAGATTTCTTTTTAAAGTCTACTGTATAGTTCTTGAGTGTGATCTCTGTAGCAGACAACAATGTGTCTCAATGTCAAAACACTGGACATGCCTGGTCAGAGTAATTCTTTGTAATTCTGGGCATCAAAGAAATGTTCTTCAGGAAAACAAGAGGGTTTGGACATCCAGAATAAGAATGGCCCCATAGGCTCATATATTTGAATGTTTGATCATTAGGGAGTAGCACTGCTGGGGGGGGGGGATTCGAAGGCAGGATCTTGTTGGAGAAAGCATAGGAGAGGCCCAGTGTCTCTCTATTCCGGCTACCTGTGAATCAGGACGTAAAACTCTCAGGCACTTCTCCAGCACCCTGTCTGCTGGCATGCTGCCATGCTTCCTGCCACGAGGATAATGGATAAACCTCTGAACCTGTAAGCCAGTCCCAGTTAAATGTTTTTCTCTGTAAGAGTTGGAGTGGTCATGATGTCTCTTCACAGTAATAGATCACTGATTAAGGCAGAAGTTGGTATCAGGAGTTGGGTATTTCACTGACAGACATGACCATGTTTTCTTTGAGGTGGTGGTGGTAGGTGGGTTTTGGTACTTTGGATTAGGAAGGCAATTCAGTACTTTAGTGGGGCTTAACGGGCCATTCCAGTAGGAGCAGAGAGGATAGTGGTGTTGAGTGTTGAAAGAAATGTAGATTATGATGTCCTGACTCAAAAGGCTTCAGAGAAGATCTGTAAGTGGCATAGAGATCATTCGTATGTGATTTTGACAAAGAATGAGGCTGTATTTTGCCCTTGACTGAGAAGTCTGCCTGAGGCTAGATTGAAGTTTTAGATTAATGGTATTGGGAGAGGAGATTTCAAAACTGCCCCATAGTGACTTTGTCATGTGCTATTAGTGGTTACTCTTATGCAGATCTATAATGAAAAGCTCGCTGAGAAAAATTATGCTGAATAAGGAAAAATATAAATGTACAGGCTGAGAAGTAAGGGAATACCAGGAAGTATAATGGAGCGCTCAAAGGGATAAAATGTTTAAGGAAAGCCTGATGCTAAATGGAATAAAGGGAACAGTGACCTCAGTGCAAGATCTCACCCATCAAACCTCCAGCTTGTACAAAGGAATCAAAGAAAACTTAGGGCTCCCTACGGTGACACACTCAGAAGGCAGAGGCAAGCAAAACTCTGAGTTTGCGATCAGCCTGATCTACACAGCAAGTTTCAGGACGCTAAGCGTAGGCAGTGAAGGAAACCATCAAAAACAGAAAACTGGTGAGAATATAATTGAACAGAAGAGCCATGCTGCAGCCCCAGCAAGCAGGAACTTGGAAGTTTGGTCACGTGGTTCTGGATTTAGAGTCAAGAATATAACAAAGGGGTCATGGAATCTCCCTTCAAGACTAAGGAAAGCTGCTGAGGCCAGGTGTATGTCAGGGGTGTCCCTGCACTGAGGCCCAGAGACCTTTGCGTGAAGCTGTGAAGGTGAAGCCTGAATTGCCTTGAAGACCCCAAGGTGTTGGAGATGCCAGAGCGGTAGGATGTCTACCAAGAAAAGCTGCTAGCAGAAAATAGAACCGGCCCAAGGAGGAAAAGTGTGCTGTGGTCAACAACACAGAGAGTAGCTGGAGATCTGAAGAGTACTGTGACATCAGACAGAGAGATGCAGAGTTTGGAGTTTGCCTAGATGGTTTTTGGTCTTGCTTTGGTTCAGTATTTCCTCACTATGCTCTGTTTCCTTCTTTTTGGACTGGTAATGGTCATTTTATGTTGAAAGTATATGTAAAAAGTATATGTTGAAAGTATATGTTGATCTGCTTTTTCATTTTGATTTCATGGAAGATTACAATTGAGAGATTACCACAAGTCTCAGAAAAGACTTTGGACTTTGGACTTTTAAACAGCATTGAGCCTGTGACAGGCTATGATAGACTTTTGAAATTGGACAGGATGTGTTTTTGCAGACCCAACCATGTTGTTTTGGGGAGGACTGTGGAAGAAATGGAGAACTTCGGGATAGAAAAGCCATTGAGTTTTGAAGCTCAGTGAGCTGTTCTATAGGAGCTAAGAATGTAAGAATGTTGAGAGCAGAGGAGAGGATGGAGGCCTGCCTGGCTTGTGATGTTTCAGCGGGAAGCAAGGACTGTACCAGGCCTTTTTTGTCATGAGTCTGTAGTTCTACTTAGCTGGGGCTGAAGGATCAGCAGTGATTAAAACAAGACCAGATTGAATGAAGTAAAATATTTACTTTGCTGGGACAATTAATGCTAGTTATCTGGAGCTAAGAAATTAGCGAAAAGACCAGCATCATTGAAGTGAAATCTTCTAAGAAGCAGTTTGTCATCTCTTGTGTCATCTCTTGTCATCTCAGTCAGGGTTGTGCCATTCTGCCATCTGAACTTGGTAGTGTAAGAGTCACCTAGGAAGTACAAGTTTCAAAGACGTGAAGGCATCAGGAAAAGCAGCTGAGGCTGGCACTGTGAAAGTCCAGGCCAGACTACTGGTGAAGGTGCAGCCTCAGGAGAGGTTGAAACCCTAGAATTGAAGGGATCATGGAGAGAAGTTGAGGCTTGGCACCATGAGGAGAGCCTGTGAGAGGCTATTCGTGAACATGCAGCCCAGCTTTAGCAGAACCCCCAGCATTTTGGGGGACACTAGTTCCATGAGACAACAATCAAGAACAGCAGCAGTGGTGGAGTGGAACCTGCATGAGCTCGGAAGACAAACTATGTTATCGAAGGAGAAGCCAGGGAAGTGACCCAAGCCCTTTGCAGGAGCACAGAAGTTCATGAGTGAATCCCAGACATCGGACGCTGAGTTATTTACACTGCTGGAGTTTGGTTTTGCTTTGTTCAGATGGTGACAGTGCCCTGGTTCTTTCCTCTTTAGCTTTTTACAGTAGCTCACAGCTGAGAGACTTTGAACTTTTAAAAGGATTTTGGATTTTTGAAAACTATTGAATATTTTAAACTAAACTATTGAATTTTTAATGTGTTTGAATTTGTGAAGACTGTAGGACTTTTAAAGTAAATATGGTTTTAATGACAATATTGGGGATGACTAAGAAAGGAAAGGCTGTGGCTGAGCAATGGTGATGTGTTTATGTGTCAAGCTGACAGGGGTCAACTGTGCTGGACAGTTTTATGTCAGCTTGACACAAGCTAGCATCACCTGAGAGGAGGAGACCTCAATTAAGAAAATGCCTCTGTAGGATCAGGCTGTAGGAAATTATCTTTATTAGTGATTCATGGGGGAGAGCCCAGCCCATTGTGGGTGGAGCCATCTCAGGGATGGTGGCCCTGGGTTCTATAAAAATGCTACCTAAGTAAGCCATTTGTGGAGCAAGCTAGTGAGCAGCACTCCTCCATGGCCTCTGCTCAGCTCCTGCCTCAAGAATCCTACCCTGCCTGAGTTCCTGCCCTCACTGCTTTTGAGGATGAACTGTTATATGGAACTGTGAGTGAAATAAACCCTTTCCTCCCCAAGCTGCTTTTGGTCATGGTGTTTCATCGCAGCAATTATAGTCAAGACCTCAGAATACCTACATGATGTCCCATTTAAAGGCTACTTAATGAGCATGCTCACCTTGAAGGACCAGGACATTCCTATAACACAGTGGCTTCTGGTCACAGTTTATTTGTCACTCTCTAGGTGGGAATCTGTTTATCATGCTATGGTCCCCAGGAAATGCACTGCACACTGCAATGCAGGTGTGAACTGGCCACTGGCAAATTGTGTCTAACTATCCCCCATGACAACCTACAGACTTTCAAAACATATTTAAACTTGAAAATGGTGCTGGAGTGGAAGTCACTTTTCAGAGAATCTTATTCATTTTATTCATGTCTTAATAAACAAGGTTTTTTTTTTTTCTGATATATATTTTAAATGTTTTTCTACCACGGGGTTAAGACTATAACTCAGTGGTAGAACGAATCCTTAGACCTGTAAGGCACTATTCAATTCCCCATGCAAACAAACAAACAAGAAAATAATTCTCAGCTAGCATGGGAGGCTGATTCAAATGTCCCAGTTCTTAGGAGATTGTGGGAGGAAGATTTTAAGTTTGAAGCCAGCCTGTGATACACAAGTTCATGCCAGCTGGGCAACAGAGAAACCTTGTCTCAAAACAAAACAAAACAAAACAAAACAAAACAAAACCCAACCCCCCAACTCTCTATGTTGAAAATCTTAATTATCTCCATAACCCCAAAGCTTCATTTTTAGTCACTGAGATTAGAAAGAAAAATTTCTGTACATGTCAAGTGAATTATAAATCTCAGAGACTCATGGATCAGGAGGCAAAGCAACAGCTCAGGAGACAATCTCCTGTGGAAAAACAGAATAGTCTTTGCTGAGTCAAAGTCTATCCGGATTATGAGTGTGGGCAAGTGTGGCAGAGGCACACTGCCAGCAGAGAATGTCCAGAAATTCTGAACACCTGGCTACTTTGAAACCGATGACGTCAGTCAGTTCTGTGCTGCCTGCCCAACAGTAAGCCAGTGACCTCCAAGGATCTAGAGCTCTCAGGCCCCGACAGCCATCTGCTTACAAATACATGTTTAGGCCCAAAATGCATGCCTAGAGCACGTGGGTATGTTCTTGGACTGTTTACGGATCATAAGCCTCGCAAAGATTTCCAGCAATTGACAGCTGCCGTCTGACCTTCATTTTGCGTGAGCTCAGGCCTAAACTGATGTATTCCCTAGAAGATAATCTTCTAAATTCCTCTGCCCCTTAAAAGCTTCGAATTCTTGAGCAGGGACTAGACAATGTAAAAAACCTTATTTTTCTAACCAATGGTTAAATTGAGTTAATTTTAACAAAACACAGAATGGGAGAGACTCTCTTTGAAAACGTAGCTGTTGAATGAGTGGATGGCATGTGTCATTCTGGACTGCTGGTATTCACTTCTGCCCTGTAGAAGGTATTTGAAGATTAGCATCTGCCCCAGAAAGCTAAAGGCCAGCAGTTTAAATAGTATCTTCTCACATGTGTAGTTGACATAGAACATATTCTGTCTTATGCAAGCATGTACATACCTCAGCTTTTGAGACTGCTCCATCCTTCACTGTTGGCCCACACACAGTCTAACAAGGCTTCCCCACCCCCATTTGCAGTCACCAGAACTTGGCACAGAAATACCCTTGATGAGCTCTGACTTGGGCAGATGAGGCTGCCGGCCCTTCCACAGATCAATGCCCCTGAGGCTCTTACACTGGTAAGAAGTTTTGAAAGCAGCTCACAAAGCACCCTTGCTTAGCGCCTTTACCAAGGTGAAAGGCTGCAGACACTAACCTGAGGCAAAGGCAGATTCTGATTGGCTTCAGTCAGCCTTAAATTTCTGCCTTCCTCTTCCCCACTGCCCTTCACACTGAATTCTTTTCTCTATGTTCTGGCCCTGCGCTCCCATCCCACCCTTCTCTTTTGAGAGCAAATCTACTTCCTCGTGTTTCCTGGGGCTCGCACAGGAAGACACTGAGCTATCCTAGAGTTGTGGTCTCCTGATTGCTACAAACCACCACAGTGAAAGTCACTCCCCAACCTTTTACTTCTTCCTGGTTCTGAAATGGGGTGATTGCAGACTAAGCAAGGATGAGAATTGTGAGCATTTGGGCACTCGGGTGACAAGGGCTCTCTCGAGTGCAGCTCTCTGTATTGGACTTGTTCGTCATTTGCCTGCTAGCCTCCCTTCCCTATGGCTGGACAGACATAAGGCAGCTGGTAGTCTTGGGGTTAAATACTGGTTTTAGTTTAGTAAGTAAAGGAAATATAAATTCATATACACTTGTATACAAAAATAAACATTGCAGTTTGAATCTCTAATTCCTGTTCTTATATTTTAAAAAGGACTCAAGATTTCAATTAAACAAACTTTTAGAGGAGGCCTAGTTTGTGCAAATCATTCCACGGAGTATTGTGGAGAGAATGTGAACTAGATAGAGCTTGCTTGTTGCTTTTTAAAGATGGAGTCCAACCAAGAGACCACACGAGCACTGAAGACACTGGTCTTTTACAGGGCCCCACTGCATCATGAGCAGAGCCACACAAAAGCACGGTACGCGCACAGGCACTCTCATTTCAGGTAAAAAGCCACCTATAATTATCATAAAGACCTTGTGGTATACATTATAAAACAAGGCAGTTACATCATTTGGTCACAAAACAAGTAAGCTAGGAGGTGGCAGGTCAAGGCTTTGAAGTTTAGACTCAGTGCCAAAGCCCCTGCCCTTTCTACAAATCATCCAGCCATCAGTACTATACTGAAGAAGTGCAAGGCAAGTGAAGCGGCCTTACAGGTGAAAACAAAAGACAAAAGAGAAAGAAGTCACTCAGTGTTTTTGAAAATGGGACAATGGTGATATTTCTAATGTTTCAAGACACACATTTAACTTCTTCTGATTCTGTTGTACATCTTACAGAATGAAGCTCTGTGATCTTCTCATCTCATTCACTCCTAAGAGAAGATGATTAAATTCTATAGTCACTTACTGGTCCCACTCAATAGTTCAAATGATTTCAAGTTTCGCTATAGTTAAGAAACCCCTGGGGGCTGGAGCGATGGCACCATGGTGAGAGGACTGGCTGTGTTTCTAGAGGACACAGGTTCAGTTCCCAGCACCTACATGGCAGCATACAACTGTCTATAACTTCAGATCCAGGGGACATGCATATGGATGCAGCCAAATACCCACACATGAAAATGAAATAAACAATCTCTGACTTAAGTTTTGATGGATGTATATATGTGATACTATTTCATGTACAAAAACACTAAGTAGTACAGTGACTATTATGATACTCATTGCCCTCATCAGTGAATTGAAAGCCCCATCCACAGAATAGAATCCTTTCTCACACTTTCAGTTAGGCCCACAAATAAACAAGAGTGGCTTCAACATTTTAAACAGCATATCCAACTACAGGCTAACAGAAAAGTCACAGGTTGAAGGTATTATCTGGAAAATTCAGCTATGATGAGGAGACAGAGCCTGCAGAGTACAGTGTGGACACTGGGTTCAAATACCCAAGGATGATGAGTGCTACTCAGCCATTCAGGACTCCATGTTCCCTCGTGGGGAGATCGCAGTATGGCTGCTGGCCGAGTTGTCCACAGTTATTCCCACTGAATAACTAGTCACACAGACTTTTCAGCAGTTGCAACCACCTGATTAACTTAATACTGGAATAAATGCCAGGACATTTAAGGTGTCTGAGAATTACTGTCTAAGACCTGAGATCATTGTATAAAGTACCTAAAATTGCCGAGTCTGACTCTTGATCTCCCCAGGGAGGTTTCCCGTTTGAAACCACATATGTGTGCATATGTGTGCCCTTCAGTAGCCCAGATCTCTGGGAACCACAGTGAATGCTCCCAAAGTATCCATAAAGCACATAAAAATAAGGAAGTTTTTATGTGCAGGGTGATTTCTCCTTTCTGTCTTCCTCCTTTCTAGTTTTCTTTCTCTCTTCCTTCTTGTTTTGCTTATGGTTTATTCTAGAGTAAGTATTTATTGATTTTCCTATAAAGATGTATTAAAGATATTACTCTATAACTTTATTGCAAGTTTTTCATGCCTTTTTATAATGGCAGAAAGTACAAAGAAAAGCCAGTTTTGTTTTTTAAAATAATGCTGTACCACCACTTTTTAAATAATTTAAAATGCTACATTTATTGGATATCAAATTTTGACCTATGAGTGGCCCATTTTCGGGATGGTTTGTTACATATTTGGTATCCATATTTCTCTCGCATAATAGGTTCATTTTGCCAGATTGTCTGAAAGGCAATTTTGAAACTATAATATGGAAAGAATGAATTTAAGAATTAATTCTGAACCCCCACTCAGTTGTAGCCTGTGGTAGCTCAGTAACCAATTGGCTTCCCAAAGTGAGGGGAACAGGGACTATTTCTAACAGGAACTCAATGACTGGCTCTTTGGTCTCCCCACCCCCCGAAGGGAGGAGCAGTCCTGTTAGGCCACAGAGGAGGGCTTTGCAGCCAGTCCTGAAGATACCTGATAAAACAGGATCAGATGAATGGGGAGGAGGTCCCCCCTATCAGTGGACTTGGAAAGGGGCACGGTGGAGATGAGGGAGGGAGGGAGGGACTGGGAGGGAATGAGGGATCGGGACACGGCTGGGATACAGAGTTAATAAAATGTAACTGATAAAAAAAAATAAAAAAAATGATAAGAAAAAAAAGAATTAATTCTGGGAGAATTCAGAACTTTTTCATGACTGAATCTTCACAAACATATGTTTCTGTGTGTATTTCAATAGACTTTTCTAAGCTTTTATAAAGCTTACTTTAATTAACATTTATTTATTTTCCATATGAATACAGTAATATTATTAAAACCCACTAGACTATCTTTTGCTATCGCCTGTTACTACATTTCAAACTCTTCCTGACTTTCAATAAATATTATTTGGTACAATTTTGTATAGCCCTAAAATGAAAACCATAGAACACATGCTTAGCATGCTTGAAGCCCTGAGTTAGATCACCAACACTTTCAAAATAAATGAATATGTATGATAAAAAGCATTTTGACAGAGGTTTATGGAAATCTCCATGTATGTCAGTAAGGAGGAGAGAATAGTTCAGCCAAACGAAGACTGAGGAGAGATCAGGAAGAGAATTCTGCACAGCATGTTTGAAGACCCAGCCATGCATATTGTCGGGAACAGGCTTGGGGTGGCAGATAATGAAAACCAGGTGGTCAGACTAGAGATGAAAGATCGGGTCAAGGTATGAAGGATTTGCATACACCACAGGGTCTGACCATACGGTATTTACTTAACAACGTGGCCCTGCAAACTTAAATCTAGAATTTCCACATTATCATAAAATCGCTCTATGTTGCAGATGTGACTTCAGCCTTGGAAACGCATAGCATAGATACGGGCTGGGCCTTCACTGGCAGGCTGGGACTGCTCTTGGTTAACAACAGCCCAGGCAGGATGAGTGGAGTCGAGCAGGAGCCATATTGTATTAACAATGAGCTTAGTTATGTGGCAGATGCTTTTCTTCTAATTGCAGAAAATTAGGAAATTAAATGTCCATGCCCATAAATAAATACTATCCTAAGCAGCAAAGGCAAGTTATTTCTAGAGAGGCAAGGCCAAGTAAAGGAAGAGCCATGGATGATGCATCAGAGGACAGTGGCCAGTATCAAGTACGCCAGTATGGGTGGCCAGTTTTAAGTTCAGCCCTTATTTAGTTCACCTGTCTGGAAAATGGAAACTATTATTTCTCCTTATCTCTCCTCCCTTTCCCCTGCTGCCAGATGCAGCTCATCCTGCAGAGGTGGAGATGGACAGCACCAGCTGCAGTGCTATGAACAGATCACTAAGGAGATGCTCCTATCACAATGGGAGACAGTTCAGTATCAACCAGCTTCAATTCCTGATACAGCAGAGACAGGTGGGAGTTTAAGGTCATTTCTCTTATAAACCCAACTCAACGTGATTGCTAGCTGTTCATCCATCTATTCATCTATCATCTATCTGTGTATTATTTATCTATCCATCCATTCATCTGCTATTTATCTACCTACCTATTATTCCATCTATCCATCTATAATCTATCTGTGTATCTATCGCCTATCATCTGTCCGTATATCTGTCATCTATCTATCTATCTACCTCTCTATCCATCCATCCATCTATTGTCATCTCAGCCCACAAGTCTTAACACAATTAGCATGCCCTAGCCTTGAATTCATCATCCTGCCTCTGTCCTCCAAATGCTGGAATTTCAGATGTGGGCAAACAGGGTCCTTGCTGAAGAATGAAGCCAGGCAAGTTGAACAGACATCCCCAGGGGATGGTGGAAGATCAGGAGCCTAATTTTGTACAAAGGGTGATAAGATAGAGAGCATGAGGGATCCTAGCTAACACAACTCAACAGGACCCTTGCTAAAGGTGGCTTTTACAAGGTATGAGTCTTGTATGAGCCTTGAAAAAAACTTTAAGTCAAGGAAACAGTGGTTGTCACACCCTTTAAACATATGTTGAGAAGCCATAGGCACAGACTGCCCTCTGCTCTAAGGCAGTATGAAGTGTTCCTGGGAGGGAAGCATCTGTTCCCTCCTTGGCATGCATAGGACATCATCTCAGATCACAGGCCTTCCAAGGCCCCCAGATGACAATTGTGACCAGGGAAGAGTTTAACTGTTTTAGGGTTAGAATAGACCTTAAAACAGAATGTCTCTCATGGGAACTTTTGAAGAGACTATTATCAAGGGCTGCAAAAACAAACAAACAACAACAACCCAGTTGAAACCTGAAACACTGGCTTGCCTAATGCAGGACATCTGGCCCCCTTCTCCTCACATAGTCAGGACATCAGAGAAGCCCAGAGCACAACATTCTGCAAGCCAAGCCGCTCTGCCAGCTGAAGCTTAGCTTTGGAATTTCCTGTATTTCTGTTTCAATTAGAATTCACTTTCTTTTTTTAAATTCTTCATAAAAGGAGCTGAAGTAGGGGGTGGTGCTTAGGGATCAGAGAGGTATAAAGAGAAGAAGGCAGTAAAAGAAAACAGAGAAACCAAAGAAGTACTCAAAAACTGTTTCAGCGCTTTCCCTAGGCAGGGAGGAGAGTGGGTGACTAGGTCAGGCAATGAGTAGCTTCATTCGCTCCACTGCAGAACCAGCTTTGCCAGGGGCTGGAGAGATAGTGGCTAGGTAGTCGTGAACATTCCCTGCTTCTCCTGAGAACAAGTACCAGGCAGCTCACAAACAGAAGTC
Source organism: Meriones unguiculatus (assembly GCF_030254825.1). NCBI lineage: Eukaryota > Metazoa > Chordata > Mammalia > Rodentia > Muridae > Meriones > Meriones unguiculatus. The sequence continues at coordinate 6,606,173 of NC_083364.1, read as the reverse complement.
ACTCTGGTTCTTGGCTGTCTGATGGCCTCTGACACCTACACTCACTCACATGGAGTGTACTCATACACACACATAGAGAAAGAGAGAGAGAGAGAGGATAAATACTATGTACACATACCATAAAATAGACATGTATCTTTATGCTGTCAAGTCACATAATGAAAATGTGTGCAGTGAAGTTTGTTTTTCCAAGGAAGACTTTCTAAGCTAGCCTGGAAATGAAGAGAATAAAAGCCCTTACCTTGAGGATCATGTATTAAGACACATTGACGCAACACCAGCACTCAGAAAAGGTGTGAGCTCTGTATGTGGTTTGATTATAGCCAACAGGAGGAAACAAATAAGTGCTTTCATGAGGCTGTGTTACCATTCATCACAATTAACCTGCCAGAACTGCGGCTTTAGCTACTCTTTATTTATGCTTATGCAAATAAAGATCAATTGGATCCTACAAAAGCAAGAAAGAATTTGACTATGTTGCAGCATTGCAAAGAACAAAGAGGGGTTGGAGCACTAGCTATTCTTCCTGGGAATCCAGGCTTGACCCCGAAACCCATATGGTGGCTCCTACTCTCCTGTAACTCCAGTTCCAGGGCATCTGACTCCCTCTTCTGATCTGCAAGAGCATTGCACACATGTGGCGCACAGGCCATGCATGCAGAGAAAACATCCCTACACACAACACAATGAAGGAATTTTTAAAAAGAGAGAGAGATGGAAAGGGAAGAAGGGAGGGATTGACCTAGGTCGCAGCACACACAGTCTATAGGAGCTGAGTCCTAACTCACATTTCTTATCCTCAGTTCTACAAAACTGTGTGCACAAGACTTCTGAGCTGTCTTCGTTCAGCAGCAGCACATTCACGGTTCATGTGTTTCCATCTCCTTCCTGTCACTGAGCAGTCTGTGAGTGTCTTCTAACTGTGTTCCTTATATGTGTAATTCTGGGGAAAAATGATATAGCTCTAAAAGATCCATCTTTTCTAGCCATGTCGGAGCCTTATAGAGAAGGTCAGCTGCAACCTGACCTGTGCATATTTTCTCATGTCGAAGAAGTTCTTTTTCACAATATTCAGCTAAAAAGAGGTATGTCTCAAATTGCTGGCCATGCCTGGGCTTCAGGCATTCTCCTGTTTATGGCTTCTGAATTTGAATTAGTGGCTTTAAATTTGCCTCTTGGTATATTAAGCTAGCTGGAACCAGCTCCTATGAACTGATGGTACACATATTGTACCAATCCCACACAAAACGATTAGTATGAAATTAGGTGTGCTCAGAATACATACATCATGGACATGGGCAGACATGACAGATACCAGAGCTTACCTCTCCAGGTAGACAGTGGCTAAATGCTTACCATATGTTAGATATAACAATATGGACCTTTGTTTTATGCTGGTTAAGAAGTATTTTCAAAAACATATGTTTCACTCTTTCTGTGTTGATTAGCACCACTCTAACTTTGAAAATAACCACAAAAACACCACATATTTATTTGAACAAAGATTATTATCAGCCATTAGAACTATCAACACCATATAGAAGGTGTTTTAATGGAAAGCTGTAATATCTTCCCCCGTCCCCTGCCTTTGAAATAAAGTCTCACTTTGGTTTGTTTGTTTGTTGATTTTGTATTTCCCCATTTGGTTTTTTGAGACAGGGTTTCTCTGTGTAGCCCTGGCTGTCCTGGAACTCACTCTGTAGAGCAGGCTGGCCTGGAACCCAGAGATCACCCTGCCTCTGCCACCACACCCAGCTTTGTATCCTCCATTATTTTTAAAGTACAATTAACTTTTAAATAGGATTGATCTCAGACTGGAACTTAGTGTGAAATGACAGCTGTGTTTATTTAGGGCACACCTGGCCCAGTGCAAAGCCCCATTTCCCCCTTGGAAGACTAGGAGGCTTGATGACCCAGTCATTAGTAACCTTCAAATGGCATCTCATCCTGCACTTTCAGGGCTTAATGCAGGCCAGCAGGAGTCATGAGAAGTAGCAAGGACGAAGGCTGTAGAACCAGAAAGATGCTTGTAGTCAGGGTGACATACTCCTCCTCCTCTGGTCAGCAAGGGTAACAAAGGAGCCTGTTCTACTGAGCAGCTACCGCCCACTCAGACCTCGGAGATAGAGTCTTTCTAACTGTAAGAGCAAAACTGTCAACAAGCCTCTCTGAAGAACCCGAGAGCTTGGAAAACCACAAAGCATGGACTTGAGCCTGCTTCTATTAAGAAATCCTTCCCAGACATTATGTCACTTTATTTTTCTTTCAATGCTGCCTATGAACAGGTCTTCAACTGCAGGAAATGTGTTGATTATACTTATCACAACGCAACGACTTTTCAACACATTGTAACTTTTATGTCAGTGAAATAGCAGAGAACATCTCAGGCAGGTAGAGTTTAGTCATCTAATCACTTATTCATCTATGACATCATTTTCTAGTACACATAGTATTCAACGCCCATATTAAAACTATCCTCTCTCTCTCTTTCTCTCTGTTTCTCTCTCTCTCCCTCTCTTTCTCTCTCTCTCAGGATCAAAGCTGTGATTTCACTCAAATAACAAATTCAACAGAAAAAAGTGTGAGTTTCCAAACAGTGATTAAACTTTCCAAGATTTTTACAAGCTATTTATGCAGACTGAAAACAAAAAACAAAAAACAAAAACAAAACATGGGCAAGCATTCTCTGAAATGTTAGTAAAATTATCAGAGTATAGTTATATACTGTACTTTAGCAATGCTTCAGTTTTATTAATGGAAAGAATGAACTTTGTAAGACTTACAATCAGAAATGATGTCGGACTCTGTTAACTCCCCCCCACACACACACAAAAACCCTCTTATGTTGAAATCCAGAGCTAGCTTTTCAGGGCTCAGAGAAATGAAGGCAAAATAAGTTCCTTCACACATTTAAACAGAGTCCTTGTTAGCATCAGGCTGATACTTTGCTTCAAACTAAATTGCTTTCCACTTAACTACCTATCAATTTAAGTTTTAGAAACGAGAAAACCACAAGGGCAGCCCCACTACTTCAATTACCATAACAAACAGTTGCTTACAGCTGCCCCTTCCCTGACTTTTCTGACTCCACATTGGGGGAAATCCCAGCCCTACAGAGAGGTCATACATTCTCAGTTCAGCTCCTAGCCACGGAAGGCCCTTCTAAAATGGGGTTGCCATTTGGAGTGGATATAACCAGACTTTGGCGCCTCCCCAAATCCAGTGTTCATCTTGGAAAGTGGATCACCTGTTTGTATCTGTATCTGAATCTGTATCTATATCTATCTGTATCTGTATCTATCTGTAACTGTATCTGTATCTGTATCTGTATCTATCTATATCTATATCTGTATCTATCTGTATCTGTATCTACCTGTATCTGTATCTATCTATATCTATATCTGTATCTATCTGTATCTGTATCTACCTGTATCTGTATCTATCTGTATCTGTATCTATCTGTATCTGTATCTATCTGTAACTGTATCTGTATCTGTATCTATCTATATCTATATCTGTATCTATCTGTATCTGTATCTACCTGTATCTGTATCTATCTGTATCTGTATCTACCTGTATCTGTATCTATCTGTATCTGTATCTACCTGTATCTGTATCTATCTGTATCTATCTGTATCTGTATCTATCTGTATCTGTATCTATCTGTATCTGTATCTATCTGTATCTGTATCTATCTGTATCTGTATCTATCTATATCTATATCTGTATCTATCTATATCTGTATCTATCTGTATCTATATCTATATCTGTATCTACCTGTATCTGTATCTACCTGTATCTGTATCTATCTGTATCTGTATCTATCTGTATCTGTATCTACCTGTATCTGTATCTACCTGTATCTGTATCTATCTGTATCTGTATCTACCTGTATCTGTATCTATCTGTATCTGTATCTACCTGTATCTGTATCTATCTGTATCTGTATCTACCTGTATCTGTATCTACCTGTATCTGTATCTATCTGTATCTGTATCTACCTGTATCTGTATCTATCTGTATCTGTATCTACCTGTATCTGTATCTACCTGTATCTGTATCTACCTGTATCTGTATCTATCTGTAACTGTATCTGTATCTACCTGTATCTGTATCTATCTGTATCTGTATCTATCTGTATCTGTATCTATCTGTATCTGTATCTACCTGTATCTGTATCTACCTGTATCTGTATCTACCTGTATCTGTATCTATCTGTATCTGTATCTACCTGTATCTGTATCTACCTGTATCTGTATCTATCTGTATCTGTATCTGTATCTGTATCTATCTGTATCTGTATCTACCTGTATCTGTATCTATCTGTATCTGTATCTGTATCTGTATCTGTATCTGTATCTATCTGTATCTGTATCTACCTGTATCTGTATCTATCTGTATCTGTATCTATCTGTATCTGTATCTATCTGTATCTGTATCTACCTGTATCTGTATCTATCTGTATCTGTATCTATCTGTATCTGTATCTACCTGTATCTGTATCTACCTGTATCTGTATCTGTATCTATCTGTATCTGTATCTACCTGTATCTGTATCTATCTGTATCTGTATCTATCTGTATCTGTATCTATCTGTATCTGTATCTATCTGTATCTGTATCTATCTGTATCTGTATCTATCTGTATCTGTATCTACCTGTATCTGTATCTACCTGTATCTGTATCTATCTGTATCTGTATCTACCTGTATCTGTATCTATCTGTATCTGTATCTACCTGTATCTGTATCTACCTGTATCTGTATCTATCTGTATCTGTATCTACCTGTATCTGTATCTATCTGTATCTGTATCTACCTGTATCTGTATCTACCTGTATCTGTATCTATCTGTATCTGTATCTGTATCTACCTGTATCTGTATCTATCTGTATCTGTATCTATCTGTAACTGTATCTGTATCTACCTATATCTGTATCTATCTGTATCTGTATCTATCTGTATCTGTATCTACCTGTATCTGTATCTATCTGTATCTGTATCTATCTGTATCTATCTGTATCTGTATCTATCTGTATCTGTATCTACCTGTATCTGTATCTACCTGTATCTGTATCTATCTGTATCTGTATCTATCTGTATCTATCTGTATCTGTATCTATCTGTATCTATCTGTATCTATCTGTATCTGTATCTATCTGTATCTGTATCTGTCTGTATCTATCTGTATCTGTATCTAATGATTAGTTTGATACATTCTTACAAAGACACCAGCGTGTTGCCACAAGAAGTATATCTCCCGGGTTCAGCGCTCTCGTCCAAACATAAAAATACGCAGCTAAACTAAACATGGAGGAAAAGCAGCAAAACACTACATACCATTTTTGAAAAGTGACAGGCTCTGTCTGGATGTAACTTGGCAGTGGAACACTTGCCTAGCTGGTGTTCCCCAGATTCCTGATAGAACCTGGTGTTTGATGTGGCAGAATTAGGAGGTAGAGTGTTTAGAGGATAAATAGGTCTTGAAAGTCCTCCTTCATAATGAGATTAGAGCTCTCACAGAACAAGCCTGTAGGAGAGCCTTCCTCTCCCCTTCCACTGTGTGATGAACAGCATTTACCTGGTACCTTGATCTTGGACCTCTCATGCTCTCAACCTGTGAGCAGTTAATTTCTATCATTTTTTAAATGATCTAGTGAAAAGTACTTTGTTATAACAACCTGTTCAGACTGTGGTGGAAAACCTGACAAAAGCAAATATTTTCATTTTGATAAACATACCATAAAATGTTCACAAGTGTGAATCTGCTCCACACCTCTTTAGCACCTGAATCATCAACATTTAGCTGAGAGCCCAGATAAGAAGAAAGTTTGAATTTACCTGCTGCAACTAAGAAACCAAGACAATTTTCTGTGGCTATGAAATGCCATGGCAACAGCCACAGTATCTATGTACAATAACTGTTAGCCATCCACAGAAGGCATAGAACTAACTTAGCTAATGTCCAAGCAGCCACTTTAACAGCAGTCCACAAAGCTGGCTGAGGATCAAAATCATTGGAGTGCTTTTGAGAAACATAAATTCCCAGGCCCCATTGCATTTTTATAAAGCTCCCTAGGGGATATAGATGTGCAACCAAATTTGGAACCTCTTGGCTTTTTGGTATTCACAGACTCACCAAGGGGGAGTTCTTTCCACAATGTTCCTTGAAAGTCAAGAATTTAAGCTTCTGAATAAAGGACAAATAGATTCTTTATAACAGGTAACGTTACACAAGCTTTTACCGTCCCTGAGGGAGCACTGGAAAGGGGGACATTTGAGTGTTATTTAAGGAAAGGTAGAGCTGCAGAAACTTAATCTGCTAGACAACCCTGAACTCTATTATATACTTATATATCCTCATTGTAATCACCAGGTCTTTAACCCCCACTTTCATTTCTGCTAGAGCCGGGAACATGCCCTTTCATTTAGTTCAAGTTTGCTCATTCAATTACTTAGCTGTCATTTTTCAGAAAATAGTCATGGCAAATTTGAGCCCAGGCAGGAAAAGCCTGCCCAAGACTGTGCCCAGGGGGGAAAGCCTGCCCAAGACTGTGCCCAGGGGGGAAAGCCTGCCCAAGACTGTGCCCAGGGGGGAAAGCCTGCTGAAGAAAGGAACAACTGCGAAAACACTAGGGGACAATAAATGAAGAGGGACATTAAACAGTGTTTTAAAGTATCACCCCAGGCTAAGGCCTATTGGCTATCATATCTCTCTCTGCCTTTCTTTCTCTTTCTGTCTCTCTCTCTGTGTCTCTCCTGTGTGTGTATGTGTAATTTTCTGACTTTTGAAGACCAGGAAAAGATAATGAACAAAATGGTAACTAAAGACTGTACCTGAGAATGAGAGAAAGACATGAGGAGAACACTTGAAGGTGGTGGTGTTCGTGGGAATGCTGAGGACAGCATGGAAGACAGAAGATTAGCACTAGAGGCTAGCAAGATGGCTCAGCTAGTAAAGGCACTTTCTTCCTAGCCTAATGACCTGAGTTCCATAGCTGGGACTTGCATGATGAAAGGGGAAAACTGACTGGCTCCAATTATCTTCTGCCCTCCATGCATGTGCTGTGATGTGTGTACATACCTGTACTCACACACTCTCAACAACATATGAGCTAATAAAAATAACAAAGGCATTTTCATCATCTGAGATGCCTGCCACCAGGATGTCAGGACGTGGGAACAGTCACACCACAGGGCTGGATTCTGTGTTCAGAGTAAAACCACGTGTGGAGACTTCATCTTGACCTTACTTCACCATGCACCTGGAAATACCTGTGTTCGTGATCACTGCTCCTTTGGAGCCACAGTTTATTTTCTATTGTTTCATTGTTGGGTAACAAAGACATCGATAAGAATTATGATTAAAAACAACATTTCATGCAGAGCCTTGTAAGTATCTGCACATGCTCTGCAAACCACGGCCCGATTTCTCTTCTCGCTGTGTTTCCCTAAAAGCTTCTCTAAGGACACAGCTTAGTCACAATCAATGGCACTTTGCATGTGGATTAACTCCAGGAGTTTCATACAAAGATAAGGCGGTGGCCTATGAACGAGCAAAGGTCAGGCCTGAGCCAGAGAATGGCTTGCCACAGAGGAGCCTGCTGCTGCCTCTCATCACATCATAAAAGTTTCCAGAATATAGGAACTCCCATTAGCTGACTTTTAAAGATCGGCAGTTTCTGTGGAGACACATTTTTTTCCTAAAGTGACTTGTACTCATTTCAGTTTAGAAAAGTTTGACATTAAGATGTCCTTGGAGCAAACAGGGAATTAATTCTAGTACTAGAATGCTATCCCGAGAAAGCTGTACTGAAATTTACATGAATCTAAATCCGCCAGAGCAGTATCGTTCTCTCAAAAACCTACGAAGAGTGTAAACATCTGCTTTATAATAGGAAAATGGTGAGAAATCAGCCAGCTACTTTACACTGCTTAAAAGAAATCACGTCTATGAGGAAGCATTGACACGGGAGCTCCTTACAAGCTTGTGGAGAGGGAAGAAAGTTGCATGGTTTCTGGCGTATGATTTAAATATCAGCGAGCATGGAAATGTGGAACTAGAAGATAGCTGACTCTACATGCAGGCGCTCCCGCTTGGCGCATTCTTGAGCCTCCGTGTGCCTTAGCCATTTGAGCAGTAATCGTGCGGTCCACAGTATTCGTTGCTGTGGATCAAACAAAGTGTTTATAGAAAGCGCACTGTGCTGCTGTCATTGTTCCTGGCAGTTGCTGGCTGCTCTCTTAATGTTTTCACTATTGTTTTACCGTGCTGCTGTATTTTTATGTTCACGTTGCTCTGATAATACTGACATTTTAAAAATGGGATTTGTTTTGTTAACACTTGTTTTAATGAGCATGTATGTCTGAGCACCTCTTTCACTGTAGTGCCGTGAGATTCCTCAGAACTGGAGTCGCATCCAGTTGTGAGCTGTCTTGTAGGTGCTGGGAAATGAAGTCAAGTTCTCTGAAAGAGCAGCCAGTGTTCTTAACTCATGGACCATTTATCCAACTCCAGTACTGACATTTTTAAAACACAGAAGAAAAGAAGTCCTAGGCGCTCACAGGAGTTGCTTGTGCGGCATGGGTGTGAGATGAGTTTGTTGGTTTCTAGTTATACCTTTTCTTGTCTTTTAATCAAGTTTGGACAAATATACACAATGCTTTTCAGTTCGGTGAAAAATAAAATCACCCAGTGAAAGCACAGTATGCCTCACAGCAACAACTTTCAAGCCTTGAAACTCAAAGCTTACATGCAAGAATGTCTTCCACAGCAAATGGAGAGGACCTGGCACAGGCCAAACTTCCAACATATTCGTGTGACTTTTGAGACATGACTTCAGCTTCTCAGAATAAGAAAGGCCCCAAACTACTAAGCTGTAATCTAAGTTTGCGCCAAGCTATGGAAGCGTCAGAGCAACCTGTTCCTAATGGACTATTTTGTTTACATCTGCTCTTCGAAGGCATACCACTGCTATAACACCATCAGCAAGATGCTGGTTCTTTTGTTCTACTCTCACATTACAACATATCACTCACAAGAAAGAAAAGGATCCAGAGCATTGAAAAGGGCTCCCCATTCTGAACAGAACACCTCTGTCACGAGTTAACCCTGCAGGATTATCACCACAGAAAGCTGGCAAAGTATCCTGGGAGTCAGAGAGCAGCAGGGACACATCTTAATTTGTTTTACAAGCTGCCACCCCCAAGAGTGTAAATAGGGCCTGATAAGAACTATAAGCTTTCCAAATCTCTGATTTATTTGTCCCCTCAGCCCAGCCACCTAAGGCTCTCCGAAAAGCTCAGATTTCTACCCTGGGAATCCCACGTCATGTTTAATTCAGTTGACACAGGCAGACCCTCCTCTTCTAACGGAGGCTTAGAGGCTCCATTTCAAAAGAATCCTTCATATGTTTCATATTTAAATTTATGTAATGAAAACTAGCCAACTTCTGGGACAAATAGCATACCAGCTCTGAAATAGGTTTGTTGGATTTTGTTTTTCGCTCTTCATTGCTTTACCCATTGCACGAGACATGATTTGTTGGACCATGCAGTGTAGAAGCTGAAGAAGCCCTTCAAACTAATTCTCTTGACAGAGGGGATAATTACAAAATGAACCAATTACAGCTGGTTTAGAGGATGACAGTTGAGGCAAGCAGAAACGGGATTTCATTCACCGGGCAGCCAGATCTCCTCAAATAAGCAGATAGATAGCAAGGCTTTCAAACAGACCAGATTGTATCATTCCCAAGCATCCAGGCCTACTACTTGAGGGCAGATGACAAAGGAAGCAGTTACTTTTAAAGAAAAAGAAGTAACGGAGAGACACGGCAGGTTTGTTTGCTGTACCTCAGCGGCTGCCTGCCCCGTAACTCTGGATCTGCTAGGGAAACCACAGGTTCCCAATCCACGGCTCTGCGCTGGTCCCCATGGCCCCAAATATGGCGCTTCAACCCTCTGGCCCTTGTTTTTGTTGCGTTTAAAAAATAAAATTATAGGCGGGATTTGTATAAAATAACAACTAATTTAAAATATATCAATGAAATTAACTTTTTATTTTCTCTGTTGTTGCCTTACGCATCGAGATAAAGCAGCTGGATTTTTGGCCCAGGTTATCCATCAAAAAGAAACGAAAGAAAATACACCTTAAATGGGTTTTGTTGCCAAATTCAGAGGATATCTCAGACGATCTGATTTAAAGTCTAAGCCCCATGGAATTTCACTCTGGGGGCCTCATGGCAAACTTCCAATAGTCTGCGCTGCCAGAGGATAGAGGAAAAGTAGACTGGGGTTTCAAAGCCGAGAGGGCAGGCAGGCCACGCCAGGGATCGATCAGCGAAGGCTACTCTCCACGTGGCTAACGCCCATAACTAGCTCAGCGGCGAAAGGAGTAAGAGCTTATAAGTCTGAACCGAGTAAGAACTTATTAATTTGAGGAATGCTAATTATTTTTGTGGACCAGTGCCAGAGTAGTTAAAACACAGATTTCAGTCGTAGAGGAGGGAGGGGTAAGGGCGAGTGCTTTAGTGGGTGTTTACAAAGCCTTTCTGTGAGGTCTCCATAGCACAGCAGGGCGCCTAACCCCCAGCCCGCACCCCTGAAGCCCCCCACCCCCACCCCCAGCCTTCCTGTGGACCTGCTTTAAACAGTTAGCTGCAGTGTGAGGTATTTTTAACCATCCTTCTTTCCTGACTTCTTTTCCATGTCCTAAAGACAGCATGAACCTGGTGGGTAAAATGCTGGTGGCCTTGAGACTCCTCTATAGTGTTGCCAGACTCTTGCATCTGATTCGTTCTACTCCACTTTGGGTCCTATCTCTCTTCCAAGGACCCTCCCCCGACAGCCTGATCAATGGCCAGCTCTCAGTCCTCATTCTGGCCCTGGTTTGGCATTTATGCTGTTTGACCTGCTCTCCCTCCTGAGTTCTTCTCACAGCCACCTTCTGCCTGGCTATCTCTCACCAGCTGAAGCACAGGAACTTGAGCCTTAACATCTAGACCCACAGATTTCCCTCAGTATGCTTGTTCTTTGCATTCCATGAACGGATTTCATGAGCTCGCTACTCTCACTCACACCATCACCTGAAACCCAGCCTCCTGTCTTTTTTTTTTTATCCTAAACAAATTCAGTTTCACATTTAAATAGTCTTCACTTTTCATTTCAACATGCCTTTATCATAGTTACAGCATAAAGGTTCTATATGCACATATGCCAATTGATATCTCTGCCCTTTTTCTCCATGATACTACACAGACACTGCATTATTACCTCATCACGGCAAATCTTAATGCAGTTTTCCTAAAATCAGTTATTTGAGGACAGCTTTAATGGTGAGGTCTCGATGAACCTTCAAGGCAACAGGGCACACCATAACTGTTCAGAAACTTACAGTTTCAACATTAGAGATGGCTGCCGTGTTGCCCTCAGTTGTTCTAAACAGCACTGGGCAACATTTCCTTGGGCTTCCACGATGTCCTTGGCCACTCAGAAGGCAGAGGCACTGTCAGGAAAACCTTTCACTCAACCTGGCCAGCGCTATCAGCACCGTGAACACAGTATCCCGTCTCTCAAAAGAATCTCCTCCACCCAGAGTCACTCAAAGTCTTCCTTCACCCCAGAACCATACCAGAGAGGCTCAAAAGTTCAAAACTTAGGGCTGTGTCTCAGCTGGTAAAGTGTTCGCGTGCTTGCCTCGCAAACACTAAGCTCTCATCTCCAATTTTCTGTGAAGAAAATGTTGTGATCCAACCCTGCAATCTCACAATGTAGGAAGTGGCAATAGGAGAATCATATGTTTCAGGTCATTGACAGCTACACAAGAATCTGAAACCAGTCTGGGATGCAGGAGACTGGTCTCAATAAAATAAAATAAAATTTAAAAAACTAAACTAAAATAAAAATATTCAAAGCTTGTTCCCTCATTTACCTAGCTTGTGACTTTGGGCCAGTTTCTTTAGCTAAGGCCTCAGTGTCCTTGCCTGTAAATGTTGATAATAACGGTAATCACTATTATCAGGAGAGTCACAGACTGGTATAGGACACATGAGGTTCTCAACCACGCGACTGGTATGTGGAAAACACAGGAGAAGCCTTGGCCTTTATGAGCATTTAGAGTCAAATTTGGACTCTAGCACGTATTCTCAGTGTCATGCCGTTTACACGCCCAGGCCCAGCTCTTGTTTTATGCTTTACTTACTAACATACTTTGGGTTTCCTGCCTGTTTAATGTCTATATCTTTCATCACCTCAAGGAAGTAAACAGTGTAAATTAACAGATCACAGCTCAGTGCTCTGTGCCCCAAAACTCACGTCACCAATCAGAGAAGGTTATGGGCGTTGTAGACTCACCTTTGCGGTGTTGCATAGCCCAGAAAACCTCAGCCCAGCTGAGGTCGGGTGCTGTCTATCTAATACCTCAAAACAAGGCATACATTGAAATAATATATTTTGCTTAAGAGGCCATTTTGAGACAAATTTACCAGAATGAACAATTTTTAATTCCTAACCCACTATTTTAATCTTATGGCTTTAGTTGACATTTATTTTGTTCTGCTTTGAAGAAGATGCTGCAATAGGGTTAGGTTTTCTTATTGAATAACATTTTCATCAAGAAAAATTCTGCTCTTCCCCCGCCCCCCCCCCCACATGCATACATGGTCTTTTTCTCATTGTTTACTTAGACTGGTATCAGAAAACCATATAAGAATGAATGAAAACAAATAGAAACAGGAAGTGACCAAACTACTCCAGGAAGATCAAAAGACTAAGTACATCTTAGGAAAGATACATCTCACACTGTGAAACACAGGGAAGCCACTTGCAACTGTAAGCTTGAGGACCTATAACTATTATTAAAATGTTATAAAATGGCCACTAACAGATAAGCTTCTTGATCAGTTTGAGAAAATATCCAAGGAGATTTTCTAAGTTTTCAGAGAGAAGAAAGGTCCTTTTTCTTTCTTTTTAAATGTTCTTTTGAGATATTTCTAAAGCCTATCCCTTACGGTAGCCATGTACAGCCCCAAGCATCAAACAATATAATTCAAAAGCCAAGTAAAATTGACTTAGTATTGCCATAAAATAGAATTAATAACTTAAAGCCAATATTTCAAGTTTCACCTTGAAGACTCTATGTGTTTTTCTCCCAAGGCAATGCATAGTTTAAAAATCCTAAAATAATCCCCACTCACATAGTCAAGATACAGCTTTACCTTTCTAACTAGTAAATGGGGGTGGAAAGGTTTAAGCCATTGAAGGTTGAATGTACTCTATAAAAAATAATTCAGGAAACTCAGCCAGTCCCCCTATTCAGGTGAGCTGATAAGGCTGCTGTTGATTTAAATTTCTTCCCCCAAGCAGCAATGTTCCTATTTCTTTTTTCATTCATTCATTTTTTTTCAGGAGTTCTTGGTTTCCTTCCTTTTGTTCATTCTGGTATCTCCCCTCTCTGAATTTTACACATACACACACACACAAACACAGAGAGAGAAAAAGAGAGAGAGAGACTCAGATCTTAAACGCACCCAGCTTTTCAGCTTCTACTCATTTTTCTGAAGATAACTGGGCATCTTCAGATGGAGATGTTCAATATTTACCTCTGCTGAGGATACACACCCTAACACAGGAGTGGGAGACTTGCAAAGCAGAGAGAAGTTAGGCAGCTGACCAATCTACTTGTAAGAATGTTACAATCTGGCCAAGAAAACATTTAAGAAAAATCACAGTATTTGTTTAAAGGTTGGTTATCCCTGAGTATTTTAAATTGTGTTTTTTATTATCTGCCTCTTACCCTGTGTGCTAAGCAACCCTGTAAGTGCATTGAAAACAGTAAGTACACTGAGACCCTTCCTGTGGCACTTTGGATGCTCAGTGATCAGGGAGCAGTCTTATTTAAGAAGGATGAGGAGGTGTGGCCTTGTTGGGGGAAGTGTGTCATTTAGGATGGGCTTTTGAGGTTTCAAAAGCCTACACCAGGCCCAGTTTTCTCTCTTTATTCCTGCTGCCTGTGGATCAGGACATAGAACTCTTAGCCCCTCCCCCAGCACCATGTCTGCGTGAGCACTGCCATGCTTTCCACCATGGCAACAAAGGACTAGACCTCCGAAACTGTAAGCCTAAGCCAGCTCCAATTAAGTGTTTTCCTTTATAAGAGTTGCTATGGTCATGGTGTCTCTTTACAGCAACAGTGAATGAGACACACCCATGGTAAAGGCTGCAAACAGCTGCCAAGATGTCGAAGATGATATGGGATTTGAACGCAAGTTTTTATCTGCTTTGACTGCATTTGCCCCTTCCTCTCCATGCTTGATGCAGCCTCTAATTGCTTGGTGCCAAACTGTCATTATTTGCCAAATAAGAGGAGCATGACCCATTCTTTCACAATTTTTATAGTAAAGATACTGTCCAGTTCTCCTTTGTGACTTTTATGACAGAATTTGGGTTTGTTTCTTCTATTTTGTATTTGTTTCACTAAATAGGAATGATGCACAGATCCCTCCCACACCCCAATCCTAGTCTCTAGAACGTGGAGCATACCCTTTGTTTCTTTTACAGAAATAAAAAAGGGATCTATACCAACTTCAAACTAATAATTTCTTTTGCAAAAGCAAAACACATTTTAGAAAATAAAACACTGACATGGAGCAAGAATTTTTGACATGGTCCAGCTCCGCCACTCCTAGGAAAATGCTTGAAGGACTCCTAAGTCAGCATAGCAATTGCACAGTGTGTTTATTGTCCTGGCAGCCATGACTGCTGAGATATGGCGTCAGCGTAGATGAGGTTAAGAATCTGTGCGTTTTATTACAATACCCACACATGACATCATAGCTGCTACTCAGGTTCATATTCACCTTCTCAGTTTTCTTCCTTCTCTTTGGTTCATTTCAAAGCCCACACCCACACACAGGCCTTGGGCAGGCAAGGCCTGCTGGGCACTTAGGCTCATATAGTGTAGATCATGCTTTACAGCTGATAATTAACTGGGAACCAGTCTCTGCCTTGTCTCAAAAATAGCAAGGAACAGACAGCAAGGGTCTCATACACACCAGCTCTCAAGCCACTGTGGATAACCATGCTCTCCCATGTTTCTTCCTGACCCAAGACTGTCCACTCTGCAGCGAGTCCAGTAATCACTGGGCATAGTGTGGTCGAGCAGGACCCGCAGAGTCACCCTGCACACACCACACACAGCTACACACAAGCCACAGGAAGCTGAAAGATTCAGAATAGAAAAATTATTTCACATCCCACCAAACAGCTCTTCATTTTCTGTTGCCAATTGCTGTTGCCTTTTCCCCCACCTCCCACCCCCCACATACCCTGGGAAATGTTCTCTCTCCCGTGAAAATTCAACAGTGAATCATGGAGACCCCACAAGGAGAGAACTGAGCTTCGTGGTGGAGGACACCTGTGAAGAAGGCCACCAGGGCTGTTCTCCTGCAGAGTGGGTCTGCTGGGCACACAGCCATACCCTCCACTAGGCTAGCCATGACCCAGGTTACTGTAAAGCTAATGATTTGCTTTAATCCAACCCAAATAAGAGTAAGCAATGTTTTAAACTTTTAATGAAAAATGTATTCCTACCTTTGACCTGGGCTATTTTTCTTCAAATATTTAAAATTCAAACACACGGTGAGCCTATGGTTTTACTTCAAACCAGAAAAACACCCTCACTGTATTTGATCATCAACCCCCTCGGTTTAATTTTTCAGGCTGGCTTATCATGCATCATACACTGGACTTCTACCAGATGTGATGGTGAAATGCTAGAATTCAGTATTTATTTGTTAACTAGAAAATACATGAAGTCCCAGCTTTGTGGGTCAATGACTTCTGTATCCATTTTTAAGAAACAATGCTGGAGAAGAGTTAAGGGAGAGGTTTTAGCATGGCTTAACGAAACACATTGCCCACAGCTGTGGAGAAGCAGCCATTACTAAAAGTAACTCTTTATACTCCAACTCAGTGACATCATCGCTGCAGTTTAAACAGAACCCAAATGTGGAAAGCAGTTGCTTCCAGATTAAAATCACCCTCCGCCTGATTTTCAAGGTGAGGCAGGAAAGTGTGCGTCTTTGATGCCACTGTCTAAGATACTGTTATAAGGCTTTGCCTCTGTGCTCTCATGAAATGGTCACTCAGACCTACATTGATTTGCTCAGTTTTTTCATTTCAGAACATGCATTTGCACACCTAAGTCCACAGTTCTTGATCAAGTAGGATTTGCTTGGGCTGAGCCATGTCTCAAGGTATTAGTAGGAAGAAACTTTTCCCAGGGTCCAAAGTACCAGTCTCAATTCCTTCGTTTTTCTGAGGCAAGAGTTCTTGCTCTGTGAGGACATTTTCACTGGGTACGGCAGTGAAATATAGTTCCTCCTATAGTTCCAGCGGCCAGAAGGCTAAGACAGGAACTGAGACCTTAGGGTCACTGGGTAGTGAGACTCTGTATCGAAGGAGGAAAAAGGTTTTCTGCTTGAAAATGTGAGATTAAGAGGCGCCTGGTCCTTCTCTCCCCAGTAGCTGTCCTCGATGAGCCTCTGCAGACCGGTGACTCGCCCTGGAAAGCAGGCTGCTGGAGTTGGAAGTAAGGGCGGAATGCCTGCTGTTTTCTCTCTGATATCGATTTGTCTCGCGATAAGCTGAAAGTTACCTCAGTACATTCTCTGTAGGGCAAAATTAACTTTCTGGGTTTTTTTCCTCAGGATAAACCCCAAGATGCTTTTCAACTAATCAGAACGAGATTGCATTTGCCTTTCTTCTTCAAACCCAAAGGTAGAGGTCTGTTTGGATGTGAGGACACGGTTAAGGGAAAGATGGGGTCTGGGCAAGAGCACTCAAAGATTGGCCCACCTTGATTCTCACCAATGCTCCTGTGCTCACCCAGACATCCGCTAAAGACTGGCAGGGCTCTGCGCGTCAGCTGTTCTGCTCAGGCACTGTGTAAAGTTCCGCCAGTTAAAGGAGCAGGCTTCATTCTGGATATGAAGTTACAGAAGAAGACAGGACCAAATGCCACTCCCTTTATTAGATTTCAGTAGAGGACACAGAAACAAACGAACAAAATATAGATCCACACATTTCTTTGTGTGCCGTGGCTTCAGTTAATTCTAATGAAGCAAGGAAAAGTAAGTAGAGAAAGAGCTAGAGGTTGCCTTGGCTCGAGTGGAGGGAGTGGGGGTGAGAGTTTCTGGGAGGTGAACTTTGATCAGGAACCCTAATGAGGAAAGAATGAGGCTAGCGCAAGACTGTGTAGAAATAACAGCCATAGAAACTTTTCCTGGGTAGAAATGACCTTGGTGTATCCTAGAAAAGAAATGAAAGGAAACCAAAGGAGGTTTTGCCACAGGATGGTTGGAGAGGAAGAAAGGTGCCAGGGGAACCTGATAGATCATCACCAAGACTGTGGAATTTGTTCCGAGAGTGAGAAAACCACGGAAGGACCGGATGGGGGCTGCCCCGTAAAAGTTACAGGGATTTCAAGAGGCTTCTCCATTATCTCAGGTGAAAGAGACTGGCTGGGTTTGGGTGGTGAAGGGCAGAGGTGCTGAAACTGGCTGCAATCAGCACACATTTTGAAAGCAGAGCTGAGGGGACTCCCCCACCCCCTGTGAGAGGGGCACAGCAAGCTGTGAAGGAATGGGAAGCATGTGGGTAAGAGTTACAGTATCCCCTTGATCTCCTTTAATCTGCTCTAGCAAGGACTTCAAGAACTATGTTGAAGAGGTATGGAGAGAGTGGACAGCTTTGCCTTATCCATGATTTCAGTGGGAGTGGTTTAAGTTTCTATCCATTTAGTTTGATACTGGCTATAGGCTTGCTGTATATCGCCTTTACTATGTTTAGGTATGTGCCTTGTATCCCTGATCTCTCCAAGACTTTAAACATGAATGGATGTTGGATTTTGTCAAATGCTTTTTTGGCATCTAAGGAGATGATCGTGTGTTTTTTCTTCTTCATTTTGTTTATATGGTGATCACATTGATGGATTTTCCACCCCTGAATGCCTGGGATGAAGATACTCCAACCAAGTACCATGCATGGAGATAACCTAGGACCCCTGCACAGATGTAGTCCATGATAGTTCAGTGCCCAAGTGGGTCCCCTAGTAATGGGAGCAGGGACTGTCTCTGACATGAACTGATTGGCCTGCTCTTTGATCACCTCCCCCTGAGTAGGGAACAGCCTTGCCAGGCCATAGAGGAAGACAATGCAGCCACTCCTGATGAGACCTGATAGACTAGGATCAGAAGGAAGGAGAGGAAGACCTCCCCTATCAGTGGACTTGGAGAAGGGGGAGGAAGGGTGGGAGGGAAATACAGGGGGGGATACAAAGTGAATAAACTGTAATTAGTAAAAATAAAAATAAATAATTTTTTTAAAAAAAGAGAGTTACAGTAAAGGAGGGCTAGAATTTCCACAAGCCTTGAGGCTGGGTGTTCAGGTGTTCACAGGCCTGACTTCCAGGGCACAGGCAACACATCACATCTCTCGAAGAAGCCTGTAACTGTGTCATCTTTACAAACCCTTCAAAGGCTCAAGGAGGCGGGAGCAGAAAGAATGTAAATCCAGAGGATGGGAAACGTGCTGACTTCAGAACATGGGTCATAACAGATGGGGTAACCTGTACTAAACCTGAACAAGATTACACAAGTCAACACTTCACAATGGATGGCGAAAGGACTCATGATCTCCCCCCTTCCCTGGGTTATTGGCTGTTAAATGGTTGCTGTGGGAAGGCGACTGTGATTTTATTCAGTAGTGCAGCCACCAGCAAGTCACTCACGCTCCATTAAATAACCTCCCACACCACTCACTGGAGCAGGTCAACTTAAAGCATGTCCCTCTTTCTCTCCCCTCCTGCACACTCAATACACAAGCAAGGAAGCCTGAATGTAGGGGAGACCTGTTAGAAAGAAGGGTTTCACTAGAAGAGAGAGGATGAAAAAATAATGAGATGTGAAATAAATGACTAAAATTAAATACATAGATGTATAAAATTGTTTACGAATAAAAATCCATAAATAGAAGTGGAACAAGAGCCGCACAAAAAACACAAGTCAGCACACATACAAACACAAACACACATGCCACAAACAGACACACACAGACATACACACCACGTACACACACACATACACAAACACATATACACCACACACACACACACACACACACACACACACACACACACACACACACACACCAGAAAGTGTTGTAGAAACACAGACTGGAATTTCCTGGTGTACATATGTACTTTTAAAATGAGCACCTCTGTTTTCCGTCCACACAGTAGACACATGGATGGAGTGGCTTTGCTGAGATACCTAACACTTTGGGGTTCACTGATTGTACAAATTAGTTTGTACCACAGCCATTTTCTTAGAGTTGTTTACCATGTCAGTATATGACAGAGGATTCTCCTTGTTCATGTAAACATTTTGGAAAGTAATCCTCCACAGTGACTACAGTTAAGATAGAATGGCTGACTGGTGATATAAAGTGAATAAATACATTAATTAATTAAACAAGATTGAATGGCTACCTGTTTTTTTTCTTTCTTTCTTTTCTTCTTAGCATTTATCTACGTTCTTTGATGGATCTGGGTGTGAAGAGAGAAGAGTTTCTCACATTTGAGAGTCACTCATAGAAAGAAACCATAAAAGGAGATGCCATGCCTCAAATTTTCCAAGTGCCTTTACCCTATCTTCAGAATTTTTCAGGGCAGATGGGAGGAGTCAAATGGTGTTTTTGTTTGAGCCACTCCTCCAGCTGATGCTGAGAGCACCCTGATGCCCACTGGAAGAGCTACCATCTGTGAAGACCTTCAGCCTCATCCTGTGCTTTCTGTGCCCTATGGGCTGTAAAGGTTGGAACGCTATTTGGTGCAAGCTATGATGAAAATGAAAGCAGCTTCAAACAGGCACTGCCCCAAACCTTTTATTCCTTTGAACAATGGAGTTTTCAGGAGTTGAAGACTCTTAATCTTGGCTTTAGACAAACAAAAATGTGTCTTACAACTGTAGTGACAAAATAAGGACTGCTTTAGGATATTTGGAGCAAATTTAACCTTTGCACTTTTCTTAAATGCTCTGGAAAAACATTTAAAAAGTGCCCTTGTAGCCACCATCGGGGTGTTCAGGTTGTGGACAACTTGAATGGTTGTTACCATTCTCCTCTTAGATGGAAAAAATATGATTACTAACAAGATGGAGACTTTCTGTGCCCAGTCTAACTCCCAAATAATGGCATGGAGACTTACTAGATTTATCGTTAGCTTGGGCAGCAAAGCAGGGTAATGCTCCAGTTATTCTAACCTGGCAATACTGGCCTGGCCTATGTCCTGCCGTGTGGCCTGTTACCTTTTACTCTTAGTTAGTCGTTGCTTGTCTGGCCGGCAACTACCTCATTTGAGACTCTTCCTTCTCTCTGCCGGAAGTTCTTCCTCCCCATCTTGCCTCAGCTGTTCTCCATTCAGCTCTTTATTTAACTTAACCAGAAGATGATGGAGAACAATTTACAAAATACTAACACAGGTGATGATTCATAAGAATCGCAGTACCAAGGCCTCCCTGTAATCAGATCTCTGCTGGTATGGAGGTCAGCATTTGAGGAACGCAAAGGCCACCTTTACACAGTGCTCTCTAATACTGTCCCAACAGAGAGCCCCACCCTCACCTGAGCTGCCGAGTACTCTCACTGGCATTATAGTGAGCGCTCCAAACCTGCCGGGTACACCCACAACTTTGCAGCAGTCCCTTCCTAAGCATCGTTCTCCGTGCCTAACCAGACTTCAGGGAGACATTCAGCTCCTGCCAATGCCCTTGAAATCTCTGGGGACTGGTCCATTGGTATTTGATGTAATTAATTATTCACATCTCCTTTAATTTCCCACAGTATACTTTCGTCACTACAAATAAGTGTCTCTTTTAAATTCAAATTGTGGAGAGATCCCCTGACTTTCAAAAACATGCCCATGAAGCCTTGAGGAGTGTTGTAGTGGTAGAACATATTTTTAGCAGAGTGGAATACTGAATTTAATCCTAAGGCTAAAACTATCCAAACTACATAATTTATATGCTTCACTTTTAATAACGTATTTTTTAAACATCTGGGAAATTCAATACACTTTCGTATGAAGCCCTTTGGCACATAGATTTGATTAATAGATAAGGGCACATAATATTAGACAATAAAAATAAATTTACAACTTTGAACCCTGTGTGGGTGGGTGTGTCTCTAGCACTTTCTCTGATAGCATTAGAACATGAATATCTGTTTGTATTAGAATTCTAGAAGGCTCAGTGTCATAGTGGCTATATTATGTATTGTAGAAATCATTAGAGTAAAACAAAAAAATGTTAACCGTTCAATTTGAATCAGTTAGCTGATTCCCTTTCTAATGGTGCTGGTTACTGGCTGCTGGTTTGGGTGTTTTATGGTACTGGGATGGAGCCTACAGCCTCGTGCATTAGCATGTGCTGTAGCAAACCAGCTCTACTTCCAGCCCTGGGCTTGAACAACGATAAACTCCTAGTATCACTTAATTATCAATTAGTTAGCGAGAGCCTCCTAATTAAGAGAAGCCTCATAGGTGTTTCCGGGGCAATAGTTTGAAGGACAACCTCAGACAAAATCTGGTTGGGAAACTGAGCGGATTGGAGACTCTTGTTTGTTTTAAAATCTCTCTTTATGCTGCACAGGAATCAGAAAATACAAAGATTAGCACTGTTCCCTGAACCACAGGAGAAGAAATGCTGTTACCACATGCAAAGACTCTCGACAGCTGGAGTGTAACTCTGGCATTATCGTATGGTCTCTCTGGGCTTCTTGGGTCATCACGTGGGTATCATTTATTTTCCTAAGTGTAGCCCACAACAAAATTGTAAAGAAGGAAAGCATCCTTCTCTTCTAGCATTGTTCCCTAACTCTAATAATGCACTGCCTAGCTTCCTAGCCAAGTTTCATTTGTTGAACAGGGATGGTTAAAATTCCCTGACATGTCAGCCGCACTTCTAGAGCTGTGGTGGGCTTATACAGCAGAAGAAACCTTTTGAAAGATAGCGCTGTCCTCAAGTAGGCCTCAAGCCTCATTCTGATACTGAGCCAAGGGCACCAACCTTCCACCTTCACAGGCCAGCCTCTGAAGTGATAAGCCACGCATCTGCACCAGCCATCTTCCCCGACGTTAATGAACGTCAGGAAGAGGGGAGGGGAGGAGGAGCCGCAGTCGCGTTGCCCCACTCCGCTCCACTGCTTCCAGGCTGCCCACTTGAAGGCTCTTCTCTACAGCACCACGGGAGACTTCGGAAACCCACCTCTCCCAACTCTACAGGGAGGGGTGTGGTCTGAGTGTCTCAGGCCATGGTATTCTGAGGCATACCCAGTGAGGAGGCTGTAGGAAAGAAATGGTTTCGTACACACTAGACACTAAGGGAATATGAAGAAGCCAGGTGCGTTGGTAAATATCTGTATGCCCAGCACTGTGACGCTGAGACAGGAGGATCAAAACTCTGAGGCCTGCCTGGGAGAAATAGAAAGACGCTGGCTGAAGGGTCAATAGGGAGACAGTTCAGTGACTGAGCATGTGGATGGCAGGTGCCGCACCGGAGGCCCAGTCCCCAGCACTGCAGCGACAATAATGGTGATGATGAATCGCAGGAGCCTGCAAATGCTACCTTCGAACACGTGAGGACTCTTCCACGCTTGCTCATCTGTACACTGAAAAGAGATAGTCCATCTCCTGATAAGCGGACCAGAAAACAAGTTCTGTTTTGCGAGGTCCTGTTAAAAATAATTGCAATTATTTAAATTACACAGAAAAGATTTTAAAGTATTGCTGGCAAAGCACTTCAGTTTTCCTCTGGGAGTTGGGGTTGGGGCGGGCACAGAAAAGCTCCGAAGACAGAAAACAGCAGGTGAGATGCATTCCTGGAACGGAAAGCATGAATGTCCAGCCCCCACCCCCAAAGCCACTCAAGTCTGAATGAACTGCTGGAAAGGAGAACAGGAGTGCTGGGTGATGGGGTGAGGGAGCAGGCTTGCTCCAGCTTCTTCGTGCTCCGGGCCAGTATCTCAATGGGACACTATGGAAGTTTGTAAGACTTTTAGCTAAAAGGGTTTATGATTTATTACATTATGTATTTTATTTATGTATTTCTCTCTCCCTCTCTGTGTAGGCTAGTATGGAAGTCAGAGGACATCTTGTGGGAGTAGGTTTGTTCCTTCTACTTCATGGATTCCTGGGAATGAACTCAGGTTGTCAGGCCTGTCAGCAGAGGCTTTTACCTGCTGAGCCATCTCAATGGCCTTGCACTAAATTTTATAGGTTTTTGCAGTAGAGTATTTCAACTGCCTTTTTTAGAACAAGATTAACAGTTTAAATCCAAATCAATGCCATCAGAATTTTCTTGATTTTTATTTTAAAATGCTTTCGGTGACAGTGTGTGTCCTCCTGTTTAGGAAGGGAAACTGAGTATGTCATGCAGGGCACTTGATTCTGAGAATGTACAACATAAAGATACCTTAATAGTTAGAATGCCTGGATAAATGTAAAATGTCGAAGAGGATGAAACGGTAAACAAAAGCAGTAAATAAACCACTTCTGTATGCTCTTGTGGTTTGGGAATGCAAATTAATTCTTAGAGTAGTACAGACCAACTGCTCCACCAAGAAGCAGAAGAAAAACGCTTTACAGGGACGTGCCCAGCCCAGGTGCCCGAGAGGCGCTCAGGGGTCCTTTTCAGTAACTATGATTAATGATTCTTTTTTACCTCCTGACATACATCACAGAAAGTTCAGTTCACGCAAAACTTCTTGAAATAGCATAATAGAATCCCTAATAAAATTCATACAGTATGCTACCATAACAATAGCCTTAAGACCTTATGTGAGGTCACAAAATCCCTTTTTAAAAAATTCCCAATTTCAGTATCATTTAACAGCTGAAGAGTCGGTCAGTTCTAGTGACATCATTAGCAAATACTTCCAGCAGCAAACTCTTTACATTCACCTGTCTGCCCTCTCTGAAGAATGACAGACAGCTCGTGATGTAAAGAGGATGGCTGCAGAATGGGGAGCTGCCTCAGTGGTTAGAGAACTGGCTGCTCTTGCAGAGGAACCAGGTTCAGCTCCCAGCATCCCCAGGACAGCGCACAACTGTCTGTAGCGCCAGTTCCAGGGTATCTGATGCCTCCTCTGACCTGTGTGGGCACTACATTCTCATGGTGCACACACGCAGACATAGGCTTCCTTCTTTCCCGTTCTCCCCCTCTTTCTCTCTCTCCCCCTGTATATAATTCATTATCTTATATAATGTATTATTTATAGTGAATATATTACCATGTACGTATTAAAATATATTCTACATTTCAAGGATTCTATATATAATATATATTGTACACATATAACTATATATAATATATATTTATATATATTTATTGGATTGGACTTTATGTGGGACTTGTTAGTTATGAAGTAGCACTGTGTAAGTCAGTACTGTTTTTTTGAGCTGTTTTCTAGAAGAGGAAAGCAGAGTGTGGCGTTATCAGGGCACAGAGAACTACACCCCTTCACCTTCCGACCTCTCCGCTTCCGCTGCAGCCACTCCGGAGACTGGTTTAGGGAGGGCTTTGGAGATGCCCCAGTGAACTCTGAGGACTGATGTTTGCTGGGGGTTAGTGGTAGAGTGAAGGGTCTCTGAATAGAGGAGAAGCTATGCAGCGGGCACACTACCTTTGCCCATCTCCCTAGCCCCAGCTCAGACAGCCAGGAGCACCAGGCAGCACCTGGCTCATTTCCTGGGCACCCACTTTTACCCACAGTATGAGCTTCCTTCAGAGCACATGATCTTCCTAGGCGTTGATTTGAGAAATAAATAAAGTGTAACGCAACATGTATTTAATCTGTCATGAAGTCAACACGCAGATAACAGTGTTTGCTTTTAATTCAGATAACACACACAGTCTTCCAAGTGGAGAAAAACGGATCTCTTTCTTTCTAGACACAGGTATTTGTAAAGCAAGACTCTGCTTTCTGTTTGCAACTGCATTTGTGTGTGCCTGCGTGTGAGGACAAAGAGTGACCAAAGTCTGCTCTCATGCCACAAGGAGGGGGAGGCCCAGCTAGGTCACGGGGCATTTCCTTTTGGCAACACTAGCTGGGACTTTTGCACTTTTCTTTCTCCATTGCCTTATCTTTTCCCCCTTTTCACAGTTCACAGGTACACAAACCGTGTCATTCATTATGATGATAAGGCAAGGACTGAGCAAATCAGCTTCATGCTTGTCCTTGGATGTTAAAACCGACAACCTAGCACCTCTATTACTCCTTATCTCCGAGTCATTGGCCTTGCCAGAACTCAAGATAAGAAAGTCTCTCACTTGCCAGGGGTGTGCATGAGAGAGGGGGATGGAGAGAGAGAGAGCAAGTGAGCTAGTGTGTAGTGGGCTTGCCAACCAAATCACACATTTGCCAGAAGCAAAAGGGAAAAATAAAAACAAAACAAAACAAAAAACCTCAACCTAAAAGAACCATGGATCTTGGGACACCTTAACCACAAAATGGGCGGTGGAAGGCATTTGGAAAACTGTCAGGACTTACAATTCACCAGAGAAAAGTTATAAATGAGAAACTGGTGTGATTGAGGCATTCTTTGCAAGGAAGGCGATTTTCATTTTCAGCTGCTCGGGGACACTGTGGCTCTCAGGAGAAAGAAGTAACCCAACACATCACCTCATTTTCATTGAAATGTTAAGTGACTCCCAGTCAAAATGAATACGACTACCTCATAATAAATCGATCCTTGATGAGACACAACAACTCAAGCAGCCATCAGTGCTGTGTGTATACATAAAAGAATATTAGCCTGACAGGAACAGCAAGCAGTTTGCTAAGCCTGTTTCAGGAGTAAATCTTGGGAAGTTGACATAATTCTTAGTTCATTTTTGGGCCCCTTGAACATAATCCCAAACACTTGATCATTTATGAAGAACAAAGGGTATGTTTCTTACAGTGATTGAGGCTGGAACATGCAAGGTCAAGGTACTTACACCTGGGCGGACTTTCTACTGAATTAGCCCAAAGCAGAGAGAAAAGAGCAAAGGCATGGGAGAGACAGAGAGGGGAAAGGGGCGGGGTGCAAACTCAACTTCACAACAAACCTCTGTAGAGTAGCAAACACACTCCCACTGTGATGGCAGCACTGACCAGGCCCTCTAGAAAAGCAGAGCCAAGACTCTGTGACATAAGCACTCTTTGGGGTTCCCTCTCAACCTTGGCATGTCGGTGATAAATGTTCCAAGCGTACACACTGGCAAACATATCATGGTGCTTTTCTTTCTCTTTTGAGGACTTCTCTTTTCAGTTTGATTTCCTACAGAACACAAAGGAATCCACACAGAGCTGTGGGGAACTATCGTGCAAGTTTGGTGTCTTTAAAAACTCAGTTATGTTACCTAATCAAGTTTTTGTTTTACTTCCAAGTGTAGGATGCAGGGCTGCTTCAGATTGGCCACAGCAGCAGACTATTTGCCTCATGCGGGCTCTGAGAGGGCATGATCTTTGCCAGCTGCAGTTTAATTCTGTAGACTCTGGAGAGGGAATAAGAGCCAGGAAAGAGACAAGAGGCTCTGAGAAAGAAGGGTGCTGCTGTTTCTCCCCTGCTGCTCCTGTTGATGCAGTTTGATGGGAAGAAGTTGGAGATATCCTGAAATGAAAATTGAACTTGCCCCAAGGAACCCAATGACCTTAGCCAGCAGGAAGTAGCCAAAGAGAACTATGCCCTCTCTTCTCACTAACCTTCTTTTTCTCCTACCTGATGTTGGAGTGTTAGAAGGGATTGTGGTGAGGGAGGCAGAGCAATAAGAAACCCAAATAAAATAGATTAAAATAAAGATGTTAACAGGGAACCTTACATCTTATTTTGGTCCTTGTCACCCTAGATAGATATTTATCCAATAGAACTTCTCTCTGGCCTTTGCTTAACTGAAGGTACTGGAGAGTTTGTAGAAATGACTTGCTTTGCATTTCTACGTAGGATAGCCACACTTTCTACTGACTGTATGGCTAAAGGACATACTGAGATGGACAATACTCCAAATCCTTTCCATGCCAAGTCCTCTACTGTCTGTGGTCATGTGACTTTCAGTTCAAGAGTAAGCCACACCTATAAAGCAGCCTTCTCAGGTGTTCGTGCCGCTGCCGGGTTCTCACTGACAAGCACAACAGGACCTATTATAGGCCTGTGAAGCAATCCGTGTGAGACTTTTCCTAGAGAGCCAGAATGGCCCACCCAATCACAGGTAGAGCGTGTCCATCTTGAAGGCTCTGGCTATGTGACTGAATTCAGGACGTTCTGGCTGCAGCAGGTTCCTGATAAAAGGATGAGCACTGCTTTTCCCTCATCCTCCCCCACCGCCCCCTTGCGTTCTTGGGCCACAGAATGGTGCAACAGGAAGGGTCTTCACTAGCTGTGCACGCCTAGTCTTGCCAGCCTTACTTGCTGTCAGTTTCCCGCACCAAGCGTTCTGTTACAGGAGCATGAAATGGACTAAGAGCCCCCTTCCCTCTTTTACAATTGTACTTTTCTAATCTAATTTGATAACATTGCTTTAGTTGTTACCTTTTAAGGATCTTACACATGCTGTCATAAAAATAAGTGTTTCTTCCTGATAGTTAACCAGATAAATATCTGCTTTAATGTTTAATTTAATTGTGTAATTACAAATATAAACCAGCCTGGACCTACTGAGGATTAGGCAGTAACTCTCTGGAACACATACATTCAAAGTAGCACAAGAGGGAGGGGCTGGTGGTCTCCGGAGGAGTCAGAGGCCACACTCGTAGGTATTACAGAAAGGACAGAGTGTGACAGTGACTTATCCGAAAAGCTGATGGAGAGAAGCCTGATTAAAGAAGGCTTTTATTGTATTCACAGCTAGCTGATTACGAAACTCACCCCAGTGAATGCAATAGAGTACGCGGAGATGGGGTGGGGTGAGGTAAACAGGGCTTAGGGGAGCCTGCTCAGGAGAGAACTGGGGTGCCAGATAGGAAGGAGGTGCCTGATCTCAGCGGGAGCAGATGTGTGCTGAGTATGCGTGCTGTCTGAGGAGATGGAGAAAAGCCCATAGCCTGACTGCTGAATCACAGCTCAAAACTGAAGCCCCACAGTCATAACTATTTCTTGTCTGTGCTGCAGGCAGATGGAAAGGGAAGGGGCTATCTTAACCAGCATCTCCAAGGTCCAGTGCTTACACAGGTGACCTGCTACTGTGGAAATCAATGGGCATGGGTGAAAGTCTCACTCCCACGAGCCCTCTCATTCTGCATCATTCCGCTTCAACAGCTCCAGCTACACGCATGTGTGGGCACATAGCATGCCGCAAGCAGCCTATGGAAATGGAGCCCTAAAATTAGTTTATGCCACCCTACAAAATATTGCGTAAGTCTTCAGGGCCTATTTTCCGGGGGGGGGGGGGGCAGCAGAGCATCTCCGAGGTCTCAGTTATTTCCAACACCTTGCTGCCCATACCTGCAGAGTACGCCCAGATCGACTTCACTGGGAGGCTTGGAGTTAGAACATACCCCACAGACAGCCAAGCATGTCTACGTCTGATAGCCTCTTAGATCGAGGCACGTGCGATTTTGTTTGTTCATTTTTAAGGTCTTAGTATATATTTCTGACTGTTTTTATTACTCTTCACTGTTGCTTGGAATCTGTTTGCCAACTTGCGTTTAATAAAACATCACTTCCCACTAACTCCATCCATTCTAAACCAAGCTACCATATTTCAAAAGCCTGTCATCTGTCCATCCCTTCCCCATCCATCCATCCATCCACCCATCCATCCATCCTTCCATCCCCCATCCATCCATCCATCCCTCCCCCATCCATCCATCCATCCCTCCATCCATCTCCCATACATTCCTCCCCCATCCATCCATCCCTCCATCCATCTCCCATACATTCCTCCCCCATCCATCCATCCACCCATCCATCCACCCATCCCTCCCCCATTTATCCCTCCATCCATCCACCCATCCCTCCATCCATCCATCCATCCATCCACCCACCCATCCATCCCTCCCTCCCACCATCCATCCCTCCCTCCCTCCCTCCATCCATCCATCCACCCTTCCATCCATCCATCCGAGACAGGGGTCTCACTGTGTTGTCCTGGCTGCCTCTATCTTCCAGTGCTGGGCTGCCAGGGAAACATATACGTCATATACACATACATATAATTTATGGACATGAAAGACCCCACTGGAACCAATATTAAAACTGCTTTCATCAAGGCACTGTTTCATCCGCGAAGAGTGAAATAATCGACACAGTTCTCTTGCTTGGAATCAAAAGGCCTCCGAAAACCAAAAGTACTTCAACTGTAATCCCTGAAGTTTTCGCCGAGCAGCTCCAGCTTTGAGCAGCGGCCGGCTCAGTCCTTGGCTGGCTCGCTCTCGCCTTGATCTATAGTTCCCAGGACATAGCGGAGACTTCTGGCTGCAGACGCTGGAAAATGTAACTCGGAATTTCCTACAATCTCAGCTCCACTTTCTCCCAGGCGCCGGCCCCCGGGTTGGAGCCTTGTTATTGTCACGTGGCCGAGGGTGCCAGGCGGGCCAATGGGCGCGCGCCCGCCTCCGCGCCCCGCCTCGCCGCTCGGCCGCGCCTGGACTTCGCGCCCCGCCGGCCGCCGCAGGCGGAAAAGTTTCTCCGCGGGCGATCGAGCTCTTGGACGCCGCTCGGGCTGCCCGCCGCCGCCACTGGCCGTCCTCCGCTGCCGGCTCTCCCGCTGCGCGCGGGCATGCGAGGCCTTCGGCGCCGGGACTGAGAGGCGAGGAGCGCGCGGCCGCGATCGGCGTGTCCAGCCTCGCCTGGGAGTCGGTGCTCGTCCAGGCTCGTCGCGGGGCGCGAGGCTGCGGAGCTCCAGGCCGAGCCGGAGGCGGCGGGGCGCGCGGCGATGGGTGCTCCCGGGCTCCCAGCGGCGGCGGCGGCGCTGGGGCTGCTGCTGTGCGCGGGGCTGGGGCGCGCGGGCCCAGCGGGGCGCGGAGGCCACCGGGCGCCCGCGCTGCTCTCGGGCGATGCTGTTCGGCGCCCGTGCCCAGCCGCCTGCCACTGCCTCGGGGACCTGCTGGACTGCAGCCGCCGCCGGCTGGTTCGCCTTCCCGATCCTCTCCCGGCCTGGGTCGCACGGCTGTGAGTATCGGTATCATTCCCGTGGAGTGGAGGGGACCGGCCCGCCAGGGGTGCGGACGCGAGGAGTCCTCCAAGCCTCGGGTCTCGGGCGCAGTGTGCAGCGCTTAGGCCGCTAGTGGACCCCGCGGGGTACTCAGCCTCCGTCTGCATCCGCTCAGGTGGGCTCTTGGCTGGCCGCTCTGAACTTTGGCGGTTTTGAGTTTATGTAGGAAAGTGGCCCAGCCGTAGCTGCTCAGAGGTTAAGGTCCCTGCGGGTGCCCAGTCACTGCATGCGCGCTTCTGACTTGGAACCCCTTGCTGTGGTGCAGACTTTTCTTCTTCCTCTCCGCCTCCTGTGCTTAATTTCACATTAGCAATCCATCAGCCTCCCTCCCAGGCCACTTTGTACTGCGTCTCGGTTCCGGTGAGAAGTTGGGTGCGAAGGCTGATCTGGATAGTCAGAGGGTTTTCAGAGCGGGATCTTTTGCAGTGGCACTCGGGAGGTTTAGGGCAAGCGCTGAGTACTGTTTTGGCGAATTTTAGCTGGAAAGCCTGAAAACCCAAAGTCACTTCCAACTGTGTGGAAGAACACGGAAGAAAATATAATTTACTTGGAAATACGAATCCTTACAAATGTCAGCTCTCCTTATTCTCTCCCAACCTCTAATTTTGTTAAAATTGGAGGGGGTGTTTAAGCCATAAGCAAAAGTTGTGTTTAAAAAAAAAATAGTTGTCCCGTTTAAGAGAACTCAAAGTGCACTTCATACTTAAGATTCTTAAATTTAGGCCTAGCAGAAATTCTCAGCTCTTAAACAATCGTAGGTCCTGAAAACAGTGGCCGAAGCTTCGATCAGGCGGCTGAAGAAGTCGTGTTTTTGAACCAGTGTCCTAACCTAAGTTCTTCCGTCAGTTTATAAACTGTTGACCACCAAACAACACGCTCGTTTTGAAAAGCAGTTTAATAAGGAAATAGAATTAACGAGAATTGGATTGATATTTAATGGCTGATTATGGGATGCCTGATGTAGCAGCTTTTATTACTCGTGAAGGGGGAGATAAAGACTTGAGCCTAAAGCAAGACTTTCAATTAGTTGTGGCTAATTCCATTCAATTGCCTCTTGGAGGAGTGGGGGGTCGTCCTGCTGCATTCATGAAGGCAGAATGGCTCCATTGACAACATATGGAATGGAACATGCGAATGCCTGGAGGTGAACACCCACGGATAACAGGAGAGAGAGAACTAGGATTGTGTTTCTCTGGAGTGCCTTTAAATGCCTACCAACCCTAACTCTATCCTTTCCGGCAGTTTCTCAGGGACAGGGGCCCCGCGGAATGCTGTCAGCACACAGCACTGTGTTTCGGGACTTTAGATGCATTTCAGAAAACTGTGTGGACCTTGATTGGAAGTTGAGTTGAATCAAGGGGAGGGGGGGACTCAATACCTATTTAAACATTCTTAAAGGGAGCTGACCTAATTAGGATTTTGTTTTTCAGATAATTTGGTGGCACACTAAAAACAAATTACAGTTTATTTGGTTAGCACAGTCTTTAATTACATTTCCGCCGGTAGTAAATTGTCTCAATACAAGTCTCCGTTCCTTAAATGTATGTGAAAATCCATCCCACTTGTATAAATAAGCTCCAGGTCTGTTGTCAGAAGCTCTGCTGTGCTAGCTCCTCAAACAGCCTCCCCATTCTTGTACTTTTGTGACTTCTGACCATCCCCTTCTTTAGGTGTCGCCTAACCATGTGGTCTTAACGTCTTTATTGTCAGTGTTTCCTTTGTTTGTTCTTTAAGCTCTAGAGGTCTGTTCTCCACCTCAGAGAAGAGCAAAAGGCAACGTGCAATCGAGTTGCCCCCCCCCCCCCCCGTTATCTGATATATTGCTATAGGAGGTGTGTGTTGCTGCTAGTTAACCTGACATAATTACAAAAGCTCTGAAGTAGATTCCAGGCCAGGGGGCGAGTAGAAAGTATGTGTTGCTCACTACAGCAGTCCTTTCCTTGGGTTACTAAAATAGCTAAAGTTTGTCTTTGGGATAGTTTAGAGAAAGTTCAGGAAATTATGCTGTGTGTCTTTTGCTTCCTTTGTTGAATTTGCAAGTTAGGAATGTGTGTGTGTGTGTGTGGGGGGGGTATATGTGTGTGTGTGTTTCCCAATTTACCCCAGTTGTTCTTTATTGCCTTAGGAGAGCCTTATGTGGAAAGCTGAATAGTTGGGGCCAAACAATAATAACGCTCTGCTGCCTTCCGCTTTCAGAAGGAACCTGCAGTTCTTTAATGAAAGTGGCTGTTAGAGAAGTAACTGCTGGAGCCTGACTCAGGAGAGCTTTGTGTGTGCCTCTCCAGAGCTCTCTGCGAACTTGGTGTGTGCCTCTCCAGAGCTCTCTGAGAGCTTTGTGTGTGCCTCTCCAGAGCTCTCTGCGAACTTGGTGTGTGCCTCTCCAGAGCTCTCTGAGAGCTTTGTGTGTGCCTCTCCAGAGCTCTCTGAGAACTTGGTGTGTGCCTCTCCAGAGCTCTCTGAGAACTTGGTGTGTGCCTCTCCAGAGCTCTCTGAGAACTTGGTGTGTGCCTCTCCAGAGCTCTCTGAGAGCTTTGTGTGTGCCTCTCCAGAGCTCTCTGAGAACTTGGTGTGTGCCTCTCCAGAGCTCTGACGCTAGAGACGGGGGCTTGTGAAAATAGGTTATTTAGCCAAAGGCGGGAAATTGCTTGATTGCCAGCAGGAACCTCGAGTGTTATTATTTTTTAGCTGGAATTTCAGATGATTTATCTTATCACATAGAAAAGTTTGAGCTCTTCATAGGGCTGAGGTGAAAGTCCAAAAGGTGGTGTGACTTCTTTGGTGTCGGCCTGTTATGAATCTTCTGGAACCCAACAGTTGGGGGTGGGAAGGGAATAATAGTCCTGTGGAATACGGTTTCCACAGCTGTTTCTCTATATTTTCCAGACCCAAACTCAAGCATAGCAGGCTGATTTACGAGTCGCTTTGGATCAGTGTTTTGAAATTGCTACAGCCTGCCTTTTTTGTTTTTTCGGTTTCCAGATTTCTGCTGAGTTAGCAGCTTGGCAGGCCCCTGTGGGATTGATTAAGAAGCTTTGCTGTATTTGTATTTTCAAATTTGAGATGGAAGTCAGATTTCCAAATGCTTAAAAAGAAGAAAACAATAGCTAGAACCAAATGTTGCAAAAATCAATAATTTTAGCATATGCTCATTGGCTTGATAAAATGCAGAGTGACCCTACCATATACAGGGGGGCAAAAGCCACACCTTCGCCCAGTGGCTTCTGGAGAGTTAGCACCTCACCAACTTTCCCATATGTTGACCTTATCATAGCAAGTCTTTAAAAAAAAAAAGTTTCCTGGGAAGGTGCTTTTTCATGGAACTTCAGATAATGATGAATCTACCCTCCTTATTGAACGGTTTCTGTCCAAGGTTCAAGACAACACAGGCATTGTATCTCCCAAATCTCTCTTTAGCGCTCCAACCATAAAAACAGTATAGGAGAGATGCAGGAAAATATGGCATCCTCTAAAAGGAAGGCAATTATTTCTGAAATGTATATTACTTTAAATCTAAATTTAGGTAAATTAAAAGTTCCATGGCTTTAAGTATTTAGCAGTAAAAGTCACTTAAGTGCTTTTTTTCCCTCCCACATATAGTGTGGCTTTAATAGTGTACAGAGCTCAGGATGGAAGCATTTGCACTAAGATCTGTATGGCTGCCAGCGCCTGCTGGAGGACATGAAACCAGTGTGCCTAGAACATGCACTGGGCTGAAGGCTGGTTCCCTTTTGTTGGGGGGAATCTCATCCCATTACTCATTGGAAAACTTTGAGCACTCAAATCTCATTTCTCCCAGGATCTCTGTGAAATAAACCTTCCAGGGAACAGAGAGCAGGTCTTAGCTTTTCTTTTCTTTCTTTTAATTTAAAAGAAAATCAGCTGTATTAAATGTAAATAGCAGATTGGTCCCCCTGTGCTTTCAAACACAGGAAACAATGGCTGGGGGGGGGGGCTCAGCATTCTTGAGTTAAGTAGGTCCAAATGACTCTTCTGTAGAGTGAGGCTAAAGTCCCAGGTGGAGGACTCTTTGCTCCCTGTGTTTTAAACCATGCGGGCAGTCTGCGTCTGTCTGGGGTGCTAAAGCACACAGGTTTTGTTTGACTGCTAACGTGAGTCGTTGGGCTCATGGCTTCCTTGATGAACTCCAGATGGACTTGGGCTGGCCTGTGAGGGAAAGTGTCTGGCTCCAGTCAGCGTGGTGAGCGTGCACAGCAGTGGTTGTAATTGCAGGATTTTTATAGTTTCAAACTGAGCCAATTTTTTTTTCCTCCTTCATGTTATAACTCCACCAGAACAAATCTACTCATGTCTGTTACTGTCTGGTAGGTCTTTAAGCAAACGGAGCTTGAATAAAATCTTTGCAAGTTGTTTTTTGTTGTTTTTTTTTTTTTGTTGTTGTTGTTGTTTTTTAACTTTGTTTTAAGGTGAAATACATCAATCAGGGCTTACTCTCAAAACAAGAAGTTTGGAGAATGACAGAATCTTTAATTTTGAATTGTCAACTAAACAAGAAGTAACACTTTCTCTGGGTCTGTGAGTTCGGTTTTTCTGTTGCTTGTGGGAGCACATTCTCGTGTATGTAACGTGACTCATGCTTGTCAGCAGCTAACTTCAGTTTTCTAAAACCTTGGTTCTTTAAAAAGCTTCGTTTTAAACACTGAAGAATTAGCTTAGGACCAGCTTGCCTCTTGCAGAGGGGAGCTTCCAGCCACAGGCTTGATCCTGCCTTCCAGAGGCTGTTTCGCCCATTTCATCCTCATTATAGTACTTTGGCTGCCTGTAGACAGGATGTCTAAACGTTTGTTGTCCCTCGTTTAAAATCTTGATGCAGGGTAGACCTAGACTGTCCCAGCCCAGAACACTGATCCACCTGACTTTTGACTGAGCCTTTTGGTTAAAAGCGCATTCCTTTCAGCCACTAAGATCTGTTCACCGGCTGTTTGTGGCATTTGACCTGCATTTTTAGGTGCTCAGTGGTATATCCTTTTGAGCATTCAGGGATGTGGGTGTGCCTGAGCACACCCACACAGGAATCCAGCCCCTTAACACAGAGAGGCAAACACACACCCACGGATGGCAACCTGCTCTCTCTGACTGCAGTAAAGACATTGGGACTTAATTCTGTGATAATAAACTATTTCTTCCCAGTACGTGTTTCAGTAACCCGCCTAATTAGACACTTTTCATAGTCTGTGATGTCATTGTGTGAAGCTGGGAGTGGGGAGATGAGAGGCTGAAGCAAACTACAGTTCACAAAGATCTGTTCACCGTGTGCCAAAATGTCTCTCTTAAAATGCTTGTGGGCTTCAAGTATTTCAGTCTGCCAGTCTCTTAAACTAACTTTGTCCTCAAAGTTTGTCGTTTCGAGTTTGGCATTTGGTTGCCATTTAATTTGTGGACAGAATGGTCCAATTATTTCTCTGCTTGTCACTGGTGTTAAGAGAGAGAATTCAAAACCTCTGCCTAGTTGGTCATTAAGTGATATTAGTGACATTTAAGAAACTACTTGAAATATTACTTTTGTTTTCTTACAGGGACCTGAGTCACAACAGATTATCTTTTATCCAGACAAGTTCCCTGGACCACCTTCAAAGCCTTCGAGAAGTGTGAGTTCTACTTATTTTCTTTTTGAGGGTTGCATAAAATATTTCTCCCTTGGTGCTGGGCATGGTGGTACATGCCTGTAATCCCAGAACCCTGGAAGGCAGAGTCAGGTGGATCTCTGTGAGTTTGAGGCCAGCCTGATCTACAATGTGAGTTCAGGATAGCCAAGACTACACAGAGAAACCCTGTCTTGGAAAAAAAAAAAAGAACTTCCTTGGAACTTTTAACTGGGTGATGCCTTTGAATTTCCAATGGCCTAATTAGCCTCTCCTGTTCTTTTGGCTTCACAGGAAGCTGAACAACAATGAACTGGAGAGCATTCCAAACCTGGGACCAGTCTCTGGGAAGGTTACACAGCTCTCCCTGTAAGTTAACGTCAGCACCATTCCCATGCATGTTCTGTAAGAGCAGCACGTGTCGTCTACAGGGCTTCTTAGAGTTGCAACCCATTGGGTGGCCACGTCAGATATCTATGTCATAATTTGTAACACTAGCAAAATTACAGTTGTGAAGTATCAGCATAATAATTTTCCCTTTGAGGGGAAGTCAGCACAACATGAGGAACTGTACTGAAGCGTCACAGCATTAGGACTGTTCCCAAGGTATAATAAAGAAGGCCAAGAGGCCTAATGTAAAGATAGATTAACTTGTTTCCACTTACAATTCTCAAGTATGTATGTATGTATGTATGCATGATGGCATGCGTGTATGTATTTTGGTGTGGGGATGGAACCCAGCTCTTGTTTGCTAGACAATCCATTAAACTACATCCCCCTCAAACATCCTATGTTCCAGCAGGTTTAACAAACACACTCTACACCCTACTGCTTTTGCTACCGTGGTCTCTGGGATTCAAAGAAGATACTTTAAACTTTGATTATAATCTGTTGGCTAGAACTTAAATTCTGGCATTGCTAGTGGTTGGTATAGGAACTGCTATGGTGCATTATGATCGTGTTTGTACAGAATGATCAGACTTACTGTGTGAGAATGGGAGTTGGCCATATGCCATGGAGGCATCATCCTTTTTTTAGGCTATGTGTATATGTGGATTTGTACACATGTGAGTACAGGTGCCCTTAGAGTCCAAAAGAGAGCACTAGATCCCCTGGCTCTGTTATCAGCTGCTGGAGGTAGGTGTTGGGAATTGAATGAGGGTCCAATCAAAAGCAGAATCTGCTCTTAACACAAGCCATCTCACATTAGCTCTTAAGTATGGCTCCGGGTATGGGGTCAGGGTTAGAAACTCCAACTGAAAATGACAACTTAGGCAGTTAAATCAGTAAGTGAAGTCAAAATGTTAGTTTGCAAAGTTTTCAGATACAATTAAAATCATGTCAGTTTTTTTTCTGTATTTTCAGTGTGTTTAAAGAATGCTTATATTGATGTATTTGAGACCAACTTTGGGGCCATCTTGTTCTTGCAATATTTAAAAGTAGCATTTCATATGTTCCAGCAGGTTTAATTTCTAAAATTAAGCCATTCCCATTTTGATCTGAGCAATTAAATATTTTACTTGTCTCTAAAGCTAAAACATATTCATTAAACAGCTTGATAAAACCCACCATTGTTCCTTTTTTTTCTAGTAAGGGTGTGGGGAGGGTTGAAGTTATATAGTAAATTTCAGGCAAGCTGGTCAATTAATTAAAGTGATCACTCTCCAATTGCTTACATCTGGTGATTTATAGCGGTTTGTTTTTACTGAAGGCCCAGGTCAGCCAAGTCACCCTGCAGCCGCCCTGTCTGCTTTCTTCTGTTTGAATAAGAGCTAAGTGGCATTTGATACTGTGGTTTCTCCACAGATCAGAACCAGAGACGAATGAAAGAAAAGGCTCTTGGTATTTATCAAATAAACACTGAATTAAAAAAAATGAAAGTTTTCATATTAGTATTAATACCTATTTTCTTCGTGTTTTATTGGCATCTGAGCGGAAGGTGTCTTTGTAGCATTGCGAGTTATTTTTGACTGACCAAGACAGCTCTTCAAAATTTCTCTTTACCCTGGCGTCTTTGTGCTCTGTTTTGGCAGATTCTATCAACATGCTTAAGAGCCCAGCACAGTGGCGGCTGAGGGTCTGCAGGGTGGATTTTGCTCTGGGTACAGTGGCTCATACTCTGCAGTGTGGCATGGCAGAGCGTCGAAAGCCTAAGAGCAGGCAAGGAAGTTATGAAATTCTCTTAAACAGCAACGATCACACCTCTGAATGCTGCCACTTGTAGCTGGAAAGCTAAAGGCTGGAACGATGCAGGGAAAGTTATGAATTTACCACGTGCTGTTTCTGTATGTGTTTGGCTTTAGTGAATCTGTGTGTCAAATTAGCCTCAATAATCTTACCTCCTTTCCCTTTCATCTGTCCCAGGACATCTGGGCAGTCACTCTTTTGTTCCTCTCACGTAATGAGAGGCCCAATTATTGCTGAGCTTAGGAGGCCTCTGTGGGTGGTGATTTATGTGAGGAGCTGCTAGGCAGTATGGAGGGTGAAAACTAGTTTTTATGCCCATGAGAAGTCTTGAGAATTTTACCTCTCTGGTGGTTTCTTTTCTACAAAGTTTTTATTTTCTCCTGAGGGCACTTCTGAATATTGGAAGATATAGTTATTTCTAAAGCATCAGTATCTTCTGTATCAGAGTGTGTAGAAAGAACATTTTCCTTTATAGAGAGGCCCTTCAAAGTAATCTCAGCTAAATATCATTGCTTTTAACCACATTTCTGAAATTGCATAAAAACAAAACAAACAGGAGGTGACCCAGTTTTGATACTTCTTTAACACGGTGTTTTAATTGCATTTTTCAAAGTAATTTCTAAAACTGTGACCTTTATTACCAGGGCTTTTTGCTTTTGTTATTAGAAATCATTTGGAATAAAACATTT
Organism: Meriones unguiculatus; assembly: GCF_030254825.1. Taxonomy (NCBI): domain Eukaryota; kingdom Metazoa; phylum Chordata; class Mammalia; order Rodentia; family Muridae; genus Meriones; species Meriones unguiculatus. The sequence continues at coordinate 6,567,454 of NC_083364.1, read as the reverse complement.
TTTTCTGGGCTATTTATAGGCTCTAAAACAAACAAAAAAAATTAGTTGGAGTCTTGTTAGGGCATATCTAAAGATCTCACGTATTTATATGAGATCATATTTGTGATTATATAATGTATATACACAGATATATTTCTACTGTGTATATTGTATATTGTGAGAACACAGATTTGTACCCCAGCTTCATGCTGTTCTTCTCTGTACTGCTGGACCCTCCCATGTGGAGTAGCTGGCTTCAGCGATGACTGCCTGGTCAGATGTCTGCCTCTGCCTGCAGTTGTCACAGACTAGAGCTAACACTGGCTCACATGGCATCCCATGTCCAAAGACGAACGCAGACAGACTCTTCTGAAGCCTGGTAAAACAGGAGTGACCTGGAATGCTGGCTGGAGAGCCACTGCTCGTCTGCTTAACAAAGCTTATCTCTGACACAATAACAGATCTTTTAGGATTTGAAAGACCAGCCGGGCATCTTGGAGCACACCTTTAATCCCAGCACTTGGGGAGGCAGGGGCAGGTGGATCTCCATTCTCTATGAGTTCAAGGCCAGCCTGGTCTACAAAGTGAGCCCAGGACAGCCAAGGCTACACAGAGAAATCCTGTCTCAAAAAAATAAAAAATAAAAAATAAAAAAATCGGAAGAGCTCAGTGATGTGCAGGGCAAGGCTGTATGTGTGTGTTTGTGTATGTTTCTTTTATTTGTTGATTTTTTTTTTCCTTTCTCAAAACATTGCATAGCTGTGGTAGGATAGGTTGGTTAGTTTGGTTTGGTTTTTGGTCATGGAATAATCCTCTGGATGAGTACATCTGAAAGTAAAAGTGATGAGTGCTTGTCTCTGCTTTATGTGGTGTGGCATGACTTATCCAGGTTCCACGCCCTTCTGAAATCTGAAATGTGACTTAGGGCAGTTTGATTTGTGAAACATGGTAGGTACATGCTCAGCTCTTGGTCTTGATACTGTCTGACTTGTAGACATTTGCAAAGCTCAAATCAAGTGGTCCAGGATTCATTAAGGTCTCTCTCATCTACAGTGCGAGGTCCACCACAGTAGCAGGCCCAGCCCATCTACAGCTCATCTGTGTGTGTGTGTGTGTGTGTGTGTGTGTGTGTGTGTGTGTATGTGTGTGTGTGTGTGTGTGTGTGTGTGTATGTGTGTGTGTGTGTGTTTGTACGTGCTGTATGTGATTCCCAGAGTCAGTGTGGGGACTTGTGGAGAGAAGGCAGGGAGAGCCTGTTACACAGGAGGTGATGGGCGGAGGGGGAGACAGTTCCTTCATCTAGAGTACAGTGAATACTTGTTATATGCCAGCCTCTGTTCTAGGAAGGAGCCCACAAACTGCCTGTTATGGTGGAACTTCATTCTACTGAGGAGCCATCTTCAAAAGGAAAGGTGGCTTTGGCTCCTGATAAAGGTGTGACTATTGAGCCCTGGCAGCTATCCTTTGATGTGGTCAGGCAAGGCCAATATTGATAGAGTCCTACTATGTGTCAGGTTACGGTTCTCCAGGGTCAGAGGTCAGCAAAACAAACAGAAATCCTTACCACATAGCAGGAATGTCTCACCTTGGAGAAGAGGAAATACAGTGGCTAAGAGTTGCTTAAAGAGAGGGGAAGACCCTGGAGAGAAAAGCATGGAAGACAGTCTGGGGCGTGGGCGTGGCCAAAGAAGGCTGGGCAGTTTCAAGGGGAAGGGCAGTGAGACTGGGAAGTGGTACTTGCTTCGGAGCCTGAGGATCAAGTTCCTTTCTCACAGCCCATACGGTAGAGGAAGAGAACTGACTCCCACAAATTTTCCTGTGACTTTCAAGAGTGTACTGAGGTTCTCTGTGGCACCCCCTCTCCAGAGTAAAGAAATAATAACGTAAAGCAGTGATAGCGAGCAAAGGGTTCACTGAGATGAGACTTTGGCCTCACATTTTATGCTGGAGACTGGAGCTCATCCCTAAGCTTGCTGTGCCCAGCTTGCCTTGTCCATCTAGCTGTTCCCCAGTTATCAAATAAGTTCCTTTCTGCTGCTCTCTGTGTTTGGTTGCTGAGTGTCCTACTGCAGGGATACAGCATAGAATTAGCCTAATTAACATGTGAATTAGGGAATATTTATGGAAAGCCATGTGCACCAGAATAATTCAGGCAGTTCTTGTATACACATAGTCTAAACCTATGGCTGAATATTTATAGCATTCAACTATGCATACTTGGTAAAGTAATAATAATAAATTATAGCAATAGCAATGACACTAATTAAAAAGACCAAATTAAAAAGAATAAGAGAAGCAATTTAAGTAGCTCAGGATTCATTATCTGACTCTGCAGTGAGAGCCTGTCACAGAGTACGTCAGCAGTGGAACTCCATGGCCCCCTTCTCTTCCGCCTTTGTAAGTCACCCAGAATGACGCTGGTGTTCAGAAACACAGGTCTTTCATGGTGAGCGTGCCTTTCGCTTTGTGAAGTGCTTTATCAAGTCCCTCGTGAAAAGTGGCAGCAGAGACATGACAGACAGACATCAGACACACACACACAAAATTGAACTGTCTCACTCTGAAAAAACAAAACACAACAAAACAAAAACTAGCAGTGTTGGATTCCTAGGGCGGGGATGGAGACTGTGCCAAAGTCCTCAGCCGTGTGTAAGGCTGGTGACAGATGCTTGTCCCCACCGCTGTCCCCTGACCTACTGTGAGTAATGCGCCCTTCCAGCCCATCTTCTGTCCCTTTGTAGCTGAGATGTGTAGGAGGCACAGAAAGGCCTAAGAGTCACACCCTTCCCTTGGTGTGGGGTCTTAGGCCTCAGAGACAAAACCCAGCACTGTGTGGCAGGATGGTGGTCCGTGAAGGGGTCGGGAGCTTCCGGTTCTGTGGACTGCTTGGAAGGGTGATACCCAGTCTCTGCTGGGCCTGTAACAGAACACCTGAAGACAAGGAAGGGAGTGCAGGAGATGTGTTGGTGGCCAGGAAGCAGTGACGGGAGGCCTCTGCACTGGAGGGTTTTCTGCTTCCCCTTTATTCCATGGCATGACATGATGCCTTTATGACCAGGTTCTCCTCCATAGTTCATCCTGCCTGCGAACATCCTCTCAGGAGCTGCCAGAGGGCTTTGTCACTAGCCTCCTGGCACTTAAAGCTTCAGTCAAGTTGACTAACACTTTCTAGTATGAAGACTTTTTTTTTTTTAATTTCAGTTTTGAAACTCTTACAGATTTAGGGTGTGAGCTCCAGTGTCCTTTGTCACATCTCACAGAAGCGTAGGACTCAGACCTGTGTCTCAGTCCTTCCAGCAGCCTAGGGCAGTCCTGTTCGTGCCGAGAGGAGAGCATTCCTCACGGAGCCCTCTGGAGAAGAGACTAAGTCTGGGATCTGGGACCCAGGTTTGTGTCTGGCTCACGGTAACGGCCTGTCTGACCTTAGGCAGACTTAATTAATTCTTCTTTGTGTATCTGTACAAACAATCAGCGATGTCTGCCCATCTCTCCTCTGTTCCGGCAGGGATCAAATGGCATTCCACACTTGAAAGGGCTTAAGGATCTCCAGCATTCACAGCTGCAGCAGTTGCCATGTGCTGTGGGCTTAGCTTAGGGGCATAGGCCTAGGGCAGAAGGCCAATGTGGATTCTTAAACACGAGGGTCACGGGAGAAAGGTGGAAATTTAGAACTATCTTGGCAGCAGTAGATGAGGGAGAGAGAATGTGTTTTATATTTAGAGTGAATTAACAGGAAAACTCAATCTCTCTTTCAATGGTCAAGAAATAAAGCACAACATGATAGTAGTAAGTCAGCATTTGTACCCAATTTTGTATTTATGGGATGAATTTTGACCCTAATAACCAAGTCAGTCATTTGCTAAGAGACAGAGAGCAAAGAAAAAGAAGGCCTGAGGTGTGTTCTCCAGTGGCTGTAACAGTGGACAAAATATCTGGTAAAGGCCATGTCCAGGGGGAGCGGGTATCCCAGGCTTTGACTGCAGAGACTGCTACCTGGACAGAAAATTAACACCAGGGAGAAGATGTGGCTAAGCTGGTAGGATGAGCTCATGGAGGTTCTTCCTCTTTGGCTGGTTTGGAAGGAGTCAAGGACAAGCTCTTAACTTTTTTTTTTTTTTTAAGCAGCAGAATGAAAGGATATAGTGCGCAACCAACCTTCTCCCCGTGTGTGTGTGTGTGTGTGTGTGTGTGTGTGTGTGTGTGTGTCTGTCTGTCTGTCTGTCTGTCTGTCTGTCTGTCTCCCTGTCTCCCTATCCCTCTGTCTCCATTTTAGATAGTCAACATATTGCTCCTTTCCGGAATCGAGCATCGTGTGGCTGAGAGCACCAGCAGTTGCAACAGACATGTCATGCACAGATCATAGAGTTGTTCTTTATTCTGAGTCCTGGGTATGTCAGAGCCACATAAGGAGGGTGTTTGTCTGTAAGAATGACACAAGCCTTGTGTAGGGTTGGAGCAAAATAATCAAAGAGGAATGAGATTAACGTATAGATTGTCTCCAATTTACAGTGTTTCAACTCAGTATTTAGGCTGGATCAGGTTTTAAGAGCGATAATAATCCTGCTTCCTGTTTTCAGTACATATAGAAAGTTACACGAGACACTGCCTAGCTGTAAATAGGTTTTTTGTTAAAAGGTTTTGCATGTCTATAGGTGAATATATATTTGAGCGTGTTTAGTGTTTAAGATAGGTTTACCCTTAGCTTGGATGGCCAGTAGATTGGGTTTGCATTTTTAACTTATGAATTTTTAACTTAATTTTCTACACATGATGTTTTTGCTGGAATGTCATCATATTTTAAGTCTGGAGAAATATATGTTTTGTTATTTATATAGTGAATACAACCCATATTAATTATATAGTTCTATTGCATTTCAAAAATCAGACTCCTGGATTAGTTTGGAATTCCTTTTAGGTACCCTTACTTGGTTGTATGATACTGAGTTTATCTGAAGAATTCATCAAGCTTAATTTATAGATTTTAAATATGGTATTAGTGATTTTAGTTGGTTTGTCACTCAGAAATTAAGTTACAAATGGGAAAGCAAGCATTATGAAAATTCAAGTAGTAACATACCTGAATAATTATATAGCTAGGTGGTAAAAGCATAAATAGTTGTTTTAACCAAAACCTTCGTAAGTCAATATTTGAAAAGAGGTCACCAGTTTGTCATATTAATTAAGAAACTGGAAGATCAATGTTAGCCAAAAGTAAAACATAGATTTCTAAGGGGGATCGACAAGCTTGGTTTTGATTAAGTAGGCACAGAGCTTGCCAGGGCCTACCCATATCTGGCTGTGGAGGAGGCGATGGAATTTGACCAACTTAGCTGCAAAATTCTTCCCCAAGCAAGCACATGCTGTCCTTCTGACAGATGAATGCATGTCTTCCTACATGCAGAGTCCTGCTTTAGGGGCCCTACCCTCCTCCAGGGATGGAACCCAGATACGGTTGTGTCCCACAAAATATGCACATAAGCATCGTCATGCCTTACTCAGTATTCTTTTATTGGACCTTAAGGTGTCTATACATAGCTTGCACATGAAAGGATTTACTCTGCATGGAGCTGTATCTGGGCCACATTGGGAGCTTACCGTCACACTGACTCATTAAACTAGCCTGTGGAATACAGACTTACCATGTTTTCAGTTCTCTGCTTAGAATGACTGAGTTTGAAATCTCTATTTGTCATCGTCATGGCTCTTAAGAGCTTGCAGTGTTTTTACATGGCTCCTTAGACAGAAGCAGAATCTTATCTAGATGCTTAGTGCTCTGCAACCTTTCTTCAAGCGGGGGTGTCTCTAGAGTCATTCCTTGGGTCCAGGGATGAGACCATGTTGTTGCTTCCTAGGAATCCTTATGTTTGCTTTATGCTGGATAGCGAGGTCGCTTGTTCTCCGCTCTTCTGTGCCTCAGTTTAGGCTTTGCTCCTATCTGATTTTGTTTGTTTGAACAGTTGGTTGATTTGTAGGTTTGTTTGAGATGGGATCTCACCATACAGTCTTGGCTGCACTGGAATTCGCTATGTAGACCAGCCTAGCCAAGAACTCGGAGATCTGTCTGCTTCTGCTTCCTGTTCCACCATTTTGAAGTGTGTCTGAAAACGTATTTTCTTCTAGTAGTATTTGTGATTTGAAAATTTTCTTTTTCTCTTCAAAATGGAACCTGCCCAAACTGATATCATTTCTATTTTTATGCCCACTAGGACATGCCTGCATGACAGTGTTTGGCACACTCATTAATGTTTGTTGGGTGGATAAAGCATGGATGGATGGCTTGTCCTAGTTAATCACACAGTCAGGCTTTCTGTTCCTCCTTCTGTTAAAGTTTGTTTTTACTTATTAGACTTATTTTTTTCTCCTCCTTCAAAACAAGAGATTTGACAGAAGTAATCTTGTGGGCCATCTTCCCCCAGTGGTCTTTCTTGAAGCCCCTAAAATCGACTTCCATTCCCTTGAGTCTGTCCTGCCTGAGTGGGGCACAAGCTTCTGTGCTATCAGAGCGGCCTCATGCCCGCCCTCTTCCCTGCTTTGGGCTGGCCATTTCAAGTGCTGCTTTGAAGCACTGAGACGGCTCCTAGCAGGAAGCCGCTCTATGCCAAGGGAAGCTTGCTCTGCCAAGACAGAAGAAACAGAGTTCCAGCCAGTTAGCGTTCCATGATCGGGGTGGCAAGACCCAACACGCGCCTGTATTCTGGTCTAGTTACTTTTGTCTCTTCCTTTGCTTACCTAAGCTTCTCCAATGGCTTCTGAAGGCCAGAGGTTCAGGACTCTCCGTTTGGTGGAGAACAAAACAGTGAGACAGTGTTGTAATCAACAGTGCCTCTTCTTTCTTCTGATGAGAGTTGCTTAAACACTAAACTCAAAACATGAAAGAGCAGGCAATTATAAATACAAACACCTCCTTTTTAGCGCTTAATCCCACCTGCCGGGCTGTCTCCTTCCCTTGTTGTGTAGCTTCAGCTGGAAGATAGAGCACTCTGTTGAGTAAGATTTTAAGGGAATTGTCACACTTCAGGAGATCAGATGGCAAAATTCTTCCAGGATGAAAAAGTGCTTACAGATTTGGACACGAAGTCAGTTCATTGAATGAGTCTGTCTTTTTTCGTACCACATCATATAATAGTCAAAGAGAATTTTCAAAGAATTTGAAACAGTTTTATATGTTATATAACTGTTGTAAGAAGAGTCATTTTCTACTATGGAAAAAAAGAGTTCCTGAAAGCCATCTTTAGATCTCTCCATGAAGCATGTTAGGGGCAGAAGCTCATTCTGGTGAGCTCCCTTTCCAGAGAGACCAGTGCTATGGCTGTAATTGCTAGAACTTACCTCTCTATGGTGGGGAAACAGACAGTGTGGGTACTGTATACTTTTAAACATAAGTTTGTTTGTTTATTTGTTTGTTTTGCATAAGGCCTTCTACCCATCTTTTGTCATTCTGTTATTGCTGTTGTCACAGGGTCTCACTCTGTAGGCCTAGCTCCCTCTTGGTTCTTCTTCCTCAGCTTCTCAGTGCTGGACTTCAGGCTTGCCCTGCCATTCATGACTCCTTCCATCTCTAGTCTTAAATTCTCACGCTCCTTTCTAGCGTGACTTACAGGCTCAATGTTAGTGAGTACACACAACAGTAGTGACCCTACATGTAGGATCACAGTGACCACATTTCAGAGGGGCCAGTAGGACCAAGATGCTCCGTGATGTTCCCTGCCTGTTGCTCTATGAACCAAACCAGAAAATAAAGTAGAATGAACTTACCCTGGTGTACAGATGCACAATTAATCCCTTTGTGACTTCTGGTTATTTACTTGTGGTTTTGAACATTGGTGCTCTCTTGCTTTTATTATTAAGTGACAGTTCCTTGTGTAGGCCAATAAAACAGTTTACACTTATTGGAGAAGCAGAGCTAGCGGTAAATATTTTGCTCACTGTTAAGGAGAATGTAAATGTGGTGTTACTGATTGAGTTCCTGCAGAAGGTGTGTGTTAAGTGGGTTGCTGGGCTCATTCATTTCGTTCTGTTCTCTCGTAGCCACCAAAAATGAAAGGAATAAAGCAAAGACAAAGAACAGAAAACACACAATGTAAATACCAGCAAGAATGAAGAGAAGATAGCAGGCCAAATGAAAACCCCATAAAAAGTTTGCAAGCATTGGGCAAATCATAAACTTAAGTAGGGAGAAAGTGGAGAAGATCCCCTAAAGGGAAAGCTGCTGTGAGTGTGAAAGTGTGTGTGTGTGACAGAGAGAGAGAGAGAGAGAGAGAGAGAGAGAGAGAGAGAGAGCCTGTGTGTGTGCACACACGTGCAGATGCTACAGATCCTCAGCTTATTTCAGGAATTCAAAGTCTGTAAAAGTGGAGGTGTCCCATACTACTGAAAAAATTAGCAAAAACTTTCTTATAAGAAGTAACCTGACCTCCACGTTCTCATTCCACACTCATAGCCCAGAGACTGACCTGCATCTGACACACGAGATTGCAAGTTCATTTTTAAGACAGCTTGAGCAGAGTCTTTGGAGTTTGGGCGGGATAGAGGGCTTTGCCTATGAGTCAGGGAAACTGAGTCAAGCATTAATGCCAAGGTTCCACCCTCTCCTACCATTTTATTTCAGTTGCTTTCTCAGGATCTAGCCTTAGCCTAGACCCTGAGGATTTGCAAGGAGAACCTCCCCTGGGGGCCACCATCGTTCAAGCTAGCTCCTCTGTCACCTCTGTGGACATTTATCATTCAGCAACCTGTCTACCTGAAGTAGACAGCTTTAGTCAGCCTAGGTTCCCCATTTTCTTTATGAGACAGGTTCTCAGGTGGCCCTGGATGCCCTCGCTAGAAATCAGAGGATGACCATGAACTTAGGATCCTCCCGCTTTCTTCTCCTAAAAACTGGGTTAAAGGCAGCTAGCACTATGCTTCCTGTGCGTGGTCCTGGAGATCACATCTGGAGCTGTGTACTTGCAAAGCACGAATTCCACAACCCCGCCACAGCTACACCCTAATCCCTTTCAGTTGTGTTTTGTTTTGTTTAGTTTTGTTGCTTTGTCTGGTCTGGTTTTACTGAATGGCTTTTGAACTCGATATCTTCCTGCCTCAGCCTCCTGAATTCTGGGATTTCACGTGTATTTTTTATAAAATATGAGTGAGTATCTGCTGATTTTGAAATTCAGAGTTTGAAGCAAATGGAAACAAGGGATTTGGAGAGACTAGATGGAGAAACAGATCTGATTTCTTTGGGGACCAAAGATGAGCTGCTCAAACCACAAAAATCAAAGAGCCCAGTGAAAACATATACACAGGAAATATTCAGGAAGTTGAAAATGCAAATACTCACCAAGCTGTAAAATTGAAGTTCAGAATTCAGAAAGAGTCACTTTAATAAAGAAATAAATGTGCTGGGAGAAAGTTGAAAAGTTCTCCCAGGGCAAAGGAATGGAGAAAAGGACAGGACAGGGTGAGTAATGGGAGCAGTGCCCTAGGAGGCAGGTTCTCTGTGAGTTCAATTCCACCAGAAGACACTGGTAGAGGTTGACAGAAAGTGGTTATCACGGGAAAAGACAGTGTGAGAACCGAGAAACAACATAGTTCTCTTCAAAGGGCATACTGAGTGCCAGCACAGTGAAAAAGACAAAAGGCTTCCAGTGCATGGCTGTGAAACTTCAACGGGGGACTGTGACAAGAGGCTCGGAGAGGAGGAAAACTTGAATGCAGGCCTCTCAGGATGATCGACATGCAGCGGGTCATTGCTGAGAACTTGGTGGAAACACACAGGTCCTTCCTCTGCACACACGCTGACTAGAACCCCCGAGGTGTGGTGCTCTGCAGTCCTGCCTTAGGAGTGCTGTCTTCCAGCTCGATGTTGGCTCAGGTTTGAGCAACACTGAGGTGAAGGGTTGCAACAGCACGTGGCTTCTCAACCTCCATCTGCAAGGACTGGACCTTCTGAGCCTTTTTGTCTGAACACCATGCCCACCCAGATTGCCAGACTCTCAGCATCATTTTCAGACAGGCAGAAGCCGATGGGGGGTGAGGCCCAAGAAAATGGGAGAATAAATGGAGACCAGTAAGAATCAGATACAGGGACACATTATAAAAGTCTCTCTGCGCCCAGCACAATGCTAGGACATGCTGTGATTATTCCCTGGAGCTTCCAGCAAATCTGCTTATTGGTTGTGCACCATCATCCAAATCTTGACTCCCAGCTGGTGATGGCTGGGTGTGAGATCTTTCTATTCCATTTCTGTCTGGCTTCAGCTGGTGCAGCAAAGCAAGACGTTGAAGCAGGAAGAAATTAAAGTCCTGCAGGCACCACAGTTTGAATTATTATATCAAAGAGCCTTAACTTTGGACAAGTTGCTCCGTGTAACTAGTCAGCTAGTGTTTGCTTTTCTGCCCTCCTGGGAAGCTCGGGAGGAGTGTACCATTTTCTGGTGCACCAAGGCATCATGGATCGTCCTTCCCATGAATGCCCAAAGCATGTGTGTGGACATGAGAGGACAACCTGGGGACTGGAGATCCATGGTGTGAATTCTAGAATTCAAAGTCACGTTGTCAGGCCTGGCAGCAAGTGCTTTCTCCTGCTGAGTCATCTCTCAGGACCCAGAGGGTTAAAGTTTTACTGTCAAGGCATCATTGGCTTTGTTATACACAAGTCATTTCACATTAAAATGGGTTTTCAGCAGCTTCTGAACTTCATCCTCCTCTTTGAGAATGTGTTGTCAATTTCTGTTTACAGAGGACCAACTTGAAACTTATACGTGGCATGAACAGGCTTTTGATCCACGTTTTGTTTTCCATTTGAACGTGTCTTAAAACTGGCAGACATGCATAGCCCTGATGATTGTGTAGCTGCTGTTACCCAAAAGCTCATTACCCTTCCTGTCCACCTGGCTTTAGCTGAGACACTCTGAAACTCTCCTCCTCGCTGCATGGGTCCCTCGCTGGTTAGCACCGTCAGCTCATCAAGAATCTGGCTTCCTTCTGAAGCCTCCACTTTTGGCTTTTACTCAGTGGCACCATGATAGTGGGCCGGCCTACACATGCGTGTTCCCGAAGTGAAACTTCCTCATTATCCTGTTTGCAGAGGTGAGCAGAGGCTGCTGTTTATTTTATTGAGAAGACACAGGTTTCACCCGAAAACCTTTCTTTTAAAAGAAGTCTGATACTATGGGGAGTTGGTTGATTCAGCCAAAATAGTTTTCAAGATGGCTTAAGGAAACTTTTTCTTTTGGGGGAGGTGTTGGGGGGATCTGTGTGTGTGTGTTGGAAATAAGTCTCCTTCAGTGTGTGTGTACAATGTTGCATTTTTGTTAATAACTTGTGATTTCTTTATATATGGTGCTGAGCTGGTTGCTTGTAAGTTTATATAGAGGTCAGTATCTCTCTATGGCCAGGGCGGATTATGCCAGGCCATACAGTTAATGTGCTTGCATGGTGGTGAGTGCATGGAATGACCACAATTCAGAAGTTGTTGGTGACAGCAGAAGAACAGAACGGGAGCGTTATAAGAGGGGTAACATCCAAGTCGAGGGGCCTCTGCAGTATCTAAACCATAGACTCCCACCCTCTGGAAAGGAGAGTGCCTCCTGCACATAGCATCCTTACATAGCCAGGACGGCATGCCCAGACACATCATGCCTGCCTTTGAGCTGCCTTTCATCTGGCTCAATAGGTAGGACACAGTTGAAATGATTGGCAGACGTTTCTTACTTCAGAAAGAACAAGACCTTGATTGGATCAGGAATTCCAGGGTGGGGAAAAAAATGGAAACAAACAAATAAACAAACAAACAAAAATAACCTTTCTACTCCTGTTCCTCATGAATAGAAGCTACTCCATCTGAAAGTCCTTTTTCTCACCCTGGAAGTAAATTATCACCATTTTATTCCACTTTACAGTGTGTGAGTGTTTTTGAGACACTGTACATTCTGGAGATCACAGCAAGTTGAAAGTAGAAGCAGTTGGCATCATGTCTAGCGGCTGTCCTAGCCTGTGCTCTGTTCCGCTTAGTGATTCCCCCCAGGATTACAGTCAGAGTTCCGTGTGCTCAGTATCTATCAAAGGAACACATTCCTCGTAGGTGGAGATTGTGTACTCAGCCATTTTCCGAGAAGCTGCAGATGGGTTGAAGTGTTGGTATCGGTGTTTTCGTCTGTAATACTTCATACCTGCTGAAGAAGGTGGAGCCCATGCCTTAGAAAGGAACCCACATCCAACATGAAAGATGAAAGTAACAGACTGAATGGAAACTCCTCTAGAGTTAAACCCAAGACCAGAGCTATTGAGGGGGGGCCCAGCTGTGTGCAGGAGAGACCATGCCCTGGCTGCTCTCTGGAAGCCAGAAGAAGGGTGGTGCATGACCCGCAAACATCACATCCAAGCAGGTCATTGCATGGCAGCACAGTGTCATCCTCTGTCTTCACTGGTTTAGAAGCCTCCCACCTGGTGCCCTCCCCTTCCGCTAGTTTCTGTCACCTGCTCCCTGCCAGAGTGTCCATTGCATATGGCACCGGTAATGATGTCACCACAGCACTCCGAAGCCTCAGGCCTGTCCTCACAGGTGAACACGATAGGAAAGTCATTGCTTGACATGATGCCCAGGGTCTGACTAGACATACTCTCGTCTTGGCTACCTTACTCTTTTTGTTGGTTCAGGATTTGTTATTTTTATTTATGTACATTTGCATATGTGTGTAGGGATGTCACATGTATGCAGGTGCCCTCAGGGTAGCTGTTGGATCTATGGCCTCCAGTTACAGGTGACTGTGACCCCCTCGCTGTGGGGTGCTTGTATCTGAACTCTGATCCTCTGGGTGAGTAACAAGTGCTCTTAACCTGTCCCTAGTCCCTGTCTTTAGTCCCAGCTAACTCACTCTTGGACGTCAAGCTTTCTGTCTGTAGCTGTGAACACTGTATCCCAGCCAGCCAAGCACACTTCCATTTCCTTGAGAAGACACTCTGCTTCGTTCTTCTTTCCTTTTGGAGAGCTGACATGCAGCCGCACTGGCCTGTCCTCCAATGGCCAGGCCAGCTCTGCCTCCCTGGAGGCTTGCCAGTGATTTCATTGCTGAACTTTGCCGGCCCTTTTATGCCCTTGAGGTGGCAGATCCCTGTACTTTCACTGATGCCCCTTCCTTCCTTCTCACAGCACCAACCCTGCTACCAAATCCTGTTTGTCTGTTGTTCTCTCCCTCCCCGTTCCCTGCTAGACTTGAGACTCAAGGGAAGTCAAGGGCATCTTAATCTTGTTCAGCAAGGTCTTTCTCCAGCATTCTTAAAATAAATATCATCAGAGAAAATTGGTATGCCGTATTTGCCTCCACATTTTATGGTATTTGGCAAAGTTGACTGAAAGATGACATTGGCGACAAAATGAAGCCATTATTTTTGGACCTCAGAAGCCAAGGTTGGAATACGTGGGACTCCTGTTTTTCCCATGGCTTCTTTGGAAGCTGGAAGGAAGCAGCTGTCCTCTGCTCCCCACCAGCCATGCCCCGAAGGTCTGTTTGTCTTGAAGAAACTAATTATAAGTCACCTCAGCAATGAGACCGTGGAACTCTCTGTACCATCAACAAACAGAAAACCAAATATTCCTAGTCTCCGATGGGTTTGTGCAGGGCTTGAACGCCCTCCAGGCCTTGTTATTTCGGCAGTGGAAAGACGCCCTGTGCATGTAACCTCAGTGATGGATGAGGAATTTGGTTTTAATCAGGCACTGCACACTTTCTGCCCCAGCATGAATTGGCTGTGGTGCCTGTGAATGTGTTGATGAATTTTGGCGTTTATCCATATTTGGAGAAAAGCTAAAGTTATAACTGAATTGGATCTTTGTGTTCAGCAAGTGGCTGTTTAGGACCCAATCGCTGAAATGCATTTATTTTGAGAGTTTCAGGTGATAAGAGGTTTCTTTTTTTTTTCTTCATTTAAAAAAAAATATAGTTACTTCTCTCTTTTTAAAACCCTCTTTCATAAAATAAAGTAACTTTTTTATTTGTTTTTGTTTTAGACTGGTACCTATCAGGTGGTAATTTGCCAGTTAGTCTAAGGTAATAAGAAACTTGAATTTGGATTCGATTCAGTTCCATTAGGGCAGATTTAAATTTTTGTGATACAGGGGCTATTATCCTGGTGGTTATAAGGGATTTTTGTGCTGGGCATTGGGGCTGACAAAGACCACAGTGTACACGAGCCATCTAGAACGGAGCGCTTTCACACTGCAATTTAGGAGCTGTGCAGTTCAGGAAATTGCTGGATTTGGCTGGACCATACTTTTACTGCAAGGAAAATTTTATTCGTCACTCAAGTAATTGGCAGTTTTAATACCTTGTTCATAATTACCTTATAAACAAATGAATATATAAACTGAAGATTGTATGGCTTGTTATCTAACTTGTAACTCTATTGGACCAGCAAGAGAGACACCTTGTGGGCCTCTTTTTTCCTACCTTGAAAAACTAATTTGCTTCATTTATTTAAAAAAAAAAAAAACTAATAATAACAAACTCAAACACTACAGCTATTGTTTTCTTTTTGTTGTTGAAAAACACTGTTTAAGTTTCGTAGTTTAGCCCCAGACACCTTGGGCCCAAACCAGGTGCAGACTTGAAGGGCGATGTGAGACAGACAGGGAGGGTCTGGACATTTCAGGGCTTCGGGGCAGCTGGTGAGAAGGCATCCTGGTGATAGAAACATTGGGCTATGTATTTAAGAGAAAATTTCTGTACCCCAAATTGTGGTTTTGTTCAGCCCCTTTACCCTGACCCCAAGGTCTCTTGGCTTGGCTTGGAGTGCCTCCATCTCCGGACCTAGAAATTGACTAATTGTCCTAGTTGCATTAGCCTGTACCTCACAGCTAGATCAAGGAGTTTGTACTCTGGCAAAACCAGATGTGGGAAGTGCTCAAAATCAGAGGTCATGGCTGACTTGACTCTAAACAAAGTCTGTAAGGCTTTATGGAAATCCAAGGGGCTTTGTAATCTGTGACTCGTATGTAGAACTGCTGCTTTTGTTCCTTGTTTATTTATTTTTCTCCTATAACCTCAGCTCTAAGGTGTGCACCGGCAGCTTGTTACCCTGTGTAGGAAAAGGTGATTTGGGTCTTACAGATCAAACAGATAGTGCCCCTTAAAAGGAACAGAGTGTGGGTTCTGACTGCACTTTGAGAAGCTTTGCTGCTGTGCTGTTTAGAGCCCGTGTCGCTCTAAACAGTAAGCAGTAAGGGGAGACCCTTACTGCTTGTGTGGAGACAGTAGCAACCTTCTAATGGTAGTGGATGCTGAGCACACAGATCCCAGATGCCTGTCCTGTCCAGAAGAGTGCAGGCATGGATTGAAAGGGCCCCTGGCTCCCGCTGTGATGACGGGTCAGTGGGCCACTTGGCTTTCCCTATCTGTTTGAAAATTAAAGTTGAACTTTTTTTTTTTGGTCAAGGGTAAGAAGTAGCAGATCTTTCTGAAGGATCGTGCATAGTGAGAATTTAATTGGCAGAATCTCACTGTGTGTGTTTGTAAAAAGAAACCTGGGCTTGACTGGGGGAGCAACCCAGACTTACAATGTGAAGTGGTTCAGAAGTGGTTGGACTGGTTATGCAAAAAAGCCCTGGTTTCACAATTTCAGATTACCTCTCACATTTGTAAGAGAGAAATTATTCTGTGGTTGAGTGACATAATCTATGAAGCTTGTTTAGTGCAGTGCTTAACACCTACTATGTGCTCGCCATTATTTCTGGTTTCATCACCTTCCAGCACAGTTCTGCTTCTAAGGAGTTTACAGTATGGCAGAGGCCTGTGCTATGCATGCTGTAATGAGATGCAGTGAAAGATTTGGGGGCCCATATAAGAAAGCCACCTAACCTGAGTGAAGTGACGTCTCTGAGTTATTAATAAAAGCTTAACCCAAAGCACTATGAAAGTGCAGCCTTTTGTCAGCTACATACATATGTGAGGGCTATTTTCTGAGTAAGGAGAACACACATGCCAAATATAGTTTCTAATTTCCCTCTGAAGAGTTACTGCAAACTATAGAAGCACTGGCATGATGTGGGTGTGAGATGCAGAGCCGGGTGTGCAGTGTTCAGATCCTGTGGCTACAGTACCTGTGTCTGTTTGTAAGAGTTTGACTGGGCATCCTCCCTCCCCCATTTGAAATGCAGTAGAGTGATGGTGTGAGTGTTCCTCTCATTACATGCTGTCAGGACCATTGGCTACTATTCTCTTGAAATATAGATACTGTAATAAAGGAACACTTTCTTGTTTGAGACACAGTTTTCTTATGTAGCACAGGCTGGCTCAGTACTTCTGCCTCTGCCTCCTGAGGGCTGACATTAGAATTGTGTGCCTCCATGCTGAGTGACATGTACTCGTGTGTGTGTGTGTGTGTGTGTGTGTGAGAGAGAGAGAGAGAGAGAGAGAGAGAGAGAGAGAGAGAGAGAATGAGAGAGTGTGTGTGTAGCTACATTGTATTTAAAGAGCTTTATGTAGCCAATGACTCCTCTTGGTCCACTTTGGTTTGCTGTCAGGACTGATCATGTCAAGTATGTGCTAATCTACCTGTCTCTAGAGATAGTTCAGGTGGTGGCTCTTCTGGGATACATTTGTAACATAGAAAGAGAATGTAGCTCATTCTCTGTTGTTCAAGCCTCTGGCAACTTAGTAACTTATCGCAGAAAAGGGGATCTTTCTAGCCAGGCACTGAAGCAAGCACAGGGTGATGAGTATTGGAAGCTGATTGTCACTGTGGTGTGAGAATGCTCCTAAGAAAAAGAATCCAGTTAGGAATCAAGAAGAAATAACCGTAGCTGGATAAAGGTGCCTGGTGTATAAGCCTACCTAGCTGACTGGGATCCCTAGGTCCCATAAAAACATACCAAAATGGAAGTAGAGAGAAAACTTGACACCACAAAGTTCTCTTCTGACCTCTACATGTGTAGCCCTCTCCCACAACAGTAATAAATACAGTAAGTTTAAACATGTGTGTGTCTATAAGTAATACATTTATAGGTTATATTAGATAATATGTATTTTATATATAAAGAATGGGGAATGAGGGCAGTGTAGCTTGGTGGGCCCACTCAGTGCGAGACATTTCATATACTAAATCTCATAAAACAAGAAGAAAAATTATCTGAAAAGAAATGGATCAGTCGGTTGTGTGTAAAAGCTTGACAGTTAGACGTGCCCACCGCCCTGGAGGAACACTCTGCGCTCTGGTGTGACCTCAGAGAACACGTGGCCACGGGGCTTGTTCAGATCGGCTAGGTTCTTACACCTCTGAAGAACAAGTCAGGAAGAGGCAGCTCTTGCTCCTCTCCCTTTGGTCTGCACTGCTGACCCGTTGCCCGGGCTTTGTCTTAATTGTAGGGCTGGGAACAGCATTGATGAAATCCTCCCCGAGCAGCTGGAAGCCTTTCAGTCCCTTGAGGCTTTGGACCTGAGCAACAACAATATTTCAGAACTTAGAGCTGCATTTCCACCCTTACAACTCAAGTATCTGTGAGTATAAGTTACCAAGGCCTCTCACCCACAGTGAGAATATTATAACAGGGGAGGAGGGCCTTCAAGATAGAGCAAACTCGGTTTTACTGCTGTTGGATTAAAATGCAACTTTCTTATTGACTTGAAATTGGCAATAAGCCTAAACACATACAATCTTCTTTCTTACAATTTTGTATCACAAAAAGCCCTAAACTAGATCATTGCCTATTTATTAATAACAAATTCCACACAAGTGTGTGTGTGTGGAATATATATATATATATATATACACACACATTTATATATACATCTACATGTATATGTAACATGTTTGTTGCCTTCAAAGATCGGTCAGTGTTTCCTCTCTGTATATTAGCTATTTTACTCTCTGCTGTCACTCAGTTCCTGACAAGAAGTTATTGAAGGGATGGGGCTTATTTTCACTGACAGTTTGAGGGTTCGCTTCATCATGCCAGGGAAGGCGTGATGGAAGAAGTAGCAGGCAGCCCTGTCACTTCCTGTGGTCAGGAAGTCAGGCCAGATTATAGACTCCAAGTCCTACCCTCTGTGCTCTGCTTCCTCTAGCTAGGCCCCACCTCCCAAAGGTTCATGTTCTAACTCAGGAGCCTGCACTGGACATTTTATATTAAAACTACAGTGAGTGAATCTTTTCATTTTTACTATTATTTTTCCTGGTACTGGATATGGAACTCAGGGTTTCTTCACACGTACCCAGTAAGCACTCTGCCAGAGAGCCGTATCCCAGCCCATAGGCGTGAACTTTAATTTGTTCTCAGGGACCTCAGTATTCACAAATTTAAGTGACCACTGATAGTCAGTTTCTCTGGAGGGTCGCTGCTGTGGGGAGGTTGGAAGCACTTTAACCTTCCCCAGAAACCCGAGCAAGCCTCTGACCTTCAAACTCTTCAACAGGTTTATCAACAGCAACCGGGTTGTGTCTATGGAACCAGGGTATTTTGACAGTTTGGGGAGCACACTCCTGGTGCTAAAGCTGAACAGGAACCGAATCTCGTCCATCCCCGCCAAGATGTTCCGACTGCCTCAGCTGCAGCACCTGTAAGTGAACGTGCCCTCCGATACCAGGTTCTCCTCTCTAAACCTTTGGTGTCTGTATTCCAAGGCTCCCAGCATGCCAGGAGGAGGTTGGAGGCAAGCAGGCGACTGCCTTCCCTTTAATGAAAGAGTGGTGGGGTCTCCAGACTGGGAGGAGGCCTCCCCATTACCTCCTGCCAGCTGCAGGCTGACAAGACATGCTAGACGCGTGCTGAAGGAGCAAACCGTGTGATCACTGAGCCGCCCCTTCGCAAGGTGCCATTGTGAACCCAGGAAAGCCTGGGAGGAGAACACAACCACTCCAGGACGCGTTGATAGCCTCAGTGGCCGGAAAGAACTGTCTTGTTAAGAATGGCAAACTGGTTTGTGAACAGGCTCCCGCAATGGCACTTTTCAGCCTTGGCTGTACTTACGGAGACCTGGGGAGCTTTTCAAATCCCCAGTGCCCAGGCTGCATCCTAGACTGATTATACTCAAACCTCTGGGGCTACAGTTCCAGTTCCGGCTTGGGAAACTTTTAAAGCTCTCTCGGTGGTTGTAGTGTTTACCAGACATGGAGAGCTGCAGTGTGCAGGAAAGTGTCAAACTAAAATTAACCGGGATCGAAGGCAACCAGCTTCAAGTACGTGTGGAGTGGGCTTTCCTGGCCACTCTGAGCAGACGCCCTGCGTTCCTGGGATGGGTAGCCCTCTGTATCAGTTTGTTTGCTACTACCTCGAGTGGACAACAGTTTAGAAATGAAAACCTAATGTAGTCTCATGCGTTTTACACAGACACTCACCCCCTGTAATAAACTGAAGGAAAAAAAAATGAAATTCTTGTCGATAAAATGTCTGGGAAGTTTAAAGTGTTCTGTGTAGTTTAGCACTGACTGGGTTAGGTATGCTGTAGTATATGACACATTTTATTGTGCCAGCTTTGGAATTCAACTGTCATATTAACACCCATTGTAACACCCAATGTAGTGAACTGAACCGAAACAAGATCAAGAGTGTGGATGGACTCACGTTCCAAGGGCTTGGTGCCCTGAAGTCTCTGAAAATGCAAAGAAATGGAGTAACGAAGCTCATGGATGGCGCTTTCTGGGGGCTGAGCAACATGGAGATCCTGTAAGTGTGGCTTGTCACAGTTCCCACTCAGATAGGGTGACCCCAGAGCACTCTGTGGACGCTTGGGTAGCTCTTATTTGAAAAGCCTCATTACATCCTCATCCTGTACAGTAATAGTTATAATTTACTCAGTTGTGTTTCAGAGGAACTAAGAGTTTAGAGCATAAATCTTTTCCTGGTGTCCTTATATATCAAAGGCAAGTGTCTAGGCACATTAAGACTGTGGCATAAACTGCAGCCAGCCATGCATGCCTTTGAAGAGATGGGATTGTGAACTCCGGACCCCACCTTTGTACCTCAATGTACTTGTAGGCAGCTGGACCATAACAACCTAACCGAGATTACCAAAGGCTGGCTCTATGGCTTGCTGACGCTGCGGGAGCTTCATCTGAGCCAGAATGCCATCAGCAGGATCAGCCCAGATGCCTGGGAGTTCTGCCAGAAACTCAGTGTGCTGTAAGTTGCCTTCTAGTCTCAGGTTTGAGAGCGGGAATGCTGCTGGAGCCTGAGTTTCTTACTGCTGATCTGTGAAATTCTCGTAACAAAGTTGCCAAGGCGACAGCAACTTTCCTGTGTGCCCTTGTCGCTGTGTTTTTGGCTGAGATAAGTTGGAGCCAACTCAGTTCTGTGGCACATTGACAAAGTAGTCATTGTTTCGTGGACTATTTATTTAATTTTAATTACTGGGATTAGAAGTACTGTTTACCTGGAGACTGTCAGGGCAGCATGTTAAAACGGGATTATTTTAGTTACATGTATTACCTCACTTTTGGAAAACAGATTATTGTGCTGAATGAAAAGCTAAAAGCTTTGTTTTTCTTGTTGTTGTTCTTTGCAGAGACCTAACTTTCAACCACTTATCAAGGCTAGACGATTCCAGCTTCCTTGGCCTAAGCCTACTAAATGCCCTCCACATTGGGAACAACAAAGTCAGCTACATTGCTGATTGTGCCTTCCGGGGGCTTTCCAGCTTAAAGACTTTGTAAGTTACACATTTTGCTCTTGGTACACGAGCCTAATTGGTTCCTAAATGTGCCCACTTTTCCCCCAGCAGATTTCCTTTGTTGTTGAGGAAATGTGTACAGCCTCCAAAGTGGGGTCTTAATCTTTCCCAGAGTAGCTTGATTAGAATAGACCCATTTTGTCCATGTGTGCTTCTTAAAGGGATTTTAAAGAGGACACTGCGCAGACTGCCCGGTGATTGCAGTTTCCCTTTTTAGGTCCACTATTTTTTTTTTCTTTATAAAATAGAGATTAAAAGTAACCCAGAACATAAAGGCCTATAGGAAGGACCTTAAGGGAAGGTTGTTTATTCTTCTGGTTACCCACACCTGATTTCTGTCCGAAAGAAGAAAAGTATTGAACTAACTGACCTTTCGAAAACCTCTCCGGCGTTAATTCACGGCTGTGCAGTGGGCGTCACCCGCACTGTTTCCTCTCAACCATTACAGAGTGGAAAGACAGGCTGCATGCTTTGACACAAGTCTGTTTACGTGATGGGAACTTGGTTTTAATATTTAATGTACTTTTCAGGTTATTCAAGACTTCATAGTTTAGGCATCTTCGTCGAAGACCTAACAGAGCCAGACTTACTGTCTTGGTTTGGGAGAAAATTTTTAGATGTTGAGTGCAGAGTTTGGGATGGGAGGGGCACCTTGGAGAACGGAGTTTCTTATTCTGGAGTGGGTGAAGAAGGTGGGGGGTGGGGATTACAAGGACTTTGTTACAAACGACACACCTGAATGGTGACCCGATATCTCTGAAAAGTATCTCTGAAGAGAATATTGTGTTTCCCTTAGAGATCTGAAGAACAATGAAATTTCATGGACCATCGAAGACATGAATGGGGCATTCTCAGGGCTGGACAAACTGAGGCGTCTGTGAGTATAGTTTGTGTCCTCTGTGTCTTGAATTGAACTTAGATCTATAGCTGACGTTATGGAAAGTTAGAAGCAGACATGTCATCTGTTTGTACCCGTGGCCTTTCCTCTAAGTATGTGCTCTTGTCCATGATGTGTACACATTAGTTAGCTTTTCTTCCTTGGAGGAAAGGAAGTAAATTCTCTCCCAGAATTTGTCTATTTTGACATCTTGAACACTGTTTTGACCGTTACCCATTAGGAGTGGCCGATGTGTGGCAGTGAGCATGCATACACCAGCCTTCAGGAGGCCTCACGCTTCCTATAGTTATGAGTTCTCCAGTGAAACAGTCCATCAGTCACGCTGCACCGGGTCCAGAACAGATGCAGACACTCTGTATTTCACCATGAGATGGTCCTGTAGACTGTTCTGTATTCAGTAAGCGAGGAAGGGCACAGAGAAGAGGGGAGAAGCCCCTCCGAGGGGCGGCGCTGTCCTCAGGGAACTCAGGCAGCACCTGTGTTTGCTGAGCGTGTTGATTACTCTTCCATTGCTTCGATAAAATAGGACCAAAAGCAGCTGAAGAGTTTATTCCAGCTCAAAGTTCTAGACAGATAGATGTTCACAGTGGTAGGGAAGGCTTGTTGGCAGACACAGAAAGCTAGAGACCATGCCTCTGCCACACACACAGGAAACAGTGTGCGTAAACCCTCAGGGCCCAACCCCAGTGACGTACTTTCTCCAGCAAGGCTTCATATCCTACAAGGTCTGTAGCAATCCTGCGGGCCAGGGACCACACACGTGCTCGTGGGGCATTTCCCGTGCAAGCTTCCGCACATGTCTGCTTGGAAACCCACGTTGAATGGTGCTGCTGAACAAGATACCAGGAGTCCAGGATTTCAAGTTACAATGTTTAATTGAAAAAAAACAGTTTTGTTCACAAATGAGAATGATCCTTTCTTATAAGAGTTCTGCTCCTAAGATGGCTTCTTAAAACTAACTACAATGTGATTGTACCCCCTTCCTAACCCCAGAATACTCCAGGGAAACCGGATCCGGTCGATTACCAAAAAGGCCTTCACTGGTTTGGACGCGCTGGAACACCTGTGAGTAGCTGGAATTCAGTTCCCCTAAGGGTGGTCCAGAGGGTTTCTGTTTTGAAACCATTGTGCCAACATTCTCTCCACACGAGAAAGCCCATTTATATATATGCCTGCCTTCTATGAGCCTTGCTTCCTATTTTTGTTCAGTAGCTTACCTTTGCCCGTGTGCTCGTTTCCAATATGGGCTGAAGGTGTGTGTGTGTGTGTGTGTGTGTCTGTCCCCATTTTGTACCTACCAAGAATGGTGTTCAGTAGCTGCTATTATCATCTTAATAAGTTAAATAGAATCCCTGAAGATTCTGTTATGTTGAGGTGAATTTTAAAGATCAAGAAGATGTCCTTGACAGTGACATGGTAGAGATTTGAGGGTGGACAGCAGTATCTGAAGAGCCTTTGTTGTTGATATAAGAAGCATAGCCTAGCCCTCTGTTGCTCTCTTCCAGCCGCACACATCAGTTGGTCAGGCTTCCTCCGACTCCACAGAGAGCCCATACACCTTTGCCCTTGACTCCTCAGCCCATGCCCTGTGTTGGGAACCTTTGGCACACATTTCTGAAATGAGATTTCCGGGTGGAGGGTTTTCAGCTACTAAGAGAAGACATTTAACATTATGACAGTTGGCCCAGCCACTGTTAGTGCATGCTTCACATTTGCACGGTCAAATCACGATATAGTTTAGAGTGTGTTTGCTCTATTGAGGAATGTCTGTAGCCAAAAGTTTTCCTGTGTTAGCATGGGCATATTTTATTCTTTGTATGCACATTTGGGTTGTACCTCCCTGGAACTGTGATGTTGGGTGTTGTCTGTCTGTGAGTGACCTTGTCGGCATCTCCACTGTCCCAGTTGTTCTGAGATGGCCCTGGACTGTTGGCTCCACAGACAGTACAGCACTGCGAAAGTGCAGAATGCGTCTGCAAAGCTGAGTGCTGCAAAGTCAAGCCAGAATAGCTGTTATTGAAACAGATTATTTTCGAAGGAAAACTAGCCAAAGCATTTGTCAACTGGCCCATTCCATTTCTGGGAAAGTGGAATTAGTGGATCAGCAGAGTATTAACCTCTGCTTCAATTTTCTTTAACCTTCCCTGACTCTCCCAGACTCTTTCCCTACCCAAGTCTGTCACTTTCCTTCTTTGTTTTCTCTTGCTACTGCTTGTCTCAATCAAAATCCCCTTTGTATGCTGTGAGCTCTTGGGTGGGGGGGATGTAACCATTGTGGCTGGTAGTTTAATTCAAACTGCTTTAAAATACTAGTTAAAAATAGAGCCAACACAGAATATCCTCTCATTTCATGGATGTCCTGCCTGGAGCACTGTTTACTTTAATGAATACAGTCTCCTCTGAACATTGCTGTCTTTGCAATGGTGAGCTGCGTGTGACAGAATTAGTCTGGAGCAGAGAATAATGGACTCAACAGGCTCCTTCCCCTTTCACGCCAAGTTACATAGTGAAGCCATCTTTCACTGGGCTGCGTTAGGGATATCTGCTATAATGGATGTCTAAATCACTTGACACAACACGTACCGCAGACAGTGGGCTATGAGACGCTTTCTGAAATGTGCAATCTGGAAGCATTAGGTTGTACACTTGATTAATAGCAAATTTGAATAATGAGAAATGGAGTAATGCAACAGGTGGATGAGCCCAAGCCCCAAGGAGTCAACACCCTGGGAGTGTTGGCAGGAATGACCCTCTTACCCCAGAACCAAACCCATCTTTGGGTTCCTTGGTCAGAGCTCTGTGAGGGCTTCCTCTGCAGTTGTCCTATTCAAACATTTCAACATGGAGCATTTGCTTGTTGAGTGGGGGTGGGTAGTGGGGTGTGGCCCAGACCTTAACCACATGCGCTGGTCATAGTTCACGCTGATGTGTTTGGCTTGGCTTTTTTCCAGGGACCTGAGTGACAATGCAATCATGTCTCTGCAAAGCAACGCTTTTTCCCAAATGAAGAAACTTCAGCAACTGTAAGTTTTCCCTTTTCCTCCCAGTTTCAAATAAATGCAGACAGGGAAAATCGTGTGATGTGTCATCTACAAAAAGTAGCTAAAAAAGTAGCTAGCACATTCTTAACATTATTAAGGTTTATACCAGGAACCAAGGGGAGCAGGCCACTTGTTCCCTTGGTTGCAACTGGAATTTCTTTTTCTTTCTGTTTTGAATTTTCAGCCTAAATTTGTGGGACCATATATAGTATGGTTCCTAAATATAGTTCTCATTTTCTGTTACTTAGGAATTTTGATGTACTGGCACTTCTTCCTCAGTAGGACAGTAAGAGGAAGAAAGACTGAGGCCCCTTCTAGCTCAATTTCCTTTACTTTTAGGTGGACAATAGAATATTTATAACATCGTGCATTTGGTTTCCAAATTCCTCCCTTGGTTAATATTTCTTAAGTTTGACTAAGTTTTAGAAAGCTGCATTTCCTACAAAACAAATTGAATGTAATTCCTCTCCTCAGGCATTTAAACACATCCAGCCTTTTGTGCGATTGCCAGCTAAAATGGCTCCCACAGTGGGTGGCAGAGAACAACTTTCAGAGCTTCGTAAATGCCAGTTGTGCCCACCCTCAGCTGCTGAAAGGCAGGAGTATTTTCACTGTCAGCCCAGATGGCTTTGTGTGCGGTGAGTAAAAGCATCGTCCTTGATTTTTATTAATTCTTTTCTTCCACTCATTTGTCCAAATGATGGTTTTGAAGAGATTTGTGTTCTCTTAATAAGCTTTTCATTTGTGCTGAGGTAGACGTGGATCTGTAGTTTTCTGCTTGCTGATGTTTTATGGATGTTGGTAGAGTTTTCATATTTGTTTTAGCATCAGCATATTTGGTGGTGGGAATGGAACCGGATCTTGGAAGAGCAGAGTCGACCCAGCTCTTCCCCTCCAGTTCCCTTCCCTGGCCTTCCTCTGCACCTGGGCTGTGGAGACCCTCACTGGTTTTGGGAGCTGGTTCTATAAATGCCGTATTTACAGTTGTCTGTGGTGATAGTATGGTGAGGCTTGCTTTCATGAATTCACTGCATATTATTTTCAGAGACCTTGGGAAAGTTATAGTTCCTGGTGGTAGCTTTCAAAGATGGCCCTGAACCTGGGGGTTGCAATTTTTTTCTGTGTCAGTGGAAATCACACCTGGTGTCTTGTAGGTACTGAGCAAGAGCTCTGCCATTGAGTGGTACCACCAGTTCCCACCCATTACTCTTCTGTTTGTTTTTTATTTTTGAGGTGGGATCTCACTGAATTGTTCAGGGTAGCCTTGAATTCACCCACTCTAGAGTACAGCCTCCTAAGTAGGTGGGGTCACAGCTCTAAGCTGGCAGTCCAGAGAACTAGAAAGTTTCTTAACTGCCTTTTGCCCTTTCTCTAAAAAAAAAAAAAAAAAAGAAAAAAAAATCAGTGTTCTGAGCTGGGACGCCTGCAACCCAGCATTCTGGGAGGCAGAGGCAGGAGGATCTCTATGAGTTTGAGGCCAGCAGGACGCAGAGAAAGCCTGTGGCAAAAAACAAAACAAAATAAAACAAACCAACAAAAAATCAGTGTTCTGTCTTTTAAAAATTACTATCACAAATTCTCTATATATGTATAATTATTTTTCACAAATCCATACATATTTATAAATATATATATGTATATTTCTTCACACATTATACCTTCTCTGCCCTTTTTCCCCTCCTTCCAAGAATCCAGCTCCCACTCTCTTGTCTTTTTGGTGGCTCCTGCGTTTCATCAGTGTTGTCTTCATGAGCAGGGGTGGGTGACTATTTACCTGTGAAAGGGCAGGGCTTTCTATCTAAGTCACTCCCCCTCCTGGCAACCATTAACTGCTTATAGCTCTCAAGGAGGGGTGGAGCCAGCAGTAAACTCCTGCTCCCCTAACATGAACTGTGTGGTACTTTTGGGCACTTTGCTTTCTGCTCTTTAACTCTGGGTTTTTGAGAGGCGTGTAGGAAAAATAAATAAGTAGCCAGGAAGCTGGGGCTGCTGAGCCATTAACTGTTGGTGGGTAAAGCATTAGGAGAAATGGCAAGTTGAATTCCTTGCAAATGATTTTAAAGGGCATTGTCTGAGCAACCAAGAATCTCAGTACCTGACACCCCCAGAACCCCACAGCTACTTAGGAATGGACCATGGTTAAAAACACAGGCTCCATCTCTAATACAGTTCCATCATGTACTCCAGACTGCTCCTTACTCTTCGCTGCCAGGGAAGCTTTTCCAAAAATAAATGTGTATGGAAAACACAAAATTAAAATTTGCTTAAATTTCAGCAGATGTGAGAAGATACTGCAGACCCACATTTTATACTGGCCTTTAAGCCTGACTAAACACTGCTTTGCATATAAGTAATATTGTGTATATGCTGTCATATATATCATTTATTTGTTTGTTTCTAGTTTTCTTTCTTTCTTTCTTTTATACAGGGTTTCTCTGTGTAGCCTTGGCTGTCCTGGAACTTACTGTATAGACCAGGCTGGGCTCAAACTCACAGAGATCCACCTGCTTTCTGCTTCCCTTGTGCTGGGACTAGAGGAGTGCATTACCATGCATGAATTTATATACTACTATATTATATTATACATTATCACATACTATAGTTATATATATATAAAATAATTATATGTCATTATGTATTACATATTATATATAATTATATATATTTATATTAGGTTGCAGGATTTAATGGTGTCAGCAGTTTTTTGGAAGTAAAATCCTGATGTAGGTTTTGGATCCAGTCAAGCTTTTGGCATTATCCCATAAGCTCCTTCTTCCTCGCACTTTTTATCTCCTGGCTCTCTAGCCCGGGTGTGCGAACTCCCTGGTGCTGTGGGACAAAAACATAGGCACCATCCACAGTGCTCGTCTGTTTGTCTGTCTGTCTGTTTGTTTTTCCTTCTGTGTTGTGAATCAGAACACTGCTTTATGGAATGGAGATTTCAAAGAATCACACAGAAGAAACTGTCCTATTCCAACAACCCACGGCCAGAGGGTAGGAAGCTGGCAGCGGAGCCATGGTGGTCAGAGCCCTGAAAGCTTGTATTTTCAGATTAGCCATTATCCAAAAGTCCATGTGGGGAGATCTGTAGTTTCAAGGTTGATTTAGACCATCTCTGAGAAACTGGAGTTCAGAAAAGGTATCTCTTCCGAAAAGTAACAGAGAACTAAAACTGACCCTGTAGAATGAGAGACTTGCCCAGTGCTAATTATAATGTAGCGCTGGCGGGCTGTGCAGCGGCGTGATTGATGGACTGGCCCGCCTCGGGCCCAGTCACCGTGCCAGCTTGCACGTGCTTTTTCATTTGCTTCGGTTTATTTTTGGCCTTTCTGCTCATTCTATCTGTTTGCTCTTTGTTGATCACTGTTTACTGTGTGTGGGAGCCTGTTGTCTCTGTTGTGGAGTATGTCTCTGCAGGTGTCCACAGGGCCGGAAGAGGAACACCAGGAACTGGGGTTACAGTTAGGAGGTGCTGGGAATCAACCCCAGGTCCTCTGCAGGAACGCGTGGGCTCTACAGCTGGTTGTTGATGTCCTGATGATGTGGGTTAGGATTGTTTGCCACTGATGTTTGATGGAGAGCTGCGGCAAAAGGTTGCAGTTCTTGGCAACCACATTCAAAGATTGCCTGGGAGCCTGGAATATTTTAATCAGCCTCTCTTTGCTTCCTTAAAAAAATGTTCTTGCTGGGTGGCACACACCTTTAATCCCAGCAGTGTAGAGGCGTAGGCAGGAGGATCCCTGTGAGATTGAAGCCAGCCTACTCTACTGAATGAGGACAACCAGAGCCAAATAATGAGACCCTGTTTAGAAAAATAAATATGTATGTGTGTGTGTATATGTGTATATATGTATATAATGTATATATGTGTGTATATATAATGTATATATATGTGTATTATACACAAAATGCATATATAACTGATATATGATATATGTACATATATTCTTGTGTTTAATGGTAATCAATAGGGTAATCCTACATGTGCACGGGATATCCTGTGGCAGTTCAGTACATGAAGATGCGCTGAGAGCAGACCAGGCTGGCTGGTGGGCCTGTCACCTCACACTTAAATCGCTTCCTTGTGCTGGCAATCCGGCAGATTCTCGGCAGGCTCCTCTGGAATAATCACTTAATTGCTGTCAGCCGGTGTGAGCCTGCTGCATCACTCAGTTTTAAATATGCTCTAATTTCCCTTGTGACTTCTTAACTGCTCTTCTTCTGCTTACACAAAACGCCAGGCACATGGCACAAGCTTTTATGATCATTTCAAGGTAACACTTTTCTCCATCATTATGATGGAGCCTTTGTCTGCACTGGACAGACTTCTCCCAGGCTGTCACCGGACCCTGGGACAGCTGGCCTGTCTGTGAGACATAGGCAGGCTGAGCCTGTGCCGCCCTCTGCTTTGTTTCCTGGTGTTGGCATTTGAGCAGTGGTATAGGCTCAGGCCTTCATGCCATTTTGTTTCCTTCTCTCCACTTTCAACAGATGATTTTCCCAAACCCCAGATCACAGTCCAGCCAGAAACACAGTCAGCAATAAAAGGCTCCAATGTGAGTTTTACCTGCTTGGCTGCCAGCAGTAGCGACTCCCCGATGACTTTCGCTTGGAAGAAAGACAACGAACTACTTCAGGACGCTGAAATGGAGAACTACGCGCACCTCCGGGCGCAGGGAGGAGAGGTGATGGAGTACACCACCATTCTGCGGCTGCGCAGCGTGGAGTTTGCCAGCGAGGGGAAATACCAGTGCGTCATCTCCAACCACTTCGGCTCATCGTACTCCGTCAAAGCCAAGCTCACTGTGAACAGTGCGTAACCCACAGCATCAGGGACAGCAGCAGAGCCTGTCCGCAGCCCTTTCTCTCCCTCTCTCCCGCCCTCTGCTTTCTTTCTCACAGTCTCCCACCTAGCTCTTTCCCATCTCTCACCGCACACAGTCACTGTTCTCGATTATTGGGATATTGGTTTCACCTCACTAAATGTTCAGGTTGAACAAGAATTAAGATGAAACAGACACTTGTTCTCTCAGGGGCACTGTTATGTGAAGGGCCACAGAGTGGTTATTTAAAGCCTTTAACTGAGCTCTGGGTGTGAATCCTGCCACTCTTGATACATATTTACGTGACTCTCAGCACGTGACTTAACCATCTTTCCTGTATCTTTCAATAAGAGATGGAGCTGGAGAGACAGCTCATCAGTTAAGAGCACTGACTGCTCTTCCAGAGGACCCGGGTTTGATTCCCAGCACTCACATAGCAGCTCACGGCTGTCTCTAACACCCTCTTACAGACAGGTGTGCAGGCAGAACAACAAAGCACATAAAAAACAAAGAGATACCGAGTGCCAGGGCCTAGAAGAGTCATGATTTGTAGATAAGATAATGTGTCTGTCAGTGGCTTGCTGGAGGACCTTGGAATTGGGGTTGTGCTCAGTAATCACATTCATAGCAGCCACTGTTAGTAAGCATTTGCACGGCAGGCATACAATCCTACAGTTATATCCTAAGACTGTAGCCTGGATGCTGGCCATTCTGTCATTTTAACTGTTAATGTCTGCCTGGTAGAACATTTAGGTTATGATTAGTTAATGAATTCATTCAGTAAGCAATTGCCAAGGCCTGACACATAGGAGAATTGAGAGTGTAGATCGGGATAAAGTCACAAAATGTTAGGTCCTGCAGGACTGGGGAAAAACGTTGAAGTGCATGGTCACAGTACAGAGAGATTTATTGATTATTTTTCCTCAAGATCTCACACTCAATTATTGAGAAAACTAAAATGTGGCCAAAGAATGCCAGGAGCATCTTCCACTGGAAGATCTTGTGACCCTTGTGTCATTGTGACTCCATCACACCTGGGTCCCTGTAACCCCGAGCAAGCTCTTTCATTTCTCCAGCTCAAGTTTAGTTTCTCTGTCTTTGAGTTAGGAAGAACCCCACCCTGCCTGGGCCAGCCATCTCTGTGAGCACCCAGCAAGAGAAGCAGTGTCACAGCTGCATCAATTTGTGATTTCAGTGCTGCCGTCATTTACCAAGACTCCCATGGACCTCACCATCCGAGCTGGGGCCATGGCCCGTCTGGAGTGTGCTGCCGTGGGACACCCTGCCCCACAGATAGCCTGGCAGAAAGATGGAGGCACAGACTTCCCAGCCGCCCGGGAGAGACGGATGCATGTGATGCCTGAGGATGATGTCTTCTTCATAGTGGACGTGAAGATCGAGGACATCGGGGTGTACAGCTGCATGGCACAGAACAGTGCAGGGAGCATCTCTGCCAATGCAACCCTGACAGTGCTAGGTGAGGTGATTTCTCAGGATCCCGAGTCCCTGCTGGGTGCCCCAGCTCACCCAGAGACCTGCCATGCTAGAAGCTGCTGGGGATGGGTGGCTGGTGGAGGAGGAACTGGGGTGGGGTCAAGGAGACAGGGGTGAGGGTTGGGGCAGGGAGGGAGCTAGATAAAGACCCAGAGAGCTCTGCCTTCAAAAACCCAAACAGCCACTGGCTAGCTCTGAATCCACATTCAGGTCTGTGGTCAGGGAGGTGACCCCTTCACTCCAGGTGTGATCTCCAGTGCTGTCCTTGTGCACAAGGATTAATCACGACCATTGGTCATCTCAGTGTCGTTAAGGATGTGTAAGAAAGCATCTATAGCTAGATAGGGATGACCCCGTCATCTCTTTGCTCTGCCTCCTATGTCTCTGTGGAAGTCCTCATTCTTCTCGCCTGTTTGTCAGATTGGGAACAAGTACATGATTCGTGTGTCTTTGAGTGAGTTACAATAACCTACCAAGATGCCAGGTAACAGAAGCAGGCCCAGGGTCTTCATACAGACCTAGTTTTCTGGCATGAAAAATTTAATTTTAAAAGAGTAATTGTGGGGCTGGAGAGATGGCTCAGTAGTTAAGAGTGTATGCTGTTTCAGAGGACATGAGTTGGGGTCCAGCACCCACAAGGGACAGTTCTCACCTGTCATCCACTCCAGCTCCAGGGAGCCCGCCCTCACTGGACAAGCACCTCTCATGCACCTTCTCACACAGACACATGCATATAATACACATAAGTAAACACAATAAAGAAAAACAAAAAAAGCGTTTGAGACGCATCCACACAGTCTTCTGCGTGAAATTATTTTTACACAATTTCTAGACTTTTAAAAATGTTCTATCTTCCTACTACCAGTTAACTAACCTTTGCACAACTGAGGGAGGATCGCACCCTTAACTGGTCGGATGGTTGACATGGTCCGAGGTGGCCGTGTCTGGGGCCCTTGAATATGCTCACCCTGTGAGTGGTAGCAGTATACGATTTAAATAAATTCACCTGCTAGGTCTTTCGCAGAACCCAGTTTTCACTTCAGAAACTGAAACCTTGCGCTTTCAGAGACACCGTCATTTTTGCGGCCTCTGTTGGACAGAACAGTCACCAGGGGAGAAACGGCCGTCCTGCAGTGCATCGCGGGCGGGAGCCCGCCCCCCAGGCTCAACTGGACGAAGGACGACAGCCCACTGGTGGTGACAGAGAGGCACTTCTTCGCAGCCGGCAATCAGCTGCTGATCATTGTGGACTCGGACGTCAGCGACGCCGGCAGGTACACGTGTGAGATGTCCAACACCCTCGGCACGGAGCGAGGCCACGTTCGCCTCAGCGTGATTCCCTCTCCTACCTGCGACTCGCCGCACATGACCGCCCCCTCGCTAGATGACGACGGCTGGGCCACCGTGGGCGTCGTCATCATAGCCGTGGTTTGCTGTGTGGTGGGCACGTCCCTCGTGTGGGTGGTCATCATATACCACACCAGGCGGAGGAACGAAGACTGCAGCGTGACCAACACAGGTGTGTAAACACGAGCTCGGCCCCAAACGTACCGGTCGTGTATTTGTGGTTTCGCGGGCATTCCCTGCTAGAATGTGGCTCCCAGTCTGAGCCTGTCTCAGAGGGGTGACTCACTGGCTGCAGGCTGCAGGAGTATGCTTAGCTAAAAATTACACGCCAGCCTGATATAATGTCGATGCACAAAGATTAATCTTTGTATTAAAACCTAATCAGGATAGAGGGAAATTGCCCTTCTCCGTGATGAGCAGAGGGATGCCGGCGCCAGCTGAGTTGACTCACTCTCAGAGAGCAGCAGTGCTCTGTGTCTGTGTACACACACACACACACACACACACACACACGCGCGCGCGCGCGCGCGCGCGCCCACAGCACTTTGTGTGTATATAGGGTTGGCTGCAAATTCTGCTGCTGATGAAGTGGCACGTGACCAAGGGCCTGGATTCATGTTTTTGAGTCATGATTGATTGAACATGTGCTTTTGAAATTTGGGCAGGGGTGCATTTCCTGGGTAATGACGCCAACATTAACTAGTGTCCCAGAGCTGAAAAGCCATCACGTGCAGTTCCTGCTTTTCCCAGAGGGGTTGCTAGCGGAGCCAGAGCAGCCTGTGCTGTGCCGCCTGCGCAGAGGCGGTGGGGCAGGACTGTTGATGGAATGCATTTGCTTCCTTACAGACGAGACCAACCTGCCAGCCGATATCCCCAGTTACCTCTCCTCTCAGGGAACATTGGCTGACCGACAGGATGGGTATGTCTCCTCAGAAAGCGGGAGTCACCATCAGTTCATCACTTCCTCAGGAGGCGGGTTTTTCTTGCCACAACATGATGGAGCTGGTGAGTGTCTGAGATGTCCGTGTTGTTCTGAAGTCACAGGGGAGTCCTGCCTGTAATAGTCATTTGTAGAACTTGATAACAGTGCTGAGGACCTGGCCCAAGGTTATTAGCAAAGCTACAATTTTCTGTCCCCTTCTCCCTCCTTTTCCCCTCCTCTTCCCCTCCCTTTTCCCTTCTTCCCCTTCCCTTCTCTCCCCTCTCTTTCCTTTCCCTTCCCCACCCTCCCCTCCCCATTCCTCTCTTCCTTATCCTCTTCCCTTCTCTCCCTTTCCCTTCCTCTCCTCTCCCTCTTCTTTCCCCTCCCTCTCCTCCCCATTCCTCTCTTCCTTATCCTCTTCCCTTATCTCCCTTTCCCTTCCCTCTCCTCTCCCTCTTCTTTCTCCTCCCTCTCCTCCCCTTTCTTTTTCTCCCCTTCCTCTTCCCTCCCCATCTGCTTTTCCAGAATGGATGTAAAAGTATCATTAAAGTTTTATTAAAGACTGAATGCTTTGGACAAACAGTAAGGAACTCTCAGAGAAAGAGGATCACCCCTCTGAGTAGGCATAGGATCCTTTTATAGCTGCTAAGGGAATAAATTTCAAACAAGAAAGAAAAATAAAAAAATAAAAATAAACCAAAAAATCAAAACCAATGCAAGTAAAACTTTAAAATCAGAACAAAGAAATTGAAGAAAATTGAGAGCATGGGAAGACCTCCCGTGAACATGGATCAGAAGAATTAATATTGAGAAAATTGCTATACTATCAGAAGGAATCTACAAATTCATGGCAATCCCCCAAAATTCCAATGTCAGTGTCCTGGAGAGATAGCTCAGCTGTTAAGAGTACTTATTCCTATGGAGGACTTGGCTTGGATCCCAGTGGCTCAGAAGTGCCTGTAATTCCAGCTCCAGAGGGATCTGATCTTTTATTTTTACACACACACACACACACACACATACACACACACACACACTTTATATCCTTTCTTAAACTCTCTTGAAAAGCACCTTTTTATGCTAAAAGAAAAAAAAAAGATAGCAAATTAGGTCAAACGCAGTTTCTGTGCAGATTGTCGTATTTTCTTCATGTAAGTGTTCTTTGGTGCTGCATGTTCCCCATTGACATTTCTTGAATAGTGTCGGAGGCCAGATAGTTTACAGACCACAGCAGGAAGCTGATGTGACCTCTATTGTAGGTGCCTTATGTATCTGACAGTAACTGTGGAGGAGGTATGATGTGGGAGTCTCCCTGCCCAGACCCATTCCTGATGTCGGCTGGCCACTGAAGCCCTTCCCAGATAGCTGGTTTCCAGTCAAGACAGAGAACTGAGTACCTGGTGCTCGGCACATGCCAAGGACTCTGCATGTGACACATTTCTGGGGCTATCCTCAGCATTTTATCCTTTGCCACAAGTCTTTACTGAGTATTTGTATTTGTTCCATACCAGACTGCACAGTTAGAAAGGAAGATGCTTGTTCTCAGTTCAGAGTTTAGTCATGGGTGAGACAAATACTTAGAGGACAGAAAGGAAGGAAAGATGGAAGGAAGGAAGGAAGGAAGGAAGGAAGGAAGGAAGGAAGGAAGGAAGGAGAGAAGGAAGGAAAGAAAGAAAGGAAGGAAGCAAACAAGCAAACAGGTAGACAGACCAGCTATATAGTGCTTGGCAAAACCGTAAGAACAGGTAGAGACAGAAGATCCAAGCATGAAGTGAGTGTGAATGTTGGCAAGGAGCAGAGATCCAGCCTTTGTCCAGCATAATGAAGCTAATTAGAAACACATGAGTAAGAGCATTGTTAGGGGACAGAAGTGCTAGAGAAGAGTCAAGAGAAGCTCCAGGGCCTCCAAACACCGCTGCACTGGGCTCCTCTCTCAGACACACAGCATCCATCCCCTGTCTCCATGGCAACTCCAACAGGACCCTATGTAGTCCTCCCACAGCCATGTGCATTGCTTACTGCCATATCATTCCATGTTGTCTGATTGAACTGCCCTGAGATGGTTTGGTTTGGTTTTTGAGTCATCTTTGAGGTAGGACACTAAGAGGTTTCTAGCCAAATGTCACTCCATGGTTCTAGTCAGTTGTGACATTTTATGGGAAAGCAACATTCCCAAGAGGTCATACCATGGCTGTAGGCATAGATCCATTTCCCTTAAAACACAAATAGGATTTGTGGCTTGGTGGATCCCGATGAAGCATTTATAGTCTCCTCCCAAGGTTAGCTTCATTTTAAGCCCAAATGCATGGGGCTCAAGAAATTGGAAAAATTCCATGCATGTGTACATGTTTTCATTTTTTATCACATTCTAGCCAAGTTTTCTTCCATAAATATGGAAAATGCAGAGTCAGGAAGAATGCTGAATGGCATTTGATACAACTGGTTTGTGTTTTAAAGGGGCCTGCCATCTTGACAACAGCAGTGAGGCTGATGTGGAAGCTACCCCTGATCCCTTCCTATGCCCATTTGTGGGTTCCACAGGCCCAATGTACTTGAAGGGGAATGTTTACGGACCAGATCCATTTGAGGTTTATCTTCCAGGTATGGTTTTCTTGCTCTAGCACAGTTTTGTTTCCTGTAACCTCTTCTCAGCATGCTAACTGTATGCCTTTCTTTTGCGCATCCGTACTTGAAAAGGTTGCAGCTCTGACCCAAGGATAGCTTTAATGGACCACTATGAGCCTAGCTACGTGAAGAAGGACTGCTTCCCATGTGCTCACCCCTCAGAGGAACCCTGTGAACGTAGCCTCAATAGCATCCCATGGCCACACCCGAGAAAGCTCATGAACTCCACCTACTCCCAGAATGAGGGACCTGCGATTCAGACTGTATGTCTACACAAGTCCTCTTTGGATTTTAGTACAAGTCTGGAACCAGGATCAGTTGCTTCAAGCAACTCTTTCATGGGTAAGTTTTTCCAGCTGGGAATTACTTTACTTCTCCGACTCACACTCAAAGCTCTGGACACTGGTTTCCTTCCTAATGTCACTGCAATAACCTCTGAGACGCAGACGTTTCTAAAATGCACTCAGGTGGGTCTTGCGCGTTGGTATGTATTTAATCTGTACCTGAGCCCGGGAGTTTTCTGGATTATGCTGTGTGTGTGTGGCATGGAGGAGTCAAGAGTTTGGGAAATAACTTAGGAGCTGAGCTTGTCAGCCATGTGGAAAAAGAGGTTTTGGGTCCTGGCAGCCTGAGGGGTGGAGCTGTATACTCGGCATGGTTGTGGTTTCGTATGTCTGGCGACTTCTAACTGAACTCGCAGTGGAAACTGGGACAGTGGCATCCTACCTAGTCTAGCCCCAGACAAGAGGGAGCCTATCTTCAGCAGGAGGCCCACGGCGCCTGCAGCATACCTCAATGGGCTCAGACAGCAGCTAGCCCCACGGACGGAGTATGAGGGTTTTGGTCTCATGTGTGGGAACAGTTGGAGGGAAGAGCAGGGAGTGGGCGTTCTTTCTGCTGAGAGAAGCACTCTGGGAAGGCAAGCCTCAACCTGCTGTGGCCGTTTTTGTGTTCTTGGTTTGTTTCTCAAGGAGGATTCCAAACCATTTTTACTTAAGTGTTTAAGAAATTTTACCCTTTGTCCCAGTATGATTATTTATATACCTTCCTGAAGGGGAAAAGTATGTTTTGTAGAAGTAGGGAGGGAATTTTAGATAATCGGATGATGTTTTGCTGCCGTTGAAGAAAGGGCAGGACAAGAGGCTGATGAAAGACTGTTGGCTGTATTCAGGCAGAACTGATTCTGTGTTGCGAAATGGCCCTTCTCGGAGAATCGTGGCCTCACACATTTTCAAGCAGAAGGTCCGGGAGCACTTTTCAGGTGACAGGCTTCAGGAGCTTCGTGAAGAGATGAAAATGATGCATTTCTTTGGTGGCTTTAAATAAGCAGGTGTGCAGGTGTTCTGTCAGTAGTCTCTTCACAGCCCTGACCTACACCTGCTTAGGGACTTAGGGAATGCTGATCCGTGTTAATGGAAACATGCTTTCCCCTTTCAGTGTCCATTTACCTGCTAGCAAAAGGGCCCAAGCACTCAGCAGGGTTTTCTTTTCTTCCAGGTACTTTTGGAAAACCTCTGAGGAGGCCGCACCTGGATGCTTTCTCAAGCTTTGCACAACCATCAGACAGTCAGCCAAGACCCTTTCACGGGAAGTTCTCCACACCCGGGTTGGACTCTGAGTCAGAGGAAGATGAGAAACAAAGGACAGATTTTCAGGAAGAAAATCACAGGTGTACTTACCAACAGACGTTGGGCACTCACAGGACTCCAGACTGCCAGCCTTGTGACGTGGACACATAGACTGGACGGGGCTGCAGCGAAGCTCCCACATACTACCTCACCTGGGCTTCTATTTAAAAGAGACAGAACCCTATGTTTTTAAATGGACCTACATGGTTTTAAAAGGAAAAAAAAATGCTTTATTTATATAGATGAACCAAAATTACAAAAAAAGTTATAAAAATTTTATACTGGGAATAACTTTCATATAAAAAGGTGTTTTTAAAAGTATTTTATAACTTTGTTTTATATGAAAAATATCTTATGTAAATTAATGGTATAAATCCATGACTATTTTATGTATTTTTATAAAGCCAGATTTCTTTTTATTGAGAACGAGTACTGAAGCCTTTTACATAATCCCGTCTTATACCTTTTTTGAATAGAGGTCACTTCGTTCTATTTTGCACATTACATTTAATAAAATGTGTCATTTGGTGCCAAGCCCCATTTATACAATAATAGAGTTTACTGTTTTCAATGCATTTTAGACCTAATTCATTCCTATTCTCCCGTCTCAAATGAATTAAAGTTATATTTAGCATATTAAAGTACAGCCAAAGGGCCCATCCACCTCTCCTCCCTGGATTGCTATGTTAACAGACTGACATCGCCTTCACAGCCAAGCATGCTACATGAGAGCGTATTCCTAACTTCACTCACAGAGGGAGATCTGTTGCTGCAGTCTGGTCACACTGTAGCTTAAAAGATTCCACAGTCCGTGTTTCCTTGAGGATGCTTGTGCCTTTGTGGTCTAGTGCCTAATATCTGTCCCAGGAGTTCCCTATCCACCATGCTGTGTTATAGCTAGAGGGCTCTTTTTTTATTAATTATTTTTATTTTTATTAATTACACTTTATTCACCCCTGTACCTCCCTCCCTCCTCCCCTCCCAATCCCATCCTCCCGTGTCCCTCTCCCAGTCCACTGAAAAGGGAGGTCCTCCTCCCCCTCCCTCTGACCTCAGTCTATCAGGTCTCATCAGGAGTAGCTGCATTGTCTTCTTCTGTGGCCTGCTAAGGCTGCTCCCCCCTCGGGGTGGGGGGTGATCAAAGAGCAGGCTAATCAGTTCATGTCAGAGACAGTCCCTGTTCTCATTACTGTGGAACCCACTTAGATACTGAACTGCCATGGGCTACCTCTGTGCAGGGGTTCCAGGCCATCTCCATGAGTGGTCCTTGGCTGGAATATCAGTCTCAGAAACGACCCCTGGGCCCAGACTTTTTGGATCTGTTGCTCTCCTTGTGGAGCTCCTGTCCTCTCCAGATCTTACTATCTCCTACTTCTTTTATAAGATTCCCTGTACTCTGCCCAAAGTTTGGCTATGAGTCTCAACATCTGCCTCAATACCCTGCAGGACAGAGCCTTTCAGAGGCCCTGTTTTCTCCCTCTTCAGATGTCCATCCTCTTTGCCTTTCTGAATGGGGATTGAGCATCTTAGCTAGAGTCCTCCTTCCTGACTAGCTTCCTTCGTTGCACAGATTTTAGTATGTTTATCCTATATTGTATGTCTAGTATCCACTTATGAGTGAGTGTATACCCTGTGTGTCTTTCTGCTTCTGGGATATTAGAGGACTCTTGATTGCATGCCTCTGAGCTGGAGGTGAGTTTTCATCCGCAGGTGCTGTGGGATGCCATCCCACTCTTTGCCCTGCTTCCTGGCCTTCACTGGCTGTGATGGGCACGTGCTTGGCTATGTGGTTGGACTTTCCACAGTGCTGTGAAGGTATTGTGATGGTTTTTTTTTTTTTTTATGAGTATGTTTTCCTAACTTCATCATCCCAGCTCTACTTGGTTGAAATTTAAGGCATTGAACCTGTTATTCCAACATCCATAGTCATTTAGGACGTTTGTTGTAAACAGTACTGAGGGAGAACGTTTCATGCACACATAAATGAGCACATGACTTTCCACACCGTATGACATGGCTTCAAGCAATAGAAGAGATAAACTTCTACATTTGAAGACTGGTGATAAAAGCAGACATTTGTTCTTGGGAAACTCTCGTTTAAGTGTGTCATTTAAAGAAAACACTCTGGCCCAAGATAAATTACCGTGACAAGAGTTAGTGTGGCATACTAAATTTAAAAATTCAAAACTTGAGGGTGTGGATTTCAGCCACTTGCAGTTTTTGAAGGAAGCTGAAAACAGCAGATAGAAAAACTGAATCTTCTAAGGGAACATGCTGGGGTTAGGGTTTGCCTGCTCTGTGTCTTTCTCTGATGAGAGCTAGGGGCCCAAACCTGCATCACAGGAAGTTTTCCCTTTTTATTTAGACTCTGGAGTCAAAGACAGGAAGCGTATTCCTCCTTAGACAGCCAGGGACTTGGAAAAGTGACTCTGCATGCTTTGAAATCTTTCAGTGAATTTGTCTACACTCTTACCTAAGGTACTACAAGAAAGTTACTTTTTTTATAACTTTAACAGGAAAGTTTAGGTCAGCACCTTAACCTGAAACACTAGATTCCAGGGCTGAAAAGGTGGTTCAGCCACAAAGAACCCTTGCTGATCTCACAGAGGGCCTTGGTTCAGCTCTGATCACCCACATGGTGGCTCACAACTGTCTGTAACTCCAGTGCTGGGGGATTTCTGCCAGCCTCCTCTGGTGCTGTAGGCACCAGGTACACACATGTTTATAGGCAAACTCTCACACACACACACACACAAATCTTAACTAAAGGAAACACTGGATACATCAACATGATTTTACCATGCTGGGTGGTCAAACTTGTGGGTCAGACATAAATCTCACGTGTCTAGAAAATTATGGGACCTCAGTTTCTATGATATCAGCAAGAAAAG
Organism: Meriones unguiculatus; assembly: GCF_030254825.1. Taxonomy (NCBI): domain Eukaryota; kingdom Metazoa; phylum Chordata; class Mammalia; order Rodentia; family Muridae; genus Meriones; species Meriones unguiculatus. Next base: position 6,527,161 of record NC_083364.1, on the reverse strand, counting down.
TATATATACTGTGTTGATACATCATATAGAATGAACAACAAATATGTAGACATTAAATTCTTCTAAAATAACAAAGGAAAGATGTGTAGATAATGTTTTAAGTCACTTCGTCTGTTCACTTTATTTTATTTTTTTTAATGTTGGGGATTGAACCCAGTGCCCCAAGCAAGTATGTCATCACTGAGCTACACTTTCAACCTAAGATTTGGTTTATTTTTAAGTAAAAGACTTAACTTTGAGCACAGCTTTCTTGTTTTCTGAAAAGAAATCACGCCTCATACAAACATATCTTAATAGATGTTCATAGAACACCATTGACACTAAAGATTGTTATGTCTAATTTTGATCTGCTTAAGATCTTGGAATAGCCCTTAGTGTAATAAGCATCCCTGATTTCATACACGGGTTTCATTGCCCCATACCTTCTGGGTATTGTGTGGGAAATGGTGTGTAGCAGTGTTATAACACATGTGCTGTGCTGTGATTTTTCAGAAGACTGAGAACTGAATTGCAGACTGCTCTCTCTGTCTTCCCTGATCATGGGATCCACAATGATTAGACTTGTGCAATAGGATAATTTGGAGCTTGTGCTTTTAATTTAAGACAACATTGAATAACACAATGTTCAGTCCCTCCAAACAGAGAAAGTCTTCAAAGAGGACTGTTCCCTCGTGAATTAAATAATTTCAGTTCTCCAGAAATATGTAGTTACCAGGCCTTCTCTTTATTCATAGGCCTTTCTTAAACCTGTGTAACACCTGAGTATGGCAAAAGGGTCTGAGAAATTTTAAATGTGGCCTAAAAACAGGCCAGAGACAGTTCAGTTGGTAGAGTCCTTTAACAGATAAGTGCATTCACAGAATTCTCCCATATCTGCAGTCATTTGGCTTTTTTCTTTAAGAAATTTGATACTGAATAGAGTATTCTTTTTATTTTAAAAAGTTTTATCTTTACATAGTTAATTAAATTCATCTTTATTGTAAAACTTTCATGTTTATTTTCTTTCCTACTCACTTCACTAATACCAAGGATCTGAATGCCTGATCCTATATACCATATCATATATTAGATACCAATGAATGAAGAAAAAGTTCAACCAGTAGTCATGCAGCTTTTTATTGCATTTATATTATTAAACATTTTCAGAATAAAAATTCCCAAAGGTTACAAGTTCTTACACTTTCTCTATAATTGTTTTCTTTTTATATGTCTTTATTGGGCTTTATGAGTGAGTGTTTACTTTAACAAGCTTAAAGTCTTAGGTCCAGTTTGAATACATCTAATATCATCATGAGGTTATTATCATGGTTTTCATGAAGTTGGTTTATTGTTGATTTTTTTATGTTTTGCAGAGTGTTTTTTGTTCTTTGTTTTGAGGTTTGTTGTTGTGTTGGTTTTCCTTATTTGGTGTAGGTGTACTTTTTAGAAAAAAAAAAACACTTTTATTTGTGTTTCTTATATCTTCTCCCTACTCCACCTCAGTCCCTTCCAACATCCCAACACCAAGTAGAAGAGAGAAAGGGTTAGTGGGAGAAGAGGTTCAGTTCTTTCTTAGCTGCTCCCTGCTGGTTAGGGTCATCAGGTACCTTGGAGCCAGTCCAGGCCTCATTTCAATAGATCTCCATCTTCTTGTTTCACAGCAGCAGCTAGGAGCTGCAGTGGAGAAGCAGGAGCAGCCTCGTTCTTTCTTGGTGTTCCACATTCTCTGCTCTCTGGCATTTATTCTCTCCAGAGTCCTCAGATTTAAACTATCTGCAGCTGGCACAGAGCTCCTCTCAGAGCCTGCACGAGGCAGATAGTTTGCTCCTCTGGACCATCTGAGTCAGTCCCACCTCCCCACACCTGGGACCAAAACAAAACCATATTTATATCCACAACAATTTGGTTTGGTGTGTTTTTGTTTGTTTTGTTTTGTTGTTGATTTGAGATGCAGAACCAAAGGGGGGAGGGGGAGGGCTTCCCCGGGGACTGGGGACTTACTCCCCAAGGCCCAATTGTGATTGGTTCTTTTTGGCCTATTTCTGGCTCAGTTGAAATTTGGCAGCTCACCTACTTCCTCTATGAACACAGTTGTGCACTTTCCCCAGGTTCTGTAAACGAGCGGAAGAATCAGGGGACAGTAGCAGTTTCTCCTTTAAGTACCTGGCGGGGTCTCACGCAGGGCCCAGTCAGCCTCTGCTGCCGACTCTGAATTAATGTCTAAAATCTTTGAACCTCACCCAATAACCTGGAAGCGTCACATGGACTTGGAACAGTGTGGCAGCGAACGCCGTTTCACCTGCGTTCTCCGTCTGCATTGCGAAACAGCGCCAGCTCGGGCTCTCCCTTGTCATCACCATTCCCGTTGAGTTTTCTCAAGATCTTTCAGGGCTCCCCTGGCACCCCGCGGCGTCTCCTGCAGTAGAGACTCAGCAGGTCTTGGCACCCACCTCACTCACCACACTCTTACCGGAAATACCCTTCTAGAGTGGATCTAAATGGACCAAGGCCCTGCTGAACCCTGAAGCTAGCTCAGCCTCCCAACTCTGCACAGTACCCGCGCACGAACTAACCGCTTTCGTCAGCGGAGCATTTCACGCTTGTCTCAGAAAGGCATATTGAGTAGCTAGGAACTGTCCTATATGCTATGGCTGTAATAGTAGTTCTTTTTATATTGATGTGTGTGCGCCTGTATGTGTGTGCCTGTGTGTGCCAACTACAGAACAGAACTGGGTATCATAGCACAGCATAGCTGCTTCTCTCCTTCTACCAGGCTTGGTGAAACATGGAATTAGGATGCCAGGTTTGACTGCAAGTTGATGCCTTTATGTGAAAAGCTGTCTCATCAGCCCTGTAATATTCATTCCCAAATCAATACTCTTAAAATAAGTATTCCCTCAAATTCCTAATTGGACACATAATTATTGCCGAAATTGTTTTTCCTCTTTGCCCAGCTGGCAGGCCTCTCAAGGACCAAGCCTGTGGTTCTATCGAAGACGTGATACCTTTTTTCCTCCTTTGCTCCTGAGCCACCATGAGAAAATCACATGAAAGTAATTGTTCACAGAGCCATTTGTGATGCATGACAAACACTATGTAGAGTCACTAAAATTAAATAAATTTTAATTTATTTAATTAAATAAATTGTAGAGTCTACAAAATTAAATAAATAAGTTGTTTTGGGTTGGATGTGAAATGGTCCCCAAGGGCCTATGTGTTGCAAGCTTCGTCTTGAGGAGGATGAGAGGTTGTGGGTTCATAAAAGGCAGGGTGTGCATGCTCCTGTATGTGTTTTGAAACATACTGGAGCAGTGGTTCTCAACCTGTGGGTCTCAACCCTTTGGGGGTCAAAGAACCTTTTTACAGGGTTCATCTAAAAGCATTAGAAAACACAGATATTTACCTTATGATTCAACAGTAGCAACATTAGTTATAAAGTAGCAATGAAAATAATTTTATGGTTGGGGGTCACCACATGAGGACCTGTACTAAAGGATTGCAGCTATGGGAAGGTTGGAAACCACTGCTTTAGATAATAAGACCCACTCACCAGGAAACTTGATTCATGTGGTAAACAGATGTATCCAAAAGTAAGTGGCTGCACATGACCACGGTGTGGGAGTGGGGACTCAGACCTCACTGGGTCTGAGAGCTGGTGCTGCTTCTGCATTTAGGTCATGAGCTTCCTCTAAATCTGTACACCCAAAGATGCTAATCAAGAAGGAGGACCCTGGGTAAGATGCTCAATCTTCATTCAGAAAGGCAAACAGGATGGATATCAGAAGAGGGGGAAAACAGGGAACAGGACAGGAGCCTAACCACAGAGAGCCTCTGAAAGACTCTACCCAGCAGAGATCGAAGCAGATGCTGGGACTCATAGCCAAACTTTGGGCAGAGTGCTGGGAATCTTATGAAAGAAGGGCAACATAAAAAAGACCTGGAAGGGTCTGGAACTCCACAAGGAGAGCAACAGAACCAAAAAATCTGGGCCCAGGGGTCTTTTCTGAGACTGATACTCTAAACAAGGACCATGCATGGAGATATCCTAGAACCCCTGCACAGATGTAGCCTTGGCAGCTCTGTCTCCCAGTAGGTTCCCTAGTAATGGGAACAGGGCCTGTCTGTGACATGAACTCAGTGGCTGGCTCTTTGATCACCTCCTCCTGAGAGGGAAGCAGCCTTACCAGGCCACAGAAGAGGACAATGTAGCCAGTCCTGATGAGACCTGATAGACTAGGGTCAGATGGAAGGGGAGGAGGACTTTCCCTATCAGTGGATTGGAAGAGGGGCATAGGAGAAGAGGGAGGGAGGGTGAGGTTGGGAGGGGATGGTGAAGGGTGCTACAGCTGGGATACAAAGTGGATAAGCTGTAATTAATATAAAAATAAATAGATTTTTTAAAAAGAGAGCACACTTAAATCTAGTTGAAGTTGCTTCACCGGAATCACCCCTCCTCCACTCTCGAACTGGAAACTGTTTATAATCCTCCTTTTCTAGATGTGGATACAACTGCACAGTTCTTTGTTGATCTGTCCTTCTAGCTAGACTCCTGCTTTGCCCAGCTTTCTTTTCCAGATTTGAGGAGAGGGTCTTGGTGGGAACCCCAGCCTCAACTTTTAATTCCCCTGCTGCAGCCTTCCGGGTCTTGCATATATGCTACCATCTCCAACAGGGAGATTTCTTTTTGTCTCCTTCATTAATATATCTTTCTCAATGTAAGACTATATTAGTGACTCTCCTTGTCTCTGTGATAGAATACCTGATGTAGTTAAGGGTGAGGGACTCTGTGGAACCCAGCAGAGCTGTGTGCACGCTAGCTTGCTGGCCTGGTTGAGAAGTTATCCTAGCATTCATTTTGTGAATGTGCATTTGGGATTTATGTTCACAAGTTTTCCTTTTTCTCTCTTTATGTAATTTATCTTTTTTTTTCTTTTTCAGTGATTTAATGATCATTTTGTGAATCCACTACACCTTGGGATTTGAGTCAGCTCTGAGACCCATGCTCAAGTGTCAGCACCCACATAGCAACTTACAACTACCAGTTCCAAAATATCTAATTTTTCCTTCTGACCTTCAAGGGCACATCCATGAAGGCTAAGCTCCTTTACACATAAACAGAAATAACTTAGAATCAGCCTCACATTAGCAACTGAACGTCGTCTGAGCTCATGCCACATTTAGCCATAGACCTAGCTTCCTTGTTCTAGCATGAAATGTGTATGGGTTGGCACATGCCTTAGACCTGGCCAGTGGTCACTGACTTTTCCACAGCTGCCCCATGCTCAGTTTCATGCAGTTTCATTGCTCTCTGTAACGTCTGGGGGAAATTTTGGTCCTCTTAATCTCTATGCCAGTTTTACTACTTAAAGCTTTATAGAAACCAAAATTTGACCTCTATTCTCTCTCTCTCTCTCTCTCTCTCTCTCTCTCTCTCTCTCTCTCTCTCTGTCCCTCTCTCTCTCTCTCTCTCCACCTACCCCATTTTTCTCAGTGTCTTTCCATGTGTGTTGTTATTGATTGCCACAGACTGGGCCATAGATATATCCATCTCATTTCATGACTTCTTTCTCTTTACCTCTTCCTCCCTGACTCCCCTTTTTACTTTTAGACAAGAAGAACTGAAACTCTTCTTACTCACTTTGACACTTTCTTACAAATGGTCTTTTATGAATTTTTTAATTGTTGAGAATGAGCCAAGAATAAAATAGATGCATCAGAAGGAGGGGCCCTGCAAAGCTGAAAATTGGCAGGGGGGAGACATCGTGAGCCAGACGGCCAGTGACGGGAACACTGCTCCATGAAGGACTCATGCCAGGGACATCAGTCACTTTCATGCTCATCACTCACCTCCTGCAATCAGTAAATAAAATCAAAGCTCAAAAACATTTAATTGCATTTAATTTATTTGTGTGTGTGTGTGCAGTGCATGGGTGAGAGGAGAGCTTGTGGGAGACCCTTCCCTTCTTCCACCCTATGAGGCCTCCGGATTAATCTCATGTCTTCAGATTTGACAGTAGGTGCCTTTTCCTGCTGAGCCATCTCACCAACCACTGTCTATCTCATTTTTTTTTGTGTGGGATTTGTGTTTGGGGTTTCTATTTAAAGTGAGACATCATAGTCCCACACTGACCAAGCAGGGCCTCCGACTTGGAAGTAGAGAGTGAGTGCAGGCTAAAGACGCCAAAGCTGTAGCTTTTGCAATTAGGTGGGCAATAGTACGTTACCCATGGTGCAAAAGGTGATAGGTTTGAGGTGGGAAAATGGACTTTATTTTGTATGGCTTGAGGGATTTATTAGAACAATAAGTGGAAATTTCAATAGGCTGTTAGAAAAAGAACATAAACTCCAGAAGAACAGAATGGTCTTCATGAAGAGGAAGAAAGCACTAGATCAGCAGTTCCAACCTGAGTGCCTTAACCCCTTTGGGGTGTCAAATGACTCTTTTAGAGGGGCCATATATCAGATATTCTGCACTTCATATATTTACATTAAGGGTCATAACTGTAGCAAAATTACAGTTATGAAGCAGCAAAGAAATAATTTTATGGATGGGGGTCAACACAACACAAGGAACTGTTTTGAAAGGTCTCAGTGTTAGGAAGGTTGAGAACCACTGAGCTAGAAGAAAATTGTGTCTGAGGCTGGAGAGGTTATGCATTTACTGAGATACAGATAAGAGGACCAGGGGCAGGAGACATGCAGATAAGGAGGGATGGTCCTAAAACACTTCAGCAGGGTGAAAGAAACTTATCTTTAAAATGCATTAGGTTGCCTATTTGAAGTGCACTGAATACTTTTTTGTGTGTATTGTACCATGTGCAGCAGAAATATAACAACCAAATAAATGAAACTCACCTCCATCATTCAGCATACTGTGAGGTAAAGAAATTAAGCTGAAGGAATCTGTATAGCATGCTACAAAGCGACAGGTGTTAAAAATAAAAATAAGGCATGGAAGAGGGTTTAACAATATGAGAGGCAGAGGATAAAATTTCACATAGGATGACTGGAAAAGAAATCCACTCGTTCATCTATGTCTTAAGAAGGGTGCTTCTGCTAGGGACAGCACTTAACACTAAAGACAAACTGCAAGTGTGCAGATTTCATAGGATATGCGCTGGCAGACGGTGGCCAAGCAGAAAGGAGTTGGAGAGACACAGGAATCAGATGGCAGGGCACCAAGGGCAAGCATCTGGTCTCTTCTCTATGGGTCACACATACACCCGAAGCGTTTTGATCAAATGGAAGGCATGCAGCAATGGGCAGTTACTTGATGCTGGGAAATGAGCTGGCCTTGTGCATATTACACTTATATTTAACCAACGTTAGCTCTGCATCTGTCTCAACAGCAGACTAGAGTGGGCAATGTTGGAAGTAATGGGTTGTTTAGAAAGATGGAATGAGGGACAATGTAGGACAATGAAATTTATTGTAGAGAATGTCAGCTCAACTTGGGACAGATTCGGGAATTCTGAGTGACATTCAAATGGAAATGTTGGCAGTCAAGTATATGAGTCGAGGATGAATTTATGAGCCCAGGAACCACTAACACAGATCTACTATTGAATGACTTTGAATCATCTTATTCACTAAAGGAGTAAGCAGAGAGAGAAAGTGGGGCATCTGGCTGATGGAGAGTGCCTCTAAGCTGATAGAGAAGCTGGCAGCTAGGCAGGATGGAAGCCTGGGTGGTTTCTAGACATCAACAAAAAACAAGCATCAGTGGGTGTCATGGAATGACTACTGACCATGTACAATCTTCTCAGGGGTCAACTAAACCTGGCGCCTGAGAATCTGTAAGTGTAAGTCAGTCTTGTGGAAATCACAAACGGCTCTGAGAATAGCTGGGCTGGAGTCAAAGCTTGAAGAGAAGAGAATGGGTTCCAGAAAGAATGAGAGGATAGAAGTTAGACCCTGAAACTCAAAACCAACCATCTGAAGACATCCTGTTACATGACAATAGGAACAAGGAAGCTACCATAAGACAAATAGCCGCATGAGGAGTTTGTCTTTGCTCTGTAAGATGATAGATAAAAGCCTAGCATATCTTAATGTTAATGAGAAAAAGATAAATAGCTAAGAAGTAGATTCCTGCCCACGCCAGCACTATGGCACTGTAGTCTCTGTGAATGGTAGTGTCTAAAAGGCAGAAGAAAGTGATTCTGGCAGCAAACTACCTGACGAACTGTTCCAATAAAGAGCCAGGATGTGGCTCCGGTAGTACAGTGCTTGTCTAGAACTTGTGAATTTTGGAGGATCTCAGCATCACAGAAACTCAGGTGCAGTGGAACATGCCTATAAACCCAGGAATTGAGAAGTAAAAAGTCAGAGGTCAAAACTCATTCTTATCTATAAGAGTAAGTTTGAGGGCATCTAGGGATAAGTAGGACCCTGACTCATTGGTTTAAAAAAAAAGTGTTCAAGGTTTATATAGATGTGGGTTTTGAATAATAAAGGGATTTAACATTCTTAAAACAATTACAAAACCTTTAAATGAAACACTAAAGGATAAGGTAGAAGGGTGCACTCTGGGAAAAACTACCAGCCAGCAAGCTGACGTGTGCGTTCCTGGGTTATCTTCTTTGTATACAGATTTCGAAATGTTCACTTTTAACATTCTGGGGCACATGCTATTTTGCTATGCTATTTTACTGGCTGGTTTTGTGTGCCAAGTTGACACAACCTAGAGTCATTAGAGAGGAAGGACCCTCAGTTGGGAAAATGCCTCCATAAGATCCAGCTGTAGGGCATTTTCTCAGTTAGTGATGGACGGGGGAGGGTCCAGCCCATTGTGGGTGGCGCCATCTCTGGGCTGGGTTCTATAAGAAAGCAGGCTGAGCAAGCCATGATGAGCAAGCCAGTAAGTAGCATCCGTCAATGGTCTCTGCATCAGCGCCTGCCTCCAGGTTCCTGTCCTGTCTGAATTCCTGTCCTGAATTCCTTTGATGATGAACAGCAGTGTAGAAGCCCAGTAAACCTTTTTTTTTTTTTTTGGCCATGATGTTTCATTGTAGCAATAGAAACCTTAGTGCTGTCTGTGTTCATCAGACTTCCCCTGCAATGATAAAATACCTGAAACAAGTAAAATGAACAAACAAAACAAAACTCAAATTAAAATGAAGAAATTAAGTTAAAACCATCACAAAGTTTTCAGGATTGACTTTGTTTGTGGTCTTTGTACCTCATGATAGTCAGCACTTGGTGGACAAAAAAGTCTGACCACTTCACAATGGCCAGGAACAAAGAGGGTGAAAAGAACTGAATCCCCAACTTTCTGAGGGCATACCCCAATGATGTAACTTCTAACCTTTAAGCTCTCTGCCTCTTTAAGATACACCACCAAGAGGTTGTGCCTCACGCTGGGAACGTCCTAGGGGATGTGTAAGACCTAATGCCTAGCATGTGCACATTAGGATGACTTCAAGCACAGGTCTCTCTTATTCACTTCGGAAATTCTATCTCTGACTTCCATAAGAACCCCCAAACTCCAAGAGATTGTTTCCGTTTACACTGTTTTTCAAACAGAAGTTACACTGTAGCCAATCCATATGAACCATGATCAGAGCATACAGTGACCCACAGAAGCCAGCTACATGGTGACAATCAGTTAAAGCATAGAGGATACTCTGTGGCCAGCTGCCTACACTTGGCCCTGGTGGAGGTTGCCTCTAGCCAGAGGTGTAGGTAAACCCATGTGTTTCCTTCCTTCCTTCAGTTTGCCAATACCCACTCTAGCCCCATAAATGTCTACCATCACTCAGGCCCAGCACCTCCCACAGAAGCTGCAGGACGGTTGTGTGGAAATCATTGCACACACATGTGTCAACAGAGGCCAGATCCACAACTTGAGATGCCAACAGGTACAGCCACATTGCCAATACACTCTGGACGCTCCAGCACTAGTTCAGGAATTCTTACATAAAACATTGTGCCAAACCTCCAAACTGTAGTGAAAGGGTCTTGTGTACTCCCCGTTTGCTGAATTCCCTGGCTCCCTCAACATGGAGCTCACCTCAGACCAGGTGTTCCCGAAAAGTAATATAGATTTATGCTTCTAATCCAGAAGGAGTGGGATCCATGCATAAAAACAAGCTTAATAAAAGCTTAATGAAAGCCATAGAAGAGAAACGTTGAAGGAGAGTCTTTGGCTTCATTACGCAGTGCCCCCATCCCAGGGGAAAATGAAGCCCAGATTTTAGAGCCAGGTGCTTTTTAGAATTTAGCAATAATGGCAAGGAGGGGTGAGTTCACTTTTAAGAAAATAAAAGTTTATGGGTCTGTGTTAGCATGTATGTAATTTTAGACATGTCACATAAAGATAAAACAGAAAGAGAGAGGAGAAGGAAGGGAGAAGAGAAAGACAGAAAACAAGAAAGAATGAACGAGAGAAAAGAGAATTAGAGAAAAAAGAAAGAGGAGAGAGAGAGAGAGAGAGAGAGAGAGAGAGAGAGAGACTATGTATATGAAAACCTGCAGTATCTCTGGGAAACTCAAGAGGTCAGACCTGGGCCTCAGCTCCCCTCCCTTCCCCCACCGTGTTCTACAGCTGCTAATATAAATCAATTAGGGGCTGACATAATTGGCTGCCTGACAAATGTTCCATAATAATGCAGCTCAGGAGAACATGGAATGTCTGAGGTCCAGGTTATAACACTTTTAGTGTAACTGTAAATTCCATGCCACGTCGGCACAGGTGGATAGCTGAGTTGCAGATAAAATGTTTCCCCAGTTCCTAAACTGCTCCCTGGATGATTGACCAAAGCAAGCTGTGGTTTAATTCAACCACTTAAACTTCGAAGGAGTAAAAAAGCCAGACCTTCATCAAAGTCAGACAAAAAAAAAAAAAAAAAAAAGGAGGGGAGTATGTTCAGGAGTGTGGGTGTGTGGGCGGAAAGGAGGGAAAAAGAAAGAAAAAATACTGGTGGCCAGGGTTCCAGCAGAAGCAATTAGAGGACTCATTATTTGGAAAACTGTAAAAGAAAAGACGGTGGCTAGACGTGCGCTCAGTTCCTTGGGAGTAATTAAAAGAGAAGCAGCAGCCCTCCCCTCGTGTGGACCCCAGCATGCGTGCAATCCGTGACTTATATTTTCCACTATTAACGGCAGATGGTTGGAAGCACTCGGGAACCAAGTTTTTCTCTCAGACCCCCGTCTGTCTGAGAAAGCCTTCTTTCTGTGGAGAGTGGAGGGTGGGTTGTAGTGTTCATGCATTTGCTTAATCTCTCTACAAGTGGGAACATTCTGTGTTCTCTTTAGCTTTTAGCATAACTCTGAGAACACAGCAGACCTTCTCATTCGATGCTGGAGAGGGCATGAGATCTTAGAGGCGTCCTCAAAGACCATGGAGAGCACACAGCCAAGCAGAGCATTGCTGCCATGCTTAGATAAAAATCCAAAATCTGAATGTCCCACATGACCTTTTAAAACAAAGTGCCATTACTCCATCTAACTTGCTTTTACTTCTCTATAGTTTTATATGTAGGTATGTTCAAGTGCATATTGATTTTATCTGTGGGAAGGATAAAAAAAATTTCAGTATGATTATAGGCATGCCTGGCACTGGGGGGGTGAGAAGGGGGCTTCGTGTCCCCTAACTTGGAGTTACAGTCAGCTCAGCGGCAGGCCTTTCTGTGGGTACTAAGATTGAACCTGGGTCCTCTGCAAGAGCAGCCAGTGCTCTGAACAGCCGAAGCCTATCTTTAAAAATAAAAATGTATCCCGCTAAGTCCAGTTAGAGCTGTCCATATGTATATGATAGATCAACTTCTCAAGTCTCATTAGAAGGATTGTCTATCTATTTTTGATAACTTGAAACATGAAAGAATTCACTGTTATTTCAATTTACATAAGAGGCTTCCGTGTTTATGCCACCCTTCAGTGCACCGAAAACGAATGACATCATTTGATCTACAAAATAACCCTAGGAAGTAGATACAGTGAGGTAATTCCTATCAGGGTCATTATATGACAGCCAAGGTAAAGGAAACACAATCTAAATACTTTTCATGATCTAAAATGTCAAACTAAAAATTTGCTCTAGGTTAAAAAGTAAGCTTCTGGTTGAGTCTGGTTTTTGTTTGTCTGTTTAAGATTTTTTTCTGTGTATAGATACTTTGCCTGCCTGTGTGTATGAGCACCATGTGTGTGCCTGGCGTCCTTGGATCCCCTGGAAGCGTAGTTACAGATAATCGTGAGCCACCTTGTAGGTGCTGGGAATCGATCACCAGGTTTTTGGAAGAGCAGACAGTGTGCCTAAGTGCTGATCCGTTTCCAGGCGTGTTAATTTGAAGATTAATGGCTTAAGCCTCCTATTGTCATTGTCTTTATTTTTTTTTTGTCTGTGTATGTGTGTGTGATATGCATGTATGCATTTGTAGTCATGTGTATAGGGGTGTGTGTATGTGTGTGTGTGTGTGTGTGTGCATCTGTGTATGTATATGAGGAGGCCTGAGGCTAATATTGGATATCTTTGTCATTCATTCAGTGTTGGAACATGGCCCAGGAATGGAGTCCTGTGAGAATTCTGTCTGCTTGTGGGAACACTCCAAGACAACAAGACTCGTGACTTCAGTTTCTTCAAGCCACAGAAGTGTTCTTGGAATGCATTTTTGTGTTCCACCCACATGTAGCAGATAGAAGTAAGTTTATGTCAGATTATTTAATATAACTGGGTATTGTTATTTGTTTACATGCCTCTATGAAAAAATATATTTTGCCACACTCGGCTTGTTCCTGTGAAAGTATACAGCTTGAACTCGTGAGAACTTCACTCAGGTAACCTCCCTTAGCCCTCAGGATTTAAATTGTTTGATACTCTGAATGCAGCTGGCTATTGCATTCATCAGCTGGCCTCTCCGAGTTTTACCACCTCTGGAGCTGGAAACAATACACCACCTTATAAACTCGCCCTGGGGCCAGCTTGCTTTCAAACTCCTGTCTCTGGCAACACAGGTGAACCTCCAGAGTTCAAGGAATCTGAACTCATGAGAGTTCTTCCAGTGGTTAATTTGTTTTTAATTTAAATAATAGACTATCCTGAATTTGACTGTGGAAGACACTTAGCATTTTTAGATGATTTACCATTGTTTTGAAAGCATTTATTAATCTGTCCATTTCTTCGGTTATGAAATGCTTCTCTGTCATGTCTAAATTTTTATGTTAAAAGAATAACCATCCTTAATGTTAACACATTTTTCAAAGTGCCACTTTTTGCAACATGGGTTTTGTGTGTGTGTCTGTCTCTCTCTCACACACACACATACATACATACAGACAGACAGACAGACAGACAGACATGTGTAATTCTAGATAAGTGATTTCATTGGTTCCCTTTCCTTTGTAAAGCAGAGAATATTTGTCCAACCTATAAAGTTATCACTTCTGATAGATCTAAAGAAGATGAATGTTTTCTTTACTTTCATTCTTTATCTTTTTTAATAAAGAAGACACTAGCTCTCTCTGCACATGCAGGCTGGCCTCAAGGGTTGGCTCAGATTTCTGCAGCACCCTGTGTCAGTGAGCAATTTAAGGATCCCTCACACTCCAGTCCTAGAGGTAGCCATTCCAAAAGGACAGCAGTAGTCCAAAAGGAAATGTCCCTAAAGTTTTAGCTATAGAGCCTGCAACATCACCCTCCTTTGACAGTTCTTTCTGGTTGAACAATCTTTGAAAGGTGCTGTTTCAAGAACTATGCAAACCCACAACAAGAAAAACTAATTTTGGATGTTAGAACCTGCCCTTCTTTTTGTCATTCATTTCTCCTTCCTTTTCTTCTTGATACTGCCTGCTGTACCCAGGGGCTGCTCAGCAAATGTTAATGGCTGTGATCTTCACTTTTGGCAATTTGTAAAGTGGGTGATTATTGTCTATAAGCAACAAGGGAGACACTATTTGCTGCTTATGCTAATGTGAGAAGACTTAGGAAGACATCTCCACACAGCAATCATACAACCGAACTCTTTAACTCCTTTTAAAGCAAACAGAGAACACATCCAGGAGGAAGAGTGACATCTATTGTTCTAAACACAGTCATTGATGTTTCCTCCTGCATCAGTTGGTGCCTGTATCAGTACACCAGCTCTTAATAAGACTACGTCTAGCACTCGCTTGCCCCTTGCAGCATAGGACAGCTGGCATCTGCAGTATTTGATTGTTGGCTTTTGTGGCTGTGTACACGGTAGTGGCTGTATTTTAAATCATGCTTTTAAAGAGCATCCATGTCTTTACAGATAGAAAAAAATGTATGAAAGCCCCAACCAAGGCTTATCTTTTTAATCACTGAGAAAACTGAATTACAAAAGAATAATTCCTTTAAGTATAGTTGGTAAATTCTGGCTTCTCTGTATAAAATTTACTTCTGTAATTTTTTTTTTTACTTCTGTAATTTTAAGGGGAAGGAATGAAAGCTTTTAAGATTTATGTTTTATGTGACCCATATTTAAAAAAAAAAAAACCTCCCCTTAAAAGGTCACTGTCAATCATCAAGACACTGACTTTTATGTGGTCATTGTGTGATCTTTTGAACATTGAAAATGGCCCCATGGTTAAAGCCTGGCATCTAGCCTCAACTCCTGCCCCTTTAGCGACAAGAATATTTATTTTGAAGCAGACTTGGCCGTATACTGTAATACTAAACTCTGTCACATAACCTGTGGTAACACATGTATGGATAGTTTTTGAAATATATTTTGTGTTATTTACCCTAATGTGTGTGATATACACAGTGAGGGTCACACTCATCTAGAATGCTAGAGGAATCATCTGCTCCCTATAGCATAACTTAAAAGCTCACTAATGTTTTCAGCACCACAAGTACACATTACAAGCTGCTGGGACGTAGGATTTACGAAGCAAAGATCCATGTTCAGAGGTGCTAAAAACACCCCCCAAAATAATTTAAATTTGTATAACTAGCTCATGTTAAGTGCTTCAATTTTTATTTTTCATAAATTAGAACGCAACACAAAATGTTTTAATCTTATTCATGGGAGAACTCACAGAGATCTGACAGGGCTGGCAAGACATGTGTACCTGGATAATGGTGGCACAAGTGTCAAGGGAGTCCGTCACGCTCTGAGCAGATTTAGGTGTGCTCTGAAACATGAAAAGTCATTGCTTGAACTGATATCTTTGCCAAGAACCTGTAGACTTAGGGGGGGAACCTATTAATATTCTGTTAAATGAACATAGCATAAAAGCAGACACCTAGTCACTGACTGTTTTGCACATGGATGAGGGCATCTCAGCCACCATGAGAGAAGCCTCCTTTTGCAGTACATGGCAATTAACACGGACAACTGGTCAAGGGACAGAAAATAGAGGACTGTAAAGTGCTCATTCCTAACGTGGAATCTGACGTTCCTAACGTGGAACGTCTGGTCGGCTCTTGTTTACCGACTGTTTGTCTTCTTGTTTACCCTTGGAAGTTTTAGTGAGGCATTCTTCACCAGTTTCAGCTTATGACTTAATGCATTGTTGCACATGTATGCAATGTTGAGCAGCATTGTCAAAGAACGTTTTAAACCACCTGCAAAATTTCTACCATGTGCCTTTGTAATTTGTCCACAGTTGCCTCCTCTGAGCCAGAAACCAGTGTTTTCTTCCCTCTTACTATGATTTTGTTTGTTCTAATATTTATTGCTGGACATGGTGATGCATGCCTGTAATTTACATACTTGGGAAGCAGAGGCAGGAGGATCAGGAGTTCAGGACACCCTCAGCTGCATAGTGAGTTTGAGGCCAGGCTGGGCAACATGAGACCCTGTTTCAAATAAATAAATAAATAAATAAATAAATAAATAAATAAATAAAAGAAATAAATAAATTACATCACAGACTATACACTCCTTTGTAACTATATTCTTGATTCTTTTACTTGGGACTCACTTGCACTCTTACTTGCTTTGGTAGCCCATAAATAAAAATTCATTTTTATTGCCTTACATGAATAAAACAGCTTAAAAAATAAAAGGTGAATTTTTTATTTACAAAATTCTTGTATAAGTACTATGAAATGAATGGTTGAGTCAAATGATGTAGATATGTATTTTAAAATTAAAATTTAAAATAAAATGTCTTAATTTAGTTTTATGTATGGGTCTGTGTGTTTGCATGAGTGTGTATGCCACGTGTACCTGTGTACCTGTGTAGGCCAGAGGAGAACATAGGATGTCTTGGAAATGGAATTACAGATGCTTGTGAGGCATCATATGGAGGTTTGGAACTAAACCCACATCCTAGCAAGCAAGAGCAGCAAACAGTTTCAAACACTGTGCCATCTCTCCAGCTCCTATGTCTAATTTTAAGAAAAGCTTCCAAACCATTCTGATAATGGCCCAGAGCAGTGAAAAGAGAGCTGTCTATCCTTTATCTTCCCCAATAGTAGACAGTGGTATGCTATTAAAGTGTCGTTTGTTTGTTTGTTTGTTTGTTTGTTTGTTTTTGAGGCAGCAGCTGTCCTGGAACTCATATGTAGAGCAGGGTGTCTTCACAGTCACAGAGATCTGCCTGACTCTACCTCCCAAGTGCTGGGATTAAAGACGTGTGCCACCGTGGTTGATATTTGTGTGTGTGTGTGTGTGTGTGTGTGTGTGTGTGTGTGTGTGTGTAAGTCAGTACTGGGAGTCTGTCTCAGTCAATCTCCACAGTATTTTTTGAGACAGGGTCTCTCACTAAGCCTGCAGCTCACTGGTTTACCTGAGCTGGCCAATGAGCTCTGACATCTCTACCTCACCAGCCCATGGATTACAGATATTGCCTCTGCTTAGCTTTTTATCTAAGTTGTTAGTGTCTGAACTCAGATCCTCATCTCCTCATCTCCCCATCCCTAGATTAAAGGATTCGAGAGAAGGAAATTACCCTGTATGATCTGAGTGAGCCTCATGAGCATCCTTAAAGAGAAACATGGAGGAGGAAGCGATACCAGTGGGAGGGGGGGATGTTGTTCATGACCCCCGAGTTGCTGTGACTTGTGAGAACAGTCACAAACAGCCAATAATTCTTTCTCTTTTAAAGTTGTTTGGCCCACTTTTTAAAAAAATTTCCTTGTAAGTTTTATAAATAGTATGTGAAAAGGTTAAATACACACGCACACACACACACACACCCATTCAGTAGATGGAAGGGACTTTGATCAGTTTTGCTGTGAATCAACAGATCAACTTGAGGTTAGCTAAATACTTGCAGCCTTAGCAACTCTGTCTTCCAACACGTAGGTATGTCCCTGGTTTTGCTGTTTTGAAATTTTATTGAATTTATTGTTATTGCACATGGTGTATGTGTGTGTGTGTTCATGTGTCAGGTGCACACATGCCATGGCCCATATGTGGCAATTTAGACAGACAACTTTCAGGAGTTTGTCCTTTCCTTCTACTGTGGGTTCTGGGGCTTGAATTTAGGTCATCAGGCTCATGCAGCAAACAATTTTACTCTCTGAGCTATCTCACTGGTCCTGATACACAATCTGTGGGCCTGTGTTATATCCTCTCAGCCATGTATCTTGCAGGTTTTAGAATATGTGACACATATGTGTGTATGCACTTGATATGTGTTTATTAGGTGATGTATATAAATATATATTTCTTTGCCTGTTACACTGACTAGACCCTTCAGTAAAACAGAAGAAGAGAAAGCAGACCTCTTTATATCACTGCCTCTATTAAGATGGTTGTATGGGTTGCTTTTGTTTTGCTTTGAATCTGTTAGTATGATAAATTGTATTTACTGATTTTCAAATGTTCAATAAACCTTGATATCCTGAAAATAATACCCATTTATTCATTTTGTACATCACTTGACTGTATTGTTGGATTCAAATACTAAGTCTTCTCTTACAACCTGTACATCCATAAGCTTTAGGGCTATTGATCTGCAGTCCTCCCTGCAATGACCTTGTCTAGTTTGAAGTTAGAGTGGTGCTGATGCTGGACTCATTGGGTTAGGAACTCTTCATGTTTCTGGACGGGTTTGTGTGCAACTGATACTTAAAGTTTGATATACTTAACCAATGATGTCATCTAAGCCCGAGGTTTTTCCTTCTACATGTTGGGGGGAGTCCCAGCAGTAAAGATTTAATTAGCTGTATAGCTATTTCAATTGCCTGCTTCTTCTTAAGAAGGAACCATTAGCTTCTGTCAGTAAATTTATCAGTTTTATTTAAGATGTTGAACTTACTGTAATAAAATTGATAAGATTTCCTTTTATTTTAAGGCATATTTAGACTCTTTGGTGATATTAGTTTCTTAATTTGAGTATTGGAAATTTTCCTCTTCATTTATTTTATGCGAATTCTGGCTGTTTATCTTTCAGTTTATTTAGCACTTAGAAAACAGCTTCCAGTTTCCTTACTTTTCTCTATTATTCCATGTCTGATTACAAACCTGTTCTTAGATGTATTTATTTACCTATTGTATAGAATGTTTTTCTGCATGAATATCATATGTGCATCACGTGTGTCCATGGTGGCCCTGAGGTTAGAAGAGGAGTCAGGTCCAGTGGAACTGGAGTTACAGGTGACAACGAGCCCCGTGTGGGGATTCTGGGAACTGATCTCAGGTCCTCTGTAAGAGCAGCAAGTACCTTTAACCTCTCTAGCCCCTCCAGTCTGCTTTACATTTTTCAGTTTACGTTTCTTGCCTGTTTTCTCCTTCCTTCCTTCTTTCTTTCTCTTTCTTTTTTATTACTTGAAATTTAGTTTGAGTTTCTAGCTGAGCCCAGTGATTCCTTCTGTTCTGATGTCTTTGTTTTGTGCTGTTATTCTCCCGGCAGGAAGCACTTCAGCTGCTCCCCATTCACTTGCATATGCCTGTCTTTATTTCACTCAGTTTTGAATATTTACAATTTCCATGTGATTTTGTTTATTGCATCCAAGATACTTTCTAAGAATCTTTGGATATTTTTATTACTCCTTTTTTTTTTCTTTTAGGTCATTCTGGACAGAGAATAGATGTGTATAGCTTGACATTTGTACAACTTAGGACTTGTTTTCTCAGTCTGAATATGATCTCACTTGGCAGTTATTGTGGGAATTGCCTAAAAATGATGTGTGTGGAGTAAAGTGTCTTTATCTAACCAGAAGCGGTTATTGATAGTATTCAGATCTGTGCCCTTTCTTTTGGTATGTTCCTTTGATTCATTATTCTACCAAGAGTTAGGAAAGATTATTACAATCTTCAAATGAGTTTTTGGATTTGAAGTTTATTGGTTTTTCTTTATTTTCTTCTTAAATATCACCCACTATCTCTTTTTAAATACCGTTTAATTTTTACCCTATTTTTATCTTTATACTCGAAAGAATTTTAATATAAGTGGCATATAATTTATCATTCAATCCCATGAATTCTACTTCTCAGTATTCAGGCCGTTAGTATTTAATGGGTAAATAATCAAGTTTAAATATTCGGTTTATTTTCTGCTTGCCACATGTCTATGTCACCTCTTTGTTACTTTTCCCAGTTCTACTGTGTCTCTGCAGCTGGATGATTGGCCACCGCTCTGTCATGTTATTGCAGCAGATACTTCTAGAGTTCACAGTTCTCATTTCTGAGTCAGTGTGCCCTCCCTTCAAGGAATGGTGCAACAGTTCCTGTACACTGTGCAATAGTAAACTTTCATTTTTTACCTTTCCCAGCCATCTCGGTATTTTTTCATTTTACCAGTGTTTATGATGCCATAATACTCTATTGGTATTTTTGCCTTAAATACTTACGTAGGAATTCAGATGATAATGAGAAAAGATTTTATTAATTCTCCAAGTAGGCCTGGATTTCCATGTGCTAGCCTGTTGTTGTTTTTTTTAAAATTGGTTTGTCTTGTGTTTTTTTTTTTTGTTTGTTTGTTTGTTTGTTTGTTTTGTTCTTTTTTCTTCCTGAAGGATTTGCTTTGGTACTTGGTCTCTGGGTGAGAGTTCATTTTATGTTTGGGTTTTTTCTTGCTATTACGTAGTGTCCTTAGCATTCTGGCCTTTTCTTTGTAAATTGTGGGTTTGCTAACCTGACTGTTAAACAGCGGTAGATCCTTATGATGGTCTGCATTTGCCTTGCCTCTTGAAGTTCTCACATAGGTGATTTGATCCCTAATGAAGGATTTTTGAAAGGCAGGAATTTTAGGAGGTGGTTAGGACAGGTTATGAGGCAGAGCTTGGTATCAACAGATTAACACTGAAATGTATGCCAGTTCTTGGTCAGAAGAACATATTTTTTATAAAGGTGAGGCTGATTTTCACCATTTCTGTCCTGCCCTCTGCTGCCTTTTGGCCTTCTACTGCACAGACCCTTACTAGACAGTAGCTACTTGATTTTGGACTTCCAGCCCCTAAGAACTATAAGAAACTCATCCATGTTCCCTATGCATTAGCTGGTCTCAGGTATTTTGTTATAGCAGAGCAAAACAGAATGATGGTTTCTTTCTAGTTCTCTTACGCTGCTCTTTCTTTGGTCTTAAGTAATTTTCACAAATACATACATGGATAAGTATTTAGCTAGATACTCCAATAGGGAAGGTCTCTGGATTTTTGGGACCCTTTCTCTGTGCTTCTCTCTTCTCAATCTGTCCTGTGAATGACACTTCTCTCTGGACTGTGGAAATCTTCAAGCCAGGGGCCAGTTCAGCCTGCCTTGGTTTCTCGGGGCCTTGCGAATTCCTGAAGCCTTCAAGCAGCCCTGTGAGGCAATGACCATGCTCATGTCATTACTTTTCACCCCTCAGTATTCATTTTTCTTTTTTGCCTAAACATTAATGTTTTTAAAAACATTTATTTTAAATATTTTTCTAGCTTTTCAATTATTCTAGTTGAAAGAATAAATCTGGTCCCTGTTACTCCAACTTGTCTGGAAATTAAAGTGAACTGGATATTTCATTGTATTGAATTTTAATTAGTTTAAATTTTAAATAGTCACTTATGGTATTATTGAATGGGACAGAAGATGTTGATTATACAGGCATTCATATTGTGAAACTTTATTGAACTCAGAACTTGAGATTTACATATTTTTGTACATACACAACACTCCAAGAAAAGATGTTTAAAGAACTAAAACATTTTCCTAAAACTTACTCATCAGAAGCACTTTTTATTTGACAAAGTTGTGTGTGCTTATCAATGCCAATATTTCTTTTTCCAGAGTAAATAAAATAAATAACATCTGCTTTTAAACTGGATATACATTTGCACTGTAAGATAAAGAATGGGGTCATCTTCAGTTGCTTGAGAAATTAGGTTGAGTAATCAAGGATCTACCTGAAGACAGGCATGCTGGCACAGACCTGCAATCCCAGCACTTGGAAGATAGAGGTAAGAAGATCAGGAACTAAAGGTTAACCTGAGCTATATTCGACCCTTCACACACACACACACACACACACACACACACACACACACACCTGAAAGATGGAATGGAAGTCAGTCTTAATCTGCCCATTGGCCTGTGGTGGAGAAACCTACAGAAAGTTGGAGGAGAAGCAGAAGTTTACAAAGGTATAGAAGTGTACACACAGAAGTTAGCTTCAGGAGCTTTGGAAATTTGAGAAAATGTCAATATTCCTGAAGAACCCAGAGAAAACAGAAGTGGCTGCAAGACAGAGTGAACAAAGACACAAGTCAAATGATTCAGGCTTTGTTGCTCTTGTG
This sequence comes from Meriones unguiculatus, assembly GCF_030254825.1. Classification (NCBI taxonomy): domain Eukaryota; kingdom Metazoa; phylum Chordata; class Mammalia; order Rodentia; family Muridae; genus Meriones; species Meriones unguiculatus. Next base: position 6,505,557 of record NC_083364.1, on the reverse strand, counting down.
GGGGCGCTTGGGTCATGGCCATAAAAGTCACGGAGAAAACTCAGACAATCCTGGATTGTGACACAATCAGGTTGGTATGGTATGGCAGTCACTTTAGATACCGCAGGAAGGGTAAACAAGGCAGAAGTATATGAAGAGTGTGAGTTGGGAGGGCTTGGCCAGATGGCTCAGAGGGTAAATTTGCTGCATAAGCCTGAGAACTGTGCCCTGGCTGCACAGACTAACCAGAACACCAGCGGCGCACTCTGAGAGAGGCCTGACTCAGTAAGTGAAGAGGGGAGCAGTCTAGAGAGAGCTGACTTCCACCGCAGGCCTCTATGTACATGTGGGCACCCCCACCCATGTGCACCCGCAGACACACGAGCGTGTGTACACATGCACATATTCGCCATACACACAGCACAGAATGTTTTTTAAAATCACACAGAGGCTGAGGCAGAGAGGAGCTGATGCTGGAAAGGCTGTTTAGACAGCAGTAAACAAGAGCTGAAGCGTCAAAGGTATTAGGGATTGAAAGAGCCAAGAGAAGTTGTTCTCAGCACTTACAGATGCAAGGATGCTAAGAGAGAAAGCCAGAGATGTTGTATTCTGTCTGTTCCGTTCTGAGCACATCCCCATCCTGTCATACAGTAACACACTTCTAGAGTTACAGCTCGACTGGAGCCTGGACTTAGCAGGAGAATTTAATCTACATGCTCAGATAAAGAGATCCTATCTCTTCTAAAAAAAAAAAAATTCTGTGTGTGTGTGTGTATGTGCATGGAGGCCAGAAGAGGGCATCTAATACCCTGAGGCTGGAGGTAAAAGCATTTGTGTGCTGGGTGCTTCGAAACCCTCTTAACTCCTATGCCAGAACAACACACATTCTTTTTTTTTTTTAAAAAAATTACAATTTATTTATTTTGTATCCTGGCTATAACACCCTCCCTCATCTCCTCCCAGTTCCACCCTCCTTCCCTCTTCTTCCCCTATATTCCCCCCACTCCCAGCCCACTGATAAGTGAGGTCCTCCTTCCCTACTGTCTGACCTCATCAGGTCTCATCAGAACTGTTTGGATCTCTGTGGCCTAGTGAGGCCACCTCAGAATGGGGTCTAGGTCCTCTCCATGCATGGTCCTTGGTTGATTCATCAATCTTTGCAGGACCCCCTGAGCCCAGATTTATTTTCGCTCTGTTGGGATCAAAGACCAGACACACTAAATCTGTTGGAAGAAAAACTGGGGAAGAGCCTTGAACTCATTGGCACAGGAGACAACTTCCTCAACAAAACACCAACAGCACAGGCTCCAAGATCAACAATCAATAAATGGGACCTCATGAAACTGAAAAACTTCTGTAAAGCAAAGGACGCTGTATACAGAACAAAACAGCACGTGTTCTTAAGCACTGAGCCATCTCTCCAGGCCAAGATACTATATTTAATGTTTTTAATTAGACAGGAGGATTAGTTGGAAGATTGGTTATAAATTCTTTCTTGAGACTCACTTTTCCAGAATTTTATAGACATTTCTACAAATTGTTGTTGACAATGATCAATTCCCTAAATTTTTGCCTGTGACTGTTTTCTTGGAGCTCCATTGTCATGTGGCTATTGGAAGGTGGCTGTCTGGTCACACAGATGAGACTTTTCAGGGCTGCTATTATGAACGGGGTTGCTTCAGACATCTTTCTCCAAAAGCCTTTTAAAAAATTTCTGCAAGATAATGTAATAATAACACAATACATTGGGGTTATTGTTGTATAGAATCTGTGTGTTTAATCTCAGGGGGAGAGTAAGAATATGATATTGTAACTTCTATTCTTCTACTGCTAAAGTCAGACTGGGTAATAGACAAAATTAGGAGTATTCGAGTGAAATGATTTTTAAAAAGAACATTTTCGTGAAACAATATAACACATTTCTAAAAATCGCTCATTATCATGCATTTACCACCTGCTTCAAAAATCTCTTAAAAGTGTGTCACTTTAGGATTTTTTTCTAAGAAGCAAAAAGAAACTTCATAAAAGATTAAACAGACAAAATATAGTGGCATAAACAATAAGATCCAAGTTTTCTGTGTGCATTGGGAATTCCACTTTATTTTATGATTTTTGCTTCCAGTAGCATGGACAATTTTCCCCTAACAAAATTAAAAGTACCTTCAGGACTATCACAATTACATACTAGGAAAGAATTTGCCAGCAAGAATTTTATTATAAAATGGGGTTGCATTGCAAAAATACTTGTTTCAGCTTCAAATGAAAAAATAGTTTCTCAATTAGTTCTCAGAGGAACCTTGATTTATGTAGATTAGGTGGTAAATCAAAGGAGTTTAAGTTACTGGATTTACTAAATTCAATTTAAGTCACTACTTTGGGATAGCACATAAAATACTTCACTCAGTAAGTATTTATTAGTAAGACAAAATGAAATAATCACTTTATGCTTCTAGAAACCACCACAATTTAATGTCATCACCTGCAGAGAGGTATAAAATATTTAAAACATGTGTGTGTGTTATAAATTGAAATCTGTAACTGTATTAAAAGCTTATAGGAACTATAAAATCTGATATATTTGATGTTTTTATTCAAAGTCAAACCTCTCTTTTTAAATCCTTGTAGAAAGCAACTTAGGAGATATTTTAGGAATCTAGACAAACTTCCTCTGTCCCCACTGATACACATACAGCTAGAAGATGAAGACAGATGGAGATTGCAACAGACATGACTTGATGCACAGTTTTCGGGCTGCCTTCCCTAAACAGTAGCACATAAGCAGGAGTGGAGTAGTTCTCTGGACAGAGGGGGATGTGGAGGTAAGTTCTAGGCCTTTCTCAGGACTTACCAATAAAGGCAGGGTGCTGCTTCAGTTAGGAGACATTCATCTACTCACAAGACAAACTCAAACTGATGGTTTCAATAAGGAGCATTTGTTATCTTATAAAAGAGAAAGTCTTTTTTTCTTTTTTCTTTATATTTTTATTAATTACAGTTTATTCACTTTGTATTCTACCTGGAGCTCCATCCCTCCTCCCTTTCCAATCCTACCCTCCCTCCCTCTTCTGCACCCATGCCCCTCCCCCAGTCCACTGATAGGGGAGGTCTTCCTCCCCTTCTTTCTGATCCTAGTCTATCACAGATCTCATCAGGAGTGGCTGCATTGTCTTCCTCTGTGGTCTGGTTAGGCTGTTCCCCCGACAGAGGGAGATAATCAAAGCGCAGGCCAATCAGTTCATATCAGAGACAGTCCCTGTTCTCATTACTATGGAATCCACTTGGATAATGAACTGCCATGGGCTACATCTGTGCAGAGGTTCTAGGTTATCTCCATGAATGGTCCTTGGCTTGACTACCGGTCTCAGAAAAGACCCCTGTGCCCAGAATTTTGGGTTCTGTTGCTGTCCTTGTGGAGCTCCTGTCCTCTCCAGGTGTTACTATTTCCCACTTCTTTCATAAGATTTCCTGTACTCTCTCCAATATTTGACTATGAGTCTCAGCATCTGCTTTGATACCCTGCTAGGTAGAGTCTTTCAGAGGCCCTCTCTGGTAGGCTCCTGTCCTGTTCCCTGTTTTCTTCCTCTTCTGATGTCCATCCTCTTTGCCTTTCTGAATGAGGATTGAGATTCTTAATCCTTAATTCTTAATTCTTCTTAATTAAAAAGGAGTCCTTCTTCTTGATTCGTTTCTTTCAGTATACATATTTTAGTATGTTTATCCTATATTGTATGTCTAATATTCACTTATAAGTGAGTACATACCCTGTGTGTCTTTCTGCTTCTGGGATACCTCACTCAGGATGATCTTTTCCAGTTCCCACCATTTGCCTGCAAATTTCATGGTTTCCTTGTTTTTAATTGCTGAGTAATATTCCATTGTGTAAAAGTACCATAATTTCTGTATCCATTCCTCAACTGAGGGACATCTGGGTTGTTGCCAGCTTTTGGCTATTACAAATAAAGCTGCTTACAAACATGGTTAAGTAAATGTCCTTGTTGTATACTTGAGCATGTATATGAGCCTATGAGGACCATTCTCATTCAAACTCCCACAAGTGCCATATAAAGATAAGAAAATATCAGGCTGCTATGATGACTCAGCCAATGAAGGCATGTTGCCCTGCAAGTCTAATCATCAGAGTTCAGTACCTAGAAATCATGGTGGGAGGAGAAAGCAAACTCCAGAAAGTTGTCCTCGGATCTTCACACGTGCTAGGGAGCACCTGCGCCTGTGCATGCTAATAATAAATGAATCAACAGAGAGAGAAGAGCAGCAGACAGGAAGTAGTTTTGGGTTCACAAATGTGATTGGACATATGTAAATTTGCCTCCCTTCTCTCATCTTCCTTGATACTGAGTGAAAATGCACATTATACAATATTAATATTATAAATAGAGAATGGGGATTCTTCCACGGATAAAAATGTTGCAAAGTTTCTGTAAAGTACTGTTTTAAAACAGTATTTTTTTTTTGTTGAAGCCAAGCAGCACAAGTACCGTTTATCTCAAATATGCAGTGAAAGCAGCTATAAATGAGGAGGAACCTTCCTGCCAGGCCAGCATGTGCAGAGGGTGCACAGTGAGGCATGACAGGCCCAAGAATATTGGAGGACAAAGTGCAGTAAGAAGCTGAAAAGAAGCCTCCATGGAGACATATTCAAGAGGATTCTGATTCCCTTTACCAGTCTTCATGATCATAATGGATAAGCATGTCTTCTAGACAAGTATTGGAGGATCCATTTATAACTACCCATGGCTAGTGAGGCAGACCTGTCATGGATCTGGAGGAAAACCTATATCCTGCCATGCTGGACTAAACCAGCATCATCCCTGACTTCATTCTAAAAACGTATCCTTACCCACACAGGAAGTCAAAATGCATGGAGCATGGAGCGCGGAGTTCTCAGATGCACAGTAGGTCCGTGACACACACCTGTACCGAAGGCTCAGGGAACATCTTGCACAGAAAGATGTAGAAGCCAGAGGACCAGGAAGTCGGCTGTGAGATGCTGTCTCCTAGAGATGCCAGGGCAGCTCCGCCTATGAGACTCAACACTGTGGCTACCCACACAAGATCTGAACAGGGAAACCGCCAATGGACGCGCCAACATGGTTGGGAAAGTCTCATGGCGCCCCACCCCTGGATCACAGGACTGCAGGCCACTAATGGTGGCTGAGCGAAGAAGAGTTAGTCTTTCCCGGGGGGCGCTCCTAATTGGTTATCTATTACCAAGTAGTCAGCCCTGAAATATACACACAGAAGAAACACTAAGCAGAGTCAGCAGGTGGTATTAATATTAACATATATATATTAAATTATAATAAATATTATTAAATCTATATAAATGCATGATACAAATTTAAATAATAAATATTATAAAATAATAACAATAAAAGAAAAAGAGACCATAAATTTGAGAGGTGGGAAGGAGGGAATGATGTAACCATATTCTAATTACAATAAAAACGTGACAATAAAATACAATGGAGGAACTGTCACCTTTCCAACAAATTATGGCAGGAGAAGTGGACATCTATGTGCAAAAAATAATAAAAATACAGGCACACACCTACTCCTTTCATAAACATTAACTCAATACATTATAGACTTACATACAAAAATCCTAAGATGTAATGTAAGAAGAAATTTTCAATAACAGAAAATAAGTAATTTCTTAAAATAAAAATGTGCAGTTTTCAAGAGAATGAAAAGAGAAGCTGTAAAATTAAAGAAAACACTTGCTAAAGACAGAAGATAAGGGATGGTTAAATCTCAACAATAAGAGCAAGCTAAAACTAGAATTCAGAGATGATGGAGATATGCAGATAGCAAATGTGTATATATTTTATTTAAGTTAGTTCCTTAACACTTTCATGCATAAAGATGATACACTCTGCTTAGTCTCACCATGATCCTCTCTTAGGATTTTTTTAAAAAGAGGTCTGTCTGTCCATGAACTCGCAGCTTCCTGTTGTCTGGTTGACCAGTGAACTCCTGAGGTGACTCCCTAGTGCTGGGATTGTACACGCTTGCAGCCATTTCCGACTTGTACATGGGCACTGGGGATTCAAACTCAGGGCTCATGCTTGCAAGGCAGACATTCTAACACACTACTTTCTCCCCATCCACACAAGCATCTACATTTATGGCAAATATAAGGGGTAACTTTGTCTTTCACGTCTGATCCTATCGCATTCTGAGTCTCTATGGTATATATTACTGCTATTTCATTTCTTTTTTGGTAATTCTTTTTTAAATGCATCATTACAAAAGTATAAATTTTAACTTTAAAGAATGTCCTTTACCATAGGTATATAGATATTTGAAAAGTGCTGCTTAGACCATCTTTCACAGGTCTTGGGGGGACTTGGTCCTCACTGTGTCCCCTTCCCATGATGGCCTGCATAAGCTGATCCACTTCTCTGACTTCCTCCCCATTTCTTGTAGGTAAGAGCATTGGTGCCCCTTTTTAATCATCTTGCTGCTTACTGTCAGCATCCACCATGGATGATGTCCTGACAAGGAACAGAACTGTGACCGGCAAAGCCTGTCATGGTAATTTAGGTTTCATTTAGTTTCCACATCACTCCACAGTTTCTGCTGATCTGCATGGCAGACGGCTCGGCAGACAGAGCCAGCTCACCTTCAGAGATCCATCAGTCTTCCTGAGAGAGTGCAATGCCTTTACAGCCTCCTCTCTGTTTTATTTTTAGATAATGATGCATTTTAGTAGCTGACTGAAATGAGATCCTAGCATGAATGGTTTGCAGAATTTGCATCCAATTAGCAAAGTCTGTAGTTGTGTGTCTGTGTGTGTGTGTGTTTAATTCAAATGGCAAGTATGTAAAAAGTTGCCTCATTGTAGGCTCCTTTTAGACTTTGTGCTCAGGGTAGAAATGGGTCTTTCCAGGAAGCTTTACTGAGCCACGTATAAATCTACAATATCTCAGCAGTGAAACAACCCCAGGGGGATAATTTTGTGCAACCATTCCAATCTTGGTACCAATTAAATTGCCCTGATCTATCTCACCACACTCACACGAAACAGGTTTCTGAGCCGTCTCCTCACCCCTTGCTTAGAGAAGCCACCAGATTTATTTGTCCCCACTCAGATGCCAGATCATATTTCTTTTCCCGCCTCTCAGAACATTATGGCTCTGATCCCAACAGAAAGAACTGGAACAAGCCTACTTCTGTGCCTACCTTGCGATCTGTATGTAACATAACTTCTATTTTGTCTTCAACAGAAATGAACTTATTTGAAATCCCTGCCCTCTTTAATTATGTCACATATGTGGGATATGATAACATCTCCAAATAGGAAATTCATGAGATGGCATTTTTAGGAAGGCTTAGCAGAAGTGTTCTGCAAGCCTATAACATAATTCTAGAACAGGTTTTATTGCCTTCAAAAATGCCAGTATCCTCCTGAGATTAAGAAATTGCTATAATTGCTGTGTGAAAAAGCAGGCAGAGAGATAGTTTTTGCTGATAAACTTTAAAGTGCTTTAGAGAAACGAGACAGGGTGGTTTAGATCTGTAAGCTCCTTTCCTCACTCCTAATTGTTCAAATCCTCTTCCTCCACACCCTGCTGCCTCATGGCCTCTGCTGGCTGGTTCAGTATTCTCCATTCTTTGTGATGTAACTCTCCATGCCATCAAGCCAGGACTCCCACAGAGAGAGCTGATTTCACTGTTTCAGAAGCCCTGTGTAGTTCATGCTCACGGGAGCGCGTGTGGGGGTTGTGCCTTAACTTCTGAAGGCAACTTCACCGTGGCTCTAATTTATGCCATGCCACAAGTTCCCCATCCTACAGTTAAGGTTCAATTCATTGCTTTTGTCTGTAGAACTGGCTGGATGGCAACACTGGAGTTTTTTGTTTGTTTGTTTTTTGTTTTTAAGAGCTTCTCATTTTCCCTACCAGGTCTATAGTTCTCCCTAGCACTCTCTGAAAGGCACATTCTTGACTGGCTGCTTGATTTGATCCCTGGAAGAGAAAATAGAGACAATCTGGCAATGTAAACCCCAAGGAAGTACACCAGAGCATTCAGGGTTGTACTGGCAACCCTGTCTTATAAGTTGATTAATTGTTCTGATTGAAATTATTTGGGGAGCAACAATGCAGATACAGAAGCTTTTCAGTTTCATGAGGTCCCACTTATTGATTGTTGATCTTAGAGCCTGAGCTGTTCATTTTCTGTTCAGGAAGTTGTCTCCTGTGCCAATGAGTTCAAGGCTCTTCCCCACTTTTTCTTCTAACACATTTAGTGTGTGTCTGGTCTTCTGTTCAGCTCATTGATCCACTTGGACTTTAGTTTTGTGCAAGGTGATAATATGGATCTATTTGCATTTTTCTACATGTAGACATCCAATTAGACCAGCACCATTTGTTGAAGATGCTATCTTTTTTCCATTGTATGGTTTTGGCTTCTTTGTCAAAAATCAAGTACCATAGGTGTGTGGGTTTATTTTCTGGGTCTTCTATTTGATTCCACTGATCCACCATTCTGTTTCTATACCAGTACCATGAAGTTTTTATTACTATTGCCCTGTAGTACAGCTTGGGACCTCATGAAACTGAAAAGCTTCTATAAAGTGAAGGACACTGTCATCAGAACAAAATGACAGCCTACAGACTGGGAAAGGATCTTCACCAAACCTATATCTGACAGAGAGCTAATATCCAGAATATATAAAGAACTCAAGTTAAAAAGCAACAAATCATGCAATTCAATTAAAAATAGGGTACAGGGCTAAAAAAAGAATTTTCTGTAGAGCAATATAGAATGGCAGAGAAACACGTAAAGAAATGCTCAGTGTCTAGAGTCATCAGGAAAATGCAAATCAAAACAACCCTGAAATTTCACCTCACACACATCAGAATAGCCAAGATAAAAAAAAAAACTCAAGTGACAACACATGCTGGAGAGGATGTGGAGAAAAGGAGAACCCTCCTCAACTGCTGGTGGGAATGTAAGCTTGTACATCCACTTTGGAAATCAATCTGACACTTTCTCAGACAATTAGGAATAGTGCTTCCTCAAGATCTAGCTATACCACTCCTAGGCATATTTCCAAACTATGCTCAAGTATACAACAAGGACATTTGCTCAACCATGTTCATAGCAACTTTATTACTGATATCCAGAATCTGGTAACAATCCAGATGTCCCTCAATGTAGGGATGGACACAGAAATTGTGGTATATTTATAGAATGGAATACTGCTCAGCAATTAAAAACAAGGAAATCATGAAATTTGAGGGCAAATGCTGGGATCTAGAAAAGATAATCCTGAGTGAGGTATCCCAAAAGCAGAAAGACACACATGGTATGCACTCACTTATAAGTGAATACTAGACATATAATATAGGATAAACATACTAAAATCTGCATACCTAAAGAAGCTAAGCAAGAAGGAGGATCCTAAGATGCTCAATGCTCATTCAGAATGGCAAACAGGATGGACATTGGAAAAGGGAGAAAACAAGGAATAGGACAGAAGTCTACCACAGAGGGCCTCTGAAAGACTCTACCTAGCAGGGTATTAAAGCAGATGCTCAGACTCATAGCCAAACATTGGAGAGAGTACAGGGAATCTTATGAAAGAAAGCAGAGATAGAAACACCTGGAGGGAACAGGTGTTCCACAAGGAGAGCAACAGAACTAAAATATCTGGGCCCAGGGATCTTTTCTGAGACTGATACTCAACCAAAGACCATTTACTGATATAACCTAGAACCCATGTTCAGATGTAGCCCATGACAACTCAGTGTCCAAATGGGTTCCCTAGTAAGGGGAACAAGGATGGTCTCTGACATGAACTCAGTTGCTGGCTCTTTGACAAGCCCACCTACCCACCAATGGGGGAGCAGCCTTGCCAGGCCACAGAGGAGGACAATGCAGTCAGTCCTGATGAGACCTGATAAGCTGGTGTCAGATGGAAGCGGAGGAGGACCTCCCCTATCAGTGGACTTGGAGAGGGGCAGGGAGGAGATGAGGTATTGAGGGTGCAATTGGGAGGGAATGAGGGAGGGGCTACAGCTGGGATACAAAGTGAATAAACTGTAATTAATAAAAAAATAAAAAGTTAATTAAAAAAAGAAATCCCCTCCTCTGAGAAGAAGGTGGAGGAAGGAGGGGAGGGTGGGAGTGTAGGACTGGGAGGAGAGGGCATCATTTGGGATGTAAGGTGAATAAATAAGTAAATCTATTTTAAATAATCTGTACATTCATGTAATGGATTTTGGTCAAACCTGCTCTCTATTCCCTCACTTCCCTCCCCTCCCCTGTCCCGCCATGCTCTCTCCTAAATTCATGTCCTCTTTGTAAACTCAGCAAGTCCACTGAATGCTGACACTATGCACCATCCGCTGGGGCAGGGATAGCCTGTCTGGGCTGCCCTGGGGCAGGGATAGCCTGTCCGGGCTGCCCTCCTGGAGACTGACCTTTCCTACTACTGTTTCCCTGTGTATAAAGCAGACATTAGAAGGGGGACTGAAGCGCAAAGGAATGGGAGTTCCCCCATTCTGTGCTGCTTTGTGTCAGTCCTTGAGCTTATCCATTCCACCTAGTGCTCATACATATCACTGGGTAGATAATGGTGTTTAAAAGTGATTGGAAAACTTTTACTAGAACTTTCTGACAAATCAAAATTATAGGAATTTCTCTATTTCATAAGACATGAAAAATCAAAAGCCAAAGGGGGGAAAAAAAGAAATGCAAAAGAAAAAAGGAAAAGAGGAAAAAAAGCCAAGTTGCGTGGTCAGTATTTAAAATTGTTCAGATTAAAGAACACCAGGTGCAGCTTTTCAGACTGCAGGAAACAGAGACTTGAGAAGAAGTGATCTAGCGTCACAGGAGATCCCGGACCTCCTCTATGCTTCAGCTCTTCTGTGTGATGCCTCTTTTCCCAGAACCATGAGGTCACAGTTTTCACAGTGATCCTGCAGGGACAGCCAGGGCCAGGGCAGCCCTCTGACTCCACAGGCAGGTGAGACCTGACCGTGGAAACCCAACCAACCATGGCTGTGCTGTTGCTCCCAGCTCAGCTGTACGCCAGCTCCTTGTAGCTAGCTCCAAGCCAGGGGCCCCATCCTCAGATGTGGGGCACAGGGACCAAGCACACACTCTCCCTGATTGTAGGAGGAATTTCTAAATAAACATAATTTTAAAAGCTTTCCAAAAGTAACTCATGTCAAACACATAACATTTAAAAATCTACAGAGACAACAAAACTCTTCATCGTTCATCTTAAATGACCAGTTTTCAGATTTGCATGTATATCTTTCTATGTTTCCCTATTTGTGTGTGCTTTTTAGACAAAGGCATTACATTGAACTCCCTTGCCAAGTGCAATTAAAGATGGCAATATGTCTTCTATATTATTCCTTATTATTTGTCTACGCTGCGGTCTTAACCTCAATCATTATTTGGCTTGTTTATCAATTCTCAGATGCCGTGTACTGCTCTCTGTCCATGTACACACAGGGGAGCGGTGTACAGTTGCACACTGGTTGACATGGTGGAGACGCGATGATCCGTGTTTGCTTGTCTCTATGGTTTGGGCCCTCCTTCCATCAGGACCAGTTCCAAGCTTCTTGGTATGTAACAGCCTGCAAGTTTGTAAGCTGTGCTTGCAGTACACTCCGGCACGGCTGACATGCTCATTCTTGTAGTGAAACCTTTCATGCAGCTTTTATGTCTGGCTTTGCTTCATATAGAAGTAAAGCCATGTCTAATGAGAAGTGTCAAAATAACATATGTAGCCTTCTTAAAATTGTTGGTAAAGACTTGTTATCAGTTTTGTAGTGAGACTGATATTTTAAATATATCTTAGGTCACTTCACCTTACCCCAATATTAAAGACTAGTACCAAGGCTTCTCCTCTCTTCCCTCCTCTCCCGTTACTCCATCCTACATCGTCCCCCTCTTCCCTTCCTCCCCCTCTTCTCCCCACCTTCTCCCTATTTAGAGATTTGAAAACTTAATGAATCGAGGGAAATTACCGAGATACCTGTAACATACTGAGATTAGTTAAACAGACACTGGAATGCTGAGCTCAGGATCTGAAGCAGCATCAGTGTGGAGGACAGATACGGCATGAGGATGTTGGCTTGCATATAAAGCAAAGACCATGAAGCTCAGTTCAGAGGACACCCGTGAGGTTGCTCTGCAAGTTATGAAGATTCCCACGCTGGTGAACACAACACCATGACCCGTAGGCAAACAGAAGATACAGATCTTTGCTCCTTGTAGCTCTAAAACAAAGCACAGAAAGTTGGTACCGGGGAAGTTAACAAATGAGCTTTGGGGGCAATGTCCGTGTGGACAGCATGGCGGGTTATCTAGCTAGCTATGGCTTGGCTACCTTGAAGACTGACTCAAGCTGTAGGGGGCTCAGCATGCCCCGTGGCTTGCTCAGGTGGTCTGGTCCGTGACCCCATGGCCATCAGGCCTGGTGCGTGGTGACCTGGAACGGGAAAGGGAGAAGGGAAGAGCTGCATATAGACTGACTCGCCTGTTCAGGAACAGGGAACTGACCCAACGCTCTCGCCTAGGGCAGGAATATTCACAGAGGCTGTACCCTAGCTAGCCTCTGCGGAATTTTATCTGTAATTAAATGTGGAAGGACAGTGGTTCTTAACATTCTGGCGCCGTCTAAGTCTTGCTGAGATTCTTGGAGGGCTCAGGGCAGCCTTCCATGTGTGTGTAAGGCCGAGAGAAATTGTACATGCCCAGCCTGAAAATCTAAACTCCAGAAATGCTCTAAATTACTTTTTTATACTGAAGTGACACCACAGATGGAAAATTTTTACACCATGAAAACGAATCCCTGAGTTTTATAAAGATTTGACTGGTGTTCAGCCCCCAAGATGGCTTATTGTGTAGACACATATATTTAAATATATATATATATATATTTGAGACATTCTGCTCCCCGCCTTTCTAATTTGAGGGTCTCAGCCTTGACATGGAGTTTCGCGAGGGCTGGGCTTGTTGCTATGGTACCCACAGTGTACATAAGTGTGTGTGTTGGTGTTCTATATCCATTTTCTGCATCAGTCCTTCCCAAAGATGTTGCCAACTTCCCATAGATTCTGTAGAGTGCTGAGACAGGCTTACCTAATCAGCAAGGCTACTGGCTCACCAGAGAACTCAGTCTCTGGTGAGTCCTTCTCAGTCCAGCTGGTTCTCACTCACCTCAGAGGATGACAAAGCCCCCTTTCAGGTTGAACTGAGGCCTTTAAGATTTCTTTCCTGGAAAGCCATAAGCATTTATCTATATTAGAATCAGAATTTTCACATTTTTATGTGTGGTGTTTTGCTGCATGTAAGCATGTGTACAGTGTGGTTCCCTGCTATCATCAGAAGCCAGAAGAGGACACCAACTCCCCTGAAACCGGAGTTACAGGTTATGTAGGTGCTGGAAACAGAACTGAGGTTCTCTGCAAGGAGCAGCAAGTGATGGTAATGGCCAAGCCATCATCTCTCCAGCCCATCAAATACTTTCAAAACTTCCAGACATGTTACCAAAAATTTTGAGTGTTTTACCTAATCATGATGTTCCCAAATTTTCTTCCCGTCACAGGTCACTGTCTTTTTCTTTTTATTGATCTAAAGACACCAATCTTCCTAAAGTATTAATGTTTGCAGAACAGACAGACAATAAAAAGCTTGTTATATTGCCTGATGCGTCTAAAACAAAAAGGGGGAACTGTAGAGAGCTGCGGAATGCTATGCCTTAAAGATGGAGCTGGTTTCCGCCTTCCACCTTCCCGATGGTGAGTGCTCTCTGTCACGAACAACTCCACATTTGGCTAAGGCCGAGGATCTGGCTTGCTTCCATGTAGGTGGACCTATCTGCATTGCCCCCGTGGCACGCCTGGGTTGGCTACCCAGAGGCTATTTAAGCTGTGGGCTGGCTTTCCCCGGGGTCCGAGGATTGTTCAATGTTCCTGAATAAACTGCATTGAAAAAAAAAAAAAAAAAAGCTTGTTATAAAAGCATTGTGCTTTGCAGATTCAACACATACTTTAGAAGCCTGGTGACCAGAGGCAGCTGCAGCTGAGAACAATGGAGACCCAGGCAGTACTCCCCACCCCCAGTAAGTGTGAAAGAAGAAAGCAGGATTATCTGCACTTGCAGACACCAGTAATTCCAACTACTTTATGCTGAAGGAAAATGTCAGACCTGGTTCAACTATTAAGTGAAATATCAGCATTTTGAAGCAGATGATGTAGACAGAGGCAGAAACCACAAACTGTGCCGCAGACCACGGTTCCAATTTCCAGAGCATGGATTCCTGACGCCCTGATTCCAGTCAGCATCGCCTCTTTCGTTTGGCAGTGGGAAGAAGTCCCTGAAATTTTAAATCAGTTTTAAATGTAGAGTGAGTGTTTCTGCGACTCTCTAGCTTCACCCTCCCCCCCTTTTGGTTTCATTTCATTTTATTTGCCTGCATGTTTTGCCCACATATGAGCCTGGCACTGTGTGCATGCAGTGCCTGAGGGGACAAGACAAGGCTGGGACTGGACTTACAGTCAGTTGTGAGCTTCCATGTGGGTGACGGGGATTGTAGCTTCGTCTTATGCTGGAACAGCCAGTGTTCTTAACCACCGAGACATCTGTCTAGTCTTGTCCCTTTTCTGGAATTTATTCCTTTGTCCAAACGCATTTCTAGAGTGGGGGCAACCGTGCCGTGGGTATACAGTAGCCACAGCCCGTCGAGAAGTGACCACATGACCCATTGTGGACAAGTCAATATTTTCTCTGCAGAATTTTAGCCTTTTACCTTGTTTTCGAAAAGGACAAACTTTAAAAGGTGGTGCCAGAACATCTTGCTGTGAGTCTCTCACTGAAGACTTAGCAGTCTGAAGCAGGATGCAGTAGCCTCCCAGATCCCAGATCCCAGATCCCAGATCCCAGATCCCAGATCCCAGATCTCCTCCTGAAGTCCCAGACCTCAGGAGCCTGCAGTGAGAGGGTGGTGAGTTCCAGGCCAGCCTCAGCAACAGAGTCAGAATCTGCCTCAGTAAGGGAACTAATAAAAACCTGAGGCCCCCGACAAGTCAGATCCTATGTATCCCTGAATAAAATCATAGGATAGCTTCCATTGTCCACAAGACAAAAATCAGCCCTTCACACCCACACATTCTCCAAGACAGGGGCCACCACCTCTTTACATCTTTCTCATCTCTGTGACCCTAATTCAACCTCACTGTTGAGGTCATTCCTGTCCGGAAGTTTCCTTTCCTCGTCCTGAAAACCGACACATACACCCTCAAGTTCCCTCAAGCCCCTGCCTCCCCTAAGTCTCCTTGAGTTGTCTGCTGCTTTCCTTACATCTCTATTACCTGAAATTATAGCTCTTATGCCTCTGCTCCTCGATTAGAATTACTCTCTAATTTATTTGTCAGCCTAGTTCACTGTTAAATCCCCAAGACCTGTAGGAACCTGTAGGAACCTGCAGCACGTGGCACTCAGTGGCTGTTTCCGAGCACACTTGCTGAGTGAGGGGCTGATTGACCACCCAGCACCATAGCATGCAACACTCGGGAATGTTCTTCCCGTCTTTGATTTCAGCGGCTGGAGCAGGAATGGAGGGAGGGGCACAGACGGAAGGAAGGAAATGCAGGTTTGGGGAGAAAAGCATTCACAGTGGATGAGGTTCCAAGAGATGGTCAAACTGTGTTTCTGGCCCGTTCCTCAGCACCAGCGCTTCTCTCCACGTTTCCTGGGGTGCTCGTGAATCACTCTCCTCAGTTCCTTACCTGAGGGAGCTGACTGAAGTGAGAAGTCTGTCCCTTCCAGTGAAATACATAGTTCATCTAGGTGCAGGTTACTTCTAACAAAACACACAGGTCTTAAACACTCACTCCGGTAATTATTCACAGAGACGAACATTTATGTTATAGATACCCACAGTAAAACATCTGTACTTTGCCCAAATGTTTGCAAATGACGCCTTACTCCTGGATGGTCGACACTGTCCCTTTCTGAGCACTCCTTCACACACATCAGACGCTCAGACACACAGATCACACACGTCCACACAGTGGTTTCTAACCTCTATTGCTTTAGACTGGATTTTTCTGATATCATTAGCACTATAAAAAGTTATTCCATGTAGTGTCTGGTTTTATGTCTTGCATTTTCCATTGAGCATACTCTCCATTTTTGTCAATTTTATTTTGTTCAGAGACAGGGTCCCATGTAGCCCAGGTTGGCCTCTATAGCTGAGGATGGCCTTGAACTTCTGACCACCTGCTCCCACATCCTGGAATTAAAGACATGCCCCACCATACCCATCTACAACAATTTTTTTAAAAACTGTTATTAGTTTTTTATCTTTTGAGATTATAGTATAATCACATCATGTCCCCTTTTCCTCTCCTCCCTCCTAATCCTTCCATACAACCCTTCTTGATCTCTTCCAAATTCATGATATCTTTTTTATATTATTTTTGTTGCATGCATACATGCATACATAGGTCATACATATAATACCTCCATACATTTATAATTCCTAAATATGTCTGTGTGTTCCTAAATACGTAAATACAACCTGCTCAGTCTATATAACTGTGATGGTTTAAGTGAGGCCGGCCCCCATAGGCTCATATATTTGCATGTATAGTCCGCAGCTGATAAACTGTTTGAGGAGGACTGGAAAGTGTGGTCTTAATGGAGGATGCGTGTCCCTGGGGATGGGCCCATGTGAGGCTCAGTCTCTCTGTCTCTTGCTCTCTCGCTCTCTGCCTGCGGGTCAGAGTGTAAACTCTTAGCTACTGCTCAAGTACCATGCCTATCTGTGTGTTGCCATGCTCCTCCCCACCATGATCATGAAACAACCCTCTGACACTGTAAATCCCCCCAATTACGTGTTTTCCTTGATGAGCACTGCCTTGGACACGGTGTCTCTTCAGGAGGTCGGCCCTGGAGAACACTATTTCCTTAGCTTCCTGTAGTTCCTTGTGGAGGGCTGAGGCCTTGTCAGCTCAATTTCTTTCCCATTAGAATGTTGTTTGGTGTTGTCCTTGCTCAGCTCATGTTTAAGCAGTTATGTTGGTGAGACTTTACAGGTACAGTTTCTGACATTCCTAGGAGATATGATCTCACAGCAAAATTCTTGTTTCTCTGGCTCTTGCAATCTTTCTGCCCCTCTTCCATGATGATCCCTGAGGCTTAGGTACAATAGTTATATGTGTAGTTAAGACTGGACTCCAAAACTCTGAATTTTCATCAGTTGTAGTTTTCTGAAATGGTCTCTGTCTGTTGAAAAGGGACTTTCCTTGATAAAGTGTGAGGACTATACTTACCTGTGGGTGTGAGGAGACATACCTAGACTATAGTTAGGTTTATGCTGGTCTAGTGATGTGTAAACAGCTGTGGATTCTTCTCTACAGCCCATGACCTTATTAACCCTAGGTCGTTGACTGTTTTCCAGGTGGTTTAGCATCTGTGACTTCACTAGCCATGGGTAGTTGACTATACTAGCACTGGGCATGGTTTCCCTCTTGTTGGGTGGGTTTTCGGTCCCATTAGAGAGTTCTTGGTTCCAAGCAAAGTATGTGTGCCACCATTGCACCCTTAGGGTTACAAAATGTTTTTTTTAATCCATATTTTATTAATGATTCTAGGCTTTGTTTACGTCCTTCCTTTTAATTCTTTATATTAACATACTCACATGTCCACAAATGTTGCACATATGGTGCATTCAGAACTTACACACTAGTTGGAACAGTAATTTCATGGAAGGGATGTTTCATGACTGGGAGGAGAACACTTGGTAATTATAATAGTTTGTTTTAAATCCAAATTTTTGACAACCTAAAACCGTCTGGAAAAAAAGTCTCAATTATCTGGGTCATTATCTGGGTCAGGTTTGTCTGTGGGCATCTATATGGTAGATTGTCTAAATTGTTAGTTGGCTCAGCCCACAGTGGGTGGCGCCATGTCCTAGAGTAGGCCTTGATCTGAATAAAAGTTAAAACAAAAATTTAGTTGAATAAGCAGGCAGTTTGTGTGCATTTGTTTCTCTCTATTCTTTTTTTTTTTTTTTAAATGTACACATGTGAGTGTTTTGCCTGTATGTATGTTTGTGTGCCATGTGTAAACCTGGTGTCTGAGGAGGCCAGAAGAGGGCATCTGGTCCTCTGGCAGTGTAGTTACAGTTGTTAGCTGCGGTGCTGGTGCTGGCAGAGGCAGCCAGTGCTCCTCATTGCTGACCGTTCTCTTCCACTCTTCTGTCTCCTCCTGGCTGTGGATATGGGGCGACCAGATGTCTCAAGCTCCTGTGGCTGTGACTCCCTACAGTGATGGATGGTAGCCTGGGCTTGTGAGACAAATAAGCTTCTTTCTCCCTTGTGCAGCTTATACTCAGGGTATCTCATCACAGGAGAAATGAAGCCAGAACACTCATCCGTCTTCTATTATCTAATCTCTGTGATTTCAGGGGAAAGATTGTAATAAAACATCTAAATATTTTACTGTGTCTTTCCCCATTCAGGCTTCATCAAGAATTTTTTACTGATAGAACAATCTTCAGTTCAAGGTGGGCTCAATTGAAAGCAACTCACCAGTGGCATCAATTACAGCTTCTGCTTTTAGTTAGTTTGGGCCAATCAGTCCTTTCCTTTTTTGTATTACAGCACCCATATCCCCAGTTACATTTTATTCTACACTTGAAATGAGTACGTTGGACTCCTCCAAAATTAAAACAAGAGTGTCCAAACTCTCAGGTCACTCAGGGCTCCTCTCCAAAGCACTGGGACAGTGCTTTTGCAAGCATGGATATGAGTAAGGCCCCTTCCTTTCTGGATCACATCTAGCCAGCGCTGGGATCTAGCCAAGTGGCCAGGGATTTCTTATACAATGAGCAACTTTCCCCAACTGTCTGTTTTCCATCTGTGGAGGGAAAAAAGAAGTACAGTTGAGAAAGAACGAGATGGAAGGAATACAAAAATCGGAGGCTATAAAGTTGTAATCTCTGAACCTCCAGTGCAGGGGCTCAAAGAGTACAACTCAACAATACTCCTTTATTGGCTAATTACAAATATAACTTTTGAATATAAACTGACAGCTGACCAATTTTTTTATAGAAATTAAAGTTCCAGAAGGGGCAGAAAGTTCAGGCCAATGAATAAGTACTAGCAAGAAACGAACAACCAAGATATACAGAGAAATCTGCCACCTTCATATAGTTGCTGACAGGCACTAGCAATAGGAAACTTTCAATCAATGATGGGTCAGCTGAGGGACCACTTCACTTTCCAATGGAAGCGTCACAAACAAAGCTGAACAATAGATAAGCCACTGACTGTGCCATGAATCAGTGACTAATTTACACTGCAACTTTTTTCCCCATTCTTTCAACCAAAATATCACTTTTACTGCAGCGCTGTTGCTTTTCTTCTTCACCACTGCTCACTGCCTGTGCTGCGTGCTACAATGTGGATCTACACCAGATCAGTGACAGAGACGTGGACAGGAAATACAGTTTGGCACCTAAAAACATGGCCATGAAGTATTGTGTATCAGGTCATTATCACATCCCAGGGGAAAAAATGCTCTTGGGTTCCCATTGCTACTGTTCTTAATTTTATCTGGAGAAATAGAAGAAAGTCAAGTGAGGTAGTTTTGGAATTGTGTATATTAGATAATAATTGTTCATATGTATGAGGAGGCTAGGGGTGGGGAGTGCATTTCTATTCAATAAAAAGTTATACAGATACCTGCTAAAGCACTTACATTAATCCCATGACTGTAAAATATGTTTTTCCAGTGTGGTCTTTAAACTGTGATGGCTATCAGTTAACTCACAGAACGCATAACTGCCTTAGGCTGGGTCTGAGAAATCTGGGTCTAGGAAATTTGGAATGGTTACTACAAATGTACTCACCTTATAGAAGACATGTGAACATCGGATGCTTCAATCTGTAGAGGCAGTCTAGAAAAAGGTGGGGATGCGGTCTGCAGATAGCACAGAGCATTTCAGGGTTTTTTTAAGTTGGTTAAGGGTCTAAAAGTTGCAATGACAGAAATGTGATTCTCCAGCATTTCCAGATGAAGCTCTCTTCTATTGGAGACATGCTGAGTTGGCTTCCTGTTTCCTTTGGCAGTAAAATTGCACTGTTTGTGCCTGTGGTGTTTGGTAATCAAGGTAAACCCTGGGGATCTCTAAGTCTCATTGTACTGGTTTTTGCTTTGATTTTTCTGATTTAAATCATGCTTAAAATTAATAACCTGTAGAGAGATATTTGTAGTCGTTCTGCAATGCCACATTTTCTCTAACACTTATTAGAGAAAAGTTACTCTAGACATCAGAACATCCCAACACAGATAGGTATATATCACACAATTGTATGAACGCTGCCCTAAGCCACCATACTTATGTACTTGACCAAGTCAATCTTAATCTGACAACTCCTGTATCTGTAGGAATGTTTTTGATGCAATTAAAAAGGAATTTACTTAAATTCATTTAAAACAACACTTGGATCTCTATAGAAGCCATATTATAGACTTTAGAGGATTTTTTTTCATTCTTCAAGCAGTCATCTTAAATACATAATACTTCCCATCCCCAAACGACTTCATATTTCAAGGCAGAAACTCCAGGCTGTCTCTCTCATCAGATATTACTGAGAAGAGCCGGGCATAGTGGCACATGTCTGTAACCCCAGCACTCAGGGAGGCAGGTGGATCTCTATGAGTTTGAGACCAGCCTGGTCTACAAAGTGAATTCAGGATAACCAGGGCTACACAGAGAAACCTTGTCTTGAAAAAAAACATAAATAAAAATAAATATATATGTTACATACACATACATACATGCATACACATTATTGGGAAGTTTGAAAGGGCTCCATCTATAACCTCAGTCTTTGAGTTACCAGTATACTTGGGCCCTAGGGAAGTTCTTCTTTTTTCAGTTTCTTTTTAAAAATTTTTTTAATTTTTAATTTTTATTATTAGTTACATTTTATTAACTCTGTATCCCAGCTGTATCCCGCTCCCTCATTCCCTCCCAACTCCACCCTTCCTCCCTCATCTCCTCCCTGCCCCTTTCCAAGTCCACTGATTGGGGAGGACCTCCTCCCCTTTCATCCGACCTAGGAAAGTTCTTATCAGGATCTCACTAACCCAATGTAGGGAAGTCAGTTGTCTAGTCCTATGTGTCTGTCTCATGACATTCTTATTTTTTGAAGGGCAAAAACTTATGAACATTTTTAATAGATGCAAAAATATAGTTAAACTTGTAACTTTTAATTTTCTTTTGAATTATTTTATTCTTTTGAATTGTTTTTTTTTTTTTTTTTTGCACAATATTATCTGATCACAGGTAATCAGGTCCTCCCAGATCATCTCCACCTCTTACCCATCCAATGTCATACCTCCCTTCTCTCTCTCTTTGGAAAACAAATAGACAAACAAAATAGGGAACAGGCCAGATTTTAAAACATCAACAACACAGAAAAAGTACAAACAACACACACACACAACTTATAAAAACACAAAATAAAAACCATAATATACAAGCAAATGACCAGTAAGACAAAGTGATATGTAGACAAAGAAGAAAGGCTATAAAAAATACCATTGAGCTCATTTTGTATTGGCTTATACTGCTCAAGATGGCCTGCCCGTAGGTGTGGCTAATCTCCCCAGTGAGACTCCACTGGAGAAAACTAACTTTTCCTTTGCAAGTGGATGTCAGTTGTAACCTTTGCATTACTTTAAAACAAAACTTTCAACAACTTAAGAATAGAATAAACTTCTTTAATCTGGTAAATCATGTCATACTTATTATACTTTCATATAAAAAAATTCATGTTTATACATTTTTCATTTAACTTCATTAAATAACATGCAAAATATTAGATATCATTGCACTCTTTTCATCCAAAATGGGTTTTATTAGTGGACTCCTCCTGGCTCCTTTGTAACTGTTTCTGCTTCAGATTTCACATTTGAGCACACAGTTGCTCTTCTAGCACAGGCTGTGACCTCAGAGTACCTCCGGCCGGTCACATCTGAGCTCCCTCACCCTCATTTATGCCAATGCCTTACATTTCTGGGTTTTATATATAGTTCATTTATATTTAACCTAAAATAAACAATCATGGGATATTTAAATAACAAGGTCATGAGTGATATCAAGCACCTTTCTCTTCCTTTTCATAGGTGGTATGACCTAAACTTACTAAAGTAAATATATTTTTACAAAGGCATACAGTTCATTACCAGTGGGTGTGAGGTCTTTGCCAAAGCCTCCTGACTCTAAAATCATGTTTAATGACATCTGTTTTATGGTGTAGAAAAAGAAGAATCCTGAGTTTCTTTATAAACTCAGAAATAAGCTAATTTTCTCCTAGGTAGCAAGCTCTCATATACTGTTTTTTCCCCCTGAAGTTTTAAGGAAATTCTCATGAATTATTCAAAGCATGTGAAAATCAGGCATCAAAGGGAGAAAGCAGGAATAATAGAACACAAAGTTTCAAGCAGGTGCCTTCCGTTGGATGAGGAATATTTAATTTCCAATTACTGGTCTGCAAGAAGACATCCAGAGTGTTTCAGAGCTAGATGCCATCAGGCAGGAAATCTCCTCTCCTGCTGCTTCTGCCAGCGAGCACTGCGTTTCTTCTTGTAGCCACCTCTGCATTCATGAAAAATGAAATAGTCAAGGAGACAGTCCATGTTTTCACATGCGTTTGTTGGCATTGCTGCACACAGAAAAACTGTCTTTCCTGTCTCCAGAACATTATTTTTTTGCTTATATCCTTTTTCTTTGGCCTGAGTTGAAGAACTGGAAATTTTAATCACTGTACAATGGGAGGGAAATGTTGTTCTCATGTTAAAAAGAAACATGAACTAGATCCCCTAGGCCAGGTTTGAAAAGTCTCCAAATGAGCAGAATACCACATAGTTATGTAATGTATTCAGGACCACACAATTCCTCCATCTTCTAAATATTAGACTTTGGTGCTTCCTATGTGTCCAGATGAGATGCCAGAGCCCCTCTACTGATGAAAAGACTAGCTGTACAAATCTCACTTATTAATATGCTATGTCATTCAATACTGTCAGAACATGAACTTCATGTCATACATGAAGCTCAATACTCATGGAGGTAGAGCCAGTGAGCCTGGCAGACATGTCTGCCTTGATTCTTCAGCCTTTGGATGTCTGGGGATAGAAAGAGAAGGCCAACTCAGAAGGAAGGATGATGTGGAAGGCATCAGAGACTATCAAAAACCCATTCTCAAGAATGCATTGTTATTTTCTGCTTTAATATGATGTTATTTCACAAGGGAAGTGCACGTTTCCGTATTTGGCACTATGAGGAATCAGAGTGTGTCAACACATTATTTTACATTTGCACTCAGTCTTAGCTTAAAATGGTAGAAATAGAAATGTCCTTTTAATCCACTGATCTTAGCATCTAATATTAAACATAACACAGAGAAGGAGGCAGCTGCCACATACTGTGCTAGGGAGGCCAGAACAGAGGTGTGATTAAAGGAGCAGCTGAGTTCTACCAAAGGGGGCATAGTTCTGCCCTAAATGTTGCCAGAGAAGCAGATTCCTGGCTGTATCTTGGGGCTTGCAGCTGCCAGGAATGTTTTCTGGGTGGTCACAGAGATCATTAATCACTTCTGTGTGTTCACTGAGCTGCTGGCAGCTTGAGGTGTGGAAGACTGCAGCATTTCACTAGCTGGGTGAAATCCCCCCAAAGCCCCAATTCCTCTACATGGCACACAAGGCATTTCCTGGGGCCACTCAACCCCTCCTCCCGTCTCACCTCTAGCTATCCCCCTTGCCCTAGCCTAAGCTTGGAGCTGTGCAGGGTCATGCTTCCATGCACTCCTAAGCCCCTGTATGGATGGCAACGGCCTTCCCCAGGGTCGAGCTGGCAGGCTATGCAGCCTGTGAAACACAGTGCAAGCTCCACTCAGGTTGTTGATTGCCTCTTTGCTTTGTGTTCACCACAATTTTGTTAGGTATTATTTTTTTTAGCTTGAACCATTGTTTACCATCATAACTATGTTTTTTAATATAGTGCTTGTTCACTATTTAAAATATCCCACAAAGGTAGGAGATAATCCAAACTGGTCATAGCACAGCACTTTAGTTGGCACACAATCAGGGATTATTAGTGGGCTGATGAGTAAAACAGGCAATAAATGCAGTGAACGGGAGGTTCAAAAGGTAATCTAGGTATAGAATGGGAGCATGGCTTCAAAGGCATTGAGAGTGAAAGGAGAGAGAGAAAAAGAGAGAGACAGAGACAGACACAGAGAGAGAAGGACACAAAGGGGGAAGAGAGAGAGATCACTAAAGTGAGAAGTTCGAGAAAAGTGGAATGAAGAGGATGATAATTATTGACAGCAAACAGACCCAAACGTGGCCAGGCTCCATGAGTCAGACCTTGAAGACCAGGATTACAGTAAATGTGTTCTGAATTCAAGAGCATAAGACTCAGTCATTGGGAGCAAAATAGAAGCCCACTCTCTAAGTTTCCCAAGAACAAGAAAGAAAGTGTAAGAACTGAGGGGTACACCAACAAGACTGCCTCGGGCCATGTTATTCTCTTGTCCTTTCCCCATTATGCATGTTTCTTTTCTGCCATGGACAAAGCCAAGACACACAGGTTCAGGAACAAGTGTTTGCCTGTGGGGTGGTGAGCATAGTGCCCATTAGCCAAGTAGTGCATCAGAGGCCTGAGCTTCAGGCCTGAGCCCGTTCCTCTCCAGCTGGGAGACATTAGTCAGTTACAGCGCGGGCCCCTGGGATGTATAACAGGGCTGGAAATAGTACCTACTTTCTAGGGCTGTTGGAAGGACTGAATAAATTAATCATGGGAAATGATTCACTAGAGCCAGTAAGAGTCAGTGTGTGTCCTTGCAAGCCACAGCCCATTTTAGGGAGAGCCATGGTTAGAACACTGGCCTGCTTTTCGTGGAGAACCCAAACAGGCTCTCTTACTCACTTTTATAAAGTAGGTATCACAAAAAGGAATAAAACTATCAATTAGAAAAGTCAGCCCTTTGAGGGTAAGTGAATCATAGAACTATGTAATCAGTTGGAAACTCTGCAGTGAAGTGGGTTGATGAGTTAGTTAGTTTGATGATTTGGTTTTACCTTTTTATTTGCTTAAATCATATAACAACATACATCCTAATTCTCCTCTCCCCACGTCCCCTCTCCTTCCCCGTGTATAAGGCAGCATGTCTTTTTCGCAGGAAATGGAGATCTGTCGGTTGTGACCCACCCAACACAGGTACTGGGAACCAAACCCAGGAACCCTCGAAAAGCATCAGGTGCTCTTAACCATTCGGCATCTCTTCAGCCCCATACACTAGAATTTGATTTTATGTGTTCGCTGTAGGCAGTTAAGGTTGGTCCACTCTTCTGGGCTGTGACCTGTACTTGGCTTTCCGCGACACTATCGCAAGCCTTGCCGCTCCTAATTGGGCAATTACCTCATAGATGTACCTCACCTTGAAGAGGACATCCCAGAAACCGCCGCCCACACCTTTCTACTCTTCATAGGCCAGAACGTGCTCCTTTTACTATAACCAGAAACAGAAAAGGCTGAACAGTCCAGTCTGTTCAGGAACCATAACAAACCTCGGAGATTTCACCGCCGAAGATCACGGGGGCAGTTAACAACCTTTGCCAGAGCTGGCGCTGATGCTGTTTGAGAACTGAGGCATCATCCTGTAATTCTCCTCTGGTAAAGGGAATAGGTTTGCTTGTTAGTCCACCTGCCGAGCACAGCTCGGCCCTTGCAGGTTTGTCTAACCTCTCTGCTTCGTTTCCAGATCGTAGGTATTAGTCAGTAAGTTTTGGTGAAAATGATTTGTGATTACTGAGGCGCTATTTTTCAGGCTAAAAGTCTAATTTCTAGGCCAGAATTACTACTTGTAAGGCGTTTATACTTCGCGTGGAGTCCTTGATGACTTCGCCCTGCCCCATCACGTGGTTTCACTGTAAGCGGGTCTTTATCCGTGGCCGGTTCTGATCTCCTGTTGGTTCTACCTAGAAAAGCACTCATTCTCTGCGAGGCCCTCCGTGATTCTGGCCTCACTCAGCTCTGTTACCCTTTGCTCCTGCAGCGTGCTGGCCTTACATCCGTGCCCCATGTGGTGCTTTGCGAGGTGACTTTGGGATCTCTTTCTTCTCAGGATAATTGTGAATTTTAACAGGCCGACAGACTTTCATAAGTATTTGTTCATTAGAAGAATGAGCTAATTTCTCTCCTAACATGATTATTTATGTGGCCATATTTCAGGGGAATTTTCTTTGACTCTCAAAAACAATAGTAACAGTATGTACACCTTGTCTTTTTCATAGAGAAAATAAGCTATCAAGTGGACAGTAGAAACCAAAGACCTCCCAACGTCTAACCTCATGGTTTTGTAAAGACCAAAAAAACAGGCCAACACTGCATGTATCCATCCAATTAAAAGCATGCCTCTTTCCTTTGAAATTACTAACAATGGAAACCTGTTTTTAATATAAATTGTCTTTTACTTCTGGAAAAAAAAATGTCAAGCTGTTACACAAATACCAAAGGACATAAATAGCCCAAACTCATGACCTAGGCCTTGACCAAAGCACCTCACACAGCTGACATGGTGTGAGAGTGACCCACCTTCACTTTCACAACCTGGTGAAGGTATAAAAAGAAATATATTTTATTGAGCTACCAAAGGCTCACTGGATTCCTGCAAACTAACATTCACATATCGCATTTACTAAATGCATTTTTCTAAAGGAATCTTTAGGCAAGCTTATGCAGTTGTCATTTTTCATCTAAGAGTCTATAAACACACTGAACCATGCTCACTCCTCCCCAGCCTCAGCTAACTTAGCTATTATTCTGTTTTTCACCCCCCCCCCGGGATTGGTCATTTATTTCCCTTTAATTTAGTCTCAAAGGATGTAGAATCCACCAGGTGGTGTAATATAATAAAAACTAGAAACACTGGCAATTCCAGAAGTCCTTCTTTGGAGAGTAGGTAAAAGTGAAGAGAAGCCACTGAATCCATTTCTTCTATGGAAAGAATAATGTATAACAATAATTTTATCTAGAAAATTCTCTATTAAGAACAAATGCATAAGTCTCAGAGCATCAAATTAGAAAGGAAAATTTGCTTTTTAAGAGAGAGAGAGTAACAGAAAAAAACATGTGGTTGAATCACAAATAAGAATAAAAACATTTATTTCTCTGCAGTTACTATTGGAAACGTCAAGTATTTACAAGAAAGAATTTAACAAGAAACATGTAGAAATTATTTAACAGGGAATGCAGCATGAAATATAATTGGGTATAATATGAAAAAATATTTTTAAATCATTAACAATAAAATATTTTAAAAAATTCTGTGACAGCACTGAAATCATACATTAACAGATACTTTCCATTTTAGACTTAACTAAAGAAACGAGCCATGTGCCTTCATTTAAATCCTGGTGCTGAAATTATAATGTGATCATTAAAATGAAAATTTTCTTAACTTGCTATGAGATTTTTAAATGAATTGTTGTGTGAGTAGAACATACATGTATATATACACAGAAATATCAATCACTGAAAAAAATATTGAACACTACTTGCCAAAGAAGTACTCCATTATTTAAAACAAAATTTTCAAACAAAAGAAAAAGTAATCTCTGCTCACATGACAAAATGACTCACTGGGAAATAATGGTCATTCTTGCTCTTCATTTCCATGAATCCAGGACACTGTTAAATCACGGAGCACTGTAAGGAATTGTCACAGCACACATTTTCACAGGTTTGTGTGATGGTTTGAAGGAGATGTCTCCCACAGCCGAGGGTATATCTACAGTTGGTTCCCAGTTGGTAGTCCTGTATAGGGAAGTAGCATAGGCTTCCACAAAGCAGTTGGAGGAAATGCGTCACTGAGAGTGTGTAGCCCTGACATATTTCCAGTTTGGTCTTCCTGCTCCATGATAGCACCAAGGGTGTGACTGATTTTTCAGCTTCCTGGTCCTGCCACCATTCCTGCTGCTGACTTTCTCTTCCCATCATAATGGACTCTTATCCCTTTGGAACCACAAGCCCAAATAAACATTTTTCTAAAAATTTTTTTATAATGGTAGAAAAATAAGTAATAAAGTGAGTTTTTCAGTCCTTTGTCACTACAGAAAAAAAAAATTCCTGACACAAACAACTTTAAGGAGAAAGAATTTCTTTTGGCTCATGATTCCAAACGGTTAAGAGAGTGGCCAGCTGGCTCCATGTTTTTTCTGTGAGGCCGAGATAACATCATGGTGACAGGACATGGTAGAGTAGGTCTGTTTATATTTTGGCATCCAGGGAGGAGGAGGAGCAACAGGAGGAAAAGAGAGGGGTGATAAATGATAGCTCTCGATAGATAGATATATAGATGATAGATAGATGATGGCAGATGATAATAGATGATAGCTACAGAGACGATTGATAGATGATGATAGATAGATTATGGTAGATAAATAGATGACAGAGAAAGAGAGAGAGAGGGAGGGTCCTGAGGCAAGACATACTTCTCAAAGTCACACCACAGCCAAGTGCCACATCCTGCCATCCATCGTCTTCGAGTAATATCAAACTATAAAACTAACAATGGGTTTACCAACTCAAGAAGGCAGGGCCTCGTGATCTAATAACTCTCAACCGCAGCACTATCGGAAGACCCCGTTATCAACACAGGGTTGATACAGGAGGGTACTTACTACCTCCAAGCTAGTAAGCAGGAAATCCGTGTCGGAGGTCACCCGTGAGTACAGTGGGGAGATACTGACACTTGTAGTGATGCATCCTTTGAATGTACCTCTTCTTCATTGCTACCTTCTAACATACATATATAGAAACAGTCGAAGATCCAGATTCTACTCCCAAATATCACTAATATCTGTAAATATGTTTGCAGTGTAAATTTGATCATTTACTCAGCTACTGTGATTGAATAATTTTTGTCAGCCAATTTTGTACGTTAATTATAGCCTATCATATTCTTATAACCCATTTATGTGGACAATTATAGAATAAAGACATCAGTAACTACATTAAATTTGCTTTGTGATAAAATACTCAAAACCAGGAAATAACTGCTATGTAAATTTTATATAAAATATTCACTATATGTAGTTCATATATTTTGCAATATTATGAACTTTGATGAAAAACAAGATTGATTTCTATATATTGAAATACATTTTATGCATAAATAATTCACCCTTGTAAAATGAACAATTCCTTGCTTTTTTGATATACTCATAAAATGATACAACTTTAACCACTAAGTTTAGAATATTTTTTAACACTCATAAAAAAATTCATGTATACAGCTACCATTGCACATTCATTCATCATTAATTCCTGCCTCAACCCATGCTGACCACTAGTTTTCTCTATCACTCACTCATTGCTTATTATAAACACTTTATATAAACAGAATCATAGAGTGTTCTGTGTGGCTTTTGTGCCTGCGTTATTTTACTTATTATGTCTGCTATTCTCCTGAATGTCATAGTTCATTTCAAAATCTCATTCCTTTTTTTTTTTACCACTAATAATAATTCATTTTATTACAACTTCTTTTACCCCTTCATAATTTAGCAAATTCTGTGTGACTATTCCTGAGCTGTGAAAAAATGTCAGTTCACTTCAGATAGGGCACTCAAGACAAAAGTATGAATCCACTGAAGCCCAGTTGGCAAGGCGATGAGCTTGCTGAGATTGAGCACGGAAGAACGGACAAAAACAAGCATCTGTGTCTCTGAAAAGCCCACCCCCACCCAGATGACAACTCACAAAAGCTACATCCCTTGAACGTTTCTATATGGCTTTCAGGCAGTTTAACAAGTCACTCTCCTCTTCCCAAAAATTATTACTGTGAATATAACCTTTTGGAGGAGCTTTGTAAATCTTGTACGTTTCAGGAACTTTGTATACTTTCTGGGTGTCCAGGGCTTACTACTTCCCTTCACCAAGGAATGTCTCATTTCCGAGGAAGTTGCTTCACCACACCCATTCCTTCCTCTGGAGCTTATATTTTTGGCCTCTCCCATGATGCTCCTTGAATTTGGAGGAAGTGATATAAATGTCTACTGATGGCTAAGCATCAGGACATTATGCCATAGTAATTTGTTTCTCTGAAACCAGAAGTTTCACTGGTGTGTTTGAATCTGTGTCATCCATTAAACAAAGAAAGTGACCTTTTGGTGCTGATTGTGGCTGACATGAACAAAAATCCACAGACATCCACAGACATAACCATAAATATTTATGAGATAGTTTAACAGCCATTCAACAAAACACACCTGTTCCCCCATTGGGTCCCTGTGACCCTCCCAGCCATAAGCTGTTACACTGGCTTCCAGTCACATTTGTATGTTACTTCTTTTGATGGCAGATCTTAAAGCCAATCAGAAACCAATGACTGCACCTATAACAGCCATGCCACTAATTGCACTAGTGGGCATATCTTTACTGCCATGATATTTATGGTGATTTGAAGAGAATGGCCTCCATGGACTCATATGTATATACAAATTGAGTTAATGGAACTGTGGAAGGATTAGGAGATGTGCCCATTGTGGAAAAGCTGTGTCACTGCAGGTGGGTTTTCAGGTTTCAAGAGATTATGTGGCCAAGCCGTTCTCTTCCTTGCAGTTGTATCTCAAGATGTGAGCTCTCAGCCATGGCTCCGGAATCATTCCTAACTGCCTGTTCCTTGTCATGACAACCATGGACTTTAACCCTCTAAAAGTTTCTTTTATGAGTTGTCTTGGTCATGGTATTTTATCACAACAATGGAAAAGTAATACTATAGTATTGTTACACTCAAGGTAATGACAATTATCCCTCAGTAGCTTGCACTGTGAGAGCAAGACAACAAGAAGAGAGCTTCTAGTTCAGTTGTAGTTACTTCTCTGTGTGGGGTCTTGAGAAATGGGGTCTGACTATCTAGGTTTGGTACACAATTTTCTGTGACTTATGGTGCCTCAGGGCCTTTCTGGCCAATGACATGGTCGTGGGACTTTCACCTAAAAATCTTACAAATTCTAAGAGTGTCGTTTTTCACTCACGCAAGGTGTCTTTGTTCACGCTAGTTTGTTCCTGCCTTTCCTCTCCTCCATATGTTCCCACAAACTGGAGGGACAGTCAGTGTCAGCCTATATAACAACTTCTTCCTGAGGATGGGCAAGATTTCTCAAGCCCACAGTCACCCACCTGAAGTAAGTGCCAGTTGGTGTCAAGCCACGAAAGAGATGCTAGCAAAAGAATATTAGCGAAGTCTTAAGCCCTGAAAGAATCTCATCATTCCATCAGTCTCTATCGAGAGCAATCTGGGGCACAGTAACATGAACGAGAGTAACACCAACACATCTAGCTCTCTGCAATCTGCAGACATCTTACATGAGCCATCCAGTCTCATCATTCTGGGGTACTGATGTTGCTGCAGGGTCGCTGCATTTCCCAACCACAGGGGTCATGAAGAGACGGGTTTGTGCTACTTGGATTGGCTCAGGCACAGGGTCCCTGTTTAAATCTGCCATACCTGACATTAGTTATGAAGCACCAACCAAAGAGCAGCCAAGGACTGAACCTAGGCCACAGACAAATATGTAACTTCCTGAGGTTCCCCCAGCAGATAGAGCAGGGTCTGTCTGTGACATGGACTCAGTAGCCTGCATTTAGATCACCTGCCCCTCAGGGGATACGCTTAGTCCAGATGTGACTGGCTACACTGAGATGGGTTAGGAAAGGGGAGGGGCTCCCTTTTCGGAGTAGAAGGGGAGGGGGGAGAGGGAGAAAAAGGTGGGAGAGTAGGACTGGGAGGAGAGGAAGGAGGGGTGTACTGGGAATGTAAAGCAAATAAATTATATATGTATATGCTCCCCAATAACAAAACTGACCTTAAAACCATTGTATTAGAAGAAATTTTTATCTCAGCATGGCCATTATGCTTATTCTCATGTTATTTTGACTAAAACAAATATTTTGGGTGTTGGCTATGTGAAGAGAAATGCCAAGCAGAATAAGACTATATTAACAATTTAATATAAAAATTTCCAGTGCAGTATTAATCATTGTAGTCATAAATTATTAGTGTAGAAATATACAAGATTTGTTACTAAAGCTAAGTCAATAAATCCAGTGCCTTTCCTATCTAAAGTGGTTCCTAAAACTGACACGGCAGTCCTTCATGACTAAGAAAACTTTTATGCATCATGGCTCTCATTTTTGAATGCAGTATACAAAATTTTATGACAATGATGAAAACTAACCTTTTCACTGGTGCTTGTTTACTGCTTTTATTTGTTCATAGCTTCTATCATCTTCCCACAAATGAAAATAGTATATGCTTTTTTAACTAATGTGTTCATAACTTTTAAATGTAGAATAAGGGAAACAGTATTCAGACCAAACACAAACAAGAAAGCGCTTGCTGAATCCTTTCGTGTGCAAACTATCAGATGCCAAGGAGCTCGTGGATTCTTTCCACAGCCAGGCCTGTGTGTGGGCAGGAACATAATCCAAGTTCTCAACCTTTTTTTTTTCTGTTTCTTGTCATGTTGGTTTTAGACTGCTATTGGATCCAGCTGAAAAGCTCTTCACGGTGGGTGGGCCTGGAGATGTGTTCTTCCCATACTGTCTTAATCCCAGCCTTCTCTAGTGGGAAGCGTCTTGCTTTCCACTCCAGTAAGAATGTTTGCTTTCTGTCATTACAAAAATGAATATTGGGCCTACAAACCCTGAAAAGACACTTTTCTATCTACAAAAATGTTTATGTTTCAGCGACAGACCTACTGGATAGACTTCCTTTAATCTTTTCGGAGAATATTTGATGCAGTATTAAATTTGAATGCTCTCTGTGTGTTCTCTTCCAAACCATAACTAAGGGGATCCTCGGAGGAATAAGGTGTGGTCATATTTCTAAGCACAACGTTCTTCTTTTTTCTTTTTGGAAGGAGGGTGTCCCTAAGGCTGGGCTGAACACACTGCTAAAATTATGTAGTCTCTTGATAATTCTGAGAAGCTGTGTCACACATGTGCACATGTGTGTATGCCTTTTGAAGGAATGTCTGCATGTCACACATGTGACCATGTGTGTATGTGTATATCCGAATGTGTATTTAAGTCTGTGTGCATGTGTGTGTGCCTTCATGTGTGTGGATATCTGTGTGCCTGTGTGTGTGCTGTATATGCGCATATGTGTGAGTAAGATTTTAGTGGGAACAGCATCAGCTTATGCTTATTACAGCATGGTCAGAATGAGGCTGATCACAGAATGAATATATTATAGAGAAGTTTTTAATCTTGATTCAATAAATTTTTTTCATGTTTTCTGGTCAGATATGAAGAGAAGAAGCAAAATGGACTCGATATTCACTTTTAAAAAATTTCTCTGGTTCTCATGAGTTTCTGCAAAAGAAGACATTTAATTGAAAAAGAAAAAAAAATCCTTAAATTGAATATCTGAAAGCTGGAGTTTAAGCTTACCCCTCCATTCATGCGGATTCCATCACACTGATCTATGATTAAATATTTAGTAAGGATAGGACATCTATTTCTCAGATTTCAGAAAGATGCTCGAAAACGTAGAGGTCAGTATTCTACAGACATGGAAAGCAGATGAGAATCGTGTGGAGCGAAGGAGAAGCACAGACCTAGATCCTAAACACTGAGAAGAAATGAGATGCTCAGCACAGTTAATCTCAAGGCAAGGAGTCAGCTTCCAAGGCGGTGAGAGTATGCTCTACAGAACTGAATTCCGCTTGCCTACTAGGTTCTCAGTGATGCTAAAGAACTGGTAGGATTTTCATTTTAAAAATATTTGTAATTATGTGTGTACGTCTGTGCATGTGAGTTGTGTGCAGTACCCAAGGAAGCCAGAGTAGACCTGCATCTCATGGGGCTGGACTGCTGGCGTGGGTCCTCTGGAAGAGTGTTAAGCATTCCCCACAGCCGAGCCATCTCGTCAGCTGCTCATTTCCTCCATGTTCTCACCTGAGAAAACTATTTGCTCGCTCTCCCCACCACCTTTTCCACCATCATGCTAACATTAGTGAATAAATACACTTAGCATCTATGGCCGAGCTGTTTGTAGTAGACCACGCTAACCATTTACCAAAATTGCTCCTGTCCTCTGAGACACACAGCATTCCCTAACGTGCTTTGCAGTTTGGAAGAGGATGTGACCAACTTCTGGACAATAAGGTATTTAAACAGGTGTTTAAACGCACTGGCAGTCTGAACTTGATGCTGCCCCGAGTAAAGCTTCTGCTTCCTTTCTGGTTCTAGCTCTATAGACAGAGCTCCAGGAACCTGGGCGGGGAAAGCAAGAGAAAAGTATCCATCTTGTGACTAGCTCAGTACAGCAGGATATGGCTTTTCTCCCACAATCCGTCCTTCCTGACATACATCGTACAAGTCACTGTGCCTTTGCTTGGTTGTCACAAGGGTTAGCCTACCCCTACTTGCATTCTATAAACAACTGAAACTTCTGACTGTGTTAAAAAAAACAAAACTGTCTATGTGGTTGATCTGGAGTAAATAGTTACCATGATTATGTGATATGTTGTAAACTAAAAAGATGATTGAGCAAATCTTCAAATCTTGCAACTTAGGGTGCCGTATTTATAAACATAAACCCGGGGCCAGGGCTCTAAGCATTCAGTCTAGAATTCAGCACTGTTACGGTGACACACTGATACAATGTTAAAAGTGACTAGTCACATGAGGTTGCCATGCCTTACGGGAGACAGTTACCAGGCACAGGGTTGACGCTTGAGTCTTTCAAGAAGAGAAAAACAAGAAATAAGAATTTGGCCAAGAAGAAAAGGAGTTGAACAGAATTTCTGCTACATTCAGCAAATGGTAGACAACAAAGTAAAAAATAAAATAAATAAATGTGGGGTTGGTTTTATTAAAATATTACTTGAAATTCTCTTACAAATAAGAAATACACCATTTTAATGAGACCCCAATAAGGGTATTCTATGATTCTAATTACTGAGTGTGCAAAAGCTAAGTTCTTATGATTTAGAGTGTGAAACCAAAGCTCATTCCCATAGAACAAAAGAATAATTAAGCTGTATTTAAGTTATACCATGACCATAAGGAAAAGCATGAATAACACAATAGCAAATTTAGAAAATTTTAATTGCCAGATATTATAATTGGAAAATTCCCGAATATGAATATATTGGAGAGCTAAATGGACATTTATTTCAATTTTAATTCAATTCTCCAGTAAACACAAAGAAAGTGGCAGGCATGTTTTCTAAGAGAATCAGAAGAAAGAATTACAGTGATAAAGCCCACAAGAAGTCTCCACTCTACCTGAGCTCCAGATGGAAGAATGTCAATCCCTATGGAGCTTAGAATGATGTCCAAACATCTTGGCGTGAAGAGCAGCTCCTCAGTGTGGCTTCTCAGTCAGAGAGGAGCCCGTGAGGGAAACCCCGGGGAGCTTTCAGTCGCACATGTTTTCCGTCGAATCATTAATGACTCTGCAAACCCCGGTTCATCTAGTCACAGCGTGGAAAGTGTCCATTTGTGTGAAGGAATAATGATCACATAGCTCAGGGTCTGTTCCATCACTGGGGAGAGGTGCGCGGTAGCGGTAAGACAACGCTTGCTGGATGCCTTATTCAGAAGTCTAGCAACTGATTCTCAGCAGCTATTCTAAAGGGTTGTTTTTCCCCGTGGTGCTCTAGTGGCACTTGTATCTTAATTGTAACCGACATTTCTCTAGGTGATTTTAAGGCCAACCACAGAAGGGAATGGTGCCTCTGAGCGTGAACCTCGCCAACTACTCATGACTAACAGAACATAGATACCACTCTGCTTTGTCAATCCAGCTTCTAACTATGTTCTAAATACTTACCCTATATAAACAAATAAGTGTTACCCCTCTTCAAATAAACCTTTTTTTTTTCTTCAGTTGACGGAGGCTACTACAGAGATCCGCACTTGGTCAAAGTGCAGATCAGTACTAAGCTCCATTTGGTGCTTGTGCAACAGTACATCGAAGACTCAGGAAACATTGTAGAAGAGGAAGGTTGTAAGACCCAGGAGACCAGAGCGTGTACTGTGAGGTAGTGTCTTCCAGACAAGGCAAGGCCACTTCACCCGTGAAATCTCAACAATACGGTTGTTTAAACCACTTTGCACAATAATCGTATCAGCAGACATTCCAAGGTGAGTGGGGAAAAATTCAAAATAGCTCACCCCCAGCTGTGTGAGCTATGTGGTCAACTAAAGGCTGCGAAGACAGCAAGGATCAGTTTCTCCAGGTTCAAGCCTCCATAAGCTGTCCAATCTCCAGTGCTCAACCATAAACACATGTACATATGAGCAACACTAAATAGGATCTCTCTCTCACTCTTACTCTCTTGCTCTCTTTCTGTTTCTCTCCCTCTCTCCCTCTCTGTCTCTTGCTCTCACCCTTACTCTCTCTGTGTGTATAGCAATTGTAATTATAAAAGGTGATAATTCAAGATGGTAGCGCACGGGAGGAGTTGGAGAGGGAAAAGGGAGGTGTAGAAATTATGTTAACACAATATACTAATGTGTGTAGTTTTCAAAAAATAGAAAAGCATTAAAAAATAATGAAAATCCCACAAAGCACGATTTGGGCCATTAATATTTATAGGTAGTGTTATAAATACTATGTATATGAGGAACTACTGAGGTTGTTGACATAAATAAGATTTACCAGCTTAAGTGAGAAAACACAAAATCTTACAAATAATGGCTTTCAATAAAATTGTGTTTTGGAGTACTGGAATAGCAAGTCGTTATCCTAAATAATAAGATGGAAATGAGGCACATTTCACCAAATGATTTAGAGTAAAATTCACACACGCTCTATTACTCACATTCACCAAGACAGTTTGGGAAGAAACCCAAAGAGACAGGTAACTATGGTCATTTTATTACTTGATTTGTTAACAGCAACATGAAGTTTATGTGAACACTTCGGTAGAAAATATTCTGAAAATCATTTGAAGATTAAGTTGTGTGTGTGTGTGTGTGTGTGTGTGTGTGTGTGTGTGTGTTTTATTATTTATTTATTTATCTGCTCCTAGGTTCAGAGATTTCAGTCTGTGATCAATGGGTTTCTCGTTTTTCAGCTGGTGGGGAGGGAAATCATCTTTGCGGGAGCAAATGCTCCAAAACAAAGGGCCACACCTGTGAGATGTAATCCCCATCCACCAGGCTCCGCCTTCTAAGGGCTCCAGGGCCTCTGCAGTTGCTCCCGAGCAGCCCTTCAACACCTGAGCTGTGGAGGACACTCTAGATTCGAACTGTAGCACAATGTCTTCTGACTTTTCTCCGGGTCTTTATCCTGAGCTATCAACTCCAGAGCTCCCACTGGGGAATGTCGTCTCCCTCTTCCGAAGTTGATTTCCTCACGTGTTTG
This sequence comes from Meriones unguiculatus, assembly GCF_030254825.1. NCBI lineage: Eukaryota > Metazoa > Chordata > Mammalia > Rodentia > Muridae > Meriones > Meriones unguiculatus. Next base: position 6,468,124 of record NC_083364.1, on the reverse strand, counting down.
CCCCCAGGGATGGATAGCGAGCTGGTGAACACATCTGGCAGGCGTTTGCAATTTGTGTTCTGAAAACTAGCAGTAAGTTTTTAGACAAGGAAGCAGGCACGGCGGTATACCGCTCTAATCCCAGTGCTCAGGAGGTGGAGGCAGGAGCACCACAGTGAATGCACAACAATCTGGGCTACAGTATTTATACAGTGAGAATAAAAATCCCACCCGCCATGCTTTAAACTCTCAAAGGAGTGCTGTTAAACTGTGAATTCTTAACCGTATCATTTTGGTGTTGACCTATAGCCCTTCAAATTAAGTATCTATGAAGCTGTAAGCCAGATGTGCCAGAACAAAGGTCTCCCGTATTATCCGGGACAAGTACTCACGTGCCTAGCGTGTGGTCGCTGCACGGTTCTGAACTCACCGTAGTAGGTCAGTCAGTCACTTCATCTTGGGTAATACGTCACACAAAATATTCAAGAGTCCTGGCGTCAGGCCAGGTTGAGACCAACTGATCTCATTTAACCCATTTCTAGGAACACAGGCTTTATTCGATACACTAAATAAAACATTCAGAGCTATTTATTGAAGTGTGTGTACTCATGTGCATTAGTGTGCATGCGCATGGGGGGAAACATCTTTCTCTATCAGCATTTCCATTTCCACCCTAATATCTCCAATGCTTACTCTCATCTAATTCAGACTTTGTTTGAATTAATCTTCTCGGAAAGTCCTTAACAAACCTACTTGTTTAAAACAATGACATCTTTTTTTGAGTCCCCGGGCCCCATTTTCCCTTTGCTGATTAATATTTCTCTGTGGTGTTTATCTCACCCTGCAGTATGATTGGTTTAAATTTTCAGTGTGCTCTACTGAAATGTAAGGCCTGAGCATTCAGGGGTGCTTCAGCTCCCTCACGCCTCTGTAGTGAAGGTACAAGCGTCAGCGCTGTAATTCTTGATGGCTGAGCAATGGAGGTTGTGTCTCTTCCTTCCTCTTGCTCTGAGAGCTGCTGCATTATTTAGGTGCTTCTGCATCTCCTGCCCCTGCTCCACCCAATATGGACATCAATATTTTCAGAGCTGAGTAATCTCAAAAATCCCAAGAAAAAGGGTCGCCCAATTGGTAGATCACGGTTCTGTTACCCCAGATGTGTAATTAGACCTCTTCTCTGCTTATGTCTGCTGCAGGCTTTACCTGTCCCTCTTCCATCCTGATGGCCACCTTGACCTTGAGCAAAGCCACAATGGGAGAATAGAACTGTGTCTAAATGGACATGATCTCGGCTGTTAAAATGTGTTGCGGAATGTAAACAGCATCACATTCAGTGTGTGTGCTAGGAATATTAGAGCAAGGATTGGGAAGTTCTGTAACTTTGTCTCTTTTTGTTTAGCCATCAAGCTAAAGTATTCTCTTAAAGTAAATATTTACTCTTTAATGAGTTGTCCTAGCTTCTTCATTAACAAGCAACTAATACCTCTCAACTAAATAAATCAGCCCTGAAAATGGTTGATTGAAATGTCTGTGTTACCTGGGTTGTGTATTCTAAATGGATTAATAAAACCACAACATTAACCTCCCTACCTATTCGGGATCAAACCCTTGCCCAAGAAGCAGATGGCAATTATTTGGCAATGTTGACTTGAATCTGTGTGGCACTGGCAGTTCCCAACATACAACAGCTACATTTACTCATCACTAAACTCCCAGAGGTCTCACCTATTTTCTGGCCCATCACCAGAGCTGAGTAAATAGTTGTATTCAAGTTGTTACTGAATGAACATAAAAGAAGCTAGGTCAGGTGCATGTAACACTGGCATCCTTGCCTCATATTCTACAGTCTTACCATTTTAAAAACTCTTGTGTAGTTTGTAACAATGCTCAATGTTTCATGGATAAGCAGAATATTCTTGGCTTGAGAGACATTTGCTTTCCATATTAACAAAGGCTCTTTTTACTCCCTACATAAATTGTGTTAATTTAAAAACTGGAAAAGCCAGTGATGGCAAAATGGCCCATAGTTTGGATCCCAGCATCCATGTGATAAGCCAGGAGTCACACAAAAGACTAATTCCAGCTCAGAGGGACCCAACATCTTTTTCTGGCTTCTATGTGCATGTACCACCTCACACCTGACCACACAATTGTCATAAATTATTCCAACTCTCATAGAAAAGCCCTGTGTTTGGTATACCCTTATTAGCAAGAGTGCTTAATTCATGGATTGCTAGTTGCAATGATTATGAAGTCTGGTTCCAGAGCATTGTCAGGCTATTGTATTCTGCTTTACTGTAGTCCATTTTATTGACATGAAAGGATGTGTTAAATTTTGCTTATCATCAGAAAGTGGAAAGCTGATGCTATTGAGATATGGTGTTTTGATTTTCTCACGGTTGCTGTTATGGTTCAAAAAATGCATCTGTACAGCAGAGTTATCATATCTGGAAAAATCACACACTGTTACAAATCCTCTCCTGGTTTCAGAGTTTGTTTGTACATTGGCATTGAGCACAGTATCTTGTGAGTAACATGTGCACAGACAGGCACCTCCAAGTCTCAACGCATCCCAACCCTCACCTGTTACAGCAGACTATCACAGGTATTTTACTGATGCATGCAATACACGAATGCTTTGCAAGAAGTTATTAGTAACTGGAAAAGAAAGGTGTTAATTTTCAGTAGAAATAAGTCAAGATGAATAGTTTTCATTTACTTTCTCTCTTTAATGATGGGAGCAAGAGTGTGGATGAAGGAGGTGAGGCCCATACAAACCAACTGTAATTTCATTTTTTAGAATAATCTAATCCAAAGAACTCACAAGGCCTAAAAATATTGTTGTTAACTGATAATAATTTCTCCTAGTTAATTTATATTACAAATAAATTAAGGCATCAGTTATTACCACATTAGTTATGAGTGAGGTCAAATGGGTAACAATGGCAAGCAAGACTGTGGACAGGTTTGAGAGGGCAGTGTGGTGTGAGGCTGCTGACTCCCATCAGAGATACAAACCCTAATGCAGGTAGTGACCATTCATACTTGTTCATCTTGCTCATGCTTTATTCTACTATTGTAAACTTCATTTCTTTTTTCAAATGCAGATGGAATGGTAACAAATTCCCAGGAGATTGTTGAAATGAAAGGCTACTTATTTTGTCTGGTCTTTAACAAACTAAATATAATGTAGAAACCATTAGGTTTCTTGGAACCATCTAGGCTCTTCCTTCCTCTCGTTTCCCAGCCTCCTTCACTCCCTTCAACCCACACTCCCTCCCTTCCGGCCATTCTTTCCTTCCTTTCTTCCTACCTTCCTTTCTTTCTTTTTCTGTTTTTCCTTCTTTTAAGAAAATGCCTTGCCATGTAGCCCAGGTTAACCTAGAACTTGAAATCCTCCTGCCTCAGGGTTTGGCACGCTGAGATTCAGGCATGCACCTGTATGCCTGGCAGCATAACACGCCTGAGTCAAGTGGGCAGGAGGCTGTTTGTGAGGTATGGAAAGCACCTAAAATACAAGGAAACACACTCACTGTGTTTTGCTTCACAATGATCTGAGTTGTGAGGTGTGAGTATTCCATGAACTGATCTAAATATCCCATGTTGCAAGTGTACCCATCAACAGGCATGGTGTGCTGATGGGAAGGTCCAACCTGCTCATTGTACAAATGGAGAAGCAGTTTGTGATGTTTAAGTGATATTTACAGGGCTGCACAGCTTGAAACAGAGTCCAGAGAAATGAGCCTTCCTGTGATACCACTGCTATACCCACAAGAAAAGACAACTTAGAAATCCGAAGTCCCACAGCTCAGCCCTCAAAATGTTCTGAGGCAAAGAATATGAAAAAATATGAAAAATTTGAGAATTTGGGGGTTTTAATTTTTTTTAAATCACAGTGTCTTTTAAACAATTGCATCTGTCAGTTCTTTTTAAAAAAGTCATGTGAGCCCGACCATGCTTGTGCCCGGTACATGTCAGCTTAAGCTCGCCAGCAATGTCACCTCCATAATAACCTAAAGCCATCCCTTGGCTTTATTCTAGAAAACATGGCTCCAGGCAAGGAAAATGATTTGTAGTCTCAGGAGGCAACCGCAGAGGAATAGATTTCCGTTACAATGGCCCTATGACAAGAACAATGTGTTAATTTCACAAAACACCTTGCTGACATAAATGACCAGGTCTCAGGAGTCCTTTTAAATGCTCCTCTCTTGGTACAGTGCTGCTAAGAGCATGTGGTTGAGAACAGAGAGAAAAATGTTGCTCAGAGGTAGTTGAATGTATTGGTGTGGGAAAACAATCTCCCATGACTTGTTTTCTTTTTCCCCTGAAATGTCCACCCACTGCATCAGCTTCAATGCCAGTGATACTTTCTGTGAAGCGCTGCAGAAAGGCATACATCGCTTCTCCATCATATAGTGTCTTCCTCTGGTAACAAGACAACCACTTAGCATCTTAGGAGGCTCAGACTATGCTGATGGTCTGATCCATCACACAGACATTTCCTCAGAGGCCTTACACAAATGTTATCAGCAGTACAGACTATTAAATACTACACGTAAGCCAATATGTCACTGGAAAATCACTGTGACGGAGCCGTATACCTTCCACAAGTTTAAATACTAATGACTTTGCAAGAAACAACATTTGACCAAGGCTTCCCAATTCAGAAACTGTGGTGGCACAGAAAAAAAATGGGGAAGTTTTAATTAGGAATAAAAAGTAATTACAGTGTAAGTCCTGCTCTGCATGAGCAAGAATGGGCATGGGTTTCTTTTGTTTTGGCACTATGACACCAACTTCAGCACATCTTTCAAATTAAGCTTCTCTGCTGTTTCTAATCTTGGTGATTATTTTGCTATGGTAGAGGTTACCAATATGATTAATACATATGCTGTTCTGTGAAAACAAATTCACAGTGAAATGTCTAGAGAAGCATTTTGCCTCTTGGTCATCATCTGGTTTTAGGAATGGTCCTTTCAATTGCTTCTGTTTTGGGAGTGAATGTCAGAAGATAAACGGACCTAGGCGTCTGAGCAACAGGTAGGATTTGCATGCTTCAGTCCTTAGAGGTTGTTTTAGGCTCGGTCTGCTCTATTGAGTAGTGACAACTGGCCTGGGTATATGCAGAGCATTGTTAGAGGTGTATGCATGTGAGTGTGTGTGTGTGTGTGTGTGTGTGTGTGTGTGTGTGTGTGTGTGTGAATGTATATATGTGTCTGTGTGCATGTGTGTGTGCACATGTATGCATGTCTCTCTGTGTTTACATGTCTGTGTAGTCGGTGTGTGCATGTGTGAGTATATATGTGCACGTGTGTATGTATGTGTGTCTGTGTGTAATGTGTTTATCCCATGCTACATGCTTTTATTCATGAAGAGTATTGGTCTTTTCTTGGAAATAAGACATCTATAACTCACCTAAGATGAAGCACTGTGAAATTTCCTTGGAAAAAATACTTCTGTGTGTCCAAAGAAAGGAGAAAGCTTGAATATACAGTTTAAAATCTTCATCTACTTGGAACAAAAAATGTAGAACACCAAGAGATAGAAGGTATTCTATAAAGTTCAAAAGAAACATACACACACAACAACATCAACAACAGAAATCCTTGTGCGTCAAATCTCAATGCCAAAGATTCGCATAGAGAAGAAGCCTGCATTCACGAGGGTTTTTGCAACAGTGTCTGGACTAAACTTTTGAAAGGGCGACTAGAAAGCCAGAGCTGACCAGATCCGCAGCATGTCTCCAGGTCTTGAAGTGCTTTGCCCAGTCAGCAACAGAGGAGACCTGTCTTCTCACAAGGAAATATGCACATAAGGGAAATAGAAAACAAATCTTTGATAGTTTTTGGGTTGTGAAATAAATTCTTCCTTTAGGTGGAATCTATTCGGTTTCATAATAAACATCTTTAAAATCTGTCTTGAGACAAGTAATACACTGCCAGATGACTTGCTTTCATTGTTCTCATGACTTCAGTTTCTACATACCTACATAATACACACACACACACACACATATATATGCTCTGTGCAATTTAAAAAAAAATTCTGTGGATCCAAAGAAAGGAGAAAGCTTAAACATATAGTTTAAATTCACCATCTACTTGGAACAAAATAATTTTGTCCTTTTTTTCAAAGAATAATGATAGAAGATATTCTATGATGTTTAAAAACTCACACAAAACAAGAAGTCTCACCCATGCACAAGTGTGTGTGTGTGTGTGTGTGTGTGTGTGTGTGTGTGTGTGTGTGTCAGAATGCTCTGAAAAGGCAAGAATGTAACCTTGAACTCCTGATTCTAATCTAAAATGCTAGGTTGGCCAACACTGTCTTGTGTGAAGCTCCGATTGAGCCAGCTATTTCTACCTTTTAGGTTTGCCTCTCTAAGGGGCCTGTAGCAACTTTTCACTAGTTGTCACCTGGATGAACCAAAGGCCAAACAGACAACTTGCCTTCATGCCACCTGACTTTGACAGTTCCAAATTCTCACCATGTATACCATTTCACTCTTATTTCACCCTAAACTTAAGCTACCTTTCAAAATTCAGCACAAATATCCCAGCTCAAAGAAACTCTATTTGTCCTTCCATTTATATCGACAATCCAGCCATTCCCTCTTCTCTGCTGGATAACATCCTCTAGAGCACATGATATTTTATTATGAATTTGAGCTTACGTATCCACGTTTTCACGGCTTCTATTCTCAGAATTTATCAGTGCATGCTCCCAATTCTACACCTGGTGCAGAGTACGTGTGCTATAAATTGTCATTTGCAAAATGTTTCTATCAGAAGTTGCAATAATGACTAAGAGAAATGAATGAGTTTTGCAAATCACGTGTATGCTGAACACATTTAAGCAGCATTGCAGGTAGTGGCTAGTCTATTAAATATGAGCTACTGGTTATAAATAGAGATTTTTTTCTTTACCATATACTTTTATACCTGTTGGGTGACACTACTCTGTAGAAAATTTTCCATTCACCTCAGCTCGGGAACTAATGATAAATGTAAGAATACTACCAAAGACCCATTTGGTGAACTGATGAGTTTGCCTTGGTTACTAACAGAAATATGGGTTATGAGTTACTAACAGAAATGACTCAGAGACAACTGCACAACCAAAAGCCTAGCCAGCTCCAGCGTGTGTGACCGCTCATGAACGACAGACATTTGGAGCACACCACACAGCCTGCAGGTAGCAGGCATCTCCGTTGGTCTGAGCCTGTTTCAGGCAGCCTAGCTGGCCTCTGCCTCTTTCAAGTGGCTTTTCTTCTCTTAGAGTGTCAGTCATTAGGGCTTCTCTATGGGAAGGGACGGAGAAACCTTGTGCATCTGTTTAGTTTCAGGGACTTCCTGACATCTTTCAGTTTCTTACTTCCTGAGCTTAAGGATAGAATGTTTTGTCTCTCCATACAACATCCTACATCTTGATAAGTTTTCCTCTAAGAATAAAGGTTTGTTTTTAAGAGGAAGCTGCTGAACCACAAGATTCAACATGAAACTCACCACATGTGCCTTCTTGGGTGACTTTGGCCATCGATGATAGAGCCACTCTTTTGCTATCTCATGACTCAAAATCCAACACACTCCACAGCTCCTGATGACAGCAAAACCTAATAGTCAACACTGGAGCAATGATGTAAGTTCTTCTGTGTGCCTGCCTTTCTTTATAACCAGTCCACAGCTCTAAGACAATACCCCATCCTGGTATTCCCAGATGAGGTATCCCCAGCTTGAGCTCTTTGCTACCCCCTGATTTCCTTATGGTGTTCTGAATGCATTCCTATTATCTCCAGAGCCCAAGAGGCACAAATACCAACTCTTTCATGCACTCTTGTTTCACTTCTCTGTTCTATCTCACCTGTCACCCCTGTAATCTCACTTTCCCACCATGGTTCTCCTAGAGAGTGGCTGCCTCTGTCTGTAGCTATTCTCTATGGTGATGCTTCAAGTCCAAACCAGAAAGAGATCACAGGGAGAAATTATTGTATAACACACACAGTAAAGGAATTCACAATTATAGATAAACTTCTAAATAGTTTTCAAGGATAATTCCATAATGTGCATTGACATTGATTGAGTGGATGCTAGCAGCTATAAACTTTATTGTTAGCTTTATTCTGTTTAGGAAAGTATTTTTATTGTGTATTTTTTATACTATATATATTGTGCATATGATAAGGGGGAAGGGGACACAAATGCCATGATGTGCATATGGAGATCAGAGGATAACGTTTGTAGCATCAGTTCTCTCCTTTCACTTGTCCAGCTACACTGTGTAACTCAGGCTAGCTCACCCCATGAACCCCTGGGCTCTTGTCTCTGCTTCCCACTGTGATGGTGAGAGGGCTGGGATTGCAGATGAACACTACATCCATCTTTTTATGGGGGACTGAGCTCAAGTTTTCAGGCTTGTCTAGAAGTTGGTGTTTTATCTGCTGGACCACCTGGCTGGCCTTCATGAAAATACTAAATCCAACAGTAATGGTTATTTCTCAATGAACACATTTCATGGAACGTTTATTTCAGATTTACATTCATATATAGTGAAATACATTGTTTGTATAGAACAATAACCATTGAAATATTCCATTTGTGCTATTTAATGACATTCATATGAAGTACACATTTTTAGCTTATAAAGACCACCCATGAAATATTATAACCTTATCAACCAAACCCAACATTTGTCAATTTGCTTTATCAAGACCCATTTTGTCTTTACTAAAGCACTTAAAAACATGGTCTAATTTTCCCCTACAGCTTCCACTTTGAAAATACAAATATGGGTGATTTTTTATAACTGTAATCCAATCAAAATGTTTTAAGAAGAAACAAGTAATTCTTCAATGTCATCTATTATCCACAAATATAATTTATCAGTTCTGTTAAAATTGTCTCTTCAGCTGATTTACTTTAAACAGGATCAAAAGAAGAGCCATACTTTACATGTAATTGATGCATCCTTCAAACCTGCTCTAAATAAATCCATCTCCCACTCATCTCTTTTTTCCATCCCTTCGTACAGTTTGCTTGTAGCAAGAGCAAAACCCTGGTTCTATAGAAGCTGCAACATTCTGGATCAGCTGCTTGGTTCCTCCTGGTGTCATTTAACCTTCTTCTCCATTATCTGTAATTTCTTTTTTATATGAAAGTAACTTCTGGAGTTGTAATTGAATTTAGGCTCAATGTTTATGATAAGAATGGTGTTTTAGATGGTGCTACACACTTCAAATGTACCCCATGAGAGACCTAAAATGTCTGTATCCTACACCTTGATGTATACAGGGTCTGACCAGCTCCATCAGGAGGTGACAGTCTGCTTCCCTGTGGCAACGCTTTGCACAATCTGTGATCTGATATCTGCCCCCTCGAAGGACAGTGGTCTGTACCAATTACATCACTGTTGGCAAAGGTGGCGATTCTTTCTTCTAATTCTGTTATGCTTTCAAAAGTTGGTTACCTAGGAGGCTTTTGTCTCTTCAACAGGAAATTCGGTGTCCTTCACATTCAAGGAACGATGTAAGCTTAGTTCTTTTCTTTAACCTTTTCCTTTCCAGTACTCCGGTGTTTGGTAGTCTACTTACCACCAATGGTGTCAGATAATTTAAAATCATCTCCCATATCTGTCTCATTCAGGCATTTTTAATTACTCCAGTAGCTCTTGTTCAGGCTGCACCCTTTCCATCTTAACTTAACACATACACACACACACACACACACACTACTACACAATAATAAAATAATTTTTAAAAGAATACAAGATTGCAAAACCGAAACAAGACCTGCTATGGAGGCCATGAGGAATGGCACAGGCCTTGCCCGCTCTATCAGTTAAACTCCTAACATTTTTTTAACAGCAATTGAAGGGAAAACATTGCATACACATAGCTTTTCTGTCAAAATCAGATCACCTCCCCACAGACACACCCTGAGAAGAATACCTAAAACCGACGTCGTTGGGTGTTGCCGTGGAAAGGTGTATTTAAAGGGACTTGAATACGGAGTGATACTGCACAGGGAGAGCAAGCGGCCCCAGCTCTGAGTTGCCGGAGGCTATGCTCGTTGTCTTCTGAAGTCTATGGAGGATGCCAGGACACCTGTGACTTTGGGTGCCCAAAATGAACTTGGTTTTGGAGGCACGGTTTTGTCTGAGACAATGTAACACACAAGCTGGCCTCAAAATCAAAATCAGCAAAACCACCTCGGTTTTACTCCCAGTGGCTTAGCAGTGTTCACAACCATGCCTGGTTTCGCAATGTGAAGAAACAACTACCTTTTACTGAGAATAGTCAACTCACCTGACGTCATGACCCCTGTGGTTTGGGTGTAGATGTTTGGGTCAATTGTGGGCAGAAAACCCTCAGAGTACAAGAGGCAGCTTATTTGTCCTTTTTCATAGCAGCAGATGTTAAGACTGCTGGATCCTCATTGCTACAGGGCCATCTTGCCTCCTTGTCCTTCCACCTTGTTGTTCTGTGGTCCTTCGGGATTCTGCCATCAGCTGCCAGCCACAGATAACATGCACCATATTTTTATATTTATGTACACAGGATTTAAAAAAGCAAATTCTGAGCGAAAGTAGCTTTATCTTTAAGAAACCAAGAAGTTGTCCTTTTCCCTGTTACCAGGAACTAACATGGTCATAGACCCTGACTGCCAAGGACATGCTATCTGTGGCTTTGTAGCCTGTGTCCAGTGATGATTCCAGAGCTCTGTTTTGGGGGGTGAAGGAGGGAATTTTCTGACAGTTGCCACCCATTGCCACATCAAGGGGAAAGATGCAAGTTCACTGAAGGTAAGCCAGTTGGAGTCTCCTTCTATGAAGCCTTCAGTTAGGAAACCAGAAAGGCTCCAGAGCTTCAGTGTCTGAGTGAGGACTAACCAGGTGGACAAACTGCCACCAGCACTCTGGAATGCCTGCAAGTCTGCCCCTCAATAGACTTGAATTTAGGTGAGTCTTCCACTCAGTCCAAATAATCTCTCCCAGCTAAAGAGAGACAGTTTCCTACAATAAGATCATGTCAAAGAGTCAAAATACTGGGACAGCTCGCTCAGGATGATCTTTTCCAGATCCCACCATTTCCCTGCGAATTTCATGATTTCCTTGTTTTTTTTATTTATTTTTTATGTTTTATTTTTATTTATTTTTTGTTGCTGAGTGATAATCCATTGTGTAGATATACCACAATTTGTGCATCCATTCTTCAGTTGAGGGAGCTATCCCAGAAGCAGAAATATGCACACGGTATATACTCACTCATATAGACATATAATATAGGATAAACCCACTAAAATCTGTACACCTAAAGAAACTAATCAAGAGGGAGGACTCTTGCTAAAATGCTCAATTCCTATCCAGAAAGGCAAAGAGGCTGGACATCAGAAGGAGAAAAAAGGGAACAAGTTAGGAGCCTGACACAGAGGGATTCTGAAAAGCTCTGCCCTGCAGACTATCAATGCAGATGCTGAGACTTATGGGCAACCTTTGGGCAGAGTGCAGGGAATCTTATGAAAGAAGTGGGAAACAGTAAGATCTGGAGAGGATAAGAACTCCACAAGGAGAGCAACAGAACCAAAAAATCTGAGCACAGGGGTCTTTCCTGAGACTGATACTCCAACCAAGGACTATGCATGGAGATAACCTAAGACCCCTGAACAGATTTAGCCCATGGCAGTTCAGTATCCAAGTGGGTTCCATTGTAATATGAACAGGGACTGTCTCTGACATGAACTGATTGGCCTGCTCTTTAATTACCTCCCCCTGAGGGGGAAGCAGCCTTACCAGGCCACAGAAGAAGACAATGCAGCCACTCCTGATGAGACCTAACTAACTAGGATCAGAAGGAAGGAAAAGAAGACCTCCCCTATCAGTGGACTTGGAGAGGGGCATGCATGCAGAGGGTGGAGGAAGGGAGGGATTGGGACGGGAGGAAGGAGAGAACCATGGGGGGATACAAAGTGAATAAAATGTAATTAATAAAGAAAAAAAATGTGAAAAAATACAAAAAATAAGAGTCAAAATACTGTCTTTGAACACAATTCTGGTGGGGATGAGTATTAAACAAGGGAAAAAATGTATATTTTTTTTCCTTTTAAAAGGGATGAAATTTGTCTTAGAAGAAAGTTTGTTCTATTATTTTAAAGGCATCATCATTCTCATTCTCTAATATGGAAAGACACCCAAACTTCTGTTTCATCCCAGACAAAACTACAGAGAAAATGTTTTGAAATCTATTTTTTTTTCTGAATCAGTAAATTCTGAACTAGTGATTTAAATGGATGCCAAATAGCAACTTAGCCAAGAAGAGAATAACAAAGAGTTAAGAGAACAGTTGCCGAGACTGACTCCAGAGACCGGGGTTTACAGCTTTCCTGGAGACCCCCTGGACGACACCAAGGGACGGGGCAGCGATCTGAGGGAATGAATGCACCATTTATTAACCATCAAGATCCATCCAGTGTTGCATTGTGTCGCACCATTCCCTTAAGAAACTCTCAACAACGGGAAGGCAAAATTGTAAATTTTCTCAGGTACGGCAGCGTTGTGATAAGATAAATGAAATGTGAGAGTCAGATGACAAGTCTTGATTATGGGAAGTAAATTCACTTTTAAAAAATCTTACTTCATTTACCTGTGATGAAAATTATAGCGTAAGAGATCAGATAAAGGAAGATGAACCTGGCGTGCTTCTCGCTAACATAGTTGTTGAAGACTGTTTCCCGGAGGCTGAAAACAGAGTGGCTCATGGGTCAGAGTGTCTTCCAGCTCTCGCTGTGGACAATAACAACATCCTGGCCAAGAGGACGTTCTCACAGTGTCCACCCTAGAAGTCAGGAATACTTTGTCACTCTCATTTGCCCCCCTCACTCATAGCAGAGGTGGCTAACAGGAGTGAAATATTTTTTAAGTGTGCTACCTGTATCCACCTGAACCTAGACATACAGGTAATGGAGATGAAAAGAAGGATGTGTAAACCTCACGTGTAGTGTGAGCTGTCTAATTCCTTCCTTTTAAGACCATCAATAATAGTTTCAATGTAACATCAAATTATCCATCAGTTGATGACATGAGTACCACATTCCATGCAAGTTTATTTGGCTTTGACACAAATTTTAAATTTTTAAACCAAAATACACAGAAAATTAAACCCCAACTCCCACTCTGGTGGGAGCAGTCTTAGTTTTCCGTGGCCCTGACAGTAGTTAAAGCAGACAAACCGTGTTTTACGGGCTGAAGCAATACACATTTCATGATCTCAAGCAGTCTGCAGATGTCTGCTAATTTGAGCATGATGCATTCCGAAGACTATTTTCAGATTGCTGCATTCAAGTGCTGCTTGATATAGAAACAGCAAGCGTTGAGGAGTGCTGATGAGTTTAATTACACGTGTGATTTCTGAACCTACCCAGGATTCCTTCATGTTGTATATCCTAGAAAATCTTAGCTCTGTGGAGTGCAGACCCCGCATTGTCTCTGTACCTTCGTGTGACATGAAAGCTCCTGAGGACCATGACTAATACTTTGCTCCCCCTCGTGATGACTAAAATGCACAAAGCAATGCCAAGTCGTATTTGGGGAACAAATGAACGACTTGCTGCCAACCTCTCTACAAAGAAGAGATGCTGAGAAATCACGTGGTGCCTGCAGTATTGCTCACAGCTGTTTCTCGTGTGGTGCTAGACTAGTCACTGGAACAACAGTGTGATGCGTCCCAGGGGACGAGTATTTCGTCTTATCCTTGGAGCTCTGACAAAGCAATCCCAACCTCTGCGAGTTAGCCTGGGACCGCTGACCCACGAAGCCCTGGACACAGTGTGAGCAGCAGATAGGAAGGAGAGAGGTTCAAAACTAGGGCTTGAAAGTAAGAGGGATGAAGCTCTTCTACTTCCACCTGGGATCCTAAGCAAACCCCCAACCTTCCTAAGGTTTCGTTTCTCTAAAACAGAAGACAAGGGAATAATGATGGTGTCTGTTTCACTAGGTGTTTATAGAAACAGAGTGGTGTGGTATGAGGAAGTACCGTGTACTGTGCTTAGTTTAGTACTTGGTGCTTGGTAAATGCTTACTACAGAATAGCTGCTACTCAGTGCTGTGTACTAGAAGCCAGAAAGAAGAATTAGCCTTGACTTCTGCTTGAGAGTTGGCTATCGGATTTGATAGGCAAGATATGTACACACACAAATATAAACTCTAAAACAAGAGACAAATCCTGTGCTGTAGCATAGAGGAAAGTATGATACACACTGAGACAAAAAAAAAAAAAAAATCAAAGAACAAAAAGATGAGCAAAGAAAGGACAAAGGAGGCAATGTGTAAGGTGAGCAATGAAGAATTAATAGAATTTCAACAAGTGAACAAAGACATCCAGGTTCAAAGCAAAGCGCAGTGTGTGAGGAAGAGACACTGCAGCGAGTCTGGCAAGAACGAGAATGGGGAGCAAGCAGAAGGTGGGAAGCAAAGGAAGAAGAGAGAGGGGAAGAGGGAGTGAGAAAGAGAAAAGGGAGAGAGAGAGAGAGAGAGAGAGAGAGCACTGCTCAATCAGGACTTGATTCCAAACAGATGAAAACATAGAAAGGTGAGAACACGTGCACGTTTCCTTTCCTTTTGCTGTAAAACTGACATTTACTGTTGCATATTAGAGTAAAAAATGGCAGGAAACATGTTTGCAGAAGATTACTGTTTTATCTGTAGTACTATGAATACCCGTTTCTGGAACTTGGGCAGTGGGAGAACTTATTGTGAAGATTTAGTCCATCCTGGAAGACACTGAAGCAGGAGGACATGTTATCATTGTCCCCAGCTAGGTGACTGGAATTAATTCTCTCTCACATCGGTGGATGGGTGGATAGATCCCTCTGCAGACAGAAGCAAGGCTGGGAGGTGTCTGTTTGAGCTGAGATACACTCTGAATGGAGCTGACAGCTGAGAGACAGATTTGGCTGCAGAAATAAAGCCTCCACCATCACCAAAGGAAAATTTGGACCTAGCGTGGCATCTGCTGGGGCTGTCGACTGCTAAGGGACACATCCTCAGAAGGGTCACAAGAAGGGTGACTTACGTGCTGCACTGCCACTATCCATACCGTTAGCTTAATACTCTTCCATGTGTGTCCGTAATGGAGAAATGACATTACAACAAATATGGGGCAACTAAATTTGAGCAAAAAAATTATATATATATCAACACCTCTACTATGGGGTCTTGAAAATAACAAGTGTAATTTTTATTTATAAGATCTGAAGAGTCAGCTCAACAGGTAAGAGTGCATACTACACTTTCAGTGTTTGGGTCCCAGTACCCACAGTGGGCAGCTCACAACTGCCAATATCACTGGCCTCAAGGAATCGACACCCTCTTCTCACCTCCACAGGCACATTCGCACACAAGTGCACACACATGCACACACAAGGCATAGGCATATACATACATGCATACATGCATATACATGCACACACATGATGGAATAAATGCACACATGCCCGAAGAATTAAAAATATTTATTTATTTCTCCTTTTCCACATCAACATCAGCCCCCTTTGTCCTCTCTCCCCACACTGACCAGGACTCAGGGTCAGTTTAACGCAGTGGTCTCGATGCCTCTCTGTGTAAGTTGATTCCAGCATCCTCGTGGAACCTCGGCCTGCTGTGTGCAGACGCTCGTCTCCCTAGCTGTACTCCTCTCTCAGCTAACTCTATTACCTGATATTTTGCTAAAAGGCCCGAGAGCACAGGCTCTCGGTGAAGGAGGCTTCCTCTCACACACTTAGTGTAGTGGACTGCCTGTGTTTTCCTCATCATTTCTCTGCAGTGTCACTCACCAAATGAGTGTGTCACACATCTGCTAACGCCACTTACTGTGACTATTTCCTTGATGACCAGTCTTGTACAGGAATAAACTGACGTGCTTCTGCTGTATGTGGAGTCTTTCTCCAGGAAGAGCATATTACTTGGTTATCCAACACCAAAAGATCAGCCCCCAAAACATATACAAATCATATTGCATAGACGGAGCAGGTTATACTAGGAGTGTATCTGTGCATACATTCACATACGTGTGCATAGACATCTATGCATGTAGCAACAATTAACATCGTCAGCGTTCCTTACATGCTTGTCATTCTTTGTGTAGGGTTGTGGCCTCCTGGGATGGCATGGCGTGACTTTGGCATGTCTATCGTTATTGTCCTTGTTCCGCTCAGGTTTAGGCAGTCACTTTGGTGAGACTTTATGGCTTTGTTCAGCTTCCGCTTGTGGGTTACGGGCCACTATTGTGGGGGAATCACAGGGGCAGGCCCTTGCCCCAGTCAGTCCTGCACATTCAGACAAGAGCAGAGAGAACGTGTGGATACTTTGCTTGCTTGCTCTGCTCTCAGAGAGTTCAGGTCCCCCTGCCTTGGTGGCCTTCACTCCCTGCGTGTGCACATGTGCGTGTGTGCCGTGCGCTTGCACACAGACACACACAGGCACACAGACATGCCTGTAGGCCAACCTGTGTAAACAATCCCTCCCTGAAACACTTCAAGGGTGACCCTTGGTTGCATCAATTTGACAATTAAAGCTGACCATCACAACTTTCAAAGAAACTATTTGTGCATAATTTTCCTCCCTCAGGCTCTGTGTAGAATCGAGAATGAGAAAAATGCAATGGATGAATGAATATAAAAGACAACTCTTGACTGGACACATTTTCCAGAAGAGTCACAGAAACTGTAAGAATTAATCCTCTGTTAACTCCAGATGTTTGGAAAGAGCATTGTTCCATTGTTGTATTTAGTGCTTTAAATACTTTGAATATGTTGTGAATACAGATCTCCCTCTCTCTAGCTCTCTCACTTGCTCTGGTGTGTGTGTGTGTGTGTGTGTGTGTGTGTGTGTGTGTGTGTGTGTTCTGGGACTCAGAGATTCAAGACATCATGATTGCTTTTTTCAAATTCTCTGTCTATCTGTCTATCTGTCTCCCTCTCCTTGTTCCCCCCCTCCACCCTATGTAGGTAAGACGAAGATTGACCTCTCCATTACACAGGTTCAACAAACACTGATAACATCAAAGTGTAAGTGTAATCTTTGCTCATTCTTTTACTGGCCTTTCCGTGGCATAGTTCAGAAGCAGAATACTTGGAACTATGTAAACTCCTGCAATTTTGATAAACCTTTAATTTTGAGCATGTGGATAAAAAAAAATACAAGCCTTCTGTTGATAAGAAAGGTTTATACATTTTTGTAGCCCACTTTTGGTGTTCTTTTTATATTGCTCATTCAAAGAGACTTAATTTTTCCAAGTCTTTTGTAGTAGGTGATGGGTGAGCATGAACATGCCACCTACATCCAAAATTGCCTTTTAATGCAATTAAAAGTGATGCTTTTTTTCTGCGACAACCACCTTTCCTTCTTCTTTACTGGTTTATTTACACAATTGCCTGCTATCCTTCCTGGGTACTTGTTTTAGAATGCTGAATTAAACAAACAAACAAACAAACAAAAAACAGGACTTCTGGACAGAGAAAAGGATTCTGGGAAAGGATCAGGTGTGAGGATTTGCCAGCCAGACAGGGAAGATTCCTAAACCAGATGTGGAGGAAGAAACAGGTACCAGTACTGAGGAGAGGTACATGGCAGAACGTAGATCAATACAAATGAATCAATTTAAGTTACATGAGCTAGTTGGAAACAATCCTAAGCTAAGGCCAAGCTTTCATAGAAAATAAAGTCTCCAGGCCATTGCTTTGGCAGCTGGAGGGTTGAGACAGTCCAGTGATACATGTGTTGGAGGTCAGAGGACAACTTTTGGGAGTCCATCCTACAATGTCGGTTCTGGACTAGAACTCAGGTTGTCAGGCTTTGGAGGTGGCAAGGGCCTTTAGCCACTGAACCATCTCACTGTCCCTCATTATCCTTTCCTATTCCCTCATCTGCCAAGGTCTCCTGCCTACGTTTACATTGGTTTTGTGTGTGCAACCCATGGCATTTAATTGGGGTTGCTGTCATGAGCAGGGGTGGAGGCATGTGCTTGAGTGGAGGCCATGATTTTGGTTTTGTCTTTACGTTGGCACTGATGGCCATCAAACCTAGGCAGTTGTTATACTTATACTACTAGGCAGTTGTTCTACTACTGAGATGCATGTTTGTTTGTTTTTATCAGTAAAACAAAACAACTATCAAATGTTTAAGAAGTTAAGACAAAGTTAAGTCTAAAACCAGAAGTGTTTTGTCAAAACTTCAAAATTTAAAGTTTTCACAGTAAAATCTGCTCATTCTCTTCATGATTAAAATGTTATTCTTAAATTCCTGCAAAAAATACTTACCAAGAACCTGCTCTGTGCCTGACAAGAGAGTTGTTTATCAGATAACGCCCTATTAGAAAGTCATGCAGTCTTGACAAAGGTTGTTTATATATGTTTTTCTCTTAACCAAAAAAAGAACCCAGGAAATTATTTAAAGAAAGTCTTGAGGGATCATGATGAAATACTCAAATGAGGATAAGCAAACAGTAAGTCCTAGAACCCCAAGTCTCCCCTCTCTGTGACCACCCATGAGTCATACCCTGGCCCCATGGAAACCACAATCATACTGTGCTCCTATCAGTTTGACTATTTTTTTCTGACACGAGTGGCTTATTTCACTTAGCACAATGCTCCTGTGGTCTAGCAAACATGTAAATGTAGTTCTTTTACTATTTCTCCCACATCTGCAGAACTTCCCTTTCCATCTCAAACCCTTCAAAGTTTTCCATAAGAATTAGAATAAGCTGCTTCTAATTTGATAATCTTGACAATTTTACATCTTCCCATGAATAACAAATGTGTGTGTGTGTGTGTGTGTGTGTGTGTGTGTAAGATAGAAGCAAGATGACAACTTCAGTGTCATTCCTCAAAAGCCATCCATCTTATTCCTTGTTTGTGAGACAGCTTCTCTCACTAGAACCTGGGGCTTCTTGGACAGGAAGATTGTCAGGCTACTGAGCCTGTATACTGCCTGTCTCTGCAATCCCAGTGCTTTGGTCACAAAGAGGCTTCGCTGCACTCCACTTTTGAATACCAGAGATCAAAATCAGATCTTTACACTTGCATTGCAGGCTCTTTACCAACTGAGCCATTTAAATGTTCTTTAAAGCATTAGGATGATGAACTCTTTTCAGGATGATTATAGCTTGCTTGACTCAGATCCACCAGAGAAATGCTTATAAGTTCTACATGCCAAATGCGTAAGTTGAGAGGACTCCTTGAGATCTGAGCTGTGGAACGGATGCTCTGTTCACAGACATGAAGGCAATACTGATGTCTCCTGTGCCTCCATCATAGTTCTGGGATGTCAACAAACAGACCTACAAGGAAAGGAACCTCTTTTTGAGAGGGAAATCTCAGCAACGTGCTTAAAGTATTCAGCAGACCATGTTGCAAGCAGATGTGCACAGTGGTTCCGTTTACAGACCACAAACAGATTACATTTAGCAGAATTCTTAAGGGTTTGGGGATTTTTTTTAAATAGCAAAGAAGTGCTGAGTTTAAAGTCATAGCTGTGTGATGGCTAATGAAAACCCTGTCCTTTAAAACTGTGAAGGACAGAACTGACAGCCTCTACCAGCTCAGAAAGTCTCAAGTGGCATCTTCATCTGCCTGTAAGGCTGCTTCATGCGGGAAGCATGACCGTGTTCACCAATTATCTGTGAGATGTTGCCGCTGACTTGTCCCAGTGACCCTTCACATCTTGGTGAAGGGTCATCCAAAGCATGACGTCGCTGTCCTGCTTTGGGTCAAGTTTATTTGAGTGTTAATCTTTCCCAGATTTTATTTAAAGTGAAGATGTACAGCAATTTTCTTTCACCTGGCTGCTGAGAGGCCTCTGTGGCGATAGTAACTGAAATGGTTTCGAGACTGTCAGGTCTCAGGGTGTGGTGAGGGCTGAAGAAAGAGAGGCAGTGAAAACAGCCGGTCGCTAGAGCAGGTGGAGCACAGAGCACTTGTTGGATGAGTCTGGCCTCCCATGTTGGGCATGGGTGGCCCCTAAATAATGACAACAGTATTAACAAATACCCTAGAAGACAAGTATGATAATCAGGTTATGGTCTTGTGAGAGTCGTCAGAGCCTGACACAGTGGCACAGTGAGCATTAGCTGTTTGAGAAATGATGGTGAGAAACGTGGTTCCTGCAGGGCTGCCTCAGCCTTACATCTCCAGGAAAAGTACAAACCAGAGTGATGTGAGCACAGTGAAGCGGACTATCCCAAAATATGGTTCTTTTTCTTTTAGCCTTCTCCACTGACTGTATATTTTCCTTCCTGGTGGTGACTAACTACCTCGTGTAAAACAGCAACAGCAGTCTATTTAAACTCTTTTTCTCTCCCTGTGTCTTTAATGCCAATGACAAAACTTACTTCTTTTAATGTATGTATCCATTAATAAAATTTTATGACTGAGGTTACTTTTTTTCTTTTTCTTGAGACAGTGTTTCTCTTTGTAGCATTGGCTGTTCTAGACTCACTTTGTAGACCAGGCTGGCCTTGAACTCAGAGGTCTGCCTGCCTCTGCCCCTCCATGTGCCGGGATTGCAGGTGTGAGCCACCATGCTTGGTGACTGTATTTATTCTTAACTTCTTGTCTTTTAACTTTGATACTCAGTGACTTTATGCTAGAAGACTTCTGCATACCTGTTATCACTTCATCTCTTTTTCTGTATTTGTCTATGTAGTTACTTTCACTGGTTGGATAAATCAGGTTATATATCTCTGCGTTCTTCTTTGGTACCTTTTTGTTGTCACTTGAACTTCAACTCCCTTAGGACTTCAGGCAAATTGGTGACAAAGTTCTTTTGTTTCTATGTCTGGGAATATCTTTATCTCTCATTCACTTTTTAAAAATATTCTTTCTTTTATTTTTATGAGATTATAATATAATTACACCATTTCCCCTTTCCTGCCTCCAAACCCTCCCAGGCATCCCTCCTGCTCTCTTTCAAATTCATGGCCCCTTTTTTTCATTAACTGGTATTACCTGCATAAATATTCCTAAATATAACCTTCTCAGTCTGTATAATCTTATTTGTATGTACATTTCCAGGGCCGACTGTTGGTATTGATTGACCAGTTGGTGTTCTCTTCCCTGTGGAAAACTATTCTTTAGTTGCCTGTAGTCCTCTGAGAAGGGTACCCGTCTCCTGCCCCACCTCCTCCATCCACATTAGAATCTCTACAGCTGTCATGCTGAGGCCCCTCCTCACACAGTCATGCTGTAAAGGCAGCTTTGCTTTCTCTCTGTCTCTTTGGCTAAAGTGTATTTCAGCGTAGACTTTTTTCATGCACCCTCTCTATGATCCTTTGAGCATCATAAATCTGTCTATTTTCCTTTTCAGGCGTAGGAATTCTTTAAGCCTTTTCAAGCTATTGTAGTTCTTTTTCTTTTATTCCTTTCTTGAGATTCTGCAGCATATATATGGGCTCACTGGCTCCCATAAGTCCCACAAGCTTTCTGTGTTATTGCTTTCTCCTTTTGTCCCTGTGAGGGGATGACATCTCAGTCTTCTGCTTACTGCTCTACTCTTTGGCTCCAGAATTCCTTGTTGTTTTTATTTGACTGTTTTTTTGTTTGTTTGTTTTGTTTCTTGGTGTTTTTTCTTTTTTTTAGTTTTCAACATTTTATTCTGAATATGACTTTATCAGTCTTATCTTCTATTTTTTCTTTTTCTTTTTAAGATAGTTTTTTATTTATTACAATTTATTCACTTTGTATCCCAGCTGTAGCCCCCACCCTTGTCCCTTCCCAATCCTGCCCTGCCTCCCTCATCTCCTCCCATGCCCTTTCCCCAGTCCACTGATAGGAGAGGACCTCCTCCCCTTCCTTTGGACCCTACCTAGCCTATCAGGTCTCATCAGGACTGTCTTTCATAATCTTCCTCTGTGGCCTGGTAATGCTGCCTCCCCTCAGGGGGAGGTGATCAAAGAGCCAGCCACCGAGTTCATGTCAGAGATAACTCTGTTCCCCTTACTAGAGAACCCACTTAGAGACTGAGCTGCCACAGGCTGTATCTGTGCAGAAGTTCTAGGTTATCTCTATGAATGGTCCTTGGTTGGAGTATCAGTCTCAGAAAAGACCACTGGGCCCAGATTTTTTGGTTCTGTTGTTCTCCTTGTAGAACTACAGACCCTTCCAGGTCTTTCTATCTCTCCTTTTTTTCATAAGATTCCCTGCACTTTTTTAAAGGTATTATTCTCTTTGTTGAATGTGTCATTTGTACATTACAACTTCTCCATTGATTTTCTCTGTGTGTCCTTGTAGCTCACTGATTGCTTGGGATGCACTATCAGCCATGCCCTAGACTGATTTTTTTTTTTTGGATGTGAACTTTGTTTCTTCCATGGTGCCATGTTTCCCTAATTCTTTACATAGCCTTATGCCGTCTTGGCAATACTTTCCCTAATCTGCAGGCTTGAAAGGGAAAAGGCCTTCAGCAGAGTGCTCAAACACTCTGCAAGTGTCTGCAGTGTGGCAGGCTCAATATTAGGATGTGCCATGGGGTGGGTGTAGGTGGTAGGGGCCCTGACATGGCAGAAGGTGCCCCCAGTGGAGGGGTAGGTGGCCATCTAGAGCTTCTGTACATCCTCCTTGTCTTTCTCTCCTTCAGGCTAATCAAGTAGTGCCAACTTTCTCCATGTTCTGGGTTAGACACAACATGTGCAGACTTCATGGATACTAGAACAAAAGTTTGGAGACTTTTGTTTTTCCTCTGCTCTCTGCTTCCTCCTTGGGAGACCTCTCAGGCTGAGGTTTACTCCTTGCACTGTACCATATTATGGAGGAGTGATATAGGCAAGGAAATTGTTCCTCTTGTCCTTTATAGTGTGACTTCTTCCATGCCCTTCCGCGGCACTGACATCACTTACTCATGTTACATAGCTCATATAAAGATAAGCTCTTGCCATATATCTATATCTAATGTCAAGATAAATACATGTCAAGACATATATGTGTAGATATACAGATACACAAAACTATTATGTAATAAACAGACATATATTACATATGTGTACACATATGTAAAACTATTATATAATAAATGTTTAAAATTACATTATATGATTATATAATACATCGTATATAATATATATATCTATATATACATATACACACATATATATAACTATTTTGTTTCATATTAGTCAAGGCTGGGACACTACCTTGGTGATGTCATTCTCTTATGACCTATTAATGACTCCAACTAGGAATTTGAAAATTCTCTCTGGAGCTATTGAGCAAGATTGCCATAAAGGGTTTTGGAGCTTCACTCTTCATAATGTAGGACAGTGGCCACGTTAGATACTTAAATTTCACTAGACTTGAAGTTGAATGAGTTAGATTCAAGTGTTCAGGAGTGTCATATAGGTAGCACATTGACAAACACAAACACTGAGCATTTTTTGTCATTTAAGTAAGTGGTCTCTGACAACTGAGCCTTATGATGGCCTTCAAGGGACCTGCGCCAAGTTGTTAGGGTTAACACAAATCCAGGGCCAACAATGTAAGGTCTGGTGATTTACATTATTAGTGTTTTGTGAATCAGATAAGATAGTTTATAGTAAATGAAACAAAAGCATGAGGCTCAGTCCCAAGGTTGAGATCTAGAGAAGCAAATAATAGCGCAGATATTCAAGATCTCAGGGAAAATTATATGAACTAATAAGTGAATGTAAATAACTCACCTAGGTGAAGTGGAAAATAACGTTCAAGGGAAGGTGCCATTGTGTGTAATCTGAGAGGTCAAAGAAAGGCTATGTGTTGCCAGAAATCCTGACAGCCTCCTGAGATCTGCTTTCCCTCTGTAATGCACATACAGCCTACTTTATTATTGTATTTCATTATCACTATTTTGTTATTGATAGTTGCTAGGAGGGGGAAAATCAGTTTTCTTCAATACAGTGACACGGGTGTATCAACTACGCCTCAGGGCAGGCCTCATGTTGAGGAATAGCTGGACATCACAAAATGAATTCCTAGCGGGTATTTTTCTTTGAATTTGGTGTGTGAGTGTGTGTGTTTATATGCACTTTTTTGTTGTTGGTTTTTTAAAGAAGGAATATGAACTGGGGTAGAAAGGGATCAGGCAGGAACTGGGAGGAATTGGAGGAGAAGGTAGAATTAAAATACAGTGTATAAAATTTTTTAAATAAAAAATTAAAATAAACTGAATGATAATAAATAAATAAATAAACAATAATCAAGAAACTTAGTTTTTATTATAAGAACACTATAATTATAAAGACAGTGCCGAATATTCTTCTTTATTCATAAGAAACACAATATTTGTGAGAGCTTCAGTGCTCACTCGTGCCATTTTGTACAGAAACCCTTAATTTAAAAATTTCTGTCTGGCACTGTTGTTTAAATCACAGAGATTCAGGTTTCAGACCTTGGCCTTGGGAATCTCCAACATAGTCAAGTAGATCACACGCAAAATAAACCAGTGACCTCAGTCCTCTTCTTTCTACTCTGGTTTTTACATTTTCCTTTTTCCCAAGTAAATATTCCGTCTTAAATAACAGCTTCAGAGCTGTTCGGTGCTACTCCGAAGCCCTCTTCCCGCACACCTGACACCTCTGTGTTAACTCTGATTGTCTCTGTCCTTCCGGGAGAAATCACAGCACTGCATTTATTGTGGTAGAGCCTGCATTTTTCCTCCATGGAGCCTCACCATAATCCTTCAAATTAAATGCCAGGAAGGATACTAAAAGGATGAAACACTATGATTGCACACCTATTTATCGAAGACATAATAATGAAAATGAAAGCAAGATAATTTTGAAATCTAATCTGAACTCTGGAGCCATAATGAACGTTGAAGTCAAAGGAAGAGGTCAGTTGCTTTTTTATTTCTGTAGCTTCTGATGTTGAGTAATTGGCAGCCACGCAAAGATACTCGAGATGCTTTGGCATTCGTGATGGAGACTTGGCAAACAGTATCCCTTCTAATTGCTTTAAGTCTAAATCCTGTTGATGCTTCCTAGAACATCATGCTGAATTTAGGATTTCATTAGTTCACTTAAGACACAGTGCTAGACTAGACCTTAGAACATAAATCTCCCGATAAAACAGTCTTGCAATGCATTTGCTTTGGCCTCTGTAATTTGCATCTCCGTTGCCATCACTTAAGTTTCTGTAGCTGCACACATCGCTTCTCGTTGTGATCCAATGACATAATGGCAATGACCTTTCTCACGGTGGATTCTGCAGTAATTTCCAATTTGCATTTTGTAAATGTGTTTTCACATTTCATTATTTCACTGACACCAAAGGGAGGTGATCATAAAGTCCCTGTGTAATGTTCGAAACTCTGTGACGAGAGTTTTGTTGTTGATGCTGCTGTTCGCTTCACATTTTACTACCAAGTTCAAAACACAACAGTCTAGAATGCCTTACAACTATTTTCTCAAGAGCATTTTGTATATATCATTATAGTGGGGTCATAATTCTTCTGGCTTAGATTTATTCTGTTATTTGCCTCTCCCAAATGGGGCACAATATTACAATATTACATTCTGTAACTGTTTATATTTTGCACAAAAGTTCTTCCGTTATGCTGTCTAATCTGGCGTTGTCTCTCTGCTAACTGTGCATACTTTCTGTCACCAGTCTTGCAAGTTTCCTGGATGGCTTTCGGTACAGTTGACCTGTACCACATATCTTGCGTTGGAAAACAGTACACCAATATTTTTTATCATAGTGTGTAGTATCCTCTTTGCACCATTGACTGTTATAGCTGTGAAACTGTTTTTACTTATAAGAAATAATATTAATGAGTATTTTGCTTTGCTCATGTTTGCTGGTAAACTATAAGCCCTACCAAAGTGTGTTCAAATTCTGTCTGGGCTTGAATTTTAGATTCCCAAGTAATCGATGTTTAGAGTGCTAGGAATCACGGGAGATAACTCAGTAAGCAGATCAGGATGCAATGGTTCTTCACCACTTTCAAGGCTTTATGTACAGTAACTCTGCAAACTCCTCATTAGTACAGTCTTTGGCTCAATGAACATTTGTCCTGGTTCAGCCTACAGGATATTTGAACGACAAATCTATCACAGAGTGGGGAGGTTCCTTGCTTTCTTGAAGTCGTGCTGTGGTGGTTTTCATGTAAGGTGACTGTAGGTTCGCCCAAGTGTCACACCTGGTCTGACTTTGACTGCATTCCATACACACCAGGGCTACTCATTATTTTTAAGTGTTTATGGTGGTTTGAATGTGCAGTGCCTCCCATATGCTCATGTGTCTGAACACTGATCCACAGCGTTTGGTTCTGAGTTAGATGGCCATAGGTCCTGGTGGGCGAAGCTGAATCAACAGGGGCAAGTTGTTGAGAGTTGTAGTCCTGCTCTCCATGGGCCTGTTGTCTCTTTCCTGGTCCAGTAAGAAACAACAGCCTCAGAGCCCAGTGCTACAGAGCCTCTTAACGATGCAGTCCTCTCCGTGATGGGGGCAAAGCACAGCCCAAGGGTGGTTTTCCTTTCTCAAGTTGATTGTGCCAGGTACTTAGGGTGATGAGGAGTGTGACCAGTACTGAATGAACATGGAGAAGTCAGGCTGTTATTGTGATACATCTGGCTCTGTAGTTCTTAGGTCTTCAGGCTGATTTGTGGAGAGATTGTGGAAGAATTTGAAGCTGAAGACTAGAGAAGCCCAAGAATGTTGTTAACGAGCTTAGTGAGTCAGTCTAGTGGCTCTTTGGAAGACCAGAACACTGAAATGCAGACAGTAAATTCTTGGTCCATCCTAACAAAAAAACAAAACAAACAAACCCCTATGTTTTGCCCTGCTCATGGCCTGAAAACTCGAGTGACTTTTAATTCAAATGTAATAGTATAATTATTTTGACAAATGGGATTTCAAGACAGGGATTCAGAATACCTTCAGCCAGGACTATAGTGAAAATGAGGTCAAAAGGTAGAGTAAAATATAAAACAAAATTGCTCAGTTTGGCAAGGTAAGGGGCATGAACAAATTTAAAGTTTGGAGAGCACAGCTGTAACTGTTACAGATTTTAGCAGCACTAGAGAAAACTGAATGCCTTGCACTGGGAACTAGGAAGTTTCAATGAAGACAAGCTCCCTCCCAGAAAAGGCCCAGTGAAAATGAATTTGAGAGATGTCCTTTTCAGGGACTGGGTCTGAGAACAGTGTCGCAGGGCTGCCTCCCTGTCCCCGGAGATGTTCCCTCTGTCCAGGTGCACAGGCTGCACAGGTGTATGGGTCCTGTGTATTGGACACATCTCAAGCTTGTTTTCACCCACCTGGCACCGGCTTGCCATCGTGCAGAATACAAGGATGGTGTTCTTCTGAAGATTCACACTAAGGTTCGGAAGGAAAGCCTGTGAGAGCCGGCAATGTGTACCAAGGCCAGATACCCTGTCAGAATGCCCCGAGAGGCCCAGTGTGTTCAGCTTAAAGAGTGAATCTCAGCTGGGAATGTTGGCACACACCTGTAATTCCAGCACTTGAGGGACAGAGGCAGGCAGATCTCTGTGAGTTTGAGGCCAACCTGGTCTGGACTCACTATGTAGACCAGGTTGGCCTCAAACTCAGAGTAAATCTTGTCTTGAAAAACAAAATGAGAGAGAAAGAAAGAGAAAGAAGGAAGGAAGGAAGGAAGGAAGGAAGGAAGGAAGGAAGGAAGGAAGGAAGGAAGGAGAAAGAGAGAGAAGAAAGAAAAAAGAAAAGAAGGAAAGAAGGAAAGAAAGAAGGAAAGAAGGAAAGAAAGAAAGAAAGAAAGAAAGAAAGAAAGAAAGAAAGAAAGAAAGAAAGAAAGAAAGAAAGAAAGAAAGAAAGAAAGAAAGTCTCTCGAGTTGCAGAGACATGAAGATGCCGGAATGTGAGACACGTGCCATACAGGCACAACAAGAAATCTGCGTGAGAGGACCCATACACTCTGCAGATGACAGTGCCATGGAAGACTGCCAAAGCCAAGTTAATGTCCTGAATTTCAGACACAGCACTTCAGGCTGTGTTTACCCAGCTGGCTTCAGGGCTTTCTCTGGTTCAATCTTTACTTGTTATGTCTCAGTTTATCTCCTGTGGAATAGGCATGTGTGCCCAGGGCCTTTTCTGTGACTTGTCTTGCTGATTTTACAGGTGCTCACATTTAAAATTTCACTCTAATTCTTAGAAGAAACCTAGGACCTTTGCACAGTGGGATGGTTGGGACTATGAGGACTCTTGAACTTGGATTGGTGCACGTGGCATTATGAGGTGCCCATGAGCCTGTGGTGATTGAGGGAGGAATATTGTAGCTTGAAACTGCGATGGCCCCCATAGGCTCTTACAATTCACTATCTAGTCCCTTCCTACTAGCGCAGTGCCGTTCTGGGAGTTTGTAGCATCTGGCTGGCAGAGGTATGACACTGTGGAGCGACCTCTGAGAGTTACCGTCTCGCCATGCTTTTGCTCCTGTTCTCTCTGCTTGTGAAACTCCACCATGTAAGGAGTTTCTGGTCCATTGTCCCACCATCAGCTCCACCTCGCTGTCCACTCTCTGGTGTTCTGAGGTCGTGAGCTGAAATAGATCTTCCTAAGCTGCATCTATCGGCCATTTTGTCATAGGAACAAGAAAGGTCTGTTCATCCTCTCCAAAACTGCAGGCAGTGGTTTCCATAGTTTAGCTGTTTTCTTTCTATTTATAATGCGTCCTGTTTTCTGATAGTGACCACTTATTTTTTATACCTAATAATACTTTTTAATCATATTACATAACTTCAAATGTGTCCAGGTGCTAAGTTGCTAAATTGTATGAGAAATTAATTTTGTGTGAAAACCGAATTTTTTTGTAGCTATCATTAAGTTTATCAATTTTCCCACTTGTTTATCTCTAGCAATGCATTCAGAGCTTTAAAGATTAGGATTGCGTGTGGATAGTGATTATTGCATAGTGTTTTATAAAATTCATGTGTGTCTGCATTTGTGAATGTCACACGTGTGCAGAGCCCGTGGAGGCATTTGACTCCTGGAGCTGGAGTTACAGGTGATTGTAAGCTGTCTAACATGCATGTTGAGAACTAAATTCAAGTCCTCTGCAAGAGCAGTGAGCATTCATGATGATTGAGCCATCTCTCCAGCCCCTGCATAGTGATGGAGTGAAATGTGCCCAAATCAAGACCTCATCAATATTTTCAAGTAGAGTAAATGAATGGCAGATGAAAGAAGCCAAAATACAAAATTCCAGCTTTAAGCACGGGCTAATTTTAACTAGAGATTCAAATTTTAGATAGTTATTCCGTGGGTGTGTCATCTGCCGAAACAGCATCTTATGTAGAAGCAACGTGTATTTTAGATGTGGTTCGCTGGTCTTCTGGGGATTATAATCCCGTCAAGTTGACATTCAACACCAAGCATCTCACATAGCATGTATGCAAGTGTCTGACACAGTACATGGTTCTCCTCGGTGATCTTAAAGTTGCTATCATGTGTTCATCTTTCTAAGGGAGCATTCTACAATGATCAGAACGTACCGCTGTAAATAGCCTAACTCGGAAGCCAATAATTACAGTAAAAATATTGATGCCATCACACTGTAATGAAGACACCTGTGTGAGATAATCTGGTGTGATGCTCCTTTATGGGGAACAACCTGAACAACAGAACATGACAGCCTTGTGGATTTGTATTGGAAACTTGATTTAAAGCTGGAAATGATTGGCATGCATTTTAAACAGTGTGTCCTTGACTCTGAACAAAACAGACCAAAACTCAGACGGACAGCCCATTATTATCTAATTAATATGTACTGATAAAATGTTAAGCTAATAAGACAAGTAGAAAAAAATTGATTTTCACAGAGGGTAAAAAAGACAGCATTTGATGTCACCGAGGGCCAAGCTCACACCATGGATCTGGCTGCATTTCTCTCTCTGAGTCTCATGATCTGCTTTCTAATTGCTGATAAAGAGATATGGGAAAGACAGAAAAATACATGCATCACACACATATGCGCTCATACCCCATGCACACAATATATATAAACATAGCACACACATATTATTAACACAAAAACACACATAAATACAGTACACACATGAGCACACAACCATATACACACAAAACCATGCACACACACACACCACACATATACATTATATATACACACTCACACACATGCGTACCACACATACATATCACACACACACTCATGTATCAATTGATTGCTTATAAGCAGGAACCAGTGCTGGTCGCAGTCTTTTCCCAGCAGTTACAATTACAGAGAAATATTTTTTCTTTTCTGACTTTTCCCCAAAATACTTGAGTACTGATACTTCTGCTGTGTTTTCTTGTTGACATTGCTTGGTGTGCTTGCTGTTGTTGTTCTGAGACAGTCTTAGTTTGTGGCACTGGCTGGCCTTGAACTCATTATCCTTAGTATCCCAAGTTCTGGATGGCAGGCATATGCTACTACACCTAGCTAGAACATTGACTCTTAATTATTGGGATATAAAATCACTTGGGAAGTGCAAACCGTTGCGTGACCCAGTCAGAGCAGCCTGCCTTAAATGTTCTCTGTTGAAATGCTAGGCCAGGTGTGAGCTAAATCAGGCTCGGGGACAAGGTACACGCAAAAAGAACCCAGCTCTAGTGCTGTTTTTCTGAGGCCTCACATGAATGCAACTTTCCCAGTGTCTGGAGACAGACCTGAGCCCTTCGTACGGAGGTGGGAGCCCAGGGCTGAAACAGTTATTCCTTCGAGGAGAGAGCCAGACGTATTAACACGTAGACAGAGAGCAGACCCATTTCTATTTTGGACTAAGTTA
Organism: Meriones unguiculatus; assembly: GCF_030254825.1. Taxonomy (NCBI): domain Eukaryota; kingdom Metazoa; phylum Chordata; class Mammalia; order Rodentia; family Muridae; genus Meriones; species Meriones unguiculatus. The sequence goes on along the minus strand of NC_083364.1, from coordinate 6,437,371 downwards.
CACAGTAATCTTCATTAGATGAGACCAAGGATGTTGCCATTAGCATAGAAAAGCTGTACCTAGGGTACACGAACCAGACACACCCTGGTTGCCTTTTCTGTCAGAGAACTGTATCCCCATCTCTGCATGCTCTGCACACGGATTCCTCCGTTCAGCCATGTACTAGCGGAATATGAAAATGAGCTCCCGATAACTGCATCCCTTCTTGGAAAGCAGCCAATTGAGACATCTCCTGTTAGCAGCCAGAAATGAGTTCCAGTCCAGCAGCACCTCCAAACACCCGGTTTACGCCAACGTTGTGAAAGGAGCTCACAGTGACACTGTCTGGAAGGTTGTTGTTTTAAACCTACCCCTCTATTTATTCAGTGATTTCCCAATAAATCAACAGCCTTCCCCAGGCAGGAAAGGAATTCTGTTAAGTACCAGGTCGATTGGCTAAGTATCGCTATTTTGTTGTTCTCTGTAAAATGTTACAGTGAGTAAAATTATATCTTTATGGGTCCGTCATTTAACAGACACTGGAGGAGCCACTCTGATTTACTAACCTAATTCACACACACATGAAGTGGCACTTTCAGCACTGTTTATCTTCTCCCTCGTCGTCTCTGTCATATCTAAATGCCACTGCTATAGCTTCCTGTAAAGCCGTTATTTTTCTTTAATCTCGAAGGTGATCCAGACAACCTCACAACTCTGGTTTTCTTGTTGTACATCTGGAGAGTTGTGAGCTGTTTGCACACCATCTCCAGGCTGCTCACCACCGTGTGCTGGCTTCTTGGGCTAGTGGCAGAGGCTCTCTTCAAGAGCACTGCTTCCCACAAGAGCACACTTGACTGGCTTCTGTGTAGTTTTGATTTCAAACATGAGATCGTCCTTCGTTGGCCTCCCCGTGGAAAACGAACTGTTGGGAAGATCACCGTGAGCAAGTTTGATATTGTATAAGCAGAGATATAACGACATTTATCGTGCTGTCTTAGTCCTCTCACAAGAGGAATGGATTCTTCCCACACTGATGTGAAATATGCCCTAGCTATGTACTATATACTATCTTGGCAAGTTCTGCTAAAATGAGGGAGTATTTCTGGGTCAAGATAGCCAAGGTGTGTTTTTCTAGCGTCCATACGCCACCTATTGGTGGGAGAGTCCCTGCAAAGTGTAACCAAAGGGCCAAAACAGAACAAAGTCACTAAGTCACCTCCTTTCTTCTACCAGACTGTAAACCTTACAAGGGTGGGGATGATTTTTCACTTGATATCTTATCTTCAGCCTCTAGAAGAGTGGTTGGCATGAAGAAGGCGTTCATAAGTATCTAGTTGGTAAATAAATATGAACATTTCATTTGTTGTCCATTTATGCATTCAACAGATTTTTATGACGGCCCTACTGTGTTCTAGACTCTCTCCCACCCAACTGCCAATCCCCAGGATTCCACCCGGTAAGAGCACATTAGTGGTCATTCTTATCACTGTGACCAATACCTGGCAAGAAACATCCCAAGCGGGAGACAACCGGGCTCACGGTTTGAGGGGATACAGAGCATCATGTTGGGACAGATGTGGCTCAACTCTTTGGTGGCTGGAGCATGAGGCCAGCTATTACCCATGCTTTGGCAGCCAGAAAGCAAAGACTGGACCCAAAGCCAGCTGGGCTGTGGTCCTAAGACCCATCCCTACTAAGCCATCTCCTCCCTTAGGCCCTAACTTCCTAAGGTTCCCGTAGCCTCTACAGTGAGCAGCTCAGGTTGGGAAGGGCATGTTCAAGCATACAAGCCTGAGAAATACATTTCACACTTAAACCATAACAGCCACACTCAGCTGATGGCAAGGGCAGAAGTTCTTCCTTCAGTCTATTGCGTGAGTTCTCCTCCTCTCTCCAGTTATTCCCCTTCTGTGGCAGCTTAGTCCTTCATGCCTTCAGTTTTCTTCCTGGCTGTCTAAAATGAGATACAACCTGACATAACCAAGCAGTCCAGGTCCTAGCATAGACACAAAGGCATAGGGTTTCAACTGACCTTGCATATAAAGGAAGTGCCTTCCTCTTGTATCCGACCACATCCTTCCCAAATCCTGAACCGATTTCCACCCATTGCCTTTAACCCAACATATGCACATATGAAAAGTATTGATAGATTGTCTTTTATTATGTTCGTGTGTGTGTGTGCGCGCACGCGTGTGTAAGGCTTGACCCTGGCTCCTGGAGATACTCTGCATTAGTAGGCCTTATAACTTGTTTGCCACTTGAAGCTCTGCATTTTTAAGCACCTTCCAGTCAACCTTCACTTTCCCAGCCTGCTTCGCCTACGCAGCCAGTGAGGTGCATGATGTAATTTCTGTATGTTTGCCTGTCACTGATCAATCAGTGCATTCAGAGGAGTTCTGGGAGCACAGCAGTATCCAGTCAATATGCTGGATGCACAGATGAGTGATTCGAAATAGAAATGGAGATGCTATACATAAAGATCGCCCTTTTACAAGTGGACATTTCAATGGACCCTGCTCTGTGAGTGCTTATTGAACAAAAACGGGGCCTAAGTTCACACCACAGAACCCATATCAAAAGTCCTGCATGGCAGTGTTTACCTGTAACTCCAGTGCTGGGCCAGAGACGAGGGGCAGATCCCTAAGGCTCACAGACCAACCATTTTAGCCAACTGAAGGAGCCTCAAATGTAAAGAAGGCAGAGACTGAGCAAAGAAATACAATCAATGCTAGCCTCTAGCTTACATACACACACACAAACATAAGCACTTACAGACACACACATGCACAGCCACATGGAGACACACATAACACACACAGAGATGTATAAATTTACAAGTAGGAGAAATACTAGATTTTTCAGATCTTTAAAAAAATTAAAGTTTTGAGGGGCACATAATTTTCTATTTACCTCTTTAAATATGAAAAAGAGCAGGAAAAAATGTGCAAGACCATGGAAATAGCAGCCAGATGAGTTTTCAAAAGGTCAGTTAAACAAAAATCATAATTCCTTCATCCTACTTGAGTGCAGTGTTACAAGCAAATAAAAATGGCCAGGAGAAGTAGTCAGCAGCCTTCATGGCCTGGCAGCATGTTTGTTAAAGTAGATAGCCTGTTACTCAAAGCTGGAGGTTAAGAAATATCAGCCCTAGCTGTTTTTATAAAAGCTTGCTGACTCCTCCCTCCCTCCTTCCCTTTCCCCATCACATCCTCCCTCCTTAGCACCCTCCCTCACTTCTTCCCCCTGTTCCCTCCCTCCTTTCCTCCCTCTCTCCCTCCCTTCCTTTCTTCCTCCCTCCCTCCCTTCCTGTATTTCTTTCTTTTGTTTTCTGTGACAGGTCTCACATAGCCTGTGCTGTCTTCAAATCTGATATGAAGCTAAGGAGAATCACGACATTCTGACATCCCTACCTGCAACCCAGTGTACAGCCCACAGGTGCGTGTCACCATGCCTAGTTTATGCAGCCTGGTGTGTTTTATGTTCGCTGTGGGTCATGCATACACACAGAGTCATTTGATAAGTGGAGAGATACTTACCACGGTGGGTGGACCTGCAATTGTAAATAGAATTATATGTGTCAAACACAAGTTTAGATTCAGAAAATCAGTTTTCCATGATACCCAGAGCAATTTCTTTTTCACACTCTATCTGCTAGCCAGCCTTTGAAATGTGCCAGCCTGTGGTAATCTGGACTAGAAAAGGGAAGTTCACACTCATCCCAAAACAAGAAGAAATCACATACCTTCTCTCATTCTTTACAGACTGAGTTTTGAGGGAGCAGAGGTGTTCTGAACCACACACTAGAATCATGTAAAGGTATTTTGATCCTCTGAATGGTTCCCTCTTTGTGAAATCCAGGGCAAAGAGGGATGGGAGACTAAGTTCTGAGGACTGCTATTCCAGGATCTGTTGCCATGCAGCCTGCTGGAGGAAAGGAAGCCTTCTGAGGGAGGACAGGAAGGAGTACTTGCAATGGTAGTCACTACTCATCTTTCCTAACCCAGTCCTGAAGGATGCCCAGAGGCAGAGCACCAAACTATTGCCTCCTCAACCCCCCGTTACTCCATCACAGGATGCCAGGCAGCTCTCCTCAGCTCTGTCTGGACCCCTTTCCTGTATACTTTCAACTAGGAATTGTGTGATAATGAGAGGATATGCTGTATTTTAGACACCATAATTCTGCCCACACACCCAACTAGCAATTTGCTTGCCGCAAATGTGTTTGGCGTACATATCGCATCTGTAAAATCTCTGCTGGTCTTTAGCGTTGTGACGTTAATGCAAACCTACAGGAGGTGGCGAGCCTCTCCTTGAGAGACATCTCTTCTGAAACCACTGCGGTGAGGAGACAGGCCCCGCCTGGTGTAGCAGGCATCCCAGGGATGAGCAGGGCCCTGGACGTGATCGTTTGGTTTCTCTGATCCTCCACTCTGCAGGCTGTGTGCTACAGTTATGCGTGGAGCCACTGACCGCAGGGCGGGCAGCATCTTTAGAAGAGAGTCTCCACACTGCTCCAAGGAGACAAAACAGGGATAGAATAAAGTAAAAGTGACAGTCTACATATTATTATATCATTATTATGTAAATATTATTTCACTTTTCATGTAGCTGAAACATTTAAGTTTCCAATTGTCACCTGAATGCATTCATTGATTTTTGAGAAGAATATGGAGCTTAAAATACAAATAATAGCAATTCTCTGTTAGCCTTTGGGATTACTAATTACTATTTAAGTTGTTAAAATGCTTATGCCAAAGAAGATACACATTTTATTCTAATCCATAGGAGTCCAAGGGTCCTGAAAGTGTTTCATCTAGTGAAGAGCTTGGGAAGTGATGGCAATATCTGGATTTGGGTATTTTGCAATACATTTGTTTTCTATGTCTAGTATTTTATCTTGCTTCTGAGGCAACTTTGGGAAATTCAGTTTACTGGTCACTTACGTGGATCCTTTACTTCATTCACTTCTCTATCAGTTCACTTTCTTCCGGCTTCAGCTCGCAGAAATCGACCTTGACAGAGTGCACAGAAATTAACTAATTAATTAATTAGTAATTGATTAATTAAATGATGAGGAGCATAGGAAAGATGATGAGCCATTGCTTCTTAATCTTTTCTCTAAATTAAAAAAAAAAAACACAAAGCTGAGACTCCTACAAGATCTAGGAAGAAACAGAATGTTGGGTATGCTCTGTAAGGTGTCATTGTACTGCAACCTAGGGGAGGGGGAGGAGAGTATGCTTGGGAGCAAGCCTCTGGGTCCTCTGGGTAGGTGCTCTTTAGGGCTATGTCCAGTGAAGGAAAGCAGTCCCTCCACGCAAACTTTGTGGTGCAGCTAACAGAAAAATAGAGGGTTGGCGCTGCATACCTTCAAACATGGAACTGTAGCCATCCTTCACAGTGAAGGATGTGAAGAGCCTCATAGCTGCTACTGTATTCTGGACGTGCAAGGGTGTACTATAACTGCAGTCTCTACTTTCTTCAGGCTCCGGGCAGACGGGAGAGCCTGCTGTATTTTCACAGTCGCCGGATCACCTCAGTATGTGCTGCTCCACGTGCTGCTGTGAGCCATGACATGGTAAAATGACAAGACATGATTTTAGACATGCCACTTTAACCTGTGTGGTGTCCAGGGTGACATTTTGCTTTACATACCCTGTGTGATGAGGAAGTGAGGACATGCGTCACCACACATGTTGCTCTCTAGCTGGGCACACTCAGCTTCCTCTTCTCACTTTATGAGGACACTAGCCTCAGCCATGCCCACCCGACTGTAAAAGAACGCTGGACCACACTGCCCTTGGTCACTCCCATTAGCCCACCTCTCAGCTGTGGAGAACTGCTATTCTACTCTCAACTTCCAGCGCCTTCGTCTTCAGTTCCTCATGTGGGCTAGCTCATGTGTTGCGTGCCTGCCTTATTTAACTTAATGTTTAAGCCCCAGGTCCCCCATGCTGTTGCTCATTCTTCCTAGATCACATCCTTTGTGGGGCTGAGTAATATTTTGTTTAGCAAATGCACTACATTTTCTTCGTCTATTCATCTATTGATAACACATTTTTCAGTAACTTGTTATATGGAGTATTCTTTAGTCAAAAGATCCTCAAAATTTTACATCTTAGACATATGTATGGAAATTTAGAAAAATATCGAGAAGGATCTGCGAAAGCATGAACAACAGCCACTCCAGTGTGTTTCTATTTGTAAAAATGACTTTCGTTAAAATGAAACTGCAGGCTTACTAGAGAAAGGCTGTTTCTTCTCCACTAGGAATCTCACATTGTCAAAGAGAAATTTTGAAGTGGCCTGGCAGTTATTTAAAAACAAACAAAAAAATACATTTACTCATAATTGTAGCCACACAGAACAGTTTTGAAAATACTTTAAAAATCTACATATTGCTTCCTCGTCAGGCTCCACTAAATGTTAACATTTTATATTGTTTTCTCCTTCTCCGGGTATTTGTTAACATTTTTTTCTGGTCTGCCTGAAACTGGGCTGCACAATATTCCTCCAGCCCTGAAATGAGCCCAACTCCATTTTCCAACCTCTGGCCTTTAGCCCTTTAACGCAACCCCTCCCTGATGCTTCATGACAGCAGAGAAGAAACCCTGCAGCTCCTTCTTGGGTGCCACCTGGAGATTCCAGGCAGACATACCCCTGCCCCGGCAAAAGCACCATTTAGTCCCTCCCCTGCCACCACGTGGAGATACACGCCAGGCCCTATGCTTGCTCTCTCCAACCTGCATGCTAGGTCTGCCCTGCTTCCCCAGGACATCTCAATCACTGGAACAGTGAGCCTCCTCCTGTGCGCCTTGCATGAATGGCGCCATAAATCTCGGCATCAGAACAGGCTTCTGGCTGATGACCCATCCTCCAACAGCAGAGCAGTCCTGACAAGTCCCTGGTAGACGCTCTTTCACAATCTCTGTGTAATTACCAAAGTCATCAAATGAACAGAACATTGAGACACCATTATTACCTAACCTGAATGCTTTATTCTGATGTCTCCAGCAGGTCCCCCAAAATATGAGAAATTCCAGGGTGTGGATTTCAGGCAGATGGCCTATAGTTTTAGCCTTCCTTGTCTGGAACAGTCCCAGTATCTGTCCTTGTCCTGGCTAGTCTTACATCGACCTGACACAAGCTAGAGTTACCTGAGAAGAGGGAACCCCAATTGGGAAGATGTCTCCATAAGATTGGCCTGTGTCTAAACCTGTGGAATATTTTCTTAATTAGTGGTTGATGGGAGTGGGCTCAGCCCATCGTGGGTGGTGCCCTCCGTGGGCTGGTGGTCCTGAGTTCTATAAGAAGTAGGCTGAGCAAGCCAGGTGAAGCAAGCCAGTAAGCAACACACCTCCATGGACTCTGCATCAGCTCCTGCCTCCAGGATCCTGCCCTGTTTGGTTTTCTGTCCCAACTACCTTCACTGAGGAACAGTGATACAGACACAGAAGGCAAATAAACCCTTTCCCTCCCAGCTTGCTTATTGGTCATGATGTTTCACCACAGTAACCGAAACCCTGCTGAGATGTCTTTCCTGGCATCAACATTTCTGAAGAGCTCTGTTGGGTACTGGACAGACTGTCTCCATCCAGGCTTCTTGCCTCTTGGTTATTATCTTTAGGTTGTGTTACATTGGGTACCTCCTTGGTCCCTCTTCCTTGGCTGTGTGCTTCTTCCCCTAACCAAAGAGCTGTTGATGTTTCTATCTCTTTCATCCTTAGGAAGTGAGTGCCCATACAAATCTAGACCCAAATCTAGATTCTGCAAGGCCCAGGTGAAATCACTACACAACTCTGTCCATTACACTGCTTTTTGGTTATAAAAGCATTGACCCATAAGAAGTAACACACAAAGTTTTGTGCTGTTTGGGGTGTGCTGTCTGGAGTCAGGCTTGCTTGGGATCTTGCATAAGAGAATCCAAGCCCATATCTCTCCCCTTGAACAGATCTGCCTCTGCCTCTTGGTTAAGTGATGCCATAGCCTCAAGTGCCTGTTAAAAGCTGTCACTAGACATGCGGTTTCCAGGATCAAGCCTGCTTGGGTTGTTGTCTGAAAACATAGAATGCTGGTAAAAGTCCCAGTGAGGGAGGGAGTTAGGGAGGGAGGGAGGGGGAGAGAGACAGAGACAGAGCAGTAAAATCTAACGATGCACATAATAAATCGGTAGTATTTTAAGGTATTCTGATAGGGCTGCTTGGTTAGCACTGTATTCTGATGATTTGAGAACTAATTTGGTTAAGAAATGAAATGAACCTCTTCATATTAAGGATGAACTTTTGTGTAATAAGAATTAAAAAAGAGGAGGCAGGCAGACAGAGGGCAGGTCCTCACAGCTTTCTACCTTGATGCCAAATTAACAACTTTTTTTTAAAAAAAGAAAATGTTGAGAAGTTTATTCATTCAAAATTTGTATATATATAAATATAATATATATTATATATTTGCTTCATTTGGGCTGCAGACAGTTTGCAAATAATGAAGAGAAATCTGGAAAGCTAACCTTATGAACAGCTTTAGGAATATGGAGATTAGCTCTTCAGGTCCCAGAATAGGAAGCATCTGAACATTTTTCCCACTCAGGCAAATGAGAGGGACCAGGAAGGGTGATGAACTCAAAGAACTGTCAATCAAGTTGACCATGGGAACTCCAGAGGAAGATGAGCACACATTTTGCATTTTGCGTACCCGCCTTTTTTTTTTTAACATGCTTATGTTTGGGGCTGCACAAAACTCTTCCTTCTGTGGTCACAGAGCGGACATGTCATGGGCAAACAAAGGGAATTCTTAGAGTTTCTGCAATTACTGTCAATTACTATCCCATCTGAAGATTGATTTTATATTTGTCTCTCAGAACCATCTTTTGGACAATTTCATCAGTGATTAAAAAAATAATAGTGATGTTTTAAAAACTGTTTTAGTTATTTGATAATTGAGCTAGCAATGTGGGATTGGACTGTCAAGTTCCACTGCGGAGGGTTAGAGGTTTTTTAAATTAATTTTCTTTGTTCTTGAGAAATACATACATGTACACAATGAAATGTGATCATATCCACTCTAAATTTCCACCCCTCCAGCTCCCTTCCCCTTCCACTCCCCAACATGGCCTCCTACCAACCCATGTCCTCTTTTTTGGGAGTGGGGGTGGATGACTCACTAAATCCAATCAGCGTTGCTCCTATGTGCGTGGGTGGCAGCCGGGGTGAGCCCTCTGGAGCATGGAAGCGGCTGCTCTGTAAGCATTGGGAGTTGGCCGGGACCACCCTCGACTAAGCCGGAATTTTGTCTGCGTTCGTACTGTGCAGTGACCACCATTGCTGTGAGTTTGTGAGTGCGGGAGCCATGAGCTGTCCACAGCATCCTCTGACAGATGAGGGGTCTGGCCCGGCATCCCTGCTCCTGAGCAACCCGAAGGACTGGGATCAGAGAGAAGCCCAGCTCTCCTGCCCCTCTTAGCCTGTCTTTCCTGCAGTGGACAGGACAATGAGATAAAATCTCCAGGACACTGTATGCTGTAGAATACTACTCATGAAATATTTCCATGTTTACTTCAAATCATGGGGTGCCGAGCTTAGGTGGAATTCTCCAGCGAGCCATTTCCTTGGGTGATGGGCTTGTCTGTTGGAAGGGATTCTCCGCATAGAGCTGGCCCGCCTTCCAGAAGTGTTGCTGACATAGTCACCTGCACGTCCAGTTGGCAGAGACCATTGATCTGCCTGTTTGCATTGTACCCCAGATGCTTTCCAGTTCCTATTGAAGAGCCACTCTGACCAGCTTTGGGGAGCTTCTCCTTCCCGTGGCACTCCATTTATCATACAGCCAGCAAACCAGCAAACCCAAGAGTGCCTGCTACCAGAGGTGTTCACCATAAAACAAAGGCTTCTACTCGGCTTCTCTTCCATTCCCGGAAACACTACCAATGAACAGAGAAGGGAGATGGTGGATGACGATGGATAGAAAAACGGCAATGATGGCTGAGAGTCATTAAAACCCCATTTCATTATAAACACCAGCTGTTTTGGTTCTGTTCCTGTTAATAGCTCTCAAGTGTCTCAGTTCAAACTATTTCCGTGAAATACCTTCATCAGAAAACTCATTAAAATTTTCTCTTATTTACTGAAAACTGTTTTAGATTTCTTTTTCTTCTGAAAAAATGTAATAATAGAAAGTGATTCAAATCAACAAATGAATATAATAGCTGGGGTAAGTATTAAAATATGTTTTTTCTTTTATTTGTGAACTTTAGTAACTTGATGTTTTTTGGTCATAAGAGGATCTGAGGCTAAATGTTTTAAAAATTCAGAATTCCCACAAAAATATTTTAAAAATTCAGATTTCTGCTGGTTTCTTGCAGTCAGTCACTAGAAAGTTTGCCAACTTTCTGTAAAGCAAAAACCACAAAAGTTTATTCAAAATTCTTTCTATTCCTCCCAAAACTTGCACTGAGATTTTTTTAAAGGATAAAATATAAAATATATATACATATTATAAATCAGAAACTAACACATTGGCATTGGACAAGAAAAGCCAAGAGAGGGAACAGAGCCCCACTCACACACATGCTCAGGAGTCCTGTATAAACATGAGATGGAAGCCATAATATACATACAGAGGACCAGATGCAGACCCATGCAGGCTCTGTGCATCCTTTTCAGTCTCTGTGAGTTCATAGGAGCTTTGCTCATGTTGATGATATTGATCTCCTGGTGTCCTTCATCACCTCTGGCCCTTACTCTCTTTCCACCTTCTCTTCTGTGGGGTTCTCTGCACCCTGGAGAGAGGGATTTGGTGGAGACATCCATTTAGGATTTAGTGTTCCAGTGTCTCTCACTCTCACATATTATCCGACTGTGGGTCTCTGTGTTTGTTCCCATCTGCCATAGAAAGAAGCTTCTCTGTTGTTATCTGGGCAAGACAAATGATCTATGGGTATAGCAAAGTGTCATCCTACTGAGGTTTATTGTTATTATTATTATTATTATTGCACTAATAGGCCACGTGAATAATTATCTGCTAAAAAGTAAGTGTGACAAAGGCAAATATGCTTGAAGAGATAGAATATAAGCAGCATCACTTATTCCACTTATGGATGGTTCTAGTCTCTTACTCTTTACTTTTAAGACAATTTAAGTACATATATATCTCTCTATATATGTATATAGGTATATATGTTCATGACACATATTCCAAATTCCTTAAAATTCTCCTTAGGTAAAATTATCCAAAACAGAAGTCTTCTTAATTTTGAAAAGTATAGTTATGCTATTTTCTAACACTTCTGAATATCTGAGATATAAGATAGCCAACTTACTTAGGAATTGCCAGTAATATTCTTGCCATCAAAATAGTGTTTACTTGAGGGATGGCGTGAGGGCTCACTGGTTAAGAGCATGTATTTCTCAGTCATAGGACCTGGGTTTAACTCCCAGCACCCACCTCAGGAGGCTCCCAACAGCCTGCAACCCTAGCTCCAGGGGATCCAAAGCCATCTTCTGCCTCTGCAGACACAGGTGGCATGTACTCAGACTTACCTACACATGAAGATAATAATGCTAAGTGTTTTTCAAGTGTTCATTTGGAAGAAACACAGCAGCAGCATTTGGCTAACGGTATATTCCAGTGGCTGCCTAACCACAGAGTCCTAGTCTAGTCCGCACTGACAGGTGGGGACTAGATTCCCCATTACCAAGCATGTAACATACATGCTTCACAAAGAATCCTACAGCCCTGAACACTCTTTCTAAGATGCTTACCAAACTCACATACTATGGCCTCATCAAATATTATCCATCTTGTTCAACATTCTTGGTCAGGTCAACAGCGTTCTATGTCAGCTGGCTTTTCATAATCACACACTTTAAAAAAAAATCCACTCCCTTTTTAAATTCAATAAATGCACTTAGTCATCACTTTCTAAATAGTAAGACCACAAAGAGGAAGTGCTACATTTCCTTTCATGTGCTGACAGGTGAATAGATAAAGGATAAATCTCTGCAGAGGTTGCCTATCAGTGACTGGAAAGCATGGGGACAGGGACAGGAGTGGAAGGAAAGTGGGGTTTGGAAGTCTTTTCATTCAAAGAAGTTGTTATATTCTTATCTGAAAAATTATTCTGGCCTCAGAACTAAAGACCAAAAAGTTCAGTTAATAATCTCTGTTTGAATTTTTTGAAGGTGATTGGAAGTGCTTAAAAATGGCTAATAGGCACAAATAACTGTCATGTGCTGTGGCCAATGATTATTGCCTTGATTGTTTACTGAGGCTGAAAATGGGATCACTGCTCAATTATTTTTGTTTACCAGACCATAACAGTGAGCAAACTCTGTTTTAAAAAGTATTCATACGGTATATACTCACTCATATAGACATGTAATATAGGATAAACCTACTAAAATCTGTACATCTAAAGAAACTAATCAAGAGAGAGGACCCTGACTAAAATGCTCAATCCCCATCCAAAAGGCAAAGGGGAAGGACATCAGAAGAAGAAGAAAACAGGAAACAAGCTAGAAACCCACCACGGAGGGCCTCTGAAAGGCTCTGCCCTGCGGACTATCAAAAGCAGACGCTGAGACTTATGGCCAACTGTTGGGCAGAGTGCATGTAATCTTATGTAAGAAGTGGGAAATAATAAGATCTGGAGAGGACAGGAACTCCACAAGAAGAGCAACAGAACCAGAAATTTGAACACAGGGGTCTTCCCAGAGACTCATACTCCAACCAAGTATCATGCATGGAGATAACCTAGAACCCCTGCACAGATGTAGCCCATGGCAGTTTAGTGTCCAAGTGGGTTACATAATAATGTGAAGAGGGACTGCATCTGACATAATCTGATTGGCTGCTCTTTGATCACCTCCCCCCAAGGGGGGAGCAGCCTTACCAGGCCACAGAAGATGACAATGCAGCCACTCCTGATGATATCTGATAGACTAAGATCAGAAGGAAGGAGAGGAGGACCTCCCCTATCAGTGGACTTGGGGAGGGGCATGCATGAAGAAGGGGGAAGGAGGGTGGGACTGGGAGGGGAAGAGGGAGGGGCTTATGGGGGGATACAAAGTGAATAAAGTGTAATTAATAAAAATAAAACATAAAATAAAAAAGTACTCATACTATTTCTGAAAATAAAAACTTAAAGCAAAAAATAAAAAAAAAATCCTGAATTATCTGGGCACCACCCGATAAAGCAGTGAACAGCTAGAGTAAGAGCAGCTACGTCTGTGCAGGTCCTAAGCATCTTCATCTTCTGTTTCTTCTAGATTCAGTGGGAGGCACGAAATGCCAGAACAATGATTGTAAATTGGTAACTAAGAAAAACCAAAACCCATAACCGTTAAAAATGGCAACCAAGTGGCTCAGACAAGCTTGACTCTCTTGATGAGGGTGCACAGAGAGGCTTTGGTCTGTTGGGCATGAGAAGGAAAACAGTGCAAGACAATGTTTGAGCTGACTATGGCAATGGCTGCTCCGTTTCCTTCCTAAGGTTCTGACCTTTCCCTTAGTTCTCTGTGTATTCTTGGAAGAGATACAGTACAAAATGGACTGTGAACAGAACCTGTTGTGGGGCTAGAGAGATCTGACAAGACACGTGTAACAGGCACCTGTGTTGATGTCCTCACTGATTTTCTGTGTTGACTTGACACAAGCTAGAGTCATCAGAGAGGAAGATACTTCAGTTAAGGAAATACTTTCATACTATCAGGCTGCAAAGCATTTTCTCAATTAGTGATTCATGGGAGAGAGCCTGGACTTTGGTGAGTGGTCTCATCTCTGGGCTGGTGATTCTGGGTTTTATTTTAAAAAGCAGGCTGAGCAAGTCGTGCTGAGCAAGCTGGTAAGCAGCATCCCTCTGTGGCCTCTGTATCAGCTCCTGCCTCCAGCTTCTTTCCCTGTTTGAGTTCCTGTCCCAACTTCCTTTAGTGATGAGCAGCAATGAAGAAGTGTAAGCCAAAGAAAACTTTTGCTCCCAAGTTGCTTTTTGGTCATGCCGTTTCCTGGCAGCAACAGAAACCCTAAGACAGTGGCTATGTTCCATGCAGAGAATGGAGGGAGAAGGGCTGCATGCTGTGAGATAAACCTTTCAGTCTTGTCTGAACCCTTCGTTACTGCCTGAAGAGGGAGCAGGAGGAGCTGGCAGAGCTGGAGTCCAGGGCCCTTTCAGGAGCTTTCAGATATGTGCCGGATAGTTTCACTGCTTAGGGACCACCTGACATGTTACCATAGCATGCACCTTCCCAGAAGGAAAGCTCCTGCTCCCCTTGTGCTTTCTAGTTCATAGGTCTCTTGGCACGAAGCTTAGTTGGGGAGATGGAACGGGACATGAGAGAGAAACATCTGTGGCAACGGTGGGTGTGGCTTAACAGTAAAACCGACATCGCAGTGTGGGGAGCTTCATTCTCATACCCAACTTCCACAACTCTGGAGGGTAAATTACACAATGCCTAGACTGTGGTAGCAAAGTTCTGGCATATAACAAGTATTCTAGAAAGCACAGAGATTTAATTATAATTTGCTTTCATCCTCCATCCCTCTCCCCCGGAAGGGAAGTGTTCTAACTACTAGCTTAATTGTTCCTCATTGACACCAGAAATGTAATTTTTTTCAGGTATGACTGTGCAAACAGGAGAGAAAGACAGAGGTGAGAACAGTAAGGAGATGCGCATGAAAGCCCAGCCCACGCCAGGAAGGATGGCCAGCCTACAAAGCCTAAGATGTCTGTGGCTGTGTGTGGTGATGGTGGCCACACTGCTCTGGAGTGCAGTCATCCCACAGGTGCCCTGCGGTTGCTCTTTTCATTCCTCATTTTGAGCCCACACCACTAGAGAGATTTCAGGGAACCAAGTTTCTCTCAAAGGGAAAAAGGTTGGGTCAGGATGCTCAGAAGTAGTCACCACAGGAAGTAATGCCTGCCGCGGCTTAAGCATTTCTGTCTCTTTTGCTGTTCACTCCTTTTTTCTCTCCCACCCAAGCTGAAGCAAAGATTTTAATAATAGGCAAAGTTCGAGCATTGTGAAGAAAGAAACCACAAAGCTGATGAAGCTTAATTTCATTTTTCTTGAAATAAAGCATGGACCTGTAGGAATCACCTGTTGGTTGAGTCAAGATTGAAAATAAAGATATCATTTTGAACATCTGAGAAAATGCACTTAAGTAAAATGAAAGACTGGGGAAATGAGTTGATCCACAATCGGCTCCCTCACAACATCATACAACGTTCTTGTAGTTTAAAAGCCCCCATATTATTGCAGAATCCTTTTATGTTAATAATAAACCTTTTTTTTAATTTCCAAAGTCCTGGTATGCAATGGGAGTATAAGATGTCATTTCCACACTGTAAAAGACACACAAGAAAGTGATGAATCTTGGTAAAGGCTCATATTTAGATATCTAAAAAGCTCTATTTTATTTGTCCTTCAGTTATTTACTGGAACTACCAAAGAATGTGCAAGCACCAGAACAAGAGAGGTGAAGCAGGAAGAGCTAGGTACTCTGGTTTTGAGTGGATACCCTAGTGTACTTACCAAAATACAGTGCAGACTACTCAGCCATCATTTCCAGCAAGTTACTGCAAATAGAGCTGAGAGTCTTGCTATGTCCCCCTGTCCATGTGCACACTAAAGGGAACAGATGTGGCTTCAGCAGCCCTCCGGTTACCTGAATTATTTCAAACACCTGTGTTAAAGAACACACCTCAGCTTTTATGGCCATGAAGTCACCTTAGAGTTTTCTGTATGGATAAAGAGCCAGACAACCCTGGGTGGGAGCTGACCTTGAGATTTCGTCATTTTTTCCTGTGGCCACCTGGGTTTAAACTAATTCATCTCTATCAAGTTTAATATGCTGAGGGGAGGAGGGAGTCAGTTAATGGAAGTAAAATTTTTGTCTTCTAAAGAGAACTTGTTAAGAACACAAGGTGGTCCTGAAACACACATGCACACAGTCACAAGGTTTGGCGCAAAATAAAAAATAATGAGGCTGGAAATGTTTTTCTTCAGATGCTGGTGCTTATTAAACATTTCAAATAAATCCGGTGAAATGAGCTCAGGTGTGACTTTGTGACTATGTGGTGAGAACTGTTTTTAAGACATGAAATACTTCGAGACATTTTTCATAACGCACGTAGTCTCAGGAAAATGAAAGCAGCAAAGAATTATCCAACTGAGATGGATTCTGCTTTTGAAAAACCATCTGCATTTACCTTTGTTTTACTGACAGTGAAATCCACTCCTTTGGATTTATGTTCAGTGTTTAGCAAAGGAATACAGCCACTGCCAGGGCAGGATGCAGATATTTGCAGCAACTCAGCACCCCCTCTCCCTGTTCTATATAGTTTGCTCCTTCCCGAACTGGAGCCGCGGGTTAACCCTCCCCCAATTCTATCTCCTTTCTGACCCAGAGCGGCGGGTTAACCCCACAGTTCTATCTTTTTAATCAAAACATGAAACATCCTTGAGTAAATTACTAAGTTTGAGATCACAGGGTCATATGTTAAGTAGATTTTTGACTTGATATAGAAAACAAACCTGCCAAATCATATTCTAACATGGTCCCAATATTTGCGTTCCCTTCAGGAATTTATTAAAACTTCAGATTGTCTTCATCTTCACTGGGACCAGGTGGCAGTAGATTTTGTTTAATTTAAAATGTTTTTTTCCTGAGAAATATTATCAGTAAGTAGGAATTACCTGTGTAAGACCTGGAGTCGCACTGCTCAGGGGCTCAGGATCTCGCCCTTCCCAGGAACTCTCACAGACCACAACTCGATGTAAAAGCAAGAGGTTTTATTGCTATCGCAATAGGGTCACCCCTCCAAAGATAGGAGACGACCCTGATCATGCAAAGCACAGGGTTTTTATACCTGAAAATCAGGTCACTTTTGCTCTATAGTTTACAGCTGGTTGTTTCTCAGAACAGTTCACCCCACCCTTCAAGAGCTAACTGCACCTGGCTTCAATTCAAATAATCACAGTTGTTTCTCATTCCCAGATGGTCCCTCATTCCCCCCTTTTCTTTTTCCTCAATTTTAACCCTAAAATTGTGGATCAACCTCAGGGAGAGGTTGATACTGTCTCTGGAGCATCAGGGCCTAAACTGCATTTACACATTCCCTAACGAAGGCGAATACTGGTCAGAGAGTTTATTGTCCCTGATGAGTTTCAGTTTTAGCGGGTTGCTGGAGGCTTGGACTTTCCAGGTGTCTGCAGGTTGATGAAGAGCTGGCTTGATGTGTGACCCATGGATCCAAGTGCGATGCCCTCGACTTTGATGGCAGTTGGTATAGTGGTGAGCAGGACGTAATAAGGACCCTTCCACCGAGGTTCCAGATTCTGGCTGCGGTGTCGTCACACATACCAGATCACCAACCTGGAACTGATGGGGCACCTCTAAGGACCCAGGTGCATATGCACTGCCAACCTTGCTCCAAATTTCTTTCTGAATAAGCTGAAGTCCTTTCAGCCTGGACAAGTCAGAATTACCACTAGTTATGTCAAGGGGGCCCCCATGAAGAGTCAGGGAAGCAGGAACGAAGGGAGTCAGGCCCAGTAAGGAGGGAGTATTTCTGACTCTAAAAAGGGCCAAGGGAAGGAGCACCACCCAGTCACCGCCAGTCTCCGTGGTCAATTTGGTGAGAGTCTCTTTTAGAGTTCTATTCATTCTTTCTACGTATCCTGAACTTTGGGGTCTATAAGCACGGTGTAATTTCCAATCGAGCCCCAGAAACCTGGCATCTCCTGACTTACCTGAGCAACAAAGGCTGGCCCATTGTCTGACCCAATTACCTTTAGAATACCAAACCAAGGAAAAATGTCTTCCAGAATCTTTTTGGCTACTACCAAAGCGGTTTCTTTGTGGGAAAAGCTTCCACCCATCCTTCTGACAGGGTTCACACTCCCAAGTCACTCTCTCAATCAGGGCAATGAGGTTTAGTATTTGATACTGGGATTGGCGCGCAATTTCAGCCAATTTCTTTGCCCCCAAGTGAGTCCACTTATGCATCTGAGTTATTAATTTCTCAGCGTCTTTCTGTGGCAGAATGATCTTACCTTTGGAGTCAATCCATGCCCCCACATCGGTGTCAAATATCCCCTGCTTTTGCCGTATTAGCTTCAAGTCACTTTCTGAGTAGTTTAGTCATTCTTCTCTGGGCAGCTCAGCGGTCAGTACCACTGGGACAGAGTTTCCTCTGGTGGCTGCCTTAGCCTCCTGATCGGCCATGTTATTCCCCTTTGCTGCCCTGGATGGGTTGGGCACGGTAGGATGTAAGTCCATGACCTGTTTGTTAACTTTGCTCAGATCCTGTACGGGTCGATAGTCATTGCTCCCAGGCTTCCAAACTGGCAGCAATGGGGTATTCCAGGCGGATTGGCACCTTCTGAACACCCCTAGGTCAAGGAGCCGCTGTATATGAAGGCGGATCCCGTCACAGGCTTCCTTAGATATCAGATATTGTCACACCGTGATCAGGGTAGCCTGAGGCTTCAGCTCTATCTGAACTGGGGGCTGTCTCTCTGCTTTTCCTGGGCCAGCTGTTTCAGCCCATGCCCTGAGATGTCTCTCTAGCCACCAGTCAATGTCTTTTTCTGGACTTACCACCTTTTCAAACAGGCGGTATTCATCTTCCAGTTGAATCATCAGCACGTAAATGGGATCCCCTTTATCTGTCACCTGTGGGCCATCCGGTCTAAAATGAATATGGGCCCCTATCTTAGTTAGAATATCTTGCCCTAACAACGGGTACGGGCACTCGGGGACAACTAAGAATGAGTGGGATACCTGGCCCACTGCAAGGTCCACTGTTCTTCAGGTAGTCCATGAATATTGTTTACATCCAGTGGCTCCTTGGACCCACGATTTTTTCTCTTTTTTAGCTTCTAAGTCTTAGAACAGAATGCTGGGCGCCAGTGTCCACCAAGAAGTGGACCGGCTGTTTCTTCCTTTTGGACAATCCTTCATCCAGTGTCCTTTCTCCTCGCAATAGGCACACTGATCCTTAGACAGAGGGCCCCTCCAATTGCCAGGAACTCTCTCCCTATCATTACGACTCTCCTGCACTACGGTGGCCAGGGTCTTAGTCAACTTTCTGTCTTGCCTCTTATCCCTTTCTCTTTCTCAAGCTTCCTGCTCTTTCTGCTTTCTTTCCTCTTTCTCTTCTTCCATCTCTCAGCTGTAGAAAACCTTTTCTGCTACCTGCACTAAATCCTTCAACGACTTGTCCTGTAAACACTCTATTTTCTGGAGTTTTCTATGAATATCTCTGGCTGACTGGCCTATAAAGGTTATAGTCATCATTGCCCTATGCTCATCTGAGGTAGGGTCATAGGGTGTAAACCAGAGGAAAGCCTCCATCAGCCATTCAAGAAAGGCTGTGGGGGATTCATCTGGCCCCTGAACCATCTCTCTTACCTCTGTCAAATTGGTGGGCTTTTGAGCAGCCCCACGGAGACCCGCCATTAGAGTCTTGCAGTAGACCTTCAGGCGCTCCCTACCTCCAGGTGTGTTGTAATCCTAGTTGGGGCGGGTGAGGGGAAAGCCATCATCAATCTCATTAGGGAGGATGGAGGCCTCCCATCTGTTCCCGGCACATTCTTTCTCACCTCAAGGAGGACCCGTCCCCATTCCTCGGTAGTCAGGAGGGCCTGCAAGAGTTGCTGGCAATCATCCCAAGTGGGCTGGTGTGAGAATAGGACAGATTCAAACAAATCAGCTAGAGCTCGGGGATTTTCAGAAAAGGGGGGTTCACTTTTGGAATCTGGTGGCGACTGCAGTGGAGCGGAGGGACTGCTAGCAGCACTCTCGCTTTCAGAATCTGCCAGTGCCAAGGGACTGGTGGCACCCTGCTGCAGACCTCCTGGGGGATTAGTGGGAGAAAAGCTGGTGGATAAAGAGGTGGAAGGTCAAAAAGAAGTCACAGTCTGTCCCATAATAAAGTCGTCCGTCAAGAAAGTCAAAGAAACAACAATGACAGAGACAAAGAGAACACGACAGGCAATTCAGATAAGGACGCCCTTACGGGTCCACAGAATTCTGATTGAGAGGCTGCCTCACGGCGGCCCATCTCCTACAGATGGGAGGAGGACCATCACGGACCTGGCCTCCCCAGATGTAGAGGCTGCCTCACAGCGACTGTCTCCTACAAATGGGAGGAGGACCATCACAGACCTAGCATCCCCAGATGAAATCTGGAGCATCCTCCAGTTCCCAGTCAAGCGATATTCTGATATGTCTGTCTATTGCAATGACTGATCAGATGACCAAAAAGGTCCAGATAGGCACCTAAACAGATACAACCAGAAATCAGACTAACCTGTTCCAAGCTCGACCTCCGAGCCCAGTCTGATGAGGGTTGGGGAAGGGGCACGCTGTTTCCCAGCCAACGCACCAAAAATGTAAGACCTGGCATCTCACTGCTCAGAAGCTCATGATAGCGCCCTTCCCAGGAACTCTCACAGACCACAACTCGATGTAAAAGCAAGAGGTTTATTCATGATAGGGTCACCCTTCAAAGACAGGAAACGACCCAGAACATGCAAAGCACATTGTTTTTATACCTGAAAATCAGATCACTTTTGCTCTATTGTTTACAGCTGGTTGTTTCTCAGAACAGTTCACCCCGCCCTTCAAGAGCTCTCTGCACCTGGCTTCAATTCATATAATCACAGTTGTTTCTCATTCCCAGGTAGTCCCTCACCTTTAGTAGCTGAGACTTTTACCCAAGAACCTATGCCTGTGGACCTTTTTCCCCAGCCCCCAGGAGGTTTCCAGAGCAGAGGAGAGCTAACAGTACACACTCATAGCTAAGGAATCTACACATTGGGAATAAAACTACCTGAAATGATCCTGTAGCTCAGTGGTGCATGCCACTACAGCCCAAGTATTGGAACAAGGTGACTCAAAATAACTCAAGACATAAAAGAAGATATAGCAATGTGAACAAAGCCAGCATTATAAAAAGGAGCAGAGTGACATTGCAGGTTATCGTAGATGTGATGGTTCAATAAGTGGATGGAGATTGGGTATGGATGAAGATAGAATCAGTGATTTGAAGAGCAAAATAGAGATGATAATGTAATTCTTGTTACTAGAATTAGAAAGTTTTTAAAAATTAATTAACAAGCTCAGCTCTTTGATATGTGTCAATGTTCGTGTTCTACCAGTTGACAATGCCACAGAGAGGAAAGATTTCCAAATGACCTGGTGACTTTGGCTTCACGATTTTAGATAACAGTGTATCCAGTCAATGGGTTTCTCATTTTACTCCTCCTCTTCAATTCTTTTTTTTTTTTAAGATTTACTTTTTATTTTATGTGTAGGTGTTTTGTCTGCATGCATGTCTATGTACCACATATGTCCAGGGCTCAGACAGGCCAGAAGAGGGTGTCAGATCCTCTGGAACTGGAGTTAAATGTTGTTAGCCTTCATGTGGGGGCTGGGAACTGAACCCAGGTCTGCTGGAAGCACAAACACTCTTAACTTCTGAGCCATCTCTCCAGACACACCCTCCTCAGTTCTTGGTCTTAACCAGGCCCCATGCATAATAGCTGAAACATCTTTGTGTCCCTGTGGCTGATGGGGAGAGGGAAAGTCCTGAGCTTGATAGTCCCTGAAGTAAACTATCCTCACTGAGCCTTGGTTTTCTCACCGTTAGAAAGTTGATATCATCCACCACAATATCACCTACTACAGAGGACCTTCCTGATGACTGGACTGGAAGCTGCATACTGAATGTCCAATGTCTTGCCTGTCACAAAGCAAGTGTTTAGTGACCACTTTCTGTGTGTTTTTCAAAACATGCATAGTTTGTATCACCTGCTTTTGGAAATCATGTCACTTGGTAAATACACTCTGGTTCACAACCAGAAAAAATCCCACCAGTCAAATAAATATATGTGGGATAGATTATGCTTGGATTACACAGACAATTGACAGATGCATGGTAGCACATAATTTATCGGTACAACTCTATTTCTGGAAAATATGGCTGTTTAAAGAAAGCAAGAGGAAAATTAAAGTGCTAGATCCAAAGGAGGAAAATGATGGACTGGGAAAAACAGATATGGAATAGCCAAGGTACAGAACAGTAACAGATTGCAGAGAGCTCAGCGCTGAGAGGAACACATATACCCCACGTCTCCTTGCAAGGCTCGAGGTCACTAGGGCGAAGAGGCAGCTTAAGAGCCAGCAGTACGGACTGAACATCTGGAAATAGCAGGACAACTACACACAAGAACCCACAGCAGGCACAGCAGTGTGAAAAACCTTGTGCGAGCCCAAGCCACCATGGAGAAGAGAGACAAAGACGAAGTCTATCCCCTAGCCATGGGGCAGCTGGCCATTGTTAGCTGCTGGACAGTCTCTAAGTGTGCAACCTCTGATAAGTCAGCCATGCTCTGGGGGAAGACCACACAGCCAAGAATATTTGGGACAGCATAACTCGTCCCAAAGCTTTTTTATTTTTATTTTTTTAAGACTGTGACACCAAGTAAGGTTGGGCAGGGTGGGTGGATCTGGGTGGAGTTGTGGAGGGCCTGTCATCTGACAATACGCACATAATTCGAGACTCTCAAGCAACTATTAGAAATGTTTTTGCTTGTTTTTTAAGGATCTGGATCTGGGAGAGAAGGGAGATGGGGGAGACTGGGAGAAGAGGAGGGAGGGGAAACTATGGTCAGGATGTAATATATCAGAGAAGAATCAAGAATAAAAAGAAACTTTAAGTGAATATGAAATGGGTCCTGAGATTATGGAAAATGAGCTTTACTTGTTTTAATTTTGTACCCAAGAATAGCTGTATGCCACAGATACAGATTTAACCTTATTCCTGTGGAGTCTCGGGTTCAGGGTAGCACACTCATGGAACATGGCTCCTCAACCATGTTCTACGTTTGTGGTTCTCAACCTGTGGGTCATGACCCCTTTGGGGGTCACATTTCAGCTATACTGCATATCATATTTTACTTTATGATTCATAGCAGTAGCAAAATTACAGTTATGAGGTAGCAATGAAATAAGTTATTGTTGTGGTTCACCACACATGAGGAACTGTATTAAAGGGTCTCAGCATTAGGAAGGTTGAGGGCCTCAGCTCTGCATGAATCTGTGTGAAATAATAAGGCTACTGTGTTGTTTCAAATGGTAAAGATGGGCTTTGTTTTAAATTCCATCCCAAGGCAAGTGTGCCCTAGTGCTACTTGATCACCACACATGAAAACTTTCCATTCCTATTCTTTGTCCCTTTGGCACCAATCAACACAATTTCTGGCCCAAGAATCAAATGGAAATCTAAAAAAAAAAAAAAACACTTAATGTTGAATGTGAATTGGTGACATGTAGACATCTGCAAGCAGAAAGATGTAAGTCCAGCCATACCACTCCTAGGCATATATCCAAAAGAGGCTCAAGTATACAACAAGGACATCTGCTCAACCATGTTTGTAGCAGCTTTCTTTGTAAAAGCCAGAAGCTGGAAACAGCCCAGATTCCTCCTCAGTTGAGGAATGGATACAGAAATTGTGGTACATCTACACAATGGAATATTACTCAGTGATTAAAACAAACAAACAAACAAAAAAAGGAAATCATGAAATTTGCAGGTAAATGGTGAAATCTAGAAAACATAATACTGAGTGAGGTATCCCAGAAGCAGAAAGACACACAGGGTATATACTCACTCATAAGTGGATACTAGACATACAATATAGGATAAACATACTAAAATCAGTACACCTAAGGAAGGACGGCTCTAGCTAAGATGCTCAATCTCCATTCAGAAAGGCAAAGAGGATGGACATCAGAGGAGGGAGAAAACAGCGAACAGGACAGAAACCTACCACAGAGGGCCTTTGAAAGGCTCTACCCTGCAGGATATTGAGGCAGATGCTGAGACTCATAGCCAAACTTTGGGCAGAGTTCAGGGAATCTTATGAAAGAAGTATGAGATAGTAAGACCTGGAGAGGTCAGGAGCTCCACAAGGACAGTGACAGATCCTAAAAGTCTGGGCACAGGGGTCTATTCTGAAACTGATAGTCCAGCCAAGGATCACTCATAGAGATGGCCTGAAACCCTTGCACAGAGGTAGCCTATGGCAGTTCAGTATCCAAGTGGCCTCCATAGTAATGGGGACTTGGACTGTCTATAACATGAACTGATTGGCTTGCTCTTTGATCACCTCCCCCTGAGGGGGGAGCAGCCTTAGCAGGCCACAGAAGAAGACAATGCAGCCAGCCACTCCTGATGAGACCTGATAGACTAGGATCAGAGGAAAAAGGAGGAGGACCACCCTTTTCAGTGGACTGGGGGAGGGTCCCAGGTGGGTAAGAGGGAGGGTGGAATTGGGAAGGGAGGAGGGATGGAGGGATGGAGGGCATGCAAAGTGAATAAACTAATTAATAAAAATAAAAAAATAATGAAAATATATGGCTGTTGAGATGGGGA
Source organism: Meriones unguiculatus (assembly GCF_030254825.1). NCBI lineage: Eukaryota > Metazoa > Chordata > Mammalia > Rodentia > Muridae > Meriones > Meriones unguiculatus. The sequence goes on along the minus strand of NC_083364.1, from coordinate 6,412,956 downwards.
TCTTCCAAGAATGTCCCCAAGGAATGATCTCTACTTTTCACATGCACCTACTTAGCTAAACTGTGCTGGGGCCTTTGTTTCTATCATGGTGGAAGGGCTTCCGGGAAGACATGAGGGATGGCTGAGCACAAATTTGTTGTTTATGAACATGGTCCCTCACCACTGAGGGAGGGGTTTTCCAATGGCAGATGTGTTTCAGGTTTGTTCTGTCAGTTTCTATGCTAAAACAGTTTATCAGCCGGCACAGAGGACAGTGGGGAAGCAAGAGAAAACTCTGGTGTGTGAGCAGACTAGGAAATCTCCAGACTCCACCCAAAGTCTACTGAGTCAGAAACTGTGGTGTGTGTCCTGGGAACTGAGCCATGTAAACTTTTGTGGGTTGGAGACTGTGCTGTGGTGTCGTTTTTATTCCCAGTGCTAAGCACAAATCTTGGGACATAGCAGACAGTACCGATTTGCTAAATTCAATCATTCCACAAATATTTGAGAGATTTCTATGGGCCAGATGTTATCCCAAGCACTTGTATCCAAGAACAAAGCGGGCAAAGATTCTGATTTTGGTTGAGTTTGGAAGTGGAAGGGAGAGCAATTAAACTATGACAATGGCAAACTGTATAGCTGCAGAAGCTGTGAGGGTGACGGAGGTGGAGGGATTGGGTGGAGTGGGAGCAGTAATGCCGCAGCAGTATTAATTTGGGAACCAGGGTAGGTTCTCCTACAGCCTACTGGCGACATAGTGACAGACCCCAGGAAGACACCTACTAGGGAGAAAAACACTCTGTGAAAGCCTCTCCCCCGCCTGGGCCAGAGAGGCAGCCAATATGTGGAGCTAGGTCCTCCGGGAGGGAGGTGACTGTGGCCCTCTGGAAACGGGTGTACTCGGGATTACCTGCACAAACCCTCAGGAGACCAGCACTGTTAAAGGAAGGAGGAGGCTTATCAACTTAAGAGTCCAGGTGCCTCCTCTTGCCCTCCTCTCCCTGGCTGCAAGCAATCCTGCCCAGGAGGTACACGGTCTGCTTCTAGCAGACATCAGCTGTAGAGGATTGACTGGGTTTGGGCTCCAAGGATGCAGCCTCAGGGGGTCGTTGTCCATGCTGGCGCAGGCTCGTGACCGAGTCACCTGCGCTCCTGGACTTAATCTCAAGAGATTCACCGATTTACTAAGCCGGGCGTGGTGCTTTCTCTGGTCCATTATATGAACCAACGTTTGAGTGAACAGATGGTTGTTTCCGTCTCCCCAGGAAAAGGAAGGAAGAAGGTAAAAGCTCCCGGGCTGCTCTTTAAGCCCCAGATCCTTTCCTTTCTTTTACATCGTCTTAAGCTCCATGGAACATCAGAAAAATTCACTCTGTGAATACAAGACCCTTAAACAGCTGTCCCCGTACTACGTCTGCACTCTCTTTCACCCCCTCCACCACCATAGCCCAGTTTTAAAAGGGCTTCGTGATGTACGGAGTTCGGCACTCAGGGTTTCCTATGGCTCCAGCACAAACTCTTCCTCCAGGATAAGCTATTATTCTGCAGGAGACTCGGTCCTTTCTGTGAATACCGCTCAGTATGATCAAATTATATAAATTCCTTGCCTGTAGAAAAACTTGTGTCAAACAATAAAATAAGCCAAAATACTAGCAAAATGAAAGCAAAACCCCAAACAGAAGTATAAGATAAAATGGCTACAATGAGTCAGATTTCGAGAACATGGTTAACAGGCAGGCAGAAATTATGGATAATGTTTTTCAGCCTAATTTTGCTTCTCCGTGAAATCATTTTAAACTATTTCAGAACCTATATGTATTTTCAAGTCAGGAGCGGCTGTGAGTTATTATGGTGTATGGTGCTATAATTGCCCTAGAATTATTGAGGGTGCCCTGACCTGTGGTGTGGTCATAAGAACCACCTTTCGATACGTGGCAGTAGTCCATCAAAGGAGTTCAGCTCTATTGCAAAGGTTTCTCTCTGCTTCAGGTTTTGATGATACTGTTAAAAAACAGATTGGACTATTTTGCAAACATAATCACTTGTGTTTATTTCACTTAAACCACTTACAGGATGGTCTTCACTTTGTTCTCTGTTTGTTTGAGGAACCCTCCGATATTTAAGTAATCATATTTAAATATTTGCATAGCCTGCATGCTCATAAGGAAATTTTTCAATGGTGCTGGGCCAAAGAAGTATGCCAATTTACTCAACTGTAAAACCATCTCTTGATAACCTAAGATTTCTCTATCCGTATGTGTAAAATTATCACAGACATGTAGCAATAAAACCTGTCATCCCCCATTGTCACAAATTATTAATCTAATGTTACTATTAAAGTAAATATGTTAACATGTGAAATATTAATAACACTGAGCTTATAATACTCATGTATTTGAGGTTTATGCTTTTCAAAAGAGCAATTGTAAGTGAAAACAGTTCCACCAAAATTCCATATTCATAGAAAGAATACATTTTTTTTCTTTTTTGTTTTGGATTTTGGTCACCAACTTAGTGAATTATTTACTAAGTAAGAGGTAGAAAGAGAGAGAAGACACAGGCAGAGCGAGCAGACACAGGGAATCCTTCACCATGTAAAGCTGTCCACTCATGCCTGGGTTTTCAGCTTCCTGCGCATGTGCCTTGGGAAGCTCCGGCGTGGTGTTCCAGCCTTTCAGTGTCTATAAAAGCAGTATGTGGCCAGAGAAGGCTGTTGATAAAAACAATCTTAAAAAAAATTTTTTTTTACAATTTATTCATTATATATCACAATTGAAGCTCCCTCCCTCAATTTTTAGATGCTATTTTTTAAGTGACCTTTTAAATGAAACTAACTTATTTTGATCTCATAGACTGTATGTTTCATTGATTTCATAGGAAACAAAGCTTTTGAAGACACAGAGTGGAGGCTGATGGTTTGGACGCAGGGCTATCGGCAGCGGGGATGGGGCGGATGGCTCCTAGGGACGCAGAGTAATTTTCTTCCTGGGTGTAATCACTGTTGTGAGGTGCGCCAGTAAAGAACTCCATCTGTGTTCATGAAAGCACCTCTAACTAAATGCAGTGGATCAGAAACAAACAGAACAAGGAAACATACATGAGAACAGGAGGGTGATTTATCAAGGAGAAAAATGGATGAGAAAGGACAAGAAGGATAGAAAGCATGTACATGTAGGAGATTTTAAAAACAATTTAAAAGACAATGACAATTCCAGAGAGCAGTTTCTCTTTTAAGGTCTGCCCTTCCCACCCTTCCAGGAACTCTTACTTTTCTCTTTCTGTCCTTTCTCTCCTTCCTTCCCACAGGAAATTCCCTTTTTCCCTTCTTGCTCCTGTTTCATTTTCCACACTTGCGTCTTTTCTCCTTCTGTCTCTTCCTCCTGGCCTCTCTTCTCTGCATCACAGCTTTGCTCAGTCCCTTAAACGACCGTCCCGCCATCTCTCGCTTTCGTTTGGTTATATGAAAATGCCTCTTGGCAAAGCCTCTCCCTCAAATACACGGGGCCCTTGCACAAATGCCTGGAAAATTAATTCCATGTACATTTTAGGAAATATTGCTCACAGCTGCATTTTTCCATTAGAAATGGTTTCAAAGGCTACAGAAAGAAACCACAGCCAAATGAGGCAAAGTTTAAGCGAGGAAACATGTGTGAAACATTAAGCCAAGTGACAGGAACGGGGTTACATTTTCAGAGCAATGGAGAAGTTCTGCAAATGCCCTTCAACTAAAACAAGAGCATTTTTTTAAACTTAAAAAGGAATCAGACTGCCAAGGCAGAATTTACAAGAATAAACTTCACATTTAGTTTGAGGGATAATTAAGGCCCAGCTCTGTGATTGGTAATCAGGAGCCACGGACGTGGAAATAACCCGACACATGTGCTGCCAATGGAGCGGTGCGCTCTACCGGCCACCTCGTTAATTATGATGTCTCTTGTGACTGACACGTACCTCTTTTCCCATTTTGGCAATAGTCATTTTCTACTGGCTTTTTTAATATGGCATCTATACAGATTTGACACAAGTAATACAAGATTAATAGCAACAAACCATTAAAACTTTGCCTATTCTTCTACTGTGATTGAAAAGAAATTAAAAAAAAAGAGTAGCTATTTTTACAGCATGCAGAATTTCAGAAAATCTGCATACATAATCTTGTTTCATAGGGTGGTAGCACTATATTTCTTTGAGAAGTAAAAGGGCATGTTCATTACCTAAATAGCTCAAAAAGAAAGTGGGACATTGACAGGATTTGGCAGTGGCTGAGACACTGAGTGGTCATTTTGGCTTTCTGAGGCAGACTGGCCATTGTAATCACAGATTTTCTAAGTCAAGCAAGAAGGAACTCGAGTGAAATAGTAACTTGATAACCTAAGATTTCTACAAATTAGAGAGAAAACCCTCAGCAGGAGGGAATAAGGAAAACTGAAAACATAATTGACCCCCCCGGCTACCTTGCTTTTCTGCTACGCTACAAAGGTCAGGTATGAAGCACAACTTTGTCTGGAGGAACCTTTCCAACCTCCACTTCCCACCAATCAGCTTGGCTTGCGAGACTGGTGAAAGCACAGGTGACTCCTGCTGAGAGCTCCTTCTCAGTTATGTTCTGAAACGACAGGAGCTGGAGGGGTCGAGCCAGGTTCCAGTGTGTGTGTGTGTGTGTGTGTACAAACACACATATATATGTGTATATACAGATATATGTATAATTTATCTTAAAATAAGTTTTAAAATGTTTCTAGAGTGGATCTAAAATTCTTTGTAAAATACAGAACAGTTTTTTCTTTGTTTGTTTGTTTGTTTGTTTTTGAGACAGGGTTTCTTTATGTAGTAGCTCTGGCTGTCCTGGAATTCATTCTGTAGATAGGCTGGCCTCAAACTCACAGAGATCCGCCTGCCTCTGCTTCCCAAGTGCTGCTGTTAAAGGCGTGTGCCACCATCACCCAGTTAGAACACCCTAGTGCACAGCCTGTGTATGGACAAAGAGAGCAAAGACTGACTTCCTTACAGGCTAAGAATGAGCACACAACCCTCAGACATACAAAGTACCACCACTAGATTTTAATGCTGTGTGCAAAATCCATGTGTAATAGGCACTAACTAATAGCTCTTGGCTCTGTTTTGATACGGTATCAAATAGTCACACCTATCTTTCTGTTCTTTTACTTGTTTTAAATTAGTTTTTCAAAGTAATAAGTACTTGAAAGTCAAATAATATTGTAAAACACCAAAGCTAAAAGAAACACTCCATGACATTCCGACCTTTTCTTGTTTTATCTAGTCACCAGGGACCATACTTTTAAACTTGTTTAGTGGGTAGTATTTTCTCCATACAAATAGTAGTTATATACTAGTTTCTTACTAGTATATGGCTAGTCTGATATCACTTGTTTTTAATCAGAGCATCTGAGAACTTTTGGTCATTTCCTGTGCCTCCTCCTCCCTCCAGGTGTGATTTTAGTGCAGTTGTTGACTAAGTTAAAGATTCTATTCTCTCATGGACACTTTGCACAGTAACCTGCTATTCAGAATGGATTTTTAAGGCTCAGTCAGATTTGTGCTTATCTTATTTGAAACAGTGACTGTGGATGACAAATGTCCCTCAGATTTGATGTTACCAAACAATGATGATCAATGGTGTACCTAGTCACAAAACTTTGCAGAGTAATGATATAATTCCACAATTTCTTACCTCAGATATATTTGAATCAATAAACTTATCCCCACCAATTACTCTTTTTCTACAGCATAGTTTAAATGCAAAACTCATAATTTCTTATTTATACAATTAAGCAACAGTTAATTGCACTTTGTTGTATAATTATTCTAAGACTTTAACTTGTCTTTCTTGTTATAATTGCTAATTAATTTCCCATGTTTACAACTTTCAATTTAATGTGTTAGGTTGTTTTCCCTTTAATCAACAGAGTACCCTTGGTATCATTATTAACGCAGAGTTAAATATATCTAGTGGTTTGAGCTACATTCCATAATGCCATGGGGTACAAGGGAAAAAAAATTAAACTCAGAAATTTGACAGAAAAAATATATTCTGTCTTCTATAAAAATATGTTCAAATAAATAAAAACAGCACAAATGAAACTGAGGGTAAGCCTACAGAATTAAAAAAATATGTAAATGACTGCATTTAAATAGTTATTGTTTAAAATCTCACTTTTAAATATAGAAAAAGCAAAAAAAATCTTCAGAGGGTGGAGAAACATATGCACTGAATGAGTGACAATGGGTCAAGAAATTATGGTAAGGCTGAGACTGTAGGGCTTGCTTGCCTAGTCTACCCAAGGCAGTAGATTCTCAGGCTGCTGAGGAAAAAAAGAGGGAGGGAGATGGAAAGGGGAGGAAGAGAGGTGGAAAGAACAAGGGCGAGTGGAAGAGGGAGAAGAAGGGGGAAGGGAAAGGGAAGAAGGGAAGGAAAGAGGGAGGAAGGGAAGAGTGTGAGAGAGACAGAGACAGAGAAAGACACAGAAAGACAGAGACTTTGTGGACTTGGGGACTGGAATAATATAAATGTGTTTCCCCACCCCACTCCAAGGAACAATACCTTTCAGGAGGTTGATAGTGACTGAGGTTGGGCCATTATGTGTTATTTTTCTAATGTTCTGCATGTTTGACATTTTCCTTAATAAAGATTCTTAGATTACATTCTGTGATTACTTTTAGTCACAGCTGTAATTTTTTTTTTCTGAAAACATCTTTATTCTTTCTTCATACCAGGCTGATAGTTAAGCTGAATACAGTTTTCTAGTTTGGAAATTATTTCCTCATGAGTGGGTCCCTCCTGCTGGGTCAGGCTGCGTGGTGTATGCAGACCTTGAACTTTCTTTCCTTTGCCTCTACCTCCTGGGTGTTGAGATAACAGGCATCTATACAGCCATACCTTAAATCCATTCTTATTCTAAGCCTTTAAAAGTTTCTTTTTCATATTTATGTATTTGAGTGAAAAGGGCACAGGCCTATGGGACACAGAGAGCACATATGAAAGTCAGAGGATAGTGTGGGGAGTTGATTTTCCTCCTGCACATCCGGGTCTCAGGACCTCAGTGTCTGGCTTGGCCTACTACAGACACCATCACATACTGAGCCATCTAAAAGGCCTTCTTAGTCCAACTCTTTACATACAACCGGTTCATTTTCTTTTAAAAGAATAGCATGTTCAGCGACCCATGGCCAAACATTAGGTGGAGAGAGAACAAATTGGAAATCTCCATCTGGTCCTTCCCCTTGGAGCTCAGGGAACCCCACAGAAGAGGGGGAGGAAGCCTGAGGGATGGATAACACCCTAGCCCACAGAATCAACTAAGCAGGGCCCACAGGGGCTCACAGAGATGGAACTTACAACCACGGAGCCTGCCCAGATCTGCACCAGGTCTGTGTCTGTACGTTATGGTTGTGTAGCCCTGTGTTCTGGTGGAACTTCTTACGGTGGGAACCGGGTGCCTCTGACTCTTTTGCCTGCTGCTGGGGCCCTTTTCCTCTTACTGAGTTGCCTCGCCCAGCCCTGATATGAGGGTCTGTGCCTAGTCTTATTGTACCTTGTACCCTGTTAGTTTGTGTTAGGCCCAGGAGAGCCCAGTTGCCAGGAAGACAATTAAAGGAAACTCAGAGTCAGATGGATGTAAATGCAAGAGGCTTATTCAGGTCATCGCACAAGGTGCCACCCTGCAAGTCAGCAAGGAACAGCCATGGGGAACAAAAGCCTTGGGTTTTTAAAGGAAAAAGCATGGGAGGCATGGGGTTGCAAGCTTTTTAGTAGAGGATTGGGTGTAGGGGCTAGGGGGTGGTTGACTTTAGAATGATTGGTTCATTTCAGGCATCCAAGTTCAGTCAGTCCTGTGCTGGACATCTGTTACACCCAGAATGTCCTATGACGTGCAGATTCAGTCTTAGTTGGGGAGGGGGAGTAACCATCACATCCTGCGGCTTCTCTGAAAAGCGGAGTAAAGGGCTATCTGGGTGAGGGAGTTGTAACCTTCTGGGCCGGTTGCCAGGAAACCCTATCTTACTCCTGGCCTGGATGTTCCTTTGCAACAGGGAGGAGACCTTGGGAGCAATTGATGGGCATCGATATCTCCCAACTACTGGCCTAGTTTTTTTACAATGGGGTGGGTCTTATCTCAATTCATCTGATGTTTTTTTTGTCTGCGTCCTTCTGCTTTATGGAAAAGTACCGAGAGAACTTAGTTTAACATGGGGTACAAAATTCATAAAGAGACGGTTAAAGTTAACTTGTTTCTCTCAGTTGAGATCTCTGGGTGGGTGGGGGAGGGGAACTACTGTTTGTTTTTGTTTTGTTTTTTGTTTTTTTCCTGAGGGAAAATGGAGGAACAGTAGATTTGGGGAGAAGGGGGCAGATGTGGGAGGCAGCTGAGAGAAATAGAGGGATGGGAAACTGTGGTCAGGATTTATTGTATGAAAGAAGAAAAAATAAAAAACAAAAACCCTCACATAGGAAAAAACTTAAAAAGAAGGAAGGAAGAAAGGAAGGAAGGAAGGAAGGAAGGAAGGAAGGAAGGAAGGAAGGAAGGAAGGAAAGAAAATATAAATTTTTCATGGAGGTTCAGGAAATTGGCAACAACTAATTGCACTTTGTTGTGTAGTTATTCTAAAACCTTTACTGAGCTTTCTTAGTATGGTTCTAGCACTTTAAAAATCTGGTTACAACTCTGGAAGTCAATCTGGCGCTTTCTCAGAAAACTAGGAATAGCGCTTCCTCAAGATACAGCCATACCATTCCTAGGCATACACCCAAAAGAGGCTCAAGTACACAAAAAGGACATTTGCTCAACCATGTTTGTGGCAGCTTTATTTGTAATAGCCAGAAGCTGGAAACAGCCCAGATGCCCCGCAACTGAAGAATGGATGCAGAAACTGTGGTACATCTATACAATGGAATATTACTCAGCAATGAAAAATAAGGAAATCATGAAATTTGCAGGTAAATGGTGTGACCTGGAAAGGATCATCCTGAGTGAGTTGTCCCAGAAGCAAAAAGACACACACAGTATATACTCACTCATATAAACATACAACATAGCATAAACCCACTAAAATCTGTACATCTAAACATACTAAGCAAAATAGAGGACCCTAACTAAAATGTTCAATCCCCATCCTGAAAGGCAAAGAGGATGAACATCAGAAGAAGAAAATAGGAAACAACCTAGGAAACTGCTACAGAGGGCCTCTGAAAGCCAGAAGAAGAAAACAGGAAACAACCTAGGAACCTGTCACAGAGGGCCTCTGAAAGCCTCTGCCATGCAGACTGTGAAAGCAGATGCTGAGCCTGATGGCCAACTGACAGGCAGAGTGAATGGTATTTTATGTAAGAAGTGGGAAATAGTAAGAGCTGGAGAGGACAGGAACTCCACAAGGAGAGCAACAGAACAAGAAAATTTGAATACAGGGAACTTCCCAGAGACTCATACTCCAACCAAGGACTATACATGGAGATAACCTAGAACCCTGACAATGCAGCCACTTCTGATGAGAACTGATAGACTAAGATCAGAAAGAAGGAGAGGAGGACTTCCCCAATCAGTGGACTTGGGGAAAGGCATGCATGCAGAAAGGGGGAGGGACCGAGAGGGGAGGAGGGAGGGGCTTATGGGGGGGATACAAAATGAATAAAGTGTAATTAATAAAAGTTTAAAAAAATATCTGGTTACATTCCATTCACACAGCTTAAAGCTTCCTGAGAGTTTTCAGTTGCCTTTCCTTTGTACCAGTGTCATTCATTTCTGCTCTGTAAAGCTGACTGGAAAACTCTCCCCAGGAAAGCAGAATGTTAGGTTTCACTCCAGGCTGATCAGGGAGCTGGTGGGAGGGCTCACTGGCTAGACTCCAGCTTCAGCAGAGCTTTTCTTTGAGAATGTTCAGTGTCTTGGCGGAAACACTTGTTTCTTGCCAGGGATGGCAGTGAAGGCGCCACCACAGCCTTATTACCGTCCTTCCGGTAAGGAGCATAACAAGGCTGGTCTTGCTGCTCAAAGTGTAAATGTCCACTCTTTCCCCACAAAATAGTTTGGTGCTCTTCATTTCTTTCACTCAACAGTGGCTATGTTGGCAACATGCTTGCTTAGAAGGCTGTGTACAGCCTGGTGGCATGGAAAGGAAAGACATGGAGGTAGTCTAGCCAGTCCCTCAGAGGAGAACTGGATAGAAAAATACGTGAGTGGCCTTGGGATCCTCAAAAGTATTTGTTCCCTCTCTGTGTCTCTCTGAAACAAGGTAACAACAACAACAAAGGCTTATTTAAACAACTTTTTCATGAGACATACATCATTTTTACTGACATTTTAAGGCATTAAAGTAGAAAAACAGGACAAAAATACTATTTAGAATATCATTTAGCTATGGTTTATATGGGCATGACATCTGACATGGGGTCTCTGGTTCCCAGTAAATGCTGATTGAAATGATTTTCCAAATGCACTCATCTGTTTAGCAAAACCATGAAAGCACCCATGAGATACTTTTACCGTTGCTAATAAGAATCCTCATTATTTTCTTTTGTGAAATCAACTGATAACTGACTGGATTTCCAACTGGGAATGTCAAGACTCAATCCAAGTGTCACTGTGTGGACCAGTGACTCGGTGACTAGCACATTCTGCTCATTCCCAGCAGACTTCAATTTATTCCAGAGTCTGACTCCAGTCCTTTCACGGGCACTGAACTATTGTCAAAAAAATCGCAGCTGCAAGTTCCATGTTTTTCTTGGCTTTAAATAACAGTGGGGTTTAGTACAAAAGTTGAAATCACTCTAAGACTAGATAATGCATTCCATTCTCCAAGTAAAGAAAAAAAAAAATCTATGAACCAAATGAGGAATGAAAAAGAAATACCACATATTAGAGGTTTGTTTACTTGACTTTATTCACACACATTACTGTATTTTTTGGAAAAATATTTGTGTCTCCCTGCATGTATATATGAGCAACAGGTTCATGACTGGCGCTCTGGGCGCCAGGTGGTGGCACCAGACTCCTCGGAAGTGGAGTTTAGGATAGTTGTGGTGTGCTGAGGATCAAACTAGAGTCCTCAGCAAGAACAGCAAGTGTTGACTGCTGGTCCCTCTCTCCCACCTCTCCATCATCCAAATTGTCATAATTGTGTAGCCACGCCAAATAATTAGGACATATTCATCTTTTCATCTCATAAATATCAAATGGATACTTAGTACATGTCAACACATACCTCCGGAGGAAGTAAGGAAGGTAAATAAGGAAGTGAGGAAGGAAAACAAGAACCTTGCTTTAGAGAATTCATGATCAAAAGGATGAAGACACTAAAACATCGAGAGTCGTATGCTGCAGAAGAAGGCAAAGTGTGAACCCTGGCAAGTGAGAACGGCGTGTAAAAGGGTAGTCTCAGGCTGGGACATGAGACCGTTTCTGAAGCACAGAGAGCACAACAGTGGCAGCCGAGAGGAAGCACGGAAGAGCTCCATGTGGAGAAAGATGTGCTCAGCATGCTCTGGACTCCGCTCACACTCCTTGGATGTGGGCCGAAAGCCTTCAAGAGTGACCTCAGACCTGCGAGCACAAGAGTGACAGTGAACTGGGTAGCTGGAGATTCTTAGCAACAAAGGTGGAAGGTGACTGGTGAGCCATTGAAGACGGGAAGAAAAAAATGTTTGAAATGTTTAGGTGTTGTTGCACATACTTGTAACAGAAAACAACGACATAATCGTAATCTCAAGAATTAAAGAAATAACTTGAAAAGTTTTACTGAAGGATTTTTGTGATTTTTACAGGAGAGGGGATGAAAGAAATGGGGATGGTGCCAATCTTTCTGGTTTCAGCTGGAAAATAGAGTGGTAATCACGCCATTCCTTCCATCATAGTGGAGTTCTGGGAAAGAGATATCAGTGCTAACTATTGGGATATATTTAAAAATATGCCATGCATATGACAGATCTTGTATGAAACATATTTATTGGATGGAGATGGAGAGAGAGAGGTTAGGAGAGACAGACAGACAGTGGGGTGGTGGGGGAGGGGGCACCATGACAGAAGGGGGAAGAGCAGAGAGGAGAGTAAGAGAGACAGAGAGCAAGAGCTAGAGAGAGAGAGACTGGCCATTAAGTACCTGGCCCAGATGATGTCACAGGATGCAGGTACTGACATAGGACGTTGCCAGGACCCTAAAGGTCCCTAAGGGCAGGCCATTGAATTGCCTGCACAACATAATACCAACCACTTGGTGCCTGAAGTGCTGGCTGGAAGGGATCTGGAGGCAGAGGTTCAGTATTACCCTGTTTCCCATCTTTAACAAGCCTGGTAGGAAGAACAAAGAGGTGGGGACAATAAGACCCGCTGACTACCAGAGTGAGAATGCGGAGAGTCCCTGAGGAGCTATGCCAAGAGACCGGACAAAGGGAAACAGCCACAGAAAAGGGCCTCAAAGCTTCCAGAGGGGTGGAGACACACAGGAAAGCCCCCGGGGTTAGGGCCAGGGAGGAATGTTGGGAGGATAAGTGTAAAAGGCTACTGACAGAGGACATCCAGCCTGGGAACCAGCTCCTAGGCTCCTTGCAGGGCAGGGCAGGAAAACAGAGAGGTGAGAAAAGGAGTGAACACACAGCAGACACTTCAGGAGGCTGCGCTGAGAGGGACTGAGGTGTGGGGGGTGATGGCTGTGGGGCACTGCAAAAGGCCTTCCTTCTTTCTGTTTCCAGGTGAGAGGTGTGGATAATCTTAACTGCTACAAGAGAAAAACCAAGATGGCAGAAACAGAAAGATGGGAAGCATAAAAAGAATAAAAATTAGTGGAAGGAGAAACAGTGGCAGGGGACAGTGAATAAATGCGCTTGTGGGATAAAGAGAATGTAAAACAGTTACGCTCGACACAGTAAAAAACAGGGTTTATTACTAAATGAGAGGGAAGACCTCAATTTACTATACTTGTCCAACTTCATCTCCCTGTAAAGTTTCTGCAAAGTCATTATGTATCTTTATTGCCTTTGCCTGCTAAGTCTGAAGCCAGAGCAAGTCGGCACTTTCTTGGTTTTCTTTTCTAGAGGGCTGCCGGGTCATCTGGAGGCAGGCCTTGCTGCTCAGCCAGATTCGGTTCTCAAACATCCACAGAAAAATGTGCCGGTGAGTTCATTTCCAGTCACCAAACACTGCTGCCAGGAAAAGTACCCAAGCCAAGAAGACAAAGGAGAGGGACCCTTACTTCCTGCCTTGTGCAGTGTGGTCCACATCCCTTCTTTTCTATCCTTTGAAATTATCACTTAATGTGATGCTGAGGCCAAGATAAAAGGGGGAAGCCTTGTTTAAAGCAGGAAGCACACAGCATTAACACTGGGGGAGAGGAAGATGGTCAGGTCCAGTTCTTGTGTATGGGATGTTTAGGTCAGCACTCTAAGGACTCAGCCTGACAGCTTCATGAAATGGTTTGATTCAATTATTCCTTTATTTAAAAAAATATATATATGAGAGGATGGAAAGATCTCCAATGCCCATGGCTTGTCAGGATTAACATAGTAAAAATGGTCATCTTACCAAAAGCAATCTACAGATTTAATGCAATTCCCATCAACTTACCAACACAATTCTTTACAGAACTGGAAAGAAAAATTCTCAACTTCATATGGAATAACAAGAAACCCAGAATTGCTAAAATAATCCTGTACAATAAAAGATCTACTGGAGGTATCTCCAGCCCTGATCTTAAGTTGTACTATAGAGCAACAGTAATAAAAACTGCATGGTACTGGCATAGAAATAGAATGGTGGATCAATGGAACAGAATAGAAGACCCGGAAATAAACCCACACACTTATGGACACCTGATTTTTGACAAAGATGCCAAAACCATACAATGGAAAAAAAGATAGCATCTTCAACAAATGGTGCTGGTCTAACTGGATGTCTACATGTAGAAAAATGCTAATAGATCCATATTTATCACCCTGCACAAAACTAAAGTCCAAGTAAATCGAAAACCAGACATATTAAATCTGTTAGAAGAAAAAGTGGGGAAGAGCCTTGAACTTATTGGCACAGGAGACAACTTCCTGAACAGAACACCAACAGCACAGGCTCTAAGAGCAACAATCAATAAATGGGACCTTATGAAACTGAAAAGCTTCTGTAAAGCAAAGGACACTGTCATCAAAACAAAATGACTGCCTACAGATTGGGAAAGAATCTTCACCAACCCTATATCTGACAGAAGGCTAGTATCCAGTATATATAAAGAACTCAAGAAGCTAAACAGCAACAAATCAAGTAATCCAATTAAAAAATCAGGTACAGAGCTAAACAGAGAATTCTTTGTAGAGGAATATCAAATGGCAGAGAAACACTTAAAGAAATGTTCAAGGTCCTTACTCATCAGGGAAATGCAAATCAAAATGACCCTGAGATTTCACCTGACACCCATCAGAATGGCTAAGATGAAAAACTCAAGTGACAACACATGCTGGAGAGGATGTGGATAAAGGGGAACCGTCCTCCACTGCTAGTGGGAATGTAAACTTATATAACCACTTTGGAAATCAATCTGGTGCTTTCTCAGACAATTAGGAAGAGTGCTTCCTCAAGATCCAGCCACACCACTCCTAGGCATATATCCAAAAGATGCTCAAGTACACAACAAGGACATCTGCTCAACCATGTTTGTAGCAGCTTTCTTTGTAAAAGCCAGAAGCTGGAAACAGCCCAGATTCCCCCTCAGTTGAGGAACAGATACAGAAATTGTGGTACATCTACACAATGGAATATTACTCAGTGATAAAACAAGGAAATCATGAAATTTGCAGGTAAACGGTGGGATCTAGAAAAGATCATCCTGAGTGAGCTATCCCAGAAGCACAAAGACACACAGGGTATATACTCACTCATAAGTGGGTACTAGACATACAATATAGGATAAACATACTAAAATCTGTACATCTAAGGAAGCTAATCAGGAAGGACAGTTCTGGCTAAGATGTTCAATCCCCATTCAGAAAGGCAAAGAGGATGGACATCAGAGGAGGGAGAAAACAGGCAACAGGACAGGAACCTACCACAGAGTGCCTCTGAAAGGCTCTACCCTGCAGGATATTGAGGCAGATGCTGAGACTCATAGCCAAACTTTGGGCAGAGTTCAGGGACTCTTATGAAAGAAGTGTGAGATAGTAAGACCTGGAGAGGTCAGGAGCTCCACAAGGACAGTGACAGATCCTAAAAGTCTGAGCACAGGGGTCTTTTCTGAAACTGATAGTCCAGCCAAGGACCACTCATGGAGATGGCCTGGAACCCCTGCACAGAGGTAGTCTATGGCAGTTCAGTATCCAAGTGGCCTCCGTAGTAATGGGGACAGGGACTATCTTTGACATGAACTGATTATCCTGCTCTTTGTTCACCTCCCCCTGAGGGGGGAGCAGCCTTAGCAGGCCACAGAAGAAGACAATGCAGCCAGTCCTGATGAGACCTGATAGACTAGGATCAGAGGGAAGGGGAGGAGGACCTCCCTTTTCAGTGGACTTAGAGAGGAACACAGGTGGGGAAGAGGGAGGGTGGGATTGGGAGGCGAGGAGGGATGGAGGTACGGGGGTATACAAAGTGAATAAACTGTAATTAATAAAAACAAAAATAATTTATAAACACTTAAAAGGGGGAGGTGAGGGATACTGAAGGGACAAAAGATTTCTTTCAGTGTTGTATTAATTTAATTTAGAGCAAAGAAGAGCCATGCCAACAGACAAGGTAAGCCATTCAAAACTACTGGTCATGGTGATAAACCTGAGATAAAGATCATGCCAGGAAAAGGCTGCACAAAACTCTCCCAACCTGTTGTTGACCAACTTAGCCACGAAGGCTGTCTCTCAAGGTACTCTAACGGGAATGTGTGCACTGACACCTCAGTGAAAACTCACTCAAGTGAGGTCTAGGGAGAGGAATCAAGATGAGAGTGAGTTAGCATCTTGGTTCACACATAAACAGATTAAAAAACATCTCTAAGGATACAGGAGTCTGAAGTACAGGGAAATGTCTGTCACTCAAAGGTCTCCTGATCACAGCTGATAGTTTCAAATCCAGTTGTCAAATGCACTGGTTTTGGAGTTAGAATCCTTGAGCGGCTTCCAGCCTAGCTAGGTAAGCTTACCTGTGAGACTAGAAGTGTGTCATTCAAGTTTTCTGTGGTGAGAGAGAGCTAGTGTCTCAAGAGTAACTGATAAGATTTTTTGAGGGCTTCAAATGAGATTCTAAACCTTCAGGCGCTTTGCAAATTTAGAAATGTATCCGAAAGTAGGTTTTGTTTAAAGTGACCATTATGAAACTTAAATATATAAAGCATATTATAACCTTAGAAAATAGAATAAGGAAAGGAGACAATAATGAAAACATCAACATGACTAAAAGGTAATGGGCACAAACTCAGGGAAACTGAGCAAAAACCAAACTTACGGAAACCCTTGCTGGCAATCTAAAAGCTGAGGTTGTGACACATTCTAAAAGGACAAATAGAAAAAGCAGCAAAGGACAAAACCAAGTCGGGGCTCACAGTTTGATCCCTGCTGGGTTGATGCAGCATTTTGACAGAAAGTCTAGTGCAAACAACTGAGGCCTCTTGGGTTTGTTTGCCTTGAGTTTCTGTTTCAAGGGTGTAGTATTTTCTATCATTTCTGCTGTATTCAGTTCAAACACAGCCTTTACCCCACTTACATAACATTGGCATTATAAATTAGCATGTAATTTCGTTCGTACTGAGAGTTAAGCACATGAATGCCATATCATTTTCTACCCACCTAGTCACTAAAATATGGAAATTTTGAGGTACATACTATGTGAAGAGAGGACATGGGCTCCTCAGGTGCTGGCAGACATCAGAAATGGCCGCCTTCAGTGCGCCACAGCTGGTCAATAGCTGTCCAGCTCAAGCTCATCAAGTTTATTCATCCCAGCCCTGGGAATACATCCTGGATTTACATGCAAATGCTGATGCAATGGCCTATGCATAAAGCCCTGTTCATCATAGAAAAGACAGAAATTTAAATGTCTCTAGGTTGGGAAGATTAATGATAGAATACCAGGACAGTAAAGATGTAACTGTTTCAAATAAAAATTATTATTTTTATTTGCTGCTATAGGATAGTCTCAAAGACATGATAGTCTCAAAGACATGATGTGAAAGTCATTAACACCTGTGTGTGTGTGTGTGTGTATATGATGGTGAAATAACCTAACATCTGTGAAAAGAAAGCCAATAAAAAATGTGTAGCTATGGGACAGCTCCTGAAAGGACCAAGAGATGAAGGACAGTTTCTATGGACAAGAGTGGGTAGGAGACTTCTTCCTTTTGGGCGTTTGGTTTTTAAATTATGTAAATGTAGCATTGTTTCTAAAGGAAAGAAGTCAGTCCTTTAGGAAGTGATTGTATTTGGGGTCCGGGCTGTGCCGTGATCGTGCACACAGCTTGGTATGCCACATGCTTTGGTGTTGTCCTTTTCTGCTTTTTCTATCCGGTCTTCTAGACTGTGTCACAACCTCAGCCTCTGAATACCAGGGAAGTTTTCTATTCATTTTTGTTCAGTTTTCTTGTGCAGAAGACAGAGCATGGGGTGCTGGCTCCACAGGCTCTGGCTGAATAAACTCTGAGCAGTCAGCTCTTGGGCACTAAGCTTGGTTGACAGAAGAGCAAACACATGCTTTAGTCAGAGGCAGAAGACCCAGACTAGTCAGGACATGGCAGAATGGAACAACAAAATAAGGCAAGGAGATGAAAGATGAGGCAAATTCAGATGTTGAACAGCAAACCCAGATGCTAGAGGGCACTCATTTTCTAGAGCTTTCTAGAGTTGGCCAAATAAGGTTGTGTAGACAGACAGAAGACAGGGAGGGAAAGGCAAAAGCAGAGAGAGCTGGAGAAGATAGTTTTCAAGAACAATCAGTTGTTTTTCCCTCAAAAAAACAAAGGTGATTTGGGATTTATTTGGTTTTAAATAAGCCACTTGGCTTATGGTCCTTTTTAATTGGCTGCAGATTTTTAAGTCTTTATTTACTGCTGTTTTTTAAATATTTATTTGATACTGTTTTTATCTCCAAGGCTCAAAGTATCCAGCCCGCATAGACTCATTTGAATTAGAAGCGATTAACAGTTTGTTACAACATGGGGCTTAGAGAGCTGGCTTGGCCATGTATGCGATCTCTGAGGACCTATAAACTCAGGGACAGTGGGAACCAGCCTGATTTCACTGACCTGAAGACTGCTGTGGACATCAATCTTTCAAAATCTCACCCCCACCTCAAGTGTGGCTAAGCTGTAACAGAGTTTAAGAGATTTTTTTCCCTCTTAAATAATTTTTCAGCCTTTGTATGGAGGGAAACTATTTTCAAAATCAAATGAGTGGAGGTTGTGTTTGAATAGATTTTCTGGTGAAGATTGTACAAATAAAATGCCGTATCCATTGTGTTTTCTTTGGGAGGCTAGCCTACACGGCACCCTCCTTTCTCCCCTGCCGTAGACATCACACATCATAAGAGACCTCTGCTTGCTTCACAGGTGGAGACTCCAGTGGAAGGTAAACACACAGGCATGGAGGGCTTGCTGCTGTTAGAAAGATTCCGAGGCTGCTGCCTTTTTCCCTTCAGGATTGTCAGAAATTAGAAACTGTCAACCACAGAACAGCAGAGAATTTGCATTAACTAACACAGGCAGGCACGCACCCCTGCATTCTCACACACTAGGAAGGACAATAATTCACTGCGACGACTACTAATGCACACAGAAGAGGGCTTAGAGCTCCATGCTCTTTTTAAACATTGTTTTCAAAACAAAGCTATATACTGCTTTATTTACATGCTCATACCACACACACGCGCACACACACACCATATCCCCCCCCCCACACACCACACACACAACATATCCCTCCACACACACACACACCACACACACAACATATCCCTCCACACACACAGCACACAACATATCCCTCCACACACACACACACACAACATATCCCTCCACACACACACCACACACACACCATATCCCTACACACACACACACACCACACGCACACCACACATGCACACACATACACACACACACACACACCACACATAACATATCCCTCCACACACACACACACACACACACACACACACAACATATCCCTACACACACACACACACACCACACACACATCCCTCCACACACTACCACCAGCACGACACACTTGTGTTTGCTTGTACGTGAACACACCATGATACTATGACAGAAAGCAAAGGAAAGCTACTCAGGGAATTCAAGATGGCCAGTGGCTCTAAAGGAGTAAAGGAAGGGGTTATTGGCAGCACATAGGCAGATGGGGGTGAGTCTTTGCTGACGTCCAGTCCTGTGTCTGGGACATACAACTTTTAGCATTCATCACAGTATTAAAATGAGAGACTTAAAGCTAAACCAGAGGTGGGGGCATCAACCAAACAAAATGTGTATGAAAATTCTGTAAGAAAATCTGTTACTTTGTATGTTAATGAAAGGAAAAACCCGAGATATCCACACTGATGCCCATGTCCCAAACTCAAATGAGGTGGGAATGAAAGCTTCCAAAGTGTGGAGGCGTGCTAAGGGATGCGGAGGTCTTCTCTGAGCCTCTCTTTGATGAGCAAACATGTTCTGCTTTTAAATACGCATTTCCTATGGATGGTGGAGTTTAAGGTACTAACAGCACGTGTCTCTAGTTCATATACAGTCTGAGACTGAAGTTGTGATTTCATTGATATAGAAACATTCTCAGCTCTTCAGTCCAATGAGACTTTAATAATGAATAAATGATGTGAAAAACAACTTCTTGAAATAGCTTTAGCCCTGAACTTTAAAGCCTGTGAGTTAACTCAGCTCCTCAGAGCAGGACTCTCCCCTAGATTCCCCCTGGCCTTACCCTTTCACCTGATGACCCTCAACCTTCCCAACACAAACACCAATTCAGCAACCCACGGTTCTTCTTCCATAAACAGGGCGCTTATGTTTGCGCCCTGTTTACCTCAACAACACTGTGAAGAATGTAGGAAAAAGATGAGCTCAACATTTGGCTGCAAGTGATTCTAAAAGGGTGAAAGTTTGGTCCCGCGATGTGGCATGTGTTTAGGAAGGTACTTACCCAAAGTATCCGCAGATCGTCCGATGCTAGTACTCGTTTACTGCCACAGTTCTTCATATCTGCTGCTTTTAATTTGTACCACTGTACGGATATTCATGACAACTGTCTTTGCTTACAGGAGTGGCATAGATTTTTAAAATAACTAATTTTTTTATTGAATGCAGGTTTTAAAATTCGAAAATAATCTCAAGCATGGTGCTCATTTCCAGCAGCCAGAGATTATGAGGGTGACATGTGGACAGCTTAATGTGGAAGAACCCAGCACAAATATTCAAGACTGTCTGGTTGCCCCTCACCTGCAGCCAAATTAACTTGATAGTCCTCTTACTAAAAAATAATTACCAGTTCTCCTGTCTTCCACCTTGAGAAACAATCTTAAGAAAAAGATCCTGCATCATGGTGGAATTTACAGCTGAAGGACCACTCAAACGCGGTCAGCAGGTGACTGGAATGTCAATGAAACAAAAGTAAAACCATGATGAGAAGGCGCCCTACTGTCCAATGACAGCACAAGCTTCCTGAGGGAGAGGACACAGCCCCAAAGCCTGGAGGAGGGTGCACTGCGAGACAGAAGGAGCAAAGAGCACCTGAGGAGAAAAGAGCTAATTAGGGATCTCCATGGGACAAGACAGGGCTAAACACAAACAACTGGCAGAGGTGAGAAATGAAACTGAAGAGAAAAACATACCGTGAAAAGGCCTGTCTCGGCAGCTCAAATTCCCTGCCAGCAGGAAATGGAAAAGGGCTTAGAGTGACACAAAAAGAAAAAGAGGTTTTGGAAGACTCTTGAAGGGAGAGCACACATGAGTAAATCTCCCAACAAAAGATGGAGACCGACGCGTTTAACGAGACCAGCAATGAAAACAAAGCAAACCACACCAGGAAGTACACACTGAGTTGCCTGGATCTCCTTCCATAGCAACCAGGAGACATAAAAGGTACCGTGATGCTCATGTTTGCATTTTAGATGGAGATGCTTTTGGAATGTTGGACAGCAGGACATGGAGAGGAGAGATTGGATCTGTTTCCAGGACAGAGTGTGGAGATGACAGTGGCAAAGGGAAGAAAACATTAAGAAAGTATTGCTCTGAGGACCAGGTTCCCTAACAATGGTAGCAGAGGACAGGTCTCGCCTGACCTCTGAAGCTGCTGACCTGGTTTCTGGACTTGCTAAAAACCCTTGGCATCCATGGCTGGGCTTCGGGAAGGGAGACAGTCCCAGATGTTGGTTCATTTGAAGAATGGTAGATTAGCTGCTGCCTCCTGTATACTTCTGTGTGGTCCCAGAATCTACAAAACAGAACTGCTCACCAAAGCCCATTTTCAACAGCAGGAAAGCTGTCTGTTTCATTTTTAAGCACTTCCTGTTTGGCCATGACATATAACCTTGACTGTCCCCATAATAGGATGAAAATTTATTAACACCTTTTGCTCAGTTGCCTACAACTATACGTCCTGGCCACCTCCCAAGCCTTTCATTCGCATCCATTCATTTCATGCTGTTTGTGTCTGTTCTTTAAAAGCTTTGTGCAGCTCTTGAGTTTTTGGACTGCTATCTGTTTCTCTCTCATCCATTCTTTCATTAAAATTGATTATGAATTAGGTAAAGAATTTTAGACAAATACCAGAACCTAAGCACCAGAGGTAGTGAGATGGGGGTAGCTGAGATCTGAGTAATGTTATTTTAATTGCAATTTAAAGCCAAAAGGCAAAGTCTTAGCAAAGAGCTGTTTTCATTACAGTTGTTCCATGCATGAAATGAACCATTACACACTGGAAAAGAGGAAATCATTCCAGAATGGCTTAGTTATAACAAACAGAATGAGTTCCAACAAGCTGTTTTTAGTCCCATGGCCAAAAAACGCATTCTGTCGACATTTAGACTTCTTTTTTTCTGATGCAGCATTATATTTTGAAATGTTATTTCATGTTGTGCTCTCTTCCTAGAGCATCTTTGCATTGAATAATGAGAGAAGTGACCAGCTGGTCTGTAGTAGTTACAAAGCTCTTTATAGGAGGCGTCAGGAGGCTGGCAGATGGCAATTTTAGGTGGAGGTCTCACAAAGAATAGGTTTGGGGCACCTTCTTTGTGTAGAATATACAACCTAGAATTTCTGAGAGTCAGGGCATTACAGTTTGTTGAGAGAGCGATTTGTGTTTTGATCCCAATGTATTCTTGTATCCCTTCATTAAAATAAGAAACTATGTTGGACTCAGTGGGTTTAAGGTTTAAGGCCAAAGACAAAGGTGCTCAATGATAGCCTCCCTTCCTAACTGTTGGTTTTGAAATTCTGACTTGAGAGTATTCTAGGACAGTGAAAGATGGTCTTTGGGAGTTAGAAGGCAGAAATAATAGTTCTGCATCTTTAAAGAAACAGAATGACATTTATTTAGTCATTGCGTGTGTGCATATGCATGTCACAGAGCATGTGTGGCAGTCAGAGGACAACCTGTAGAAGTCAGATCTGTCCTTCTACCATGCAGGTCCAGTGGGTCCAGCGCCATTAGCCACTGAACCCTCTTGCAGCCCTGAATCTTTCTAAACAGTGGGGTTTTACGAGCCAGAGAGAGGAGGGCAGTATGTCCTTTGCTTTAGGCTACACAGCAGCTCCTACTTCTGCTGCTTGGCTTAGTGGACCCGAGCCACCCAGACTTCAAACAGATACAGAGAGGAGTCCTCCATTTGTTGTGGTCATGCATATTGAATGCTTTTTTTTTTCTATACTCATCACATTGAAGATAAGAAATTTTAAGTATTTTAGAAATAAGTAAACTTCTATTGCCACATGGGCAATCTAGGTCTAGACAGCTCCAAAACCAGCCTCTCACTCCACAGCTGATCACAATCTCTTACCGCATTGATACTTAGCTATGTGAAACATGGTTTGTGATGTGAAATGAATCATGCTATTTGTCGTGCTGAAGGGTGATGGAGTCAAAGCAAACCCCTAATGACTCTGTTTAAGGTGGGAAAACATAAAAGAGTGGGCCCAGAAGATGTGAGGCCTGGCCAGTCTGCCCTGGCTCCCTAACAATGAGAAGGGAAGGCAGGGAGTAGGACCAGGTGGTGGAGGGCTGGGAAAAGCGCATCTTCATGGGCAGCTCATTGCTGCATCACACTCTCTCAGGAACCTTCTTATTTCTGCCCTAAGTCCTTCAAGTGAAGACAGATATAAGCCTCTACTGTTCACAGACCAGCATGTCACTGTGTCGCAAGCAGGACCTGAGCCTCATTCCCCTGCCCTCCACACAAAGGATGCCCACTTTGTTAGCTTTGTTTCTCAGTGTCGTGTTTGAATGGGTATTGTTCTTATTTTTGCCCTTTCTCTTTAAAAGAATGGTTTTTGTATTCAGCCCCTGGGTCTGAGATCATGGTGGCTTCAGGGCCACACTCAGAGGACAGACCTATAGCCAAAATCTCTCAGGAGCTTCGCAAATAGTTGGAACTGGCTCATGTCCAGATCATGTCCGCCCTGTGCCACCAAAGGTCTGTCCCTTAGCCACTACAAGCTCCACTGTCTTCATTTGTATTAATCATGGTCATTATTTTCTGTATCTCCTAATGTTTTGGAGTCTTGAATGCACCTTCAAAGGCTTATGTATTAGTCCAAACCCTGACAAACGCTCTCACTGAGGCTTTTTCTTCACTCCCATTTCTGCTTCCCCTAATCCAGTTGGCATGGTCATATGTCCACCTCCTGCTTTTGACAAATGTAAGCAAATACATTCTTCTACCAATGACATTGATCCATTAGTCCATCCATCCATCCATCCACCCATAAATTCTAGGCATACGAATAACATTGACAATCCAAGGTGATAGGAATGGTGGGTTCCCAGAGAATTAAAAGACCCAAAGATGCACATCCATGCAAGAAGCTCCATGAATTGCACTGAGTATACAGTAAGGGCTTAGTTATGGCTACTAGTTTAAAGCTTTATAGAAATTGTTGAACACCAATTGTCTTCTTCTTTGTTGTCTGGCATCACTGGTAAACATGCTGAGTGCATGTCCACAGCAGAGAAACATCCTGCTGATGAATGCTGAGTTTTAAAATAAAAGAATTTAAGGGGACCACACTCATAACCAGGACTGGTTTTGAAATTCTAACAGCAGTTTCAAAAGAACCTGAAATTTGTAAAGAGGAGCCACATGAAAGTCTTAAAACAGGAAAAATATAACAAATTAGAAAGTGTAATGGATGGGAATAAACAGAAATCTTAAAAGGGAAATCAGTCAATCAACAGAAATCCCAGAGCACCAGGCACAGTGGATGAGAAGTGAAAGGTCTATGGTTTCTGTCGTTGGAGTCTTGTGGGAGAAGAGAATACCACGTGAAGAAATCATAAGACACCTCCCCAATTTGGGAAGAATTGAAAAGAAGACAAAACAAACAAAAACAAAAAACAAAAACTAAATTTTATATAGCTGCCAGGGAAAATGACATCTCCTGTGGGGAGAAGCAATTCAAATGACTGCAGGCTTCTCATCAAAAACCATGGAGATCTGCAGGAAGTAGCTTTTTTTGGTCAACCTCAAATCCTATTCCCAGAAAAAAATATATATATAGGTTTTCTCTCAGGAAAATTCAGGAATGGAGAAATCAAGACATCTCAGATGAAAGAAATTTAAGAGTTTGTTTCCAGCTGGCCTGCAAAGAGCAGCTAATGAGTGCCCTCTAAGGAGGAAAACAAATAATTCAAAAAGCATTTGATACAGCCAAGAAGGTAAGTGATACAACAGAAGACGGCAAGCGGAAGTAAAGGAAGAATATAAACTTTTCTCTTCATCTAAAATTTAGATTCCAAATCCTGTCGGACACCTGAAGCAAATGTTATAACACTCCATTACAGGTGTGATTGTGAGTGCGCGACATAAACAGGGAAGGAGAAAGAATGTGAAGGGAGTAGTTTTCTATTCTGCACTTAAATGTTAAAACGGTGTCGGTAGTCGCTGACGAGTTATGCAAATGTGACCGGAATAGAAAACTACAGACGCTGGGAAAGAGTTTGGAAAGTCCTTTAAAGACGAAAACCACAGCTGTAACCCAAGCTGGCAGTCGCCCCCGAGAGTATTTACCTCGGAAACGGAGACTCGGGCTGGGCGTGGTGGAAAGAGCTGAGCCAAGGTGAGGAAGCTGACAACAGTGGCGCTGAGCTAGAGGCTCGCCTGGGCTCTCCAGCGGAACCCCACCGTTGGAGAAGGTTTGTTGGACATGACAGGGCCATGCACACATGAGCTCACAGCGGCTGTGGCTATGTGCACAAGACATGTAAGATCAAACCACCAATACATGTCAGAGTGGGTGGGGGAGGGGGCCGCAAAGTCTCAGCCCTGGCTGAGTGGTCTGCAGGGCCCTGCGGGGCCACCCAGGCCAGAGCCTGTGCGCATACATTAGCGGACATCTCCAGCAGCACTAAGTGGACGTTGAGAGGGAAGGGGGGGGGGGGAGAAGGACGGAATCCGGGTGGATTTGATCTAGCTGTATTATATGCACGTCCCAAATTCTCGAACCGTAACCGTCTAAAATTCTAGAAGGGTGCGGGGCAAGGGAATGAGCGTCGGGCGGAGTGTGCCCATCCCCGGCTTCCTACCTAGGAGGACTCCCCCTCCGCACCTCCCGATGCCGGCCAAGCCTCCTCAGACCCTGGCGTGGCTTCCGATCTGCCGCGGCTGATGAGTAAGTCCTCACGCCTCGGCAGATACTGTTAGGCTTGTTTCCTGTCGGGGGCCCGGAGCTCGGAGAGGCTGTTAAATGTCACCCACCTTGTAAGCAAACAGGACTTCCAATCTGAGCCTTTCATCTGGTTTAACCTCAACTTTACAACGCAAGTAAGAATCACAGAGCCGCTTGGATTCCTCGGCACAGGAGAACAGAATTGGTACAAGCAAAAGAGGGCAAAGGTGAGTCAGAGCCGGCAGCCGATTCCTGGCAGGACCGAGGCTCGTGCGCATCCATGCGCAGACGGCAGAGTAGAGGCAAGGAGAGGCCGTCAGCACGGGAGCTTACCGCCCACGCCACGCAAGGGGTGGAAAACAGAGCTGCGCAGCGAGCTGTTTAGGAAGGCACTCATGCTCGGACAGGCAGGACAACGTGTTTCCTAGCAGGGAGAATTGACTAGAATCATGTGGAACCACGGAGTTTCAAAGAAGCACATGCTCAGATTTGCTCCTTACCAGTTCAGACGTTCGCTTCCCTAGAATCGTCCTATAAATAATGTAGCACCCAACATAGGACCTGGCGGGAAACACGGCCCATTAAACTTCTCCCCCTGTGCTTTCCTATCTGTTATATGTTTAAATGCGGTTTTATTAAATGTGATAATTGCTCCTTTAACTGCTAATGATAGCACGATACTGGTAAAAACCAGCTCGTAAGGCCGTTGCTTCCCATCTCCTCCAGCAACTGGATGAGACTGTGTGCAGGACCCTTGCGTTCAGGAAGACTTGGGTTTCGTGCACTTGTTAGTTTGGTCTCTTGTGCAGATAGTAAACTTCCGGCTTTCCTGAGTTCGTCATACTCCACGTTTCTACTTCCCTTCTTTTCACCCCCAATTGCCGTGTGGATGGTCCATGTCTGCTCTTCTGCCTGCAGCTCTGAGACTGACCAGTAGGGGGCAGTACCGGCGCTATCTGGTTTGGCGCTCTGTTAGACAGGAGCTTAGTTAACATATTTCTCACAGCTTCCCTAGCATTGCTCAGAAGGAAACACTAGTGTTTGTCTCAAGAGAAGGAAGGTCGTCATTGTTTACTTACCCTAGATCCTACATCTCCCTATTACCTTGCTGGGTCCATACTTAGCAAACAGCCTCCTGATTATGGCTCCCCCTCCTCCCTTCCCAGGAAAGAACTGACCATCTTCTGCCACAAGTTCTTGATGGTTTTTCCACAACAGCATCTCTCTCTCCCTCTCCCTTTCTCACTCTATCCTCCTCTTCCTCTGTTCCTATCCCTCTTCCCCTCTCTCGTCACTGGGTTCTTCATCATGTATAGAAAAGGTGCGGGCATTTAGGGAATTTGTCCAATAAGCGTCCACCAGCATTAAATGGCCAATCCCAGCGCTCAGCAAACACTGAGTCAGAAGTGAGTTAGAATTCATCCTGTGCTACCTAATGAGTTCAAGGCCAGTCTGGTATATACAGCTAGACCTTGTCTCATCAAACTAACAACAACAACAGAAAGATAAAGGTAAATTACATTTTGGGCTTCATTCTCATGGAAGAACCTTTAACAATAATCTTAAGAAATAGACAGGGCTAGAGAGATGGCTGAGAGGATAAGAGCACTGGTTGCTCTTCCAGAGGTCCTGAGTTCAATTCCCAGCAACCACATGGTGGCTCACAACCATCTATAATGAGATCTGGTGCCCTCTTCTGGCCTGTATACATAATAAATAAGTATTAAATAAATTAAATAAAGTATCAAATAATAATAATAACTTAAAAAAAAGAAATAGAGGAAGTGGCAGATGACATAGAAGCTGCCTTCGTGTGGTATGATGACTTCAAAAAGTCAGAAGACTAGGAAAACAGTGGACTGCAGCCCCATGAAGAAGAGGAGGGCACCGGAAGGGCATGGAGTAGATGATGGCAGGGCAGATGAGGACTGAAGAGAACAGACAGGTATGACAAGGAGCATGCAGCACAAAGCTCCCGGGAGCGGAAGTGTCACTTCAGAGCCAAGCTCGCAACCCTGGTCAGAAGAGGCCAGTAGACCCACCTGCAGAGCAAACTCACACTTCTCGCTAGCCTCAAATCCCCCCGGGGATTCTGCTGAAACTGTGACTTCTCAGACACACAATGTCCTGACACACTCCAGCAGGTCCAGGCGTACGAGGCTATCACCTGAGGTCCTGTGGCAGCCTCAAGTCTGAGATCTGCCTGTGATGGTCTTTCTGCCATGAAGGTCTCTGACAGCAGGGCTGAGAATACCGAGGGCCTGTCAGAGTACTTCGCATCCAGCCTCATCTCTCTAGCAGAAACTGAATACTGATTGAGGAAGCACACACACACACATCTTCAATAGACTAGATCAAGCAGAAGAATAAATACCAGCAAGCAAAGAAAAGTCTGAGGAACACTGTTCAGAGATACTACAGGAAAAGGTAAACAAACATGACCAAATATCCAAGAACTCTGGGACGCGGCAGGTAAACAAACCTAAGGGTTCATGGGATAGAAGGAGCTGAGAGTTAAAAGGCATGGCAAACAGATAAAGTAAAGTTATAGCTGAAGGTCAGTGATGGCTCGGCGGGTACCAGAAACAGCTACCACATTCCTCAGTGCTCCGTGCCCACATGAACACATGCTACTGTTCTGCAGAGATCCCTGTGCAGTTTGGTGCACAAACCCCCAAAATATTATGTCCAACAAATTTGTAAGAAAGTGGCAGCCTGTGACCATCCAAGGTGACAGACGAACCAAGGTGACAGCTTTGAAGCTCGGGCCCACCACATGTTCCCCGTTCCCCACTACTTCTGGGCTTTTCAGTTTGGACAGTCTTACTTAATGCTAAAATGCAGGGTTCAGAACCAGACCCCAGAGATGCAATTCTCCTTGTCCCATACCTAAATACGCTTACCAGGACCCTGTGGCTTCCATAACTGATGCTCCTGTCTCTCTACTGCAATTGTTGCTGTTCATCCATCTCCACCTTCATCTTGGCTGCAGTGCAAGGAGACCTGGGACCAGCAGTGTCTGTGAGCGGCCAGAGGGAACTCCACGCTGAGCCAGGAGCTGCAGCCTCACATTAAGCTTCCAATCTAGGGGTCTTCCGCAGGGGAGCATCTCCTAGCTGCTGATGGAGAAGTCTTCTGTGGACAATTTATCTGAGCAGTCTAAGTCTCTGCTACTTTTTTTGTTCAAATCCATAATCAAATTTCAAGATGGGGATATCAGGTACTCTGAGTACAGCTCATGAAGTGACATGGATAGACGTTCTACTTTACCCAAAAGTCCACGTGACCTACACCTGCCCCCTAACCTTTCTAAGTTTCCGTCTCCTTACCCTCAGATCAGTCACACTAAACGATCTCTGTCTCGCTGTACAGTCTTTAGGAAGCGGTATAACCTCGAACCCACTGTACGGCATGCTCAGTCCATCCAAGCAAGCACAACGTCAGCCTGAATTAAGATCATCAGTTTTTCAGGACCGTGCAACCCAGGGCTTCTGTTTTATAAAAGAGGTTCTGAGCCACCTCCTTTCAGAGCCCTTCACATGAAGCAGGTTCAAAAGTGACGGAGAAAGGAGGCACAACTTCATAGTTGTCTTAGATCTCAGTCAACTCTCCCTCAGAAAGAAAAAGAATCCATGTCCTTCAGCACTAATTCCTGCACTTGAGGCTGTATTTTAACATAAGCCCCTTGGCACCTGGTGGAGGAAACATACAGGACAGTAGACAGAAGTTTAAATGCCATGTTTAATCAGTATCTCCTAAGAAATGGCTTTGATATGAGAAATGAGACGTATAAAGAGCAAGTTCGGGGGCAAAGGTTAAAGGCTGTTCATTCATGAGATGTGGGCAAAAGATTCAGAAAAAAAATGTAATTTTGGGAGAATGTGAGTGTTTGAATTTCACAGAAGTAAAATAAAAGCTTCAAATTATTCCTGAAAGGCTTTCATTTTCAGTACTATTTCAAGCAATTAGGATTAAGAAAATATTGACTTTTGATTTGTTAGAAAATATTCCTCTAGTACCATTCCTCAAAAAGGAGGAGGTTTGCCAAATGGTGGCAAGAGTCCTTGATGAGTGCCTGTGGACAACACTGACGGGTGACTCTGAGAGCCATGGTCTGTGGATTCTATTTCAAGACCCACATGAAATGAAGGGGAAACCACATTTGAAATCAGTATTTTTGCTTTTATAATTCACATAGTCCAACAAATAGCCTTTAAAATGATTTTTAAAGCCTTCAGAGACAAAGGCATAGATGTTCTTTCATTTGGAATGTGCTCACTAAGTGTGTGTGTGTGTGTGTGCGCGTGCGTGCATAGAAGTGTCAAGAAAGAAGATGAAGAATGGCAGAAAATGCCTAGGTAGAAGGAGAAGCTCAGATTAGCCTGATTTCCACACAGACCCCATGAGAGGCATGGTGACACCTAAGTTGAAGGATGATGTACCCAAAAGTTTAGAGGCTGCAGAAAGCATCACTGCCCAGCTTCAACTGTCTTCAGCCTTCTGCGTTTGACAGTACATTCTCAAAGCTGACACTTCTAAAAATTAATTATTTTAAAAAGCTAAAAATTGTGCAGCTCAGATGGTATCAGTACTTCCTAAACACCACCAAAATAATTTTAATAACATCACAATTACCTCTTCCACGAGGAAAAGTCAGCAGCTTCTGGCTCAGCAGCCATCTGCACCTGAAGGGGGCAAGTCATTGCGTTAATCCTGCTTGTGTGTGCTTTGGAGGCTGAATTCTCTACAGGTGTTCTAATGGAGCCCTTTTCGCCTGGACCTCAGGAGCACACAACTGTATCACTTCTTCCTTAAAGATGCTGTTCTTGCATACCCTCCTCAGTACCTCCTGTCTGACAGTCTTCGTCATCTCACATCGTCCCTGTGTCAATGGGCAAAAGGAAATTTAAACCCTGATCAAAATTAATTAGTATAAAAACTTCTCAGCAAACCAAAGTGCCAATAAATCTAGTCTAGTAGGTAACAGCTGAACAGTTTGTTGTTTGTCTGTTTGGTCTTTAAGTCTGTTTGTTCAGTGGACTTCTTGATGGCATAACAGCTGAGTGTTCTCAAGGTCTGGGTTTTATAAAAATTTTTTAAAAATGCAATATGCACAGATACCTTTCTTAGACTCGTTAAGATTCAAGTCATATATATATTAAAGGAGAGTGTTAAAACATTTACTTTCTATGTTTATGATACATGCATCTTGGTTTAGCTACATTGTGCTCCTGTGATGTCTATGATTATCTTTAGAGCAATTTTGTATTCATCTCGGATATTCGGCATTTTGCTTTCTTTTGGTTTGGTAAATGACTTGGACGACACAGTCTATTGAAAACACATCCCTTTGGATATACCAGTGTGCAGAGAGGGATAGGGGCACTGTCAGCGAACTGAGTAAGTTATATAGTAAGATGACTATAGTCTTCATTCATGTCCATCTAGCTGAAGCTTAAATATCACCCAAACATAGCCAAACTTGGGGTGTCAATGCTGTGGCCGGTATCAGTGACAGTAAGTTATTCCTGGAAGAGCATGTGCTTGCCAAACACATCAGGGGTTTGCAGGTTTGACCTTATTTCATGCAGTCCCTCTGGCAGCCAGGGCAGAACTTCCAGCTGGCGCGCTGGGTTCACTGTGCTACCAGAGATAATGAATGCGTTTGACATTTACAGTTGGGTCCAATTGCACAACTATAGCAAATAACGAGAGTTGGAATGAGGAGTGGCCGGTATGCAGAGATGCAGAACATCTCAACAGCGTCTGGCCTGGAGTTCTGAAGCCAACGAAGACACATAACACACAACTGGAAGCTAACATGATGCACGGATTGTGTGTGCTAGCCCTGGGCAGTCCTCGGGAGGGAGAACAGCGCCAGGGAGCTGAGGCAGAACAGAGGGCCTCTGTGTGTCTGGGGACAGGGCTTTTCTCCCTATCCGGCACAGCGGCTTAAGATGAAACCTGCATGGATGTGCCAGCCTCAAATCAGGACTCTCACAGTTATCTGCAGAGCCAAATACTTCTCCATTTGACCGGCCACTGAATAAGCAATGGCAGGATTGTGATGATAAAAGTATTCCACGCATATGAGTGTAATTACACTTTGCTTATCTCTTTCCTACCTAAAAGAAACAGCTAAGAGAAAGCATTCTTTTAGCACTTTTTGTCATTATAAATAAAATTCTTGTTTTGTGATGCTAAGGCATGTACTTTGTTGGAAAGCGTAAAAATAAAAGCAGATTAACATGAGCAACCCTGCTGTGCTCGCCATCTGAGGTGAACCGCATCAGTATTTGGTTAATATCTCCCCATTCTCATTGCAATATAGGTGCTTATTATTGACTCAGAAGTATGTAACATGAAGCATGAAGAATAAAAATACACCTTTTGTAGCGCAGTTTCACTCCTGCTCACCCAAATATTGTGGTCACCTTCCCATCCGGCTTCTTCCTGGATGCCATTCTTAACAGCACTTGGCATTCTAATGTGATTCGCTGTGATTCACTTGAAGAATGTCATATCATTGAAGCATGTGCGGTCTGGTGCTAGAAGTAGAGCTATGGTGATCAGGAAGATGAGACACTTCTTGAAAGGAGTTCTGACTAATATTTCTGAGTCTCCCATCTGTCATTCCATCCATTAGAAATTAATCTCACATCTATTTTCTTGAGGGTATCTAGATTTTGTCTTTATCTAGAGCTTTGCAGATGTCCCAGTTTGGACTATGCACCAGAAATTTGAAGGCAATGAAATAGGCTGCTATGGGGAGACATGAGTCCTTTAGTGTTTAAGATGGAGCTGGAGAGATGGTCTATTGAAGGTGTTATAAGAAGGACTGGTATTTGGCAGTGAGTTAACTACCTTACTTCATTTTTTTTTAATTAAATTTTTTTTCATATTAGTTACAATTTAATTAATTTGTATCCCAGCTGTGGTCCCCTCCCTCCCAACCCCACCTTCCCTCAGTCCTCTCCTCCCTGCCCCTCTCTAAGTCCCCTGATAGGGGAGGACCTCCTCCCCTTCCATCTAACCCTAGCTTATCAGATCTTTTCAGGACTGGCTGCAATGCCTTCTTCTGTGGCCTAACAAGGCTGCTTCTCCCTTGGGGGAAGGAGGTGGAGGTCAAAGAGCCAGCCAATAAGTTCATGTCAGAAACAGTCCCTGTTCCTTTTACTAGGGAACCCATTTGGATACTGAGCTGCCATGGGCTCCATCCGAGCAGAGGTTCTAGGTTATATCAATGCATAGTCCTTGGTTGGAGAAACAGTCTCAGAAAAGGCCCCTGTTCCCAGATATATTTGGTCCTTGTGGAGCTCCTGTCCTCTCCAGGTCATACTAACTCCCCCTTCTTTCATATGGTTCCCTATACTCTGCCCAAGGTTTGGTTATGAGTCTCAGCATCTGCTTTGATACACTGCTAGGTAGAGTCTTTCAGAGGCCTTCTGTGGTAGGCTCCTGTCCTGTTTCTTGTTTTCTCCTACTTTCAATGTCCATCTCATTTGTCTTTCTAAGAGAAGATTGATTATCTTACTCCAGGGTCTTCTTTCTTGTTTATCTTCTTTAGGTGTACAGATTTTAGTATGTTTATCTTATATTATATCTCTAGTATCCACTTATGAGTGAGTTAATACCCTGTGCTTCGGGGATACCTCACTCAGGATCTTAACATTTACCTGCAAATTTCATGATTTCCTTGCTTTTAATTGCTGAGTAGTATTCCACTGTATAAAAGTACCACAATTTCTGTATCCATTCCTCCACTCAGGGACATCTGGGTTGTTTCCAGGTTCTGGCTATTATGAATAAAGTTGCTACAAACATGGTTGAGCAAAGGTCCTTGTTGTGTATTTGAGCATCTTTTGGATATATGCCTAGGAGTGGTATAGCTGGATCTTGAGGAAGCACTATTCCTAATTCTCTGAGAAAGTGTCAGATTGATTTCCAAAGTGGTTGTACAAGTTTACATTCCCACCAGCAATGGAGGAGGGTTCCCCTTTCTCTACAACCTCTCCAGCATGTGTTGTCACTTGAGTTTTTCATCTTAGCCATTTTGATGGGTGTAAGGTGAAATCTCAGGGTCGTTTTGATTTGCATTTCCTTGATAACTAAGGACCTTGAATATTTCTTTAAGAGTTTCTCTGCCACTATATATTCCTCTACAGAGAATTCTCTTTTTAGCTCCGTACTCCATTTTTAAATTGGATTGCTTGATTTGTTGCTTTTTAACTTCTTGAGTTCTTTATATATACTGGATATTAACCCTCTGTCAGATATAGGGCTGGTGAAGATCCTTTCCCAGTCTGTAGGCAGTCGTTTTGTTTTGATGACGGTGTCTTTTGCTTTACAGAAGCTTTTCAGTTTCATGAGGTCCCATTTATTCATTGTTGCTATTAGAGCCTGTGCTGTTGGTGTTCTGTTCAGGAAGTTGTCTTATGTGCCAATGAGGTCAAGGCTCTTCCCCCCTCTTTCTTCTAACTGACTTAGTGTGTCTTGTTTTATGTTGAGGTCTTTGATCCACTTGGATGTTAGTTTTGTGCAGGGTGATAAATATGGATCTATTTGGATTTTTCTACATATAGACATCTAGTTAGACCAGCACCATTTGTTGAAGATGCTATATTTTTTCCATTTTATGGTTTTGGCTTCTTTGTCAAAAATCAAGTATCTGTAGGTGAGTGGGTTTATTTCTGTGTCTTCTATTCGATTCCATTAATCAATCTTTCTGTTTCCATGCCCTGCCATGCAATTTTTATTACTATTGCTCTGTATTACAGCTTGAGATCAGGGATGGAGATACCTCCAGACAATCTGTCGTTGTACAAGATCTTTTTGGTAATTCTGGGTTTTTGTTTCTCCATATGAAGTTGAGAATTTTTCTTTCAAGGTCTGTAAAGAATTGAGTTGGTATTTTGATGAGAATTGCATTGAATCTGTAGATTGCTTTTGGCAGAATGGCCATTTACACTATGCTAATCCTACCAAACCATGAGCACAGAAGATCTTTCCATCTTCTGATATCTTCTTCAATTTCTTTCTTCAAAGACTTAAAGTTTTTTTTCAAACAGGTCTTTCACTTGCTTTGTTAGAGTCACACTAAGGTACTTTATGTTATTAGTGGCTATGGTGAAGGGTTTTGTTTCCCTAATTCCTTTCTCGGCCCTTTTGTCTTTGGTATACAGGAGGGCTTCTGATTTTTTTAGTTAATTTTGTACCCAGCCACTTTGCTGAAGGTGTTTATCAGCTGAAGAAGTTCTCTGGTTGAATTTTTGGGGTCGTGCATGTATACTATTGAGGTGTTGGGATCGATGTGTGATTTAAGCTATAATAGTGTTTCATTTTTGAATGTAGGCATTCTTGTATTTGGGGCATAGATGTTCAGAATTGTGATGTCCTCTTGGTGGATTTTTCCTTTGATGAGAATGTAGTGCCTCTCCTCATATTTTTTGATTAATTTTGGTTGAAAGTCTGTTTTATTAGATATTAGAAAAGCTACCCCAGCTTGTTTTCTGGGTCCATTTGCTTGAAAAACCTTTTTCCAGCCCTTTACTCTGAAGTAGGGTTTATCTTTGTTACAGAGGTGTGTTTCTAGGATGCAGCAGAATGTTGGATCCTGTTTCTGCAACCATTCTGTTAGTCTGTCTTTTTATTGGAGAGTTGAGTCCATTGATCTTGGTAGATACTAGTGACCAACAGATGTTAATTTCTTTTGATGTGAGGTTGGTGATGTTACTGTTTCATTGCTTGTATTCTTTTGATTTTTTGTTATATAGTTATCTATATCCTATGTTTTCTTGGATGTAGTTTTCGTTGGGTTGGAATTTTCCTTCTAGTATCTTCTGTAGGGCTGGGTTGCTGTGTAGATATTGTTTAAATTTGATTTTGTCATGGAATATTTTGATTTCTCTATCTATGGTGATTGAAAGCTTTGCTGGGTAGAGTTGTCTGGGTTGGTATCTGTGGTCCCATAAATTCTACATGACATCTTCCCAAGCCCTTCTGGCTTTCATAGTTTCTGTTGAGAAATCTGGTGTGATTCTGATAGGTCTACCTTTATATGTTACTTGGTCTTTTTACTTTGATGCTTTTAAATTTTTTTTCTTTGTTCTGAAGGTTTAGTGTTTTGACTATGATGTGATGTGAGGAGTTTCTTTTCTATTCTAGTCTATTCGGTGTTCTATAGGTCTCTTGTATGTTTATGGACATCTCTTTCTTTAAGTTGAGAAATTTTTCTTCTATGATTTTCTTAAAAATATTTTCTGGACCTTGGAGTCTGGTATCTTCTTTTTCATCTATTCTTGTTGTTCTTATATTTTGTATTTTTCTTATTTTATTTTTTCTTTGAGAGACGAATCAATTTCTGCAAGTGTATCTTCAGTACCTGAGATTCTCTCTTCCATCTCTTGTATTCTGTTGGTGATGCTTACCTTTGTCGTTCCTGATCTTTTCTCTAAGTTCTCCAGCTCCAGGGTTTTCTCTGTTTGTGTATTCTTTATTGATTCTAATTCTGTGTTCATGTCTTGCACCATTTCCTTCATCTGTTTGAGTGTGGAATCCTGCATTTCAATGATGGCTTCTGTTTTTGTTGTTCATTTCCTCTCTATATGCCGCTAATTGTTCCTCTACTTGTTTGGCTGTATTTGCCTGTGCTTCTTTGAGAGCTTTGTTCATTTCCTCTTTATTTGCCTCTGCTTGTGTTCTATTTCTCTGAGAGAGTTGTTCATTTCTTCTTTATAAGCCTCTAATAAGCATAGTTTTTAAAGTCATTTTTCTGTGTTTCCAATGAATTGAAGTGTCCCTTGATTTTGGGGGTTGCTGGTGAAGCCATGATGTCCTGAGTTTTGTTGGGAGTGTTCTTATGCTGGCCTCTGGCCATCTGCTTATCTGTAAGCCTCACTGTTTGTTCCTGGGGTATGTACTTCAGAGTAGGTCCGTCTTTTTCTGGTTTCAATTTTAGAGTTTCAGATCCTTTGCCCCTCAGATACGGCGCAGGTTGATCACTGCCATCTTGGATCTCCTAGCTTAGTTCTTAGTTCTTAGCTTCTTAGCTTCTTCATAGAAGCTACTAACTTCTATGTTTGCTTTAAAGTGTTTTTTTTTCTATGACTCTGGACCCATATGTAATGCATAGTAGCATAAGTGAGGTCTAACACATTCACATTTTTAACATATATTGGGAAATCAGTTAAAACATTTGAAAAATGGTGTTTAAATTTTTTAAATGTTAAAGTTATGGATCCAATTGTATTTGGGGTAATCATGTTTTGAGTACGATAAATTTCTGTGAATTTTTAAGAGGATTGTGTAAGACTGATGAAATGTTGCTGCATTTGCTATACAGATGCATATTTGCTATACAGAGGGTGACAGGATGGGTGAAAGTTAATAGAGAGTCTATGTCAGCAGTTCTCAACCTGTGGGTCGAGACTCCTTTGGAGATAGAGCAACCCTTTCACAGGCCTTTTTAATGGAATATTAATTCAGAACATGGCCGTTCTGGAAAGAGATCACATCCAAAGACCTTCTAGGTCTGTGTGATCTGGCTGGAATACAAACACTCCTTTACTCCAGGAGACAGAAACAAATGAATCTGAGTTTGAGGCCAGTCTGGTGTAGAGCAAGTTTCAGTTAGAGAAAAGTTAGATCCAGGTGTAGTGGTACATGGCTTTAATACAGAACAATGGGGGTGAAGTGAGTTTGCAGAAGCAAACACCCATGTATGAAAGGAATGTCTAATTGAGTGGCAGAAACAGTGACGAATCAGAGAAACACTTTGATAGAATATTATACACCCAACTCCCACAAGAGGAAAGGGAAGCTACTTGAGGGGCAATGCAGAGAGGGTGGAGGAGTTTTACAAAAAGAGGATAGGCAAAGGTGAAGACAGAAGAAGCCAGAGAATGAGAAGGAGCCAAAAGATTAGAAAAGTTTGCTGGATTTAGTTTGAGGTCAAGCAGAGCAATTCAGAGGCAGAGAGAAAAGCAAAACGGAATCAGTCAGCTGGGAGAGGAGTTTGAGCCAGAACAGCTGCATTGAACAGGCCAGCTAAGAGCTCAGTAAGAACTAGAAAGGGTGATCTTATTAAGCAGTACGTCTCAGAAGCTGAAAACGTTCTAGACCTGTGGTAGATTGTATGGAGGTGAAAAGCGTCCAGGGCTAGGCCTAGTTAGCAGGAGGAGGCAATAAGCCTCCAAGATAGCAACTGAAACAGATGAATAAAAGTTCCTTTTACAGGGGTTACTTAAGACTATTACAAAATACAGATATTTACATTGCCATTCATACAGCAGCAAAATTCCATTATGACATTGCAACAAAATAATTTTATGGTTGGGGGTCACCACAGCATGAGGAATTGTACTACAGGGTCGCAGCTTTATGAAGGCTGTCAACCTCTGCTCTAATGGAGAGCAACTGTCCATCATATGGAATAGTGAAGTAAAAATGATAGAAGCATGAGCTAGCTTTTGTCCTTGAATAATGAGTTAGGGGTAACAGAGGGACAAAGTGGGGTGGGGTGGGGTAGGTCTGACAGCAGGGACAAATGCCTTGGATAACAGTCACTGAAAGTCAGTTCCTGGTACTCATGACAAGGAAGGCTACAGCAAGGATGGAAAGAGCTGGTTATATGGGAAACTCGTTCGTTCCGAGGCAGGAAATCTCTACCATAATCCTAAGAGGTGGGATAGAGTTGAGATCAAAATTACAGGCTAGTAAAATACACTGTTTTGGTGTTCTGGTGGCATGAATATACACAAAGACAAAGAAGAAGGAACCTCGTTAGCACTTGTAAGTCGTGGTGAGGCAGCTTCAGAAACCACCAGCTATGCTTACAAACAAGGCTGGTCTCTCTGAAAATTCTTTCAAAGATTTTCTAGGCTGTGAGGGATAAGAAGAAACTTGGGGATTAGCTTCTCTCAAGTTTAGCTCACTATGTGAATGCCATTTCCAGGGCAACACAGAGGCAATACTAGGGTCTGCATATCAAGAGCAAGTCAACTAAGCGGGCTCGGCTGTCTCAGGATGTGAGCGGCCATCAGCAAATCATCTGCCAGCTGCACAGATAACACCGTGACAAACCACTTCAGGTGAAATCTCTGTCATAGCATATGCGTACCTTTAATGCTTACATAGCATTACTTACTTATGCATTGTCCAGTGATTCTGAACAAAATGAATCTATGAATTAGTTATTGGTTAACCACCACTAAATATCATGAGGCACGCCCAACAGAACTACAGTGTCGCTCAGTAACACACAACACATACTTTGAAGAAACAGCTGCATGCCAGAGTTTTCCTGGTTGCTTTCCTAGATGTTATCTTACTGGTTTAGCAACATCTGTGCCAACAGATACACAAGGGACCTGGGTAAGATCCAAGGAGATCAGAACCTGTTTGGGCAATCAATATCACTCCAAATCTTCTCTTGCCAGAGAAATGCCCTTTGACTGGTGTTGTGTAATCCTCTGGTGCAAACAGTTGTATCACACTCACATCTCTTTCTTCTCATGTGTGTTTTCACTTTTCATCACCCAGTTTGATTCTTAATTCATTTACTGACTCTACTGTGCTGGAGGAGAGGAATAGGGTTGAGAACTGAACCAGTCCATCCCTGTGCATATGGGTCTCCCTGTCTACCCTGAGCTATAGTCCCATTCGCAAAAGTTATATTTAAGATAATGTAAATTTCTTTAAATACTTGAGGCTGTCTTAATATGAATCATAGTTCCAAAAAACAATAATAGTTTTTAACTTTACAGAGCTCTGCTTGTCCAACAGCACAGGTTCTAAGATCAACAATCAATAAATGGGAACTCATGAAACTGAAAAGCTTCTGCAAAGCAAAAGACACTGTTGTCAAAACAAAATGACAGCCTACAGCCTGGGAAAGGATCTTCACCAACACTACATCTGACAGAGCACTAGTATTCAGAATATATAAAGAACTTAAGAAGTTAAAAAGCAACCAAACAAGTAATCCAATTAAAAAATGGAGCACAGAGCTAAACAGAGAATTCTCAATAGAGGAACACTGAATGACAAGGAAACACTTAAAGAAATGTTCACCATCCTTAGTCATCAGGGAAATACAAATCAAAACGACACTGAGATTTCACCTTGTAACTATCAGAATGGCTAAGGTAAAAAACTCAAGTCACAACACATGCTGGAGAGGATATGGATAAAGAGGAACCCTCTTCTACTGCTGGTGGGAATGTAAACTTGTACAACCACTTTGGAAATCAATCTGGACCTTTCTCAGACAATTAGTAATAGTGCTTCTTCAATATCCTAGGCATATATCCAAAAGATGTTCAAGTATACAACAAGGACATTTGCTCAACCATGTTTGTAGCAACTTTATTCATAATAGTCAGAACCTGAAAACAACCCAGATGTCCCTCAACTGAGGAATGGATACAGAAATTATGGTACATTTACACAATGGAATACTACTCAGCAATTAAAAATAAGAAAATCCTGAGATTTGCAGGCAAATGGTGGGATCTAGAAAAGATCATCCTGAGTGAGAAAGACACACGTGGTATATACTCATTTATAAGTAGATATTAGACAAATAATATAGGATAAACATACTAAAATCTGTACACCTAAAGAAGCTAAGCAAAAAGGACTCTGGGTAAGATGATCAATCCTCACTCAGATAGGCAAATGGGATGGATATCGGAAGAGGGGGAAAATAGGGAACAGGACAGGAGCCTATCACAGATGCTGAGACTCAAAGCCAAACTTTAGGCAGAGTGCAGGAAATCTTATGAAAGAAGGGGGAGATAGAAAGACCTGGAGGGGACAGGAGCTCCACAAGGAGAGCAACAGAACCAAGAAATTTGGGCATAGGGGTCTTTTCTGAGACTGATACTCCAACCAAGGACTCTGCATGACAACCTAGAACCCCTGCACAGATGTAGCCCAGGACAGTTCAGTGTCCAACTGTTTTTCATAGTAATGGGAACAAGGACTGTCTCTGACATGAACTCAGTGGCTAGCTCTTTGATCCCCTCCCCCTAATGGAGGAGCAGCCTTACCAGACCACAGAGGAAGACAGTGAAGCCAGTCCTGATGAGACCTGATAGGCTAGGATCAGATGGAAGAGGAGATGACCTCCCCTATCAGTAGGCTTGGAGACGGGCATGGGAGGAGATGAGGGAGAAATGGTGGGCATGTGGGAGGGGGCTACAGCTGGGATACAAAGTGAATAAACTGTAATTAATATAAAAAATAAGAATTAAAATAAAAACAGCTGTGCTTATTTTATGGGAGAATAAAGCATATTTCTGCTTTGCTGATAATTCAGAATTTCATTTTGCAATTGTTTGCTATCTCATTTTGGCTTCAAAAAAGCTTCTTCTAAAAGTTGTTTCCCTTGCTTATTAAAATGAAACAAATTTATTTCTAAAATGTGCTTCAAAAATAAATTTTTTAATAGTTATTAAAATTTAATGAAATTAGTCATTTTCATCTAAAGAAAACTTATTCTCCATTTAAATTTCTTGCTTTCTTAGTGGTTGACTAAGTTATTTTATTTTATATTTTCCAAGAACCCAGAATGTTAAAATTTCTTTTGTTGACACAAAGGAAAGAAGGGAAAAATTACCTTTTCTCAAAAATAATAGCAAGCCTTTAAATGAATACCTCTTTTCATTATTCAGATACAGCAGAACTTGGCATTAGAACTGTTTTTAATTCAATCCATTTGTTCAGTGTCCACAACTTTATTTTTAACGTCACCATTTAAGAAAGCCTGAAATATATTCATTGTCAGATTTTTTTCAAAGAACACAATAGTCTCAATATAATAAACACATATATGCTCACCAACAAGGGATCTTTTCTAAAGTGGTCATATTAACTCGTGCCTCTTTAATACCAAATACATCTTTTGAAAGAAACTCTGAAAGGTGGGGGGGGAGGTTAACCCACGAACTGCGTGTTTTATTCAGTGTGACGTTTGACTTTAAATCTGTAAACTGACAGTGCAAACTGATCAGAGAATCAAGGTTGTTTCCTGTTTTCTTCTTCTTCTGATGTCCATCCTCTTTGCCTTTCCGGATGGGGATTGGACATTTTAGTTAGGGTCCTCTCTCTTACTTAGTTTCTTTAGATGCACAGGTTTTAGTGGGTTTGTCCTATGTTGTATGTCTATATGAGTGAGTATATACCATGTGTGTCTTTTTGCTTCTGGGACAACTCACTCAGGATGATCCTTTCCAGATCCCACCATTTACCTGCAAATTTCATGATTTCCTTATTTTTCATTGCTGAGTAATATTCCATTGTGTAGATGTACCACATTTTCTGCATCCATTCTTCAGTTGAGGGGCATCTGGGTTGTTTCCAGCTTCTGGCTATTACAAATAAAGCTGCTACAAACATGGTTGAGCAAATGTCCTTTTTGTGTACTTGAGCCTCTTTTGGATATATGCCCAGTAGTGGTATGGCTGGATCTTGAGGAAGCGCTATTCCTAGTTGTCTGAGAAAACGCCAGATTGATTTCCAGAGTGGTTATATAAGTTTACATTCCCACCAGCAGTGGAGAAGGGTTCCCCTTTCTCCACAACCTCTCCAGCATGTGTTGTCACTTGAGTTTTTGATCTTGGCCATTCTCATGGGTGTAAGGTGAAATCTCAGGGTTGTTTTGATTTGCATTTCCCTAATGGCTAGTGAGGTTGAGCATTTCTTTAAGTGCTTCTCTGCCATTCGGTATTCCTCTACAGAGAATTCTCTGTTTAGCTCTGTTCCCCATTTTTTAAGTGGATTACTTGGTTTGCTGCTTTTCAGCTTCTTTAGTTCTTTATATATACTGGATATGAATCCTCTGTCAGATAAAGGGTTGGTGAAGATTCTTTCCCAATCTGTAGGTGGTCGCTTTGTTTTGATGACGGTGTCCTTTGCTTTACAGAAGCTTTTCAGTTTCATGAGGTCCCATTTATTGGTTGTTGCTCTTAGAGCCTGTGCTGTTGGTGTTCTGTTCAGGAAGTTTTCCCCTGTACCAATGAGTTCTAGGGTATTTCCCACTTTTTTTTCAAGCCGATTTAATGTGTCTGGTTTTATGTTGAGGTCTTTGATCCATTTGGACTTCAGTTTTGTGCAGGGTGACAAGTATGGATCTATTTTCATTTTTCTACATGTAGACATCCAGTTAGACCAGCACCATTTGTTGAAGATGCTATCTTTTTTCCATTGTATGGTTTTCACGTCTTTGTCAAAGATCAGGTGTCCATAAGTGTGTGGGTTTATTTCTGGGTCCTCTGTTCGGTTCCATTGATCCACCATTCTGTTTCTATGCCAGTACCATGCAGTTTTTAAAACTGTTGCTCTATAGTACAACTTAAGATCAGGGATGGAGATACCTCCGGAAGATCTTTTATTGTAGAGGCTTGTTTTAGCAATTCTGGGTTTCTTGTTATTCCATATGAAGTTGAGAATTTTTCTTTCCAGGTCTGTAAAGAATTGTGTTGGTAATTTGATGGGCATTGCATTGATTCTGTAGATTGCTTTTGGTAAGATGGCCATTTTTACTATGTTAATCCTACCAAGCCATGAGCATGGGAGATCTTTCCATCTTTTCATATCTTCTTCTAATTCTTTCTTCAGAGATTTGAAATTTTTTTCATACAAGTCTTTGACTTCCTTGGTTAGGGTTACTCCGAGGTACCTTATGTCATTTGTGGCTATTGTGAAGGGTGTTGTTTCCTTAATTTCTTTCTCAGCCCTTTTGTCTTTTGTATACAGGAGGGCTACTGATTTTTTTGAGTTAATTTTTTATCCTGCCACTTTGCTGAAGGTGTTTATCAGCTGTAGGAGTTCCCTGGTAGAGTTTTTGGGGTCACTCACATATACTATCATATCATCTGCAAATAGTGATAATTTGACTTCTTCCTTTCCAATTTGTATCCCCTTGATCTCCTTCAACTGTCTTATTGCTCTAGCAAGGACTTCCAGCACTATGTTGAAGAGATATGGAGAGAATGGGCAGCCTTGTCTTGTCCCTGATTTCAGTGGGATTGCTTTAAGTTTCTCTCCGTTCAGTTTGATGTTGGCTATAGGCTTGCTGTATATCGCCTTTACTATGTTTAGATATGTGCCTTGTATCCCTAATCTCTCCAATACTTTGAACATGAATGGATGTTGGATTTTGTCGAAGGCTTTTTCAGCATCTAGGGAGATTATCATGTGGTTTTTTTCTTTCAGTTTGTTAATATGGTGGATCACATTGATGGATTTCCGTATATTGAACCACCCCTGCATACCTGGGATGAAGCCTACTTGGTCATAGTGGATAATATCTTTGATGTGTTCTTGTATTCGGTTTGCAAGTATTTTATTAAGTATTTTTGCATCAATGTTCATAAGGGAGATTGGCCGGAAATTCTCTTTCTTTGTTGAGTCTTTGTGAGGTTTAGGTACCAAGGTGACTGTGGCTTCATAGAATGAATTTGGTAATATTCCTTCTGTTTCTATTTTATGGAATAGTTTGAAGAGAATTGGTGTTAGCTCT
Organism: Meriones unguiculatus; assembly: GCF_030254825.1. Taxonomy (NCBI): domain Eukaryota; kingdom Metazoa; phylum Chordata; class Mammalia; order Rodentia; family Muridae; genus Meriones; species Meriones unguiculatus. Next base: position 6,368,654 of record NC_083364.1, on the reverse strand, counting down.
TCTTTGAAGGTCTGGTAGAATTCTGTGCTGAAGCCATCTGGTCCTGGGCATTTTTTTGGATGGGAGACTTTTGATGACCGCTTCTATTTCTTTGGGGGATAGAGGTCTATTTAGTTGATATACCTGGTCCTGGTTCAGCTTTGGTAAGTCAAATCGATCAAGAAAATTGTCCATTTCATTTAGATTTTCAAATTTTGTGGCATATAGACTTTTGAAGTAAGTCCTAATGATTGTTTGGATTTCCTCAGTGTCTGTAGTTATATCCCCCTTTTCATTTCTGATTTTGTTGATTTGGGTGGTGTCTCTCTGCCTTTAGTTAGCCTGGCTAAGGGTTTGTCGATCTTGTTGATTTTCTCAAAGAACCAGCTCTTGGTTTCATTGATTCTTTGAATTGTTTTATTTGTTTCCAATTGATTGATTTCAGCCCTGAGTTTGATTATTTCCAGCCGTCTACTCCTTCTTGGTGTGTCTGCTTCTTCTTTTTCTAGGGTTTTTAAGTGAGCCTTTAGGGTGCTTGAATGAGCTGTCTCAAATTTCTTCTTGAAGGCACTTAGTGCTATGAACTTTCCTCTTAGCACTGCTTTCATTGTGTCCCACAAGTTCGGGTATGTTGTGTCTTCATTTTCATTGATTTCTAGAAAGACTTTAATTTCTTTCTTTATTTCTTCCCTGACCCAGCTGTCATTTAGTAACAAGTTGTTCAGTTTCCATGTGTGTGTAGGCTTTTTGTTATTTCTGTTATTGTTGAGGTCCAGCTTTATTCCATGGTGATCAGACAAGATACATGGGATTATTTCAATCTTCTTGTATCTGTTGAGGCTTGCTTTGTGACCCACTATGTGGTCTATTTTGGAGAAGGTTCCATGAGGTGCTGAGAAGAAGGTAAATTCTTTTGTGTTTGGGTGTAAAGTTCTATAATGTCTGTTAGGTCCATTTGATTCATGACCTCTGTCAGAGACATTGTTTCTTTGTTTAATTTCTGTATGGTTGACCTGTCCTTTGTTGAGAGTGGGGTGTTGAAGTCTCCCACTATTAATGTGTGTGGATCTATATGTGCTTTAAATTTTATCAATCCCCATCCGGAAAGGCAAAGAGGATGGACATCAGAAGAAGAAGAAAACAGGAAACAACCTAGGAACCTACCACAGAGGGCCTCTGAAAGCCTCTGCCCTTCAGACTATCAAAGCAGATGCTGAGCCGGATGGGCAACTGTTGGGCAGGTGAACGGAATTTTAGGTAAGAACTGGGAAATAGTAAGAGCTGGAGAGGACAGGGTCTCCACAAGGAGAGCAACAGAACAAGAAAATGTGAACACAGGGAACTTCCAAGAGACTCATACTCCAACCAAGGACTATTCTTGGAGATAACCCAGAACCCCTGCACAGATGTAGCCCAGGGCAGTTCAGAGTCCAATTGAGTTACATAGTAATGTGAAGAGGGACTGCCTCTGACATAATCTGATTGGCCTGCTCTTTGATCACCTCCCTCTGGGGGGCAGCAGCCTTACCAGGCCATAGTAGAGGACAATACAGCCACTTTTGATGTGAACTGACAGACTAAGATCAGAAAGGAGAGGAGAACCTCCCCTATTAGTGGACTTGGGGAGTGGCATGCAAGCAGAGGGAGGAGGGAGGGTGGGATTGGGAGGGGAGGAGGGAGGGGCTTATGGGGGGATGCAGAATGAATAAAGTGTAATTAATGAAAAATTAAAAAAAAAGAATAAAGCATTTTAAAAGATAGCAAGGCAAAAATAAAATGGAAATTGTTTCTGATTGCTAATTTGATAAAAACTTTTGAAAAAACTGGGTTCCTCATACCCTGAAAACAAATCCATTGATAGGATGTATTTGCTCTGTGTAGTCTATAACAAACAAAGCCATGTGTATTTTTTATTTAAAACCACAATCTTTTGAGAGGGTTGAAATATACAGGAAAGCCTTTATGAATAGCATGTGTTGCGTTTATGAAGCACATACACAAATTCTTTCATATGGTCTATGGTCTGTGAGTATCTCCCTCTGTAGTAGTTTAATGACTTCGAAAAGCATGCTGTAGGTCTTAGAGTTTACTAAATTATGCAAAAGAAACTGTTGGATTTAAGAGATTATTCTAGAAATAGGTGAGGGAGAGGAAAAAGAGGGTGAGGGAGAAAGAGGAAATTTAGGAAGGGAGAGGGGAGGAAGGAAAGAGAAAGAGAAGGGTAGAGAAAGAGAGCGATCAAGGCAGAGATATATTTTATAAGAGGTTTCCCAAAGTGAGGGAAACAAAGACTATTTCTAACAGGAACTCAATGACTAGCTCTTTGGCCTCCCCACCCCCAAAGGAGGAGCAGTCCTGTTAGGCCACAGAGGAGGGCTTTGCAGCCAGTCCTGAAGATACCTGATAAAACAGGATCAGATGAATGGGGAGGAAGTCTCCCCCCTATCAGTGGACTTGGAAAGGGGCAGGGTGGAGATGAGGGAGGGAGGGAGGGACTGGGAGGGAATGAGGAATCAGGACACGGCTGGGATACAGAATTAATAAAATGTAACTGATAAGAAAAAAATAAAATTAAAAAAAAAGAAAAAAAAAGAAAAAAAAAAAAGAAAAAGAAAACTTCCTAGCCGCAAAGACACATGGTCTCAAGGTGACAAAAACTAAGCCACCTCTGTGTAGTGTCTCCCGTTCCCGGGCGGGGCTACCGGAGTGGAAAGTCCTGTGTTCAGCGTTTGACGCTGTCCCCTTTAGACCCAGGGACACCTGCAGGGCCACTAGTCCCAGTGGCCCCCGCCCACGCGTGCCTGCCTGGGACGTGCCCACGCTCTCTGTGGAGCCTGGGAGTTTCTCAGGAAGACCCGATGCTGCTGTTGTGGACGATAATTTCAGTTGCTATGGTTTGGAACCAGGGTTTCCTGTTTCTCTGGGAATTCCGGGTGTTTATTTTTAAAGCCTCAAATCAGAAGCCTTCTAAACTCTAAACCTTTTATTTTACAGGAGCTTTCTATCAAATATACATGACCAGGTAATTTTCAACCTGTGAGAATTCCGTGATGTAGCCTCTGGTGTAACATGTTTTATGCAGTTTTTTTTTTTTTTTAAAGCTTTTTCATCACTAATCAAAACCTGAAGAAGCCATTGGTTAGGATCTCATCTTTTTCTAGTTTAAACCATTGTTTAGAAGTACAGTAGAGAGGTAGCTGCAGTCTTCAGAGGCGCGAGCTTCCTCGGCGGGTTTCTGCCTCGTAGCTCAGGCGCAGGGGCAGCTTTGAACATCTGGGCCAGGGGTGGCGACGCCTGCGGTACTAACTCATGCGCACTGCCCTCCAGCTCACCTGTGCGGTGAACAAGGAACCATGGGATCCGGACCTAGCTTTTCTCCATCCATGTGACCTCAAGCCTTAGTTTCTCCATTGAGAAATGAATAGGATTGACTGCAAGGTTTCTAATTTCATTTCTTACAGGAGATGAGAAATATGAAGACAGTTAGTTACTTTGAAAAATGCAAACTTGTGTCTTATCTTCTAATCCTTTCTGAGTGGTGGGAGTAATTAGCAGATACGATAATCAATAGCTCAGATACCATGTATAGAAGAAACAGCAATACGGCTCAGTGAACCGACCTTGATGACCTAATTTCTATTGCGAACACAGGAACGTTTTCATTTTTCGCTGAAATAAGGATCAAATGACTGCTGCTGAGAACTGGGGCTCCTTTCCCAGCCTGGTGCGGCTCTGAGACTCCTCCAGATTCAGTACAGTGAAAGTGGCTCAAGGGAAGGAGGCGGAGCTTATGGAGGGAGCCAGTGGGATGTATGTCTCAGAAGTATTTACACATACAGAAATCACAGAACAAATGCCAAGTTAGGTGGAGGTGATAGAGTACTGACTTACAATAAAGTGGCCAAATTAATTTCTGGGGATGTCGTGTTGTCTGTGAATCACCCAAAGTGTAGCAAATAATAACTTCAAATAATATTCAAATAGCATGATACACAACACCGAAGAACATAGCTGGCCGCAACTCTGAGCGTTCATTGAGCAGCATCCATAAGCCGTGCTCCGAGCGTTGGGACTGACTATTTCATATGCCACTTCACATCTGCCCGTGTGCCTCTTTCTGCAGCTCACCAGTGGGGGAGCCCTTCTAAATTCCTAGTTGCTTTCTCAAGATTTGAAAGCTGGGGCATTATGTGCCTTAATATACCAATTTATCCAGCTAGTCACCCCAAGCTTTTCCAATAAGCTGAGTCCAAAATGAGCTTCTCTTGCAAAGCCCACTTTGAAATAAGCACACCATGCCACAAGCCATAGCCAGTTGACAAATGCCATGAAAGGAGAGGGTGGAAATTTCTATCTCCCAGTAAAGCCCAGCTATGCCCGAGCTGCCAGCCACCAAGGCATCGCTGAGAGGTCTGACCTGCTGAATGGCCCTGACCGCCTCAAGGCAGTGGGACAGGCTCTAGTTCCAAGGTTAATGTAGAGTCTCGGGGACACCTGAGATTTATTATGGGCTCCAAGGGGAAAAGGAGAAGTGAGGAACCAATCTTGGTGACCACATTTGCTTTTTCATATGGTGATTCTGAGCCCGGTCTCATCCTGGACCTCAGGATTAGTTTTCTCCTTGAGGTAGTTTTGGCTAATGGTCTGTGGAGTGGCCTCCTGGGAGCTAATCTTGAGTTCAGCTTTGCCTGGCAAACCAATCTGCAACAGGCAATGCCTTTCCACCTTCAATTTCCTTATCTGTGAAATGGGGATAAGTGTATTTGTCTTCACCTCAGAGGGGACTTGGTGAGTACGTAATGAATGTGCAGGCTGCTGAACCAGAAAGAACTACATTTGTGATAATACCTTCTCAGCATTATCCCAAATCCCAGTTGCTTTGTCTGGCTAATGTCTTGGCATGGCAGACAAAGCAGAAACTGAATTGGATTTGCAGGCTGGGCTGTGATTACCTCTGCTTACGGAGTCACAACTATGAAAATTCACCCAAAGACAAGAACAGCTTCAGCTAAGTAACATTCTTCATTCCACGGCTATGGGAGAAAGTTGACGGTGTTTTTAGGTCCTGTGTGTAACAGCTTCCTCCTCTGCATGGCCCATGAGAATCTACATAGTGTAGGTGTACTGGAGAAAACAAAACCATTGGTATTCAGTATGTGAACGGGATGCCTCAGGCCCTCAGATTGGCACCGAGGCTGACTAGAAGCAGCCTGCTTTGTGGGAACTCATAGTCTAGCTCAGAAAATACAACATGGACAGCCAGGCAGAAAGACCTCCATGCATGCCCTCGAGATACAAATGTCCCTTAACAGTGGACTTACAAACACAAGTGTGCTACTCCCATTAGAAACAAAGACTCCGGGAAGAAGTAAAGCACCTTAATCAGATACTTTTATGTGAAGATATTTTTTTTCAATTAGACTTTTGACCTGGCTCTTGATAAGCTTCGAACAACATCTGCCCCTTCATTTCTTACCCTCGGCAGCCTGGTGTCTGAACTATTTGGTTCAGTTCCTCAAGTCCATGCAGCTCCCACCATCTCCAGGGGTTTGCACATGCCAGTCGGTTGTCAAGAGAAGTGTTACACCCACTGACATTACCCTCTCTCTGTTCATTCTCTGGCTCAGCCTCAGTGTTCAGTTTCCCCTTTAGCTGGCCCATCCTCCTGGAAGCTTTCCTGGCGCCTTGGGTCCTCTTCATGTGACTCTTTGTCACCTTGTATCTCCTATATCTTAACTATCCCTTCTAGGCTGCCTAATCCCTTATACCTTGCTGGAGCTGCTATTCCAGGGGCAAAGGCACATCTCACTGCTGCAGCATCAGCATAGGAGATGTATAACAGTGAAAGAATGAACAAATGAGTGTGTGTGTGTGTGTGTGTGTGTGTGTGTGTGTGTGTGTTCGTTCTAGGAACAGCCTGACAGCTCTTAAAGTGTTTAGCTTAGTCAGATTCAAGAGTATGTCGTCTAGGCTGTGGAGATGGCCCTGTAGTTACCAGCACTTATCCTAGAAGGTGATCTGGGATCTGATCCCAGCACCTGTATTGCACAATCCATAACAAGCTGTAAGTCCAGTTCCGGGGATTTGACTCCCTCTTCTGGTCCCCGTGGGCAGTGCATGCACATGGCACATAAACCGACACATGTGCACACACACAAATGTATAAAAATAAATACATGAATCTTTTAAAAGACTGTGAATGTATCCTCTAAGCTAAGCCATGCCTAAAGTTAGAGTGCACAGTGAAGGTTATTTTCTTATAGCACACCTCTTAGCAGGCACATACTACTTATGCCTTGAAGGGTTTCCAGATTTTATACAACACTGTGACGAAAGTATCAGTCCTAAGTGACATAAAGCTTAAGGGTATTCTTAATTATAACCCTATACTGAGTTCTGTAACCTACTTCATTCACAAAGGGGGAAAATAGAGATTTATTGGCATGTTTGATCACAATATCCAAATCAAATATGCAGTTTTCAAAAATTTTAATGTATGTTGTCAATTTTCATTTTCCATGAAAAATCATTTTGACATTGACTCAAAGCTACTCTGTCAGAATGCTGTTTTACTGCCTGTAATTATGTACTTCCTGTTGCTCTACATCGGCTCAAGAGACATTTCAGCAGTCTATTAATAACACTTCTTTAGCACCTGCTAGCAAAGGGTGTGGCACTGTGGAGAAGTATGATTAGTGTTATTTGTGGCCTGGGGCAGTGTGCAGTCTTGTCTGACATGCACAAAAATGAAATAATAACTTCATGGTGGGATAAATCCATGTGCCCAAACATGAACGGACGGAATGTGTTTTTCTTGATTTCCTGACTACTCAATGTGTACTCTGAGGGGCTGTAGAACCAGTCACAACAGAACCCTTATTAAAATGCAGGTTCTCAGGCCTGAGCTTGAAACTACTGAACCAAACGAGTATCTCTCAGTGCCTCAGGACACAAATATGCAAGCTGGAGTTTAGGAACACTGCTCTGGCTAACCGAGCTGAGACCTGCACAGTCGCTTCTGAGGACCAAGCCCCAGAGGGCACTGTTTGACATTCATCCCACCGAATGAGGCACAGAAGCTCCCTACATGCTGAGAGCCTTTCCCACACCGTGAGTGAGGTTCAGATAGCTCTGCCATTGCACTTAACTCACAGGAGGCAGCATGAAAGCATGTATAAACGCTGGATAATGCATCCAAACATTGAATAAGAAAAGAACAATAGGTTCCAAATTGCATTGATTACAGAAGTACAAGTTTCGAAAAGATTTTAGAATTATAACCTAGTGCAATCCAATTAAATGCAGCTAATATTTATTTGACATTTTCTCTGTGTAATGAATTGTACTTCTGCAACAATGATTCATTAACTGGAAGTACAGATATTAATTTTCTGTTACATTGGAGACTTCATTGAGACAACAGCCATATAATTTGACATATTATAAGTGATATTTAAACTACTTATTATTGTAATAATTATTCTTATACCCTTAATTATAGAAATTACATAAATAAGAATGGAGGAGTCAAAGTAATAAATACACATACTAGAACATTTTTTCAAAAGATCTATACTTGCTTTTAAAGGAGAGCTGGTTAAGGGAAATTTTGGCAATTTTATTTCAGAGGTTTGCTTATAAATCCACCTCAGAAAGTGAAGAATGGACGCCCACTTAAAAAGACTGGAATGTCTGGGAGGCTGTGATTTAATTTAAGGTTGCTCTCAAGCAGTGGTCCTCAGCCTTCCAGTGCTGGGACCCTTTCACACAGGGTCACTCCTGCATTACCCTCAGGCAGTAATGCACACCAACCATAAAGTTATTTTAGTTGCTACTTCATAACTGTAATTTTGTTACTATTATTATAATGTAACTATCTGTGTTTTCTGATGGATTTAGGTGACCCTGTGAAAGAGTCATTCAACCTTCCCAAATGTGTTGCAACCCACATGTTGAGAACCACTGCTTTAGATCAAGTAAATACATTGAGTTATAACATTTCTAATGTATTATTCTAAACATACCATTTGGATATAATTCTATATTTATAATTGATAGCCAAAATTAAAATATTTTGGGTCTTTTTATTGGTGGCCTTTGCCCTACAATTGTAACAAGCAGAATTTGCTGTTATTTTTTAAGTATTAATCTCTTCTATTATAGCCTTACAAGAACCTTTAAAATTATTACCATAGGTTCATGAACAAATACCCACAAATCTCCATAGCTTGAAAATAAGAAAGAATTTATTTTGTTGGTATGATATTGGACCAAATGTCCTTGTTCCTAATGTTCGCTGGGAGTTCAGTTCTTGCCACAGGTTCTCATAATCGGAGAATCATGGAAGAGAGAATCCAACACTGCACCCTATAGCTATGAAGCCTCTTCTTGGAGTACACATGTCAGCAGTTACTCACAATTTATTGAGAAACACAAGTCATGTGGCTGCCAAAACTAGAAGGAAGTAGAATGATAACCCTTCAGCAGGGAGAGGCAGCAAAATGCATAGTCTACTGTAGGAAACACATGAAGTGGCTGGTTACGTCAGAAACCGACGAATCTCAGTCCCCAAGATCAACTACAGTACCAAGAGCTGTAGTTAATGAGGAGCACAGATGTAGAAGGAGAAAATAATTGCAAGGCCACAGCAGCACAATTGCTGTGGCCACATTAAATTTATACAGTGAATTCTTCCAGGCACAATTTCATTCTTCCAACTTTCCAACAAGTATCCAAAGAATCATACCCAGTCATGTTCAAATCAGCACCCAGAGGAGTCATTAGCTACTTTTTTTCCATAGTCAACCATGTCTTTTCCAAATGGAAATGTCTTAACCGTCAATGTATCCTTAGCTATCCATCAAAATAACAAAGTGCCAGGCACAGGGCCACAGACCACTTACGGAGTACAGAGAAGTTTGTTATGGTTCATAGTTCTGGAGGTTTGACTCAATAAGCTGAAGGCCACATTGGGTAGGCCGTGTTGAGCGACATGGTGGGTGTATGTAGTGGAGGGAGATCTTATATCATAGGCCAAAAAGGGGGAAGAAGGAAGGAAGGAAGGAAGGAAGGAAGGAAGGAAGGAAGGAAGGAAGGAAGGAAGGAAGAGGGCCTACACCATCCATCCCACTCTACAACCTTCCAGTAAATGCCACATCTTCAATCTCCATAACGCCACGCTGGAATCAGGCCTCTAGCACGCAAGCCTTTGGGAGATGGCGGACAACCAAACAACAGCAGAATCCAGCTTGGCCGCGGTGGTGGGAGATTCTTGCCCCTGAAAGACCAGTATTACTTTCTTTCCTGAAGTAAAGAAACTCTCTTCTACACTTAATTCTTCACTGTTGTAAGAACTTGAGGCAACAGACACCGCTCAGCGGCTAAGCGTGCGTGCTACCCCTATGGAGGAAGGCTTCTCAGCGCTCAGGCACAGAGCTCACAACCACATGGAATTCCAGGTCCAGAGGATCCACCGGCCCCACAGATGTTTGTACGCATGTGCGCACATGAGCGTGCCTGCACACACACACCACACACGAATACATTTTTTAAAAGAATGGAAAACTTGAACTTAAGAGTCAAACAAGCCAGGAAGATGTAGAATAATATACTCGCCACAACTCCAGTTCTTTATCCTAACAAAAAGAGAGGGTTTTGTTTTTGTTTTTGTTTTTTTGTTTTGTTTTTTGTTTTGTTTTGTTTTAATCTACCACAAACAAGAACTGCAATGCATTTGGCAGAACTGCTATTAGAAATGTGAACACAACATCCTTAGTCATCAGGGAAATGCAAATCAAAACAACACTGAGATTTCACCTTATATCCATCAGACAACACTTGCCAGAGAGGATGTGGAGAAAGGGGAACTCTTCTCAATGGCTGGTGAGGATGTAAACTTGTACAACCACTTTGGAAATCAATCTGGCACTTTTTCAGACAATTAGGAATAGAGCTTCCTCAAAATCCAGCTATGCCACTCCTAGGTACATACCCAAAATATGCTCAAGTACACAACAAGGACATTTGCTCAACCATGTTTGTAGCAACTTTATTCATAATAGTCAGAACCTGGAAACAACCCAGATGCCTCTCAGCTGAGGAATGGATACAGAAATTGTGGTACATTTACACAATAGAATACTACTCAGCAATTAAAAACAAGGAAATCATGAAATTTGCGGGCAAATAGTGGGATCTAGAAAAGATCATTCTGAGCGAGGTATCCCAGAAGCAGAAAAACACACACAGTATATATTCACTTATAAGTGGATACTAGACCTATAATATAGGATAAGCCTATAAAAATCTGTTCACCTAAGGAAGCTAAACCCTTCTGGGTAAGACCCTGGGTAAGATGTTCAATCCTCACTTAGAAGGACAAATAGTATGGACATTGGAAGAAGGAGAAAACAAGAAACAGGACAGGAGCCTACCACAGAGGGAGAGTGGGTTTGGGAAGGGATGAGAGAGGGGGCTACAGCTGGGATATAAAGTAAATAAACTCTAATTTTTTTTTTTACCTGTGATTTTTTTTATTTTTATTTTTTTTATAAGTTATATTTTATTAACTCTGTATCCTAGCCGTGTCCCGATCCCTCATTCCCTTCCAGTCCCTCCCTCCCTCCCTCATCTCCACCGTGCCCCTTTCCAAGTCCACTGATGGGGGGACCTCCTCCCCATTCATCTGATCCTGTTTTATCAGGTATCTTCAGGACTGGCTGCAAAGCCCTCCTCTGTGGCCTAACAGGACTGCTCCTCCCTTCGGGGGTGGGGAGACCAAAGAGCCAGTCATTGAGTTCCTGTTAGAAATAGTCCCTGTTCCCCTCACTTTGGGAAACCAATTGGTTACTGAGCTACCACAGGCTACAACTGAGTGGAGGTTCTAGGTTATATCCATACATGGTCCTTGGTTGAATGTCAGTCTCAGAAAAGACCCTGTGCCCAGATATATTTGGTCCTTGTGGAGCTCCTATCCTTTCCCCATCAGACTAACTCCCCTTCTTTCTTATGATTCCCTGTACTCTGCCAAAGGTTTGGTCATGAGTCTTTGCTTTGAAAACACTGCTAGTTAGAGTCTTTCAGATGCGCTCAGTAGACTCCTGTCATACATTCAATGCACATCCCATCTGTCTTTCTAAACGAGGATTGATCATCTTACCCCATGTCCGCTCAACTGATTATCTTTTGTAGGTGTATAGATTTCATTATGTTTATCATATCTTATAGGTCTATATAAGTGAGTATATCCCATTTTTGTCTTTCTCCTTCTGGGATATTTCACTCAGAATGATCTTTTCTAGATCCCACCATTTGCCTGCAAATTTCATGATTTCCTCCTTTTTGATTGCTGAGTAGTATTCCATTGTATAAAAATACCACAATTTCTGTACCCATTCCTCCGTTGATGGACATCTGGGTTGTTTCCAGGTTCTGGCTATTACAAATAGAGCTGCTATAAACATGGTTGAGCAAGTGTCCTTTTTGTGTACTTGAACAAACTTTGGGTATATACCTAGCAGTGGTATAGCTGGGTCTGGAGGAAGCACTATTCCTATTTGTCTTAGAAAGCGCCAGATAGCTTTCCAGAGTGGTTGTACCAGTTTACATTCCCACCAGCAGTGGAGGAGGGTTCCCCTTTCTCCACAGCCTCTCCATCCAGCATGTGTTATCGCTTGAGTTTTTCATCTTGGCCATTCTGATGGGTGTCAGGTGATATCTCAGGGTCGTTTTGATTTGCATTTCCCTGATGGCTAATGAGGATGAACATTTCTTTAAGTGTTTTTCTGCCATTCGATATTCCTCTGTCGAGAATTCTCTGTTTAGCTCTGTTCCCCATTTTTTAATTGGATTACTTGGATTGCTGCTTTTCAGCTTTTTTAGTTCTTTGTATATACTGGATATTAGTCCTCTGTCAGATAAAGGGTTAGTGAAGATTCTTTCCCAATCTGTAGGCAGTCGTTTTGTTTTGATGACGGTATCCTTTGCTTTACAGAAACTTTTCAGTTTCATGAGGTCCCATTTATTGATTGTTGCTCTTAGAGCCTGTGCTGTTGGTGTTCTGTTCAGGAAGTTGTCTCCTGTGCCAATGAGTTCTAGGCTGTTCCCCACTTTTTTTTCCAATTGATTTAGGGTATCTGGTTTTATGTTGAGGTCCTTGATCCACTTTGACTTTAGTTTTGTGCAGGGTGATAAATATGGATCTATTTTCATTTTTCTGCATGTAGACATCCAGTTGGTCCAGCACCATTTGTTGAAGATGCTGTCTTTTTTCCATTGAATGGAATTGGCTTCTTTGTCGAATATCGAGTATTCATAGGTGTGTGGATTTATTTCTGGGTCTTCTATGCGGTTCCATTGATCCTCCTTTCTGTTTCTATGCCAATACCATGCAGTTTTTATTACTGTTGCCCTGTAGTACAGCTTGAGATCAGGAATGGAGATACCTCCAGATGATCTGTTGTCGTACAGGATCGTTTTGGAGATTCTGGGATTTTTGTTTCTCCATATGAAGCTGAGAATCTTTTTTTCAAGGTCTGTAAAGAATTGAGTTGGTATTTTGATGGGAATTGCATTGAATCTGTAGATTGCTTTTGGCAGTATGGCCATTTTCACAATGTTAATCCTACCAATCCATGAGCAAGGGAGATCTTTCCATCTTCTGATATCTTCTTCGATTTCTTTCTTCAGAGACTTGAAGTTTTTCTCAAACAGGTCTTTCACTTGCTTGGTTAGAGTTACACCAAGGTACTTTATGTTATTAGTGGCTATTGTGAAGGGTGTTGTTTCCCTAATTTCTTTCTCAGCCTTTTTGTCTTTGGTATATAGGAGGGCTTCTGATTTTTTTGAGTTGATTTTGTATCCTGCCACTTTGCTGAAGGTGTTTATCAGCTGAAGGAGTTCTCTGGTTGAATTTTTGGGGTCGCTCATGTATACTATCATATCATCTGCAAATAGTGACACTTTGACCTCTTCCTTTCAAATTTGTATCCCCTTGATCTCCTTTAGTTGTCTAATTGCTCTGGCTAGGACTTCAAGTACTATGTTGAAGAGATATGGGGACAATGGACAGCCTTGTCTTGTCCCTGATTTCAGTGGGATTGATTTAAGTTTCTCTCCATTGAGTTTGATGTTAGCTATAGGCTTGCTATATATTGCCTTTACTATGTTTAGGTATGTGCCTTGTATCCCTGATCTCTCCAAGACTTTAAACATGAATGGGTGTTGGACTTTGTCAAATGCTTTTTCGGCATCTAAGGAGATGATCATGTGGTTTTTCTCCTTCAGTTTGTTTATGTAGTGGATTACATTGATGGATTTCCGTATGTTGAACCACCCTTGCATGCCTGGGATGAAGCCTACTTGGTCATGGTAGATGATATCTTTGATGTGTTCTTGGATTCGGTTTGCAAGTATTTTATTGAGTATTTTTGCATCAATGTTCATAAGAGAGATTGGCCTAAAGTTCTCTTTTTTTGTTGGGTCTTTGTGTGGTTTAGGTATCAAGGTGACTGTGGCTTCATAGAATGAGTTTGGTAGTGTTCCTTCTGTTTCTATTTTGTGGAATAGCTTGAGGAGAATTGGTGTTAGCACTTCTTTGAAGGTCTTGTAGAATTCTGCGCTGAAGCCATCTGGTTCAGGGCTTTTTTTGGAGGGGAGACTGTTAATGACTGCTTCAATTTCCTTGGGAGATATAGGGATATTCAGTCTTTCTACCTGATCTTGACTTAGTTTTGGTAGATGGAATCTTTCAAGAAAATTATCCATTTCATTTAGATTCTCAAATTTTGTGGCATATAGGCTTTTGTAGTATGACCTAATAATTGTTTGGATTTCCTCAATGTCTGTGGTTATGTCCCCATTTTCATTTCTGATTTTGCTGATCTGGATAGTTTCTCTCTGCTTTTTAGTTAGTTTGGCTAAGGGTTTGTCTATCTTGTTGATTTTCTCAAAGAACCAGCTTTTTGTTTCATTGATTCTTTGGATAGTTTTATTTGTTTCTAGTTGATTGATTTCAGCCCTTAGTTTGATTATTTCCAGCCGTCTGCTCCTCTTGGGTGTATCTGCTTCTTTTTTTTTCTAGGGTTTTCAGTTGGGCCATTAAGTTGTTTGTATGTGATGTTACGAATTTCTTCTTGTAGGCACTTAGTGCTATAAATTTTCCTCTGAGCACTGCTTTCAATGTGTCCCATAAATTTGGGTATGTTGTGCCTTCCTTTTCATTGAATTCTAGGAAGTCTTTAATTTCTTTCTTTATTTCTTCCTTAACCCAGCTGTCATTGAGTAGTAAGTTGTTCAGTTTCCATGTACGTGTCGGCTTTTTGTTGTTTCTGTTGTTGAGGTCAAGCTTTAGTCCATGATGGTCAGATAGTATACAAGGGATTATTTCAATCCTTTTGTATCTGTTGAGGCTTGCTTTGTGGCCCACTATATGGTCTATTTTGGAAAAGGTTCCATGCGGTGCTGAAAAGAAGGTGTACTCTTTTGAGTTTGGGTGAAATGATCTGTAGATGTCTATTAGGTCCATTTGATTTAGGGATTCTGTGAGTGCTTTTATTTCCCTATTTGGTGTCTGTCTAGTTGATCTGTCCCTTGGTGAGAGTGGAGTGTTGAAGTCTCCCACTATTAAGGTATTAGGATCAATGTATGATTTAAGCTTTAATAATGTTTCATTTACGAATGCCGGTGCTCTTGTATTTGGGGCATAGATATTCAAGATTGTGATGTCCTCTTGGTGGATTTTTCCTTTGATGAGAATATAGTGGCCCTCCTTATCTTTTTTGATTAACTTGGGTTGAAAGTCTATTTTATTAGATATTAGGATGGCTACTCCAGCTTGTTTTCTGGAACCATTTGCTTGAAAAACAGTTTTCCAGCCCTTTACTCTGAGGTAGTGTTTGTCTTTGTTGCATAGGTGTGTTTCTTGGATGCAACAGAATGTTGGATCCTGTTTCCTTAACCAATCTGTTAGCCTGTGTCTTTTTATTGGTGAGTTGAGTCCATTGATATTGATAGATAATAGTGACCAATGCATGTTAGTTCCTTTTGTAATGGAGTCGATGATCTAACCCTGTTTCATTGCTTGTTTTCTTTTCATTTTAGTTGGGACATTATCTGTATGCCCTGTTTTCTTGGGTGAATTTGTTTTCATTGGATTGGAGTTTTCCTTCTAGTATCTTCTGTAGGGATGGTTTGCTGTGTAGATATTGTGTAAATTTAGTTTTGTCATGGAATATTTTGTTTTCTCCATCTATGTTGATTGAAAGCTTTGCAGGGTATAGTAGTCTGGGTTGACATTTGTAATCTCTTAGAGTCTCCATGATTCTTGCCCAGGCCCTTCTGGCTTTCATAGTTTCTGATGAGAAGTCTGGTGTGATTCTGATAGGTCTACCTTCATATGTTACTTGGCCTTTTTCCCTTGCTGCTTTTAATATCTTTTCTTTGTTCTGTAGATTTAGTGTTTTGACTATGATGTGACGTGATGTGTTTCTTTTCTGGTCTAGTCTATTTGGAGTTCTGTAGGCCTCTTGTATATTTATGGACATCTCTTTCTTTAAGTTGGGAAAATTTTCTTCTATGATTTTCTTGAAAATATTTTCTGGACCTTGGAGTCTGGAGTCTTCTTTTTCGTGAATTCCTATTATTCTTAGATTTTGTCTTTTCATAGCATCCTTGATTTCTTGGATATTTTGTGACTGGAACTTTTCTGATTTTACTTTTTCTTTGAGAGAAGTATCCATTTCTGCAAGTGTGTCTTCAGCTCCAGAGATTCTCTCTTCCATCTCTTGTATTCTGTTGGTGATGCTTACTTTTGTGGTTCCTGATCTTTTCTCCAAGTTCTCCAGCTCAAGGGTTTTCTCATTTTGTGTTTTCTTTATTGATTCTAATTCTGATTTCATGCCTTGCACCATTTCTTTCATGTGTTTGAATTTGGATTCCTGTCTCTCTACGATGGCCTCTATTTCTTTTTTCATTTCCTTCTTATATGCCACTAATTTTTCCTCTACTTGCGTATCTATTTGTTTGGCTATGTTTGCCTGTGTTTCTTTAAGGATATTGTCTATTTCTTCTTTCTTTGCCTCCAATTGACTGGCCATCTCTTTGAAAGACTTGTTCATTTCCTCCTTATGAGCCTCAAATAATTGGGCAAGCATGGCTTTAAAATCATTTTCCTGTGCTTCTGCTGAATTGGTGTATCCATCGATTTTGGGGTTTGCTGGTGAAGTCATGATGTCCTGATTTATGTTGGAAGTGTTCTTTCGCCTACCTCTGGCCATTGGCTTATCTGAAACCTTCCCTGTTTGTTTTTGGATTCTGCAGATCAGACTGGTGCTGTCTCTCTCTGGTGTCTGGAGAGTTCTTCAGGAAGCTGAGCACTCTCAGCGTGTGCTGAGGACTAGCTGTACCTGTGGGAGGAAAGTACGCAGGCGCAAACGGGGCAAATGCAAGTGTGTGTGTGCGCGCGTGCGCGCATGTGTGTGTGTCTGTGTGTGTAAGTGTGCGTGGATGAGTTTCTCGAGGGACAGAGTGATGGCTGATGTTGAACCCTTGAGTGTGTGGGAGGGGCTCTGCACTGTATATGTCGCAGGCGCTAATGATGATCGCAGCGCAATTTCTGGCATTAACTGTCTTAACTCCTCAATCAGGCCCACAGGGCAGGAACTTCAATGTCCCTAGTGCCCCTCTGTTTCCCAAAGTGGGTATGTGGGTGGGAGGGGGGTTCGATGCCTGGCTTCTGATTTAGAAGGACCCAGGATCTGGGGAACTGCAGATTCTCAAGGGTGCACTCACTTACAGGCAGGTCTCTTGGCAGAGATCTTGGTATCCGGGGCTCTCTGCTCTCTGGTTTGGCCCTGCTTCTTTGATGTGTTCCGCCAGTTCTGTGCTGCTGTCACTGCCAGGTTCTGAGGTCTTGCTGCAGCTGGAGATTTCAGGGTGGTCACTTCAGCAGGGATGGGGTAACCAGGCTCTCTGTTCTCTGGTTTGGCCCTGGTTAGTCTTAAACTGGAGGGCTGTGGTGCCCCGCCAGTTCAGTGCTGCTCCGCCTCCATGTCCCACTGTAACTGGAGACTGGCTTGCTAGTCCCAATGCTTTCTGGGAAGTCCTGGGATCTCTTTGTTGTGCTCTCCAAGCTTGGGAGGCCCAGCGCCTGGTGTGTCCAGGTTGTATGACGTTTCTGCCTGGTTTTGGTGAGTATATAGCGTATTCTCTGTCACTGTGGGATTGGGTGGGCCGTACCTTCAGTGATGGCAATCCTGCGGAGCTAGTATGGTGTCTAGCAGATTCGCGCCCTGGGAGGATGGTGCAGCCGCTGCGCGAATCTGGGACTCCGGGCACGTACTGCTGGCTTTTGTCTGCCGCTAAAGTGCTTGGGGCTCCGTCTCAGCGGCTGTATACCCCAGGCAGTTAGGTCTGCGCTGAGAAAGTTGAGTCCGCTGTGCCGCTGTGCGGAGGAGGAAGGAGGTCTGGGGGAAGGGAGTGCCACAAGAACAAAGGATCGTTTCTCTCCCTCCCCAAGCAAGTCTCCGGGTGACCGGAGGCCAAAGTTTTCACCTCCTGCGATGTTCCCTGGTGTTCAGAAAGCCTCGCTGTGGTTTTCCTGGGTTGGGGGTCTTTCCATTCTCCAACTCAGAAGATCAGGTATCCCACCACTCAGAAACTGTGTGTGCTAGTCGCCATCTTGGCTCCGCCCCAATAAACTCTAATTAATAAAAAATAAATTAAAAAAATAAATGTGAGCATAAGAGAGAGACCTTGGTACACACAGCTCTAAATGATATGTAGCCATTAAATTCCTCTACTCAGAGGTCAGGAACCCCATGGAAGAGGAGGCAGAAAGAGTGTAAAAGTCAGAGGGGTTGGAGGACACCAGAACAAGGCCCTCTAAATCAACTTACCAAGACTCCTACAAACTCAGAGACTGCAGCGGCATGCACATGGCCATGTCTGCAATGGCTCCTCTGTGTATACCTTATGGCTTCCAGATTGGTGTTTTTACGGGGTTCCTGGGAGTAAAAGTGAGTGAGTTTCTGATTTTTGTGCCTCTTCATGGACTCTCTTCCGTCTATTGGTTTGCCTTGTTCAACTTCAATATGATGTGTTTTGTTTTATTTTATTATATTTCTTTATTATCTCTTAGAAATCTGTTATTTTCTAATAGGAGACAGAAAAGGAGTGGATCAGGATGGGAGGGAAGGTGTGGAGACACTTTGGGGAGTGGAGGAGGGAAGTAGTAATCATGAGGTATTACGTGGGAAAAATCTATTTTCAAGAAAAGGAAAATTATGAAAAATTTTGAGCATAAGACTGAAAAACTATATGAAAGATGTTTCTTATTTTCACTCATCTTGCTCTCCTGCTGTGTAAAGATATGCAGAATCAGAATATTCTCACTTTTTCCGGAAATAGCCATGAATACTGAAATAGCAGAACCTGAACTAAAATATGTAGGAATAAAGCAAAGTGCCTGAAGACTCCAGTCTGTGGTGCCTAACAGGGAGATGTGTGTCCCAGCAGAGGAAGAATGTCAGTTGATAGATTTTACATTTAATAAAGTAGAAGAATATGAGTCAAATAGATGGAATGGAGCAGGATGACAGCATATTAGGTTGGACCTAAAGAGACAGCAGATGCAGAAAAGACTTGTTGGCTTTACAGGTGATAGAAAATATAAGAAGGATCAAAACCTCCTGCCCCCAAATATTAACCTCTCCCTAAGAAGTCCTCAGCTGTTCGGAAATTTCTTATTGATAAAGAGCAAACGCCAAAATTGAGAGAACCAACCTCAACATAAAGCTACTAAGTACAGAGGACTTCAGTGGTTTTTCCTCAAAGCTTCCTTTAACAAGAATGATTATAATGAGGTTATGGACCCCCATCACTAGTCACTATGGGTAGAGGCTGCACAGCCTAGTGAGCTCTCCGGACCCCTGATAATCTTTACATCTTTCTGTGACTCTCCTTTGGAAAGTACTTGACCTTTAAAAATGTGTCCTCCGTTGGGATCACTCCCACTCATGCTATTTTCTTGCCAATGAAAACCTCATTCTTGTTTACGCAACGTTACCCTTCTTTACCTTGTCAGCATCAGATGGGACTTTGCTTCTGAAATCGCTTACATAGGAGACGTGTAGTGTTAGGATTTGAATCTCAAATGCCTACACAGATTCATGTCTTCACTGCTAGGCCCTCAGCTTTTGCTATTTTGAAGGCTGTGGAGCCTGTAGGAGGTGAGGCGTGGCTGATGTAGGAGGTGAGGCATGGCTGTGACATTGGGCCGCCAGGGGTGGGCCTTTGAGTTATGCCCACCAGTAACTGACCTGCTCTGTCTCCTAGTTCATCTTGATGTGAGTAATCACATTCCTCCTACTGTACCTGGAACGTCTCTACCCTGCCATGATGGGTTGAATAAACAGGAGCTGAATAAACCTTTCCTGCCTTAGAACATTTCTGCTGTGTTTGGTCACAGAGATGTGAAGTAACTGATACATAGGTACGACTTGGCTGAGTTATGAGGCCTTCTGAGATCAGGGAAGTCCAGGGCTGCAGCTCCACTTTCCACTGGGTCGCCCGTTGTCGGGGCCATGCGGGATGCGGAAGGAAGCATTAAGTGGAAGAATGTACTAGTATCTCTTCTCCAAAAGCCTCCTAGCAGAATAGCACTAACACTGCTGTCTCTTGGGGCATGTAGATCTCAGTAAAAACAGATGTAGGACAGCAGTGGCTTGGAAAATATTGCAAGAAAAGGACGTGGGATTGTGGGCTTTACCAAAATGGCACTTGCATTTTCTGAGGCGTATGTGATGGTCATGCAGCTATGAGCAGAGCTAGCACGACTGAGGAAGTACGTGTTGTGGAATTGTCAGAAATGAACATCCTGGGGCCTGCAGTTTCACCCAGACACCAATCACCAGATGGAGGGAGAAAGTGTGAGTGAGTCCTTCGATGTCCGGTGAGATGCTGGAGGGGGTGGGGTTGGATGATAGCTGTATGAAGGAGAGTGATAAAAGTGCCCATGGCTGAGTTCCTCTGCTCATCAAAAGAGGGTCAAGGAATACTGACCTCCTGTCTCAACATTTCCCTCTAGGAAGGTCCCACCCATTCAGGAATCTCCCACTCACTGGCATCCAATGCATGAGGTCAGCTTCCCTGTGAGATCATCCAGTCAAAATGCCCATCTGTTCAGAGCACCTTCCATAATAACCTAATTTGTACTTCACCTTTTAAGCTTATAACCTGCCCTCTTAATCCTCAGTCAGGGACAGCAAAGGAGGCTAACGTTAATCAGACTGTAGAGTTTTGTATGCTACTCAGAGAAGATAAAACCTGATAAACTGGAAAGATGGCTCTGAAGTTAAGGGAACTTGTTCGTTCAGAGACCTGGGCTCAATTCCCAGCACCCACATCAGGTGATTCACAACCATCAGCTTAATTCCAGTACCAGGGGATCTGGTGCCCTCTTCTGGCTTCTCTTGGCAGTGAATACATATGGTTCATGTACACTCAAGAGCACACATACATGTAAAATAAGTAATAAGTACAGTAAGTAAAAAATATATCTTTAAAATAATAATTACCATTCCATTTTAGTGCCGTTTACAATTCTACTAGAGATCTCTATGGCTCTATGTCGAGAGGACTGGGAGGGAGGCGGAAATTATCATGAAATGTTTCATTTGAAACTTTAACTCAGAGTCAACAGTTGCTTCTCTCCACCCCCTCACCCACCTTTCAAATTACTTATCTTCCAAGCCCAAACTAATCTTTTAGCTTATACTGAACTCCTGATTCACTTATACTTAATTGATCAAAACTGATTTTCTGAAACTCCAGAAGCCTTGGTGATTCGTCATAAGCAGTGATCTTTTGAATATGAATAGACCATTCTTTATTCAAACTCACTAGTATTCTAGTACTCATTATTGTGTTTAATATGTTTCTTAGAACTTGTGGGATTTTAAACACAAAGTAAACTGCTCCCCAGACTAATATTCAGGCCAAGCCTTCACCTATGAAGTGTATTCTATTTATTAGACATTTATACCACCTCTGTATGAGACAAGAATTGGCAAGTTTCCAGCTTATAATATACCATCTGATTATTCATAGTGGTGGAGCCAGTAATTACCCAACTTATCTGGACTGAAACAGATAAAACAGATTGGCCTTTCTACAGCAAATGGATTTACAATTAGGCCATTAAGAAGATGGCCACTTGCTGTCCCCTTTCTCCCATCCCTGTCAGAAATGAGGCCAAATAAGCCTGGTCATGGCCCGTTGTCTCACTCCAAACCCCATAGGTATCTGGTGAAGAAAAATCACCCATAAACTCCCTCCAGCACTTTTTCTTTTTGCCTGCTGTTCTCCTCCAAATATATAGGTCATTTAAATAAATGTTTTCGGCTTGCCCCCATTTGTCCTAGTGGCAGTGATAAATGCACCTGTTTGGCTGCATTGTATGTGCATTCTGTATCTCGCATTGTGTGTTTCATTTCCAAATGAAGGCTGTGTCTTTGTACATGCCCAGTAACCATCATTTCTATAAAGCAAAATTCTATAGACATGAGTTTAAATTTTGATTTCCTCTGAAAGTCCAAAGAAATAGGACTGGATAGATGACTCAGTGGTCAACAGCAACTGTTACTTTCATGGAGGATCCAGGTTCAGAGCCTAGGGCCCACCTGATGGCTCACAACCATCCTTCATTCCAGCTTGAGGGACCTAACACCCTCTTCTGACCTCCTTGGGCACAAGGCACACATGTGGTACATAATATACATGCATGCAAGCAAAACACTCATAATATACAAAGAAATAATCGAAAAATATTTCTTAAAAAATATGAAGTTCTTTAGTGACCTGTGGTCATGTTTCTTCTCTAATGCACACACCAGGCTAAGAAACGAAAACAAAGATTGAATTTAATTATTGAACTTACTCATTTTAAGGAAAATAGCTTTGATTTTGATTTTTTTTTCTTGGCAAAGCATTGGAAACACAACCCTGAAGAATATCTGCCCTTGTCTTAAATGGTTCTCTGAAATAATAAACTCTGTTTATAATCTTTCCACTTAATTCTCACAAGTACCCTGACCTGACATTATCACTAACAAAAATTTTATTTAAACTATTTTTAACTTTATATTAACAAATATGATAGATATTTTAAAGGCACAATGTGGTGTTTTATCTATGCTTGCATTGAGGAATGATCAAGATAATTGATATGTTTATCATATTCCAGTTATTTTCATGACAAAGACACTTTAAACATTCATTCCTTTAGCAGTTTTTAAACACACAGCACACTGTCATTGCCATCTCTGCAAAGAATCACTAAAATCTGATCTGTCTGGTACTCTGTACTGTGCTACGAGCCCCCCCCCCCCGTGTGATCTCCTCACCCCAGCTTCTGGTGATCGTGACCCCAACTTCTCTGGATTCCACACACACATGAGATGATGTCGAATCTGTCCTTCCATGCTACATTCTTTTCACATACCGAAGTCTCTGGGCCACCTATGTTATAGCAAACGTCAAAATTTCTCTTTTTACAGGCTAATACTGGCCACTTTCATTCATCCGATCGTGGACACAGTTGCTTCTGTGTTGGCTGTTATGAATGATGGTGAGGTGAATAAAGCATGCATTTTTTTTCACGCACCATTTGTTAATGTATAGCCAGAAATAGGATTGGTGGTCACATGGTAATTCTAGTTTTAGTTTTCTACAGAAACTCCTCACTGTTTTCCATGACTGCTCCATTAATAGAAATTCATACCAACAATCCAAAAGTTCTCTTTTCTCTTCAAATTCTCCAATACCAATCTTTTTTACTTTAGGTATTTTTAATAATAGCTATTTTAACAGGTGCAAGGTGTATGCACTATCATTGTTCTCACTTCCATTTCTCAAATAATTACTGACGGAAGTCATTTTCCATATGTATCACCTACTTTTATGCTGTTTTATGTATATCTATTTTAAAGAGAAATGTCTCGGGGTCCTTCTCTTGCTCTGTCAGGCTATTCCTTGCTATTGATTTGTCTTTATATATATTTGAAGACAGTGCTTTGCAGGTTTCCCCCAGACAATTGCTTCTCTCTTTGGTCTATCGTTTTCTTTCCTGTACAGAAGCTTCATGTTTTGATGCAGTCTCTTCTGCTTCCTTTGCCTTTGTTGACTGTTCTGAGGCCATATCCACGGAACCTTTACTCACCAATACCAGCTAGTCCTCATGTGTTTTCTGATATTTCCAGGTCTTACATTTTTACTTTGAATCATAGTTTGAAAAACATATCAGTATACTCAGAGTGCTCAAGGAAGAATATGCTGGCTTTTAAGACGTTATGCAAGAGAGTTCTGGATCTTTTTTTTTCTACTATCCTGTTGTTTAATCATTTTCCTGGTGAGAACATTCAAGATCTATTCTCCTAGCTATTTGAAGTATACAATAAAATACTGCTAACCGTAGTCACCCTACTATAAAATGGAACACCCGAACTCATTCTTCCCACATAAATGCAGCTTTGAACTTATTGATCAAAACCCGCCTTCTTAGCCTCTAGCAACCATTCTACTCTCTGCTTCATGAAAACAACTGCCATAGAGTCAACATATGAGAGGCTCCATTTGATTTTCATCTTTATTTTCATAAATTACTTCACATGACATGTATATTAGCTATCTGTGTCATTGCTGCAACAAAATACCTGACAAAAGTAATGTGAGGAAAAAGGCTTCATTTTGTCTTAAAGTTCCAAGAGGTACTGTCATCATGGGTGGTGTCTTAGTTTGCATTTTATTGTTGTGAAGAGACACCATGACCAAGGCAACTCTTATAAAGGAGAACATTTAACTAGGGCTGGCTTACAGTTTCAGAGGTCTAGGCCATTATCATTATGGAAGGAAACACGGCAGCATCCAGGCAGACGCGGTGCTGGAGGAGACAAGAGCGCTGTTCATCTTGATCGAAGGCAGCAGAAGGAGACTGTGCCACACTGGGTGTAACTTCAGCATAGGAGACTTCAAAGCCCGCCCCTACAGTGACACACCTCTTCCCACAAAGCCACGCCTTCTAACAGTGCCGCTCTTAATGAGCCAAGCATTGAATACATGACTTTACGGGAGGCCATACCTATTCAAACCATCACAGGGGCACAGCAGCGCAGGGAAGCCACCACCTTTCATGCAGCGAGGAAGCAGAGAGCTGTGAACACTTGTGCTTGGCTTTACTTTCTGTGTTTGTCTCTAGTCTGGTCTAGGATCTCCGCCCTGGGATGGTATCATCCACATGTAGGTTGAGTTTTCCCATCTTAGTCAACCCAGTCTAGATAAGCCCTCACAGACTTCATAAATCCCATATGGCCGAAAGTCGCTCATGATACACAGGAATTGCATCTCATGAATCTATGACAAGATTTCATCCTTTCAGTAGCTATATATAAGTCGATTCATCCACTAGTTGATGCCCATTAAACATGAGAGTGCAGATACTGGTTGGCATACTGGTCCCCTTGTTCATTACATGCGTGTAATGGTGCAGTATTCAATGGTAGATTATTTGAGAGTTCTACATGTAAATTTGTCATTTAATTTTTATCTATATCCTATAAAAAGTTTTTTCTTCACAGTGGTTCTGGCATTTGTTATTTGTTCTTTTTTTTATGTTAGTCATTTTAATTAGAATAAATATCTGATTTCCCTAAATTTTAAAAATAATTTATAAATTACCGAAATGGGCAAGCTACTCAGAGCAATTTATAGATAAAATGTTATTGCTGTCAATACTTGGTTTTATTGGGGAGTATGGTTGCTGGGGAGACGGCAGTTGTTGGGAAAGTGCTTGCTGCACTGCCCTGAAGACACTAGTCTGAGCTCCAGTGTCCACAGAAAAATCTAAGCATGGTGTTGCCTGTGTGTCTCAGAACTGGAGAGGAATGATAATTGGTGGGTTCCTGGGACTCACTGGCTGGACAATCTTGCCTAGCTGCCAAACCCAGTAACAGACACACTCCTTCAGTGTCCTGTGCTTCCTGCTCAGCGGTAGCACCTCCCACAGTGGGATGGGCATTCTATGTCATCAACACCTCTCCCTACTGCTTGTATGCCTTTTCCCCTTTGGTTTTTTATTTGTTCGGTTTTGGTTTTGGTTTTGGTTTGATTTTAGTATTGTTTGTTTTTAAGAATCTGGTTGTGTATATCAATCAGGCCACAGGTTCACTGTCCAGCCCAGATTGATCTCTAATTCAAAACCCTCTTGCCTTGGCCTCCCAGCTGCTAGGACTGCAATCTCACACCACCACATCAGATTTGTATGTCTTCTTTCGAGAAATGTCTATCCATGTTTTTTCTCATTTAAAATCAGATTGTTTGCTTTTTATTACGCTGTTTGAGTTTGTTAAAGGTTCTGACTGTTGGCTTCCTACTAAGTAGATAGATGCTCCTTTATGACTTCTCTTCATTCCTTTGGCTCTGCAGGAGCCTTTTAATTCAATATAGTCCCATTTGCCTGTTTCTGCTTTTCCTGTCTATGCTTTGGAGCTTTATTTGGAAAGACCTTGTCCAGACAAAAGTCATAAGGTATATTTCCCTTATGTTTTCTTCTAATGTCTTAAAAATCATTTGGGGTCTAAAATTTAATCATTTAATCCATTTTGAGCTGACTCTTAAAGTATGATATGAGATAACTTTCCAATTCCATACTTTGCCTGTGGGTTTACGGTTTCCCCAACATCATTTATTAAAGAGATGGTCTTTCCTTTTTCTCCATCGGGCATTTTGGGCAACTTTCACAAAACTCAATTTACCATAGATATGTGAGTTTATTTTGAGATCCGTCCTGATCTACGGTCAGTGTATTTCTTTTTCCTTTCTTTTTTTTAATATAGCAATATCATCATTTATTATTATGATTTTACAATAGGTTCTGAAATCACTTATCAAGACGCTTCTGAAAGCTTTGTTCTTTTTGCTTCAGAGTGTCTTAGCTAATTAGATTCTCTTGTAGTTCCTTATAAATTCTAAAAATATACTTGTGGGAAAGATAGCTTTAAGACACATACTGATCAGTTTTATGTCAACTTGACACCAGCTAGAATCATTTTGGAATGGGAAAACCTTAATTAAGAAAACGTTCCCATCAGCCTCGCCTGTGGCCAAGCCTGCGGTTCATTTTCTTTTCTTTATTTATTTAATTCAATGTATTCACTTTGTATCCCAGCCATAGCCCCCGCCCTTTTCTCCTCCTGGTTCCAGACTCCCTTCCTCTTCTCCCCCTATACCTCTCCATAGTCCCCTGATAGGGGAGGTCCTCCTCCTTTTCTATCTGACCCTAGCTTATCAGGTCTCATTAAGGCTGGCTGCATTGTCTTCCTGTGTGGCCTGGCAAGGATGCTCCCTCCAGGGGTAGGTGTTGATGACATAGGAGTGCCCATCCCACTGTGGGGGGTGCTACCACTGAGCAAGTCCTGGACACTGTAAAACAGAAGGAGCAAACCAGGAAGAGAAGATCTGCTTGCTTTGAGTGTGTCTGTTACTGGGACCTGGATTTGGCAACTAGGCGAGACTGTCCAGCCAGTGAATCCCAGGAATCCACCAATGATCATTCCTCCCCAATTCTGAGATACAACAGGCAACACCATGCTTAGATTTTTCTGTGGACACTGGAGCTCAGACTAGTGTCTTCAGAGCAGTGCAGCAAGCACTCTCCCAACCAAGCCATCTCCCCAGCAACCATACTCCCCAATAAAACCAAGTATTGGCAGCAATAACATTTTATCTATAGATTGCTCTGAGTAGCTTGCACATTTTAGTAATGCCAGTTCATCTTATATATGACTACAATATACTTTTCCATTTCTGTCCTCTTCAATTTTGTTATCATTGTTCTATAGTCTTCAGTATATAGGACATATCACTCATGTCTTTTATTAAATTCAGTCCTAGGAACATTGGGAATACTGTTGATTCCTTTCTTTCCTTTCCAGATTGTTGGTACAAAGAAGCATTCCTGAGGAGGTACAAACACACACCTCTAACACTGAGGAAAGAGATTTGGTAGTTGGAGGCCAGCCTGGGCTGTACAAACGAACCACATGTCAAAGAGAGAGAGAGAGAGTGGGAAGA
Source organism: Meriones unguiculatus (assembly GCF_030254825.1). NCBI lineage: Eukaryota > Metazoa > Chordata > Mammalia > Rodentia > Muridae > Meriones > Meriones unguiculatus. Next base: position 6,341,552 of record NC_083364.1, on the reverse strand, counting down.
AGATGTGAAGAGGAGAGTAGGGAGATGGAGGAAAAAAGAGAGGAAGAGAGAAGATAGTTACTAGGTTTTGTGTGTTGATTTCATGTTCTGAAGTTTTACTGGGTTTTTCTTTGTTCTAACAGGCTTTTCTATGACTCTCTAGTTTCCTATGTATAAGATCAGCATGTCAGCAAACTGACAGTTCCATCTCTTTCTTTTCTGGAGTCCTCTCTATTGTTTTCTCCCAGTTAATTACTCTGGTAATGATTTTTGATGGTTTTGCACTGGTTAGTTTTAATTGTCAGCTATACAACCTAAAATTACCTGAAAAGAAAGTCTTAAATGAGGAATTGTCTACATCGTGTTGGCCCGCGGGGACCGTCCTGACTGTGTGGACCCAGTGTGTGGGGACCCAATGTGTGGGGACCGTCCTGACTATCCTGACGGTGTAGACCCAGTGTGCAGGGACCGTCCTGACCGTCCTGATGGTGTAGACCTAGTGTGTGGTGACTGTCCTGACTGTGTGGACCCAGTGTATGGGGACCGTCCTGACTGTGCGGACCCAGTGTGTGGGGACCGTCCTGACTGTCCTGATGGTGTAGACCTAGTGTGCGGGGACGGTCCTGACTGTCCTGATGGTGTAGACCTAGTGTGCGGGGACCGTCCTGACTGTCCTGATGGTGTAGACCTAGTGTGTGGGGACCGTCCTGACTGTCCTGATGGTGTAGACCTAGTGTGCGGGGACGGTCCTGACTGTCCTGATGGTGTAGACCTAGTGTGCGGGGACCGTCCTGACTGTCCTGATGGTGTAGACCTAGTGTGTGGGGACCGTCCTGACTGTCCTGACTGTGTAGACCCACTGTGTATCTATAATAGTCTTTTTGGGTTTTGTTTGTTTGTTTTAAAGAGAGTTATGAGAACTGTCCTGGCTCCTGTAAACGTTTATTAAGTTTTTTAAACAGTAGGATCCTCTATCCTCTATTTCTGGAATTTTCATTATTATAGAAGTTCTATAATTGACTCAACCTCCTTGCTCATGATTGATCTGCTTAGATTTCCATTCTCGATTTTGTCTTGATGGATCACGTGTTTCCAGGAATATATCTGCTTCATCTGGGTTGCCCAATTTGCAGCCACAAAATCTTTCACTAAGTAGTCTCTGCGGTCTGTTAAATCTCCATGGTATTGTTGTCAAATCTCCTCATCCTATTTTTGAGTTTGCTTTTATTATCTGGATAAAGTATGCTGATTTCATTGTTTACTTTTTTAACATTCTTTATGACCGCTGAGTTCTGGAGGCCTTTCCTATAGTCTTGCTAATCTCTGTTCAATTGATTTCTACTTAGGTCTTTATATTTCCTTCATTTTGGCCTTAGCCTATCGTTTGTTTTCAGGTTCCCAGGTATAGTGCTATTTATTTGACCACTGTTTGTTTCATTTATGATATAAGAAAGTATAAACTATAAACTTCCCTCTTACACCCAGCTTCAAAGCAGCTCATTAGCTGTAGTATATTGTGTTTTTATTTTCACTTATCTCAAGATGTTTTAGGAAATTCTTATTATTCCCTACAAGTAGACATTTCCATATAGCACATATTAATATTTTCTGCATGTCTAATTTGTTCAGTGTTGACTCATATATATTTTAAATTGTACACTCCTAGTAAATTCACATCTTCATCATTATACAGTGCTATTATCTAGCTTTATATAACCATTTTGCAGCAATCTCAGTAGTGTGATGACTTGGCCACTCAAGTATATACGCACAGTGCCGGCACAAAGGAGTCCTGTAGCGGGCTTAGCTTTTTGAGGAATCTCCACACTGTCATCCGCAGTGGTTACAGCTGCTAACATCCCACCAGCACTGTATACACTGTATATGGATGCTTTTCCTCATTCATCTCCAGTATTGGTTGCCATTCATTTTCCTCATGACAGCCATTCTGAATGGGATGATGTGGAATCTCAATGGCTTTTAATTTGCATCTCCCTGATAGCTAAGAATGTTGAACAATTTTTCAACTATTTACTGAAATTTGAGCTGGTGATCAAACTCTGTCCTTGGGCTTGTATGACAAGCACTTTATGGGCTGAGCCGTCCCTCTGGCCCCAGCCTCATCTACTAGTAATAGTTCCCTGCACATGAGATGAAGTGAACCCAAATGCAGGGAGCCTTCAGGGATGCCAAGGGGTACCTTTTTCTCTCTCTAACTGGAAAAAGGGGACTACTTTTAGCCAGCAGGCATGAGGGTCTAGGGGCTGTTTAAAAATGTAATGTGGAAAGAGGTGGGCCAATCTGCCACAGCCTAAATGGACTCACGTCCCAGTGGGCCCCTCATAGGCAGAATTCTCCCAGATCAGAGCAGGAAAATAAAGTTTGAAAACCAAGCTAAAAGGTTATTTCAGAACCTGTGGTGAGACTTAATAAAGAAAACCTACGTACTGATATCAACATATAGGGCTCCGAGAAGTCACTCTGCAGGTGGGTTTAAGCCGCAGCTGAGAGGACCGTGAGCTGAGATTTGGGGACTGTGAACTCGTTTTTGGGACAGAGGCTAAAAGCCCCTTCATGTGGTTCTGTCACTGCTCTGGACAGATGTGATGACTCCAGAATATCAGCAGAGAGATAATTAGGTCAGAAAGTGAAATCAATAGCTTTGCCTTGGAGGGGGGTGGGGGGAGCTGTCCTAAGTCACACACTATAAAAAAGCAAAGCAGTGCTTGTTTCACCACCACTATCTGCTGACCCGCCATGTTGTGTCGCTGAAAGCTTCTGGGCCCTCGGACTTTTTAGCCTCCAGACCGTGGGCTCAAGTGGGGTTTCTTTAAAGTATATGCTAAACATCGTCAGATATATTATGGACAAAAATGATGAGGGTCTTCACGTAAGCAACACAGTGCACCTAGAGTTCAGGATGGAAGGGCTCAGGGATGGCGTGATGCTGAATGAAGGCATCTGTGACACACATCTTATACAGCAGCTTGGGTGTTAATGTGAAAGGAATGAGTTGCCCTCGCACATCTTCATCAAAGAAATAGTCCCCCAAAGCTTGTGAGATCTGACTAAAAGAAAAGCAGAGAAAGGGTGAAGAAAGCCATAGGTGTAGTCCTGACAGGGCAGAAGAAGCCTGGAGCATAGACATGCTACGTCCAGCAGGAACTGGAAAGGCTTTCTTAGAAGGAAGTGCCTTGTGGAGGAAATGTTAGGTTTTCTGGTTATGAAGGATTATTTAGGACTGCTATCTGTTTACCCAAGAAGATACTAGTCTATATGAGACAATAATGATGCCATCATTTAAAAATCCATAGACATGAAAAATGGACATAATATTTCCCAAATGTTATTTGCATTTTTTTTCTTTATTTAACCTAACAAACCTTTTGGTTGTTTGTATTTTGATTTATAATCAAGTATACTTGACTAATACAAATTGGGTAAATGGCAACCCCTACTTCATACTGAAGATTGTCATAAGGATTGACCCCATGGAAACCTTGCCATATTAATGCCTTAGGTTTTCGGTTTTTTTTTTTTTTCTTTGTCACCTCCTTGGTAGCCTTGTGTGGTTAATATATCAAATATTCAAAGGGAATCTCCCCACTGAGAACATCTCCTGTGTTTGTAATGGACCTCTCTCCTGTATCCCATTGCGTCCCTTTCCTTTGGTTTTCACAGTCAACTCTATTTAACATTCAACTGTTGAATGTTTGCTATTTGGGCACAGGGGATACTATAGTAGAAAAAGATGCCAGTTCTCATGAATCTTCTATGCTACAGTGGAGTTGCACAATGCAATCAAAAAGATGAAAAACAAAAGAAAAAAAACAAAAGACAGGGAGCTGAGGTCTATCCCTGGAACCAATAAGGAAGATGGAAAGAGTCAACTCCACAAAATTATTGTCTTTTTCTCTCTTTCTCTCTCTCTCTCTGTCTGTCTCTATGTCTTTCTCTCCATCTCTCGCTCCTATGCCATAAGAATAAAGAAAACTGTTAAATTGCCCAAGCTCTGGTACCTCCCTTTCATGAAAATCACTGCATTTAGAGGTTCGTATTCACTTGCTCCTTCTTCAAGTTTGTCTTCCCTCGAAACACTGTGAGATCTTTGCTTGGGTCTTTATTAGTTAGCCAAACATTCCTACTCTTTTTTGGATTCTATGTTTCCTCTATCCCCTTGTGTTTCCTCATTTGAAGGTTGAGCCTGTGAACCATCATCTAGAAAGTCGTGTTTAGAGTGAGTATTGAATAAAGAGTAACTCATGTTGACTCGATGCAGTGAGGGGCACTGAGCTATACCTCTTAGCTAAGCTGTGAATGACAACCAGGGTGGGAAGGATATAACGGGACTGTGACTGTGAGGTTGGCATAAGAAGTTACTGAGAAGAGGGACTGCCTCTGATATAATCTGATTGGCTTGCTCTTTGATCACCTCCCCTGAGGGGGGAGCAGCCTTACCAGGCCACAGAAGATGACAATGCAGCCAGTCCTGATGTGATCTGATAGACTAAGATCAGAAGGAAGGAGAGGAGGACCTCCCCTATCAATGGACTTGGGGAGGGGCATGCGTGAAGAAGGGGGAGGGAGGGTGGGATCGGGAGGGGAGGAGGAGGGGCTTATGGGGGGATACAAAGTGAATAAAGTGTAATTAATTAAAAAAAGTAAGAAATAAAAAAGAAGTTACTGATGTTCTGCATCATACAGTCCCATGCATTTTTTTCCCATGCAGGGACATAGAATAAACATTGTAAGTTTTGTTGATACATTTCTGTACTATTCAACTGTGTTGAACTTTGGAAGCAACTACAAACACTATGTCAGTGTGTTTTATAGCTCTGTTCCAATAACTGATATTGTGATATGAAATCAATTCATGGGTGAGATTTCAGTCCTCAAGTTCTGTTGTGTCAACCTTTTCTCTGAATCATAAGATCCCCAAAATGCAACACTTTTTCCCTAACAAATTCAGTCAGACCAAATGATCCTTTGATCAAAAGCTTTTAGCTGACTTTCAAAGGAAGCTATTTTACTTTAGGGGATGTTAATTTAAGTAAAGAAAAACATGAAGATATGAATTAAACCAGGAGGAAAATGCAGAATAAGCCCTTGTATACTTTAAATATGGCTGAAGATATGGCTCATGGACAAGCCATGTCTATTGCTAGCCCTAGTGTGGGAGAAGCTACAGGTTCAGTCTCTGTTACAGAAGGAAGGACAGGACTGAGGGAGTGAGAAGGAGGGAGGGAGAAGGGAAAGGAGGCTTGAAATTGTGCCACAAATCCTGAAAGTACTAAGAGGTAAAATTCAAGAGGACAGGAAATTAAAAAGCTGTACTCTGTGAAGTTGTGTCAACTGCCAATGTCAGACATTCAGATGAAATCCTTGATTTTGAAAATGAAAGTCATGATTTGCCCATTTTGATATTTGGAATGAATGTAAAATATACATATATGAATAGGAATACAAGCTGGATTTGATGGATAAACATGCTAAATCACTTATATTTCTTCTAAAATGATTCTGTAATCTGTGGTGCCCCTTTGCTAGAGGTAGCCTGTAAGAACTGGAATTTGCAGCATTCTGCTTATGAGGCAGCTTGAAGTAACATTCTCATAAAATTACAGCTCAGTCTAGGAATATTCATCTATATTCAAACCTTCTTCAGACATAAAACCTTATTTTGGCAAGCATGCTTCAGTAACTCATAGGGTAAACCCAATAATGAAGTATATATTATCAGATTTGTTATTCATCAAGCTACATCCAGTATATTCCCATGATGCTCCATGTATTGAAATAACTAAAACATTGTGCCACCATGGTTAATTCCCAAATCTTGAACAGAATGCTTACTGGGGTTAAACTATAAATCTGGGCTCAGAACAAGGATTACACATGCATTAAGTCATGACAACCTGATGAAGTAAAATTATTGTTCAATATGAAAACCAAGAACAGGTAAGTCAACTCAAGGTTACAGGGCTAGCAGGTGGTAGATCTGAATTTGGATCTAGGATTTACTGATAGCTCTTAATGTCGTGGTATTAGCCACTGTCCATCCTAGTGACAAGAAAGACTAAAACTTGAAAACTTATAATGGCCATTCTGGGCGATGGCCTCAGCTCTTTTAAGCTTGACTGCCCTATGAACAGATTGCTAACGCTGTAAATCCAGAACTCCCTATAAACTCCTGGTAGCCCAACCAGCACTCCACTGAGATGTGTAACTATGAACTGAACCATAAAATTAGAACAGCTAATTTTGATAATGTTCCGAAAGGGTAGCACACACAGATTATAACAGTACAAATCCTAGAGCGAACGTACCTGGCAAAATACTGGAACGTCCCCGAAGTACCATCTTTGTGACCTTGCAAAGGTTACTTTAGCCTGAATTTACTTATCTACCAAATGTGAACCCTGGAGCCAAAGAGAAGGCTCCATGAGTAAAAGTGCTTGGTGTACAAGCCCGAAAGCTCAGCTCAGATCGCCAGAGTCCATGTAAAAAGCTGCTGGTTACTCTAGTATCCATCCATAATCCCATCACTCCTACGACAAGGGAAGAGATCTAGATCGAAAGATGAGACTTATCCAGAAGCTTAAGGGCCAGCTAGCCTGACATACAAGCTCAGGTGGCAGAAACTTGAAAGACCCTGTCTCAAAACAAGGTGGCAGGAGAGAACTAACTCCTGAACGTTGCCTTCTGATTTCCACGTGCTCACTGGGGCATTTACACGCCCACACTGACATACACCATAACATGCACACATACACAATTAATAAAATGAATTTGGGATTCCATTTGAGATCTGCTTTGTAGAGTTACAGAGAGGATTAGTGATAGCCTCAGTCACACACAGCACATAGTGCTTGGAACAAAATAGAAGCATCTTTAAAAATATGACTCACAAAGTTAAATGGCAGTGTTCAGAGACAATCTTTTCAATGTACTTCTCCCCTAAAACGAGGCCAAAATGAGTGGTTCTTGGGTTGTATAATATCCACTTCACAGCTTAGTAGACATTCGACTTTTGAAACTGCCTCTCATTTTCCCCTTTACCTGCTCACTCCAGTTTGGAGAAGAGAGTAAAATCCAAACCATTCTGTGTAGCATGTGAAATTGGACACCAAAAGGCTGCATTCTGATCAAACAGTCCAGCTTCTGTTTACTGAGCCTGGAGTTTTACTTCAGGCTCGTAAGGAAGCTTCTCAACACTGTTCAGATGTGGTGGGAACTCTCAGGGTAGCTTGCTTCAGTCAGGAAAACAGAAATGGACGCACTGAGCCTGAGTCAGAGGAACTCCATGCAACTACATTTAACTCAGAAGTGTGTGAGCCTCTTAGACTTCCAGCAACACCATTTATCGTGCTTTCATTTGGTCAGACGGGCTTGTCCCAAAGCCAACCACATGCCATCCATGTCATAGCTGGGAATGAAATGAATGCAAAAATCATAATAAAATAGCTGCTATGCAGAGTATAGGGAATCATATGAAAGAAGGGGAGTTAGTATGAGGTGGAAAGGATAGGAGCTCCACAAGGACCAAATATATCTGAGCACAGGGTCTTTTCTGAGACTGACACTCAACCAAGGACCATGAATGGATTTAACCTAGAACCTCTGCTCGGATGAAGCCCATGGTAGCTCAGTAACCAATTGGTTTCCCATAATAGGGGAACAAGGACTATTTCTAACAGGAACTCAAGGGTAGGCTCTTTGACCTCCCCACCCCCAAAGGGAGGAACAGTAACAGAAGAGAACATTGCAGCCAGTCTTGAAGATACCTGATGAAACAGGGACAGATGAAAAGTGAGGAGGTCCTCCCCTACAAGTGGACTTAGAAAGGGGCAGGGAGGAGATGCGGGAGGGAAGGTGGGATGGGGAGGGAATGAGGGAGAGGGATACAGCTGGGATACAGAGTTAACAAAATGTAACTAATAAGAAAAAAAATAGCCGCTATGTAACCTAATAGCCATGAGCTTTGAAGCTCATCTTCTAGATAAATAAGACATTAACTAAGAAACCAGTGGCTAGCGATTACTCTTCTGAACCTGGCCTTTATATTTGACCCTCAGTCTTTCTCGCACATTCTCCCCAGTGTGCGCTAATGTGTTATATTCCTTTCTATAGCTTCCAGAATGTATAGCATCATTCTGAGTTTTAGAAAGAAAAGTTTACAAAGTTATTCAGGAAAGGAGTAAACTTGAAAAGGTGATATTCATGGGTTATTTTAAGGTCATTTTATTGTTCTAGATTTTTACCACATAGTTTATTCCCCAAGCAGACTGTAATACAAAGATCTTCTTATTCCAACATTAGATGTTCAAATAACTGCTTTGTTCAAAAAAAATAAAATTTTGAACCACTAAGAATGCCATTTTAAATCAAAAACATTGATTAGTATCTAATGATATGCATGGAATGACAATTAGCTTTGAAAGAAGGTTGCAAGTTTAAAGAGGGATGGGGCGAAGCAAATGAGAAAGCTCTGGTGAAGGAAAGAGAAGGAAGAAATAAAATAAAATTATAATCTCAAGAACTAAAAGTGTAAAAAACAGTTAGGTAAATTTATCTTTTATCTTTTCTCTGCATTTTAATTCCTTTTTCACAGCATCTTCAGTTTTCCTTTTTCCTTCTTTTTTATTTATTGTATTTTCTGGCATATCAATTACAAGTAGTTCAGTATACATTATGTATTATAGCAAGTATTAACAAGTTATTTGCTGCTTTAGGCACTTTCTAGTCTCCTGAGAGAACTTTTATGAATAACACTATTGATTGGTAGACTATTAAAACCTCACTCATCCTTTGAGGATTAATTTAAATCTGCCTTCGTATCTGATCACTCAGCTTCAAAGACAGCTCTTTATGTACCTCCTTCCTGTACAGACATTCTGCCATGCACTTATTTTTATCTTTATTTTCCAACTCCACTAGCAGTAACTTAATTATCTGATAATTTCTATGAATGCTCATTTATTTATTCACACATTCATCCTTTAGTAAATATTATCCATATATATTCCAATCTAAGGATATATAAAACAATAAGTATGCTTTAGTTTCAATAATCACAAATTTTAGTAGGTTAAAAACTTGGTTAATATATATACATATATATATAATTTAATATTAATGTGTGTGTGTGTGTGTATGTACAAACTGCCTTATGGTAAGGAAGTTTTGTAGGACATGAGGCATGAGGTCAGAAAAGCTGCTGTTGACAAAGGTGTAGAGGAAAGCCTCAGGGAGGAAAAGGCTGCTGTTCTGGGTCCTAAGGGATGAGTGGGTCAGTGGGTCAGTAGATGAAGAGAGAAGTGTGCTCTGCAGAAAGACACCCGGCAGTCACAGTGTGTCATGCGTGTTTCAGGCTCACTGGCTCCTCACCTACCTGATGTGTCTCCAGCGTGTCTGCTACAGCACCCAGGGAGGCTGAACTGCTGAGGGATAAAGCACGACACCTTGCTGGCATTCTGCTCAACATCCGCCTTGTATCTATGACAAGTTGGCATCCGTAGGTAACATATTCCAAAGGTGTTCTGTCACAATCAGTTAGCACAAGGCTATCGTGAATTATGGTTGACTCTCCGGTGTCATTTCCTTTTGAATGCCTTCTAGGCTCAGAACTTTGTAGTCCACATTGGGCTTCTCTGTCATTATGTAAAGTAAGAAGCTGCACTTCTCTGTGGATTGGACAGGCACGTCCTAGCTTGATTTCTCATTGGGGGATGGAACTCTAAGGTGATTTGCATGCACTGATGCTCCAAACTAACTTTCAAGTTGTCTCTGTTCCCTTGACACTGATGAAACAAGACTATGCCCACAGGCAATGGCTCAAGGTCACACTCTGGATTTCCTTCAACTTTGATTTTGCTTCATTGGATCCCTGCAAATTTATGTTGGTAAAATGAGCCCATTTTGTAGTGAGGAACCTATCTTAATGAATACTGATGTTGTGTAACTCCCCATCCTCAGAGCTCCGTGAGCCACTTACATGATTGTCTCTGGTAGATGGATATGGTTAGAGTACAGTGATTTCTTTCTACCTATGAGGCTGAACATTTCCAACAGCTTCCTTACTTAAGAAAGGGCAATACTGCATTCTGGCAAAGCCCTTTACTTCTGTTACATGCTCCAAGTGCATTCCCCTTATATTTCTAACACACGAAAATGCAGCATACATGCCAAGTTCTCAACAAATATAAAGCATTTATTACTGCAAGCATCAAGGAAAGCATTCAGATAGAACAAAAATTAATTGTACTTGTGAAACTTTTAAATTAAAGAAAAGCACTGGTTTGAATATTCTTCAAAATGTAGCAATATACACATTGAACAAGCTAAGATCATACCCACACTCCTGCTCTAGTGGAAAACACCGTAGTTTTATGTGCATTTAACAGTATCATATCACATGTGTATAAATCTGCATTTATATGCATCATGTTTCCTATTTTCCAAACAAATTGTGCCGTACTTTACAAATTGTTTTATGATTGAAGCATATGTTGTCTACAATATTTCATACTAGTCTACAATATTTATCGTTGCCAGATCCTGAAAAGAGTGGGGGAAGGTAGAATGAACTTGATCAAAACCATTGTATGGAACATTAAACATTAATCATTTCTGTGATTACATGCTGTGTGTGTGTGTGTGTGTGTGTGCCTTTGAGAACCAAAAAATGATATCAGATCTCATGGAACCTAAGCTAGGAATAATTGTGAGCTGCCCTACACAGGTGCTAGGAACTTAACCTGGATCCTTTGCAAGAGCGGCCAGTGCTCTTAACTCACTGAGATCTCTCCCCAGCCCTATCTTCAACATATTTTTAAGATGAAATTTTGATCCCGAGAGTTTCTTAATGTTTTTCATGGCAGTGTGCAGGCAGACATGCTGGAAAAGGAGCTGAGAGTTCTACATCTTGATCCACAGGTGTCAGGAGACTGCATGTCACACTCAGCAGAGCTTGATCATATATAAGACCTCAAAGTCCATCTCCACAGTGACTCACTTCCTCCAACAAGGCCACACCTCCTAAGAGCGCCACTCCCTATGGCCGAGCATTCTGACATATGTATCTATGGGAGCCATACCTGTTCAAACCATCACACACAGATGTCCAGTCATAATCTGTGCTAGCCACCCTTAAATATAATAAACTGGCTGTCTAGTGGCTCAGTGATATGGTTATAAACTCCACAGTTACCATTGTCCTGGGTGGGTTATCAAATTGACACAGTCATCTGAGAAGAGGGAACCTCAGTTGATAAAATGTTCCCATCAGACTAAGAGGCAAAGTCTAGAGGGGTCACTTTCTCAACTGATGGTTGATGTGGACGACCCGAGCCCACTGGAGCAGTGAGTGCCACCTTCTGGAGAGATTGTCCTGGGTTGTGTCCAAAAACAAATTGATCAATAGGTTTGTGACCGCATCGTAGTGAAGATGCCATTAAACCAACTTCAGAAGCCCTGGAAGCTGTCACAGTCTCAACACTGTTTAAAAGTCCAAAGTCTCATCCAAACCACAGCAGCCCCTGATAAAGAGCTCAGGCCATTACGTTTGCTGGCAAGCATCCTTCCCTGCTTCTCGCCCTTCCCTGCTGAGCCTCTCACTGACCCTATCTGTGCTTCTTGATGCATAAGTAAAACCTGATATTCATTTCATTCATTTTTTTAATTTCCATTTTCCATTTTCCCCAATCCTCAATGAATTACACAATGTGTGATATTGAAAATATGTACCATTTGAACTTTGTGTTTCATCTTTGTCTTCATTTTCTGGTAAGAAGCTCCTGAAACCCTTGGAATCCAGAGTAAGAGGATCAGCTTTGCATGCACAGTGTTTGGAGGATAAGAATGCTTGTCTATATACAGTTTCAGAGCAGAGACAAAACTTAGATCAGGAGGATTGGAGTCTGGGTCCACCCTCACCGTCCAGGGAGAAGAGAAGTACAGGTGAGGTTGATCATAAATGCCCCTTTCCCTCACATCTCACCCTAGGCATCCCTTTAACTATTTTCATCTGTGTCTATGGGACACGTGGAACCTGCCACCAGGGGAATGTACATGGAACTGGTGAGGTGGAACATGTTCAAAGCCCAGAAATCTCAAACTTGAGATTGACAAGAGTAAGAACCGCTGTCTCCCAGTTCTGAGCCTGCATGCCTGCGACACATAAGCTGGTGATCCCCCAACTCTCAAGGTAATCACATAGCTGGCACCTGGAAGCAGACAGAGCATTGCCAGCATCCCAGCCACAACCAATACAAATCATTCCCCCCCAGCTCGCCTCCCTCCGCAAGGTTCATATAGTACTTCTTCACCATAGAATACAAGGACGTAACCTGCCTCACTAATAAACACCAGCTGTTTCGCTAAACATCGTCGAAGAGTTGCTGTTTCATTAGGATAGCTCTGAGCTAAGAGAGCTGAAATGTTAAAATTCTTGGGAAAGGCCCCACCCAGCACCCCTAGCTTGACTGGAATCCAGCAGAGCCCACCTGTTCCAGAATCTGCTCCCTCTCTCTCAGCTTGGTGTCTGGCAGCATCTGGACATCCCAAGAGATGGAGCAGAACGTGGAGCATGTGTGTCCTTCAAACAACCCTTTATTAAAAACTGACAGCAGAAGCACTCCCATGAGCTCAGCAGTAGACTGCTCTGAAAAAGTAATCAGATCCAAAGATGGGGGTCCTGGGAACTCTGAGTTATAGCCAGGGTCAGAATCACAAATTGCCACCTTACTTGTTAATGGTGGAAATCAAAGCAGAGGACAGTCTTAGAACACTGATCTGATGTGATGTCCAGAGAGGTAGTGTCACAGGCAACTCAAGAGGCATCCAGAAGTCGTCCACTGAGGAAACTTCTCGAGAACTGCTTGATTCAGATGAGACGAATAAGAACACCAGACACCAAGTATTGGAAATAACTGTTAGACAATCTAGAAGCCAAAGTTAGATAAAAGTTTTGTGAATTATTTCACAAGGCAGCTGCACAACTGTACAGTCCAACACTGATGAAAAGATTGTCCAGGAGAAGAATGATTAAAGTTGGTGGCAATCTTTGCTGTTATGTCAACTCGTAGACTAGCAGGCAAACTTTGAATATGAAGACTTTTCAAAGAGGTATTTGTAATTATGAGTGTGTGTGTGTATCTGCCTGCGGTATGTGTCCAAGGAGTTTAGAAGAGTAGCTCAATGCCCTGGCGCTGGAGTGACAGGAGTTGTAAGCCACCCACTTGGGTGCTGGGGAGCAAGCTTGCATTTCTGCATGAAATTGCACAGGATTTAATGGCTGAGTCATCACTCCAGTCTCCAAATCTGTGTGATCCAGTTCCAATCCCAGCTTTTCTGCTTCTGAACAGTGTGATTTGGGAAACATTAAACACGGTTCCTGTGTCTCGCTGATTTCATCTATAAACGGTGAATTATATAAAATAATGGGAATAATGACCTAACAGTACTTGACTGCTAGTGTCGGCATCCAGATTCAAACAGTGCTCAGTCTTTAGAGCTGTGTAACTCAGCTGGTCAGCAGTGTGCATTTCGGTCCAAGTGTGCTGTCACAGGTCACTCAGGCCGCGTTCCAGTGTGTGATAGCTATGTACTGTCCCTGAACCGCAGTGATCCCCTGTGAAATGGAGTCCATCGCACGAGAAACGATGTGTGCAACGCACTTAGCCAAGTTCTCTCTCAGGAGTCACCACAGAACATCACCGAGATTGTTGCCGCCATTGCTATGACGTCATTCAGCTCTCTCCACGCCTGTGCCATTATTGCTTCTTCTATTTTCTATTATTCAGACTCCTTTTTTTTCAAAACTAAATTCCTTGGTCAATAGTGTGAATATAAATCCTTGCTCCTTTAAATAAAATACAATGAAATAAAAATTTAAACTCTCAAATATGACCCTCCAACAATTTAAATGTTTTCCCCCATTGTAGACTTTTGAGCATATTGCTTAGACTAGTATTTGAAAGGTAATAAATCAAAATTTTATTTTTTAATAAATAAATAGTCAAAAATAAATTAAAAATCAAAGCCTTTGATTTTTCTAGTTATAGTTCGTATTTCTTTGATTATGTGTAGAAAATTATGCTGTGACTTCAGAATAGCAGTGTTATGAATTCTGCAATTTTCCAATTGCTCCGAAATAAGGTTAAGTCATCTTTCTACTGTTACTATCTCAGGCTTCTCCTGTTAGAAGAAAAAAAATCAGTAACCAAAAGATCACCACCTCCTGCTGACACTCCGTCTAAATGCGTGTGAAATGTCACACAGAATCTCCACTCAAGCGCCGTATACAAGTGAGCGGCCTAAAAAGGTGAGCTGATGATGGATGCTCTCAATCCCTCGCCGGGAAGCCCTCCCGTGGCATGCAGAGACGGGAATGCTGCTGTGCTGAGCTCCTGCGTCACACCCTGCTCATGCCGACCCTGCTCCAGTTGTGAACTCTCCTCTGCAGATCCCTTACCTAGTTCTCCAGGTAAGGATTACCCCTTTGAACACGGACTCAAGAGTATTCACTGTTCCTCTGCTCTGGTCCTTAGTGGATTCTGACTTCAATTCTTTCTCCCTCTCCTTCCTGTTTTTCTCTATTTCTTCTCTCCACTTCTCTCCCTTACCTTTTTACTGGCTGGTTTTATGTCAACTTGATACAAGCTAGAGTCATCAGAGAGTAAAGCGCCTCAATTTAAAAAATACCTCCATGGAAACTAGCTGTTGGGTATCTTTTTAATTAGTGATTTATGAGAGAGGGCCCAGGTCACTGTAGCTTGGTGGTGAAGTGGTGCCACCCCTGGGCTGGTGGTCCTGGGTCTATGAGAAAGCAGGCTGAGCAAGCCATGAGGAACAAGCCACTAAGCAGCACCTCTCCATGGCTTCTGCATCAGCTCCTGCCTCCTGGTTCTTGGCCTGTCTGAGTTCCTGCCTCAACTTTGTTTAATGATGAACGGTCAGATGGAAGTGTAAGCCAAATAAACCATTTCCTCCCCAACTTGCTTCCAGTTTTGCTACTACTATGGATTGTATTGTAAATATGTATATTTTCCAATGGTCTTAGATAACCCCTGTGAAAGGGTCATTTAACCCTCCCCCAAAGGGATTGTGACCACACTTTGAGAAGCACTCACTGCCCTATAGAGATTTGTATTTCTATCTATAGATTTGTGCTTCTCCAAACCTTAAATGGAGAAGCTTCTTACTGCAGGGGATGGTGGTTAAGGCAGAGAAGTGCTGAAAATAAGTGACTTTGAGTACTCAGCCACAGACTGGTCATTTACACCAACCATGCCACCACCACGCAAGGCTCAAGGAGCATTGTGGAAGAGGGCGCAGGGCAATGAAGGATCCGGAGGATGGGCGAGATGTCATGAAACTCTGTCCTATGGAAGAGCCATGCTCCTTTAGCACTGTGGTGGCCACTTGTAGGCTGACCATGCCCCAGTGGTGATCCCAACATCCATTCGAGGAGGACATGAAGTTGGGAAAGAGATGCAATAGGGGTCCTGGAGGGAATTGGGCAGGAAGGGGGAAAGGTCAGGATGCATTGTATACATGAATGAAATTTTCAAATATTAAGTAGAAACTAAAATTATAAAAAAAGAGACAGAAAAATAATACTTCAATGTTTCTCTAATACCTAACAAAAATTCAAATTTTCAACTTGTGTGCCGAATCACCATAATTTGCTCCCAACAAGTATCACTGGCATTGCTTTTTGAGGTTCCCATGCACCTATGTATCACACATACTCAACAGCCCTCCCCTCGCCCAGGACATCCCACAGTCTTTTGGATCCCAGCCACTTACCAAATGCTTTCTCTCCCACCCAGACCAACCTCCTTCCACCTACACCATCTCTCGATAAAACCCCCACATCTTTTACAAGTCAGCTCAAAGTACACATCAGAGCCTTGTCTAACCTTCATCCTTCACCTGTGCCCCTGGTGAAATGTTCACACACCGGGTTGGGAAGAATGCACTAAAAGGAAGCTCTGGCAGTGAGGAAGGGCCTTAGTGAGACAGCGCATTGTAGAAGTGACCTTGCAGTTTGGCCGACTTACGCCGTTAGGACCTGAAGGGCTCAGCCCGTGCCTTTCTTCTGACCCTGACTTTGTACAGTAGTCATTTGGGTGCAAGTCCTCTGTCCTCTTGCAGGCAGTAAGTTCATCCAGTTATGCCCCGCAGCAACTGCCTGGGGGCCGCACACATGACTGGTGCTCATCAGAGTGTACTGGACTGCGCTGAATTTCTCCACGGGGATGAACACAAGGTAGATGCTCAGCATTGATTGACATTAGGCACTTCAGCCCCGGCAGATCACCCTCTGTAACGGAAAATCTGCTTTACAGATACTGAAGCGGGGTTGAATTTCTAAGGATAAATTGTGTTTTCTTCAAAGTGCTCTCAATATCAGGGTCTGAAAGTAAAGCACTTTGAATTACCCTTCTGGAGAGGCTCCTGAAATAATGGCGAGCCTGTGAGTGACGTGCCAGCCACGCTGGCAAGTTGAGCTAAGAGGATATGGGCAAGGTACGCCGTGTCAGCTGAATTTTCCGAAATAGAGCTTAATGGCTTCTTTCATGAAACCCTCAGGTAGGCAGGCCCAAGAAGAAATAATAGTAATAAGAAAAGCCTTAGAGGTATGTGACTGGCCTCTAAATTCTGCAATAAATGTGTTTTGTTGAACATTAGTGTCAGCATGCCATGGCATCAGCTCATTTGATATGGCAGAGCTTCAGTAAGTCTTCCTAAAATATCAAAATATGGAGGAAACAGTAATAAATTTCTCTACCGTACACAGGCTGCTGGATAGCTCCTGGGTTGACCGTCAGGCAGCTCTATCTCAAGTGTTAGACATCTGTCGATTGGTGCCCTGACACAGGGAACACAGGACAGGGAAACCCTGAGGGACCTCAGGCCGTGCAGAAATGCCTGCCTGCACCGTGCTGCTGAACCGGAGCTGCCATGGGCATGTTGTGTTCAATACACTGCTGGGTGAGGTCTATGCTGCTCAGTGGGCACCAGCCGGCAAGGACATGTGGGGCGCGCATCCTCTCACTGCTGCAATGTCCGGGGGCTGTGACAGATGCTGGGCAACGCCAACAAACCCAGAGATTCTAGCAGGAGTACCCAGGTGATAGCCTTCAAGGGCCAGAAGTGGTACATGCCTATAATCTCAGGACCTAGGAGGCTGAGGCTGGAGGATTGCAGATTTGAGGCCAACAGGTGCTGTATAACAAAATTCCATCTCAAAGACATGAGGAAATGATCCTAAAAATCTATTTCAATGTATTTTGCTAAGTTTATAACTGTTTAGAAAAAATCACATCTCATGAGCAACTATAAGCTTCCTTGAGGCAAGGTATACAATCAAACACTGACTTCACCCCAAAGCCTAGGACCTTCTGATGCATGTTCAGTGCACAACTGCCAACTAATCAGGAGACAGTAGAGAAGAAGCTGCTGTAAGTGCATGTGACAAATGCACAGGACACGAGTGAAAATTCGTCATGGCATCCACTGGGGCCCAAAGCAAAGCCTCTTGGGAGCTCCCATTCCTCCTGTGTCCATCACCTCCTGGCAGGTGTCCATCTCCTGCTTTGTCATGGAGAGGATGCACGGCCAGATATTGGGAACTACAGGCCAACATCACTTCTCCTCACACGGAGCTGACTTTTCCTCCTGCTTGCCCAACTCCCCCTGAATTATAAGCCTGACATTGTATCATGAGCCTGACTTTGCTCTTGTTCATCAGAAGCTCCCTGGGAGGAATTTTAAAGAAATGGCCACTTTATCTCCTATACCTTTTAGAATAACTAACAGTGACACTTTTAATTTTTCATTTTTCCCCAAATACTTAAACTTGCAGGCAAAAGGAAGGAGAACGTGGGGAGAGCAGTGGAGAACATACTTAAAGTACATTATAAACTTTCGTGAAAATGGCCTTATGTAACCACGAACAATAAATGTGGTGTATTATCAAATGAAGATAGATATAATACTGAAAGGATTAGATCCCCTGAGGGCTGTCTTGCTTAACGATAGTCAGTCACATAGATTTCTGAGCGCAGACATTGCTAACAGCGCCCAGTCCTCTCTCTCTTTCTCTCTCTCCAGCATTGTCAGCCAAACTCCAAGCCCTACACTCAGTCCTGAAGAACACTCTGCTTGACCCTTGTCCCAGACCAAATCGTCAAAGTGCTGAGCCCATGTGTCAATTCGTCATCACTCAGGGTGTGCGAGAGCTTACGAGGGCATTGAATGGCTTAAGGTAAATAGCAAACCTTATTTTCAAGCCCAGGAACGCATTTAACAACACGGCCTAGATTCACGGATCTCCGGAGAGTTATGGATTAATGTATATGGTAATTCCTTGAAATGCCACCTGCTAACTATGGCAAGATCATCTTCACCTTAGAGGAACCGCTGAGTTACGTCCATTCCCTCATTCAGCAAACACATGCTGACAATTGAACTAAAGGTTCCCTTTGGGGTTCTTAGTCTCATTAAGAAAAGAATTTCAAACTGGACTCAGAAGGGAGCTCGGGGCCATTTTTGTTACAGTTTAAGGGAAAACATTAATACAGGCTGCGTGAAAAAGCCCAAAGCCCCAAAGCCCCAAAAACCCCAGGAAAAGAGGAGGAGGAAACATCAGACCTGTTAAGTTAGGCATGGAAGAGGAATAGAGCACACATTAAGAAAGGAAAGAGCCTTTCAAGAATAGAAGTGGACCGGTGAGGTGTTGGAAGACCCCAAGAAAGAGTCCGCCCCCGTGCTGCCTGCTCTTCTGCAGCCTGCGCGCTCGCTGATGAAAGCGTAAGGGGGGCTTCCGGTCCCCCTATCAGGTGGCCTTCTTTCTGCTGTTCATCTTGTCCCTTCTCTCCTGTCACACCATGTGACAGGCTGCTGTAGTTGTTCTAGCTACTGGCTCCTAGAAGACAAGGAAGCAAGGCTTTTTGTTCTGCCCTTGGGGCGGGGTGGGGGCTGAGGCCCAGAGGTAAGGTGAGGCAGGACTGCAGGTCCAGCGACGTGGTGGGAGAGTGTGAGGTTGTGCAAAGCAGACAGGGGAGGATTCTTCCACATAGTGACGTCTGCGCAGGCCCGCGAGGCGAGCACGGCACGAGATCTCTGGGAAGCTGCCATGTTACAAGGGAAAGGCCCCAGGACCTGAATGTGCTCAGTGTCCCCACCGGGAGCACGGGGAAGTCCAGAGCTCGGCGTGGAGCAATAGCAGTGTCGGAGCACGCGCTCGCTGCTTTGCGCACGAGGGGAAAGTATTGGAAGGCCTCAAATCCAAGAGGAAAAGATGTGCCTTTCGTTCTTAAAGGACTGAAGAGTCGGTCATGGGATGGACCGAGGAAGACCACTTAGAAAGGTTTGAACGGATTCCGATTTCCGTTAGGGAGGTGAGGGTGAATGCAGAGACTGGAGACGTGGGTTTGAGGTTTAACCAACAGCACTCCTGATCCATTGGGTGTAAGGTGCAGAGAATAAAATGTAGAAGAAATTGATAGTTAAAAGCAGATTTTCTTTCAGGGCAGTAGGGAAAAGAGGAATCAAATGTAAAAGAGAAATAACACTATTTTCTTTTTTCTTAAAAGTTATCGATTGTGCTTGTCATATTATGGCCTAATCCCTGATTGTAAAAAAACAAAAACAAAAACAACAAAAACCTCTCAATCATTTGAGCAAGCAAAACTCAGCTAAAAGGCATAAAGTGAAACAATATTCACCTGAGTACGAATTTCAAAATCCAAGGTGATAGTGGTGGTTTGGGGTGTGTGTGTGTGTGCGTGTGTGTCTGTGTTGGGGTGGTGGGGATGTGTGTGTCTCTGTGTGTGTGTGTGTGTGTGTGTGTGTGTGTGTCTGTGTTGGGGTGGTGGGGATGTGTGTGTCTCTGTGTGTGTGTGTGTGTGTGTGTCTGTGTTGGGGTGGTGGGGATGTGTGTGTCTCTGTGTGTGTGTGTTTAAGAGAGGGTCTCTCCTAGAACCTGGAACTCACTGTTTCAGTAGGGCTCGCTGGCCGGCAAACACCTGGGATCAGCCTGTCTCCACCCCTACACACAGGGGTGCACACATGCACAGACATATACTCACAAATACCACGCATGTACACATTCACACATACACACACAAAGACACACACCATACACATATATATACACACATATGCACACATTCACACACACATATATACACATACACACACATATACATGCATACACAGACACACCACACCCACTACACATACACACAGACACACACACTCACATATACACACCACACACAGACACACACAATGCAACCTCTGCTGCTACAGATAACACACTACCACGCCACACCGCCTCTTACCCGTGAGCTGAGTCCGGGCCCCCATCTTTCACAGCAAGAGCCACAGCCACGGTGGCATTATCTAATCAAATTCCTAATGACAGTTCGTTACAGAAAAGGTGATGCCTACAGCTGCTGTCACGGGGAATCTGGAGGAGATGGTCCACAGTCCACACAAAATAAAACAGAGGTTGTGAGTTCAGATTGTGACTCCACCATTAGTGTGACTCGGGTGGAGTTTCTGATGAGCTCTGGCCCTGGTCCCCCTTCTCTACGCTGTGGTAATTGTCCAGGCAATCGGGTTGGTATTGACAGCTCTCAGTGGCCATCAGTGTCCCGGCTTTTCAAGGTCTTGATGCCTTTCAGCGTCCTACCTTCCATCCAGGCCTCCTCTCCTCACAGAGAGCTCTGCCCCAAACCCCTTTGAGGGCAACACATTCATTTCTCTTCCTAATATAATAAGCTCCCTGGAGAATATCACCCAAGGGAGAGAGGCTTCTTTCCAGAGCTACATGGCAGCGGAGTCTAGCACAGTGCATTGGCAGTACAGAAGCAGGGTGGACAGGAAATTGGGGCAATGCCACCTCAAAGCAAAACTCTTCCTTTGAAAGGTTCCATAACCCCCCCCCAACCAGTGCCATTGCCTAGGTACCAGGTGTTCAAACACTTGAGCCCCTGAGTGACTTTTTACACTCAAACAGCTGTAGGGACATGTTTAGATTCCTTACATTCCCAGAGTGCCTGGCGCCGTACTGAGCGGTAGTGGGGGTGGTTAGGCCCACTGTTGCGTGGTAGTAGCAGTGTGTGTGCAGCCCACACACCCACCTGCATCACAGGTGTGATGCAGGCCAGCTTGCTGACTGACGGGCCACAACGGTGGAATCTACTTGACTTGCTAAGGTGAGCCCCACAGCTTCTCACTATGAGTTTAGACGATCTAGAGAGCACCAAAAGCTAACCGCCTAAAGCAACAGCAATCTAGCACCTCACAGTTCTAGAGCTGAATGAAATCTGGGCTCAAGGTGTCTACATGACTGCTCCTCCCAGGGCTGAGGGAGAATCTGCTCCATTTCTCTTTCAGTTCCAGCGGCCTCCTTGGAATGTTCAGCATTACCCAGCTTATAAAAGCATCGTCCAATCTCGCCCCTTGTGTAAGGACACAGCCACACAGCACGAGGCCCACACTGTCCTTCAGGATGACCTCACCTGACTTCATTACATCTGTGACAGCATTCTTTCCTTCCAAGGTCACAGGGACTGAGACACAGGGGACTAGGGCTTTCTAAGCTTGGGGGTTAGCCAATCAAACCTTGACATGGTCACTTCATGTCCCTCTGAATGTGTTTTCACATCTAAGATCCTGACTTTATCTTCCTTGTATTCAATTTTCCTGCCTGTATTTATTAAGCATGCGTGAAGGGCTCATCACCACAGCTTTCTATATTCTGATCACTGTTGATGTCACTTTCAAATTCAAGCCTTGAGCCCTGCAAAGGAAGGAGGTGGGTTACCATAGGACAGCATAGATGCCTAAGAATAAACAGTTTGTTTGAGGATCCTTTGATGACCAACTCCTCATTTCCCCAGTCTCCCTGCAGACAAAGACCTTCCCTCCAGCCCAAAGCACAGCCCGCCCTACAGTTGAGGGTCCTGTCAGTGGGATGTGAGTCTCAGTGACCGGCAAGGTTAAGGAAGACAGTGTTGACTCTGTAGTAGCATCTCCACACTTGTCCCTCCTCCCATTTCTATTTTCAACATATGGTCGGCTCTTTAATGTCGCGTTAGTGTTTTCTCTTGTATTTAATTATTTAAAGATTTAATAACAAACCACTGAGAATCAATTGTACTCCAGGGAGACATTTCTCTGAGTTCTCCTCCTCCCACATCCCCCCCGCCCCCGCTTTTGTGTAAGAGTTCATCTAAGCCACTGCAAACTGAAGCACAAAGGTAAAAGGCAAAGAAGAAAACAGCCTCCAGGCATTCAGGAAAGGATATCTGTAGGTGAAATCAAAGCCTTAGAACACCTGATACTATCTCTTCTATCAGCAGTAGGCAGGGTGGATAAGCAAGAACACCGAAATGAGAAACTTTAATTCCATTTTATATCTAAACACATAAGGCCAACAGCTTACATATCAAAATTCTTTTTTTACAATAAATTCCCTTAGGAATTGGTTCTGTGTGTTAAAGGGCAAGGGAAAGGAAACATATTATTCTGATCCTGGTGGCAGAAAAGGCTGGTGTTCAAAATACCACATTTAAATTTTTACACAGTTTGTTACTTAATGTTTTAGGGTCTCCTTTCTTTATTCCTGTTGTCCTAATAAGCTTGCCTGTACCTCACCATCACAACCACCACGGGGAAACATCAATTAATTTACGTTTGCTTGCTTGCTCGTTGGAATCTTGAACTGTGGTGGAGTGTGTACCAGGCACCAGGGTCCAGCCTGAAACAATACCAACAATACCTTATACTCATTTACACCCGCCATTGGGAACAGAGTTAAAAAGAATAATGAAAGCTCAGGTGCTCTGATGTGGGGAAGCCCAGAGGAAGAGCTCCTAGCCAGATCTGCAGGAAGCAGGAAATGCTCTAGTTGAGACTAGAAAATGTGATAGGAGACTACCTGACGGCAGGAAGCGAGAAGGGAGAATCATGGACACAGGGGAGACTGCACTGCAGTAGGCCTTTGTTGTCCATACACTTTAAGTAAGAATAATGATGAAACAAGCCGTTTACAAATTGCTGCAGAAAAACAGGCCTGCTTGATTTCTTACTAATTAGCACTATTTAGAGCCAACACTACTGTGGAGTACGTTGGCAGATTGGCCTTGAGGCCAAGGTATGCCTCAGAGATCATACAAGTCTCATGCAAGACATTTCTTGGGGCAAGGAAGGGGAGCACAAGGCCTTCGCTGAGTAGGGACATGAGAGACAGACAGACAGACAGAGTGAGCAAGAGAGCAAGAAAGCGGTCTGTGATGGTGGGGCCCTTTAAAGAGTCCCTGCCTCCCATTTGGTGGCTAGTGATGACAGAGAAGCTGATGGCAGTCTGGAGCCAACTGTTTGCCTGCTGCAGCTAACACAGCTAAGATCCCCAAACTGTCTTTGAGGGCCATGTGCTCCCTGGAACAGAACATCTCAAAAAGGTTGTGATTTCAACTTTTGAACTAAGCAAAGGTCCTAAAATAGGGGATAGCCTGCAGGAGAGCCAAGACTTGGCTGACTTTGAGCTAAGGTTTCACATCTCTTAAAATTCTACCTTTGTGTTATTCTGATGTCTCTTCCATTCTATTTTCATGACTACTTAAAATGGAAACACTTATTTGGAAATCAAAGTGCAATTTGATAGAAAAAAAAAAAAGCTCATAACCTGGGAGCGTCCATGCTAAGTTCCAGCGGCCACAGGGAGCACAGAACAGCTATGAGGTCCACCTGGCACAAAAGTGTAAACATAGTTAACACATGAAGGGCTTGGGCAATGTTTTCCTAACTAGACTGTGATAACAAAAACTACAGATGACAACCGTAAGTCATAGAGTCAGAGTGCAATCTTGGCTTTTCTTCTAAATTAATTCAATTCTGTTAACTTTCTGCCTTTATATGGACACAAGTTTGTGGAGTATAAAGTCAGATTTCATAAAAGACAGTAGGAAAATAAAACCTTATTCTTTACTAGTCAATGGCATCCCTTTGGGTCTTAATTAATGTGGAAGTAAGCTATTAAATAGAGTATTAATGAGCACTAAGACAAATGTCACCATCCAATTATATAATATACCCATTTTTCTTCTAAATGCGATAAAAGAAACAATACTTTTGATTTTGAAAATGTCATTTAAATCAATTTGGAATGTGTACTTTTCATAAACATTTATTCCTAAAGGATTTTTTGTTTTTGTTTGTTTGTTTGTTTTTTGCTCATTTACTAGGTCCTAGGAACTCTTCTAATGTTATGTAGCTATAAACAATTCAGACCAAAAAGAAGCTTGCATTTTACTAGGAGAGATGGAAGGTAAATAAAATAAATTATGCTAGAAGGAGACACTAACACTGAGGGAATTAAAGCATGGGCAGAAATGAAGGGTTCTGGGAAGGGTTGTGACTTTCAAAGAGGAGAAAGAGATGGTGAAACAGTCACCTGGAAGGAGGGGGAGGAGAAGGAAGAGGAAGGGGAAGAGGAAGAGGAGGGGTCACATGTGGCTCACTGGAGGATTGTTCCGGGCAGAGATACTTCAAGAAAGGCCTGGAGCTAACTGGGAAGATTCAAAGAGCATGGAAAGCATGGAGGAGCCAGATACACACTGAACTGATTCCACCACTGTAGCATGGAAGCGCAGAGGCACAGCCTAGGAGGCTACTGCTGAAGGTCAGGCAAGATATGATGGTGGCCAGGCCAGTGTGAGGACAGCTGAAGTTGCTCCCAGAAATAGGGATTAGATGACAGTGACAAAAGAGATCCAAGTCCCCCTTCCTGTAGCCAGGTGGGCCTACCAGTGGAGGGAGGGGGTCACCATCCTACCCATAAAACTGTGGACCCCAAATTTGTCCTTGCTACAAGAAACACAAAGATAAAGAAGGAGCAGAGATTAAAGGAATGTCCAATCAATGACTGACCCAACTTGAGACCCAGCCCAGGAGAGAGAGCCAACCCTGACAATGATACTCTGCTATGACTGCAGAGTCCAGCATAACTGTCCCCTGAGAGGCTTCACCCAGCAGCAGATCAAAACACAGGCAGAGACCCACAGCCAAACAATAGGCAGAGCTTGGGGAGTTCTGTGGAAGAGTGGGAGGAAGGATAGAACTTGAGGAATCAAGGACCACAAAAAGAATCGACAAGTCTGGGCCTATGGGAGCTCACAGAGACTAAATCACAAAGAGCATGCATGGGCTGGACCTAGACCTCCTACATGTATGTAGCAGATGTGCAGCTTGGTCATCATGTGGATCCCCTAACAACTGGGAGCAAGGGCTGTCTCTGATTTTGTTGCCGATGTGCTTAGTCCCGCTGTGACTTGAGGTGCCTGGGTGGGTTGGTCCCCCATGGGAGGCTCCCCTTCTCTGAGAAAAAGGAGAGGGAATGGGCAAGGGGGAGTGTGTGGGGGGGGAAATGACTAGAAGGAGAGAAGGGAGGGAGGTGAGATAAGGTTGTAAAGAGATTAAATTAATAAATAAAAGAAGTGAAGAAAGAAAGAAAAATAAAAGAAGATCCAGTAGATTCCAGCCATGGACCCAGGATAACCCCTGCTTTGCTGGGGACTTTTCTAGCTACAGATGAAATACAGTTGTCTTCCTGAGCTTACTGGCTCCTGCCAGCACTTTCTGTAAGTCTCTACTGGACGTTTACCTGAACTCGAAATACACACAAACATACCACAGGCCATGTATCTTATCTCAATTTTACCACTTTCTGATCCCGCTAAGGCCTCGCCTACGTTGAAAAAAATAAATTTAAATTACTCAAATTCATTTACAATCTCGTCCTATTTCTTTGCCGGCTAACTTATTCCGTGCTTATTATTCCCTTTATTTCTACCATTATCCCTTCCTGTGGAGCACTTCTGCCTGCATTCACCACTTATGTTCACTTTCTGAAATGCTAGGAGACTGTCCTTTGCTAGCCTTTTATGTTTACTTCATCCAAGTCTCCTCCGTCTGAGAATGACCATCAGTACAGTCCTCATGACCAGGAGGGTCAGCGTGTCCTGTCATGCAGCACAGGGCAGCCCCCAAATAGAATGCAGCCCAGAAGAAAAGTCATCCCAAAGGCCTACTCACAGGACCACATTGCACTCCCATCCCCTAAGAGAAGCATCGAGAAGATCACTCTAGAGAGGGCCTTACAGTGGAAAGGGGGCTAAATTAAAACATGTGGTTTCATTGTGGGAAATTATATGTCTGGCTCCACAGGGCTTTTGTATAAAAATTTATTGGCATCTTCTGTACTAAAACTTCCTGAATCTATATCTTAAAGCTCATTCATTTATTTTGGTTTTATTTGCCTCATGTATTTCTGAGACAGACATTGGTGAACTCTACCAGCTTTCGTTACTTTCCTTTTATTTCCAAAAGACTTTGGTTTTCAAGTTTCATTACTATTTTTTATAAGCATAAAAGCTCAGAGTCTAGCTGCTTCGTGAATCTGGATCTCTTCTCATTAAAGTAGAATACTTGGCTCCTTTAATACTTTCTGCCTGAAAGTCTATCTCATGTGACATTAATATTGTGTTTTCACTGTATCTCCTATCTTCATTTTCTCTATCAGTTTGAGTCTTACATTTTTAAGCCCCATCTAACCACAGTATAAAATGATGGCTTTTATTATGACATTTCTTACATGTGTATCATACATTTTGTTCACCCTCACCCTCTCTTATTAGCCTCTCCTCTTCCTGGTTTCTTTTCTTATGCTACTTAGTCTCATTTCTCATTGATTTATGGTCTATAATTATATACATATTTTAATTATATAAACTACATGTATGTTTCAAATTGTATGCATACAAGGATAATACATATGTATATGTTCTCCATATGTTAGTTTCCTTCCAATAGCTGTAACAAAACACTCTGGCCAAAGGCGTTTCAGGAAATGATTGGATTTATCTCAGCTGACAGGTCACAGGCCAACAGTCATGGAAGTCAGGGCAGGAACTCAGGTAGAAACTCAAGCTGCAAACCAGAGTGGACCCCTGCTTGTGGCTCACTGCTCACTCGTGCTTAGCTAACTTTCTTGTCTAGCTCAGGACCACCTGCTTAGGGATGGTGCTGCCACGGTGAACTGAGTCTTCCAATATCGATTATCAATCAATACCCATGCCTGCAGGCCTATCTTATGGGGTAATCCCTCACTGAGGGTCCTTCTAGGTAACAGGCAACTGTATCAAGTTCACTGTTAAAGTTACATTGGATGTTGACTGATTTGTGTGTGTGTGTGTGTGGTGTGTGTACATGAGTGCAAATTGTGTAGACATAAAAATATTTAGAAACCACATTCAAGAACAAGCAACTGTGATTTAGAGAGAAACAGACCTGGAGGTGATCAACCTTTGGATCACAAACCTGTTAGGGGGTTTGAACAACCCTTTTCCAGGGGTCAGGTAAGACCATCAGAAAACACAGATATTTTCACTACCATTCATAACAGAAGCAAAATTTTAACTATGAGGTAGCCATGACAATAATTTTAGGTTTGGGGGGGTCACCACAACATGAGGAACCATAACAGAAGTTTACAGCATTAGGAAGGTTGAGAACCACTGGCCTAAAGTGAAATAAGCCAGATTTAGAGAGACACGTTTCAAATTTTTTCTCATACATGGTGTCCTACTAACTTAGGCTCTTGTCTGATTCTTGCCATTTATAAGGGACATTTTTTCTCTTTTACCTTAAAGAATTTTCGATTATTTTTTTTCATAAGCTTCAAAAAAATACGTTTCTAAGTGTATTTTACTTGTGTGTTCCAGTATTCTTGCATCAATCCTACATTCATGTCCAATAATTTATAATTGCTAACTTTTTAGTTCTTTTCTGTGCTCTCCATGGTAACGGACATGTCTGGGAAGCTTCCACATCTCAGCGGCCAACTGGCTTTACCCCACTCCCTTCCACAGAGTCAACACCCAGAATGGGAATTTCCCTGGGTCACTAGCCCTGTTTGTTTGAGCATGTTTCCCGAGTCTCTAGACTGCAGCAAATGCTAACTGGGTGGAGACGAAAGCAGTGAGTCCCACCAGCCTTAAACAATCATCAAGGGGCTATATCTCCACTCCTTGCTACCTTCCGGGTCTTGAGTCTCTGGTTTGAGGCTTCTTACTCTGTACTAGGAAATCTGCGCTTGAATGGTAGCCACTTTCCCGTACACAGCTCATAGATTCTTTGTCTATTCATGACTATCTTCTCTGTGTCTTCTGAGAAGTCCTTGGTGCACCTGTTCTTTTGATGGTAGCCTCTAATTGAGCCAGGAGAAATATGCTGATGAGATTTTGTTTGTTTGTTTTCTAACTTTCCAATGGTGTGCAGTGGCCCTGCCCTTCTTGAATTTCAAATTTCATCATGGGCTTATTCTCATATTGATATTTCTCTGTTGTTTCAGTGGGATCATGGAAGGATTTTAAAAAATGAATTTTCTTAGTCACATGTCTTGAGCTGCAAAAGAATTGAATTTTGTTTGTTTGCTCATTTACTGCTCTGTCTGTTCCCATCAGATTATAAAGACCTCAATGCCAAGATTTGTGTATTCCTTCATTTTTATGCACTTGGGCCTGACACAAAGAAGATGCAAAACAGAGGTTTACACAATGAATAATTGATGAAATTAGGCAGCTTGGCTATAAACAAATATTTTATTACATTAACTGTGCATTAGTGAGTAACAGCAAACAAGCCTATCTTGAACTTGACAGAAAGTGATAGGGGAATAAACCTTTACCCCTGCAAGTCCGTGGCTCCCACAGAGAGGAGAGCTTCACAAAGAAGCTGTGGGCTTTAAAAAGCTATGGTGGAAAAAAAGAGTTGAAGAAAGTGATTCTTTTTTGATCACATATATTAAAAAAAAAAAAAAAACTTTTAGCACAATCATTCAGTGCACAAAGTAATGAGTTTTGGGACATGTCATTCAAGTGTGTGGTTCCCTTTGCCCTTAGTCAAATCTCAATAGTCTCTCGCCTCCCCTCTCCCTCTCACTAGTCCCCTTTATGTTTCCTTGACACACACACACACACACACACACACA
Organism: Meriones unguiculatus; assembly: GCF_030254825.1. Lineage (NCBI taxonomy): Eukaryota > Metazoa > Chordata > Mammalia > Rodentia > Muridae > Meriones > Meriones unguiculatus. The sequence goes on along the minus strand of NC_083364.1, from coordinate 6,312,502 downwards.
CTCCTACGCTCCACATAGGAAAGAAGAAACCTATAATATTTGTATTTCTGAGTCAAGCTTATTAGAGCCATCCATTTTTCTTCAAATGACATAATTTTATTCTTAATTTTAAGTGTAGGGTATGGCTATTTTGCCTGCACAAATGCCACTTGCATGCCTGGTGTTCACAGACACCAGAACCGAGGATTGGGTCCTTTGGGACTGGAGTTACTGATGGTTGTGAGCCACCATGTCGGTGCTGGGAACTGAATCAGATCCTCTGAAGAGCAGCCAGTGCTCTTAACCACTGAGCCATCTCTCCATTCCCAAAGTTTGTTCTTTTCTATGGCTGAATAAATCTCCATTTCCTGTGTGTAGTCCCCATTTTCTTTATTCACCATGTGACGGGCGCCTCGGCTGATTCCATACCCGGCTATTGTGAATAGCACCGCAGTAAACGCGGATACTCAAATCCTTCCGCAGTATGCTAACCTAGATTCTTTGGGGTATATTCCAAAGACTGGAACTCCTGGATTATACGGTTGTTCTGCTTTTAGTTATGCGTTAATACTAACATATATTACTGCCAATTGTTTATAACTTTTTCTTTTCCCTGCATCTTCACTAGCATTTATTGCTTTTTTTTTTTTTAGAGAATTTCATACATGAGTACTATATTTACATAAATTTCACCTCTCCTTTTTCCCTCTGCAATTTTCCCAGGTCTTTCCCCTACTCCCTCTCAAACTCATAACCTCTTCTTTAATTACTGTTTCATACACATGTGTATATAAATACAACCTGCCAATTCCATTTGCTGTTCCCTGTGTCTGTTTAAGGTTGGCAACTTAGAATTGGATGACCTGCAAGGGATCTCATCCCTGGGCAAGACCAATTCTCCCTCTCTTCGTAGCCATTAATAGCTGATAGCTCTTCATATAGGTGTGGTGTCTTGTGATATTTTTTCCCATTCATATTGATATATCATCTGGTATTATCATTGCACAGGTCTTGTTTAGGCAACCACTTGTCATATACAGAAGACGCAATCTCCCAGGAGCCAGACTGGTCCTCTGGATTTCACGACCTCCCTGTCCCCTCCTGTGCTGTGCTCCAGAGCCTTTAGTTGTGCTGCAGATGTGTCGGTTGGTATAAGACCCCGACTGCCAGTTGTTCTCTCTGTTTTGACCATTTGTGGATTTCTATAATGGCCTCCATCTGATACAAAAGAAAACATCTTGGATGAGGGGTGAGGGTGATATTTATCTGTGCATGTAAGGATAAGTATTTAGAAATAGGTAGTTAGAAATTATACTTGTTTGGTAAAGTGATAGTTTCCCAAAGTTTGGGATACGTTCTCCCTAGGATCCATGAGCTCACCAGCCGTGGGTGCCTGATTAAGTTTACAGCACCTGGAATGAATTTCCTTCTATCAGATGAGCCTTAAGTTCAATCAGACAGCTATTGGTTGCCCACAAGCTAAAATGGCCACTATTGCCCCTTTGGGGATTCTTTCCAGGCTTTGTTGTGATTCATAAGCTTACAGCTGAGAAGGAGCATTGATTGTCATTCTTCCTTGGCAGTGTGTTGTTTGTTTTCTTAACGATAGCTATTCCAACTCTATACCATGATATATTGTCAGTGTATTTTTGATTTGCATTTCTTTGACAGCTAAAGAAAGATGTTGAACATTTTCTTCGTTTATTTATTGGCCATTTATGCATCACCTTTTGAAAACTGTTCATTTCCCAGTTGTTTACTGTATCAGTTATCTTTTTATTTTTTTAATTCTTGGGTTTTTAATACATTCTAGATAGTAATCATATGTCAGAATAATTTTTTTCAAGATTTATTTTTATTTGTGTGTGTGTGTTTGTGTGTACCATGTGTGTTGTGTGTGCAGTTTTACGCAGAGGCTGCAAGAAGACATTTCATCTGCTGGAGCTGCAATAACAGGCAGTTGTGAATTGCCTGAGAGGGGCAGGGAGAGCTGCACTCGGATCCTTTGGGGAAGCAGTACTCTGAAACACTGCCATCTCTGCAGCCTCCAGAGCAGTCAACTCTCAATTACCATGATTGCTTTAAATTCATAAGCAATCCGGCCTTGTTTTACGACTTCTTCACTTGGTCATTTCTCCTCTACAGCGCACACTTTGCTTCATTTACCTGCCTGCGTCTGGTTTTCTCCACCAGGAAACCTGACTTGGGATTTTCCAGTGCATACAAGCTGCCTTAGTTCAGCCCACCGTGTTCGGTCACTGCTGCTCCCACTTCTAACCCAGGTCACAACCACACTCATGGCAGCCAGGTGAAAGAGATCCAAAAATTCTTGAGCATATTTTTCCCTAAACCTTCTCTGTTTCCTACTCGACTGAGAAACAATAAATATAATAGCTTTCACCCTCATTTCAGGGATAATAATAGGTATATAACACCACATTGTGTTCTCAGAGCCTCCGTGAAGTACAAGCAATGCCCAGTGTGCGTGATCCATGGCAACTGAGAGTGAAGAAGGCAGAATAAACAGGAGTCAAAGCGCTGAGGTTCCTCTCGCCACTAATCACTTGTCTCACACCATCCCCAATTAAAGAAAGCAGCAAGTAAAGGAATGTATGTGCTGCCGTGCCGAAATAGCTGAGCCTGGCTTTTGAAGTTACACGTGACCGCAGAGCAATGAATACTATCATACCAGCACCACAAGGCAAAGAACTCAGGGCTGAGCACATTCACACATTTCACTGTTGGTCCTCAGAACAGCTCGTGTAGCCAGCCGTTTCCCTATCTGAAGAAGGGGTGCTGCTTCTGCTTCGGGCTGTTTTGAGGCACAGAGTTTAATGAACTGGAAAGTCTATGCTGTGAATTTCGACTCACGGCGGAAGTTTCGCGCTGAAGTATTGCACTTGTAATTCAGCACAGAATCGTGATCTATTCCTTACATTTGTGAAAATGGGCCAGTTTGTGGGAACAAGTAGAATGTGTGAAATTAACTGTAGGAAGGCAAAATAAGTAGGAGGGAATAAAGCACTGTGAAGGAAATCGCCCAGAGGTGTGCTTTATCAAAGCACATTTTCCTGGCTTTGTGGTAGACAACAGCTGATTTTTTTTTTTCAGATATAAGAAAAACTATTCTGAAGAAGTCTCTGGAAAAATTGGCCATGATCTCAGGAAAACTCCTCATCATGTTCCAGGACCGTAGTGAGATCACATTCCCCAGCCACCTTTACAATGAGATACAGCCTCCTGGCCCTACTACATACATATATATCACACCTCTCATTCCAATCCCTAAATCTGCCTGCGTGGACCCTTCCCTTCCTTTCTCTAGTCTCTAGCTCAATGTGCAGAATTCTGAGGTCTGGAGAATGAGGCAGGAAGATGGGAAAGTTCTAGGTCTCAAATGTCATCTGCCAGAGCTGGCCACATGTATGAATTTGTGAAATGCTTACCACGCAAGCATGAGAACCTATGTTTACATCCTCAGCATCCATGTTAAAAAGCCAGGTACCTGGAATCCCAGTGCTGAGGATATGTGGACCTTGTTAACCAGCTAAAATATCAGAATCTGTGAGCTCTGGGCCCAGAAAAGGATTGAGGAAGACTCCTGATGTTGAGTTCTGGCTTCCACCTGCATGCACACACATGTACAGGCACACATACACACAATGCACACATGAATACGTACACACACAGTTGTTTGCTAACAGCAAACACCTTGCTGAGTTGCTATGTATACAGGAAATACATTTCGAATGTGTCAAGTCAATGAGCTTCGGACATCAGTTGAGTTGTCAGTGAACATTACCTAACGGATGTTATACTGCCTCATGTGTTCTCGGAGAGCCTTTCAAAATGAGTAATAGTCACTATGAAGAAAGAGTTTCGAATTACCATAGTGATCATTTGTGCTAATGACAGAGTTTTAGAAGTGTAGGATGACAGGTGAGTGGTAAGCTAGAAAGGGGAGTGTCGCTAGCATGTCCTCGACGAGCTCAACGATTCTGAGTCTTCTGTGTCACAGGCTAGAGAGCATTACTGCCATCCCTAATGGCACATGCGCTTCATGCCTGTCCCGTCTACACCTCTGCTTGTTCCACAGGCTTATTACTTATCTCTTTAAACTATCTCAATCCATCATTTATTTGTTTTCTACCATCCCCTCACTCAAATGTCAGCTCTATGAAAATGACCTCCACTGGTCCCGTCACTCCTTCATGCTCAGTCTCTTGAACTCTTGTAGACATTAGAAACTGAGTAATTCCTCCTGAGTTAGGGGAAGAACTGAGGTGTGTGCACCTGGCAGAGATTCTCAAAACTCACTAGCTGCCTCCTCCAGTTAACAAATACAAGACATTCGTCAATGGGCGAAGGAGCCCTATGTGGCCTACGTGAGAAATACAGGATACAATGAAGGACAGCACATGGCAAGCAGTGCGTGCTAAACCTAGCTCTGGCAGTTAAAGCCAAGTGATTATAAGACATCAGAGGCAAAGAAGACTCAGGAGAATTTAACCGGCAAAGCGTCTTGATGTTATCCTTAGAGACTAAGTAGAAATTGACAACCTAGTGATACAGTCACCAAGAGCTGAGGCTGAGCTGAGGGATGTGAACGGCACAGGCCATCTACTAAAGTGGCAGAAGAAATGATTAGAGCTTTCATTTTAAGTTTTAAAGAATCCTTGTTTACCATTTTATTATCTTCATTAATACTATTTGAATATGTAATTTCTAAGATGAATATCCATATATTACAGAAGCACAATCCCAACCAAGAGCTTTGCAGATTACTTATATAGGAGGAGCATGTTAGTGTTAATGTTAATGAAGAAGTATGAGCAAAGCATGGTACAGAAACAGACAAAGGGCACAGGTTATACCCCAGCTGGCCTGGCACTAAGGGACATATAGGAGTGACACATACATGAAAGTTAGGATAGCGGATGACAGGGAAATATGAAAAGCATGAAATTCCCATGAAAGCATTTTCATTTGATGGCTCAACCTTCTGAACATGTTCTCAGATGGCCTCTGTTGCCTCTGCAAGTGTTCATCTAACAGAAGCATCTACCAGTCTCCAGATGACTCCGTTCGTCTGTATTCATCTTCAACTCCCACTGCCATCTACTCCCCACGTGGTGGTCACTGTAGTTTTTCTAAAACTTTGACAGGCCAATGGCACCACTTGCACTGTCTTCAAACGGCACTCAGTGGCACTTAGAATACAACTAAGCATCTCCAAGTTTCTTCCTTGCCTCACCCCTGCTTATCTTTGTGGTGTCATCATGTCTCTCTCTGGCCTTGCTCCCTAACCTGAACCGCATTGCTGTGTCTTACTCGCACGCATACACAGGTTTCCTTTCATAGTCCTACTGCACTGGCCATGCCCTCTACCTGAAGCGTCTTTCCCTGGAAGCATGGTCAGCCTTGCCATCCAGGCCTCTGCTATGCTAGATTCATTCATATACGTTCAGCAATGACATTGTCTTCCCCCACAGTGCAATGAGATATGTACAGTGAGGGAGTCTTAGTGAAAACTAAAATACACGTAGTGTGTATATGTATTGACCATTTTACAAAGTAGTTTAAGATGACTCTATGTGATCTTCATCCCATTTTCTCAGGTGGGAGGTTTATCAGGAAAGAAATAGGATTTGAGAGCTCTTAAGTCATTTCACCAACATCAAAACAGATTTTAGTGCTGGGTCTGATATTACATGGCTTCAAACTGTTTTCATCAGACTCCACATCTCAGAAAGGCTAAGAGAGGTTTCTAGAAAGTAAGGTGGGAGGGAAGCATCTATTAGAAAGTCAGCTAATGAAAATGCATTGGCTAGGAGGTCATGGGTGGCTTCTGAGAATATAATGAATGAAAGCACCATCCCAGACTATAACTTAAAGAGAACCTCTCATTTATAAGACAGAATTAGTAAATTACAATGGTAAAAGTGAAATTTAATGAAAGCAAAATACAAATGTTCTGAAGGCAGAGAAGTACACATACCGGTCAGTTCTCTAAAAGTCTGGGTGTGGAGGGAGGAGACAGCATCATAGTCAGAGGAAACATCAGCAGGTGAAGTGAAGGTTGTGATCAAAACTCAAGTCAACAAACCACTGGGTAGACCTCAGCTTATATTAATAAATTTGCATTTTCTCCTTGAACTCTGGGTACCAGCATCTCTGTGGTATCATCAAATTGACTTTCCCTCAAAGCCTCTTATGTGGACACGTGTCAATAACAAAAGCCCTGCATCCAGGAAGGAATAGTGATGACTCGCAGAAAATGTTCTTACCATGGAAGATGTCCTTTTTGCAGAGTGACACATTGGTCCAGAGTCTCTCTGAATCCACCTGATGCCTGAGAGTAAAATGCCCTGCGTGTAACTCCCAGGGGACAAAGCTTTTGTCAGATACTCACTGATATCTCTAAAAACATAAGGTGAGGGGAGCAACTTCTGAAAGTCAGCTGACTTGCTTTCAGCGGACACAGACTCTGGAATTTAACCCACAGTATTTTACTATTGGTTTGAATTCACTTCATAACGAGTCCTCGTTCATGCTGCGTGATCTTATGGTCACCATCCTAACTGCTGAGGTCTGCCTTTGAGGGATGCACTAGTTACTTTTTACTTTTACAAAGTCCCTGGCATGGCACAACTTGACAGAGGGAAGACTTACCTTGTTTTTAGAGACTCCAGACTCTGGTCACTTGCCTCCCAGCACTAAGACAAAAAACTGTGTTGCAGGAACAGGCAGTAGAGGTTGTGCCTGACTCCTTATGGGTGGAAGGAAATAAAAAAAAAGAGGAAACAGAAAGAACCAAGGACAAAATATAGACATGAAGGACAAGCCCTCGGGAACCTCCTTTCTAACTAATCCCACATTCTACCCTCCACCACTTTGCAATAACATAACGCTCCCAAACCGTGACTCTACCAAGAAATTACACCCTGTCAGAGCCCTCTTGGTATAATAATCTCTGGATATGCCCTTACATATGTATGTAAGATGTGCTCCCACTAATTACCTAGGTATTTCTTAGTGAAGCTGATGATCAGATTAACGACTGCAAGGGGCTTCTTCCAAAAAAGTTCAGTATATAAGACTGACTGAACCATAACACTGACCAATGCAGTAACTTAAGGTATGTTCTATAACATGCCCAGAAGGAATGAAAATATGACAAGGAAAATTCATCATTCAGTTTTCTATTGCTGGGATGAAACTCTTAAGGCAATTAGTTTATAAAAGGGAAGAAAATGATTTCCCATTCATGGTTCTAGAAGTGTTAGTCCAAGATCTGTTTCTTCAGGCTTCTGACAAAAACAGCACAAAATGTTGAGAGTAAGTGATGAGCAAGTCGCTGACCTTCTCAGCTGAGTCGCAGAGCAAGACGGGCAAGCTGGCCTTCCACAATCCCCTTTGCACAGATGCTCCCAGTGGCCTAGAGATCTCCCATTAGGACACAGCTGTCAAAGACTCCGCCACCTTCCATTAGGGTCACGCCATAGACCAACCCTTGAGCACATGGACCTTTGGGTGTCATGCAACAGGCAGACTTGGCTCAGTGAATGCTGCAAGGTGAAAAATCAGCCAATGAGTGAGATGGGCGGTAATCGGAGTGAGAGGCGGGAACCAGAGCTGCAGTGGTCTGCGGAAACTTTCCCTGTGCTAATTTAGGGAAATAGCAAGCATTTCGCATGTGCTAAACAGAACCACAGGATTCCTGGGGAAGCTCAGCCGTTTTAACTGCATTTCTTTCAGTGAGTGTTGCCTTGAGAGCCTTGATAATAGCTGCTGTTTTTTTTTTATTCTGGTGCAAAGATTTCCTGCTCCCCAGCTTGTTTGAAATTCCTCTAAAAATAGATTTCAGATCTTTCTTTGACTGAACAGGGAAGCCGGGTCTTGAATGTGCCAAAATCATTATGTTCAGGTAGCTTTAAAAGGTCTTCCATCTCAGAGGAAAGTAGGTAGAAAAGGCCTATGATACACAGATGGTCCTCAACTTATGATTCGATTACACAGCAATAAATCCATCCTAAACCGGGAGTATCCTAAGCTGAAAGTGCACCTAACACACTGAAGCCACTGAAGACCAGAGCTGACCACACAGAACGTGAGTGGTGGCTGTCTACCTTTATGACCCTGTGGATGACGGGGAGTGGCCATTCACTGTCATTGCCCAGCAAAGAGACAGCACTGGACCGCACATGCTGATCTGAGAAAGGATCACGATTCAGAATGGATAATGTGGTTTCTACTGACCGCGTGTCTGACACCATAGAGTCAGAAAAAGCATAAGAAAAAAACCCTGCTAGATGGGGATTCCATATTACGATAGATTTTATTTTCAGGTGTAGTTTATCCAAATGGACAACTTCCGACAACTACCAATTGCTTCCCTGATACCTTATCTTTCACAGGTCTTTTAACTTGTCTTACAGGTCCATAGGACACCCCTCCTCCAACACACACACACACACACACACACACACACATACACACACCCTTTAAGGGAATTAAACCATAAAATCTAGCCATGATAATACTGACAACCTAGCATTGCTCAGTTGACAAGGGACTTCACAGTTCTCTGCTTGGCATGATCATTGAAAACCAACCACATTTTAAAGGATAAAGCTGTCATTCCTTGATGTTAACTTGAGAGAATTTTTCTTTTCTCCCAACAGAATATACATCAGTAGGATGAGCACCTTATTGGAATATATCCAGAAATGAAGTGGCCCTCTGTTCTCCACGTCATCAACACTTGTGTGCCTTGTGAAATAGCGTAAGTAACTCAGGCCCCACGCCACACAAATAAAATCATGTCTGGAGCCAAGATCACTCTTGCTTGCCTAAAGCTGCTAGGCTGTGCTCTCCTATAGCAGGTTAAAATGGCTGGTACCGTACTGGGAGTGTGAAGCCTGGGGCTGGTTGCTGTTGGTTGCTCCTGGTCATCTCACCCCTGTGCCTTAGTTTCTCACCAAAGATCCCTTCAGTCCACTGGCTGCACAGAGCTGAGGACAGCCACCATTGATTCTCAGGACAGAATCATAAATATACAGAAGTCATTATGAGATACTTTTGCAGCGGGCTTTTTTTTTTAATTTTTATAACTTTCCTCTGTGGTTCTCAAGTGCCAGCTTTACAAATGACAGTGTGGTGTCATGTGAGGGTTGGATACCTTGTGATTTTCAACAGTAGCAACGGCTTCAAGTGAGATTGTTGGGGGAACTCAGACCCCAGAAATAGCTCAGGACTCACAGCGACTCCTTGACTGGTAAGGAAAATGGAGAAATTATCTTGGGAAAAAGACACAGGGAAGAGGTGGTGGACAGCGGGGAACTAACCTGAGCAACAGGTCTGAAAGAAAGAACCAAGCTCCCAAAATGTCAACCCTCCACAGACTTACAAAGGAAAATAGCAAGAAAACTCGGCCAGTTTGTTGATACGGGGTAATATTCAGGCAGTTACGGTGGGGCCATGTTAAAACTGCCGAGTCCTTCGTCAGACTCTGGTTAAGAAAAACAGACTCAGCCCTGCCCACCCCAGGCAGACACATCTATATCTAATGCAGCCTTGCAGGCGCCTTTCGGAAGACACGCATCTGCTGAGCTTACAGGCGTGAACATGATGTGTTGGCTACAGGCTTTCACTGAGTCAGTAGTTGGTGGGCATGTGTTGTTTGCTGCGGATCTAGCAGATGCACAACGACGGAAGTGTCTCCCGTGGCGAGTGCGCACTGCTGTGGAAGAGCTGGGCCACTCACGGGCAGAGCAGGTGCTCGCAGACACCCGGTGGAAAACACGGTCCAGAAAGCAAAGCCGAAAGGAACGGGAAAGGGGTACTGTTTGAATATGAAGCCAGGGGAAATGACCTTATCTCTTACTGTGGTTTAAATCCAATCAAGCATCTCTGAAGCTAAGTTGATTGTGAGAAATAAGTGAACACTTACATAATTTTAAAAATATATCTATTTTTTTGTGCGTGGGTATTTGGTCTGCACGTGCACCACTTGCGCATCTGGGGTCCACAGAGGCGGGAAGAGAGCCTCAGCTCCTGTGGGCCTGGAGGGCCAGACAGAGCTGCCTGGTGGGGGCTGGGAACCACACCTAGGTTCTCCGCTAGTGCAGACAGTGTTCGTAACCACTGGGCCATCTCTCCAGCACTGTATAAATTCGTGATAATGTCACTGGCGAGTACAAACCCTCAATTAGCAGGGAAATAAGAAACAGTTGGAACCGGTTAATTAATCTGTAGTTGGCCGCGGGAGGTCTATTTTGGACTCAGAACTTGAACTCAGAGCTCCACCGCGCCCAATGCCGCACGACTATGTCTGAAGCCGCCGTGCTCCACCAGCCTCCGTCACTGCTTCGTGTTAGGCTGGGCTTGGCAGCCTGGTCCTCCTTCAAGACAAACATCTCCCAAACCCAGCCCGGTTCCTGTTCCCCCCATAAGAATTCTCCCTTTAGAGTGAGAAATTTCAGCCATCACGCCATTTGCAGGTCCCTCTTTCCCCTTCAGTTAAGGTTGCTAATCAATTCTTTTTCATCGCCGTTTTTCCCATCAACCTAGAAGACCCGGGTCCTCCAGTTCCTTGGGCTACGACCCTGAGAGTGGAGTCAGGCTGCAAAGCCAGGCACCTCTCGTAGGAACCTCTTCATTTTGTAGGGAGAACCATATGCCTCCGCGGCCTGACGTCTTGGCTTCAGGGCTGAGAACTGAAACTGATTCCTGTGCCGGAGAACATTATGTGCTTACTTAGCAGCAAGGCGACGTCTTCTAAATAATTAATTGGGAGCTCGGGACTGCGCTCCTTCCTGGAACCAACCCTGAACGCTGCTTTCTGTACCTATCCGCAATTGCCACCGGAGAACAGAGCTGTATCTCTGCCTATTTGCTCTTGATTTTACTTTATTCTTCTCTAGGTTAAAAAAAAAAAAAAAAATACAGATACGATGTTAATTTCTGGAGGTTTATTTTTTATTAGATTTTTAAAAAATGAAACAGCTTTTCTCCCTCACACCAAGCCCCGGATGTTCCCGCTGGAATCTGTCCTTGGCGCACTGTTGCTTGCCTTCCCGCCCTTTGTCTGAGCATGCTCTGCCTCTTTGCTTTTGTTTGGGGGCTTAGCGTATCAGACTACAATCGCTGCACATTTTGAACAAAGCAGGCCTCGGTTGATGAGAGACTGCTGGCCCGTATCAAAGCATACCTGAGCAAACAGTGAGAAAAATATTTTCCCACAACCTCCTAAATTCATTTTGGTGAAGTCTACTTACAGACCTACGCTAGACAATAGCTCGGGATTAGCCTTTCCATCAATAAATGCTCTACATCAGCTGTGAGGTATATGAGTTTTATGTTGTGGCAATAAAAGATGTTGTTGGGACTCGTAAGGAATGACCACATGTAAACAAAGGCTTACAGTTATACAAAGCACAGAAAAGAGCACCTTAGCCACCCAGAGATAGACCGCATCCGTTTCCAGACAGGGAAGCTTTTCAGGAGCTGAAGTTTCAGCAGGTAGGGAACTTTCCCAGCCCAGCTCTCAGTGAAGCTGGATGGAAGAGTCAGGAGGGCTTTAAAAATTACAGCACTGTCAAACCACATCAAATATTGTACAAAAGAGGGGTCCCAATGAAGTCTGATCAATGTATCAGAAAATGCGGGTTTTAAGAAAAACAAAAACAAACAAACAAAAAAGAAATACTATTAGCTTTGGATGAAATATCTTACTTAGAGGGAAGATGGGATAAAAAAGATATAAAATCAAATAAAAATTAAAATTAATTAGCAAATTAAAATTAAAATTGTAACCACAAGTTAAAATCAATGAGAAATAAATATATTACTGAGTAGTCTTTCTTCCTCTCCCTTAAATGTTTCTTTTGTTTTTTTTTTCTTCCATCCCTTCCCCTTTCCTTTCTATTTCTTTTTCTTCTATGAAACACATAACCTAAATTAGCCAGTAGTTTAGAGACAAATGGTTCAGTTAGAGGAAAATCTCTGCCTTTATCTTTAATTAATCATGTGGTAAATATAAAGACTGGGTAAGACATCCTCTTAGGACATTTGTGGGAAAGGTACTCCCAGGGTTCAAAAGATTTCAGCACAAATAGAAATGTTCCCCTCTTCCCTTGGTTCACTCTGATTGCACAAAAATAAAGGCTGATTTGGATGACTCCATTTTAAACTAAGGAGTTGCCATTGATGATGGAGTTATTAAAGTCTGCTGCATGAGGACCACAGAATCAGATCTCCATAGAGATGTAGGCGCTGTGGAAAGTGGACGTCCATCAAACCACGCCACTCCTCCTCCTCATTACCCTGAATAGCCCAGCATGGCCTTTTCTCATCACCCAGCCTCATCCATCTATGACCTCATGCACTATGCAGAGACAAAAAGAAAAAAAAAGTCCCCCATGAAACGGCATCAGAGCTTGTATTTTTTGTTTTGTTTTACCTTAAGATGAGCAATGAAGAATTCTGCCCTAAAGTGAGATCTGTGTGAAGACATTTTCTCTTGCCATTCCCTTGACAGGACCCAAATTCTAGTTTAGTTTCTTATTTTAGTCAATCTTATATCTCTGAGACACAAATACCTAGCTGAACACTTGGAAATAAGGAAGTTATACTTTTCTCCTGGCCATTCGGCCTCAGCCCTCTGTCGCCCCGGGCCTGGGATGAAGCAGCACCATGGCACATGGCAGAGGAAGCTGCCTTGTTATGGTGGCTAGGGGAGAGAGATTTCCATAGCAACCTATGTTCTCCAATCAAGACCTACTTTCGACTGTTTCTGTCACCTCTCAGTGGTCTATTCAATCATAAATACATCTGGGTTAATCTATTGATTAGGTCATTACTCGTTCCAGTCACTTCCTTAAAGCCCCACTTCTGAATACAGCTCCAAAGGGGACCAAATTTTCAGTTCACAAGTTTTTGTGTGAGTGAGGCAACTTCTGTCTAAACCATGACACTGTTCTATTTTATTTCTCTTTTGTGCTCCAACCAGGGTGTTCCATTAGCATTCAAGAGATGTGCCTTAATGGCTTTATACACTCTGTGGAAGTTCAGTACAAGTGCTTGACATATGTGTTGAGGGGTGGGGGCCTAACAGGACTCATGTTTCTGCCATTTCCTTAAAGCAGTATTCCTTTACTCTGTCTTCTTGGTGGCTCAGGACAGTGACTTTTACCTCTGATCATTTTGGAGATGTTTTCACAACATTTTACATTCATCTATTGGCTATATATTCTGTTCCTAAGCTGCACCTGGACATTGAGATTTTCTGGTTGCATCTTTCCATTTCTGAGGCAACTGGGGGCAAGTCTGGTGAGTACATCATTAGAGTGACTTCTCAGTGGCTAACCAAACTGTCACAGACACTTCAGCACTGTCAAGTGAAGCTTCTCCAACACTGCTTGGCACCCAACCCTCTTTATTTATTACATAAAATATTTAGATGCTTCCCTGCACACTTGTGACAGTCTAATACAAGAACTACAAGGAGCAAGTCAAGAAGGGATCAATGATCTCTCTTCACAGAATGCAAAACACTCGACATAGGTTTCCAGATCACAAGAGGCTTTCAAATTCATTATTGCTTCCAGAATAGTGTACTTTTCTCCATGTGCAGCAGCTTAGGACCACTAGGAAGAGAGCTACTGAGTGACTTCACTTGCTTAGCTTTGTTTCTGGTGGAAGATAACATTCTCTTCTACACCTCGAAGCTCCCATGCCCTGGAGGTATTGCTCTGTAGACCGACAGTTTAACATATTCCTCTTCCAACTTTGAGCCAAAGCAAGAAGGGCTGTTTTAAGTCTAAGAACTTCCAGCAATAATCAAGAGCTAAAAATTTTTTCAATAATAATTTAACTTATTTTTACCAGGATCATTCTATATCCAGTGATTAGCTGCTGGATTTTTGTTTCACTTTTTAAAAATTTATTTATCTATATTTTTATAAATTACAGTTTATTCACTTTGTATCCCCACTGTAGCCCCCTCCCTCATCCCGTTCCAATCCCGCCCGCCCTCCCTCATCTCCTCCCATGCCCTTTCCCAAGTCCACTGATAGGGGAGGTCGTCTTCCCCTTCCCTCTAACCCTAACCTATAAAGTCTCATCAGGAGTGGCTGCATTGTCTTCCTCTGTGGCCTGGTAAGGCTGCTTCCCCATCAGAGAGAGGAGGTGGTAATCACAGAGCCTAGCTGCTGGATTTCATCATGCCAACAAGTGTGGACATTAGGAGATGAGATCATGACATCCTTCTAGGAGTCCAGTTTTGAGCTATTCAGTCTGTGTATTAAATTGGCTATAGACAATCTGGAGGACAAGCCCTCTTAATCCAGGGCATCTGAAAAAACAAGTTACATATTTCAAAACTACAGTGGGGAACCCCCATAAAGAGCCAAAGAACAGCATAGAAAAGTAGATGAAAATAATGAAAAACAGGAAAGAGAGCTGTGAAACGCTGCATTGTGGATATAAAACAGCCAATGCAACCATGGAACCATAGCAGCAGCAGCTGTCTGCTCTGCGTCTGCTCAACACTGGGTCTTTCAGAACCACAGGTAGGGGACAGGCCCATGTGGCCCCACCTTTCCCACCTGAGCCTATGAGGAATTGATGGATTTGGATTCAGGGAAGTACAGATGTTGTCTTCAGTGGTGTGCCCAGTGATAGGTGCACCTTGCTCCACTGAAAAGCAAAATCCATGGAAGCCCTGGTTAGACCTAGTCACAAAATAAAACAAAAGGGGGGATCCAAGATGGCGGCACTAGGAGGACACTGTCTGAGGAGCAGGACAGCAACCAAGAGACTGAACTCTGGGCCCTAAAACAACAGCGATCCTGTTTCCCAGGTGAGAGGAAACTCCACGGTGTGGGAATCGGTAGGGTCTACACTCAGGTCACCAGCCAAAATTAGGCAGAGATCCTGGGTCACACAGGCAGTCGGTCACCAGACCAGAGCCACACTCCTGCATGGCCTGATCACCTTCCCAAGCTAAACAGTAGGCACAAAAACACCAGAGACTGGGAGTCCCAGTGGCGAGAAAAACCCACAGGGAAGGAAGGAAACCGGACTGACCTCAGATCACCCAGTCTCTCCCTGGAAAAGGTCCTGCAGACCGACAGTTGCACACTGCCAGTCCTGAGCAGAGCTCCAGCCACCAGCACAGAGACCTGCTATGCGACCAACTCTCCTTCACAGACAGAACTGGGCACCGCAGGGCACCAGAGACTGCGTTTCCCTGTTGGGAGAAAACCCCACAAGAAGGGAAACAGCTTAGAGCACTCAGCCAACCCCCCACCGCTACCACCACTACACACAGGAAAGGTCTCCAGAAAAGGTCTCAGGTTCCTGCCCAGTCACCAGCTTGGAGCCACCACCCACCAGCGCCTGCACGCTCTACACACCAACCCAAACACCACAGGCTGGGTCTTCCTGTTGGGAGAAAATCCCACAGTGGGGAAAACATCTGGCCCTACCTCAGGACACCTAGCTCCAGAAAAGATTCTGGCTATCCACAGGCTCCAGACTCTAGCCTCCAGCTGAAAACATGAGCACAGAGCTCACCTGCCACTGATTACTGCTTAGGTACTGGGGCACAGAACCCCAACCTCAGCCCTACCGAAGCTTGGGATCCCCAGAGATCAACACCCAGATACTGCTCCAAGGGGCAACCAGTTTTCCCTAATTAAACTGACCAGACCACAGGGCACCCAAGTTACAGCAGCAGCTCACTAAATTCACAACAAAAAACCCAGAAGGAAGGCAGCTGTCTCCAGGACCTCTCTGGGTGAGAGGAGAGCCCTCTCCACTAACAAGGACCACAGTTGCCACTCAGGTCTGTAAGCCTGAGGTAAGCTGTGGCAATTCCTGAAAAACACCGGCCATTCAATGACCATACCCAAAAAGAGGCCTCCTTCAGGAAAAATCATGTTCCTGCCAAGGGGATTCTCCCCACCACAGGATTCCAGGAACCACCAGAAACTAACATCCAACACCTAAGATAGCCCAATGGGTAGAAGCCAGTGTAAAAGCACAACCAACAAAAGACACAGCAATATGGCATCTCCAGAACCCAGTTATCCAGGGGCAAACAGCCCTGGACACCCCAGCATAACTGAAATTCAAGAAGATGACTGAACATCTATGCTTATGAAGAGGATAATAGAGGAAACAAATAAAATGGGTAAAGAACTAGAGGAAGATAAAGTCAAACAGATTATGGCCGTCCATAAGGAAATAGAGGAAGATAAAAACAAACAGATTATGGCCATCTGTAAAGAAATACAGGAAGTTGCAACCAAACAGTTTGTGGCCTTTAGAGGGAAAATACTTAAATCACTGAAGGAAATAAAAGAAACAGAGGATTGTTCAAACAAACAGCTGAAGGAATTGAAGGGAAATACAGTCAGACAGGCGAAGGAAATCGACAAAATGGCTCAAGATCTGAAGATAGAACTGTAAAAATTAAAGAAAACACAAATGGAGGAAATTGTGGCAAGAAAGAACTTAGGGAAGTAAACAGGAACTACAGAGGTAAGCATAACTAACAGACTACAAGAGATGGAATTAAGAATCTTAGGTGTGGAAGATACAATGGAAGAAATAGATGTATCCATCAAAGAAAATATTAAATCTGAAAAATTCCTGACAGACCATCTATGAAATCCAAGACAACATGAAAAGACAAAACCTAAGAATACTAGGAATAGAAGAAAAAGAAGATTCCCTCCTCCAAGGCCCAGAAAATATTTTCAATAAAATCATTGAAGAAAATTTCCCTAACTTAAAGGAGAGGCCTCTAAGAAAGCAAGAGGCCGACAGAACACCCAATAAATTAGTCCAGAAAAGAAAATCCTCCTGTCACATAATAATCAAAACAGTAAGTATACAGAACAAAGAAAAAGTACTAAAAGCTGCAAGGGAAAAAGGTCAAGTAACATATAATGGCAAACTTATCAGAATAACACCTGACTTCTCAACAGAGACTACAAAAGCCAGAAGGACCTGGACTGATATCATGCAGACCCTAAGAGAACACAAATATCAATCCAGGCTACTATAGCCAGCAAAACTCTCTGTTCTCATAGACGGAGAAAACAAGATATTCAACTACAAAAACAAATTTCAACATTTCGTACACAAAAATTCAACATTACAGAAGACACTAAAAGGAAAAATACAACCCAAAAAAACTAACTACTTTCTAGAAAACACAAGAAATAACTAACCTCGCTACAGCAAAACAAAAAGTAACTAAGCACACAAACTTACTACCACAGCTGACTTCAAAATCAAAGGATCTAACAGCCACTGGTCATTAATCTCTCTTAACATCAATGGACTCAATTCTCCAATAAAAAGACACAGACTAACATAATGGATACATAAACAAGACCCAAAAATCTGTGGTTACAAGAAACACACCCAAGTCACAAAGATAGACACTACCTAAGGAATGTCTGGAAGATGATTTCCAAGCAAATGGACCCAAGAAGCAAGCAGGAGTAGCCATTCTAATATCTGATAAAATAGACTTTCAACCAAAATTAATCAAAAGAGATGGGGAAGGACACTTCATACTCATCAAGGGAAAATTCCACCATGAAGACATCACAATCCTGAATATCTATGCCCCAAATACAAGGGCACACACATTTGTAAAAGAAACATTGATAAAACTTAAACCACACATGGATCCCCACACATAAATAGTGGGAGACTTCAACACCCCATTCTCAACAAAGGACATGTCAAAAAAAAAGAAATTAAACAAAGAAACAATGTCTCTAATAGAGGTCATGAATCAATGGACCTAACAGACATTTACAGAACCTTTCACCCAAACACAAAAGAATTTACCTTCTCATCACCTCATGGAACCTTCTCCAAAATAGACCATATAGTTGGTCACAAAGCAAGCCTCAACAGATACAAGAAGTTTGAAATAATCTCTTGTATTCTATCTGATCACCATGGACTAAAGA
The DNA here is from genome assembly GCF_030254825.1 of Meriones unguiculatus. NCBI lineage: Eukaryota > Metazoa > Chordata > Mammalia > Rodentia > Muridae > Meriones > Meriones unguiculatus. The sequence continues at coordinate 6,294,524 of NC_083364.1, read as the reverse complement.
TGGACCTCAACAACAACAGAAATAGCAAAAAGCCTACACACACATGGAAACTGAACAACTCGATACTAAATGAAAACTGGGTCGGGGAAGAAAAAAAGAAAGATAAAGTCTTTCTAGAATGCAATGAAAATGAAGGCACAACATACCCAAACTTGTGGGACACAATGAAGGCAGTGCTAAGAGGAAAGTTCATAGCACTAAGTGCCTTCAAGAAGAAATTTGAGACAGTGCATTCAAAGAACTTAATGTCTCACTTAAAATCCCTAGAAAAGGAAGAAGCAGACACACTAAGAAATAGTAGACTGCTGGAAATAATCAAACTCAGGGCTGAAATCAATCAATTAGAAACAAATAAAACAATTCAAAGAATCAATGAAACCAAGAGCTGGTTCTTTGAGAAAATCAACAAAATAGACAAACCCTTAGCCAAACTAACTAAAAGGCAGAGAGAAACTATCCTAATCAACAAAATCAGAAACAAAAAGGGGGACATAACTACAGACACCGAGGAAATTCAAACAATCATTATTAGGACTTACTTCAAAAGTCTATATGCCACAAAATTTGAAAATCTAAAGGAAATGGACAATTTTCCTGACAGACTCCACATGGCAAAACTGAATTAGGACTAGGTAAATCAATTAAATAGTCCTATATCCCCTAAGGAAATAGAACCAGTCATCAAAAGTCTCCCATCAAAAAAAAAAAAAAAAAAAAAAAAAAGAGAAAAAGCCCAGGACCAGATGGTTTCAACTCAGAATTCTTCCAGACCTTCAAAGACAAGCTAATTCTAGTTCTCTTCAAACTATTCCACAAAATAGAAAAAGAAGGAACACTACCAAACTCATTCTATGAAGCCACAGTCACCTTGGTAACTAAACCTCACAAAGACCCAACAAAGAAAGAGAATTTCAGTCCAATCTCCCTCATGAACATTAATACAAAAATACTCAACAAAATACTTGCAAACCAAATACAAGAACACATCAAAGATATCCACTATGACCAAGTAGGCTTCATCCCAGGTATGCAGGGGTGGTTCAATATACGGAAATCCATCAATGTGATCCACCATATTAACAAACCGAAGGAGAAAAACCACATGATAATCACCCTAGATGCTGAAAAAACATTTGACAAAATGTTTTTTTCAACATCCATTCATGTTTAAAGTATTGGAGAGATCAGGGATACAAGGCACATACCTAAATGTAGTAAAGGCAATATACAGCAAGCCTATGGCCAACATCAAAATAAACGGAGAGAAACTTAAAACAATCCCACTGAAATCAAGGACAAGGCAAGGCTGTCCACTCTCTATATCTCAACATAGTTCTTGAAGTCCTTGCTAGAGCAACAAGACAATTGAAGGAGATCAAGGGGATACAAATTGAAAAAAGAAGTCAAAGTATCAATGTTTACAGAAGATATGATAGTATACCTGAGTGACCCCAAAAATTCTACCAGGAAACTCCTACAGCTGATAAACACCTTCCACAAAGTGGCTGGATACAAAATTTGCTCAAAAAAAAAAAAAATGAGTAGCTCTCCTGTATACAAAAGACAAAAGGTCTGAGAAAGAAATTAAGGAAACAACACTCTTCACAATAGCCACAAAAGACAAAAAATACCTTGGTGTAACCCTAACCAAGCAAGTCAAAGACTTGCATGAAAAAAATTTCTAGTCTCTGAAGAAAGAATTAGAAGAAGATATTAGAAAATGGAAAGATCTCTCATGCTCATGGCTTGGCAGGATTAACATAGTAAAAATGGCCATCTTACCAAAAGCAATCTACAGATTCAATGCAATTCCTATCAAATCACCAACACAATTCTTTACAGACCTTGAAAGAAAAAGTCTCAACTTCATATGGAATAACAAGAAACCCAGAATTGCTAAAACAATCCTCTACAATAAAAGATCTTCTGGAGGTATCTCCATCCCTGATCTTAAGCTGTACTATAGAGCAACAGTTTTAAAAACTGCATGGTACTGGCATAGAAACAGAATGGTGGATCAATGGAACCGAATAGAAGATCCAGAAATAAATCTACACACTTATGGACACCTGATTTTTGACAAAAATGCCAAAACCATTCGGAAAAAGATAGCATCTTCAATAAATGGTGCTGGTCTAACTGGATGTCTACATGTAGAAAAATGCAAATTGATCCATATTTATCATCATGCACAAAACTAAAGTCCAAGTGGATAAAAGACCTCAACATAAAACCAGACACATTAAATCGGGTAGAAGAAAAAGTGGGGAACAGCCTTGAATTCATTGGTACTGGAGACAACTTCCTGAACAGAACACCAACAGCACAGGCTCTAAGACCAACAATCAATAAATGGAACCTCATGAAGCTGAAAAGCTTCTGTAAAGCAAAGGACACTGTCATCAAAATAAAACGACTTCCTACAGATTGTGAAAGGATCTTCTCCAACCCTATATCTGACAGAGGGCTAATATTCAGTATATATAAAGAACTCAAGAAGTTAAACAGCAACAACTCAAGTAATCCAATTAAAAACTGGGGTATAGAGCTAAACAGAGAATTCTCAATAGAAGAATATCGAATGGCAAAGAAACACTTAAAGCAATGTTCAAGGTCGTTAGTCATCATCGAAATGCAAATCAAAATGACCCTGAGATTTCACCTTACACCCATTGGAAGGGTTAAGATGAATAACTAAAGTGACAACACATGCTAGAGAGGATGTGGAGAAAGGGGAACCCTCCTCCACTGCTGGTGGGAATGTAACCTTACACAACCACTTTGGAAATCATTCTGGTGCTTTCTCAATTAGGAATAGTGCTACCTCAAGATTCAGCTATACCACTCCTGGGCATATATACAAAAGATGCTCAATATACAAGGACACCTGCTCAACCATGTTTGTAGCAGCTTTATTTGTAATAGCCAGAAGCTGGAAACAGCCCAGATGCCCTCTCAGTTGAGGAACAGATACAGAAATTGTGGTTCATCTACACAATGGAATATTACTCAGCGATAAATAAACAAGGAAAATTTGAAATTTGCAGGTAAATGGTGGGAACTGGAAGAGATCATCCTGAGTGAGTTATCCCAGAAGCAGAAAGACACACAGAAGATATACTCATAAGCGGATACTAGACATACAATATAGGATAAACATACTAAAATCTGTACACCTAAGGAAGCTAATCAGGAAGGAGGGAGGACTCTGGCTAAGATGCTCAATCTACATTCAGGAAGACAAAGAGGATGGACATCGGAGGAGGGAGAAAATAGAGAACAGGACAGGAACCTACCACAGAGGGCCTCTGAAAGGCTCTACCCTGCAAGGTATCGAGGCAGATGCTGAGACTCATAGCTAAACTTTGGGCAGAGTACAGGAAATTTTATGTGGGAGATAATAAGACCTGGAGAGGACAGGAGCTCCACAAGGAGAGCAACAGATCCAAAAAGTCTGGATACAGGGGTCTTTTCTAAAACTGATACTCCAGCCAAGGCCCACTCATGGAGATGGCCTGGAACCCCTGCACAGAGGTAGCCTATGGCAGTTCAGTATCCAAGTGGCCTCCATAGTAATGGGGACAGGAACTACTTGACATGAACTGATTGGCCTGCTTTTTGATCACCTCCCCCTGAGAGGGGAGCATCCTTACCAGGCACAGAAGAAGACAATGAAGCCACTCCTGATGAGACCTGATAGACTAGGGTCAGAGGGAAAGGGAGGAGGACCACCCTTTTCAGTGGACTGGGAAAGGGACACAGTTGGGGAAGAGGGAGAGTGGAATTGGGAGGGGAGGAGGGAGAAAAAGGGGGATACAAAATGAATAAACTCTAATTAATAAAAAGAAAAATAATTAAATAAAAATAAAAAGAAATAAAACAAAAGACCTTAATGTGAGAAAGGGATGGAGTAGAGGGTGGGCAGGGGCTGGTGTCAGGAGAAGGGAACTAAGAAAGGGTGACAGTGAGATTAACCAAAATGTGCAATGCCTATGTGTGACACTGTTAAAAGAACAAAACACAATATAGTAAAACAGGAGGTAGCACAGACATAGAATACTAGCTACAGACTCAGTTCCCAAAGGAGATGTAATTGAACCCACTAGGCACCCATGCCAAGGAATTCTGAAGTCCAGGCAAATTCCATTTGATTTGAAATCTTTGAATAACATGTAACTCAAGGCTTTTAACCCTGGGGGGAAAAAGCCTTTCTCAAGGCTCTGCCTTTGAGTCAGCCTTTCTTTTCCATGGAAGGGAGCTTGCCAACTTGCAGCTGATAGTTTACAAGCCTGTCTCTTGATTATAGGATATTAGAGGACCAACTACCTTACATGCTCCATTCCTTCCAGAAAAAAATTTAGTACTGAAAATATAAACAAACTTCTCCAGAACCATGTGTACCACAGAGAAGCCGCTCAGCCAGAGGCTGCTTCACAGCCTTCCTCAATTGCCCTTCCTCATTCCTTTAGCGTCTTCTCAATTTCCTTGTAAGTTATCAATCTAATGTAATTTTCAGACATTCTGATCTTTTGAACACATTAGCAGAAGGTGGTCCTGGCCCATCCTTCTCTTCTTCTGAGAGCATCCTTCCCTGACAGGGAGTCTTCTGAGTTTAGCATCATTTGTGGTGTGGACAGGCCACGAACTGCCCAACACACATGCGCGCACACACACACACTCCTTAGTTACCACTAGATCTTTGCTTTGCAGAAGAACGATTCCTTCACTGCCTTCATTCTCCTTCAATTCCTTCCATCCATTAGAAGCAACAATCAGAAAATGTTCACATTTTTCTAACAGCAGCAACAGGCTGTGCCTTCAACACCTCAACAAAGTGTTGAAACAAAAAATATCAACGTTTATTATTTTTTTTCTCAGCTTTTATTTTCACCCAACAAGGATCCAGACTGAACTCTCTGCAGAGACGAGCAAGGATCCTATTCCTTGGATTTGTTTCCATGTGAGCCCTTTGCAGACAGTCTTCCACACCAACGCTTCCTTAGCAACTATGTATGGCAGCAAAATTCTCAATGCTGGATTAGGATTCTCCCCTGTGCTGTTCACTTCTTTTGAATCTTTCTGTCTGAGCACTTAATGTCTACATTTCTACCAGCCTTGATTGAAATCATTCTATGCTTCTAGATGGTCCATAAACTTCTCATAATCCCTTTCTTCCCTCCCTCTCTCCTTCCTTCCTTCCTTCCTTCCTTCCTTCCTTCCTTCCTTCCTTCCTTCCTTTCTTCTCTTCCTCCTTCCTTCCTTAGTTTTTTATTTTGGGGTTTTTTGTTTGTTTGTTTGGTTTGGTTTGGTTTTAGAGACAGGGTTTCTCTGTGTATCTCTGTCTTTCCTGGACTCACTTTGTAACCCAGGCTGGCCTCAAACTCACAGAGCTCTGCCTGTCTCTGCCTCTCTGAGTGCTGGGATTAAAGGTGTGTGCCACCAAACCCAGCATCTTTTCATTCCCCAGTTTTATAGCTATCTCCACTGTCTCAGGAAGGCTACAGGTTTGGGCACTAAAAGCAAGTATGTGTTTCCCATCTACCACTGCACAATTTAGAGCAAAATTTAGTAGCTTTAAGCATAAACTTATTATCTTACAGTTTTAGAGGACAGAGCCTGAAATGTTTTCCCGTAGGCTCAAACCAAGGAGTTGGGGCATGTTATATTCTTTCTGGAAAGTTTTTTATTATTATTATTATTTTCAGCCTCTGGCATTGGCCTTGCATCCTGTCATGTATTTGTCTTCCATCTTTAAAGCAGGAAATGTCCAGCCCAGTTTCTCTCATATTATAACACTTTAATTTGACTCTCCTGCCTCCTCCTTCCCATTTAAAGTCTCTGTGGTACATGTGCTCCACCCAAATCACCTAGGACAACTTCATCTCAAAGTCAGCTCCCTTTGCCATATGACAAAATGTACTCACAGGTCCCAAGATCGTGGAGGTCTTTGGGAGCCATTACTCTGCCTAAGTTGCTACCTGCTCTCCATCTATCCCCCACAGTTCTCTAAGGATAAATTATTACCTTCAACCTGCTGGTTTCAAAGGCTAAGAGAAATTGAATTACTACCCAAAGCTATCATGTATGGAATCCGTCCATTTCTGCAGCTTCCCTGCTCATACACCCAACGAGCACACCCCCAGCTCAGTGTTTTAGAAACTCCCCAAACGCTTTTACTTACTTAGGTCAGCCACAGGCTGTATCAGTCTGTCTGCTGTGCTTCATGGGGGAAGTGTAAGCTGTGCACACCCCTCTCTGTGGGTTTATCTAGGCCAAACCGTGCAGAAGAGACGAGATGCTGCTGCAGGAAGACCGTCTCCTCAGGAGATGAGGGTGCACTGACATCCTGAAGGCACACATCAGCCAGAAGACGTGCTGGCCAAATGACCACTGGATTGAAGGGGAATATTCTGAGTCACTGTTTTAACTGCTACCCTGGGTACTCTGTAAGACTCTTATGGACATCTTCTCTGTGTTAGGTAAGAAATGGCCCAGCTTTTCATAACTTTTCCTTTTAAAATAGCTTTTCACATATTCGGTATACATTCTGAACTACTTATAATAAAGACAAATAAACAATGTTGGAAGCCAACTAATTGCCTGACACCAGAAAAATCATTTTCCATGCCCCATCATACCATTACTCAATGCAGGGATATTATAAAATATGAAATAAGGTTGGGAAATTCTTCTGAACCAATTTTCAAAATTTGAAAACACTGGAAATTAAATGAAACAAGTAAAATGTTTGGAAAAACAGAACTTAAAGAAAGGAAAAGATTTTGATGTATATTTTACTTTTGATTTTTTTTAAATATGTTTCTCTTGGTTTGTTATATGAAAAGTTATTACTCATAAAAGATGTACTAGAGACTAAAGTCTTTTTTGTAATTTTTAAAAATTATTATCATTTATTACAATTTATTCAATTTGTATCTCAGCTGTGGACCCTCCCTCATCTCCTCCCAATCCCACTCTCCTTCTCTCATCTTCTCCCATGCTGCTCCCCTAGTCCACTCATACAGGAGGTCCTCCTCCCCTTGCATCTAACCCTAGGCTATCAGGTCTCATCAGGACTGGTTGCACTGTCTTCCTCTGTGGCCTGGCAAGGCTGCACACCCCAAGGGGAGGTGATCAAAGAGCCAGCTACTGAGTTCATGTCACAGACAGCCCCTGCTCCCCTTACTGCGATACTCGCTTGGAGAATGAGTCTGTGGGCTACACCTGAGCAGTGGTTTAGGTCTTCTCCATGCATTGTCCTTCGTTGGGCTATATCATTCTTTTCAGGGCCCCCAGCAATTTTTTTTTCTCTATTAGTTTCCTTTTGGAGCTCCTATCCCCTCCAGGTCTTTCTATCTCCCCCTTTCACATAAAATTCCATGCACTTGCCCAAAGTTTGGCTATGAGTCTCAGCCTCTGCTTCAATACCTCCATCAGTAGAGTCTTTCAGAGGCCCTCTGTGGTAGGCTCCTGTCCTGTTCCCTGCCTTCTCCTGCTTCTGATGTCTATCACATGAAACTAAAGTCTTAATGGAAACTTGATGTCTTAAAAATTGTATATGCTTTACATTTGTACTTTTTTATTAATATTGCAATATCCACACACTTTATGGGCCTCATTATTTTATATGTTTTGTCATAAATATCATGTTCAAAATTAATATTGGAAAATATGGATTGTGGCTCTAATTCCTACCCAGCTGTTCTGTGAATTCAAAACTGACCTAAAAATAAAACCTCTTTAAAAAATCAGAAATAAAAACAGTAGATTGTATGGGTCTATCACCTTGGATGGTCATTGTGTCACCTGCTTAGAAAGCATTTACACACCATCCCTGCCCTGTCTGTATACATATGTAACTTGTGTTATGTGTTATTCTTGGCAGAATGTATCTTATAAAGTACCATGCAACCTGTTTGCTAAACCTGACAAACAGCATAATTTTATGTCAACAGTTCCTAATCACATTTCTTAATAGACAAATAATTCCATTACAGAGACAAACCTCATTTTCTTTAGCCATTTGCCTGTTTTGTGCAGGAAGGTCATTGTTGCCTTTGAGAAGAGTGCTACAGACTAAGCACCAAGGCTAGAAAATGAATTAGCAGAAAGGCAACAAACTGCCAAAGGGAATTTTTTTTTTAGGCTATAAGCACAGGTAAGGAGATGGTTTGGAGTACAAAGCACTTGCCATTTAAACATGAAGAATAGAGCTTAAATCCCCAAACACACGTAAATGCCAGGCACGGTGTCAAACATCAGTTATCTGGTGTTGCCATGGCAAGATGGAAGGAGAGAAAGATTTCCTTTAAGCTTACAGGTGGCTATTCTGTAGTTTCCTCAAACTAAGACTGAAACTATCCATCCTCAGGAGAGCTCCTTAAACAGAGAGGTAAACAACTCAAAATAGCTTCAGCAAGTCCCTGAAACTGACCAGATTCAATGGGTCCCTCCCTCCCTAAGCAACAAAGCTGCAAAGAAGATTCTGGGGTCTGACCAGCTGCCTGAAGGAAGCAGAAACCAGCCAAGCTGCCTAGGAGAGATTTAGACTGTCACTTAGAGAAGACACTTTAAAACTGTTCAGCTGCCCACAGGCTGTGCAGCGGGCTCCAGACTCCCAGATTTTGTGGGCTGTCACCCAGGCTGGGATGGGCATTGGTGATTCAGCTGTCTTTAAGCCATTTCCGCTCCTGTAAGTAACCCCTCCCCCATATCTCTGTAGGTACCTGCAGTAAGACTCCTTGGCTTGCCAAGTTCTACTTTGCTGGTATCTGAGCTTTGATCCATCATGAGCTTCCTATTTGGCGTGAGCAGACATGTTTGTTGTATCTTCCCAGGAAAGGTCTTATCATGTAATCATTAGGCAGTAAAAACAGTAGAAAAGTGACCTTGTCTCAAAGACACAAAGTGAGAAGAAGTGAAACCATGACATAACACCATGACATATGTGTGAGTACCATGGCATGGGTACCCCACACACACAAACACACGCTGCATACATGAAATATCTTCTAAAAAATAAAAAAAAATAAAAACTGCTTAGGGACTCGAAAAGCATCACGAAACCCTTTGGTACAAGCTGGCATGGCTGTTCTGTGGAGGGAAACCAATACAGCTTTGTGCTGGTTTGAACTAGAATGACCCCCAGAGGCCCATCTATTTGACCCACTGGTCCCCAGTTGGACCGGTTTAGGAAGGATTAGTAGGTGGAACCTCACTGGAGGTGTGTCGCTTGGGGCATGCTCCACCGTTTCCAGGGTGTCTCTCTCGCTCTGCTTCATGTTGTGTCTCAGGGTGCTCGCTGGGCTGCTGCTCCTGCATCAAGCCTGGCTCCCTGCTGCCCTGCGCTTCACCGTTAGGAGCGTCAGCTCCACCCTCTGAACCCGTGAGCCTAAATAAACTCTTTCATCTCTAAGTCATCTCGGTCATGGGCATGGTCTCTTATCCCAGCAGCGGAAAGGTGACTGCCTCAGAATGCAAGCTTAAGGTATTTTCTTTTGATATATGCTTTTGACAGTTGTTATCTGGATTCATTTGCTACAACTAAATTGTTTTAACTAAATCATTTAAATCAGTCAGGCTCAGTAATGAGGCTCATTGGTTATTCATTTTTTTACATGTTTCTTTATATGTTTGCTGTATGTGTGTGGGGGTACACACACACACACACATACACACGCAAATAGCTGCATGTGGAAATCTGAGAAGGTGCTCAGGCATGCTGCTCTACTACTCTTCCTCCACTTCCTTGAGACAGGGTCCCTCAGCAAGCCGGGAGCTAGGCTAATGGGGTTGCAGGCTGGCCCTTGACCATACCTGGACTTTCACACAGCTTCTGCAGTTGTGAACTCACTTCTTCAAGTGTACACACCAAATGATTTTACCTGCATTGCCTCAGTACAACAAAATTAAAACTAGTACATGGATATGTGCCTTCGATGAACAGGGGAAGAACCTTCTGTGCATGATACAGAGAAGGAGCGAGCAGAGGGTGTGGTTTGGGGAAGCTGCAGAGAGAACAGCATTATCCGCTGTCAGACACTGTTGCTTTTCTGAAAATGCCCAGGTCTTCTTAATTTGAAATGTGAAAATGGTGCTGGCACTCACACTTGGGGCTTGCAAGATATATTCAAGCAAGCCATTTCCATACCTAACCTAACCATTCGCTGGCTGCAAATGCTGCTGCTGCTAATACTGCCTTAAATCCTTACCAGTTTATCTGGATGGACCGTCTGACCTGAAGCTTTAAGTGGATACCATAGCAGCTCTGTGAACGACCCCAGACCGTGCAGCCACAGGGCAGAAAGCAGCCTGCACTGGCTGCCGTTGTGAGCAGAAATGTGGTACGCTGCCCACTGACTGCTCTTCTTGTCTCAACACTCACTTAACGTAGGTTGATGTCTACTTTAGCCTTGTTGGCAGCGCAGAAGCTCTGCCAAGATGGGACTCTACATTTGGCAAGCATTTTGAGAATTAAACCAGTTTCTCTAGGTGTAAATAATAAAATTGCCTCAGAACGGCACATACAACGTTTCCCTTTGTATTCTAAACCGAAGTTACCTACAAAAATTTAACTTAATCCAATTTAGTACAAAATGGAATTTGACTTGGCCTGGACATATTTCATTGGTTAGTTGCAAGAAAAAGCATTTTCCTGACAAACTCTCTCACCCTTGTACATAGTGTTTCACTCGTCCTTGACCGGTAGTTACTGTGTGCTGGGCACAGTGGCTGTGAAGGCCAGGAGAAAGAAAACTCTGTATACAAGACTGGGTATACAGTCTTGGGACAGAGGTGAGTGCCTGGCACAGAATGCACAATTATTAATAAGTAGAATGGAAGGAGGAAAAGGGAGGAGAGGGTGGTACAAGGTTTCTTGCCTGAGTTATTAAACTCAGATCTGTGCAAGGAGATGGAGAAGCAGAACATGGTTGTCTATTCCACCTGCCCAGAATCTGGGAAAGTCTCTTCTCTTCCCTGGCCCTTAATTCCCTCAGGGACAATGTGCAGAATTCATATGACGCTTCGATGTAAAGCTCTAGGCCACTAACGGCAGCACCTTGGCCACAGGAGTGGCTGCTGCCTTTTCTAGCTGCCTTCAGAGGGCACACAGCTGCCCTGTGGAAGGAGCTCAGTTCTCCATCTCCTCTAAGCAGGTACCCTTGAAAGGATGAGTCCTTGCCGAGGATGCCACCTGCTCATCCCAGCCATTCTTTGAGTCTTCACAGAAAATGGTGCTTGATTGGTTGGCCCATGTCCTGCCCTTTCTTTTTTCTCTTTGAGGAAAGGCAGGGTGGGCAGGTCAGCTGGGCCAAGATAAAGAACATGGCTGGTGCAGGCCTAAGGCAGGGACTGAGCTACACCAGCCTCGGGAAGATGAGCATCCCACGCTCGCTGAGCAGCCCCGGGTCCACGGGAACCTCCCCTCAAAATGCTAAGTGGGTACAGGGAACTGGATCTGGATCTGAGGACTCAGCCGAAGAACACATGAGGCTCTGGTTCATCTTACTGGGTGGCAGGGATTGAGATGGTTAACATGGATGGCTTTCTGTCTGGGATATAATGCAGCCTTCCGCACAACCATCAAAAAGCATCTCCAGAAACAATTACAGGCACATAAGGAATGCCGATAGCAGGAGAAAGGATCTTCCCCAGGGAAAAGCCTGCCGATTAGTAATCCAATGCCAAATGGTCAGCCCAAAACACATGCATATGACTAACACATATATGTGTATATATATATGCAGACCTGATCAGTCTGTATAATGTATATGCATATATAAATATACATTTATATATTTTACATATATACACACATAGGTATATGTACATACATGCTTCATAAAACCTTTATATATGACAGTTATCTTTTGTCTTTCAAACTGCCCCAGAACCCATTTAGATATCACCTCTTGCAAGGCTACAACTTCTCTTTTCAGCGTTGTGTTAATTGTTTAGATGTTAGGCCCTGTAGATTGTATGTGGCAGCAAGCTTGTCTCCATTTACACCTCTGCTTATTGTCTTGGAAAAGTCAAAGCGGCTCTTCACAGTGGACGGACACTATGTCACATCCTTAGGGTCTAAATAATACTCACTTGTTTCCCTTTGCTGTTTCATGTGTTCTGACTGGAGGGATTAACGCTCTCCTCCTCAGGGCATTCATCAAAGACATGACCCACCTCACTGTGCACATCAGCAGGGAAGCTAATGATGGCTCCCAGCTGGGGAGGGGTGAGGCATCATAATGAGGCACACAAGCTCGCCACTGGCCTGGTTCACGAAGGGCTACAAGTCCCTGTGTAACGTGAGGAAGCTGTGAAAAGCATCTGCAGTCTCTGGCCTTCTCTGATCATCGGGGGAGAGCCATTGGTACGGGGACATAGGGAGGCGGCTTTCTTAAACTGGATAACTGTCAGTTCTTTCAAGTGGACAGCTTGAGCTGTGGATCTTTTCTTTTGGGTAGTCTTAGGCGAATAATCTTAATCATCGTATTGCTGTGACCCTTTAATGCAATTCCTCGTGCTGTGGTGATCCCCAAACATAAAATTATTTTGTTGCTACCTCATACCTGTAATTTTGCTATGTTATGAATCATAATGTAATATCTGATATGCAGGATATCTGATCTGAGTCCCCCAAAGGGTCATGACTACAGGTTGAGAACCACTGTTAGCTTATACACACACACACACACACACACACAAACACACACATTTGTGTAAGTGTGTGTAGTCTTGAATACTGTAAAATGGAAGCTTTGTCAGCTTTGAAAATAATTTTCCCTGGTCACTGTGATCAGGGCTAGTGATACCAGAGAGGAAGTAGTTTGAGTGTCTGTGACACTGTTTTGGGCTGCTGGTTGAGAACCACAGAGCCTGGCCGTGTGGAGCAGCCTGACCTGCTGCAGAGTCGCTGTGCATATAGAAGCCCATGGATAAGCCTGGACATCTTGCCAGTTTGTTCCGGTATGGACCACACAACATCTGGACCACATCTGCTTCTGGCATCCTAACCTTTCACTATCTTGTTACTTTTGTTGGTTGTTGGATAAAGACATTTTGAACTAAACTGGTTAACTTGAAATAATTTAAGTGTTTTGGCTACTCAGAAAAGGATGTGACCCTACACCCCTTTCATTGTTGTTGTAGGGGGATTGTTTGTTTGTTTTTCTCTCTGAGAGGAGGATCTCACCATATATACCTGGATGCCCTGAATTTCTTGTGTAGACCAGAGTGGCCTCAAACTGGCAGCAATCCTTCCGCCTCTGCATCCCAAGTTCTAGGACTGCAGGTGTGTGCCATCATTTCAGGCAATCTAGATCTTTTTCATGTTAAACAGCCCTTTAATTTTTCCACACTCTATGGAAAGTTGCTGCAAAGCCTCACACCTGCTCCCCTACACACAAACAAGCACATACGTGCACACAAACACGCGCACATGTACACAAAGGTGAAAGAAAGTTCTGAAAAGTTACTTAGGTTTTCCCAGGTACATGCTGCATTTCCTGCCTCGCTGTTGGGAACACAGCTGATGAATGGGAAAAGTCGGGAGGACGCCATGGTTCTGCATTCCAGAGAGCAAAGGGACCTGACTGGCACAGCCACTCTCCCGAGTCTGCAGTGAAACTGGGTCTGACTGATGGGTTCAGTGCGAGGCTGAGTCCGCACATGACACACGACCTGCCCTGTGAGCAGCACCTCTCCAGCGTAAGTGACTGAGGCAGCAGGACTGTGTCCAGGGGCAGGACAGAGGCAACCCAAGGACAGCTCCTGCAGCAGCAGGGGTCAGATTCACTGAGGCAGTTTCCTCGTCCTCATCGCCCTATGCACTGCTCTGAGAGCTTCCCTGTCTGCTAAGGGTGGCAGCGGTCCCCCAAATGATGGTTACTGCAAGGAAATCACAGGCAAGCGCTTCTGTCACTGAGCACATGGCTGCTGAAGCCACATGTCAGCTACAGGCACTTGTACTCTGCCTGCTAACAGACATCTCTAGAGCCTTTGGGGAGGAGACTGAAATAATGAAAACACTTTTCACTTTTACGTATTCATTAAAGGAAACTGTCTTCAGAGGACAGGAGATGGTGTCAGAGCCCTAAAGTTCAGGTTACAGATGCTGACGAGCCACCTACCCATAGGTCTTAGGAAACAAACTCTGGTCTCCTGCAAGAGCAGTATTCTCTTTTAACTCCAGCCCCGTCTGAACTCTTAAAATCTGAGCTTTGAGAATGCATTAATTGCTCCTTTAGAATAGTGAACAAAGTCATTTCTTTTGCACTTAGCAAAAGATGCCTTGGTAGTTACTGTTTTTGTGTAAACGTTAGGTTTTGATCAACATTGCACAACCTTTAACTTCACAGGATGCTGTGGATCTTAAAGCAATGTCCTGCCAAGCTGCTGCCATTGTTGTTCTTAACTTGCACTTGTTTAATAAAGCATAAGTGAGGCTCTGAACTGATATTATATATATTCGGCACTCATTTATTTATTGAGCACCAAGAGCAATAGTCCAATACATCTCTAAAGCCAGGCCTGCCATCCCAGCATATGGGAGAGAGGCAGGAGGATCACAAGTTATAGCATAGACTGGGTCACATAGCAAAAGCCTGTCTCAAAACAAACACACACAACATGATTAAAGGGCTATGAATCCTGATTTTATGCCCCCTATTCCCCATAAAGGTAATAAACCCTGTTTTTGCTACAGATTTCCAAAGATATAATACACACGAGAACCTGTGAATTGATTACACACTTTCTGAAATGTGTATATCAAGGCTACCGAGATGCTGACTTTAGATCTTTGTTTTCTTCGTTTTAACCTGAATCTCCATTTATACCAGCTAATATGTCATTGGGTTTCATAGCACAGAAAGCTTAAACTAAAAGGACACAACTGGAAGATAGTTATTTTTGTCAAGTAATAAAAAAGAAAAAATGAAGGCAGAACGAGCGACAGCTCAGCAAAGGTCTCTTCCTGCCCTTCCAGAGGACCTGGGTCATTCCCACGTCAGTGCCTCACACCTGTCTGTCACTCCAGCCCCATATGCTCTGACGGCCTCTTCCAGCCTCTCCTGGCAACTGCACACGCATAGCATGCATGCATGCAGACACACATATACACACAAATAAAAAACATGTCTTGAAAAAACAATAGGCGTTGGACAGCCCAAGTCTCAGCAGCACCGTTAGGTGAAGAGGCCATTCTCTCTCCTGCCACACCAACATCAGGGTCTTCTTTCTGAGATCATGATACCACATCCGCCCTCCGGGAAAGCCTGCTGGAGACAGTGGCAGGTAATTTAGAAAACAAAATTCCCATCAGCTATTTTCACACTCGTTTTGGCTACAACAGTAGCTGTTTTCCATCCTTGCAGGGAGGGGACTCTGCAAAGGGAGAGGAGAGAAAGATGATGACACAGTTGGCTGAGCAAACGCTCAAGCATGAGAACCCAAGTTCAGATCCAGCACACGTGAGAAAGGAGGGACGGGGTGGCCTGCCTTTGAAATCCCAGCCCTGAGGAGGCACACACAACGTGCCTCGGTGCTTCTGGAGTGAGTTCCAAGTTCATCAAGGGAGAGCCTGTCTCCCAGTTGAAGAGGTGAGTGACTGAGAAAGACACCATCAGCCGCTGTCCTGTACTTATGCATGCACACATGCACACATGGACCCACACAATTGTCAAGTTTAACAAGTTATAAACGTGAGCACTGAGGTACATTAATCATCAGTGACTTTCAACTATGCTTTGAACTGGAAGACATTAAGAGTCATGTGTGCTTTAAGTCCCTAGTAAAATCCCTAAAACTGCTGAAGCCCAGTCTGAGTGGATCGCTTGAAACCAGTCAGCTATTCGGGTTTCCCTAACTGACCTCAGATTGGCTTTGGATTTGGTGAGTCCACAAGCCTCTGGGGACATACTTCTAATTCAAAACACAAACTCTGATCTCCTCTACATGAAACAAACAAGCTAACAACACACAGGCAGAGAATGGCATCTCTCTAAAGAGATTGGGCCATCTCTCGTAGTCACAATATAAAAGAAACAACCCTGTATAACATTGGTTAGACCCAAAGGTTAAGAATCAGGTTAAATGAGCATGGGTCTAGGGAGGGTCTTTAGCAATACATTTTGCCGAGAAACGAACAGAGGGTCAGGGTAGTGCACTGTGCCCGGCCCTGACCCAGCAAGAGCAGAGGAAGAAAGAAAACAGAGTATACAGAGACAATGCTGAGCAGGAGGGTTAGTGTACAAGTCTCCATGCACTAGCCCACTCCCAGGTTGCCTAGGCAGCTGCCATGTCATCATTGGTCACCACCCACAGGGGCCTGGGACAAAAGGACCCATGCCTCTTATTTCGCTCTCTTGCTCTCTCTGCTTTTGTTTCTCTGTTGGGGAACCCCCTCCCCACATCTCTGTTCCTTTGTCTCTCCCTGTTTCTGCCCTCGTGGCTCACTCAGGCCCTAACTCTCTTCTGCTTCCCTTCCCCCAAATAAACATCTTTCATACCAGATCTCTCGTATGTGTGGGGTATTATTTTTAAGTATATAATAAAAGGAGGAAGCAGCTTCCTTATAGGGAACTTATTTATTAGTCAGGGTTTTCTAGAAAAACAAAACCAACAGAAAGGAGAATGTAGATGGAGGAAAGATATACACATTTACATATAAATATGTAATATTTATACAAGTATACATATGTATGGATATACATATAATGAATAAATATGCATATACATAATAGAGTGACATACACATGAGAGAGAGAGAGAGTTAAATAAATTGGCACAAGTAATTGTAGAAGGTACAAAGCCCCAGATCTACTGGGCTGACCTGGAAATTAATAACCCAGGGAAGAATTGTTGCTACAATTCATTTATTTTTGTTTTGTTTTGATTTTTACTGGTGTCTAATTTCACAGTGTTTGAAAAATCTATTCTTTCTTAATAGATAAGCTGAGTTGCTTCCAATTTATTGCTGTTAAAAATATTACTTACAAACATGTATCCATTCTTATTTTACTATTTTGAACTAAAATTTCATGAGAAAAACTGATCTAATTCCAACAATTTCTCTGTTAAATATATTTTGGAGTAGAACTGCTACTGTATTCATGTGTGTTTTCAACTTGAGTGCAGCACTCAAGAGCACAGTGAGGCAGACACTGAACTGATAATCCACAAGGGAAAAGGTTGGTGTGCTTTGGTAACTGTGTGCATGTGTGTGCCTATAGGTAGTTTGGTAAACATGACTTTGATGAGGCCAGAGGTGTCAGATCTCCTTGGATATGGACTTGTCGGAGGCTGTGAGTTGCCAGATGTGAGTTCTGAGATCCTGACTAAGTCTTTCTACAAGACCAGTACATGCTCTAAACCATTGAGTCATCTCTCCTGGCCCCTTGTTTAGAGTCATTAATCTCTGCGACAAACTCTCAGGCACACGCAACCTAAAGAAAGACAGATCCATTTGGCTCATAATTTCAGTCCATAATCCTCAGTTTGTTCATTCTGGACCTATGGGAAAAGCAGAAAAAAGAAATACAGGAAGGGATCAGGAGAGACATGCCAACTGACTCATTCATTCCACTTGAGTTCCACATTCTTCTCCTCAGAGTTCCCCAATAAATCCATGATATTATAAATCCATCAATGGATTAAGGCAGAGCCTTCAGTATCCAGTTGCTGCTCCAGCGTCCATCAGCAAAGGCCACCAACACATAACCATTAAAAAAGCATTTTTTAATTCAACCCATCACATTTAATAAATGCACTGACTTAGGATTCTGTGGTGCTGGAGAGAAGGCTCATATGCTCAGACCCAGGGAAACTGGCCGTGGCTAAGAATGAATTAATACCAAGGTTTGAAGGTCAGCTTGGCAATTTATACAAAATTCTAAAGTACATGCGTTGTTACATTCTTCGGGTGCTCATGCCATGGTCATCTTTGTGGTTCATAGATACATTGTTGTTTCCCTCCTTTGAAAGCTTGCACAGCACCTTCTGGTTCTATAAAAGTTAATCCCCAGGGTGGAAGCTTTCAGGTCAAAACAATTTTGAGATGTTATCTTACACCAGTCAGACTAGATCAGTGAAATAACAGACAACAAATGTTGAGGTTGGGAAAAGGGAACCCTCATTCACTGTTGACAGGACTGCAAATTGGTCCAGCCACCCTGGAAATCAGTGTGGAGAATCTTCAAAAATCTAAAATAATAAATCTATACGACCCTGCTATATTAGCCTGTGGCATATGCCCAAAGGGCTCAACCATATTCCACAGATGTTTACTCAGTTCTATTCATTGCTTCTGTATTCACAAAAGCTAGGAATCGGAAATAACCTAAACATCTTTCAACTAACAAAGGGCTAATGAAGATGTGGCAGAATCTAAGTTTGTTTTTGTTTTACTATTTTGAACTAAAATTAGCTCATAAACTTATGGCTAATGTTTTGTAAGTTTTATTCAAAGTAAGTTATTAAGAAATACTTATTTATTAATGGCTTTGAAATAAATTATATTTGTGAGTGACAGAAAATAGAATTTTATTGTGAAATTGTTACTTTTATGCATGCTAACCATCAAATTGAGTCAGGGAATAACAGAATTATTGCAGATAAAAATATTAAATCTTTAGCAAGAGTCTAGTTAGAAGCATTGGAATATTTGATAACGATCAAGTATAGGAGTTAATTCATTGTGAATACTAACAAACCTATCGGCCAGCTTTTAGAATCCAGTTGAATGTTTAGTCTCTGTAACCATGAACCTGCCATTACGCCATCATCAGTGTTACCTCTATCACATAGGAACACCACTGGAGAATAAACTACGGCCATCTAAGGAGGATAAAAACATGGGTTTTGTATTATAGGAACCATGGCACAGCTACACTCTAAATTTCACCTGCCTCATTTCACTTCTCTAACCTTGACTGAAAGACGTGAAGCAACAGATTCCCCGAATTGCTGGACTCACTTCAGCTCCACCTTTAGAGTACCTTTGGCCTCCAGGGGCTCTCCCTAAGTGCACTCATTATTATGTTGCCATGGGATACACACACATTGACTTCCTCCCAAAATGAGTTGTAAAGGTCAGAGACAATTCATCATGTAGTAATGAAACAGAAATATTATTTAAAGACAAAGCTGACTGCGCTGTCTTTTACCTAGTAAGAAAAATCATGCCATAGTGCTGTCAAGCAGAGGAGAGTTCAATGTCCTCCCTTCTCTCCACACTGACCTCACAGGGAGAGAAAAGACCAGAACTGTAAGACCTCTTCCAGCGTGTCCGTGCAGCTGTGCTGGAGACACAGAGCACTCGTTTGTTGCCCAGAATCCTGCGGGTGCTGTGTGTCTCTCCCACTCCAAGCCAACTCACAGAAGAACCGCAGAGTAGCCTCCTCTGTGCATGACGGTCGGGAGACTGACCTCTCACCCTCTGTGTGGGGTGGGTGTCCAAGCAAACTGAAAACCTAGAAGACTGCTAATGACTCTCAAAATACATATTAGAAAGGGCCACATTTTGTTGTTTGTTGTTTTATTTGGAGAGGTAGTGTTTTTCTAGTCATTGGTGATCAGTCGTGATTGCCTACGCTCGATTTCTCTTATTATCTCATAGTGGACTCAAAACAGACTACACAGTAGAAGCCTACATCTAGAGAGCACCAGCCAGTCAGCTGGGTCCTCTGCTCTACCAGACAGAAAGGAAATGTGGGCAGAGAAACATCCTCCCAGCACTGTGGTCCTCAGCCCCTTTGGGGCCTTGGATGCCCAAGCCCTAGGTGCCAGGCTAGGAGTCCCTGAGCCTTATACTCCCAGGCCTGTGACTGCAGACAGGGACTGTGGTTGTCTGCATTCAGCTTGGGAGTTTGTTACATGCTGTAACCACTTGTGTTCCAGCACCGAGCAGTTACTGTAATCCCGCAGGCTCTCAAAAGCGCTGGTGGTGACAGCAGACGGCACGGGGGGCCGCGGACACGCCTTCTATGTTACAGCTGGCTTACAGGCCCCATAGCCTAGGACCATTAGCTCCACAGTGACAAGGGTGACCATTCTCCGGTTAAGGTGTCAGGTTCCTTATCCCTTTACAGCAGCTGCCGAACTTGCCGCAAAGCATCAGAGACTCATGGCCCTGACGGCTTCACCATCTCCGTTCCATGTCATTGATGCACTGGCCACTTTCAGCAACTCTTCAGCAGCCCTTTTGTCACTGCTGACACTGGTGATAATGACTCTGTGGCCAATCTGCTCCTGCTACATCCACCTCCCTTCCTATCACCCTTTTGTGTCACCGGTTCAGCCTGCTGGACTAATGAAAAGCGTCAGAAATACATAACAAAAGACTTCAGAGAGGGTCTGATATCACCATAAAATATAGGAGATTGTGTCCTCCCAAAGGGAGCCAAACAGCCTACCTATTTAACAGAAAAGGATGTGGCAAGGGTGTCCGAGTCAGTGACAGCATCCTGCCATGAAGAAAAGTCACCTGACTTCTTCCAACCTGCTGGAGAAACACCCCCCTCTGGCCTTGGTGCAGTATAAGCCAAGTCAGGGAGGTCACCAAGGTTCAGGATGGCTCAAAGCATCTGTGGCAGAGACAGTACAGCAGGCAGCTTGCTATGTGGCCTCCTCACGGTGATATATGCCAAGCAGCCTGGCTGGCTACCTTCCGGACAGCCCTTTGCGCTCAGCGGCCAGGGCTGGCCCGGGGCCCAGCATCTGCACTTATTAAGAGGAAAGCAAACTTTAAAGGGGTTGCTTGTAGTGAAGGATCTGCGTTAGTATCAGCAGTGCTTACTGTTTGCAGGGCTCGGGAAGAGGCAGACGTCTCAGCTGTCTTGGACAGATGGCGAAACTAAAATTGTGTGATTGCATGAACCTTACACCCTTACACTAATGACATTTTAGATTGTGATTGGAAAGTAAATGCTTTGTGAGAACAGACTTTGAATCAGTTACTGCTAGGGGTTTGGGGGTCAAGAAGCAAGAGGAGAAAGGTTAGTGTCTTTAATCAATGTAGAACAGGATCCAGAAAAGGCAACATACAGTGCTGCACAAAATTGAGCAAGAGCTTAAGGCCAGAACGCCCTGGGGAGGATCATCTCTTTTAAGGTTGATTTCCCAGGGTCATGGACGAAGCAAAGCCAGGTGGATGGCTCACTGCAGTAAGGGATGGGACACCATGGCAGGAGTTCTGGGAGAATCTCAGAAGAGAGTACAAAAAAAGACAAAGTAGTGGCTTAACGCGAGTCTCTTGGCTTGGAAGTCTGCTTACAACTAGGCAGTGTGTCCTTTGGTCTTTCAGAACCTGCAGACAGGGTTTTGAAAGCAGCTTGGGAAAGTAAACGGTTCTTAAACAAACTCCGCTCAATTGTTTACTGTTCTGGAGAAGGAGCTGTTTATCTTCATGTGGTCTGGTTGAACAGCCTCCTGTTGGACTAAGTAAATCCCACGAAGTTCACAGCACACGCAGCCTCCACAGGAAGAATGCCCTGGAAAACGAGTGAGGCCGAAACAGCTTTGAACAGGAAATGTGCACTGACAGACAGTGCAGTCGGTTCTGGTTCAGCATCACTGACGGAAGGTTCAGGATTTTTCAGAAGCAAACACGAAGGAATTTAATCTCTGTGACATCTGTTATTCCAAACACTCAGCCATGTTGGAAGAATAAGCATTTTCATAAGTACTTCTGAACGTGTTTATTTATTTATTTCAATTTATTCACTTTCTATCCCCGGTGTAGCTCCCTCCCTTGTCCCCTCCCAGTCTCACCCACCCTCCCTCTTCTCCCCCTCTGCCCCTTCCCTAGTCCCCTGATAGGAGAGGACTTTCTCCCCTTCTGTTTGACACCTAACCTATCAGGCTGCATCCCCCAAGGGGGAGATGATCAAAGAACTGGCCACTGAGTTCATGTCAGACAGCCCCTGTTCCCCTTACTAGGGAACCCACTTGGAAACAAAGGAGCCTATGGACTTCCTCTGAGGGGGGGAGTCTAGGTCCTCTCCATGCATGGTCCTTGCTTAGAGTATCAGTCTCTGCAGACCACCCTGTGCCCAAGTTATTTTGGGGGGTATTTTTGGCTCTGTTGGACTCCTTGTGGGGTCCCTGTCCCCTCTAGGTCTTTCTATCTCCCCCTTCTATAAGGTTTCCTGCACTCTGCCCACAGTTTGGCTATTACTCTCAGTATTTCCTTCCATACCCTGATGGGTACAGTCTTTCAAGTGGCCCCTGTGGAAGGTTTCTCTCCTGATCCTTGTCTTCTCCTGCTTCTGATGTCTATCCTTTTTGCTTTTCTGAGTGAAGTTTCAGCCTCTTCCCTAGGGTTCTCTTTGTTGCTTAGCTTCTTTAGAACTGTAGATTTTAGTGTGTTTATCCTATATTATATGGCTAATATCCACTTAAAAGTGAGCACATACCATATGAATCCTTCTGCTTCTAGGGTTATATGATAATCCTTTCTAGTTCCTACCATTTGCCTTCAGATTTCATGATTTCCTTGTTTTTAATTGCTGAGGAGTATTCCATTGTATAAATGTACCACAATTTCTGTATCCATTCTTCAACTGAGGGACATCTGGGTTGTTTCCAGATTCTGGCTATTACGAATAAACCTGCTACAAACATAGCTGAGTGAATGTCCTTGTTGTGTACTTGAGCATATTTTGGATATATTCCTGGGAGTGGTGTAGCTGGATCTTAAGGTAGCACTATTCCCAATTTTCTGAGAAAGCACCAGATTGATTTCCAAAGTGGTTGTACAAGGTTACATTCCCACCAGCAATGGAGGAGGGTTCCCCTTTCTCCCATCCTCTCCAGCATGTGTTGTCAATTGAGTTATTCATCTTAGCCATTCTGATGGGTGTCAGGTGAAATCTCAGGGTCGTTTTGATTTGCATTTCTCAGATGACTAAGGACATTGAGAATTTCTTTAAGTGTTTCTCTGTCATTTGATATTCCTCTATTGAGAATTCTCTGTCTAGCTCTATATCCCATTTTTCAATTGGATTACTTGGTTTGTTGGTGTTTAACTTCTTGAGTTCTTTATATATTCTAGATAGTAGCCCTTTGTCAGATGTAGGGTTGGTGAAGATCCTTTCCCAGTCTGCAGGCTGTCGTTTTGTTCTAATGGCAGTGTCCTTTGCTTTACAGAAGCTTTTCAGTTTCATGAGGTCCCATTTATTGATTGTTGCTCTTAGAGTCTGTGCTGTTGGTATTCTGTTCAAGAAGTTGTCTCATGTGCCAATGAGTTTAAGGCTCTTTCCCACTTTTTCTTTAGTGTGTCTGGTTTTATGTTGAGGTCTTTGATCCACTTGGACTTTAGTTTTGTGCAGGGTGATAAATATGGATCTCTTTGCATTTTCTACATATAGACATCCAGTTAGACCAGCATCATCTGTTGAAGATGCTATCTTTTTTTCTATTGTATGGTTTTGGCTTCTCTGTCAAAAATTAAGTTTCGGTAGATGTGTGGGTTTATTTCTGGGTCTTCTATTCAATTCCATTGATCCACCATTCTGTTTCTATGCCAGTACTATGCTGTTTTTATTACTATTGCTCTATAGTACAGCTTGATATCAGGGTTGTAGACCTCCAGAAGATCTTTTATTGTACAGGATTGTTTAAGCTATTCTGAGTTTTTTGTTTTTCCATATGAAAATGAGAATTATTCTGTCAAGGTCTGTAAAAAATTGTGTTGGTATTTTCATAAAAATTGCATTGAATCTGTAGATTGCTTTTGGCAGGATGGACATTTTCACTGTGTGCATGAGCATGGGAGCTTGGGAGATCTTTCTATCTTCTGATATCTTCTTCAATTTCTTCAGAGACTTGAAGGATTTTGTTTTGTTTTGTTTTGTTTTGTTTTGTTTTGTTTTATACAGGTCTTTGACTTGCTTGGTTAGAGTAACACCAAGGTACTTTGTTATTTATGGCTATTGTGAAAGGTGTTGTTTCCCTAATTTCTTTTTCAGCCCATTTGTCTTTTGTATACAGGAGGGCTACAGAGTTTTTGTTTTTTTGAGTTAATTTTGTATCCAGCCATTTTGTTGAAAGTGTTTATGAGCTGCAGGAGTTCTCTGGTTGAATTTTTGGGGTCACTCATCTATACTATCATATCATCTGCGAATAGTGACACTTTGACCTCTTCCTTTCTAATTTGTATCCCCTTGATCTCCTTTAGTTGTCTTATTGCTCTGGCTAGGTCTTTAAGTACTATGTTGAAGAGATATGGAGAGAGTGGGCAGCCTTGCCTTGTCCCTGATTTCAGTGGGATTGATTTAAGTTTCTCTTCTTTTAGTTTGATGTTAGCTATAGGCTTGCTGTATATCACCTTTACTATGTTTAGGTATGTGCCTTGTATTCCTGCTCTCTCCAAAACTTTAAACATGAATTGGTGTTGAATTTTGTCAAATGCTTTTTTGGCATCTAAGAAGATGATCATGTGGTATTTTTCTTTCAGTCTGTTTATATAGTGGCTTTCATTGATGGATTTCTGTATATTAAACCATCCCTGCATGCCTGGGATGAAGCCTATTTGGTCATGGTGGATGATGTCTTTAATGTGTACTTGGAATCAGTTTGCAAGTACTTTATTGAGTATTTTTGCATCAATTTTCGTAAGTGAGATAGGTCTGAAGTTCTCTTTTGTTGGGTCTTTGTGCGGTTTAGGTATCAACGTGACTGTGACCTCATGAAATGAGGTTGGTAGTGTTCCTTCTGTTTGAAAGTATGTGTGTGTGTGTGTGTTGAATAAAGAAGCAAACATGTGATAAGAACTGACATGCCAATATTGTCTAATTGAAACCTAAGAGACTTGGTATTTCAACATCAGTATCAATAATAACTTCTTTTGTTGTTGTTTTTGGTTTTTTGGGGGGGGTCAAGAAGGGCCTCAATGCATAGCCTTGGCTATCTTGGACTTGCTTTGCAGACCAGGCTGACCTCAAACTCACCGAGATCCAGATCTGCCTACCTCTGCCTCCCAGAGAGCTGGGATTACAGGTGTGTGCCAGCATGCCTGGCTCTCATAATAACTTATCTCAACATAATACATTTTATTTAATAAATAAAAAATAGTTGGGGGAGGAAGAAAAGCAGGAAAGGGGAAGCAAAGCAACCACACTAGGCTTCAAACAGGAGTGCAGAAGCACGGCCAAAGACGAGAGGCCCCTGAAGCCTCACACTACCCACCTGGATGCATCAGCTCTGTGAACCGTAAGCAATCACTCATCAAGCAGGTCCATTCCTGGCTGGTGAGGCAAGCAAATCCCTGAGCCCAGATTCTCCTCTGTTTGGTGTGTGTCTTCTTTCCATTCCTTCTAGTGTCTATTTGGAAGGGCCCACTGGCTTTCTGACTGACTGGCAGGCTTTCCTTCACCAGGCATGCAGTAACTTCAGGTTTTGTTGTTGTTTTGTTTTGCTTTGTCTTCCCTCAGTTTGGTGTTATTTGTTTCTCAATGCTTAGCCATTTTCAATACAATAAGAATCTGGAGATAAGCAAAACCCAAGCCCATTACGAATGAGATTCAGAAACTTGATGCTGTTTCTTCAAACTATATACAAAGGGAAGTTTTTTTTGTGTGTGTGTTTGTTTGTTTGCTTTTTTTTTGTTTGAAACTAGGTCTCATTTACCCCAGGCTGGCTTTGAACTCCCTACATAGCTGAGAATTAACATTTGATCTCCCTGCTAGGAGATCTCTCTAGGGCTAGGATGGTAGGTGTGAACCATCATGGCTGTTTACACAGTGCCAAGACAGAACTCATGGCTTTGTGCATGCTGCAAAAGCTCTCCACTGATGGAGGTACATACCTGTCCATAACAGTAATTTTACAAACTATGACATATAGGGCTTTGGACACCCTTTGGACATTCTGTGGACATAGGCATGACCTATTTGAAACCATTATTGCCCCCTGGTAAATCTAGGCCATCTGGTTATTCTGCTAGAAATACTTCTATTCACAGAGCTCAAATTTTATATTTTGCCTCATAAGAGCCTCTGATAGTTCATTAGACATGTTCTTGAAACCACAGTATTTTTCTAAGCTCCACTGAAAGGTATGAGCCATTATTCACACAAACTCAGTCAGATAGGATCATACAATTTGAGTGGTTCATGGGCTCGAGAGAAAGCATGAGTCTGTCTGCTGCCTCATGGAGCTGTAGGACAGAGAGACTGTCCTGTGAGCAGCCACCCCAGAGAGTGACCACCAGAGAGACACAGGAGGCTCTGTGCTCTGAAGAAGCATTTCACCCACTCAGGGCGTCTGGTCTGTCTGCCTGAGAGTCCAGAGTAACTTTCACATTCTTAGATCATCTTGAAATGCGATGCTCTCCAGGCAGAAAGCTATATTAGTTTTGTTTGCAATTCCAGCTAAGCTTGGCTAGCCTGATAGTCTGCATCAAAAATATTCTGTTGGTGTATTCAGTTCATTTATTTTTAATTAAATTTTTATTAAGATTATAAAACTTGTGCAAAGATTAAAAGCAGATAGTCCAAATTACATATATGATATGGCGACATTAAATACTCACCCACTCAGATAATTTGGGTAACTTCAAAGTGAACAGCAAAAAACAGCCATGTCTTCAAACTTTGTTCCACTTTCATTCTCCCGCTAACTGCTACTAAGCACTTCTTTCTAAGGCAAATGTTTCTTTCTGGGCTGCTAGGCTGCTTCTGACTGAGCCCCATAAATAAGCGAGACCTCAGCAGTTCATCATGGGGAACAACAGGGATGGAAAGTGGACAAGTTACTTCTGACAATTTCAAATGAGGCAAAACAGTGCCCTGCTGGCCACAACAGTTCCAGGTCTTACAAGAAGGCAAAACTGTGCACAGGGAGAGCCAGGCTGTATCTAGTACACTACCTTGGTAGTGTTGAGCAGCAGTTTCCTCCCACTGAAACATTCCATCCCGGTGGAAGTCCATTAATACTCACAAAGTAAGAAAACTTAACAGGAGTCAGGGAGAAAACAACTCACAAGTCTTAGGAAGTCCCCTAAACTTTGTAAAGTCCCTCGCCAAAGTTACATGAACCATAAGATTGCTGTGAACATACTCCCACCACCCAGCCTGCTGCTTGCGAGTCATGCAGAAAGCTCCAGGGATGCTGCTGTTGTGTTACAGACCATGCTGGGAGTTTTCACATTTTGGTGCCTTCAAGTCAATCACCTGAGGAGCCCAGAGCATCCCTCCGCCACCCCATTCAGCTGGGAGCCCCCTACCCTAGATTCTTTCCAGCTATAAGAAAAGACTGCTGACCCATAAAGTTAAGATATAGCCTTGAGCTGGTACACGTCTTTCCCATGCATTCAGCTAGCACAAGCCCCAGCGCATTCACTGACCTTCCCTCCACTCCCCTGCATGCACTCCTCCCCTCTGCTCTCACTAAGGGCCACACAGAGTCCCTTCCCAAGGGCACACATTCTGAGCTGGCCAGTACTCACAGATCTGACTCACGTTTTTGTTGTTGTTGTTGTTATTGTTGTTGTTGTTTTAAAAGGAGCGTGTTTGGTCCTGTCGATGCCACATTTCCAGTTCCTGGGTCTGGGCTGTGACCCAAGCTAGTTAGAAGCGTTCTTCCTACAGTGAATAAAGTTGCTTTCTGCTTTATTTAGACTTCGGTGGTCTTTTCCTCATTATATGTGCAATCCTCACACCCAACACAAACACTTCTGTAAGTATCCCCTCATCCATACGCCTGCTAGACTTAGGTATAACAGTTTCTGTGGTCTGTTGTGGTGGCCCTATCAGGGATAAGTAAATGTTTGTTCATGCTGCACCAGGAAAAATCACAAACAGAAGACACAGGACATGCTATGGCAAGCGACCAAGAGCCCACAGTTTAACGAAGAAAGACCCTGCACTTTAACAATGACTATTCAGGGGCTGAGATGTAGCCCAGTGATATGGAGCTTGGCTGGCATGTGTCAGCCTCTGGGTTCCATCCCAGGCATCACAAGACCATTTTAGAGGAGCATATGGTAGAGTAAGCATCAGAGCCATTCTGAATCCTACAGTTTTCTGCAGAAGGGACACACAATTTCAGGCAATTATTTTCGTGTGCCTGCATACATGCATGGCAGGGGGCAGAGGGTGGGTGTCAGGGTCTTTTTTATTCAACCTATGAAATGGGTGCCTTCTCATCCACAGGACAAGCAGATGAGTGTATGCCTTGACATCTCATTTATGTATTTTTAAAAATGTAGCGCCACACTTATCCCAGAGTGGTAGATTTATTGTGATTAGTAATGAGGTTTCTTAAAAATCAAAACTAAGTTGTTTTTTTTTTTTCAATGCAGTTTATTCAGGAACATTGAACAATCATCTGACCCTGGGGAAAGCCAGCCCACAGCTTAAATAGCCTCTGGGTAGCCAACCTCACATGCCATGTGGGCAATGCAGATAGGTCCACATACATGGAAGCAAGCCAGATCCTCAGCCTTAGCCAAATGTGGAGTTGTTTGTGACAGAGAGCACTCACCATCGGGAAGGTGGAAGGCGGAAACCAGCTCCATCTTTAAGGTGTGGCATTATGCAGCTCTCTACAGTTCCCCCTTTTTGTTTTAGACGCATCAGGCAAGAGTAGAGGTCTGATCTCTGATATTAGAAATAAATTAGGACTTTGTACTGATGTTCATTTAGGTGTCATCCACCCAAAGAGCATCAGACCCGTCCGATACCTTTTTCTCAGAGGCGGGACCTGGGGCATCAACCCGCATGCAATCAGACTTGCTCTTCTCTGGGTCAAAAGCGGCTGACCCTGAGTGCAGTGCTTAGCCTCGCATCCTGAGCGTAACATTTTGGCTTTTTATGGTAGCCAACCATGCTTGGGGAGACTGTCCTGCTTCAATGGCTGTAAAGGCCTGAATGGTCATGGCTGCATTACGCTGTTGTGAGACTCTAATCTTGCATATATACCACAGGCAAACCAAGGTGACCAACACCAGAAGGCCTGCTAACGCTCCCATGCCCGCCCATTCCTTCAGATGATTCATGGTTGCAGCAATCCATGATGATAATCCTGTGGCTAGTCCTGCGTCCACTCTGGTAGAATTTACCATGACAATGGCCACTCTCAGCTGCTCAATCGTACTATCGAATTCTCCAGTCCAATTACCTAAAATATAGCTAGACAATTGTTTAGACAGATTTGCAGCACAGGGAAAATTCTCATGTTGTATGCTAGTGACTCAAAGTCCAGCATACTTTCATTGACAGCCAAGTTGAGCAATTTGCCATAGGGTATCAATTTGCTCCTGCACGAGGTCAATCCTCTGATTGAACACCATCAAACCTCCTTTTAGTTGAGCATTAATTCCTTTTTGTACATCTAAGGCATGAGCTACATTGGCTAAAAGGTTATTCAGGGTCTGAGCAGTCTGCATAGTATGACTCATGGCTAATGCCGCGGTGGTAGCTCCAACAGCCGCCAATGAGATGGCAGTAACAATGGCAGCTGTAGTTCCAAGATCCCTTTTCTGTCTGAAGAGAGTCATAGCATGAGGGCATCAACGGGCACAGGCACCCAGCGAGGCATGCGAGTAACCAGCTAGTAAATTTACTAGCATTACAGCATTGGGCAAAAAAGCAAGTATCATTACCACAATTACTTGGCTCTATCTGGCTAATAATGAATAAAAATGGGGGATATAAACAAACAGGTGTGGGCCTATAGGAAATATTATGGGAAGCCTTAACCCCCTCGTTGGAATATCCTGCATCAGTTCTAGAACTAGCAGTGGTGGTGTCCGAGGTCTGAGTAGATTCAGGAGACCATTGCCCCCAGGGGCGAAATGTGCTCCATGTAAATTGACTAACTCCATGTTTTCCTCCACTTTTGAAAGTCATTTAAGGTTCTTAAATTATTTTTTTCCCTTTTTTTTTAAATTTTTCATCAATTACACTTTATTCATTCTGCATCCCCCCATAAACCCCTCCCTCCCCTCCCAATCCCACCCTCCCTCCTCCCTCTGCATGCATGCCACTCCCCAAGTCCACTGATAGGGGAGGTTCTCCTCTCCTTTCTGATCTTAGTCCATCAGTTCACATCAAAAGTGGCTGCATTGTCCTCTACTATGGCCTGGTAAGGCGGCTCCCCCTCAGGAGGAGGTGACTAAAGAGCAGGCCAGTCAGTTCATGTCAGAGGCAGTCCCTGTTCACATTACTATGTAACCCAATTGGACTCTGAACTGCCCTGGGCTACATCTGTGCAGGGGTTCTGGGTTATCTCTATGAATAGTCCTTGGTTGGAGTATGAGTCTCTGGGAAGTTCCCTGTGTTCAAATTTTCTTGTTCTGTTGCTCTCCTTGTGGAGACCCTGTCCTCTCCAGCTCTTACTATTTCCCAGTTCTTACATAAAATTCCCTTCACTCTGCCCAACAGTTGCCCATCAGGCTCAGCATCTGCTTTGATAGTCTGTAGGGCAGAGGCTTTCAGAGGCCCTCTGTGGTAGGTTCCTAGGTTGTTTCCTGTTTTCTTCTTCTTCTGATGTCCATCCTCTTTGCCTTTCCAGATGGGGATTGGACATTTTAGTTAGGGTCCTCTCTCTTGCTTAGTTTCTTTAGATGCACAGGTTTTAGTGGGTTTGTCCTATGTTGTATGTCTATATGAGTGAGTATATACCATGTGTGTCTTTTTGCTTCTGGGACAACTCACTCAGGATGATCCTTTCCAGATCCCACCATTTACCTGCAAATTTCATGATTTCCTTATTTTTCATTGCTGAGTAATATTCCATTGTGTAGATGTACCACATTTTCTGCATCCATTCTTCAGTTGAGGGGCATCTGGGTTGTTTCCAGCTTCTGGCTATTACAAATAAAGCTGCTACAAACATGGTTGAGCAAATTTCCTTTTTGTGTGCTTGAGCCTTTTTTGGATATATGCCTAGGAGTGGTATGGCTGGATCTTGGGGAAGCACTATTCCTAGTTGTCTGAGAAAACACCAGATTGATTTCCAGAGTGGTTGTACCAGTTTACATTCCCACCAGCAGTGGAGCAGGGTTCCTCTTTCTCCACAACCTCTCCAGCATGTGTTGTCACTTGAGTTTTTGATCTTGGCCATTCTCATGGGTGTAAGGTGAAATCTCAGGGTTGTTTTGATTTGCATTTCCCTAATGGCTAGTGAGGTTGAGCATTTCTTTTAAGTGCTTCTCTGCCATTCGGTATTCCTCTACAGAGAATTCTCTGTTTAGCTCTGTTCCCCATTTTTTAAGTGGGTTACTTGGTTTGCTGCTTTTCAGCTTCTTTAGTTCTTGATATATACTTGATATGAGTCCTCTGTCAGATAAAGGGTTGGTGAAGATTCTTTCCCAATCTGTAGGAGGTCGCTTTGTTTTGATGACGGTGTCCTTTGCTTTGCAGAAGCTTTTCAGTTTCATGAGGTCCCATTTATTGATTGTTGCTCTTAGAGCCTGTGCTGTTGAAGTTCTGTTCAGGAAGTTTTCCACTGTACCAATGAGTTCTAGGGTATTCCCCACTTTTATTTCAAGCCGATTTAATGTGTCTGGTTTTATGTTGAGGTCTTTGATCCACTTGGACTTCAGTTTTGTGCAGGGTGATAAGTATGGATCTATTTTCATTTTTCTACATGTAGACATCCAGTTGGACCAGCACCATTTGTTGAAGATGCTATCTTTTTTCCATTGTATGGTTTTGGCATCTTTGTCAAATATCAGGTGTCCATAAGTGTGTGGGTTTATTTCTGGGTCCTCTGTTCGGTTCCATTGATCCACCATTCTGTTTCTATGCCAGTACCATGCAGTTTTTAAAACTGTTGCTCTATAGTACAACTTAAGATCAGGGATGGAGATACCTCCAGAAGATCTTTTATTGTAGAGGATTGTTTTAGCAA
The DNA here is from genome assembly GCF_030254825.1 of Meriones unguiculatus. Lineage (NCBI taxonomy): Eukaryota > Metazoa > Chordata > Mammalia > Rodentia > Muridae > Meriones > Meriones unguiculatus. Next base: position 6,262,670 of record NC_083364.1, on the reverse strand, counting down.
TTCTGGGTTTCTTGTTATTCCATATGAAGTTGAGAATTTTTCTTTCCAGGTCTGTAAAGAATTGTGTTGGTAATTTGATGGGCATTGCATTGAATCTGTAGATTGCTTTTGGTAAGATGGTCATTTTTACTATGTTAATCCTACCAAGCCATGAGCATGGGAGATCTTTCCATCTTCTCATATCTTCTTCTAGTTCTTTCTTCAGAGATTTGAAATTTTTTTCATACAAGTCTTTGACTTCCTTGGTTAGGGTTACTCCGAGGTACCTTATGTCATTTGTGGCTATTGTGAAGGGTGTTGTTTCCCTAATTTCTTTCTCAGCCCTTTTGTCTTTTGTATACAGGAGGGCTACTGATTTTTTTGAGTTAATTTTGTATCCAGCCACTTTGCTGAAGGTGTTTATCAGCTGTAGGAGTTCCCTGGTAGAGTTTTTGGGGTCACTCACATATACTATCATATCATCTGCAAATAGTGATAATTTGACTTCTTCCTTTCCAATTTGTATCCCCTTGATCTCCTTCAACTGTCTTATTGCTCTAGCAAGGACTTCCAGAACTATGTTGAAAAGATATGGAGAGAGTGGGCAGCCTTGTCTTGTCCCTGATTTCAGTGGGATTGCTTTAAGTTTCTCTCCGTTCAGTTTGATGTTGCTGTATATCGCCTTTACTATGTTTAGATATGTGCCTTGTATCCCTGATCTCTCCAATACTTTAAACATGAATGGATGTTGAATTTTGTCAAAGGCTTTTTCAGCATCTAGGGAGATTATCATGTGGTTTTTTTTTCTTTCAATTTGTTAATATGGTGGATCACATTGATGGATTTCCGTATATTGAACCATCCCTGCATACCTGGGATGAAGCCTACTTGGTCATGGTGGATGATATCTTTGATGTGTTCTTGTATTCGGTTTGCGAGTATTTTGTTGAGTATTTTTGCATCAATGTTCATAAGAGAGATTGGCCTGAAGTTCTCTTTCTTTGTTGAGTCTTTGTGAGGTTTAGGTACCAAGGTGACTGTGGCTTCATAGAGTGAGTTTGGTAATGTTCCTTCTGTTTCTATTTTGTGGAATAGTTTGAAGAGAATTGGTGTTAGCTCTTCTTTGAATGTCTGGTAGAATTCTGCGCTGAAACCATCAGGTCCTGGGCTTTTTTTTGGATGGGAGACTTTCGATGACTGCTTCTATTTCCTTGGGGGATATAGGACTATTTAATTGATTTACCTGGTCCTGATTTAGCTTTGGTAAGTGGAATCAATCAAGAAAATTGTCCATTTCATTTAAATTTTCAAATTTTGTTCCGTATAGACTTTTGAAGTAAGTCCTAATGATTGCTTGGATTTCCTCAGTGTCTGTAGTTATGTCCCCCTTTTCATTTTTGATTTTGTTGATTTGGATGGTGTCTCACTGCCTTTTAGTTAGCTTGGCTAAGGGTTTGTCTATCTTGTTGATTTTCTGAAAGAACCAGCTCTTGGTTTCATTGATTCTTTGACTTATTTTATTTGTTTCTAATTGATTGATTTCAGCCCTGAGTTTGATTATTTCCAGCTGTCTGCTCCTTCTTGGTGTGTCTGCTTCTTCTTTTTCTAGGGATTTTAAGTGAGCCATTAAGTTGCTTGAATGCGCTGTCTCAAATTTCTTCTTGAAGGCACTTAGTGCTATGAACTTTCCTCTTAGCACTGCCTTCATTGTGTCCCACAAGTTTGGGTATGTTGTGTCTTCATTTTCATTGAGTTCTAGGAAGATTTTAATTTCTTTCATTTCTTCCCTGACCCAGCTGTCTTTTAGTAGCAAGTTGTTCAGTTTCCATGTATGTGTAGGCTTTTTGCTATTTCTGTTGTTACTGAGGTCCAGCTTTATTCCATGGTGATTCGACAGGATACAAGGGATTATTTCAATCTTCCTGTATTTGTTGAGGCTTGCTTTGTGACCAACTATGTGGTCTATTTTGGAGAAGGTTCCATGAGGTGCTGAGAAGAAGGTAAATTCTTTTGTGTTTGGGTGTAAGGTTCTGTAAATGTCTGTTAGGTCCATTTGATTCATGACCTCTGTTAGAGATATTGTTTCTTTGTTTAATTTCTGTTTTGTTGACCTGTCCTTTGTTGAGAGTGGGGTGTTGAAGTCTCCCACTATTAGTGTGTGGGGATCTATATGTGGTTTAAGTTTTATCAATGTTTCTTTCGCAAATGTGGGTGCCCTTGTATTTGGGGCATAGATGTTCAGGATTGTGATGTCTTCTTGGTGGAATTTTCCCTTGATGAGTATGAAGTGTCCTTCCCCATCTCTTTTGATTAATTTTGGTTGAAAGACTATTTTATCAGATATTAGAATGGCTACTCCTGCTTGCTTCTTGGGTCCATTTGCTTGAAAAGCCGTCTTCCATCCCTTTACCCTCAGGTAATGTCTATCTTTGTGACTTAGGTGTGTTTCTTGTATACAACAGATTGCTGGGTTTTGTTTACGCATCCATTCTGTTAGTCTATGTCTTTTTATTGGAGAATTAAGTCCATTGATATTGAGAGAGAGTAATGACCAGTGGCTGTTAAATCCTTTGACTTTGATGTTGCCTGTGGTCATACGGTTGTGTGCTTGGTTGCTTTTTGTTTTACTGAAGTGAGGTTATTTATTTCCTGTGTTTTCTTGAATGTAGCTAGCTTTCTTGGGTTGTATTTTTTCTTCCAGTGTCTTCTGTAACACTGGATTTGTTTGTAGGTATTGTTGAAATTTGTTTTTGTCATTGAATATCTTGTTTTCTCTGTCTATGAGGACTGAGAGTTTTGCAGGGTATAGTAGCCTGGGCTGACATCTGTGTTCTCTTAGGGTCTGCATGATATCTGTCCAGGCCCTTCTGGCTTTCATAGTCTCTGTTGAAAAGTCAGGTGTGATTCTAATGGGTTTGCCATTATATGTTACTTGGCCTTTTTCTCTTGCAGCTTTTAGTATTTTTTTCTTTGTTCTGTATACTTACAGTTTTGATTATTATGTGGCGGGAGGATTTTCTTTTCTGGTCTAATTTATTGGGTGTTCTATAGGCCTCTTGTATTCTTATTGGCCTCTCCTTTAAGTTTGGGAAATTTTCTTCAATGATTTTGTTGAAAATATTTTCTGGGCCTTGGTGCAGGGAATCTTCTTTTTCCTCTATTCCTATTATTCTTAGGTTTTGTCTTTTTATGTTGTCTTGAATTTCTTGGACGGTCTGTGTCAGGAATTTTTTAGATTTATCATTTTCTTTGACAGATACATCTATTTCTTCCATTGTATCTTCCACACCTGAGATTCTTTCTTCCATTTCTTGTAGCCTATTGGTTATGTTTACCTCTGTAGTTCCTGCTTTCTTCCCTAAGTCTTTCTCTCCACAATTTCTTCCATTTGTGTTTTTTTTTTAATTTTTCCAATTCTATCTTCAGGTCTTGAGCTATTTTGTTGGTTTCCTTCCCCTGTCTGACTGTACTTTCATGTTTTTCCGTCAATTCCTTCAGCTGTTTGTTTGAACAATCCACTGTTTCTTTTATTTCATTCAGTGATTTAAGCATTTCCTCTCTAAAGGCCACATACTTTTTGGCTTCAGCTTCTTCTATTTCTTTTGGTATTTTATTTGTTTCCTCTGTTATCATCTTCTTGAGCATAGATGTTAGGTCGTCTCCTTGAATTTCATTTATGCTGGGGTGTCTAGGGCTATTTGCCCCTGGATAACTGGGTTCTGGAGATGCCATAATGCTCTGGCTTTTGTTGGTTGAACTTTTACGCTGTCCTCTACCCATTGGGCTATCTTAGTTGTTTGAATTTAGTTTCTGGTTGTTCCTGGACTCTTGTAGTGGAGAGAATCCCTTTGGCAGGAAGATGTTTTTTTCCTGAAGGAAGCCTTCCCAGTTTTTTGGGTATAGTCCCTGGATGTCTGGTGTTTTTCAGGAGTTGATACAGCTCAACTCAGGCATAGAGACCTGGGTGGTAACTGTGGTCCTGATTAGTCAAGAGGGCTCTCCTCTCACCAGGAGAAGTCCTGGAGACAGCTGCCCTCCTTCTGGGTTTCTTGCTGTAAATTTAGTGATCAGCTGCGGTAATCTGTGGCGGGTGAGTACTGCTCTGGTGTCTTGGGGCACTCAGTTCTGTCTGTTTGCAATCTGCAGTCTGCTAGACTTTCCCTAGGTGACCCCAGCAGCACGGTTTCTTCCTTCTCTGTGGGGTCCTCTCCGGACAGGGGTTCCCAGTCCCTGTTGTACTGGGGCGCGCAGCTTGTCTGTACCGCTGAGCTGAGCGCAAAGCTCTCTGCACGCGGCAGGAGCTTGGCTGTGATGTTGGCAGAGACTTTCCGGGGAGAGACTGGTGACCTGCAACCCTGCTTCCCCGTGGGGTCCCCCCGCGACTGGGACTCCCAGTCTCAGGTACCCTTGTGCCCACGGATCAGCCTGGGAAAGTGGCTGGGACCCGCCCGCTTGCAGCTCCAGCCCGGAGACCCAAAGCCCGCATTACCAGGGATTTCTTTCGGGTTCTGGCTGGGTAGCCGTGAGTGGACCCGACCGATTCCCACGCCGTGGGAGCCTCCCCTCACCTGGGAAACACAATCGATGTAGTTTCAGGGCCCCGAGTTCAGTCTCCTGGTCTCTGCAGGGAAAGTGCTGTCCTGCTGCTCAGACGCGCTGTTTTCCCGGCGCCGCCATCTTGGCTCCCCCCCCAAAACTAAGTTTTGCCTGAAGATTTCTATCAAGAAATAATAAATGCAGAAGTAAATTCACATATTCTTTCTTCCTAAGTGACACACAAAAGCAAGAAGTCTGAGGGAAAAATGGCAAACACTTCAAAATTAAAGTTGGTTACAAGTGCAAGAATCTGATTATGAAAAAAAAAAACAACTGAAGCAACTGAAGAGTTCTCTAAAATAATTTTCTTACAAATTAAAAACAATTTACTTCAGATTTTTTTTAATCAGTAGAAGTAATCTTTAATAGTATGACTGTCTTTAATTCATCAAATTCAATATCTTTGGTCACCAAGTTTGTTTCTAATGACAAACTTATATACTGGTGTAGACTCTGGGACCTGGTGTCCTGAGATTTAACAGGAGGCCCCCTGGAGTGGGTGGCACCATCATGGCAGGTAAGCTGGCTCTTCAGCCTCTAAATCTAACTTCCTAGTACCCCTAGAGTTTTTGTGGGCTCCCTGGGGTTTATTACTACATCTCTTTTCTGTGTAAATTTTCTAGGCAGCCTTATTCTTCCAATATCTGCAGAGAGAAATGACCTAGACAAGCAAGGCATTCTTCAGTGACAGGTTCCTGGGAAAGGAGATCTAAAGATCAGAAGAGGAAATAGAGAAAACATACTTTGGGGTCTGGAGGTCTTGCATATGATTTATGTCAAGCAACTTTATGAAGAAGTACAACATCTTCTACACAGTTATATGAAGTGGGACAATGTCAGCAAAATTCATTATCATACAATGAGACAAGGTCAATGGGAGGCTGACGCAAACAATAACAACGATGCACCAGGGGATCATAGGCTATCCCAAGGGTGTGAGAGACTGAGCACAGCACCAGGGGATCATAGGCTATCCCAAGGGTGTGAGAGACTGAGCATAGCACCAGGGGATCATAGACTATCCCAAGGGTGTGAGAGACTGAGCACACAGTGGTCGGGGAACTGAGAAAAGAGTCTGTTAGAGTGAGGAAAGTTGGGTTCTCAGGATGCAAAGCCACGGCTCCCTCAGGGCCCTGGCTCCAGGCCATTACCAGCTCTGACAAGCACTTTCCCAGCTTTAGAGAGGGAACTATGTCTCCTTCTACGCATCAGGACTTCAGGGAAAGCCTCGGTCAACAGAGCCCTCCTCAGAGAAACACAAAGTACACGCTCTACACGTCAGCCAGAGCGAGACTGCTAATGCAAACACCCTGAGAGGGCCACCCCTTCATGGGGACCCTTCAGAGAACTTCTAACCGCATCCCGCTCTTTGACAGTGGAGAGCCTCTGCTGCCCTACAGAGCTAGCCTGCTTGCCCCTTTCTGCCTGTCAGTCATGCCTCTCCAGCCCACTGGCCTCTTTTCCTTGGACAGAACCATACCATGTAATTTATAAATCTCACCTTTTGGGTACTAATCTAAAAGAATTTTTATTAAATGTAAAAGGGGGTTACATTTATTTATTTCAAGATGAAGATGCAGTTAGGGTGCCCCCCCCGAAGACTTGCAGGAGAAGTCCTCTCTGGCATCTTCTCCTCCTAGTGTTTGCTGACTTCCCCAGTGTCCCTTAGATGGGTAATGTGTGTGTGTGTGTGTGTGTGTGTGTGTGTGTGCATATTTATGTCCTGTATATACATTGCCTAAGGGTGCAGTAGTGGTACACCTATAAACCTTGGTGGTAACCAACAGCTCTCTAATTGGACTTAACACCCACTCAACAAGAGGGAAACTGTCTGGTACTGAACACACAGCCAACTACCCAGGGCTCATGTAGCTGTGGATCTTGAAGAAGAACCTACAGCTACCCTTTACTAAACCAGTAAAATCCCTAACTATACTCTAAATATCTATCCTCATTCCCACCAAAAAAGTGTAGTCCTTCCCCTGAGGAAGCATCTCTTTGCAACAGACAGGGTCTATTACAGAAAACCACAGTTATCAAAATGCAAGGTCGTGGAGCCAATCCCAACAGGCTTGTGTACAAGACAGTTCCTGCACCTGCAGCTCAGGGATCGTTTTGGAAGAACAGCTGAAATATTGTAAGAGCCAGAGGACCAGGCAGTCTGCAGTGAATTTCTGTCTCCTAATAATGTCAGAGAAGCTTCATCCATGAAGTCTCACCAGCATAGCTGCATAAACATGAGCCGAAAAGAACAATAGACATGGCAAAGTGAGCCTGAGGCACCGTCGGCCTCAACGCTATACAAGGAACTACAGGCAACTAGGTGAGCTACGAGGGGAACATAGTTTCCTCCAGAGCAGAGAACAGCAAGTGATTATCCAATACCAAACGCCCAGCCCTGAAGACATAAATAAGAAATAACAATATATAGACTGAGCAGGTTATATATACATACGTAATATATGCATGCATTTAAAAACAATGGAAAAAAGAGGCATGAATGTGAAAGACACAAAGAATATATGGGAGGGATTAGAGAGAGGAAAGAAAAGGGAGAAATGATATAATTGTTTTATATTATAATCTCAAAATTTAAAAATGATTTTAAAAAGATATGTGAGATATATATATATATATATATATATATATATATATATATATAGTGGGATGTTTATTTCCCAGCCTTAAAAAGGGCAATCCAGCCATATGCAGCAATTGGGGTAAAACTAGATATTGCTGTATTAAATAAAATAAGCCAGGAACAGAACGACAATTACAACAAGATTCCGCTTGAAGTGGCACTGAAAATAGTCAAGCTGGTAGAAACCAAGTCGCTAGACTAGGGGGAGAAGGGTAAGAAAGTGCAATGGGCATAGAGATTCAATCACATAAGGCAAAAATGTTTTACAGACTCCTGGTACAGCTCAGTGCTTAAGGTTATCAAAGCCTCACCTACACTCGGCTTCAGAGTGCAGCCACATGCTCAAAACTACTGAAAAGGGTGGAGACATGGCTCAGTGAGAAAAGGTTCTCTCTGCCCAAGCGTGGAGACTTGAGTTTGATCTCAAGAACTCAAGTAAAGGAAGAAGGAAAGATCTGGCTCTATAATGTTGTCTTCTGACCGTCACATGTACACTCCAACACACAATATTAATGATGATGATGATGATGATAACTAATTAAAGTACTGCTTTCAAATTATGGAAAGGATAGACTATGTTAAAGGGGGATTTTTAAAGCACATCTTTGTCCTTCCGCTATTCAAGAGACCAGAATGCAAAGCGAAGGTGCCTGTAGAACCATACTCTCTGAAGACTCCAAGGAGAAACCCGTGCTAGTGCCTTCTTAGCTCCTAGTGTTTGCTGACTCTCTGCGGTGCCACTGGTCCCTCGCTCCGATCTTTACCTCCGGCCCACGTGACCTTTACCTGTGCGTTGTCTTCTCTGCCGCCTGAACACCTCTGTAAAGGTGGTCTTGAGACTAATCCTACTCTAGTATGGCTCTTAATTACACCTGAAAAGACCCTCATTCCAAACACAGTCACATTCTGGAGATCACAGTCTCGCTTAATTCTGTTTAAGCTTTATGCTAAGATATAAGACAAGTTTGGCACTCAGCTCTGCTGCAGCCCCGGCCGGCTCCGTCCTGCTGCTCTCATACCAAGATCAGCAGGTCCTTTGCCATCACAGTGCCCTACTGTAGGCTCTTCCTTCACCACTCCTCAGGGAAGCTGGAATCTAGTCACCACCCCATTTCTCTATCGGTTTTATTTATTTGAGGCACATCCACCAAGCAACCTAAACCCATTCCATCATCCTCTTGTCCTGACCAAGAACAGCACACGGCCCTGACTTCCATGGGGCTGCCTGTGGCAGGTAGTCCCCAACCGGTGTATCAAATACTAGTGTTTAGTGTTTAGTCCCAAGCAGCCTTCTCCTAGGGAAACCATGCGAACAGTGTCAAAATGCATTTGAAAATGCAGCAATGGTAAAACATTTTTCTCAGAGGCACTGAAGATTTGGGGTTAGATGGGAATTTCAGAAAGCAGGATCTTATAGTAGCAAACACAGAGACTAAAGCATGGGAAGGAGATGAGAGAAGAGACTGCTCCCACAGCCATTTCAAGATTAGAAGAAATTTTATGAACTGAGGGAAGACTGGAGAAGAGGAGGCAGTCACTGGGGCTTCTGCTCAGTTTGCTGCTCTCATTTGGGCAAAGGAAATGAATCAGTGAGTGGTTTAGACAAGGATAGACTCCTAGGAAAACAGTATCTGTCTGAAAAAGATGGAACAGAGTGCCATTGGGGGGATATGACAACACAAAACTTTGATGTTAACACATTAGCTAAGCATCACTCAAATATCAACTCTCTAGGTGGTTCACAATACTACAATGCCATTCCACACAGCAGGCTTTAAAAATCCTGTGCATCCCCACAGAATGAGGGCCTGACGAAGGAAGGTAAAACACTTAGCTTAGCAATATCAAACATTTATGAAAATAGAAAATGCTTCAGACTCTAAGTAAAAACTTATGTTACACAAGACAGTGCTATTCTTACGACATGTCAACTCACAGCAGTTATGACAGCACCCATAAGACTTGTGCAAGACCAAGATGGACAAAGTCCCAGCGTGGGCTAGACAGAATGCCACATGCCTTTAATCCCAGCACTTGGGAGATAGAAGCTGATCGATCACTGTGAATTCAAGGCCAGCCTGGTCTACATAACGAGCTCCAGATAAGCGGGAACTACACAGTGAGACCCTGACACAAAACAAAAAACAAATGAATGAAAAATCCCAGCACAGAAGAGAGAGGTGATTGTGAAGTCCCACCCGTGGCTGAGAGGCAATGGCTGAGAAGATGGCTGTTGGGGTGGGGTGTCAGCGTTCCTCAAGGGCGCCACCCCAGAAAGGCTGCCCGTGCTCTAGCAGATGGCTCCACACTCAGACACAAGTGGATTCCACAGGCTTAAAAAAATATATGAAATTGGAAAGAAAGAGTGAGGGGAAAATAGGGACTAATGGGGTGGACCTGACCGAAACATATTATATGCATATATTAAATTCTCAAACAACAAAAAAATTTAAAAACAAGCCAAAGAGCCCATACAAGAAGTACAAGAAGTTAAGAATTATTTTAATGTTTTTTTTTTACTATTTGCACTTTGATCCCATCATTTTCAGTATTGAAAATTGTATGATGCAAGTCACACACACACACACACACACACACACACACACAATTTTAAGTCATTTTACTTTGCCATTCTAAAAAGAAGGAAGCACTGTGTGAAAACTGTGCGCAATCCTCGGGCACAGCAAATGCAGCATGCTCCCTTCTGTTGGGATTGTATGCCGGTGGACATGGGAGTCAGTATACAAACCTCTAACCTCCCTTCATGAGATGCTGTGCCACTTGTCATTAGGACACCGCCACTAAAGACTTACTGACTGCAGATACTGTACATTACCGCTTTAAAAGAGCAGAGCCAACTCATTAGCTAGAAACCAGCAAAGCATACAAGTACCTTGTTCAGCTGAGAGAGGAGAGAGAGAGAGAGAGAGAGAGAGAGAGAGAGAGAGAGAGAGAGAAAGTCACTGCTGCAAAGCATTATCACCCAAAGATAGTCCGTGAGCTGACAACTTTGACATTTCCCATGTTCTTTCAGAAAATATTTGTATTAGAATCAGACCTTTCAACATACCATATAGCCTCTGTGTGAGTTTTCAAACTCTGGGAACTAAACTGCAAGTGAAATGAGCCAAGTGTCTGTGAATTGCAGCCCAGATCCAAAGGCCTTCCTTCTCTTCATCCCTGCCCCCACCAGTCCACCAAGGCTACGGTTTGTGCAAGAAACCTTATGTGACCCATATTTCCAAAGTCATGAGAGAAAAAACCCAAGACAAAAAAAAAAAAATCAAGGATATGACTAACAGTAATGGAACACACTGCCAGAAATAGATCTCCTCTGGCTGGAAGGCCGAGCTGGGTTCTTTCCCTCTTTCCAATGCAGATAGGACATTCAGATTCCTCCCCTTGTTTAGCAGATTTTGGAGCCTGTCACTCAGACTTGCTACCTCAGTCCTGGGTCTTCCTTTGAGCTGCCCAAGTGAGAGCAACTGAGGTGCTCCTCTTCAGCTGCAGCTACCCTAGACTCTACCTCAAGATGGCTGCCATCCCATCATCTCTCCCCACACAGCTCTACTCCCTCACCAAGTGAGTGATATGACCCCCTGGCACCCTGGATGCTGTGCCTTGCTTCAGATCATAGGCTTGCTTTCCCATGACCATGATCATGCAATCTTGCATGCTGAGGGCTTTTAGCTGTTTATCCTGTTGCTACAGGATACTGCAAACATGGTTTCAAAGCAAGGGACCCACGTTACAGGAGCTACAGATCTGAACGAAAAGTGGCTTCTCCTTCTGTGGCTTCCTGAAGGCACCGCTTAGACACCATATTGGGCATGAGAAGGGGATGCTTCCTAGATGCAATTTATACCTCCAAATGATGACCATCATAGGGTACTGAGTTCTGGCACATAGACTATATTGGTCCAGGAAGCCAAGAGGAAATGACCCTCTTGCTGTCATTCTCAAAGACTCAGTTTGTCCTGTGCTTCCTCACCCTACATTTTTAGGCTCTACATCTGGAAGTTCCATTTCCCAGAAAGAGAATGCTTATATCTCCAGATGTGCTGCCAGGCAACCAAAAGTCCCTTTGCGAAGAAGAAAGGGACTTTGCCAAAGAAAAAAAGGTGTCCTTGAATTGACAAGATCAACTAATCTTGAACATAATGGCTGCTCTTATCCAATGAGGAGAGGGAAGAAAATGGCCTGCCCAGATTACCCACTGTGCATCTGTTGCTACTGTCCAGCATAGCTTGGATGGAAAATGGAGAACAGTAGCATGACTTGAGGAAGGATTGGAGGGCAGAACTCTTAAGGATGAAGAACTGAATCACCTTATCGGGTGAGCATCATGATCTGCCAAAGGCATAGGTTACGTGTGCAGGAAGTCTAGAGTGAGCAACAGGTAAAAAGGTGAGGGTGAGAGGCTTTTCCAAACAGCTACTTTGTCTAAGAGATTGGCAGGCTCGTGCTGGGTTCCCCGGGATGGACAAAGAATGAATGTCTGAGGAAATGAGCTGTGGAGAAAGAGATGCGACAGCAATGGCCCCAAGGCTTGGCATGATGGATGGGCTCTGGCCTGGGTATTTCATAGGGCACCTGTGTCTCCTCCCTTTCCCTCCTTAGTCCTGTTTATTTAGCCACTCCCATGCCTTCCTGCAGGATCTCCTCTTAAGGTCTTCTCAAGGCCTTCTCCTCATAAGGCCGTCTCACTTTCACTTTCCTTGCCTCTTATGCCCCTCCAGCTCTCCTTTCATTTGAAATAGAAACTTGGAAGTCTGCTCTTGACCTTGAGGAAATGAATATTCAATTCCCAGCATTCAGTTCCTAATCTGGAAACTTGTATTTGGAAAAAATGAAGTAGGAAATTTCTTAGTTGTTGTTTTTGTTTGTTTGTTTGTTTGTTTTCCTCATTGTGCCTCAGAAGAGCCTATCTCTCTATTGGCTACTTTTTTCAGTGGCCATCTTTTCTTCAGGTGATGGACGGGATGACAGGGCAAAATGAACTGGCTGTTTAGGGACAAGATGAGCTGGCTGCTCAGCAACAAAAATTCTCATAGCTTTCCGTTGAAATTACTTTCCTCACCTTGTCTAACCTTCTGTGCCATTTGTCCACCAGTCTAATCTCCTCACTGTCTCCCGGGGCATTACATTCTCTCCACCTCTAACCACAACATGCCTTCCGTTCTCAAGGTTTTCTTCCTTAACCATCGTGCGGCCTGCAGCTCCAGCCTCTAGAATCACATGGCAGCTAGAAGCTTGTAAGTTACGTGCTGAAATGTATTTATTCTATAGGCCTTTCTGATTTTCAGATTTCTTTGCCCCTCTTTTAGCCATCGGCTCCTTCAAGGGAGAGAGTTGTGTTTGGAGTGAACCTGGAGATGTCAGAGCATTGCCCAGTGGACCCCCATTAGGTACCAACATCCCTTGTTCCATAGAGCACACACCAAGGACATTCCAGGCAAACGAAGACACCAGAATTTTTTTCTACGTAGTTTCTTCACCAAAAGGAAGCACACAGAGCCTCATACAAAAGGGGAGCTAAAGATAGCAAGCATGAAACAAATCTGAAACATCTCTCCACTTCAGAAACTGAAGAGGCACGCAAAGTCAAAAGAACACAAGACCCAGTCTCAAAAACAAATCTGCTCATTCATCACCAAGGCAAGCAGAAAACCAGGGCATTCTGAATCACTGGGTAAAAATTAAAATATGTAGATCAATACTAATAAATAAATAAATGACTAAACTAACTTTCCTTGATCTTAAGTTAATGGAAATATTCTCATACATTTTCTCCTTTAAGTACAAGAGATGGAGAACCTACATTTGAGCTACATGAATCCATCTGAAATTCATTTTTTTATAATATGTAGTAAAGGCCAGGGAGATTTACCCATATGTTCATCTAGATTTTCTAGCCCATTTATTAGGAAAAGTACTTCCTCTTCTTTCCATTAACTTACTTTAGTTCTTGAAATGTCAGTGTCATGAGCATATATTTATAGTTGAATTATATGCAATGACATAGATATTATATATCTATCAACTTTAAATTCTTTTGTTTTTCTTTCACTCATTTTACATGTATCTTGTATCTTAACTGATGTGGTTAAATGGATAGTTCTAAAGTCAAATAGGTTATTTTAAAGTCAATGACCTTTTCCTTTTGGAGGTATTTTGCCTGGACTTTTCAGCTACTCAGCACCCTAAGCTTTGTCCTCTAACTCCAGTGATATGTAAGTGTGTGACCTTCCCAGGAGCCTCGTGAGGACAAAACATATACTCTGGAGGACAGCCTCATGTGTGGATAGCAGCACTGCTTTCTTGTAAGGCTGACCTACCCCACCCCACCCCACCCCACCTCTCGAGCCCTTGCTAGTTCTTGGTCTCACTCCATCATCTATTATGATTGCCAGCAGGAAAGATTATCAGAACATACTAGGAGCCTTTCCATTTCCACATGGTTTCTCCACCATGAATTTCAGGTCCATAGTTATGGCTCTCATGACACCAATGTGGTGCCTCCTGTTGGAATGCTGTAGGTACCATTCTCTGCCTTCCCACGGCTCTTCATGTTCTCCCCAGCTTCATCTCTAATATGCCAACCATTCTGGGATGCCACTGTATTTCTAGCTGACTATCTAGTTCTGCCCTGACTACACTACACATACCATTTACACAAATAGGAGGTGAGGCTAAAGAGCGGGAAAAACTTACAAACACCCTGAGGAAAGATGGAAGATCCCTGGGGGGGAGGAAAGAAGAGAAGGACTCTCACCATACCTACCATTACAGAGACTATTAAAAAGCCCATTTCAGAAAAACTGATTTCACATCTCAGGTGTGGATGAATCCTAATATCTTAGTTTGACATATCACTAACCTGCCTAAGGAACCACCATCCTGCAGAAAAGCAAGATCACCCCTAGAAAGGCAGGCTTACTATAAGACAAGCTAAAGAGGCAGGGAAACGTGTGCCCCTTTAATGAGATAATGCACCTATTTTTCCCAAAATTCCCAACCTGCTGCTGTCTCTTACAGAGCTCAGGTATGCTGTTCTGTATCTCAGAGGCCTTTCCAAATTATTCCAGCAAGCTTCACTTTCTCTCTGTGTGTGTCTCTCTCTGTGTCTCTCTGTCTCTCTCTCTCTCTCTGTGTCTCTCTGTCTCTGTCTCTGTCTCTCTCTCTCTCTCTGTCTCTCTCTCTCTGTCTCTCTCTGTCTCTCTCTCTCTTCTAAGCATGTGTTCCCTTGGTCTTCACTCTTTCTCTAAGGCCCCCTTTCCATCATACAGCTACTCGCCACAAAACAGCTGCCCTCCATACCAGCTTCACTCAAGCCAGCTCTCTCCTCCTCTTCTCCATTCTCTTCTTGTAGGAAGCCTTTGGAATTTATAGCTTGCCTGCCCTGGGGTTTTTCCTATTAAACACTAATAACATTGTCCTCAAGCTTCTACCAGAGCCTGTCCCTTAATTTTATTTTTATTAATGAGACTAAAAATTCAAAAAGGGACTTGATTGCTCTGGTAATTTTCAGTATTTCTACCAGGACTCCCCAGCATTTCTGGTAACAATGTCAAGATTTCCTTGGGTGAATGAGGCAGAGGTGCTGGATATAGGGGTGCAAACATTTTAAACAGAATCTTGTATTGCAGAGCTATTATACAATGCCTGTTGGTATTGACAGTTTCCTGACTCTATTGACACGTTCTCTATCCTTCCTGGGACCACTAATCTCTCAATTGTTCTCTGTGGAATATAAACTATAATTACCCTGCTAGCTACCTTTGACTCGCTGGGCAGCCTGGACATCCCAGTTCTGTCAAATCTCACTTCCCTACCTCACAGTCTTTTGTCTGTTCTCCCACTGTATTTCTGAATGGCCCCTATCATTTGTCTTTTTCAATTTCTACAAAAGCAACCCCACACATTTTCTAATGTAGAAGACACTGATTCTCCTTCTGAAAGTGAGCTTGTTTGTGAAATTCTGCAGCTACTTCAATGGGAAGGGCACAGACGGAAACAAATCATTATAATCATCTTCCACGCTGCGGCTGCAATTTAGAAAGCTGTGAAGCACCTCGGGTTATGAGACTTGGGTCAATTGTCCCGTTTATCAGGGAAAGATAAGGTAAGCCCTAAACAAATCTAGCTGCATGCTTTTCTCTCTGACCTTTCATTGAAGGATGGCAGTTGTCACTTTGGCTATCAGAGTGACATTAAAGGGGATGAAAATATTGCTTTCTTAGCACTCATTCCTATTGACACAGCTTTTGTTCGGCCTGTGACGCCCTGACACACTAGCCCAGGAAAACGGGACAGGGGACGGCTGCATCTATTTCTGATGGTCATCATCTTCACCGTTAGCAAGGGTGGTTACAGGTGTTCACTATTGGATAATCTGCAAAGCCCTGGCCCCTAAATGGATTATAAAGTGTGTGGCTGAGGCACTTCTGTTAAACTCCCACAGCACTTAGCAAACTTCCGGTCACAAAGACACAGCAGTTCTTCCTTCACTGCATGGCGTACATTGTTTTCATATTAATACTCTTACCCTCTATATCCTTGAGTGTCAAGAATCTGCACTAATTTTGTCCTGATTCTGTGTCAATGGCAATATTTTTTCCCTGAGTTTTGTAAACACGTAATATTTGGGAAAAGCTTAATAATGCTGGCAAATAGGTTATTATGTTGAGCTTTTCCTGTACACAGTAATCAAACTGAAGGTGATAAGGCCTTTTAGCACACTCAAATCCTTGTAGTATTTCCCATTTTAATAGGGGGTTCTATTTTAGCACATTTAATGGTAGGAACCAGAGTTGCTGGAGCACAGGATGGTGATTAATGCCTTAAAGATGCTTGACCAGCCAGAATTCACTAAATAATTTTGAAATCTCCCTTTGTTTTCCACACTCTGCAAGCTAGAATCGAGCATATTACTTGAGAGGGGAAAAAAACCTCTTAGTGTTATTGCTTGTAAAGGGGGAATCATAACACATCCCTAGCCTTCCTGATTTGTTGTGAGGGTCAAATGAGACAATGCATAAGAAGTAGTTGGCAAACTGCAAAGCTTTGCACAAATTCAAGCTTTTAGTGTGATTTGCTTTGTGCACAGGTCAAAACCTCACCAGGCAGAGATTCATTCTGAGCCTCCAGCATGAACATTTTAACTATTTATAAATCTGCAGCATGAAATGTGAACTGTTTCTTTTTATGTTGCAGATCAATGATAATACTGCCTCGTCACTTATTCCGTCTGACAGGGACCTAAATAACAATAATTAAAAGCTGGTCTGCATAGCACATATTCCCCATTGCCAGCGAGTGCCTCACGAGCTAGTCACAGATCAATTAATCAATGTTTTCCCCAATTATGGCCTGTAGCAGCTAAGCCTGCCAGGCTACACAGGAGCATCTCAGGCCTGCAGCAGTGGAGGCAGGAGTTTTGCAGCTGCTAGGCTACTTGTCTTGGAAAGGAAGGGTGAGAAATGGTTGCCATCTTTTCCCGCAAGTAGAAGGGGCTTCTAACTTATGAAAGGGTCATGTTGACAGCACCACAGTGGGTCACTTGAAATCTGTGCACAGGCCTTGTGATGGAGGGGGCCAGCTTGGGGGACCTGAGATGGAGAACGGGATCTGAATTATTTTCCTCCCAGCATAGGAGAGAAGTGAAGCCCACCAGAATGTTGTTGTGTCGGTACGAATGAGAGCAAGGTCCTGGCTCTTCTAAGGGAAGATGCGAGGTTCCAAAGTGAACTGTTATTCATCTCAACTCACGGGATGGGACAGCCATTTTCTTTAAGCACGGAAACCTTCTTAAGTTTAAAGGCAAACTTTTAGGGAAGGTAAGATGGTGATCTTTTGTTCACCTGACAAGATGTTCTAACATGTTCCATTGACTACTGAATTCTGCCCCAGGTGAGTTTTAGTTTCCTTTTTTCCCTTCTGTACTAAGGGAAGAAGCATGGAGGGCTGGCTGCTCGAATTAGCCTGCCCTTCGTGGACCTGAGACTCCTTAGTCACTGGGGCTCTTGTGACTTTCTGGAGTATGAAAAGCTGAAGGCATAGTCCTTTTTGTTTAAGACTTATTCCAAGTAAGATCGAGCTAAGTAATTTAGTGATTGGTAGGTAATGGGGAATTCACACATGAGCACGCGTGCACACACACACACACACACACACGGGACCCCAGAAGAGCTGCCATTGTCAGTCATCTGCCTGCTTCTCTTTCCTTTCTTGGTTCAGACTGTCCAATAGGTAATTAATCCAGTCAGAACTTAAAACTACAACAGATTATGTTTCAGTGATTATTCTACACCCTTGAAAATCATCAATGTTTCAGCCTTTTCCCTGGATATACGGTTTTTAGAGGTTAAGACATAAGAAACAACACAGTTTTGAGGCTTCCCTAGTAACTGCAGTATGTGGTCAAGGTTGAGAATTAGTTAAACACATGCCCATCCATCAGCCCACAGGCCACATGTATTTCAGGACAGATGTGAATGAATAAAGCCCAACACATTTATAGAAAACAGTGTCATAAGGACAAAAAGTGAATATCCCAGTAATGGATACTGGAAAAACTACCTTTTCTTGGGAAATGTTATCATTCGTGTAATTAATAATTATAAACTGTTGCATGGACACACATTTTTTTAAATGTTCTCAAGTTCCCCAAATACTGCAGGTATGGACTCTGCGGGAGCATATTCCTGTGCGCCCTATTGTGTTCATGGCACTTTGGAAAATTACAATTGGAGTAAAACTGATCTATCAATGAAGATTCAGACAGAGCTCCTATGTCCTGAGTGCTACAGCCAGAGGCAGAAGCTGGCAGTAGTGAAAAGTATCAGGCTGAGAAGCCCCTCTGATTGGAAGAGGAGAAGTTGGAGGAGGAGCAAATTATTTGTGTAGCCCTCAACTCACTAACTTCTTTAAGAGAACAAAGGCTGGAGCAAAGGCTGCCATCTTGATGAGATAGTGTAGGACTGACAATTCTGTAACCGTGCCATACAGAGGCAGGAGTGTGCCTGGTTACATAATGAAGTGTACATCAAATTAAGGTGTTATTCTGCCATACTTTGAAAGTTCCTGAAGAAAATAGGCACATGGCATTTATGAAACTCCTTGGCAATATGAACTGCTCAGTTCCTTGCCCTGCATAGATGTGCAGAAGCAATGAAGCACACTGGAGGGGTTTCCTAAGAGCACATACAAGCCATATCAACTAGGACAGTCTTATCCTTTAATGACTGGTTGTGTTATCCTTTAAGCAGGTGTACTATTGGATTAAATAATGTCTCAGGAAAGGAACTAAGATGCAATGGCTACAGGCAAAATCCAGAGCGCCTGGTGGACATCAGGGACACCCAGGTGGGTTGTGATGGAGCAGGCAATGAGGTCAGCAGACTGGCATTTTTCTTTCCATTTCTCTCTCTTCCTCTCTGGCTTCACCATTCTATCTTTCCTTTTGGTTTGTTTCTGTTGATCTTTTGTCTAACTCTTCTCTTGGAGCTGAAGGGCTAAGAGCCAACTGCACAGCTTCTCCAGAAGGAATTGGATTTGCTTCCAATTCTTGAGTCCTTACAATGCAAAGGACATCCGAGGAAGGAACTTGGGGCTGCTTCACTGCAGGACATACTGGGAATTCACTTCTCAGACTCATGCAGAGACATGGAAAGTGAGTAACTGTGAAGGCTTCAGTGTGAAGGCGGGGTGTTATGGAACTCTGCTGTGGTTGAAGGTCAAGGCAGTCTTACAGACTCCTATTTTCATACAGTCCATTTCATCACAATTATGAACAAGATCACCCTTTTAGGAAACGAGAGTAGTTGGGCAGTCTCTAGGTCAACCGATTGTAGAATTCTTTCAGAAAATAGTATCTCCTGCACTAATTGGAAATGCAGATTGTGATTTTGGCCATCTTTCTCTCTCTCCACTGGGGAATTTGAGTTGCAACAAAAAGCAAATGATATTGGTTCCCTCTGCTTTCACCAGCACTTCTATGCCTTTCTTCATTGGTCTAGGACCTCTCTCTAACCTCTCCCTCTTCCTCCCTCTCTCCTCCCCCACCCTCTCCTCTTCCCTCCATTATGTAGTGTGGCTGGTCTGGAATTAATTATGTAGCCCAGGTTTGCTCTGCCTCAGCCTCCTAAAGGCTGGGCTTATAGGTCTGGTGTGGGAATGGCTCACTCTCCTAAACTTCATGTACTTTCTCTATTACTAAGCCTGTCCTGATCAGTTGACTATTCTAAGCATTCGCTTGAGTGTCACATTTTTGCCCTAAGAATCTATAGACTGCCATCTTTATCAACCAGCATAGTTCTCTGTATCTTCTTCTGTGGTCTGCACCAAGACACCCAAACTGCACAAAAAATAAAGAGCAATATTCTTGGTGAGTTTCAAGTGAAGAAAAAAAGCTCAGAGTCACTGACCACTGGTTTCTAGAATCTGACTCATCCTGATCCTTGCTTTCAAACATTCACTTTTCTTTTCCTCGTTTGTACATTAGTAATGGGGGAAAACAAAATGTTGATATCTTGTTTGTGCCTTTGCAGTCACGAATCCATGTTTAATTTACTTAATTTGTCAGCATTCACATCCAAGTAGAATAAAGACAAATGTTTCTCGTGGTACCTCAGATGAAGCTACAGATGAATGAGAACATTAACAAGCGAGACCACCACAGTTCTCCACAATAATAACATTTTATTTCTCTCTCCAAATGTTTGCTCATAACCCACCTCTTTGCACAAAGGGCACAGAGGGCATTTTGATGTGTTCAGCTACATAGACCTTCATTTTATATGGGCAAAACTGAAAATACTCAAGACCCCAAGTGACAAACAAATGGAAGATGTAATTCTCAAGCAGGTCCTTACCTGTCATAGTGCAGTGTTCACAGGCACTGCAAATTTAGGGACTGAATGCCAGGAACTATGAAAGGTCTGGAAACATTGCCTATACATTAAGTATTAAGTTAGCTCATGGTTCTGTAGACTCCAGGAGAAGGTGTGAGATTTCTGAGTCAGAGACAAAAGAACTTTCTAACTCACAGCGAAGTAGGCAGCACAAGCTTCAGGTTTGTGTAGCTGAGACCATTCCTCTCTTCTTGGTGAATGGGAAGGGGGGAGCAGAGGGAGAGAGAGAGAGAGAGAGAGAGAGAGAGAGAGAGAGAGAGAGAGAGATCAGTTCATAAAGACACACGTCTTCTGGCTAAACCTGCCTCCCACAGTACCACCACCACCAGCTGGATACCACGCATTCAAAATATGAACCTGTGGGTCCCTGTCAGATTCAAGCTGTAGCAACCCTCACTTCGTGGGAGCGATGAGACAGGTGCTGAGTATGCTTAGTTCATATCACACAGCTAAGGAATCCTGAGTGTAAAAACTGTGATTCTTTTATAATGTCCTGATGGAAAACCTACTCCTTCTCCTTAGGAAGACACACTGCCAACATCACAAACCTGCTTCCTGCTCTGCAATGGAATATTACTCCTATCTTCCAAGGCCACTCTCTAAAGCAATTCTAGGTGAAGTAATTCAGACAAAAGGTTGCCAGTATCTTTATTACTAAGACTTCCAGAGAGCTCCAAAACAGCCATCCCCCAATATGGAGGGTATTATGAATCGTTTCGTTCCAGTCTGTTCCGGTTTGTGTATCCCTGGGTAGCAGCACCCGTCTGTCTCCCCCTAATCGCCCACGCCCAACCTACGAAACGATGAACTATGGACAAAAGGAGGTGGTGTAGATCTTCACACTCAGGGCTCAACCTGGAACCTTATACTAGGTAGATGGGAGTTAGAAAACAAATGGAAAATTGTTGGAGCTACACAGCAAAATTGACTTTATGATCTGTGTACAGATGCAAAACATGTCTCATGAGGGAAATACTAATTTTAATGTTCATGTATTATTACAGTCACAAATAAGCTGATTCTTAATAGGTAGGAGAGCTCATGGGTGCTAAAAGCTCTAGATGAAAATTTTCACTAAAATTTGCTTAAAAGGTATTTTATGGTTATGTCTTAGAATAGGGAGTTTGCCAGGCAAAATGGCTAATTAGTATGCTGTGAGAGTAGCTGAAATAGTTCATTGGCCTGAGCCTCCTTTCAGTATTTATAGGATCCTCTTAACAGTGGGAAGTTAAATTGAGTAACTTTTATATGGCTTGGGGAAACTACTTAAAGTGATTACTTAGAAATACTGAGCTGAAGGAAAAATCAGACTCCTTCACCATCCAGCCCTCAGACTTGACCCTTGCCTTCTAATCAGGCCTGAACATCTCTGGATTTAGTTTTGCTTAGTGATCATCTTCCGGACAGACGGGTGATGGTCACCATGTACTGTAGAGCTTTCCTACCTCCACACGATAACAAAAGTAGCTGACGGTCCTCACAGAGTCTTCGATTTGTAAGGAAGCAAGTAAGTAATGGGAGACTCTGAAGAAAATTACTCCATATCATTGGTCCAAGGACAAAGCCTAGGTTATGTAAGACTATTGATGGACGTGTGAGACTACTGATTATTATAGCTCTCAAGATGGACCTCAATACAAAACACGCGTAATACAACATCAGCACAGTTTGGTAATATGGTTAACAGACTGGCATCCAATGCCAGCTAATTGGTAGGGCTGGCAGTGGGCAAGAATGCCACACTGAATGAAAGTAAGTTAGAGTTCAAGGTCCCACGCCTATGTCTGCCTGTGTGGGCTTAGACTGTTCCATACCTGTGGTCTTAGTGATTCTTACACCATGGCTTCACACCATTGCTTTTAGATATTATATTAACCTACTTGAGAGACATTCAGGTAGGACTATTGAATGGAGGCTGCTGCATATCTAGTGGAGATACATGATCTGAGGGCAGTTTGGTCTAGCTGGTAGTATAAGAAGGAATCTGATCTCACGCTTCAAATACAGTGCTGGCCATCAGATGTCTGAGAATAGGCTTGCATGTTTGAGTTCTGTTATTTTCAGGTTGCGTAATGAACCAGCTTCCAAAACTGATGGGATTAACTTATTTTTCACTTAACTTCTCAGCAAATCTGTGCTTAAAACAGCCCATTGTTCTGCTTTAAGCCACCAAGTGAAGCAGAAATGCTCCTGGCTGGGGGTGGGGAGGTTCTTTTTACTAGTGACTTTCTATTTCATTATTTCTCACTAATATTGAACTCTTGGGGACAAATGAAAGAGAGAGCCCAAGATTTTATAACACTAAATGCAAACATTTGTTCTATCTCTATTATATAAACAGATATGTTAAATGATGGTTGTTTTTTGTTGTTGTTGTTGTTTTGTTTTAAACACATTGGAGAAAAGTAGTATCTGATGGTTTGGAAATGAATTATTTGAACCATCTTTAGAAAAAGGTCTACTTTTTATGTTTCACCTAAAATTTTCTGAGGTGTTTAACAAAGCACTCAGCACATGCAGCGTGATTAACTGATTAACGAGTGCTTAGCACAAAGTGTGTGGCTAAGCAACATTGAACAGAAGGAAGGACAAAGGTGGACAGGAAAAAGTACGAAAGGAAGGGAGGAGAAAAAGAGGTAGGAAGAAGGAAAGGAAACAGAAAAGGTAGAAGGAAATGAGAGAGGGAGAAGAGGGAAGGTAAAGGAAAGAGAAAGGAGACAAAGATGGTAAAAGAAAATTTATATCATATAAAATGACAAAAAAAAATTCTAACCTGAATATATTGATCTTGACAGTCAAAACCAAGTATGATCCCCCATACACAGAGATTTGCCCATTGACGGCAATCTCAAAGTAATCCAGAATCAAAGCAAGCTAATCAGAGTCAGTCATCCCTCGCAAATCCATGACCGAGTGCAATGAGCACTGCTTGTGCCTTCCCACCCCTGAGCTTCGACCCATGATTCCTTTCTCTCACCTGGTCCTCACTGATTTTTCTCTCTCACCCCTCCCTCATTGGGTCCCACTCACCCAATGCTTAAAGCCCCTTCAGTTCTTAAGTTCCCCTGCTCTCTGATCCTGTGTAAATACTGAGGAGGTTCATTATAGTTAGAATGCTATAATGCTAGAGTCCACTGTTTAGAAGCTCCAAAGACCTAAAGGGGTCTAAGAAAAGTCTATATGACATTTACACCAGAGTGATCCTTCTTCAAGACGGCAGCATTACTCAGTCGCAGTGTTGTGAGCGTGGTGTGGAGGGGCCCTTGCTGTCTGGTGGTTGTGCTCCCATCACTAACATCAAACAAAGAACCAATACTGTCTTGCACGGTGGTTTGAATGAAGCCCTGGCATTTTCAGGCCGCTTCCTCTCAGTTAGCAGGAGTTCTAGTCTAGTGTTAATTTTATCAGGTCTTTGACTCATAGAGGTATCATCTACTTTAGTAGATGTGAGCATTTTTTGGTTTTTGTTATCGTGGAAATTTCTTAGTGTAGTATTTCCTCTTGTGAGCCCCTTTATCTAAAGCCGTTGAGAAAACAAAAGCGTTGGCTTTTCTGTGGGAGATCTCTCACATCTCTGCACCCCTCTTTCCTCAGCCCCGTTGTCAACCCATGGTATGCACTCTGCCATCCTTTCCAGAGTCCCTCATCTTTTACCACTCACAGCGGCACCAGCCATCCACGCTGCTAACCCCCTGGTGCAGAATGGCAGGCCCCTCCTTCATCTTCCCAGAATCTTTGATCTGACATTCTCCCAGTTCTGAGAGGCACACGCCCAGGCCCATCAGTTGTCCCTCTTCCTACCTGCTTCAGCCCCAGATGTCAGAGGTGGTTTGTTTGTTTGTTTGTTTTCTTTTTTTCTTAAATCCTTTTGATACTTTCCTAGGCTGTTAGACTATTGTCTTTTCTTTCCCCAGTTTCTTCATCTTTAAACTTCAATTTTACTTTCAGTTTGGTTCTTTTTTAGTCCATACATTGCTTTGACTGCTGGATCTTGCTTATAAAAATTTAGTACAAATTATATCAACAGAGTCCCACAAATCATTCTTGTTACATCTGTGCATAAGGTCTAGGTTACCGGAGGGGAAGCTCTTCTCCTATTTACTGTAGGTTTTGCAGCCTTGTGGATGACCCTGGACTTCTCACTACCGACAGAACGGGAAACTGGAGGGGGAGCTGGAGAGAGGAGCTGTGCCTGAAGAGCGTGCTCCCATACACTTTCCGAATCCACATCACCCCACACTATCAGGTCAAACAAGAAAACAGTCAAAAAATAAAATTTAGCCTCCTACCACTGTCAAATTGAGAGCTGTAAGCTACCTAGAGGTTTCCTGGCTTGTTTGCTGAGTAAAGTCTAGTCATTCTGGTCTATTGAGCGGAGTAGGGGGTTTTGTTTTGTTTTGAAATAAAAGGAAGGAAAACAACAGAATAATGAAAAACAGTGATGAGATATCAGAAACCTTGTCGTCTGCTTCCTGCTTCCAGGGGACAGAGCTCCCGTTTTGAATGGGGCAGCAATGACTCTGCTAAATCAGGGCTGTGGTCAGCGGGGTTCCTAGACTTACCTTCTTCCCCAACCCCCACTCCAGCAGGCTAGGGGGCTAAGCTAATTGATTTTGCAAATTCAAGAGGAGTGTTTAACACAGGCTCCTCCATCTCCAGATAAGGCTGAAATTAAAAAAAAAAAAAAAAAAAAAAAAAAAAAAAAAGGAAGGCATTTGTAAAAAACAAACAAATAAAAAACGGAAACCAGCTTCAGCAAAAGGACGATTTGGGGTGTA
This sequence comes from Meriones unguiculatus, assembly GCF_030254825.1. NCBI lineage: Eukaryota > Metazoa > Chordata > Mammalia > Rodentia > Muridae > Meriones > Meriones unguiculatus. The sequence continues at coordinate 6,237,762 of NC_083364.1, read as the reverse complement.
TTAAGGAACAGTTTATACTTGTGTTGAGTTCGGAAAAGATTCATTTAGCGGGCGGCTATGAAATCGAGTAGCGAATCAGTAACTTAGTTAAATTGCTGGCTGGAGGGCAAAGCATGCTCTCCCTGCAGCTTTACCCTTCGCGTCGCTCAGCCGCAGCCCGGCCCACGGCGGGCATCGGGCAGTCCTGCAGTGCCACCTACAGGAGCAGCCGCGGCACCGGGCCCGCAGCCTGCTCGGGCCCGGCCACCCTCTAACAGTGCTGCCTGTGCTTTCCCCACCGGAAGACTGTAGTTAATTTTTCATCAAGAGTAATTACTGTGTGAAAAGTCCGGGTCATTGTTTAATTAACTCCAACGATAAATGAACTGAATAACCTTAAGGGCTTCGTTTCCTTGCTGTAGGAAATTTGCTTTTAAACACCCCCCCTCAAAGGTTCCTGGGAAAAAAATGAATTAATAAATACCTAAATCATTAAATCATGCACTCTACTGTCCTTTGCTTTCAACACACAATTACACAATGGAGGACACTTGTCTGGGAGCAGAAAGTTTTCCTTGGTGCTGGTTTCTAAAACGGTTTCCAAATAGTCCGTTTTCTTCTAGGAACACGCAGAGCTGCCTAAATAGAATTCCCTTGATGTGAAAAAGCACGCTTGTGTATCTCGAAGCCGAAATACGATTAGCGGTTCCTACCTCCGCATAACAGGTTATTACAAGATATTTTGCATAGAGCTGGTTCCCAAATGATGTCTTCATTCGCCAGGTGACGTCCCACAGACAGAACATTGAGAGAAGACTGTCTCATGAAGGCATTTTCTGTGTGTTTTCACATTGTCCCATGTGGCGGTTACAATCATCAGTGAGGCCCAGGGTGTCCAGTGAATCCCAGGAACCTCAGTATCAAATCAGAGAGTACCCCCATGCTGGTTTGGTGGCATTGTCTCAGCCCTGATGGCAAGCCTGCACACGGGGTTTGACAGATTGGACACTATACATATGAAACCATTTCCCATTCTCTCCTTTTCTTTCTCTCTGCTCAAACAAATGCTCCAAAGACAATGATTTTGAAACATTTCAAAGGCTGCAGAGGGCACAGAAAATTCAAGCTTGCTTTTCCGGATTTCCAGTTCATCAACTGCAGTAGCAATGCTGACTTATTGAAAATCATATGAAAATCGGAGAGATAATTAGAGCTCATTTCTACTCGGAGCAACAGCCTGAAATTTCCATTGAATTTACACAAATTAGGGGAAAAAATCAGATTTCATATTATCTCATTCTGGAAAGCCTTGCTCTTAGGGGATCTGTCTTCTCAGCCTGGGATGGGATGGCCAGAGCACTGTTCTGTGGGTTTATTGCTGGTGTTTTCTACCAGGATTTTTTTTTTCCTCCCTTTGTTTCATCTTTCTTATTTCTTAATTTATTTCCCCTTCTTCTATTGTGTGCTTCCATGAAAGGGACTCTAAATCCTCTTTAGGATGAAGTGCGAATAAAAATAAATAGGTATATAAATTTTGCTCTTGTGTTTTATGGTCCTTCTTTATACTTTCCATTCTTAATCTCTCTCTGGAATCCTACAGGTTTATCTAGAGAGACTATACCAAGCCCGTCAACATGAGTGACTGGCGCTGGATGCCCAGGCACAGCTGCCTTGCTTGGGACAATATTCACACCGTCACCTGCTTAGCATGGCCTCCTCACAGGAAGCTTCAGCAAGGCCTCCAGAGCAGTTTCTTCAAGCCTTTCCTAATGCCCTACAAGTTAGTGTGGAAATGCATCAATCAAACTTAATTTACTCTGTAAAAGATCTAGAGGCCAGAAGTCAAAATAGAAATTAATGCATTTCCAATGCTGTAGTGACAAAAGTTTACAGGAGAGGACTCTTCCTTGCCTCTTCAGGCTTTAGCCAGCAACCCTGCGCCATCCTCATTCCTAAACTCGCACACACATCAGCCCAATCTCTCTCTACCTCTGCATGGCTTTCTTGCTCTCTTCTCCTTGCTGTCTCCTAGTCCACATTTCCATCTTCTTCATTGAGTTAGGGTCCAACCCAGGACACTGGCCTCAGCCTAAGTGGTCACATCTACAGAGAGAACCACTTGGTTTGCAAAGGTCACGTTATAAGGTACCCCATGGGCATGGAATGCAGGAGAACATCATCTGCTTCAGAGACCTGCTGTGCTGGGCATGCAGGGCTCACAGGACCATATGGAGAGCAGGAAACAGTGGGCTGAAGAGAGGGCACAGTGAATGAGAGCGTGGTCTCACCTAGGACGTCAGTTCTGTGCCCAGTACCCACGTTAGCTAGCTCACACTGCCAATAACCATAGGGCCCTCTGATCTGTGCAGGCACTCTAACACACACACACACACACACACACACATACACAGAGAGAGAGAGAGAGAGAGTAAAATGTTTACAAACAAATTAGGTTTTCATTTCTTAATTCAAATGGTTCCTTTTCGGATCGTCTGTATTTATTTTAATGTTTTTCATTTTACAGAATACTTTCTGGTGTGTTTTAGATATTCCCTCTTTTTTTTCTTTTCAAAAAGTTTTTTACCCAGAATCTCCAAAACGATCCTGTACAACAACAGATCATCTGGAGGTATCTCCATCCCAATCTCTAGCTGTACTACAGGGCAACAGTAATAAAAACTGCATGGTATTGGCATAGAAACAGAAAGGAGGATCAATGGAACTGCATAAAAGACCCAGAAATAAATCCACACACCTATGAATACTTGATATTTGACAAAGAAGCCAAATCCATTCAATGGAAAAAAGACAGCATCTTCAACAAATGGTGCTGGACCAACTGAATGTCTACATGCAGAAAAATGAAAATAGATCCATATTTATCACCCTGCACAAAACTAAAGTCAAAGTGGATCAAGGACCTCAACATAAAACCAGATACCCTAAATCAATTGGAAAAAAGTGGCGAACAGCCTAGAACTCATTGGCACAGGAGACAACTTCCTGAACAGAACACCAACAGCACAGGCTCTAAGAGCAACAATCAATAAATGGGACCTCATGAAACTGAAAAGTTTCTGTAAAGCAAAGGATACCGTCATCAAAACAAAACAACTGCCTACAGATTGGGAAAGAATCTTCACTAACCCTTTATCTGACAGAGGACTAATATCCAGTATATACAAAGAACTAAAGAAGCTGAAAAGCAGCAAACCAAGTAATCCACTTAAAAAATGGGGAACAGAGCTAAACAGAGAATTCTCGACAGAGGAATATCAAATGGCAGAAAAACACTTAAAGAAATGCTCATCCTCATTAGCCATCAGGGAAATGCAAATCAAAACGACCCTGAGATATCACCTTACACCCATCAGAATGGCCAAGATGAAAAACTCAAACGATAACACATGCTGGAGAGGTTGTGGAGAAAGGGGAACCCTCCTCCACTGCTGGTGGGAATGTAAACTGGTACAACCACTCTGGAAAGCTATCTGGCGCTTTCTAAGACAAATAGGAATAGTGCTTCCTCAAGACCCAGCTATACCACTGCTAGGTATATACCCAAAGTTTGTTCAAGTACACAAAAGGGATACTTGCTCAACCATGTTTATAGCAGCTCTATTTGTAATAGCCAGAACCTGGAAACAACCCAGATATCCATCAATGGAGGAATAGGTACAGAAATTGTGGTATTTTTATACAATGGAATACTACTCAGTAATAAAAAAGGAGGAAATCATGAAATTTGCAGGCAAATGGTGGGATCTAGAAAAGATCATTCTGAGTGAAATATCCCAGAAGGAGAAAGACAAACATGGGATATACTCACTTATATAGACCTATAAGATATGATAAACATAATGAAATCTATACACCTAAAAAAGATAATCAATAGAGCGGACATGGGGTAAGATGACCAATCCTCGTTTAGAAAGACAGATGGGCTGTGCATTGAACATATGACAGGAGTCTACTGAGCGCATCTGAAAGACTCTAACTAGCAGTGTTTTCAAAGCAAAGACTCATGACCAAACCTTTGGCAGAGTACAGGGAATCATAAGAAAGAAGGGGAGTTAGTCTGATGGGGAAAGGATAGGAACTCCACAAGGACCAAATATATCTGGGCACAGGGTCTTTTCTGAGACTGACATTCAACCAAGGACCATGTATGGATATAACCTAGAACCTCCACTCAGATGTAGCCTGTGGTAGCTCAGTAACCAATTGGTTTCCCAAAGTGAGGGGAACAGGGACTATTTCTAACAGGAACTCAATGACTGGCTCTTTGGTCTCCCCATCCCCCAAGGGAGGAACAGTCCTGTTAGGCCACAGAGGAGGGCTTTGCAGCCAGTCCTGAAGATACCTGATAAAAGAGGATCAGATGAATGGGGAGGAGGTCCCCCCTATCAGTGGACTTGGAAAGGGGCACGGTGGAGATGAGGGAGGGAGGGAGGGTCTGGGAGGGAATGAGGGATCGGGACACGGCTGGGATACAGAGTTAATAAAATGTAACTGATAAAAAAAATAATAATAAAATAAAAAAAAAAGAAAGAGAAAAAAAGTTTTTTTTTTTAATCAAGACAACATCCACACAAACGCTGAGCAGACTATGTCTCTAAAGAAGATAAGGATCAGATCTTCACCAAGCCCTTGACATTCGTGAAGGAACAGTGGAGTTTCCCTCATTCAGCGCATAGCTGTGTCTGTCCATCCTCACTGAGCCATGTCAGAGCGTGCAGATGACATGTGTGCTCGTGCATGTTATTAGAGTGTCTAGGGTGCACAAGCCAATCAGAGGACATCTGAACGTATAAACCCAACCTCTCTCTCCTACACACTCATTTTCTCAACTGGGAGTGTATGTGTCAGAAAAACAAAACAAAACATTGTTTTTATAAGAGCTAAATTTGGAGGCAAGGGTTTGATTTTCTTTCTGTACAGCAATTCAAGAGTCATTTATAGTTAAATCAAAGTTCTTGTAGTCAGCGCCACATCAGAAAGAAACAGAATAATACTTGCACTTAGAACTGGTAGGTCGGAGTTCCATGAAGATGACTCTAGCCAGGAATAAACCTCCTCCAAATGAGAAGTACTGACTTGTAAATAACTCACTGAGCCCATCCCTTGGCACCAGCTAACGAGAACACAGTGACAATAGAACTCTTGCCCTAAAGTAATGCATCTGCCTCCAGTCTCAGTGTCTGGCCAGTTTCCATGACCACCGGGAGTTCCAGGTGTATGGAATATGCCAGGTGGGGAGAAACCAGGAAGCTGGTGAATAAGCAGGTCTAATAAGTTTCTCATAAAGATGTAACTGAATACTAGGTCCCCAAGACTAGTAATTGTGAATATTTTCCCATTCAATAATTCATTTAATTTTAAATTTAAAACTTCATCTTAAAGGAAAAAAAAGAAAAGAAAAAAAGGGGGGCTGGATGGTGGAGGGTCATGCCTTTAATCCCAGCACTTGGGAGGCAGAGGCAGGTGGATCTCTGAGTTTGAGGCCAGACTGATCTACAGGATGAGCTCCGGGATAGCCAAGGCTACAAAGAGAAAGCCTGTCTCAAAAAAAAAAAACAAAAACAAAAACAAAAAAAAAAAAAAAAAAAAAAAAAAACAAAAACATAAAAAGGAAGCATATTAGTCATATGGTACAGGATGACCATACTACAATTTGCAGGCCCAAAGAAGCTAAGTAACAAGGAGGGTCCAAGGGAGGGTGCTTGAATCTCCCTCAGAAGGGGAGACAGAATAGTAAGCAGAGGGTGGCTGAAGAGGGGGAACAGGGTAGGAAAAGGGAGTGCTGAGGGAAATGGGGCTGAGAATCAGATGTGGGGAGAGCAGGGAGGGAGGACAAAGGGCTTGCAGAGAGAAGAGGAAACATGGGCAGGAGCAGGGTAGCACCTCTTGGACAAGCTGAAGAACTATGACAGAGCAGGCTTCTGGGAGGATATGGGGGTTACTCTAGCTGAGAACCCTAGTAGTGGGGATCATAGAGACTGAAGAGGACACTCTCTAAACAGACAGGCCTGCTAGTGGAGGGAGAACACCAACCCACCCACAAAAACTTCAACCCAAAATTAACCCTGTCTACAAGATGTGCAGGGATAAAGATAAAGCAGAGATTGAGCGAATGTCCAACCAATGCCTGGCCCAACCTGAGGCCCACTCCATGGGAGAGAGCCAATCCCTGACACTATTAAAGACACTTTGCTATGCTTTCAGACAGAGCCTAGCATAGCTGTCCTCTGAGAGGCTCTGAAACCCACAGCCAAACATTGGGTGGAGCGCAAGAAGCCTTAAAGTTGAGGGAAGGAGAGAAGGACCCAGAGAAGACAGGAGTTCCACATAAAGATCAGTGGAGCCAACTAACCTGGGCCCAGCAGCCTTGAGGAAACTAAAGCACCAACAAAGGACCATGCATTCACTGGGCCTAGGCCCCTACATATATTACCCAATGGGCAGCGTGGTCTTCATGTTAGTCTCCTAATAAAAGTAGCAGGGACTGCTGTTTGTGACAAGGACTCTTGAATTCTTTTAGATCACTTCCCCCTGGTGGGGATGCCTTGCAGGGCCACTGTGGAAGAGTGCTCAGTTCTGATGTGATTTGATGTTTGGGGTGGGTTCGGGGGGGGGGGGGAGACTCCTCTTTTCTGAGGGGTAGGGGAAAGGGGAGAGAAGAGAGAGGGAGGGACCATGGGAGCAGGAGGAGAGGAGGGAGGGGCTTGATTCAGATGTAAAGTGAACAAATAAATGAATAAAAAAGAAAAAAAGAAAGCTTAAAATTACATGTGCTGCATTAAGGCTGGGCTCTCACTAGCAACTGAGAAGCCCCAGAACCCCCTCTCTGGCAGCTGTGCTGAGTTAGGAGAGACACCGCAGCACAGCTTTCTTCTGCTGTCAGGTGTAAACAAGGATGTGGAGTAACCCTATCACAAATGAGAGTTTTAAAAATGCTAAGTAGAAAGAAGGTGGTTGCTGCGGGGTAGGCCCATTGTCCAGCATGCTCTTCTTCCAAAGCCTGCCTCCTGTGTCCTTACCTCACAAGGAACAAAAGTAAAGTAAGAATTGTTTCCAGTTCTGACTGTTCTTCATAAAGAGTCTGTGAAATTTCTACCACTTCCTAGGGGCTCTAGAAGGGGCAGGAACTGCTCTTGAGCAAGTTGGGGACTTCGGTGACTTAGGAGACATGGACATATGAATGATGGAATCCTAAAGAGATTTCCCCCTAGATTTTGTTTTGTTTATCATGATAAAAACTGTTCATGGATCCTGTAGCCAAGAAAATCCCCAGGAAAGAAATATTAAGAACTAATTCCTGTTCCCCATCCTGCTAAACATTAACAATAAGCATGCCCTTGGGGATTTAAGACAGAGGCTGGTCACATGTGCACAGCTTGCTTCTGTGACAGGAGGGTGTGTTATGCTGGTTTCATACCCTGGAAATGACTGTATGGACACCTGAAATGCAGGTAACAACCCAGATGATGGTGAGAATGGAATCTTCTAGAAAATGGAATATGTAAGCATTGCTTCGAGACATGTCTACAGACACCAGAACTGCTTGTTGCAAAAGTAAATGCATTTCTGCAATGGGCCTTTATAAGTATATTTGCAATTCAACAGAGGCCCTCCCAAAGCTTAAATGTTCTCATAATAAAAACAAATATGACGTTGTTTAAAGTCTTCACAGTTTCCAAGTTCAGAAAGGCCTGGGATGATTCTAAAGGTTCAGGAAGGAGAAATGAAAGACACCCGTAGAAAGCCTGTGGATAGATTCACAGATGGATTGATTAGAGAGCCTTCGAATAGTTGCACAGATGAACTGAAAGCTCCATTCTATTATTAGATTCTTGATGACAATGGCCTTGGCTCTTCAAACCTTATACAATGATCTACACAGAGTAGAACTTTAATGGGTGTTTGTTAAATGAACAAATGAGGTATAACAAGTTAGGCTTAATTGTACAATAGCAGGTACCAATGAATTAGGTCAGTGGTTCTTAGAGTCATTTGAAGAACATTCTAAAAATGTGATGTCCCAGCACAAACCAATTAAATCTTCTATTTCTAGGGTTAGGACACAGGTATAACTATTTTCAAATTTTTTGCAAGTGATTCTGAGTGTACAAAGTGGTGAGGAACACTAAATTGAATGATCTATCCAGGTCCCTTCCAAGGCTGAGCCACTCCTGCCCCTTCTGGGACCACTAGTAAGTGGGAAAGTTCACAGAGTCTTCATGAAGAACAGTTAGAACTGCGAACTATCTTTACTGTACTCTTGCCCATGCAAGGAGAGGACCTTGCACACAGGCTTTGAAGGAAGAGTATGTTAGAGGCAGGCCTCTCTGCTGCTACCACCTTCTTTCCACTCAGCATCTGTGTGGTCTCTAACATAGACTCAGACTCTACGAGACATCGGCATCAAATAACTAACACTGCTTTGATGTCAAACTACCACTACATAAAATTTGTGAGGTTCAGAGAAGTAGAAATCTCAGGGTTTATTCAAAAGAATTGATTCAGAGTTTCAAGATTGCCACATCAGAGGGTTGAATGGTAGCCCATGTCCTTCTAAGCCCAGAGCCTTGTGTGGTACTCATTACACACCTACAAAGTGGCCCTGCCTGTGGTGTGCACTGCCAGGTAGTACCTCCCCCATAATCTCTACTGGCAACTGCACCCTGCTTGTCCTGGTGTTGTCAGGGGCTCGGCTGGCAGATGTTCTGTTGCTCCGTGAAAAGGTGTTGGTGGCCGTGCAGCCTTGCTTTATATCTAAAGAAAGAATTTCTTTTAATTCCCTCAAAGACAATAGAAATCAAACAAATCATCATCCAGGATTAAGAAGTGACTCGATTTCCCCAGGCTTCGTCTTCTCTCGTCAGTAGAGAGACAGTGCTCCCCACTGTGCCCTGTTGCTATGACAATCGACTGACCTTGCAACATGTCATTGCTCTTCTCCCATGGGCCACCGTGGTTTTTCTGAGATAATATTAGGGCCAGTTCAACACATTCTTGTTTCCAAAAACTCATAACCAGCGCCACAGCTCATTAATTTCAAAAAATCTGTATTTTTGTGGAACTATAGACAGAAGTGAAGATGTGGGTTTCACACTGTCAACTCAGTCAGCCTAGAGGCAACAGAATGACGTCGAGTTTCTCACTAAGCATCTCCATTATTCCTTCAGAATTTCTCTACCCCAACAGCTATGTAATCTCATGTGGCTCTTTTCCCTAAATCAGTCTTCCAAAAAATTGTCCTCAAATTTTCTCCATTGTCCTGAAATAGTGATCTCTCTTCTTAGATTAAAAATCAGAGTGCATCAGCTGGGTGCGGTGGCACACATCTGTACCACAACACTCACAGAGGCAGAGGCAGAGGCAGGTGGAGCTCTGTGAGTTTGAGGCCAGCCTGCTCTACAAATTGAGGCCAAGACAGCCAAGGCTACACAGAGAAACCCTGTCTCAAAATAAATAAATAAATAAATAATAAAATAAAAAGAAATAAAGTCCAGCAAAATAAACGTGCTCTAACCGGTTGGCTCCTGGCCACCACTGTCCTCTCAGTGTGTCTTGTGAGCCCAATACCACTCCAGCTGCTTCTAAAACAGCTCCTCATGCAGAAAGACGGTGAAGGTTTAGAAAACTGTTGTCATAAAAACACCACTTAGGTCATGAAAACACCAGAGAGGAAGTGACTAGTTGGGGACGGATACTAATTTCTTCTTTCCTCTTACCCTCTCTAGTTTCTGTCTGAACACAGGGAGTGAGAGGGGTTCATTCTGTGACAGTGTGAGACCATTCTGTTTTCAGCAGTTCTACTGATAACAAAATTCTGTTTCCCGTTGTCTTGGAATCAAATTACCTACTTCTGTCTGAGGTTTGGCACTCCCTGCAGAACACCTTAAGACAAGCACCATTCTTTTTCCAAGATGGCAGCTTCTTCTTTCATGGTTTCTCCCCAGTTCATTCTGGGTTCTTTCCATGACAAACTTCCCAAATTCTGGTCAATGCTGGATGCCTTCTGCTGAATAGTCTCCAAATCCCCCTTATACCAAACCTAATGCAATCTCCACAGGTGTTTTTTGATGTTGTATACACTGTCAACAACCCTGTTTTCTATTCTAAAAATATTTTATTATAGTAATGCCCACTTGTCTATGCAGAAGCATTTCAAGGCCCCCAGTGCATCTCTGACATCAGAATAGTACTATGTATATAATAACACTATGTATATTGTTTTTTCTATAATTATCATACACTATGGCTGTAACTTTTACAGTTAGAGATACTATTGCAAAACCAGCACAAATTTCTTTTCCTTCCTTTACAATTTCACAGATAGATAATCTATTCTTAACATAGATACTAATAACCTCAATGTACACTCTTTCTCCCCAATTAAATTTAGAACTTTCATCTGTCAATTGGAGGAAACACTCTATGGCTTTTCTTCAGAACATCTGAACTCTCAGGAGCATTACTCTCATGCTTTGAGGACATTATTAAGCCAAAGAATGGTCATTTGTACACAAGCATTGTGGTGCTAATTAGCCATAACAGAGATTTCTAATAACCAGCCAAAGGGTGGGCGGTATCTACAGCATGGATATGGTACCCAAGGAAGCAAACCACATCCCAGCAGGATACTGTGGTATGTCATGACAGTTCACCACATCACTTAAAATAATATGCTGTTTAATATCTGTTCTTTACTTTCTGAATTCTCCATTTCTGCATACTATTTAGTTGTTAGTTACTAAAACTGTAGATAAAGGAGGAATACTCTATTTTTATCCCAAGTGTCTTTATATTCCTGAGTTCTTTGGGTGGCCCTTTCAGGCATCTTCCTGGAATGGCATAAAAGTAGAAGGCAGAAGATAAGAGGATGTCCACATAAGCTGGTGGGCTAGAAGCTCCCACTATGTTTCCTAGGGGAGGAAAGAGTTCTGAAGAAAGGAAGAGAGGAACAGCTTTGGAAACCCATTAATATAATGAAAGGATATCTGAATAATACGGAGAAAAGAATAGGTGACACACTGACTTGAAGCAAATTAAACACAGTGTTGTCTGATGCTTGTACTTTGGTCCTAATTACTGGCCCTCAAGATCTGGTTACTGCCCTATCATTGTGTAAATCTGCCTAAGACATTATTCCTGATTGGTTGATTAAGAGGCCTAAATCCTGGACAGCGCAGAACGGACTAGGCTTGGATAATCATGGAGAAACAAGAGAGGGAACACTCAGGGAAAACAGACAAAAGGGAAGAAAGGAGGAAAGAGAATGCCATGATGGGTTAGTGTAGAGAAGGAACCATGTAGGCCAGGAGGAATGACTCCAAAAATGATATGGAAAGATCCAGATAAAGAATACAAGCAAGGATTTATAAGATTATGGATGGAGGATAGACCACATAGGAATAGTTACAGGCACTAGATGGGGCCTGGCAGACGGATGGGAAGGTTATGGAGGCAGTGTAGGTAGAAATATCTGTCCAGCCTAAGGTAAAAAGGCAATTATAAAAATCTAACAGGTATCTGTGTTTTATTGTGATAGCAGGTTGGATAATACCTCTGAAATAATAAGAGGGCAAATAATAAGAAGTATTTAGCACACACCATTTTATTTTCAAAACAATACAGCTTCAGCCACGGAGCTCCCTGGTTCAGGCAGAGGAAACAGCAAAAACCAGGGAGGAATTAATGAAAAAGTTAGGTCTTTGAAAAATTTGTAAGTTTGTCAAGCCCCTAAGCAAACTGATAAAGAGAGAGAAGACCTTAGATTAATATCAGAGATGAAATGGGGGCAGATAGTAGAGAGTCAAATGAAATCCAGAGAATCTTCAGGCACTGTTTTGAAAACTTACATTTAAAACTTGTAAGATTTATAATACTGGGTAAATTTCTAAGCCCATATGACCTATTGATGCTAAATTAAGAGAGATAAACAATGTAAGCAGATTCACAACAATCACTGTGGCTGATGCAATAACACACCTCTCAACAAAGAAAAGCCAAGGGCTGTGTAGATTCATTCTTGAATTCTACTAAACATTCAAAGAAGGGGTAATGTCAGAACTCTCCAAACTAGTCCATAAAACCGAACAGAAAGAACACTGAAGTTCATTCCATGAAGCCCGATACTCAAACCAGAAAAAGGCTACAAAAAAAAAACACTACCAAAATAGTCCCCAATAAATATAAGCACAAAGATTCTCAATAAAATTTTTGCTAGCTGAATTGCACACTACATGAAGAAGCTCATGTGCCGTGAGTGTGTTGGTTTCATTCCTGAGAGGCAAGGCCCTAGTCAGAATCTCTATCATCAAGAGAGCAAATAATAACAAATACTGCCAAGGATGATAGATGGAAAAGGAAACCCTAATACAGCTCTGGCAGAAATATGAACTAGTGTAGCCACGACTGGAACACGATAGCAGTGTCTCAGAAGACTGACGTCATAGCTACCAAACATCTCAGAATACAACATTCTAACACAATGTACGACACTGATAGCTGGACATCCATACTGACTGCTGCACTGCTCACAACAGCCAGGAAACACAATCAGGTGTTCCTCAACACAGGAAGGGGTAAAAAAAATACACTCGTTTATGGAATTAAAAATATTTTACAAAAATATTTTATAAACCTTATTATAAAAAAAAACCTTGCAAATAAATAAAAACCATCACACACCAAAATTAACCAGATCCAATATACAACTCAACATATTGTTGAGTTAGAATTGACATTTGAAATGGAAGCTTCACAACAGAGTTTTCTTCAGCCATAAAAATGATTCGGCATTTTTAGAAAAATAGATAGAACTAGAAACCACTGTTAAATGAAACAAGCCTTACTCAGAGACAAATACCTCAGTTTTCTTTTATACATAGTGCACCTGGATTTAAAATTCCATGTGTGTGTATGAGAGAGACAGACAGAGACAGAGACAGAGCCGATAGGAACAAACAGACAGAGATGACACTTAAAAGAGGACACCAAGAGGGGAGAAGAGGCCTTGCAGCCAAGTGGTGGAACACGGGAGCTGAACAGGGAAAGCATCACAAGCAGACAACTACACAGGGAGAGACCACGAGGGAGGGCAGCAGGGGAAGGAAATGAATTAGAGCAAAGTATAATGATGTGTGTGTGTATATAAGGACGCCATAATAAAAATCTTTGCTTGGTGTGCTAGCTAGCTTAATAAATTTAAAAAGGAAAAACATATTAGAAGAAAATTAATTATGCCCAAGCTGACAGTCACTAACCATGCCAAAGCAGGCCACAAAAATGTTTAGCAATCAATGCTAGAATGGAGAGACTTTGGGTGAGGCAGTAGTAGCGTTAACTGAAATAGCAGGGCCCCAACTGACAGATTTCTTATTTTAACTGAATCTAGAGAATGAGCACTACGCTCCAAATCAGCCTGCCTGTTCCTGTGCCTCCAGCAATTCAAAACTTGAGCAGCTGCTAAGGCTCAGGGTGTTTGCTAACACAGCCCCGTTCTCAAGCATCTTGGAGTTGAGTGATGTGTCACAAGTCACTGAGCAGAGAAGTATGCCTTAGAATTAGGACAAAAGCTATAAAGGAAGATAATAAAGTGTTTTCCAAAAATCAGAATAAAGGGAGGGAGGTACTTTAAAAAGTCCATTCAGTCAGGACTTCTAGGAAGGCCACAAAAGACTATCCAGACAAAGACAGGTGGTGAAAGGTCACAATAGCAAGGCTTTGAGCAAGCTTGCAGATGGTGGTGGAGTGGGGGAAGGGTAGGGTGCAACAGAGGGGTAAGATGGAGAACGGGGGGGCAGGATATCAGGGACTGGATATAATTATCAAGAAAGGATATTTCTAAGCCTAACAGAGATGAAAGTTTGACACCATGACTATAGTTCAGTGAGCCAGAGAGAAGTCCCAGTATAATAAAGATGGAGAAAATAGACAGGGACCAGATCACAAGAGTCCCAGATTCTAAAGAGTTGGTATTACAATGGAATACCTGCTACAAACAAACAAACAAATACATAAATACAATAATAAATAAATACATGCTACATATAAATAAATGAATAAACAAACAAACAAATAGCTTTCACCAAAAGATGAGGATAATCTGATTTAGCCTTTTAAAGATATCATATATTGGAGGGAAAGAAGATCAAAATTGGGGAAGGCTGCTGTATTCCAGCTGAGACGAGGTGGTGTGAGCAGCTGTACTAACAATGACGATAGAAAGCAGACACATGTGACCTTCTGGTCCAGACAACCAGACATAGTGAGCTGTACACCCACAGTTCCCAAAATATGGTCTCCAGATAAGCCATGTGGCCCACGCCTGGGAACGTCTCTGAGGAGCAGGTCTCAGGCTCTGCTGCAGAACATGAAACTCTGGAGCCCCATAATGCAGACTGCAACAAGCCCCCACCTCAGCCCCACCCCACTCCACACACGATTTCTGATGCATGCTAAAGGTGGAAAGCCATTGACCTTGAGGAACTGAGGAACTTGGGGCTTTCTAAACATCATAAATAGACAGAGTATTACTGAGTCCTACAGAATTAAAATACTTTCACTGTCTGGTTAATAAAACCTGGATTAATTTAGCAACAGACTGAAAATGTTAGTGTTTTAAACTTAAATTCTCATTACTATGTTCTGGGAACTTGTGAGAAAACTTAGCCATTATGGTCAAAGGAACCCTTGCAGTCTTGCCAGGCCACTGCTTTATTCGTGTTTCTCCTGTTTGGTTTAGTGTTTGGGCGATTAGTTTGTCGTTATTGGTCTATGACATTTGTATAAAGTAGCTGCATCCCTATTTTTAAACTATTGTACTTGTTAATTTGTTTTGACTTTGTTGTTGTTGTTGTTATTATTATTATTACTGAGACAGAGTCTTGCTATGATGACCAGGTTGGTCTCAAACTCCAAGTTCTTCCGTCTGAGAATGTTGACATGAGCTATCATGTGTAGCTCCACTCTCAGTTTCTGATATCTGCTTGTAAATATGTCCAAATATTCAGGCTTTATTTCTTAATTCCATAAATATTTTCCCACCTAATGTACTCTAAGGGCCATTTCCTCTTTGTTAATTGTTAAGATAACCTTTGTTTGTCTCCTTTGACGTTCTGTCCTTTTAGAAAGAGAAGTTGGGCTTACACCCTTTGACAGAAGTCACCACCTGATCAGTGAGTACTAAAGTAGCTGTTCCCTAAAGGAACACAGCGGCAGTTCCTTTGGATGGCCAGCTTCAGAGTCTCCCTGTTATCTTCTTACATGGCTCCATTTAATGCTGGATGCTGTCAGATTAGTGTGGATTATTAGTAATTACATATTCACAGCATTACTGAAAAAGTTTTAATTACAAGTTCAAAGTTCAAGCTTTAAAAGGGGAAAGCTATTGTTCTGCTTGGAAGCCAATAGTCAAAGTTAAATGATCCAGTTCCCAGAGTGTAGAGACCATCATGGAGATGCAAACACAAACACCCAACAGGGAGAACTTCCTGTCTTAGGTGCTGTATGGAATGCTAGGTCCCAGACCATCAGTTGTGCATTCAGCCTTAAAAATGAATGGCATTTTGGTATATGGTACAACATAGATGGACCTTAGGAACATCATGCTAGGCAAAATGAGCCAGTCAGACACTTCACATATGTTATGGATCTACTCATATGTAATATCTAGAGCAGGCATATTCAGACAGACTGAAATAGAACTAAGGCTACCAGGTGTGAGAGTGCAAGGAAAACCGAGCTTGGCTTGATAGATTCCGAGTTCCTATGGGGAAAGACAAGATGTTCTAGAAATGATGGTAGCAACGCTACATGTCGCTACATGATTAATACCATTGTACCATTCAAACAGCAATAGGCTTTATGCTATGTGTGTTTTTACCCAGCGAACGTCATTTAAAAAACAATATCTCAAACAAAGCAATGGCTGAACACTGGTTTACTCATATTTACACAGGGTATTTCTATCAGGACATAAGGACTGACTAAATGTTATCACAACAACCACTGCATATTCTGAATTTACACTTACTTTCCACATCAGAAGTTTCCAGTTAGAACTTAAAGGGAAGGCTCGTGAACCAGGGGTTTATACAATCATTCTTTGTCCTTGCAGCTCCTGGGTTACATGCCTTCATATTTGGTCACTCACACATGCTGTATGTCAGCAACTAACTGTATGTATTTCATTGATCTTCCTCAGACCATATGTTCATCTTCATCTATCAAGGATTAAAAAATTGCCTTGTGAGGCTTGTTCATATTCAGTAAGATGCCAATAAATGTAAAAGCTAAGCAGATTCTAATTTTGGTTTACAAATTTCTGTAAACTGCAAAAGCTCACCAGGAGGATTTTATTCACAGGAAAAAAAAACCTACATGGTTATCTCAGAAGGGGGAAAGACATTCACCTATCTAAAAAGAAAATGCAATCCTTGCTTGTGGCTGCTCACACACCCTCCTGTCCTTTCTTCCCTAATGAAACTAAGTTATAAAGGGGAGAACAATTTGCAAATCGCCTTCTCTTGGCTGATTTACGCTTCTATAAAGTGAGAGAGAGATTCTTTCTGAAGTCTTTGCCCTGCGTTTATGAGAGGACATTCAGAAAAAGATTGTGGCATACCTCTAATCTTCTAAATCAACAACAAAGAAGAAAAAAATGAGACAAAGGTCAGGATTTTGAAGCATTGCTTCTAAAGCACATCCCACACTGAGTAAAATACCATGAAATCATCTGTCACGCGCTTTGCTTCTGGAGGGTACAGTCCGAGAGCATGGAGAGCCTGAGCAGCTCTCGATGGTTTGCTCAGATACCAGCGCACCTGAATCATATTCATGGGGCCTTGCTTTCATCACAGCAGGAACCGACAGAGTTCTGTGACAATTCCAGGAAATGCCTTCAGATGGCCCCTTCTATGAATTATGAATGTTCCACAAGCTCTCCTTAAGTCTAACAGCCTGCACAAATGCAGGTCTGATTAGCAGGTGGGAATCCTCTGTCTCCATGCACTGAAATTTAATGCTGTGTGCAAACAGAGAGAATAAATTTGAATGGAGGTAAGTAGACCCTAGTTAATTGTAAACGACTATTTTCTCTCACAAAAATCATGTGCCACGCAATGACATTTTGATCAACCACAGACTGCACACATGACAATGGCCCAGTAAGGTTATATCATCTAGTGACATCATGGGTGTCATTAAACAATGTGTGACTGTACTGGCTCATTTTACCCAGTAGGGAAGATTGTATCAGTTTCATATTTTTCTTCCCAGAATGTGCTTATTGCGATTGGGAATGGCCTGACAAATTACTCCTTTGAGGTGTTGGTACAAAACAGTCAATTCTCATTATTCATTCCTGTCGTTTCTATATAGTCACCAAAAACACTGAACTAGCAAATACTAAACTACGATGCCTAGGGGATCCGTAGGGTTAGGACCCTGTAAATGTTTGCTTGCGTTCATCAACCTTATTTCAGGTATGTCTCTCATTAAAGACACCTTACTCAATATGTGTCATTAACTCATTGGTATGGACTCACAGCCTGCAGCACTTCACGTCCAAACAAAGTTTCTCTAACACATATTTTCTCTCTGAGACATGCCATAGCCTGCTTTCTTGCAGATAAGAACAGTAGATGGCATTTCCACCTGCATTTGGGATCACTTTAAACACAAAATTTCAAACAAAGCACAGATGTGAAAGCAAATGCATTGAGAAGACTGGGCAAGAGAAGAATGTGGTGTGAGAGCTCAAGCAAGACCACAGACTCTTCTGTTTGCTGAAGAAAGAATGCAGAACATCAGCTTGTCTGAACTCACCTGAGGACAAGCACCTTAGGTGACTCCAGTTCTTTACAGCCCGCACCTCTCCTCAAATGACCACAGAAGCACGGAAGTGATGATTCTTAGGTTATACATGACCTTCAGCAAGTAGGAACTCCTAACAGATTATGCAAACATGAGGGTCATTGGTACGCATAGTCTGGGAGACATTTCTTACATGGGAGTCATGCTTCATTAGTAAATAACAGTTAAAACACGGTGAGAAATGTGCGGCGGGGCCTGTGGACTGTCTCCAGATGGCATTAAATAAGAAGGTCCTACTTTCTGTGTCATGGAGACATTTGAAAATGGCCTGTCAGGTGAGCAGAGCCTGGCTAGACCATCTACCATTCATCATAGTGATTGTATCACATCCCAATGTGGGTGGACTGAATTTGTTTCTGGCCACAAAAAAAAAAAAAAAAAAAAAAAAAAAAAAAGATCCTGAGCCATTTAAATGACCATGTAAAGGGACAAACTGGAAGAGTAAGAAAGGAGTCAAAAACAACAAAACCAAGAAAGTGTGGCAGGAGCTGAGCAGAGAACACAACCACACAAAACTGGAGTGGAATCTTCCTTAGGAGCATCCAGCTCTCAGTGATGTCTTGGGCATACCGTATGCAGCTTGTCTCCCAGGCTCAGCACAACAAATAAGATGTCACACGGATAAAACAGACACCTCCAAACCATATGTCCAGCCTCCATCTTCCCAACCAAGATTCATGTTTGTGTCTATTTCAGACTTAAATGTTACCAAAAGGGACTTTTCACTTTTAGCTTAGTAGCCCATCCGAGTCTTATCACAATCACTAGCCCTTGAATTTACTGTCACTAAGGATAGAAAACCATCTTTATTACATGCAGATAGATAGCTGAAGAACTGTCAGAAAATATTTAAGTCTTGCTAAGTCACCTGAGAACTGTCAGTAGAGGATTTTTCTATCAAATGAGTATGTATTCAGCAGAAAATGGAAAGGCCAGATTTTTCTCAAAAAGGAGAGAATAAAAGACAAGTCTCCCCTTAGATTTTCTCCTACACTGTCCTGTGGGTGTCTTCTGTCTACCAGCTTTGCTATCACTACTTGTTTACGGGTTCAGTTTTGCTCTAGTCTCCAACCTTTATTTAAGGAAAGCTAAGTCTGTCTGTCCTGAGCACCAGTCACAGGACCTTACAGCAGACAGTCAATAAATATGAAGGAAAGCACTCAACCTTACACCAAGCCTACCTGTCTCTCCATGTGTTACATTAGCACTTACACTTCTGGGTTTATTAACAAAGACATGTAGAGAGGTCTAAAGCCAATGATTTCTGAGAATTCACCTAACTCCTAAGATCACTGAGCATCACTGTGGGAATCAAGAGGATCAGGATGGTTTTTAGTGGCCTTCCTTTCCAGGCCAAGCTCATAGAAACTGCCAGTGTAAGTGCTGTAGAACAGCGCCATCTATCTGGCCAGTGGGACTGATCACTTCCCCCTGGCGAGGCTGCCTCACCAGACCACAGGGGTAAAGGACATACGCAACCCTGATACAACTTGATGAGCTAGGGTGGGTTGGTAGGGAGACTCCCCTTTTTCTGAGAAGTAGGAGAAGGAAGAGAGGGAGAAAGGGTGAGACTGGGAGGAAGGGAGGGGGCTACAATCCGGATGTAAGGTCAATAAATAAATTAATTAAAAACAACAAAAGAATTGCATCCTAGAGACTCTCCCCTTTGGAAAAGAAATTCTTGCAAGAAACCAAAGACCTGCACCCAGTCCTGAGATTCTTTGGCAACTCTTTATGGCTTTCCTCTCTACTTTCTTTTTCCAAAAAGTAGTTTTATGGAATTTTTTGGTATGCTAAAGCTAGCTTGGAGCCAACCAAATATTTCACCATTCTCTGAAGAAAGGAAAGGACACTTGACTAGGAGTCTAAGCTAAGTGTTATCTTTGTGTGTGTGTGTGTGTGTGTGTGTGTGTGTATTTACATACATACAGAGATTGGCTGAGTTTAGAGAATGTCGTCTCCTTATCTACCAAGTAGAAAGAATAATAACTATTTTGATGTAGAGTGCAAATAAAGTAAACAATAGGAAAGATTGGATGAAACAAGACAAAAAAAAAAAATCTCCACAGCACTGGGAAGGCTAAGGCAAGAACATCATGAGTTCAAGGCCAGGCCAGCCTAGGCTACATAGTGACATTGTACCTGAATAAAGAAAAAGTATGTGCACCCATCAGTTCATGTATGTAAACAAAGCTCCAACCCCACAGACTCTATATCTGTTCCATCAAGTTCATTCCACCCTCAGGTTCAATCACTGCTCCTTCTGCCTAGAATGTTGTCTATCAGTTCTACCCATGCCTAATTCCTACTGACTCAAACTTTTACTCAAAAGTCACCTCCTTGGAGAGAATCTCTCAGTCATTCTCACTAATACAGCCTCTGGGTCATCTGTAATTTTAACCTGCCTTACTGCTTCCTCAGTAGCACTTACTGCCTATATTTTCCTCACTTTCCTGTCACCTCCCTCTCACTGGATTATAAGATTTCACAAAGGTTATGCTTTGTCCTGTTCTGTAAGCACCAAAGCTATAATGTTCCACACTTAGTAGGTACCCATTAAACACCTGTAGAATGAGTGAAGTATAGCAACCAAAAACTAAAGATGAAATATAATTTAAACCAAAAACAATAAAAATAAACAATAAATATTTTGATGGTCTGATATGAAATTGACCTAACTGGAGTTCTAGAATTTTATAAATAAAGCTTTTATTAATTTTCCCATAAGCACAATTAAGAACATCTTCAAATTACTTATAGATGATAAGCTACTGAGGGCAAAGAGCTGTATTCATCTCTTTGTCTCCTTCCCTTTGCTAAGGTAGTGGAGCTGAATTGTGTGTTAGTTTATTTGTTCAAAGAGAAATCACTTCAGTGCAATGGCCCAACAGCTCACTAGGTATTGATTCAGCCCTAATTTACAGAAAAGATAATGGCCCCTAGACAAATTACAGATGCTGCCTGTGCCACAATTATATTTCTTGGTGATGTCTTCATGAAATAAACCAACACTTAAAAAAAATCTGTTTAAAAAATATCACAGCCTGGGGTAGATAAAAGGGCTCAAGTATTAAAATTTATGGAAAGAAAATGTCTGTTCTTCCATGGATTTCCTGCTTCTTTCTCTCTTCATGCAGTCACAAGCTTGGAAATTCGATAAAGGTGGAGATAAATTAGAGAGGGGGATGGCAGAAGGAAACTTTGGAGGACAAGAGATGGGAAGATGAATCCAAGTGAGAACAGATGCAGACAGGCGGAAATCTATGAGTTAGGAAGAGCTGCATTAAATGTGCACCTTGTCAGTGACCTACAGTAATGAAATCCAACTGCACAAAGAGACTGTATGAGGACCTTACAAATTCTAGACAACAGCAAACGTGCAGAATTTGATTATGCCATGTACACAAATTCCTTTTATGAGCCACAAATTATTTTTATTCCATTCACTTTATAAGTATATTAATTATCAATCATGGAAATTTCTAAACAGAATTGTAACTTATAATAATAAGAACTATATTATGTTTTAGTCAATGTCTAGAACTATTTATTGTTCACTTTTGTCAATTTATCTCTATTGCTGCTATCAATTAATTTTAGTAATATTTAACAAGCATTTAATGTATATATTAAATTTTATATATAACATAAAAAGAGAGAACTTAGCACACAGGACTTCCTTGCTTTCAAAGAATGCATGTTAAAACAGAGGTAAATGCATAGATACATAAGTGTACATAACTCTGTGTGTGTGTGTGTGTGAATGTGCAAACATGGCTGCAGGTGCCTTCGGAGTCCAGAAGAGGGCTTTGAAGCTTGTTTGCGAGCATTTGTGAGTTGACAGTGTGGGTGCTGAGACTGAATTGAGGTCTTCTGAGAAAGCAGTCATGTTTGTAACCAAAGAGCGGCCTCTCCAGGCCTCAGTCAGAGTTTCACAGTGAAACAGCTGAGGATGGGGCGCACCCAGGGGTGCACAGGAACAACTGCAAAGTCGTACTGAACCAAGTGCAAGCACCCTTGGCCTGGTGGTTCAGTGGGTGAAGGCCCTTGATGGCAAGCCTGATGCCGTGTTTGATCCCCAGGACTACTTGGCAGAAGGAGAGAACCAGTGCCTATACACACACATAGAAACACATTCACAGACACATACACACACATCCATAAACACATACACACACATCTATATACACACAGACACAGAAAACACATTCATAAACACACATTCACATAGATATTTACACACATACACATAGACACACATTCACCGACTCATACACACATGCAGTCACATATTCACACACAAATACACATTCACATATATATTTAAACACACACATACACATAGATGCCCATTCGCAGACACACACGCACACATTCACACACACACACACTGAATAAGTGATAAGTGGGAAAAAAGTCACTCAAGATGTGGCCAACTTGTTGGTTGGTGGCATGGGAAAACATGGTGGTCTGCAAATGTTGTTTTTGTTTCCTCAGATGAGGGGATGAGACGAGAGCTGTACCCAAGCTTTACTAATGCCCAGCTTGGGCTGTGCCCAGAGCTTTTATCCAACTGTCCCGAGGCCTGGATGCCTCCGGCCTGCCTGACAGGGAAGGTGTCAGCTTCCAGCCTCGTCTGCTCACCCAGGCCTGGAGGTTTCAGCCTGACACTCGCTGCTGAATGAGCTCACCATTTCCTGTTCTTCTGAACTCTGGGCTGCGTCTGCTCAGCTGCTCTGGTGCAGGCTTCTCCCCCCACTGACTGATTCAAAGCGGCTTCCCCGGCTTCTCACTGAAATGCTCTGTTTAGAAAAACTGCCTCTGAGCTCCACGAACTGAACTGCACTGACTGCACGGACTGCACGGAACTGAACAGATGCCCTTCTACCATGAGATAGCCCATCATGAATGGAAACCATGAGTCAAAGTCTTTCATCCTTTCAATTTTTCTCTAAGGTATCTGTCACAGCTACAAAAAAACATACCTTCCAATGTTCACACACACATACTTTCACATACACTCAGGGAGACTCATATACACAGACACATACATAGAGACACACATATACACACAACATATATATACATATAACATACATACTTACATATATGTAGACACAAACACATGCATGCTGGGTGCGGTAGCACACATCTGTAATCCCAGCACTCAGGGAGGCAAAGACAGGTTTTTCTTTGTGAGTTCAAGGCCAGCCTGGTCTATCGGGTGAGTTCTAGGACAGCCAAGGTTACACAGAAAAACCCTGACTTGAAAACCAAATGGAAAAAAGGTCTAAACAAACACATACATACACAAATTCATATACACACAGTCACACACACACACACGTACATACAAACACATTCTTATTCACACATAAACACACACACACACACACTCACAACTCCAGTAGACCAATACATGACAAAATACATTTACTGTGTAAGTCTCTATGGCTTCTTTCAAGCCAACCTTACCTGATAAACTCAGAAAATAGTGATACAAGTAGTCACAGCGTCGAAGATTGCGGATTCACAGGATCACTCAAACACTGACCTGCGGGGTGGTTGAATTAACGGGGTCGCAGGAGCCCTGTTGCTCTCTCTGCCTGCATCTTTGGAGCACTTGGCTTGCTAGAAAGGTCTGAGGTGGCTACAGGTACAGAAATCCCTGTGAGCTGACAGGGTGTCTGCATGCGGCTCTGTGCACACAGCCGTGGCTTCTTCCTCCTGCCTCCAAAGTCTCCTCTGGTGCTCTTCATTGGCAGACATCTGCCGAAGAGGAATTCTGAGATTTAAGGTCCCTTTTCACTAAGTGACTCAGGACAGGGGGGACAGGAACGACAACAACCTGGCCCCAAGGCAGGAAGAGAAGAAGGAAGCAGGTAAAGGGGGCAAGAAGCCCCCTAAGGAGAACAGTTGCAGAAGGACCACAATAGTGCATCCAGGCTGTGTAGGAACAGCCCAGACAGCAGGGCATCTGACACCCAAATGGTCACAAGCCAGTGAGGGGAGAACTCACTAACTCTACGGAGAAAGTGCTGATGGAGGTAAAAACAACAGTGAGATATTCGGGTCAAAACACAGAAGAAAAAAATGTAAAGATGCCAACTTAAGGCAGTGTACAGGAGAAAACTAAGGAAGGTGGAAGAGGCTTCCATTTCTCTAGAGAAGATTTACAGACACAGTAGCTAGTCACGGGGTCACGGAAAGACGGTGTTGGGGACATTCCCCAGCAGCTCTCCTAAGAAACTATTTCCAATTAAGGCACTGGATAGCTGATTAACTAGTGTTAGAGTTGAGCCAAACCGAAGGTAAAGACACCCCGGCTTGTTTCTTCACAGACATGTGAAAGATTAACGGTTAAAAACGTACAAACGGAGACGACGAAGTTATTTTTCTTCCTTTCCTGTGTACGTGGCGTGTGTGTGTGTGTGTGTGTGTGTGTGTGCGCACATCCCTCCCCATCCCCTGAAATGGCAGACTCATACCAACTATTTACAAGGGTAATCCCCTGCAGTACTGGAAACAAAACTAACAAGATACATCCACCGGCTACGCCTGCAATGTCCTCATCCTGGGATTTCCCTTCTCCCTTCCATGGCTACCATCACCTACAAGGCATTCCTGTTTAGCTTTCTCTTCCTCCAAGGAGGCTTTAGCAGTTAGCTGCTGACAACTGTAAATCCTCACCGACTGCCCCTTGCCACGCCTCTCCACTCCGCTTGCTAGCAGAGTATCTTATTAGGAGCGCACAGCCTTTCAGACGCGTGCTTTGTAAACAGCACGGCCTTCTCGGGCTTTCCTTCCCACCCGGCTAACTTTGGCCAGCTCCGAGCCTGCCACATGAAAGGCAATCAGTGGGGATTTGCGGAATGAAAACTGAATGGACGTGAACACACCCCACCGGATCAAACCTTGGCTATGTGCACAGCTGAAGGCCTGCCCGGATCCGTCTGAGGGGACACAGCTGACTGCTATTCAAGTAAACTATGTCACTGGTGATTTCCAGCTGACTCTCCTCACTGTTGTTGAGATAATACCTTTAATGAGTGTGTTAGAACTTTGGTTTTCCTTTTTTTCCAAAAATTAATAATTGTGTTTATGACCTATTTTTCAAACATCTGCTTCGCCAAATTCGCCTTTCCAGAACTTGTAATACAAGATCAACAATAGCTCTGAAAATAGCGTGGCTGTTGGGAAATGCAGAATAGCGTTTGCTCAGCGTGATGCTCAGCGTTTAAACATCCTTCACCACTGGGCTGGGAGTGAAGGTCTGGGGAGCACACCTCCTCCAGAAGCGGAATGATGATTGACAGCTGCACTGAGAACTCGCCCTGTGCCAGGGCCCAAGTCAGGTCCCGTGACCTCCTAAAGCCCTCACAGGGCCTCCCCGGAAGTAGCAAGCACTGTTCAGACTCTCCAAGAAACCGTCAAAGCTGTAAAGCAAAGACTCGTGTTGTCGAGGGCCTCGTTAAGCAGCTCCATCGGTGTTCGTTGAATGTTCACTAGACCCCGCCCTGCAGGCTCCCTCCTCGGAGCGGACATGTAAAGGTCCACGTCAGGCTCCAAATCACTGCAGGCCTATGTCGTTTCCTTGAGGTTTCTCATTCCTCCATAACTCATTATCTTCCTCCCAAGCCCCTGGCTTCTTCAGGCACCTCTTCCCACCTACCATGACAACCTGCCTTCAAACAAATCAGATCCGAGTTCGTCAAAGCATCACCTGTCTATTGCGATTCGGGCATGCTCAAGGGGCCGTGATTCATCTAGACACAGGCTTACGCCCAGGGGAGCAGACAAGATGCTGGACATAGATAGCCGCGGACACACAGGACTTGAATCCAGCGTCACTTCTGAAAATCATAAAATGGCCTCTAAGATCATGTACAAATGTGAAAGGACAGCGTGGGGGGAAGCAGTGGGTGCGATGTTCTTCAGTATGTGAGACTTTCCATTTTGGATGGAGCGTGTGGATTGAATTTGGAGCTGCTGCATAGTGCGGCCCGGTGTCTGGGAACCCATTCACTCGTTTATATCCTTGTGTCTTAGGCAGATTGTGAAAAAAGAAATGCAGGAACCAGCACATTTGAAGGTCCGGCATGGGCCAGGCGTGATGCTCAGCATTTAAACCATCCTTCACAACTTCACAGGAGGTGTTGGTCTCATGTGGTTTGTTTTAAAACTCAGGAGCCTGAAACACTAGTCAACATCCATAAAACTTATGAGATAGCATAACATTTGGGATATTGGGGGTATCTGATACACACACAAATATCTTTGGACAACCTTATCTTTCATATATGATAATAACTAACAAATTTAACCACACCAATGAGTTCTCTGATCCCTGTTCCATTTCCCTCTGAACTGACCTGACACAAGACTTGGTAGCGTCAGTGGAGAAGCCCAGGATCTTAGCTTATATTTCCTGTTTAGGGTTTACTGACCTACCTGTTGGTCCGGTCTGATAAGACTACAAAGAGCTGCTGCCGCTGAGAGGTGTGGTGTGGGTTAAGGTAACACTGCAAGGTGACAGAGCACAGAAAGAATAGAAGCTCTGAGAATGAATGGAGGAGGCTCAAGTCATAGATCCCACCGATAAGAAAGACTTGGGAGCAGGATGGAGGAACCAAAGATAACATGGTAAAGGGAAGTCAATGAGAAGGGAGTCTCTGAGAAAAACGATGGTCTCAACAGAGGTGAAGAGGTGAGGATGGAGGCAGGGCCACCTGCAGGGGAAAGGAGATCTGAGCCTTTGGACGCCAAAGGGAGCCAGACTGGCTGGTCAGGGAGTGCAGTGGGGGTAAGTGAGGGGGTAAATACAGAGGGGCTAAATGAGTTTAAAGAGGTATGAGGAAGCAGATGGCATGGAGTCTTCTAGAGATTGCAAAGGAAGATGGAGGTTACTCGGAGTATAACAGAATAGGGTGAAGAAAGGCAGAATCTGATTTGGTTTCAGCTTTTGGATTGTTCGGACATGAGTCACTAGTGTTCTCTTCACCTTATATAAACAAATATAACCAAGCAAGAGGATGTGGCTCCTGTTAGGATTGCCATGTTCCACTAGATGGCCTCATACCTGTGCACATGTGGACATGAACAGGTAGACTTAGTGGGTTACCCAGAAAGAGAGAGGGGAGACAGACAAGAACTGGAAAGAAAACATGGCTCCCATAGTCTCATGGGTGAGAACACTTGGTCACCAGGGAATGGAACTGTTCGGGGAGGATTAGGAGGTGTGGCCTTGTTGGAGGAGGTGTGTCACTGGGGTGGGCTTTGAGGTTTCAAAAGCACATGACAAGCTCACAGTCTCTCTCTTCCTCCTGCCTGCAGATTTAGATATAGTTTTCAGCTCCTTCTTCAGCAGCATGTCTGCCTGCATACTGTCATGCTTCCTGCCTTGATGATAATGGACTAAGCCCCTGAACCTGTGAGCAAACGTCAACTCAATGCTTTCTTTGAGCCAAAGTGCATAAAGTGCAATTAATAAAGAATTAAAAAAAAAAAAGATTTGCTGTGGTCAAGGTCTCTTCACAGCAACAGAATACTGACTAAGACAGGGGTGTTGAAAGGAAAAGATTAGAAGTGCATATGATCAAATTACCAAGAACAAAGAAAAAGTTTAAAGAAATGTAGAAATGTATCTTCCTAGCTCTTACCATGATTTGTAATAAAACCTTTTTTTTAAAATGTATCATGTGAAAGACATGAGGACAAGTTGTGTTTGTTCACTGGCGGCTGACTCCTTGATCCAGCATCTGTTGCACATTGCTAATTTAATGAGTGTTTCTCTAAAGTACTGTAGGATAAGAAAAAGGAGTCAGTATTATCCTGTCCTCCACTCATTTTCAGGTCGTGTTCAACAGCCATTGCTCAATAATTACTCTTTTTTTTTTAAAGTCCATGTCATCTACTGCTATCTAATTTTCCTCTTCCATACTTTTAATATTTCCTTTCTAAAATATTTTGTTAAGTATCTATTCACTTATTATTCATACATGTAGATAGGCAGGTGTGAGCCATACCCTGTGGACATCAGTTCTCTCTGGGTCCCAGGAATGAAACCCAGGTTACATGACTGGCAGGAGGCACTTTAACTAATGAACCTCCTTGTCTACCCTCACATTGCCTGTATAGTCCACTCTCCATGGACACTCATGCTGATGGTCACCCAGGATTCCTACTTCTTGGCTCCTCAAATGCTTTCATAGTCCTTACTGTTTCCTCCACTCTAGTCCCCACAAGCCTAGCCACACCATTCCCACCTCCATCCTCAATGTCTCTCTGTTTAACTCCACCGCAGCCTGGGTTTCTCCACTGCTTGCTCTATTACTCTTTGCTGTCTCAGCCCATTACTCCCATGCCCAGTCACATCCTTCTGCACCCAGGTCGGACGGTGTGGTCAGCCACGAGGCAGTGCTCTTGAGAGCAGGCTGTTGTAGGAAAGAGACCTCTGTGCTCTCACTCTTTTTCCGCCACACAGTTTTGTCTTTCCCAGCCAGCAAACACACAGTCTGCTGTCTCTGATCACCTCAGAGTGAGCTAGGTTTCTCCTGGTACACCCGAATTCACTGAGCACCCAAATGTGCCAGGGTCGTCTTATAGACATGCTGCCTCACATCTGCTGTGTCACATGTGCGTCTGCGGACATGTGGCAAATGTCCCCTCCTAGCCTTTGGGGTCTAAGCTGTTCTCTCCATTGTTCAGGTGCGAGTGCACAGTTAATACGTAAAATTAGACTAACATGTGCCCTTCCCATTCTGCTTATGCCTGGCTCTTTGCCAAGTCTCTTTCCGTTCTAGCTTTGGAAGGCTTATAATGCTTCATTTTATCTTCTGTTATGAGTTCTGACCCCATTTTTCTCTCAAAGGTGTTGATCCACCAATAACTTTGAATCCTTTTCTCTATTTTCGTATTTCTGTACATTGTCTCCTTTACCCTTATCTAGCCATTTTAACTTCTGTAATAATAATAATAACCAAAGACTTGTAGGAATTCTGTCTCTCTGATGCCATTATCTTTATGCTTATTCTAAAACACAGCAGAAACTCCCTGCCTTAATCTCCTCAGCCCAGGTTGACCTTGCAAGCCCATAGCTGCAGAGATGTTTCTTCCAAGACCACCAGTGTCCTCCTGGCTAGCAGGCCCACAGTGTATTTCTCACTTTTCATCCTTGATTTCAAGATAATTTGATACTGTTTACCACCTCTTCCCTCTCAGAATTTCTTCTCTTGGTGTTCAGTAACTCAATCCATTACGAAGGAAGTCCTAAGTGTTGTCAAAAGCAAAACAGTGGCTCTTTAAAGATCTACTTTTTAAATCTCTGAAACACATGAATAACATACTATAAGACAACAGTAGCAGATGAAATTGAAGTTTCTGAACAACTGACCTTGCGGAGTGGAGATTTTCATTAATTATCAAGGTAAAATACTGGTAAAGCAATCAAAAATATACTTAGATGGGCAAGAAGAGGTACAAGGGTCAAGGGTCTGGGTGATGCTGTGTAAGCAAGACTGAACTGGCCACTGCTGGTTTTGGATATGAAAGGGATAACAGGTGAGGCTACAAAGGAAAAAGAAGCTTGCCTTTGAAACTTGGGGCTGGAGGGGGGGCATAGACCTCTCAATTCCTTTATTTAGCCTAGTGGAATATTTCAGCTCTCCTTGAAAAATGAATACAAATCTGTTGTAAGCCGATCTTAGGAAAATTCCTCCAGCTGTTGTACAGTTATAAGCAAAGAGCTTGGCTCTCATTAATGGCTAACCAAAATGGAAATTCTCTTCTGTTGTGAAGGATAATTGAGTGCATATAACTATAAACACACTATTTGTTCTTTGTCAGAAAAAAAAAAAAAAAAGCTAATCAGATATCTAAAAATTTGTATAACAAATATTTTTGGTTATTCTGATGATGATGAAAACATCTGTGTGTGAAGCCATATGCTTTATGAATTCCATGCATTAACTTAACATTTCCACTAAACATATTGTGATTAACTTTACGTGTTAACATGATATAATCTAGAATCACCTGAGAAGAGACTCAGTGGGGAAGGGTCGGCCTGCCGACGGAAGTCCTGAACTGCAGAGAGCACAGGGCGGCGTGCAAATGAGCAAGCGTGCATCTCTTTCCTCTGCTGTTGACTATGGGTGTAATGTGAGCAGCTGCATAGAGCTCTTGCCCTGACTTCCTCACAGTGGTAAACTGTGCCCTGGAATTGTAAGATGAAATAAATCCCTTCTCTCCTGAGGTGATCTTGTCAGTATTTTATCACAGTGACAGAAAGCACACTTATCAAAGGGAAAATCAAATTACCTTTATATCCCTCCTTAAATAACATCACAAAAAAACACTGCTTATAGAAAGATGAGATCAAAAAGGCAGAGATAAAATGATTTTAGAAGTATACCAATCACTTAATAAAATGTGACCTTTTGAGATTGTTTTGGTGGTATTTGTTAACTTTTTCAAACTTATAATTTGATGCAACATTTTTATCCCTTCTAAAATAATTTTTATTGTTGTGTTAATTTTTACCTATATCTTTGAATTATGTTAGAGAGGACCTCTAAAGTTTGTGAGCCTTGGGCTTCATGAAATCGGGGTTTACAAGCCAACCTTCCTTCATTTGAACTGTTCTTTATTTAGGCCCCTATTTATTGATACAAATTCATCCCAGTTACTTCTGCTGGAATTTTCAGGATCCCAGGGCCAGTCAGGAAAGAATGGGGAGGCATGCGGCTGTCCATTAGGAGTGTGTTCACAAATGCTACACTTTGAAGTATTGGCAAGGCCTCTGGACTGCGCAATAGACACGCGTTTACAGCACCTCTCAGGGCTGTTACAAACACAAATGCTCCACCAAAAAGAAGTGTGTCAGCTGAAGGGCAAGTAGAAAAAAAAGGGAAAAACCCTCAGAATCTAGAAAAGTTAGATGATATCTCGGATGCAAGAATTTAACCCCAAACCATAATTTTGTAACTAAGCAACAAAGATCAAGAAAAGATAAAGCCATAAAGTCATGACAGAGGGAACAGAAAGAGGATTTTAAGGGCTAGAGGATGGCTCAGTGGGTAAGAATGAGGACCTGAGCTCAAATCTCCAATACCCATGCGTGGTGGCTTGTAGATTTGAATATTTAGTCATTAGGAAATGGCAGTAATTGACAGGGATTAGGAGGTGTGGCCCTGTTGGAGGAAGTGTGTCTGGCTTTGGGGTTTCAAGGCTCAAGCCAGGCTACTGTCACTCTCTTCCAGCAGATCCAGATATAGACCTCTCGGCTCCTTCTCCAACACCGTGTCTACGCGAGTGCCACCATGCTCCCAGCCGTGAGGACAACAGACTAAACTGTACGCAGTTCCCAACTTAATGCTTTCCTTTAGAGGAGTTGCTGTGGCCATGTGGCTCTCTTCACAGCAATAGAACACTTGTCAGCCTAGACTAAACACTTGCCTAGACACGCTTGCTTAATCCCAGAGCTGGGGGTGGGAACAGGCAGACCTCAGGAGCGTGCTGTTCAGCCCAACCTAGCCTAGCCGAAATGCAAGCTTCAAGTTCAGTGAGAGGCCCTATTAGGAGGGACTAAGGTAGACAGTGATCAAACAGGCTGCCAGTGTCCTCCCTGGGCATCCATGCACACGCGCACACACACACACGCACATGTGCACACACACACGCACAACCATACTCATTATTTTGTAAAAGTAATGAGTAGAAATGAGAAATAAGAATTTTCTTAAACTTAAGTTGCAGTTTTTTTTAAAGACAGTCTCATGTAGCCAGCCTTACCTTGAACTCGATCTTCTGATGATGCACCCCCTGTCCACTTCATGGAGTTCACTACCATGTCCAGTTCCTGGAGTGCTGGGCATCAAACCCAGAGCCTCCTGGACGTGAGGTAAACACTCTACTCGCAGAGCTCTATCCCACCCTTAAATTTGAATTACTTGGCTGTAACCTTGTTTGTTTTATGTTAATTAAAACTAAACACTATCTCACTCACTGTCTTCTCTTACTTGTTTTTAATCTATAATGTCACAGCTGTCCAGAGGGACTCAAGGCAGATAAACTCTAAACAACGGACTCTCGTGAGGAAAATTGAAATGACAAGGTCTGCAGGAACGTGGATGGGCCTGGAGCACACTACATGGAGTGGGGTGCCCCAGACCCAAAGACGCCTGTCACACGCTCGCTCTCAGGTGTGAATCCCAACTTCTGATTGTTAAAACTGTGCTTTTTTTGTATGAGAATGAGTGTGCATATAGGCCATGAAACGAGAGTGTGGACTGTGAGCAGGGAAATAGACATATTGAGGAAAGCGCGTGTGGAGAGCGATAGGATAAGTAAGGCATGAAAGCGGATGGGGAGGGAAGGAGCGAGGACCAACCAGACCAAGGATGCAGGACAATGAAATAATGAAATCTGCTAATTTGTACACCAATTAAATTATGTCAAAGGAGATAACGAATAATTGAAGGAACAGCACTGGAGATGAACACACAGACTGTGGGCCTCAAAGAACAGAGAATTCATGAAGGGTGAACCCAGCACAAACTTTAGTGAGAAGATTCCTTTCCAGGGCATCCAGCGCCCAGTGAGCGTTTACAGAATAACTCGGCCCATGGCTGTCCTTCCCGAGCCTCTGAGAACACAGCTGTCGAGTGATACAGCATGTCCTGACCCTGCCGTGATGACATGAGCTACAAAAGGAAGGTCTCAGGAAAGAGGAACGCCGCTCACATGTCAAGAGCTGGTAACCCGGGAAGACAGCTGAGCACCCAACGCCGTCTCTATCCAGCGGCACATTTCCCACTTAGAATTACATTAAAATCGTGAGAATCTTACTTACAATTTCATGTGTTTGAACCACTCTCATTCTCATTTAGCACTATGACATATTTTGGCTGACCTCTGTTTCCTGAAGTAAATTGGAGAAGATATATTTATTCCTGATTAGCATCAGGGAAGTGGCACTAACTTAACTTTGCAGCATCCACTAGCCATAATTTTGGGAGGGACTGGAATGCACTTCTAGTACACTAATTAATACGAATCTCTGCCCTGTGGATCCATGTGGGTGAGTGCTATGGTCCAGGAGCTTGGGAGTACATTTCCCAACAGAAGCACGTTCTTTAATCTCTGCCTGGACATCTCCAGGAATTGGTTAAGGGGACACAATCATTAATAAAATTTTACACCCATACACTTGGCATGAAGAGCTTCTAACAAACCTCACCAACTGTTACAAACATCCATTCATAGGAATGCACACTAGCAGACACATGTGGGAATGGATGTTTTGCTATGCCAAAAGCAGGTTTTCATGCTGTTAAATTTATGCATCTCCTGCTGCTACTCAAAAGGCTTGTCTGAATGTTCAGGCAGGGGAGAGTGTGTCTATGAAAATGCTCTTCTCCAGCTTGTGTCAAAAGGTCTGACCTATACTCAGGTCCCTGGGCAGAGCTCATTTGCTAACTATGTTAGATAATATTAATCACAAAGATCAGGAAAGAATCCTAGGTTAATTTGGGGGGCTTAAAATAAAAGAGCTATGAAACCATATTAGGGAGAAGAGGAAAGATCTTAAGATGGGAAGCAGAGCAGGCATCTGGGGAAGAAAAATGCAACACCCCCCTTCACCCTTAGGAAATGAAATGTTTCTGACAGGGTCGGAGACTCTGCTTGGCAAACCTTCTTAAATTAATTACCTTCTTGACATTTTAAAGGAAGGTTTCAGATTGTAAATTTAACCCAGACAAAGCATTCTTTTTAATCTTGTCAGTATGCAAACTACTTTGCACTGCAGTCTGTGAATTATTTATCAGAGGTACGACCCCAAAGGGCGAAAGGAAAAGGCAGGCGTATTTGATCTGAGATTCTGCAGCTAGATGTAGTGCTTTGCCTTAGATCTGTACCTGTTGGAGCTACTTAACTTTTTCTGCTTTTGATGTTTTTAATTCCCTGAGCATTCCTTGACTCCAGGAAGAGGAGACCTGGTTCCATTTTATAATGTGCTTATTAAGATGGGTAAGGCACTGCTGTTCGGCAGGATCTATGTGGCAGCCGCAGTCAGGTGGCTGGGAGGAAAAAGGAGGCTTCATTTCAACATATTTCCACATTACATATGCCAGACAAGCAATGTCTTTGCCTCTTCTTGTGCCCATGTGAAATGAGCCTGCTGAGACAGATTGCTAGGGAAATTAACTCTTCCAAGTATTGATAAACTGGTATGCACGATATCTCAACAAACATTAACAGATTAGTTTGGAGCTTAAAGAAAACAGAAATTCATGAAGCCAGCCTTCAAACAACAAAGCCAGGCTGTAGCTTTAGTGCTAGAATTAGGGGCTTTGACAACATGACTTAGGATGAAAAGCATCCCCTTCAATAAAACGTGCTTTCTCCTTGTAGACAGATGCACAAGTATTCCAGAACAGTAGGTGTAACCTGAGCCACTAACATAAAGCAGCGAACAACAGCACGCGCTGTCTCCAAGGAAAGAGTTTGAGAGAGTGCACACAGCTTTGCAGAGCAGCCCAGGCCTGGGTCCCCCGAGAGGGAAGCCACGCACAGATGACAATGTCCTCTCAGATCTTCCTGTGCTCCAGGATTCATCTTCTTGGGACGCTCCTGGGCTTCCCTTGAGAGAAAAGGAGAGGCTGAGGCTCCACTTCCTCTTGTGTTCTAGTATTTGCAGATATGCCCCTGCCAAATCCAAAGATGGGGAGTCCTTGGAAAACATAAATCCGTAGTTATAACGGCTACATTTCTGCGTGGGCTGAGATCAGTGAGCTGCTTCACTGAGCTAAAGCCACGGAGTAAACTAAAACAGAACCATAAAGTAGACGCCATTTTCCTTTGAAATCCCAAGATGACCTGGGGTCGATTAATTCTTTTTGAAAATGCTGCCTGGCCATCACAGTAGTGACCATTCACCAAATAACTCCTGCTTGCCATCACCCCGTGTAGTCTTATTGTTCCCTCCATCCCTTTGTCGCAAGCAGCCGAGGATACCAACATGGGAAGGGAACCTAACTCCACAGCTCAGTATCACACAGATACTAAAGCGGAGATTCACACCAGGTCCCTGCGACCCCAGGTCCATGCGCGCTGCATTGCCTGGTGTGGGCTGCAATCTTGATTCCATTTGGTTGCTTGTACTTCTTCTCTTCACACACGTTTGAGTCTGTAGAAGTGTGATAAATCTGACACGGCTCAGTGAATAAAGAGCTGCAGGTTATAGGGGTTTTTGTTTGTTTTGGTTATGCTACAGATATTTTTCAATGTCCTGCTCACATTTTAACCATCTTTGCTCTGAAGAAGCCATTGTATGTAGTTTATGTAAGGCAAACAAATTAAAGAGAGCATATAAATTTGAGCTTCGGTGCATACATTTTCTGGAAGAGTTAGTAAATATCCAGGGAGGACAGAACCTGCACACATTTACTTGCTTAACAGGACATTAAAAGCAAATTCCCTGACTGAGAATGAGAGGAACCAGGAGCTCGGGTTTTAACCCTCAGTTCCTACACACACAAATTCTCCTCCATAGGTGCTCAGGTTACAACTTCAAGCCACAAAGCCTTGTGCTGACCTTGTAGTTACCTAATAAATAGCAGGGAGAGACAGACTGAAATGGGGAGGGTGCTTTTATACAGTCATGGCAAATTTCACATCAGAACTGAAAGGAAATGGGAATCACTTAACCCGAAGCCTTTACTTCCCAGAAGTGAGCTGTCTTCGCCAGTGTGGGCTGTAGCACAGGCAGGGTGACTTAAAGAGCAGAATCTTATGACTCAGTTCCAAAGGCTGGAAGGCCAGCAATCAGAAGTGAAGACTGGTTTCCTGATTCGCAGGTGGTCCTCTCCGACTGCACGCTGGGGTGACCAGCAGCAGAGAGAGGAGTGGGAGAAGCAAGCCACCTCTTCTCAGATCTAGATGCCTCCCAAAGGCCTCACCTCCAGTAGCAGACCTTTGGAGGCTCCGCCAGAGACTGTTAGAGGAAAAGAAACTGACATTCACTTTCCAGCCGGTCACAGGTGGGGATGTCTGTCTTATATGAACTGGAGCAAAGACTTCAGCACAGATGTCCAAAAAGTCAGCATGGTGTTAACTAAGACACAACACTTACCTTGTAATATCTGTAGTAGTCAAGGTTCTCTAGAGAACAAATGCAAATATGTGTGTGTTCACATATACCCATACGCACACACACACACAAGCATGCACACACATACACCACGGAAATAAAAAAGAAGGCATTTCATACAAGGACTTATCAATACAGAGGCTGAGGATTTGCAGAATCTCTGGAGTGGATGGAGGGAGACAGACATGGACTTACAGGAAGTAAGTGAAAGATTCCATAGCTAGAAGCCTCAAGACCCAGGAAGGGTGTGTTTTAAGAGTGAATGAAAAGGCAGGGAAAAAAAATCAATGCCGAACGAGGGGCAAGAGTTTCAAGGTTGGTATTTAGAAATACCCTTGAGGACCCCTGGAGTAACGTTCAGGCAAATATTTGAGCATCCTGTGGTCCAATCAAGTCAACACACAAATTGGCTATTGTGTCCCTTAACTGGGGAGTGCAGTGTGCCACGTTACATATCCATCAGTAACTTCTTTAAAAGTTAAAATGAGAGCCGCCGTGCTTTTCAGAAGCACGACGCTTGCTACAGCGCGAGCTTCGGGGATACACTTTCTACTAAAAGTTAACAGCTCAGGGAAGCCAGTTTATATTTGATGAATGTAGAATACAGCGGTATCTACCAGCTCTGTACACTGTTTTGAATTGGATTTTCAGATTGTTTGTTTTAGTCTCTAAAATATAAGTTGGAAACTGGCTGACTATAAATAATATAGCTAATGTTAAAATCTAAGTTCAATGTTTATGCATTTAAGTCACTTAACTCAAAATGTAGTAGCATCTAAGTTTCCTCATTTATCTAGTGGATGTGAAGAGGCTCTGGAAACCTTTGAGTCATACAAATGAATAAACATATTTTCTAGTACTCCTAAGTGTTTGATTCAGAAGGGAAGCTTGTCATTGAGATCTTCAGTAAATTCATTCATACTGACGTAGTATACAGAAGGGTCTTCTGTACTATCGCCTTCAAGATGTAGAATGTAATTCCTCCTGGCCTGGAGTGACTGCCTTGGTACAGATTATGTAGCAGAACTGATGGTATAGAATTTCTGAGATTCAATCATGAAGGTTTATGTGCCTTTCTTGCCTTTCTCTTTCCAGGGGTAACCAGCTTATTAGATCCTGAGACTATGCACACAGCTCTATAAAGAGGCCATGGTGAGGAGCACCCTGTATCCAGCAAGGTGCCGAGATCTCTTTCCAACAGCCATGTGGGAATGAGCCACGGCAAAGCTGATCTTCTGGCCTCAGTCGAGATCTCAAATGACTGCCACTAAGGCTGAGGTTCATGCCAACTGATGGTGTTCCGAAAGACCCAGAGTCAGAAGCCACCGGCCAGGCCTGTTCCATGTTCCTAATCCAGAGAAGCTCTAACATTCACCATGGTTGGTGAATTGGTTGTTGATTTCCCCTGCTGAGGTTGGAGTAATTTACTCAGACATATAAAACCCACATTGCCATCATCATAAAATTTTTGTTCATAAATATTTGCTCATTTACAGTATGTAATAGTCATAATTTATAGCTCGTGTATTTTTAAATAAAGCTAGATTTATGTGTGTGTCTCTAGATATCATCTTTTAATATATTAAAACGTTATTTTGCTTGTGTGACTATCACCAGAGGCACAAGTGACATGTTGTTTCCAGTGTTCTGGTGATGAGGAGAATGCAGCATGCTACAGGAAAAGGGACAAGCAATGCAAAGGCTTCTAATTAGCAGAAACTTGAAAGCTACTTTGAATCCATTTTAATCCTGTTCTTTCCTTTTTCAGTTATTATGTTTAATGAGAAAATAGAAATGATAGTTAATACTTTTATTTTTGTTTACAATGCTCAAGCACAAGCTAAATGTGCAATTAATTCTCCCAAATAAATTCAAGAAAAAAAACCCAACAAAATGCTATTGATAATTGCTTCCCCAAGATGAAAAATTGTTCTTTCTTTTGTACCAACTCGTTTTAATTTTTTTCACTTACTCATTCATTCTTTTTGCAATGAAACTTAGTGAATGACATTTTTTACTGTCATTGCAATTCCATATTTTCATTAGTTTTTAACTGCTCTTGGCTCCCTCGCTTCCATGAGGTTTTTGTTCTTCCACTAGGCCACCCCTTCTCTACCTGAGTGTACTTGCCGCGTACCTCGCGCATGTGCATAATAGCATTTTTACCTGACTCCCAGTTTTCACCATGTTCCACTATCTACCATCAGTTTGTTTTTACCTTTTGCACGTGTTTGAACTCTAGTGCCATGACTGGCACATGGGAACTCCAAGGTGAAGTTACAATGTACCGTGTTCATTCCCCTTTTTCAGTAATGGTTGCCTCAGGGATCTTACCTTTTGCCTTTTGGAAGAGATGACCTGTTAGTAAAGGCAGCGGTAAGAGAAAGTTGGGGAACAACAGCCAACATGTAGCAAGATACAGAAGCAAAATCAGCAAGCATCATCCTGCCTATGACACTCCCCTGTCTTGTGAATAAATTCCAGAATGTGAACTCACCCCAGAGACAAAAACCATTTTGTCCCATCTCTTCTCCTTTGACCCTCACAGTGACAGAATAGGAACTCGTAGGCGCGGTCACTGCCCCTCTCACCAAGTTAGCCCTTACAGTGGGCTCATAGCTCAGGCAGCAGAGTTCACCAGCATCTTGCGCATCACTGTGTTTCTGCAAATCTTTCAGAATCTCTTTGTCCACAATACCTCTGCAGTCTAGCTCTTCAGGGACTTTTGTGTGGCCGTGAGAGACGCTATAGAGTGGTGTGACTTTGGCTCTGTACATGAATTTATTCTTTGCTCTTCCTAATTTGACATTCAGTGTTTTGTTTCTCATCACTGATAGCTGACTGCACAGGGGAAAAATGCTGATAACAGAGGTCTGGAAATATAAACAACAATCATTTCCCATAAAAAAAATGGAGGAGAGACAAAGATGGCAAAACTATGCAAGGCAGGTGTGTGCTCTGCACACTTGTGCCTTCTCCTGTCTTCCTGTCTCCTGTCCTCGTTAGTACAGTAGAGTGACTGGGGATGTGTCCGAATTAGAAAAATATACAGGTGATGACTGGCTTTGTTGAATTATATTCTCCAAACTTTCCGTTGTTGAGGCATTTATCTATCCTACAACTAGTAGGGCAAACAACTTTCAGTTTTTAATATTCAATTTTCATTTTTCAAAATACCATCCCATATGGCTTTCTCAACATATTCCAATTAGAGCAAACTCCCACAAAAAAAAATACAAAACTTTTCAACAGGTTAAAGTGACACCAATTTCTATTTCCAACCACTTTTCTACCAGCAAAGCTTCTTGTTTGATAAGTCAAGAGACAAGTAATATCTGGATGGTCTTTTGGTAGTAGTGGCTACTTAAAGTATTGAGATTTTCTCATGAAAATGCTGAACTCTTCCCCCTCCAAATTCATCTTATGAAACATAAGAAGAGCATGAAATAAGGACTAGGGAGCAAATCTGCAATATTTGATTAAAGTAGAGAAGACACACAGGCATGACACAGCCACAGGCAAGTGGAAGGGCACTAGCAGGTCATTTTACTTTCTATTGGTGGGGTCTTTGGTAGATCTTAGAGAAAAAGTCTTGGTTTTCCAGATAAGGAGGAAATGGAAGGGAATTCAGTCAATGAGAAGACCTGGCATTGCGTAGGAGCAGGCCTCGGCCCATTCAAGAAAAGATGAAAAGGTGGCATAGTTTCAGAGAATGAGGTGAAGGGTGTGGGGGAAGGTATAAACATACTAGCTTATGAAAAACTTCAAACTCAGCAATTCATTCCACAAATACAAGTATATATAGATGCCTACCATGTATCTCTACTAGATTAATATGAATTCTGGAGCCAGAGCAAGGAAGCTGAAGGCCCCTGCCAAACATGAGTGGAAGAGGGAATGTGACCCTCTATGGGAGGGTTTGCTACATTTTATTGGATCATAACTCTGTGATTTTACTGTATATGCTACTGGGCCACAACTTTATTAGATCATAACTCTGAGTAGGTACCTTGTGTTTTCTGGGAACAGGGAGACCAGTTAGAGGACTGAGGCATGAGCAAACAAGATTGTTTTTCCAAAGGAACTGAAAAGGACAATGGTGGGAGGTAAAGAAAAGCTGTGTTTGGGTTTGGACAGGGGTGCATTTTTGAAATAGAATTAGCAGAATTTCCAGCTCAATATAAGTTGCCTGTGGAATAAATAGGGAATGTACAGCGAACCCCTAAAGCTGCCCGAGTGAAGACAGTGAGTGGCAGCCTAGGCAAGGGAAGAGAAAGCTTAGAAAGCTAAGAGGTTGACGTGTGTGATTGCGTGTGTGTGTGTGTGTGTGTGTGTGTGTGATTGCATGGATCTTTCTACCGGCCATCCAGAGCTTCTGGGTTTGAACTGCTATAATCCTCTCCACCATCCTACCCTCTCCACCTGTTCCTCTTTTCTTTTCTTGACTCAAGAACTTAGTAAAATTGGGAGCAGTGCAGACCGAGGCCATGATCAATGTTGGTGTAAAGAGTATGTAAGCCATGGTCCTCAAAACCTGACCATCGCATGGCCATGACCTGTGGTGCTTGATGGCATGATGGGCAACAGCAGGGTTCCTCTGACTGTCTGATGGATCTGTTCGGATTTATTAATTGGCTGAGCAACGTGGTGCCAACGCCATCATATGCTCACAAGCCATTTTACTCAGTAGCTACACACACAAGGTGGCTTCATGTTCAAGGCTGGACAACTGTACAGATGGACATCTTCTTAGAAAGATCAGGAAGGAGGTCTGCCTTTGTCTACCTTTGAAATTCCAACATGTATGGACCACTATTTTTTCAAACAGCCTCACGCTACCAACGTACCAGTGTGTCAGCATGGCTGTATTGAAGATGACATGCATCTGGGTTTAGTGTCTTTATTTTGCCCTTTAGAACAAACATTTTGACTTAAATGTTATTCCCATGTAGTTTGTATTATATTTCAAGGCCAAAATAAATGTTATTTTCCCTACACAGTTCCTTAACTCCCCATTTGTTCCTTCAACAACGCAAAGATGTGCAAACACACAGTGTTCCCTGAGTTAATCTATTCCTCCCTCCCAAAGTTTGCTTCCCTCAAAGACATTCCTCTCTTGTAGCAGATACAATGATGCATTGCCGCATGAAGTCCAGGGCTCGCTTCCTCCACTGCAGAGTGAACTAGAAGAAGATGGAGATGAACGTCAGATATGCTTTGGTGCCGCTACTGCAGGAACTGAACAACAGAGTCGATAAATGTTTATTGCTGAATGAGAAGCAGCCTACACCTTTGAACAAGGGATTCCCCAGGCTCGGCCAAGATAATAAGATCAGGATAGAAAACAGACTTGAGGTTGTAAACTCCAGGAGATTACTCATGCTCCCTGGGGCTTCGGTGGAGAAGGAGGCCATGCTCCCATATGACCCCGGTAGGAAAGTTCTCCAAGATCTATTAGTGGCATCTGCCACAGTGTAAGAAAAGGCCACAGCAACTCATTCATTTCCTATCCCTGCACTGGCCTATGTTCTCAGTAAGGTAATCATTTGCTCATTCAACAAATATTCATCATGCAACTGGCTCTGTTGCTAAGCACCAAAATGTCCATGCAGGAAATGAACACGCAGCACCTGCCCAAAAGATCCTAGAGATCTAGAGTGGAAGTAATGCGATGCAAATTGTGATATACACAATTGTATAATAGTAGTTGCATAATAATAATATCGATGTTAGGTAATGAGGAATGTGTTTTTAAAGTAAGCAAAAGAGCATCTTCATCAATTGTCTCCTTGACTGCTCAGACTAAAGAATATGTTTAAGGGAATTCTAGTCCACAGGAAAGGGTCAGCATCATGACATTATCCATTTGATAATCCATTTGATAAAACTACCCATTTGACAGCTGTTTATGGTCCTGCTGTACTCCAAACTATATGTTAAACACTGCAAAGATAACACTGAGCAAAATACTCTAAAAGAAGTTATAAAAATTAAACAAATAACCACACAACCAAATATGGAGTTAACTTACAGTGAGTGAGATCATCCTAATCTTTTTGTTTAAATTCCATCCCCAGCAATCTTCTAAAAGTATTTTTCTTCCATGTGTTGAATTCTTTAATGAGGTAGAAGTACATTAACACTGACATGACCGTTGCATTCTGATCTTCTCAGTTTACTAATGAATGAGCTGATCTTGGTATGGAATGCTATGCACCAGGCTTTGGAGACCAGCAGCATAAAGCTAAACATGTAAATTAAACATTGCATTTTTCTTTAAATAGAAAAGCTGAGTTTCATCTGGACTCTTTCAATCTCAACCCTCAGTTATACCGAGAAACTAAAATCCATTAATATAAAATAATGTTCTTTCCACCATCAAATTCTTCTGGCCTTAAAAAGTCATTAAATTATATATGATGCACTAACATGGCTGTAATTCCACTTGGCTGAAGTGTCATTTTTTTCATATTCTTTACATGTATTTGGTTATTTCAGTTCTGTTTTACTCTTATGCAGATTTGCATTGAATTAGCTCTAATGGGAGGGGCTTCTATGTGGTGCCCACCCAGGACTGCTCTATCTGAAACACTGTAATCAATGTTCTCACTGGCCTCCAGTCTTAAAATAGGGCTGCTGCAGCCTGTTGCTTTATTGGAATAGGTGATATATAAAAAGAAAAGTTCCACAAGCTGAAGACCACAGAATCCGAGTGCTTCTTGCTTTAGAGACCTTCCCCAGAGGGTAGGAGCAGCCTCTGCCACCGGGTCTTTCCCTGCAGACCACACACCTGTGGAACTGAGAAGGTTCTGCTCCCTGGGCAACTGGTCATGTGACCCTGA
Organism: Meriones unguiculatus; assembly: GCF_030254825.1. Classification (NCBI taxonomy): domain Eukaryota; kingdom Metazoa; phylum Chordata; class Mammalia; order Rodentia; family Muridae; genus Meriones; species Meriones unguiculatus. Next base: position 6,194,904 of record NC_083364.1, on the reverse strand, counting down.
ACAGCTTACTGCTTACAGAAGAGCATAGTGCCCTTTTGTGATTGACCCAGTGGCTTGAGATAGGCACAGAGTGCCTCATAAGCTACCCTACCAATGTGCATGCATACCAAAAGCATCTGGAGTAGTAATGAGGACGAAGACTAGACTCTGCCCACGACTCTCCAAATCCTATGCCTCCATTGACTCCAAGTATCCTTGCTTGGATAACTCATTTAATTATCATCACCTTCCATTCCCCCATTTGTGCAATCAGGTTTATTCTGATTTAATTGAGCTATAACTATATCTATATATTATCTATGTAATTATATATTTCTTCATATATACATATGTGTTCATATATATACATATATGTATATACTAATATAAATGTATGTACACAGATATCTATACGAATACATACATGTGTACACATGTATATGTATATATGCACATATATGTATATATGAAGAAATATACAATTACATGGATAATATATAAAGGTTCTATAAGTATTAGGTGTCTGTCCTTTGTTTTCATTTGTTTTATAACTGCTGGCAGAAGTCTGGGTAATAACTCACAAATGACTCTCAACCTTTTCTCATGGAGCCCTTCCATCACGGGAAGGGAGAAGTGCGATGACTCTCACACATCCATTCCATGTCCTTGGATTGTGCCCTTCAACTATCCTCCCATGGCGATCCCTGGACCCCTTACTGTCCACCTAAGTCTGGGTCCTCTCCAGTGTTTTCCAACCCTCAGCAGAGACCCCAAGGCCGCCATCCAATCTGCAATGCAAGTGATTTTGCTCTGGCTTTTGGTGGTAATTACTCCTGCCACATCTGTGTTTACTTTAGAACCTGTGGCTAAGGTAATTAGCTGGCAGCTGGTGGAGTTGAAATAATAATGTACCTGACATTTTAGCTATCTGTTTTCTAGAAATAATTTTTTAACTTGATTTTACGTACACAGTCAACAGTCAGTATTGGAGAAGCATCCCTATGAGGAACATAATTAGGATCCATTTGCATCTGAGAGATTTGCTTTTTTAAGTGTGGTTAGGTTAAAAAACAACTGCTTTTATGCCTAGAGTAATTTTTCATTTAATTACAACGTTTTTGTTTTTCTGTTTGTGTGTTTGCTTGGTTTTTTTTCTTTGTTTTGTTTTTTGTTTGTTTGTTTGTTTGTTTTTACTTATTCACCAAAAAGTGGTGAATAAGGACCCTGGGCATAAGTGCTAGGACCACAAATAAAGGTATGAAATCCTGCTTCTCTTGGGGGGCTTTGACATTTGAAGGGAGACAGGCACCAAACAAACAAGCATCTAAAATAAGGAGGTGCAGGGGAGGACACCCATGAGCAGTCTTGGAAGGAAATGCTGTGCCTGCTCAGAATCTAGACGGGGTGTAAGCAAACTTCTCTAGACCAAAGGATATAAGCAAAAGTATGAAGGCTTCTAACTCTAATGCAATCCACTCTGTTGACAATTGGAAGCTAAGGCTTAGGTGGAGAGAGCCAGGTACCAAAGACACAATATTGAAGGAGGAACTGCAAGTACAGGTGTGACCAGAAACCTTCCGTGATTGCACATGCTGGACAGGTGGGACTACATCCCTGTGGGGTTGTTCTAGAGCCTATGTATTCGGATGTTAATTGCCCCTGAAATTCTTACTGTTCTAGGAGCAAAGCCTCAGGTAAACAAAATGATGTTTGTGTAACCTTGTCTTCCAAATTATTCCTGACTGATCAATAAAATGCTGACACAGGGCTGAGCAGGAGAAAGGGGGCAGAGGTTTGCAGATTAAGGAGAGAGAAGGATCGGGAGAAGAGAGAGATGCAAGAGAGGAGAAAGGAGGATTCCAGAGAGGACAATGATGCAAGTATTGGTGACTTTGGATGGGAGGAAGGGAAACTGATAATGAGATAGAAGATTAGATATCGTGCTCAGCTCTGTGCTCAGCTCTGAAAAAATTCCCAGTCTCAACAGATGGTTATTTGGGGAAAATTGCTGGTTGAGGAATAACTAAGGTAGTACTATGAATGAATATTCATCAACACATGAATATGTCATATCTACCCTCACCATCTTTCAACCTCCTCTAGTCCTGCTGTAAAAGATCTAGGTACAGCCACAGAGCCTACACAGTTACTGAGGCATGCTACAACCTCCAGGCACATACTATTTTATTTTGAGATTGAGGTGAAGTCCCCAATAAAGACAAACCCTCACTGCCGATTTGACTGGGTTGATAGTCTAAAATCTTAAGGAGGTATGTGTCTGAGCATGTCTGTCAGCATGCTCACAGAGAGGTTTAACTTGGGGATAGGATCCACCCTGACTGTGGGCAGGATGATCTCAAGGACTGGGATCCCAGATTTACTGAAAAGCATGGGTGCAGGGATGAAGTCAGTTGAGCGCCAGCACTGATCTCTCTCCTCTTCTGGACCTCAGACCCTGCTTCCCACCCCCGCTGCACCTTCCATTCTGTGACGGACAGCATCCCACAAAACATGAGCTAAAATAAACGCGCCCTTCCTTAAGTTGCTTTGTCAGTTATTTTGTAATAACAAAAGGCAACTAAATGCAGAAAACTGGCACCCTGAGCAGGGCTGTTGCTGTAATGAACCTGATCACATTGGCCTAAGTCGTTCACAGGAGTAATCCAGGACAGTTTGAAGCTTCAGGATTGGGTGAAACCCCAGGGTACTAAAGGCAGAACTTAAGGGGCCATTTAGGTGGGAGTTTGGGAAAGCAGAGTACCAAGAGAAATACACACAGTAGATCTGGCTAAGAGGGAAACAAGGACTGGATGGTACATTCTGACAAATAATCCGATTGGATCCTGCCTGCGCCCTGAGAATTTAAGTGGAGCAGAATTTAAAAGTAACACCAAGTTGTTTACTGGAGGAAAGTTCAAGACCACTTTAACATCCAGGCTGTGGAACAGCAGTTGATAGCTCATTGCTCTTAAACATACAGTGGGAGTACACAGGGAGACAGGAAAGCCATACCTGTGCTGAGGAAGGGGATGTGAACAAGCCTAGAGACACAGAAGCAGAAGTCAAGGAAGCAGCTGTAATTGCTGAGACTCGAAGCCCTAGAGATGATTATCGAAAGGGAAGCCTCGTGCTCTTCAGTGGAGCGACAGGAAAGGTATTCTGAAATCAAAACCCCGCACATCAAAGGTCCAACCCATGAAAGTGGAAATTCATTAGAAAGCTCCTGAAGATGCGCCTTGCTTGAAGACAATCTTTGAGGGACTATCGTTCAAGATCCAGCCGTCAGGATGCTTGAAAATAACAACAGTGAATGGTAGAAGAAGCCAAATGTCATCTTGAACTTCATCTCATCCAAGTAGGTTTGCTTTTTTTTTTTTTAATGGGAAGTTTAAGACTCATCAAGGCTCCAGAAAATAACTGAAGATAGGGATTCCCAGCCAGGAGGCTGTGAGAAAGTTTAGAACTTGGAAGTGCCTAGAGACTGTGGGATGTGCCCTGCAGGCATATGCTTACATGAACCACAGGCAAGCAGCATGGAAGGGTGGGGCTGCTCCCGTCCATTTGAGTCCAAGTGCTGCCAGCATAAGCTAGCCCCGGAGCTGCAGGGTTTGAGGACTGTCCTGTGGGGTTCTGTATTGCTTCGGTCCGATCCTTCCTTGCCGTGCCCCTATCTTTTCGGGCGGACTAGGTAGGGACATGTACTCTGAGCCATTACGCACTGGAAGTGTGCAACTTGCGTTTTGACCTTACAGAGGCTGATAGTGAATAGATGGCCTTAAATATTGGAAGAAACCTTGGGCTTTGGGGCCCTTGGTCAGTGTTTAAACTGCTAAGATGAGCTAAATGCATTCTGCCTTATGAAACGGCTATGACCTGTTGAGAACATAGGGTGTGATGCTATGGTTAAAGGTGATAAATGTAAGTGTCAAGGTGACAGGGGGCGAACTCGCAACAGCTAATCTTCATTGTCAAGTTAGCTAAACTTGAAATTGATCAGGAGACGAGCCTCTGTGGTGGATCCAGGAAGGTTTAGCTGCGGTGAGGAAGCACCCCATGGGCGTGAACTGCGCTGGCCCGTGGCAAACACAAAGGAGAAAGCGGGTGGGTGTTCCTTAGTTCTGTCTTTCTGGCTCTAGGTTTTGGCTGTGGGTGAGCTGTGACTGCCTACCTCGTGCCACTAAGCCTTCCATACTCCGTGGGCTGCTTCTCTTCTTGGACAACTAGCCAAAGCAAAACCTTCCTTCTGTGCATTGCTCTTGTCAATGTTCTATCACCTAAAGGATAAAGGTGACTGACCTTGCCTAACCCAGTAAGAGGAACCCACGGCAAGAGAAGGCGAAGGAAAATTAAACTTTTAAATTCTCATTACACCAGTCACGAGAGTATCATCTTGTAACCATCCAATATCGTCTTTGTATCTAAAAGGCTATTTATACCTAGGTGCTTTAAATTAAGTCCCTGGGGGAAGACAGCAATTTGGTGCTAAGATCTAGAACACAAAATAGGTAATAAAGCCCTTTATTCTTGTGACTAAAAAATATAGATTTTTTGTAGAAAAGAGAGAAAAGGGAAGTATCTGTGGAGAAACTCCACAAAAGGAGAGGGAGGGTTGATGACATGTCTCCCGTTAATACAAAAGTCATATACTGAGACGTAACAATTATCTCAATGGCTTGGGCGGGGCAAATGCTCATGATAAAATCTTATTAAGATAAGATTGCTGAACGAGTAGAAACCATGCAGTTAGATAATTGCAGGGTGAACCTGAACGGTGATAATAGCAGATGGGCAAAGCTACAGAAGCACTTCGGCACCACCTGATGGGTTAACAAATATAATATGTCATTTCTGTTCGTCAGCTAATCCTGTGCCTGATGGTGATCATGCGAGAAGTCTGTAGGTTCTGCCAGTTCACTTCCCTGAGCATCAGTGATTCCTTAAGTGGAGCAATTATTCAAGTTTGACACTGTTTAAAATTTGTCACCTAACAGTTTAAGTGTTCATTATCATATTGAGCTATATATGTGATTTTTTTCCAAAAATTTTTAATAGCTTCAGGAAGACTTTTGACTTCGTAATGTAGAGCTTTGCAGTCTGGTCACCCTCCCTCCCCCACTCGCTCACGTTCTCCGTCTGCCCATCACAGCTTTAGGCCCTGTGTCCCACGTCTTCAGGAGTCTGCATTCCTGTCATGAATTAAATCTTGCCCAGGAGGCTGGCACTGGTCTAGCTGGCCACAGTGCCCCAGAGCAGAGCTGCATGTCAGACACATAATAGATACCTAGTACATAGCTGCTGAACAGAGTATGACTGGAGTTAGGTATCAGGGTGATAAAGTGGGTCTGTTAGCTCAACAGCCAAGATGATCCTTTAAGCATAAATGGATCCTGTTCCCGCTATGACAAGTGCCCACAATGCCAGCTCACTCACAGTGACCGGTACACAAGCGCTATCAGTGACCCACATGCCCCATGGAGCACAGCTGCGGTGACCTTCCTGTCCCAGAAAGTGAAGAAAGTGAAGAAAGCTCTTCACTTTCTGCTCTCCTCTGAGAGCACACTGATTTCCACAACGCTTCTCTAGCAATAGAGAAGGAATGTTTTGTAACAATCAGGAAACGCTACCTGCAGGTGCCTTTACAGGGGCTCTTCTCTGCCCTCCCAGCACTCCCTTGGATCCCTCATGACCCTTGCTGTTTTGCTTATATCCTGCCTTGCTGGTTAACTCAGCCATCTGAATCCCCCAAAACCCTAGCACTCCCCTCATGTGCTCTTCTTCTCCATCTTGTATACCCTTATTCTTACAAATAACTAAATAATTTACCTGCTAATACCAATTTGGGTATTTTTCACTTCTTTTTCCTATTAAAAGTTCTTCAAGGAAGATATTTTGTCTGATCTGTAAACTGACCAATCCCTTGTGCCTAAAACCATGCCTGAAACATGAATCCTTATTGAATAATAGGTCATGGATGAATCAGACCATTAAACGTCATATGATGCTTTATAATGCTTGTGTGTCTTTCTTACTGTGCGATGTCTCACTTTGATGGGCAGATCACATTTGAGAAGCTGGGTCCCTTAACTGTTGACTCACCCTCTCTTCATACCTACAGCTAACATAGAAGCTAAAAGTTACCATTTCTGGACCGCCTTGAAATTTGGACAGAAGGCAGGTTGAGTGGCTGCACGGTAGGACTGAGGTGGAGCCCACCTTCATGCCTTTTTCTCTAGTTCTGCGCCACACCATTGTGGAAATGTGAAGCATCTCTGCAGAGGCCTGGCAGGGTCCGTCCCAAGTCTCCCGGTGTAGACTGCACAGCTTAGATTAGCAGCACCAGCTCTTCCTGACCTGACTTCATGCAGTAAGGATCACACTGATGTCTAACCTGCTTTGGGACATCAGAGGTTCAAAAAGCTAAATCAAGGGCTTTAATCTGCAGAGACCCAGAGCAGCCTCAGGATAACAGCTCCTAGTACCCTACTCCACGGAACGTCAGCTTTCTGGTCTGTTCTGAGAATAAGAACTTGAGTTCAATCTATGGCATTCTCCTTCAGCCCTTCCTGAAGTGTTTATGCCCTTAGCTCCCTATTAAAGCCCTGAGTAAATGTAACACTTGAAGTGGGCCAGGAGAAATGATGGCTAAGTGGTTTACAGTGAGTACTGCTCTTCCAGAGACCAAGCTCAGCATTCACCACCCACAAACAAACAGCTGCAACCCCGGCTTCCAAGGACCCAGCTCTCTCTTCAAGGCCATGTGATCACTGCCACTCACATGCACATACCCAAGCACAAACATGTACACATACATATAATTAAAAATAAACTTTTAAAATGTCGGAAGCTACTCCCATGAAGTGTCTTACCAGCATGGCAAGACAGCTTAAACACGAACTGAACAAGGACAACAACAGAACTGCCAAAGGGGATGGGAAAGGCCCACAAGGCCTGACACCACACAAAGAACCAAGGAATGTAAGAGTGGGAGAATTAGTGTTTCCTTCAGAGGAGCACTCCAACTGGCTACTAATACCTGCTCCTCCCTGGAGACACAAATATAAATGACATTATACAGGCTGAGTGGGTTAGATCTAGACATTCATATGCATGTAACACATACATACATATAACAACAAGTACTGAAAAAAGAGGCTGTGGATGTAAAAAAGAGCAAGAAGGCATATATGAGAGGTCTTGAGTGAAGGAAAGGAAGGGAGAAATGATGTAATTATATTATAATCCTCAAAAATAAAAGGAAGAAATCCAAAGTGACTTCAGTTTCTGTTCTGCTCCTGAAGGGTTAGACTACATAAACTAGCCCTCCTTCCATGCCCTTCAGGTATCCCATAAGAAACCAGCTCCCGAGAACCTGCACATACTAGACCCGGGAGGAGACCCACAACTGTGCAACCATGCAGAGAGTAGCATCACAGAGAATAGCGGAGACCCAGCCCATCTGAGGAATCCAGGATCCCTCACAATTCAGGATATCTCCAGGTTACATCTCATTTGTTATTTCAAAAGTCTTTTTCACACTGGCAGCTTTCTCCTCCCAGTGACCCTACTGCTCTCAAAGCAGGTCAAAAATAGATAAAGCCTAAGGTGACACCGTGACATCCACTGCTATTACCCAGAAGTGGCATCTCCTCCATTCTGCTCCTCACTCCCACTTGTAGGGCTCTGGAGATCACAAAGACATCCTCAGAAAAGTCTTGTCAAAACAGCCAAGAGGCAGGGAAGCATCTGCCAACTGAAGTCAGTGAGATCTTAAAAGATGTATTTAAGAGATGTACACACAACTGCCTGTGAGCTCCTAAGAGATGTATTAGCCAGCCTAAACCTCAATTCCCCCAGAAAGAAAGCAGAATTAAAACCACACATTCTGCAGGGAGCTTTTGAGGATTAAACAATATATATCAGCATAGTCATTCAGGGCTGCCATGACAGAATGTCACCGACCGAGTGACTTCAATGACAAGACTTTGCTTCTCACAGTTCTGGAGGGTGGGAAGCCCCAGAAGGAGGTAGAAGAACTGGGAAGAGGCCAGCTCCTGCACTGCAGGTGTTCATCTTCTCATCACATGGCAGTGACCAATGAAAAGGAGCAAGCTCTCTGAGCATGCATGCCAGCCATGAGAACTCCACTGTCTCCACATACATGACCCTACCTCCTCACTTCTGTTGCTGGGACTGTAATGCACAAATTGAAGAGCAATGCATTCAGTCTAAAGCATATTGGTAGAGTCTTTGCTAAACTGAACATAGTTGATAAATAATGAGCACTAAAATTTAAATATTTTTACTATTGAAAGGAACAGGCTAGCTTTACAAGTTTCTTTATAAATTCTATACCCATGTTAAACTAAATTCTCCCAGTACTTTTACAGAAGGCAGGAGGAGGAGTGGATGAATTGAGACAAGACCCATTGCAAAGGAATGCTAAAGGCTTCCTCCCCGCTGTGAAGGAGTGTCCAGATCTGCAGGATGAGATAACGTTGCTTAGTAACCAATCCAGACATCAGAGTTCCCCAACCCAGATCCGGGCAGGACCAGATGGACCTGGCACCTAAAATGAACCAATCATTTTAAAAGTCAACTACCCAATCTGGTGTCGCCAAGCTCACAACCTCCGAGATTCCCACGCTCCTACCTTTAAAAACCTCAGAGACTTCTGTCTCTCCTTGCTGTTCCTCACTGTTTTTTTTTGGGGGGGGGGCAACCCCATCGTACAATGGCTGAATTAAACCCCATGCTATTGCATCCATGATTGATCTCCTGAGTTCTCTTCATCCCCCTTGGAAAGTTAGGGTCCCCTAGGGGGTTCCCCTCTTAGGCCTAACATTATGAACCAAGTTTGCTGAATATGGATATATCCTTAACTGTAATCAAATCAGTAACATGTTCTTATTCCCAAATTCATTGATAGCTGCTATTAATAAATGCTAACAACTTACCAGTGATTTATTGTTGTCATTGTTGCTCTATACCTCACACGTCCCAGAAATTCAAATACAGCTTTCAGCCTTGTTAAAACTATCTTTCTTCAGAGCTTTGTGGAAAGAGGCAACTGGCCCTCACCAACACTGACTTAGGAAAAGTCTAGTACCGTGGTCTCTCCCAGTGCCATTGTCATTGTTTCCTGGCCACAGGTACAATGGACTTCCGGTGGTCTCTCCTTTATCCTCTAACTGTGCCAGACATTTCCTCATTCATGGAAGTAAACACGTTGGGTTACAATTTTCTTTTTAAAAGCATTTGTTGTTTCTTTTTATTTTACCTGTCTGGGTGTTGTTGGTATAATGTTCTTTTGAAATGTATACACCTTACCCTTGTTCATTCAAATACTGATTTCTGCCCCCCTACCCCACTCTCTGGTTTCAATCCAGGTATTGCATTGTGGTACTTAGTCTAAGTATCTGGTCTCAACTTGGTGTAAACTTCCAAATAAAGTAACTAGACACAATGTTGAGCAGGGAAAGGAAGTAGGCGGGAGAGGGGAGGAGCCAGAGGACAGGAAAGAGGGGAGGAGTTGGAGGTCAGGAAAAGGTGGGAGGAGAGCTTGGAGAGAGAGCTGGAGGGCAGATCTTGGAACTAGGTGGAGAGATGGACTGGACCTAAGATATCACTAAAAGCAAGTATAATGTGGGAAATCTAAATGTTAGGAAACTATGAGGGATTGGAGGTTTGGGAGGGAGTAACCATTGCCCAGCATTGTGTTCTAGGTTAACTAAATAAACCCAGTCTCTGTGTGGTGATTTGGTTATACAGCTGTTTAGTACTAATAGCAGCATTACTAAAAGATAATTAATAGCAAATATTAATTGACACTTACAACAGGGTGTTTTGTCTAAAAGGTGTGTCTGTGAACCACGGACATGCAGTGCCCTTGGACTCCAGAGGAAGTCCCGGATTTCCCGGATTTGGAATTAAAGACAGGTCGTAGCCACCATGTGGCTACTGGGACAAACCCAGCTCCACTGGAAGAGCAGCCAGTGCCCTTAACCACTGAACCATCTCTCCACCCTGGTTACAGTTTTCTAATACTGAACACCAGCAACTCTCCCCCATATGGTCAAGTGTCACATGACTTGAAGCTCGGGAAGCCTATAATCTCAGTGTGAATACTAGAAAAAACAAAAGCGAAATTTAAAAAAAATGATAAAAACCATTTCGGAGGGTGGCTAGGGCCTAAGTAACACTAGCCAGCATGGAGACTCTAAGGTTCAGTATACATCTTTCCTCTGCTATGCTCCCCGCAGAACCGAGGGCAGGAGTAGAAGCTCCGTTAGCCTCACCTGTGTAACCAGAGTAGAGTCCAGTCCTATGGTGACAACATGAAGTGACTGCGCCAGGCTGTAGGCATGGCAACCTGTAGTCATGGCAACCAGTGAGGAGAGACAGGAGCACACACAAACTTGCTACAGTGAGGCAGGCTGTGCTGTCTCAGTCAGTGTTCATTACTGGATGGGGACGAAACTTCTCCTTACACGTTTGCACCGTACTAAAGACTCAGGGTCACAGTCCTAGGTGGCTTCTTTCGCTGCTAACCTCAAGATGCCTCTCATGAAGGGAAATACAAAGTTTAGATATGTTTGTCACTGACCAATTTTTATGCCTTCCATAAATGCATTTACGTATTGAATGTAAGCTAAATCAGTTTCCCCTTATCACTCTTTCTCATAATCGTACTGTGTTCCAGATGAAAAAAGTTCTGCTGAATATAGTCACCCGTTGGCAATTACATTTTAATATGTTTGTTCTGTTACATGAATTTTAATTAGTTATTGCAAATTTAGTTACTATAATTAGCCTATCACAATTTTAAATTTTTATCAGTTTTTCTTCCTTTGCACAGACATGTAAGGGAGATAAGTTATTAATGATTCCTGCCTGTGGAGCTCAGAATTAAATACTGGCAGAGTGGAGTACATGGCAGTTGAAAGGGTCATTGCCTCAAACACAGTCTGGCTCACCTGCTCCTGATTAAAAAGCAGTTTCATTGCTGGATATTTCAGTGACCTGGGTTCCAAGATTCAAACAAGGTGCTGGAATTTGAAAAATGTAAGGAAATTTAGAGAGCAGAATTTAATAAATACCATGAATGTTGGGAAGCAACATTCTTTCAAGCTCTGGAGCATTTTGAGGGGACTCTCCTATGGTTTCAGTTCTTGTCATTCTTGTTGGGTAGGGCTGCCTTCTTCCAGCTCACCCATGACATTTAACCAGAGAGCAAACCCTCATGCCTCTCCCTTCACCAGTGTTTTCTCTGCCTAATTTCTCTAAATTTTTATCCAAAGTCAAGTGCTCAGTGCTTTCTGCCTGGGTTCCTGTGGACAGATTCTCACTGGTTCTCCTACCTACCGTTGCTGCCCTTCTAATTGTCTGGGCACATTAACAACAAATTAGCTGCTATAGCACAGTTGGTCAAAATCATCAAATAGGACTTGGCATAGAGACACACCTATAACCCTAATTCTCAGGATGCTGAGGCAGGGAGCTCATTGATGCTAGCCTGGGCTACATAATGAGATCCCGTCTCAAAGTAAAAGAAGATACAAAACAAAAATTGCCAGAGATTCTTCAGAGCCTGCAAATGTAGTAGGTCTTTGCACTTAATAGAGTAAATAATGTAATAAACATCTCTGCATACATATGCATATTTGTAAAGGTGTTCTGGAAACAGCCCCACTCTGTCTGTTTGTTTGTTTGTTTGTTTTATTTTGTTTTTTGAGACAGGGTTTCTCTGTGTAGCCTTGGCTGTCCTGGACTCACTTTGTAGACCAGACTGGCCTTGAACTCACAGAGGCGTGCCTCTGCCTCCCCCAGTGCTGGGATTATAGGCATGTGTCACCACACCTGGGTGTCCCAACCCAGTTTTACTTTTTTTTTTATATCTTTTGCTTTTTTTTAATGGCCACAGATTTTGAAAGTAAAAGCAATGCACATCAGGGTTGGAGAGATGGCTCAGTGATTAAGAGCACCGACTGCTCCTGCAGAGGGCATGTGCTCACTTCCCAGCACCTACATGGCAGCTCACAGCTGTCTGTAACTCCAGTTCCGGGTGGGGATCTGGCCTCCGTGGACACCAGGCACACACATGATAAACATTCATACATGCAGGCAAAATACTCATACACATAAAATGAAATAAATAAAATTCTTTAAAAAAAAGAAAATGCACATCTTCAAAATAGCATACTTACAAAGAAAGGCCAAGAACCAAGCATTCTCACAACTATTCATGGAAAACTAAAATCAATTTTTAATATTTTTTCAGATCATAAGACAAGAAAATATTTCACAACTCATATTTTTGAATTAATATTCTGATGAAAATTCCTTCTTGCATATTACAGTGACTCTGGATCTGTTAGATAGAAGAGAACGGATATTAAAAGCAAAGATAATTATACAAACAAGCAAGTAAAAATTTTTACCACCCAAACGGGATGTCAGCATGGTAACACTAGCGATAGGACCACATGGTTTTTGCAATTGTTTCCTGGCAATCCACAGGCCACTGGCATAGCCATCCTCCATTAGTGTGGTCTGTGCATATAAAGAGTTACAGACTTGGACCTTTGCAAGACTCCCTCATGCTCACACGAGTTTTTGGTGACTCCAATACACGACCAAATATAATCTATATCTGTTGGCATATTTTTATGCTACATTATTTGGGTTCGTAAACGTCTACCTCCCTTCCTACCCTTATTCCAACCCAATCCCTCCTAATCCCCCAACAGCAGGGAGGAGAGAAAGAAGATTAGAGGAGAAAGGGTGTGTAGATCTAATGCCTTAGAACCCAGATGAAAGCAGAGCCAGCTCTTCGAGGATAAGGACTTAGTCTCACTTGGAACAAAGATGGTTGCTCATCAACAGTGATGTAAAGGGAGTGGTTGTGGACCAAACCTCAGCCAACATCAGCTGTATGTTAAAACAGAGCAGGCAGAAGCAAGGGGCGTACACATAGAATCAAGACTGTGTTCAGCAATGCTTCTGACATAAAAATTAAAATGAAAGGTGGTATAAGTTCTTAATTAGATCAGAAAAGTCTCAGCTTTTAATTAGATCAGAAAAGTCCCAGATCTGGACTTAGTAATAAGCCTAGCCCTGCTTTTAGCTGGAAGCCAGTGGTGTGCTCTGTGACTGGACAACTGTTAAGGGGGCAGGTTGACTATTCAACTTTCATGGAACACCCGCCCTCCTGACTAGTGAAGATACAGCTCATGTTACTAACTTCCTCTCCATGAAGCTAACCTGTCAAATCTCCACAGGAGCGAATTAGTCTCCACATTGCCTCTGAGCACACAAGTCCCTGCATTTTCTTCAGAGCAAATCTACATCTATGAGACACAAAGCCACACAGCAATGGCCAGCCATGATGCTTAGTATGGGGACTTTCTATCTCCTGGACCTCATTTTATTTCTGCACAGTCTCAAAGCGCTGTGACTCTAATGGTGTCTGTGTACCACATGCATGTGTGATGCTCATGGAAGTCAGAAGAGGGTATCAGATCCCCCACATCTGGAGTTATAAATAGTTGGCATCCACCAGGTGGGTGCTGGGAATCAAACTCTGGTCCTTGGAAGAACTATAAGAACTCAAGTGCTGAGCTATCTCTCCATCCCCAAATCTCTGTGATTTTAATCACTTAGCCATACCTTGTATAAAGGTGATATGTTCTAATATCCTTTAACCTATAAACTTTCTTATTTTCTAATATGGATTAATTTCATTCTACTGTGACATGTTCTTGAGATATAATAGCAAATAGTATTAAGCCTAAAATAAGGCACAACATAGATACCTCAGTGGTTAAGAGCCCTAGCTGCTCTTATGAAGAAGCCATATTCTTTTCCCAGTTCCCACATGAGAGCTCACAGCCATCTGCCGTTTCAATCCCACAAGATTAGATGACTTCCTCTGGCCTCTACCAGCACCATGCGTGCAATGTGGTACACATACATACATCAGGCAATTAGAAACATAAAACAAAAAGAATTTTAAATGAGTAAAAAAAATAAAACATTCTAGAAAAGAAAAGGAGAGAATAAAAACAAATGAGTCTGATTCAATTCACTTACTCAATATAGGACACTTATGTTTATGAGAAATGGGATATAAATTATAGAGTTTTGCCTGCTTATAGCAAATGCAAACAGATTATCAGTGTCCACAATAAGAAAAGATGATGCTCATAGAGAACAAATTATTGATCATAATACCAGAAAGAAATTATTCACCTGTATCCACATGGAGACTATCCATGAGAAAATGAACTTCTACCACAGCCTGAGGGCAAACAGGACTCAATTCACCAGGAGGATTCTCTAACATTCTCCAGCTACACAGGAGAAATGCATGGGCTTAAGGAATAATCACACAGGGCATTCCTTTACTTTCCACAAACACAAACTGCTGGTGTTGTCCTCCCTGCTTACGCAGAGAATATTACTTGTCAAAAACGACCAGGGACTAAAGGCATTGCCTGACTGAGGCTGTCAGCCGGGCTGGCCCTGAAGCAACCACTTCTTATTATCAGTCATGTTTTTCCTTCCCTGAGGTTGTCAGAAACAAAGAGGGTCAATTCATGGTCACCTCTGCCAAAATTGTTTTCCCTGCCAGTCAGAGATATGAAAGTCTGAAACTGTAGGCAGACATGTTTTGTTTTGTTTTCAAATTCAATTCTCTTAAAGGAAAATACCAGTAACTACATGGGGGTTCTGGGAGATAGAAATAGGAGAATCATTTAACAGTATCTCAGGACATTTCACCAGGAAGCAGCCCAGCTAGATGGTGCCACAGCCTTATGTGTTATGATAATTAATACAAACAACCACTAAGAGGTGGGAACCAAATGGAGTTCAAAGCAGCAGCTTACGTGTGCACAAGGCAGGTCATATTGGGTGGATGTCTAGGAGAGTTGGGTGAACCGTGTGGAGAAACAAGGCTTTGGATCTGAAGACAAAGCCAGGGTATCATAAACTGTTTCCACTGCATCAAGGGTGCTGGGCCCAAATTACTGGCTTGAGGTGTTGGGACAATAAGCAAGACCCTGATTCACTGCAGGGGAGCTGGATGCAGGTGACTTCTCTGAGTCCAGTTAACAGAAACGATGAAGAGGAGGTGAGACCATTCAGGACTGATGAGATGGGGCTCAGAGGATATAAACTGTTACTAACCCACAGAGCTATTCCTCCTTTCCCAGGGAAGATAAAGGAAAGACAAGAGTTGAGGAGGACAGCAGAGATACCCCAGTACTTTTCCAGAGAGGTTTTGAAGTGCTCTCACTGATGAAAGTCATAAAATGAGCCATGGATTCCAACCGAGCAGGGCCGATGTTACAGGTGCACCAGCTATGTGATCTCTTGGGGGCGCATGCTCAGAGAGAGCTTATGTTACATTTAATGATCTACACTGATGTCCTGAAAGTCTTACTAACTGTTAGTGGAACTCTGCATTTTCATCATTCCTTGTGTTGTTAGCCTTGCAAGCAAGCATTAAAAGAGCAGTAGCATCAAAACAAAATGACAGTGAGCTGGACTAAAAATTGTTTGACTATGAGGGAAACTGACACCAACGTCAGTCTGTGACAGCATGGGGGGATTGGTGGTTAATGTGATCTGATGGAATGAACATCAAAGTGCGGGTGGGCAGGGAAGGCAGGAAGGAGGGCAGGCCAATGGATGCTTTTTTCATGGCCACAAGCGGTCACGTAAGGATTGATGGAGACAAACAGCCAGTGCTGGAGACAGCTATAGGGGAAGCAGTGTCTTGAAGAGAGAATGGCTGTTGGTGAGTGTGTGTGTCTGTCTCTGTCTGTCTTCATATCCAAAAAGAGAAAAAGACAAAAATCTAGAAATTTTAAAGCACTGCATGGTCATGTAAGAATATAAACAACACAAGCCACATATGAATTGTAACTCTAGGAGCTGGAGAGATGGGCCAGTGGTTAAGAGCACCGCATGCTCTCCCAGAAGACCCAGGTTCCATTCTCAGCCCTGCCGTGGAAGCTCATAAACATCTGTAACTTGGATCTCGGGGAATCCAATGCCCTGTTCTTGCCTCTGCAGGCACCAGCTATACATGTAGTGTACAAACAGATGTGCAGTCAGAGCACCATATACATAAAATAAAATAAAACAATAAAACAACGATAGAGATTCTTTTTAAAAATTGTAGCTCTGGTGGGAGGGTAAGCTTGTGGTCTCTTAATATAAAACTTTAAACATCCGATAGTAAAGAATCCAGGGAAAGCATTAAAAAGTACCTGAGGGATAAAAAAGAAGTCTGATCCCCCTGATATTTTAAAAGTTGAATATCAGATTTACTGAAAGAAAAAAGTGAATCAACATGTGTTTTTTAAATGTTCTAGAAAAGAGCTCTATGAGACAAGGTGATATTTAAAGTATCAACATAAGGAGAAAGATGGCTGTAAGCCCCGTCAGTTGTGATGATGACCTGTAATTGCTCTTTGTATCTCATTGGGAAAGAGAGACAGAAAGGGATTCATAATAATAATAAAATCTGTAATTTTTCTCTGCTGCCATAGTCAGTCGGTAATGCTGGGTTCTAGTATCAAGTCCATGATCACAGCTAAAGACAAACAACATAGAAATAATAATTTTGGAGTGGAAACCACTCTCCTAAGCATTTTCTTATCTTACTTTTCTCATAGCAATTCAACAAATTATTGGGGACCATCATGTTCAAAATGGTCAGAAATACCAGATGGACTCTGATAAGACACACACACTGGTATGAAATTAGCCAAAGCTACACATGTTCTTACTGATGGCTCAATGAATTGTAACCACAAAAAGGAAATAGAATCAAAGCGATTTAGCTGGTAGTGGCCTGGGTTTCAAGATTCTGAGTCACAAGAAATGCAAATTAAGTTTGTGTAATTAATTCTAACTTCTACAGCAAATTGGAGCCAAGTAAAGTTGCCCGCATGAAAAGATCTCCGCAAGAGTGACATGAAGGATAAAAGTGAAAATCTCATGATTCAGGTCCACCCACCGATGAGAAACTGTTCTGCTCTTCCCCAGAACAGGTGGCATCCAGTAAAAAGCCTCCCATGATCCTTGTGAAGGAGCACAAAGAGGCAGAGCATGTGTAAGCAGAATTAGCGTGGCTGTGTCCTCAGGTATACATTGGGCCAGAAATTCTTGACTGATGTATGGTGGCCAGTTAGGAACGTTGATTCACCCATTCTCCACTGAAGTCAGTTTGAGCTCTAAATGTCTGAATGGTAAGAATTGGCGGGGTTCTTCTGTGCAGAGGGAAGTTTACTCCTGTCCTGGGTTCTGTGGCTTAATAATTCAAGTTGGGGTCCATCCCCAGGGAAATGAAGGTAGCAGGAGTCTGAAGCCACTAGCCATACCACAGCCAAAACAGGACATGGAAAGGGACAAATGCATGCTTCTGCTCACTTCCTTTTCTACTACTGCAACTCATGATCCCAAGGTGTCTCACAGCGGGCGGGCCTTTCTGTGTCAACCAATTTCATCAGCATGGTTCCCCAGAGGAGAGAACGGTCTTCCCGGTGATTCTGGGTTCTGTCCACTTGACAGTGCTAACCATCACACAGCTCCAAAAAGCACAGGTGACAGAAAGGACAAACCACGAAGACTTCCCAGGCTGCCTGGTATAAGGCAATGTAACTTCCTGTCCAGAGAGAAGAGGGCAAAATGCCAGACCAGCAAGTGCACTCAGACAGGGGAGACCTGTTCATGGCATATTCCTTTTTATTAGAGGGATTTGTGTTAGTTCTTTCAGAGTTTCATACATTTTTATCATATTCACGTTCCTCCCTCTCTCCAAAATACCTTTTAGTGAAAACCATGACATTCACCTCCAAACAGGGGGTCAAGGAACATGAACGTGCTCTATCCCCTTTATGCTTTCTGGTGTAAATCTTTGCTTACGAGAGAAAATAAAAGAATAGTGAAATTAAGAACTTTTCTTTGAGTCTCAGAGTTAATAGTATTTTGCCTGAGAATAGTTTTTATGATACATGTTTTCAGCACACTATTTCTCTGCACTGTTTTCTCTCCTGTAAATGGAAATGATGAAATGATTATATATATATATATATATCATATCCAGTTATTATGAGCCATTAATGTGATAGGAACCTCAAATGCACCAGAGCATCCAGCACCCAGCACCCAGCACCCAACACCTACCACCCAGCAGCTCTTCAGGAAAGATGTTCTGTGACTAGAGCAAGATTGCAGGATCTAGGCAAACGATTCAGTAATGTTAACTGCGGATCCCCAGCAGGTAAACTTTTCTGTCCTCCAATAGCTGCTGGCATTCAAGGTTCAGGCTTAGGAAATTATGTCAATTTCAGTTTCTAGACAGAAGGCAAACAGTGAGATGTTTCTAACCCTGTGGGTTTACTAAGTTAAATCTAACAATGACAAGCAAAGGCTGAAGCAGTCGATATGAAACTCTGCCAGGAAAGATGGCCACCAAGGAAGTTGTCCCAGCCCAGTGGTGGTGCTCACCTTTAATCCCAACACTCTGGAGGCAGAGGCAGGTGGATATCTGAGTACCAGCCTAGCCTTGTCTACAGAGTGAGTTCCAGAACAGCCAGAGATACACAGGGAAGCCTTGTCTTGAAAAACAAACAAAACAAAGATACAAAGAAAACTCTCACAGCTCTCATTCCTCATATTTTTTTCCTATGTACACAAGTCAGAATGGGCTAGCCCACCTCAGGAACAAGTAGAAGAAATCTGGGTGTGGCCCTCACACAGAGTGTGCTGTTGGTATACCAGAACACCCTTCAAAGTTAGGACAAGGCTGGCAACTGACCAGGCTTGATTGTTGGATCAGCTTCCTTTAGAAACTTGGCCAGGAAGAGCAGACAGAGTGGAAAGAGAAATGCCATGAGCAGCACTGGGAGCCATCAGGAAAGTGCCACGTCTCCTTAGCCTAGAGATGCTGCTGGAATGGAGTGAGCAGCCCTGTCACCAGAAAGACAGCTGACAGAATAACCTATGACCTGCTTCAGCTCCCAAGGCCGGCATACTGTCTTCCCCACCCTACCTCACATCCTTAACCCCACCCCCAATTTATAAACGTTTCTCTTTCACCTCCCTTGGGCCAGGCTTTTTTTTCTGCCCATCATAAAAGTAAATCAGAAATTCATAAAAACACATAAAACATATATAAGTAAAAATTTCATGTTTTAATATGTTTTAAATAGAGTTAATATTAAAAATATAAAGGAAGAAAAATGTTAACTATATAAACCATAATTCAAAAGATCAAAGATTTCAACTTGTAATTTTAAATAGATGAAACTTCAAATTAAAGACAAGATTTTTACTAAGCTTAAAAGATAACTTTTCAAATTTTGTTACTCCATGTATTCTTCAAAATTAGCAAACATTTAACCTTGGACTAAAATAGCCTGTGAGTGCCTTCTACCCAGCACAGTTCTGTTTTATTTTCAGTGTCTTTTGGTTCCATATAAACAAATGAACAAACAAACATGCAAACGAATAAAATGAAAAATACAAAGAAAATAATTAGGCAAGTCAAAAAAATTTCCAGAAGATGTATGTCCTGTTTCTCTTGCAACACATAAGTTCTATCTAACTCATTGGTATGAACACAGTATCATCCTAAGCAAGACACAAGATCTCACTTTTACTTCAGGAGAATTGTCTTTATGACCATAAATACAAAAATGAAACTTAGATGGATGATTTTGGACAGTAAGCTACTTAAAAAAAAGGGAGAATAAAAAAAGATGCATCTCCATTGTAATTTCTGATATTCTAAGCTTTTTGCTTTATTTCTCTGTAAATACTTACTCATGCAATTTTATTTACATCTATTGGCCTGAGTGTTAAGCTGGAGGCATCCTTTAAAAGCACAGAAATACAGAAATAAACTATCACATTCTGTGCTCATACTGCATGTCAAATTTCTTTTTTTTTCCTTCAGTGATATTTCCCAAGTATGTATTTGGTACGCGAGTGTTTTCAGGTGACTGCTTTATACTTCGATGTACTGAATCATTTTGTTCTGTGTCTCTCTTCCTATTACCTTGATCTTGCTCTCAGCATTTTCTTTCTGCAGAGATCCGCTTTAATCGTTGCTATTTCTGGCAAGGTCATTTCCTCCTGAAAGTTCAAATGAGCATAACTGCAAACTGGGGACTTTCATCCTGACTTCTGAATGAATACAACCCTTTTTTTCTTTTTTTCTTTCTTCTTTTCTTTTTTTTTTTTTTTCCAGCTACATCTCCAGCCTGCCTGGGCTTCTGATTTCTTTTCTTTTTTTAAACATTTTTGTTGTTTTGCTCTTAGTTTTAATGCTAGAGAAATTTGAAAATCTCTCTTAAGCCTGCAGGCAAATTTCTCAAAGTCATTTCTTCCTCCTGCCCCCTCGACAAGACACAAGTGTTCATCTCAATTCACAGCCATATCCTGCCATTTATTTTTATTTTGTGACTAAATAGCCAGTAATGATAGACAGAGATCTTATGTTCCAAGTCTCACAGGAGCTTCCCCATATTTGGGGTTATTTCAGTTCTTAGGAAAGTGAAATTTTCATGCTTATATTGGGATCAAGAATGTTTTGAATAATTGTTTTTCTCAAGTCAAAAATAGTAGAAATCTACTTTCAAAATAAAAAACAAGGGGATATTGGAGTGTCCTAAGCCTCTGAGCCTCATCCTCTGCCGTATTTTAGCCTATAAATGGCATCATAAGTGCCTCTGAACACCCCCATGCCAGTCCCAAATCATCCATGTTTATTATCACTTCATTAGATTTTATAGTCAATGAAATCATTATGGACTTGATTAAATAAACTCAGTTCTATAGTGTTACTTATAGCCACATGACCCTAGCAACTGTCCTAAGGACATCCACCATGTATGATCCCACTCATCTAAGGAGAAAACACTATTTACCTAACATCTTAGAGGAGCTATATAGAGTTGTTGATAAAGCGCTATATAACTATCTGAGAAATACATCCAACAGCATCAAACACTGCGGAGCCATTTTACACCTTGAAGATCAGAATAGCAAAAGCAGTGTGTTTTAGTACCAGTGAGTCCACATAAGCTAATTCCACACCAAGTAAGGTTCACGCAAATGAATAATTATGAAGTGATTACTCTGCTATATAAAATATACAAAGATAATGTTCCAGTCTCCAGAGGATTTTGTAGGCTGTGACATCAACTGTACAAAAAACAAAAAGCAAAACAGAGTAGATTCAAACACAAAAGAGATATGAAAGTGCAATGCCTTTTCTCTCTCTTCCCATGTAGGGACAGTTTGTGTTTCTACCCAACACTGGTGAGCTCATGGAGCCTGCAAGCCCAGTCTACCTGACTTCTGCAGACGCCCCATCACAAAATTAGCTAGCTCCTCCCAGATTTGTGTTTGTGTACTTACAGAAACGTTCTGAACAGAGGAACCTGTTCGCCTCTTTACTCTGTCAAAGCCAGTATCATCTGGAGTCTGTTACACATTATTTCTCAGCTTCTGTTGCCAGCTTGATGTGCAGCCTTGGCCCCCTCTGGACCTCGGCTTCTGTATCCTGACCCTGAGGAAATATATCTCTGAATTTTTCACCTCAATAATGCTGATGTCTTAGTAATCCCTAAGAGAGGCCCTGATGGAGGGGTTAGGGGACTTCCAGATCTCCTTCTGAAGCTTTGCAAGCCAGCACTCCACTGCCTTGTTCTCTCAGCAGCATTATAAGTTCCCAACTGACAGCCGGGTAAGCTCCAGGCACCTCGTGTTTTTCCAGCCCAAAGTTCCAAATCCTCCACTTCCTCCCAGAATATACTGCACGGCATAAAAGCTGCATGCTAAGGTCCATCAAAGCCAAGGCCCCCTGTTCTAAGTTGTTCCCCCTGGGAACAACTTAGAATCAACTTCTGCTCTAGTTTAGTTGTTGTTGTTGTTGTTGTTGTTTCTGATGCTGTGATAAAGCACTAAAACAAAGCCAACTTGGGGAGAATGAGTTTATTTCAGCTTCGGGTTTACAGTCCATTTTTGAGAGAGGCTGGGGCAGGAACTGGGTGTAGGGAGCTAGAGAGAACCAGAGGTCACAGAGGAGTGCTGCTTACTCTTCTGCTTCAAGCTCACATCCAGCTGCCTATCTTATAGAGCTCAGGCTCGGGGCTAAGGATCCACAAACTCCTTCATCAAGTAGCAATGAAGAAACTGTCCCCATGGACACGTCCACAGGCCAATCTGATGGAGGCAATTCCTCAACTGAGGTTTCTTCTCCACAGGTGTGTCAAAATGACAACCAAGACTGCCCATAACAATCAGTATTTTATTGCCCCCAACAGTTGGTACACAGTTAGGTTCAGTCAACGTAATACGGCAGTCCCTTCCAGAAGGAGCACACACTTACTCTGCACTTTTCCCCAGCCTCAAAGGCTGTTTTCTCATGGCAGCTTCGCTGTGACGAGCTCCTAAGAAGCAGTCCTTCTAGAATGAATGTTGGATATGTCACCATCAGTAGCTCAACTCCAGTCCACCTCATCAGGTGTATTTGTTAAAGGGGGGTTTTCAAGTGGGGTGTGCAGACATCCTCTAAGGTCGCCGTATTGCGGCCACTAGAGTCATTTGTCAAGGCAACCAGCCTAGAGCCAGAAATGTGGGATCCAGAACTGACTATCATCTATATGACCCATCCCAGCAACCCATTTCTGCCAGATATGCCACGGTCCCAGAGGTTCCACAAAACTCCACCAGCAACTGGGAACAATGTTTCCAATGCGTGAGCCTGTGGGGGAAGCTGTAAAATAAATCAGTGGTGTAGATATTAACGTTGAAGGTCTTTGCAGGATATAACGCTTGTGCTGTTGGAAAGACATCTATTTCAGGAAGAGCCTCAGCCTACCCAGCCTCTAGTCTCCCAACACATAATGCCACCATTAGCTAATTTTTGAGTGAACTGAACACTAATATGAGTCCTCTCTCTCTCTCTTTCTCTCCTTTACTCTCCTCTTCCCCTTTCCCCAGACTCTCCCTCTTTCTTTCTCTTTCCCTTTCATTTCTCTCTTCATTTCTGTACTAAAATAATATGCTTGCATACATAGTACCTTTAAATAAGAAAATTTTTCCTTGCCCTGACTGAGACAGAGCTGAGTGAGATAGTTCTTTGCCTTACATATATAATAGCACTTGCAAAACTGTATTGGAATTTGCCTGTTTGCTTTTATCTCTCTGAGCAACTAGGATGTTCTTTAAGGCCTTCTACTTACCTCAGTACCTCCTACGTCTGTTACATCGCCAAGTACACAGAGGTTCTTAACAAGTTAACGAGCTAATCTCTTGATAATAATTTTTCAAGCTGTGTCCTTGGTAATGCATTTGCTACAAAACAAGATAAGAGCCCAATGTGATGATATTGACAGAAGCACTCACTTCCTCTCTCTACAACCTAGTTTTCATTTTCCTCTCAATTATGATTTAAAGGATAACATTTTCCCATACTGAAGTCTCAAGATTCTGATGCAAACCTTGGCTTGTAGTTGGTTACCATTCTCGTTAGTAGTTTTCTAAGTGGCCTCTTTCCTTTGATAATGCCTGCAATCTGTCAGATGCGGTGACATTACTAGGTCAGTTAAGTGTGTGGATCTCTGAGGGATGTGTGCTAGTTGTGCATAAAAGCTCCAAGCATCTCTCCCTGCCTCAGATAAGTTCTCTGAGGGATGCTCTCTTCATTTGGTGATGCTATCTGATATTTGATTGACTAGGTCATTTACACTTTCTTATCTGGCTTGTTTGTTTGCATATTCTGCTAGCTTAGCGGGGATCAAACTCCATGTCAAGTCCCTTAATAATTTAGAATGTTCAATTTGCTTCCAGCTTACTATTTGTGTGGAGAGTTTCGTGGGATTTTTTTATCATAATCACATGATATAGTTTATACAGGTACTAAATAACCTCAAGGCTGATTCACCTCTGTGCAATCGCCTGTCTTACTGGGATCCTCATTATCCATAAACAAGAGGAATTCTAACAGTGGATTTTCTACACAGTGTCTCTGCTCTCTCACGAGCAGGTCATGGGGTTCCCATACTGCATTTGAAATCTGACTTAGAAGCTTTAAAGAACTTGTACTGCAGTCACTTATTGGCTGGCTTGTTCTTGTATACCTGTTTATGTTATGTGTGCTTGGGCATGCGTGAGTGTGCACATACATGTGTGGGTAAATGCATCATTATGTGTTCTTTGTTTGGTTGGTTGGTTGATTGGTTCGGTGTGGACATTTGAGACAAGATTTCTCTGTGTAGCTTTGGCTGTCCTAGACTCACTTTGTAGACCAGGCTGGCCTGGAACTTATGGAGTTCCACCTGCGTCTGCCTCCCTGAGTGCTGGGATTACAGGTGTGGACCATCGTGCCCCACATTACTATGTGGTTTTGGAGGCCAGATACCAACTGGCAGGAATCATCTTTTTCCTTTCGCCATCCAAGTCTTAAGGACTGAACTCAGGTCAGTAGGCTTGGTTGCAAGCGACTTTTTCTGGTGAACCATTTTTCTGGCCCATTCTTCTTGGAAACTTCATTAGCCACTTACACATCTAAGTGTTATTGATCACATTAGGTCTTCTCCATGTGCCACCGTGACACCGAGTAGTGGGGTGATCAGTTGCAGCGGCTATAAATTTGATGCCTGTAGAACACTAAGCAGTTTCCCCAGCATCACCTCTCCCCCTCTCTGTCCTCAGCCATACCTCCCAAGCTTATAACCAAGTTTTGAAGAAGGTGGTAAGCAGAGCCAGACCCTCGTAAGAATATGTCAGAGCAAGGCCACTCCTCTAGAGCGAGCACTAAGCACAAAATGATGAGACAGGTTTTTAGAGTGAGAAAGAGAGGATACCTGCGAACACAGTCGGATGCCATCCGGCAAAGAAGCACTCGGCTTTTGTTTATTCAGCCTTGCGTTAGGCCCAATGGATGTCTTCCTGCATCACAAATGGCAATTAAACTTTGAGCCTTAGATGTGATGAATAAGAACTTAGTGATTACAGATCGGACCAGAAGGCGGAGAGACACATAGCCCTGAGCAGCATAAGGCTGAATTCTCCAGATGCCAGTCAAGGCTCCTGTGTTCGGAACAGCAAATCCCAGACGGTGCTGTCTTAGCATGGTGGGTTCCGGCTAAGGTGCAGATGTCATGGCAAGGCACGCAGCATTCACATTAAGTGTCTGTGGCTGAGACCCCAGAGCTGAGCAGCTTTTTCTGTCACTCACTCGTCCTATACAGAACTTTCTTTATTACATAGGCTTTAATTTTCGTTTAGCAGTATGACATTTGAGGTTTCATACTTTTAGCACTTTAACTCTAGGAGAACATTCTGCTCCATATCAAATTCTCCTTCCTTTCATCACTCTACTTCCAAGATGTGGTGCTGTCTCCATGTAGAAATTAATTTAAGTAATCATATGCCAGTAAATGCAGGTGCCTATAAAAACTATATTTGATTTATTTTTAAAAAAATTAACATGATATTAAAATATATGTGATTTAGTACATAGTACTTATAAAGAGAAAGATCCACACAAACACATGGGTAGAATTTAATTCTCCTTTCGCAAAGCATTGCTTTGTGGGACTTTATTCTAGGCCCTGACATGATTCTGCCCCTCCCTTACCTTCTCCTCACAAAGACTATGTGGTACTCAGGAGCCACTGGCTAATCTTGCAGCAGAGAACTCTGCAAGAATGTGCTATAAGCTACTGTGGTAAGCACCATTGCCATGAAGAGATACCAAGACCACGCAACCCTTTGGAAGGAAAGCATCTAAGGGGGCCGGCTTAAGTTCAACGTTTAGTCCTTGCTCATCATGGTGGAAGCATGGCAGCATGCATGCAGACACGGTGCTGGAGAGATGCTGAGAGTTCTACATCTGGATCTGCAGGCAGCAGGAAGAGAGAGACTCTGGCCTGGACTGGGCTTCTTGAAACCCCAAGGCCACACCAGTGACAGGCTTCCTCCAACAAGGCCACACCTCCTGCTCCTGCTTCCTGGTGGCCAGGTATTCATATCTCTGAGCCTGTGGGGGCCATTCTTATTCAAACTACCACAGCTAAAACCCAATGGCTATGACTGAAAACTTCTCAGCTCATTCTATTTATGCCAGAAGCCCCAAATATGATCCAATACCTTCTACCTCTTATGCTGTGGAGTAGAGGGAGCCTTGAGACAGGAGCCTCCCCAGTGACTTAAGAGGGAAGCAGCAAGACCAGAGGAAACAAAATAAGCCAGGGGTGACAGCAGCAAGGGAGATCCAATACAGTGTGGGCTCTCACGGTACGCTATGATCCTATAAATCTTTTAAAGAGGACAGCAGAATTTTTGCTGACTTCTACACTGACCATGGATTGTGAGTATGATAATTAAATTTTGATGACCAAGAAGGAAAAAAAGTACCTCAATGTCTGGGAGTAAAGTGGTAAAGAATCAGGTAATGTGTCTAAAAGAAAATAAGTCAGAAATAACCAGGATACTGGCCTGTAATCGCACGACTTTGTGTTGTGTTCTTTGCCAGCTACTAAAAAAGCCTTTGCTGTAACACATTGTCTTTGTGTGTGGCTTAGTCATGCCCTCCTTGCTAGCTGTGGTGCTACGGGCCTATAATCCCATCACTTGAGAGCCTGAGGCAGGAACATTCCAACTTGCAACACATTGCCAGACACTGTCTCAAAAAAAAAAAAATTCATATGCTGTAATGGGAAAAATGGGGTATATTAAAAGGATCTAGTGATTGATAGGTATACAAGGGGCTCTCAGTACTATAGAGATTTTATTATGTTTTAGGGAAGGAAGCATGTTTTTCTTTCCAATTTTTTTAGCTTCCAAAGTGTAAAGTTAAAATCTGCGAAGACTTTTCCCAACTACCTCTAACCAACTTGCAAATTATCTCAGGTGCCTGTCTATAGCTGCCTAAGGAACCACCCTAAGAGCTGGCGGGAAGCTGTTTTCCTATCACTGACACAAACTGGAGTCAGTTGAGGAACTGCCCCTGTCAGGTTGGCCTGTGGGAAAGCCACTTCGACTGGTGCCACATTGGCAGACCGTCCTGGGCTGTGTAAGAGGGCAAGTTAATAACCAGTACTCTACCTCCACATTCCTTCCGGAGTTCCTGCCCTGATTTCCTTTAGTGATGGACTATCACCTCAAACTGAAATACAAAGTGAAGCCTTTCTTCCCTGTGGTGGTTTGAATAGTTTTGGCCCCCATACACTCCTGTGTTTGAATGCTTGGCCCATGGGGAGTGGCGCTTTTAGGAGGCGTGGCCTTGTTGGAGGAAGTGAGTTGCTGTGGACATGGACTTTGAGATATTATATATGCGCAAGCTATGCCTCGTTTGCCGCACAGTCTCCTTCTGATGCCTGTGGATCAAGAACTCTCATCTCCTCCAGCATCATGCCTGCTTGTACCCACAAGCATGTTTGGGTGTTCTACCACAGCAATGGACAGCCAATAAGAACAGCTGTCCCAGTGCTTAGAAGAGAGTGCTGCTTTCTCAGGAGACAGGAGTTCAGCCCTCAGCTGAGAGTGACTGAGATGGGTGACAGATGCCAACTTCTGGCCACCACAGCCACATGCACACATGCGTACCTTTGCATACATGAACATCCACACATGTTGACACGCATGCATACATACACATGAAAGGATATTTGAATTGCCTTTGAATCTCTTTATGTTTCCAGCTTGCACCATCTCTTTTAAAACTTCCTGAAAGTCTGACCTGCTTATGAAAACCACAGACTGACTTGATTCTCAGGTAGACAGCATTCGTTCTGTTTTATGGTCACCTGTGCTATTGATCTCAAATAGCTGGCATTCACCTATTTGTCTTATTACTCGTGGGTAGTCTTCAGCAAGCAGTGAAGCTCAGTTTCTCATGGAAACATTTAAACATGGACCAAAGGTCTCAGAGTCTTCGCTCATGTCTGGTGTCTGTGGTTACATCCCACAGTGATATGGTCTTAAGAACTCTTGGGGACAGGTCACTGATGTGTGTTGTATGGAAAGATATAAAATTTCCTTCTAAATAGCTGCTATCTTCTTGTACAATAATAGAGACATGAGTGATTAAATTGTGGAGTACACTCATATTTTCTAGCACTGTTCGGGGAGAGATGTTTGTTTCTGTGATGCTTGGAATCAAACCCCCCACCTGCACATCTTAGGCAGTGTCCGAGTTCTGAGCACCTCCAGCCCCAAAATGTTGTTTTCTGTTATGCTGTGACTATAATCGGCAAAGGTCTTTGTGGCCAAAGAAACATAACAGAAAATAGCTCTGCTCTGCATGGGAGCCTGGGGGAGTTTTCTCCTTCTTGATTCTGCCTTAAAGGATGTGTGGAATAAAGACAGAATTGAGCTGACAAGTCCAAAGCCATTGGTCAGGGCTGTCACTAATGTCAGCAGCCTTGGGCAGGTGACTCTCCAGTCTCTTCCTCTTGAGTGTTGTTCTACTCAGTTCTACATCCTGTGTTTAAACTTGTGATGATCATCACAATTGAAGATAAGAATAAGAATGCGAAAGCACGCTATTGCCTTTGCAATTTGTACACAGTTTTGTGTCACGGGCCTGTGAATATGTATTCACAATAGATATTAATGTTACCACACAAATGCGTTCATATTTCCCAGGAGCTAAAAGGTGAGGAAATGAGGTGAGACAGAAATCAAAACACCTTTTGACCTGTCACTTTAAAAGGCTGTGAATTTATTTTTAAAATAAAAAGAAGAAAGATTTGGGACTACTTATTCTGAAATGATGAGCTGGACCTACTCTTGGCTTAGAACATTTGGGTTTTCAAAATAAACATTTTTTATAAATAAGACATTCTTAAGGGTGAAGACATTGGAATTCCAAGTAACTGAATTAGAATCTCGCTGTGGATGATGTTCTGCAGTCTGCCTGTATGCGAATGGAGAGTCGTTTCCCAAGTGAGTTTGTTTTCAGTGTTACTCTCCACACAGGCACACAGCATGTCGAGCAGAGCAGCAAGCAGGCACAGCGCCTGCCTCCCAGGTTGTCGACATGGCTTTCCCCTGATTTGCCCTTGCATCCTGCTGACATAGCATAGTCTCCCTTCCATTCCCCCTTAGTGTTACAGAATCAATTTGTTGCTGATATCCTTGAAAATCTCACTCTACTTCTTAACTTTTGGGATTACAGTTGCATCATTTTCCTGACCAAGAATCCTTGTCGCTATGGGGACCTCTTATTTTGTTTCCTGTAGCTCCTGAACATTGCTTCCTTGGGTGTTGTCTGGAAATAATACAACCATAAACAATACCAAATCTCGCCCTGTTCTGATTATATAACACAAGCTGAGCAATTCTGTGAGTATTGTTAAAACTAAAGCCCTTGCTGCAATAGCATGAGGATCTGCATCCGAATACCCAGGTCCCAGGTAAATGTAGACAAGCGTGCAGCTCCCCCGCAATCCCAGCACTCCAGTGCAGAGACGGGGATCCCCAGGATAAACTGGCTGACTAGAATAGCCAACCAGGATAGTTCTGAGGTCAAGCAAAGGCCCTGCCTCAATAGACATAAAAGTGGGGAGCAATGGAAGAATACACCCAACCTCTTGCCTAAGCACATGTGTGCAGATGAGTACCCCACACACATGTACCTACATATGACTACATGCACACAGACACACACACAGTGCAAAATAATCACATACATATGATTAGATATGTATTTCTTTAATCTATGTTCATTGTTTCCACATGTAAGACCATCATGACAATCCTTAGCCTGAAAATAGAAGAGTTAAGCAGTTACTAACTGAAAGTATAAAACCAGTTCACACCGCTATGTAGACTGTAATTATTACAGCCACAAATAAAAACAAGTGTTTTGGTTTTATGACAAAGAACAAAGACATGAAAAGAGGTGTTACTCTGACTGAAAAAAATAAAACCTAAACACAGGGTGACAACTTTCTGCCACCTACATAAAATTTAATTCCTGTATTTCATTTCCAAGTTGTCATTTTTCTAGCTTATATCTCATCTCCCCAGCAAGGAAACAAATGCCATCGCGATTAGCATCCTGTCAAACTTAGAGCCCCTAAATCAGTATTTCCCTGGTAGGGGCTTAGCAAATATTTACAACTAGGAAATAAGAACTCTATCTTAAACTAGTGCACGGAAAGTCAGACTTCCGTTCATGGCGGGTTGTCGCAACTCAGTCTGATGCTCTGTCTTTCCGGTGTCCTAGAATGGCTTTTCAGCTTCAGCTGGTAAACACGTAAGTTATCGTTTTGCTAAAGTCCTGTATATTTAGTTTTTCACGGAGACTCTTTCTTAGAAAAACTGCATATAAATCTTTGTGAGAGCCTTGTTTTAAGAAATTCTTGCCAGGTATGGTGGCACATGTTCCCACTGCGGGCTCTCAGAGGGCCAGGGCTGGAAAATCTTCAGGTGAATGCCATCCTGACCTGCAGAGTAAGTTTCTGGCCCAGATGAACTTCCTCCGTGACACCTCAACAAGGAAAAGGGAAAGGCCTCAATACAAACAAAATTACATATGTGGTTTTATACACTGCAAAAAAATTTTTTGACATTCGACTCAAAACATCAGAAGTCATTTGTCTCTACGGTGACCGTGTTGAGGGGCTCGGTGACTGGGAGGGGAGGGGCAGGACAGCAGTGGCATGGGCTCTGCAGTAGCACAAAATGGGTCACTTCGTTCACTGAAGGGCAAAGCCAAGAAACAGATCCTGGAATAAGAGCTCCTGATACACAGAAATCCAGTCACCAGAGCGAGAAGGTGGGGGGATTTCCCCGGAGGACTGGCCTTAGTGGCGGCAGGGAATAAGATCAGGCTAAATCAAAGGAGTATTGGAAGGATTGTGGTGAAAAATCAGCATCCCTCAGCTCCCTTTGGTGGGTGACTCACTGTGGCCTCCATTGTCTTCTACTCCCTTGAAGACATCTGCAGACCACAGAGTCCTTTGCAGGTGTCAAGCTGTTTGTAATATCAGAACATAGCAGTGAAGAGGCATGGTGTTTTCCTCTGGGTTATGGCTGACCCAGAGAAAATAGGAATATTTCTTTAGGGGAGATCAGACATTCTGGATGCAAAGCAATAAGTTATGTGTCTCTTTAAGCAATGAATAAATGTTAAGCAAACAAATATGATGATACTTTTCAGTTGGCAACTCTCTCAAAAAAAAAAAAATCCTAGCTCCCTCTCATTGGGTTTATTCACCAGGGAGCCTACAGTGTCTTTGTGTAAGCAGTTTCTGGTTTTGAGATTTAAAAATAAAATACAGCTTACTCTCAAGTGCTCTTGTCCTTTCAAGGATAGAGCTGTAGCTCAAACAGCCATCTCAGAAGTCCAAAGAGTAGAGGAAGGCCTGCTCCCTTCTTCGAGAGCACACGGACCCAAATACCCAGCTGACCTTCCCTGCCAGCACAGGTCTTCGAGCAGTTTCTATGAGAAAAAAAAAATCATCATTAGGAAAATGACTTTCTAAAGCTTTACTAACCAGCAATTAGGCAACTTAAGATTTATGAAGCAAAGCTAGGGAATTTGTGACCAGTGCTCTGATCTCCACAAGCCTAGGAAAACACAAAACAAGCTGGACAGGAAGAGCTCACTCATTCATGTATTGATCTTTTTTAACTGTCACTTAAATAACATCCCTAACTTTTAGAGCTCAGTCAAACGGCTTGCCAGGATAGCAGTCAAGTACACCCAAATGCCATTCTCAAAAAATAAAAGGACATTTGTCTGAAACCATTCCTCATAGCATCCATTGTTTAAGATGAGTTCAACATAACCAGCTAATTTTTCCATATATTTCTTACCAGTTTTTCCTCATCAAACTTATCAATGAACAACTTAACTTCACGGTAAACTTCATCTTACTTTCATATAAAAGACTGCATATGCCAGGCACAGTGGCACGCGCCTATAATCCCAGCACTCTGTGAGGCAGAGGCAGGTGGATCTCTGTGAGTTCGAGGCCAGCCTGGTCTACAAAGCAAGTCCAGGACAGCTGCAGCTACCCAGAGAAACCCTGTCTTGAAAAACACAAACGAACAAAAACTCTGCATGTATTTATCATATATATCTCATTTGCAAAAATTTTATTTTTATAGAAACACCAATTCAAGCATTTGCTTGCTGTTTCAGACTAGAATTTTGCATAATCATTCTGAACCAAAAACAGAAAGGGAACTGTAGCAAGTGCCTTTTTACTCCTAAAAGTATGACAATAGATCTAACTTTAAAAAATAAAAATGAAAAATGCTGAGCAAAACTTGAGCTCAAGCCATTAAGGCACAGTTGTAGGCTCCTGCACAGGCCATGTTGAGGTATGGGTGAAATAAATAGTCAGAAGGAAAATTTCTGAATCTCTGGGATTTGAGTGGAATGGAATAGAGACTCACTGACTGATGTCACGGTTTAAGTGTCCTGGCACACCTCACCAAGAGGGCATGCATTTTTGTCTCAGACATTAAGAAAAAGTTACCCTAAAACAAAGAAGGCAAAATAAAACTCTCCGAGAACCAGGATCAGAAGTAGGACAGACATAGAAATGATAGGACAGTGAAACTCTCACTCTGGGATACAAAGAGAGAAGAGTAAACCAGCAAGCAAATACCCAAGAGCTTCAGCAAGTGAGTCCCTGTATAATAAACTTCCTGAGAAAATAGTATTGTACCCATGATGGGAAGGAAATGAAACTCATGAAACTATGAAAACCTTCAGTACTGGATTCTGGAAATTAAGGTTTTATGTATAACGTAAAAACAGAAGCCTTGAGTGTTGGCTACTGGTGAGCTCCTTGCTCACAAGCATGAGAAACACGGTTTGGGTCCCTGGCGCCCACATGCAAAATTGGGCCTAGAGGCGTGTTTGCCTGGAACTCCACACTGGAGAGGTGAAGTGTCCTACTTAGGTTTTTAGTGCTATGGTAAAGAACATGACCAAAAGCAGCTTAGGGATAAAGGGTTTGTCTCACATGTCTCAATCATGCTCCATCACTGAGGGCAGCCAAGGCAGGAACTCCGCAGGGCCGGGACCCGAGGCAGGAGCTGAAGCCGAGATGGTGGAGGAGTGCTGCTCACGGGCTTGCTCTCCACGGCTCGCCAGCCTGCGTTTTCATACACTGCAGCAGCCATGTCTGCTCGGGGGCTGCTCACAATGGGATGGGCCCTTTAAAACTGTTCATTAATCAAGAAAGTGGCCCCCAAAACTTGTTTGCAGCCCAATCTGATGAAGGAATTTTTCTCAAGGCATTCTCTTCCCAGATGACTAGTTTGTGCCAAGATGACAACGAACAAACCCAGGAGGAAGCCTAGTGCTCACTGGGCAGCCAGCCTGCCTTAGTGGGCACATTCTAGTTCACTGAAAAACCCTTTCTCAAAATTACGGTAGAGAGTAAGAGAGAAAAACCACCTGGGGTCAGCCTCTGGCTTACACACACACACACACACACACACACACACACACAAATACACTCACACTGTCCACAAACAGAAGTGAATGAATGAATGTGAAATAAAAAACAAAGCTAACCGTGGGGATCCGTGTCTGCAATCCTAGCACTCCTAGCAAGAGGGCCGAGCGTGAGTTAAAGGCTCCCCTGAGAAGACACTGTCTCAAGAAACAACAATAAAGACAAACACACAAACAAGACTTTTCCAAACTTCAGATGCCATGTGCCAGGTGTGCAATATCCAGGCCCCGGCCAGAGTATCAGCATTTTAACAGGGTGGATTGCCGTAATCACCGTTTCACTGGCTATGCACTGGTAACCTTCTCATGGACGCAATATACTCTATTATGCTCGATGAGGGTTCTTTATGTGCATATGCACCTCTGTGTGTGCATAGCCACAAGTACTTGTGCCTGATGGGGACAGAAGAAGACAGTGGGTCCCCTGAAGCTGCAGTTACGGGCCATTGAGAGCCGAACAGCATCGGTGCTGAGGACTGAACTCAGGTCCCTGCAAAGGAAGCATGTGCTCTTAACTGCTGGGCCGTCTCTCCAGTCCTGGTAATTTCTAACCGTGTTCGTATGTTGATGACCAGAAATCATTAGTAATATTTTTTTTTTACTCTGCTTGGTATTATAGTGATTCGTCATAATGAAAAGAACGTGTTCTCTATCCCGAACGGGGCCGGCTCCTTTTAGGTAAATGTTTCTCAGTTCACAGACCATAACAACATGTAAGAAGTCAGTTCCTTGAGTGTGTGAAAGCGTATCACACGTACACAAATATAAGGAGAAGCGCCGCTCTGCATGTCTTTTTCAAGAAAGAAATGTTTTCCTGAGAAATGCGGAGCAACTGTACTAGTTGCAATACTTAGCATGTCGTGGAATCAGTTGATGAGCTGAAGGTCCCTGAGGGCTCTGAGGAACATTTTCGTTCATGCATAATTTATGAATTGAAAACTGTAGGTATCAGAGAGTGAATAATCTCAGGACTCAGATAGGCTACTCAGAAACATCAGTCTCCACTGCTGGAGACTTCCAGCTGCCACTGAGAAGGAGCCCAAACATCCTACCACTGATCACTGCCGCTCTGAACTTCCCAAACAGCCTATGAATGAATGACAACATGGGCTGTGCCCTCAAATCTCTTCCCATAAAAGCTTCTCCTTTTCTTTTGGATAAATGCCAGTGGTCCAATTGGAGTAGTGATTAATTGTAGATTTTTTTTCATAACTACAGTCTTTTAGTGTTGCTGTTACCTGCCTTGTCCTTGAGCTTTTCACAAAAGTACTGACACAAAAATTACTAGAAGTAAAAAAAAAAAAAAAAAATTACTAGAAGTTTTCTTCAGAAGTTAAAATTTTGCCATACAAAACTTTATGCATGACAAATAAAAAATAGAGGGAACTGGATAAATTCAATATTAATAAAAAAATGGTAACCCTTCATTAGTACATTTTTATGAGGCTTCCATGGATCTGTTAACCAAGGGTGTTAAAGGAAAGTGCACCATAAGATGAGCTGGGTTCAAAGTTCAAAGACCCATATGTCTTGCTTTAGAGCAGTGAGAGAACATATAACCTACAGACTTAGAAACCAAACAGGGGGGCTCTAAGGTTTCTGAAGAGGAGGGCCTCTGGCACCAGTCGATGGACTGGGAGACTAGACAGTCTTTAATGATACTCTCCATAGCAACCACGCTGTTCTCTCCTTCAGTTGCACGTTTAGAAGACAGAGGTTGAGAAAGACAAGGATAGCTACGGGAAATTCAAAATTCAGTTCCCTAAGTACCTCCAAGAACCCTCCAATGAGCACCCTCCTCTAAAAGCTGCATGAACACCTACCAGCCATCTCACTTTACATATGAGCTTCAGGGATGTCCAGCCTTCACACATACACATGTGGGGCCAGGGCCACTCCATGGTTATGGGGCAGAAGCAGAGTCAAAACAACTAACACTGTGTGCCTTGATTGAAATCAAAATCCCAGTCTCTGCCAGCTGCATGATGTTGGAAGTTTTCTCAGTCCTAGTGATGTCCCACAGCAAAGCTCTCTGAGGTGTAGTTGAATTTCAACACACAGAATAAGCAGCGGCCATCTTTACCACAGTTTTCTCATGAGTAGAAGAGAAATGTACAACATTCTCCTCATTGAACTGTCCTGGGGATTAGTGAATGCTTGATAAATAAGCACATTTTAAAAGGCAGTGTTTCCCTCTATAATGGAGGAGGTGTGAGGCAGGGAGCCCACAGTTTCAACAAGCAATCTCATGTAGTTGAGGATGATACACTGGTAGGATTTCATTGTGATCTAAAAGCTCTTCAGGTCAATCATCTCAAGGAACTCAAATAAGCACTCACAAAGATCCCCCTATGAAGCAGAGGCTAAAGTCCCACGCAGGGTCTAGAATGCTCGGAAGACAAACGGGGCGGAACGTCTCTACTCCATGAAGCTAAAGTACAGCAGACGTCACTCTCCTAAAATGAGGGGGACAAGAGCAGTGGACTTAAATTCCTCAGTTTATGTCTGTGTCCTGTACACTCCCACACACACAAGCATGACATGGCAGGCAATGCAATACCCATTGATAAAAAGTAGGTTCCTCCATTGAAAGGTACCTCTCTGGCAAACAGACACAAGGAAGTAGTCCCTCTGTGACCACAGCAAGAGGGAGAAATAGAGGAGAAGCAGGTGGACATAAATCCGAGATCTGAGGTAATGGCCACACACTCGGAGTGGCTAGGTGGGGTTCCTTTTGTCTAGCAGGTAACAAATGAAAGTTGAAGCATGGAAGGAAGGGAGCCTAGCAGAGGCAGAGTCCACACAGTGCTGACTGCAGTTTGGGAGGGTCTGTGTTTCTAAGACGTGTATTCCGATATTGATGATTCCTAGGAGCGTGTAGACCTGGGGGAGAAAAGAGTACTGTCTAGCACGTCAGAGCCCTCCACGGTCTGCACACAGAAGCAGCCCTGTGTTCATCCCCCAGTGCATGTATGTCTAAACATCTCACTAACAAGCAAAATAATTCTTGTGGGGTAATGATTAGAAATAGTTTTTAATCTTTCCTATTGCACCTGGAATAGGAAATTAAGTGTCTATATTCTCAAACACCATGCCTCTATTTATTCTAAATTATACCTTTATTTTTTCTTTTCTTTTCCTTTTAGCAAACACAGGAGTTTAATCTTTTTCTTTGTTTTGATTTTTGTCTTAGATTGTTTTATATGTATCAAAACTAGTAAAGAGGGGTGGCTTGTTACTTTGATAGCTCTGGCAATTTCACGCAACCAAACCTTTTGAAATATGATTGAATTACAATACACAGAACTGTAGTTTAATCCACACAGTATGTACATGTTCACTGTCCCCTGAGATCTAATCTTATCAACTGAGCAGTATTGCCCATTACTTATTTAACAGTGAATACACAGAGGCATAAAACCAAAGTTCTGGCTTTTGATTTTCAAATGTACAAAGCCATCCAACAAAGTGAAGAACACAATGCAACCGCTCAGGCTCATTCATGATCCCTCAGGTCGTGAAGATAAAAACCACCATCATACCTTGCAGAACGTATGTCCTGTTACGCAGTCTTGCACACATAGCTCAGGGTTTGGGGGAAGGGTTGGTTTTTGTTTTTGTTTTTCATGATTCCCAAGGAAAGCCAAGAAGGCAATCTCTTTGAGATGGCTAGGCGGTTGAGAGTCCTTGATGCTCTTCCAGAGAACTGAAATTCAGATTCTAACACCCAAGCCGGGCCTCGCAACTGCCTGTAACTTGAGCCCCAGAGGATCTGAAACCCTCTTCTGGCCTTTGCCCACGCACATGCACAGACACTAACACATGCACAAGCACTGTAAAAGCAAAGAAAAATGGGACTGCATAGGCCAGTTACTGTGGGCAGTGACCACCCAGCCTAAACATGCAACTCTCTGGAGCAGGAGCTCCCGCCTCGCAATCCACGCCATTCGCACTCGCCAGATGCACACCCACCGACCCTCACAGTAATCAACACAAATCCAGGTGTTCCCCCAATTATCCTGAGGGAGCAAGGTGTCCGAGGGTTCCACATCTTGCTGATTTGCAAACAGAAATATGGAACAACACGGCAGATGTGGGACCAGTTTCCAGCAACAGAGCCTGGCTGGGCAAGGAATACTGGCTGGAAACAGAAAGCCAAAGAGAACACAGGAAGAAGAGCAAAAGCCAAAGGCGTCAGCAGAAACCTGAAAGCTTTTCCATACCTGAGCATTCTCAGAGATATGGATCTCATTTTTATTTAGCGCAGCAGCTGCAGAAAGTGAGGGCCTTCATTACGGTATTTCCATAAATGAATGCACTGGTCTGTGAGCCTTGTTTGATTTTTATAATATAGCGTAAGAAGTAAATGATTTTTTTTCTTTTTTGAGAAATCTAACCCCCCAATAATATCAAAGCATGAACACTTCCCTCATCTTTGCTTTCAACTTGACTATTAAATTGTTGAAATTGTCACTAAAAATTGTCTTAGGAAAACATCCCTTAATAAAAAGACGGTACTTTTAGAACAATTTTAGGCTGTAAGACAACTGTAGAGAAGGAATACAATTCCTACTTCCCCACACACTTTTTCCTGTTATGAAAACTTGTTTATTAATTAAACTTGAGTTCAATGGCTTGTTTTCATTCCGTTATTTTCATTCCTCTCTCATCCTCCCCATCCTTCCCCTGATAGATTTTCCCTGAGAGGATAGTAGCTGTTCATGGAATCCAGAAAAGCCACAATGTAGCATTGTGCTACATCAGGATGGGCTCTGGAACCAAGCTGCTCAGAGTTGAATTCCAGCTCTGTTTACAGCTGCCCTGAGGCCTGGGTCCAATTGTCTGGTTTCTCTGCTACTTACCGAGGATGAAAACACTACCCGCCTCATGGAAAGTTCAGTACCCAGCACACAGCAGCCGGCATCGATTCAATCAAAATTTGATCATCCTCGCTACTATTATTTTCTTACTCCTTAATAGCTCACCCCACCTCCCAGACACCAAGCTCCAATGACAGAGAAACAATAAAATCCCACAACTAGCAATGGCTGAGAATTCAAT
This sequence comes from Meriones unguiculatus, assembly GCF_030254825.1. NCBI lineage: Eukaryota > Metazoa > Chordata > Mammalia > Rodentia > Muridae > Meriones > Meriones unguiculatus. The sequence goes on along the minus strand of NC_083364.1, from coordinate 6,156,353 downwards.
TCAGGTTGAGCCTGGGAATTCAGTTAAGCTTGGACGCAAAGATCCTGAAAGGCTTGTGCACAGCAGCGGCTCACATGCCCTTCCTTCTTCATAGTTGGGACTTGGGCATCTTCTGAGAGCAGAAGCATTGCAGGTAAGTGAACTCCTGCAGGGTCCTGGTGTGTTTGAGCAGCCATTGGCAATGTCTGAAGCCTGACACTGGGAGATGAGGAGACTCAGTTAGTATGCAAACAGAGGTTCAAACACTAGCAAGAGCTCACATCCTACTCCACCTGAAGAAATGTGAACTGCCTGATTAGAGCACTGTGAGGCCAGAGACCAGCGCCATAACCAGCTAGCGTGCATGTGCGGGCAAGGTTAGCAAGACTGAAGCAGAGGGTAAGTGTATAAACGAGGCAGCAAGTGCTGACTACAGATGGGTCAAAGAGCTGGATAATAGTCGCATTGGGGTTTATTTACTGTTTTCTTCTCCTTTATCCTTGAAAGTGTTCATTTAAAAGGAAGGCCAGCTATTCTTGTCTGATGGATTATTGAGAAGTGAGGGTGAGGGCCTCCTGAAGTTCCCCACAGAGGGTGGACCTCTGGTGTTGGCTGAACACATGTCACTCAGGTTCTCAAGGTCACACTTGGCAGATAAGTAGACTGGAGGAGAGAAGTACGTAAGCATGTGCCCTGCACAAAGATGGGCACACAAGCGCACACACTGGGGTTGGAGGCAAACCATGGACAGCACGGGACCTGCCCTCATGTGGTCTCTGCTGCTGCGCAGGGGCCTCTCCTGCCGTGCTCCTCAGCTGAGGGGAGGGGACAGATGGAGGAACCAACTCCAGGAGAGAAATCGCGGGGTTGGGCTTCTGATTGCAAGCTGAGAGGAGATTGGAATTCAGGGCGGGCACAGCTCCCAGTCCTACATTTTGTTCATTAGACTTTCCTTCCTCTAGTGAACGTTGGCTGAGCCCTCCTATCGATTGCCTCCTGCATCCCTTCCGGCCTCATTTGGAGATGAGATACATAACAGGAGACAGGAGAACAGGCTGGCCAGTGGGTCTTCAGTATTGATTCAAGTTTGAAAATTGTGAGGAAAGAAAATGAATCCACCTCAGGGCATTTGTGAAACAGCTGCCGTGAAAGTAGCTCAGTGAATATTTGTGGATGTTTTTAAACATGGGGGAGTTTAAATATGAGGACCCATTTGCACTAACCGGAGTTTATTACAGGTTTGTGATTTGCTGATGTTCTCATGTGCTTTGGGACCAGAGTTGTTCCTGATGTCTAATTTATATCTCTGTTCTTTTATACCGAAGATGGTAATAATAATATCTTTCTCAAAAAAAATTAGTAAAAAATGCAAAAATTTCAATATAAAAAGCATTAGCTTATATTAGCTTATAGCTAATATACAAATAAGAGGCCTTAGACGTTAAACAATCTTAAGGCTTTGTGTGTGTGTGTTCATACCTGTGTGTGCACAGGTATAGGTGGAGGACAGGGCTTTGTTCCACAGGTGCCATCTTTGTAGTTGAGATGGGATCTCTCACTGGCCTAGAACCACCAACCTGGCTAGCCTGACAGTTCACCATGCACAAGGGATCTGCCTGTCTCTGTATCTTTGACAGCGATGACAAGTACATGCCACCACACCTGGCTTTTGAAAATGCAGTCTCGGGATTAGAGTTGGGTTATTGTGCTTTCAAGGAAGGCACTTTGCAGTTGGAGCACCTCAGGAAGGAAGCTTACTGGGGCTGACACTTTATGGGTACACACGATAAGGCTAGGGAAGTCATGGCTTCAGTAGCGTATGGCAGCCATTTGCACTGCGCACTAGCTCTCAGCTCACTTTCTCATTTTTATCCCATCCAGAACCTCAGGCCATGGGAGGGTGCCACTGACAATTAAAGAGCCCCCCTTAATTAGCCTAATCTGAAAAAACCCTCACTGAGATACCCAGCATTAACCTAATCCAGATCATTTATCACAAATATGCCCTTAGGTTTATCTCCTGTCAAGCTGATAGTCAATTTCTGAAAACCACAGAACTTTATTATTTTATAGTAAAACATAAAACTAGGGGAGACACGTTACAAACCAGGGGACAGCAAACTGTGCTTTGTTTCACCACTGCCAGGATCTGATCTGCATCTCATTTGAGTCAAAGGAAAGCCCAATGAGCCCATATGCTGTTTTCACCATTTTATCCCTGAAAATGTTGCTTTGTTGATGCTGACATCTTTTCCTAGGTCCCTCAGCAGGCGGTAGAACCCCAGTCCAGCTGAAGACACCAGCAAAGAAATCTGCTGACCTGCCTGAGGCACCACAGCTCCAAGCGGTAGCTCCAACTGCCTTGCTTCCATGGCAGCTCTCTGTGGACTCCATCATCATTGCATCAAGGGCCCACTGTAAATTCAGAGTGATTTCGCTTGTACAATTAGTTGTGTGTGAAGATTCTACATTCAACCCATGTTGCTAGAATGTCACTCATACCAACTATGATTCAAATTTGGACCTACTCACCACTTTGGGGAACCAATCTGCAATTACTTCTAGCTAACTGAAGTAATCAGCCAACAAGGAAAATAAACACAAACCACAGTGGCAATTTCCATAGTTTAGCCTTTCATCATTTGTAATAAAGATAAGAAAACTAAGGGCACTCAGAGGAGGTCAAATGGAGACTAGTGTATTCATACTGTCTTCAATTCTTCAGCCCCTGGACAGTGCCACTCTGCCAGGTACCAAGAGCCCCAGATTTCTATGGCTCTTGTCATTTCTTCAAAAATGGAGACAAAGTTCTTTTATATGTATGCCATAAGCAAACCCCATTCTCCACTTGGCTCTACAGGAATTCAGAGTTGTCACAATAATGGAGGCATCTGGGGCCCTTAGAAGAGATTGATACTCAACTCTAGAAATGCTGTTTGTTGTTTGACATAGACCATCAGGGGTTGGGGGGAGAAAAATCTCTCCACCCCTTGTGTTACTACCAAAAAAAAAATCACTTTAATAAAGCTCAAACCCAGAGGCATAAAATGTGAAACCAAACAGAGGAATTTGATTTCATAAAAGTTAAAGATTTTGTTCAACAAAATATGTCATAGGAAAAGTTAACAGAGACATTTGTGGTAGATTTGGAAAAGATACTTGCAATGCCTGAAAATGATGAGACTCACACAATTAACAAGGAAAAGAGAGAGATCCCAACGTAAACAGAAAAAGAGACTGGTAAACTTAAGAAGATGAAATGCTAAAAGAAACCTTAATCAAAACACATGAGTTTAAAATGTGTAAATGACAGCAGTACTAAGATCTCATTTCATGCCAATGGCATGGGTGAAGAGAGCAGATATTGTCACACCGGGAGGAGTAGAGGAGTGTAGGCGCCATTGCCACTACTGGTGGGAAGGCACTGGGCAGCATTCTAGAGAACTGGCTCAAGTGGCTTTAGTTAAATCTATAATGGTTGCGCTTCTACCTTACCTAGGAGTCACATTTGTAACTCCTGGGCAAGCAGGCCCCACTAAGCGATCATATCTTTCTCTGAGAGGACAAACACTAAGATGTTTTCCAATAAGTGTGGGAACAGGATATCAAAAATCAGCTAGGTGTTGGTCACTGAGGAATAAACAGATCAATTATCTTTATCTATGGGTAATGTTTTAATGGTTCCCGAGAGCTTGCTACGTGGTGGCTCATCCTGACTGTCAACTGGTTGGGATTTAGAATCAAACTAGAAGACACATTCTATGCAGAAGATTAGCTGGTGCTGAGGGGCTCACTCTGGTAGTTCATGGTGCCATCCCACGGCCTGGGGCCTGAGATTGAATAAGACACGAGAAGGTGGGTAGAGACCCGGCATTCACCTCGCCTGCTTCCTGATTGAGGACAGAGTCATGCTCCTGCCTCCACACCTGTAGTGGCTCCTAGCACCGGACCTCCCTTGGCATGATGTATCCTCAAATACTGAGCTGATATAAGCTTCTCCCTGAAGTTACTTCGGTCGGCTGTGTTGTCACAATTATGAGAAAAACCATCAGTGCACATGGATAGCAGCAAGCCGTTTACCCTTGTGCTGTGGGCTATTGGAATGCACGAACTAAAGGTCATTTGAGGTCAAACACTAGTGCATTACAATTGGCTGGGAAGATAGCTAATTAAGTAAGGGGTGCGTCTGTCCACAGCATGGACACCCTGAACAAAGGGGACCTTTATGTCCAAGTATGTCCAAGCTAGGACAAAACAGGACAGTGTGAGATTCCATCACGCTACAATCCACAACTTAAAATGTTTGACTTACTAGGAAAATGTCCTGCCTGATATTTTCAGATGTCTGTTGATTAGAGTTACCTAAAGCCATTAAAAAGCAAAGCCACAAATACAGGGAGATTACTATGTAGTCCACCACAGACAAGGATGCAATCAAAAATGATTGAATTGGATATTCGCTCACATATACAGTGGATTACTGTGGTCAGAGTAAAAGTTAAATAAGAGAGAGATCTGTAGCATGGTGTAGTGTAACTAAAAATAAATATATATGAAATTAATAACATACATTGTACAAAACACAGAAGCAAAAGAATCACCAAATATAAACATGATTCTTTGTGGAATGGTGAGGAAAGGATTAGGGATTCCAGGAACATTTAAAAGATCTCTTTCTAGCTGGGTGGTGATGGCACACACCTTTAATCTCAGCACTCAGAAATCAGAAGCAGGCAGATCTCTGAAACTGAGACTAGCCTGGTCTACATAGTGAGATCCAGGTCAGTCAAGGCAATACAGAGAAACACTGTCTTGAAAATGAAAATAAAGAAGGAAAAGTTTCTTATTCTAATAAAAGAAGCCATACAAAGAACTTGTATTTGTAAGCTAGGAAATTTTCTTTATATATTTGAAGTTTTTGTTTGTTCATGTTTTAGTTTGGTTTGGTCTGGTATTTTGTTAGTTTGTTCAAGACAGGGTCTAAGAATATAGCCCTGGCTGTCCTGGAATTCACTGTGTAGACCAGGCTGGCCTCACACTCATAGAGATCCACCTGCCTCTGCCTCCAGGGTGCCAGGATTATGGGTGTGGAACCACACACAACTGTAGACTAAGAATTTCTATAAGGGTATGTTTTGAAATTTTGGTCAGAAAATGAAAGAAGAAGAGCAATTATGTTCCTTTTAATTCCCTCACCCAGATTACTGACTCTAACATGTCTGGTAAGTTTTTCCATCCTTGGTGTTTCTGGGAAATCAAAGTAAAAGGGTCCATTTCCTCATAACTCAGTGTTCCTGGACATTTTCTGTGTGTGCAACACTGTTCAGGATTAGACCCTCACTTTGTGGAGCTTGTACATAGAGAGATACAAGTCTTGCCCGAGCCCCTCATCTACTGTGAAGATGACCGCTTGGGCCCTGAACCCTGTGCTCAAAGTAGCCCTGCTCCTTACACCAAGGAAGAGGCTGCATGAGCAGCTTCCTGTCTCTGGTTCTCCTGAGAGTAGCTCCAGCATTTTGTATCTCCTAAAGGTCTCTGAGACATATTCTGATAATCTCCCTTCTCTTGAACCATCAAGACCAGGACAATCCCACCCACAGTGCAGGGAGAGTATGGGCGAGAAACCCAGGGACTATGAAAACTACCCTACTGCTCTTCCTTCTCCAAAACTCACTGAGAACAACACAGTTTGGAAAAGAGTGCGTGCGTGCGTGCGTGCGTGCGTGCGTGCGTGCGCGCGCGCGCCCTGGTCATGAAGAACTGTGAAAGAAGAAGGGAGAAAGGATGTGACAGCAGTACAACCTCCAAGCCTGCCAAGTCTATGGATAAACTACTGCCTACTTAACAGTTTGCTGAAGTTCTAACTCAGGAAGAAAATTTGATTTATGTGTAAATCTTGGGGAGCTTTGCTCAGTCGGCCCATTTATAGAGCTCATTACCTGTTGTTCGGGTCTATGTAGGGTTTCTCTTCTCATCAAGAAACAGAAATTGAATGTAGTAATTAGAATCCAGAGCTAAGTTAAGAAATATAGATATATGCTCAAACTAAAATAGTTTATTGTGCTGGTCAGTGGCACATGAATTATTCAGGAGGCAAAAATGAGTATTATATAAGCTACCCTCCCTCCAAAAAATAACTATATATAAGATTAATTTTAGGAATGGATAATTTCAGTCAAACTCAAAACTTTTCCTAATGTCCTCAATAGAAAATTAGTTCTCTATAAGAATCCTATCCTTTATAAATTCTGTTTTGTGTGTTTCCTGAGATTTCCAATTATATGTATTTCATGGTCTTAGGTAGGAAATTAAAGGACTTATGTGTGGATGCAGTTCCCTTGTCTTTTTCTAGTTTCAAGCTATGACTTCGGAAGAAAATGGTATCAACTGAAAATGAAGAGCTGACCTTAAAAGAGGGTCAAAGATGACAATTCCACCTTCTGTGGACGACTGATGAGGTTGAGAGTCTCAAGATCAGATTCTCCAGCTACCTCCATTCTGAAAGGGCTGGAAGAAAGAATGGAGGCATAGAGAGGGAGCCCCAGAGCTGTGCAAAGAGGACCCACCCGCAAATCACACCCACCCGCAAATCGGTTCAAGGACAGAGAGAATAGGGACTTTAGAGAGGCGCCTGAGAATGAAAAGCAAGAAAACCCTACTTTATTCAACAGCTTGGTATCACTTCTTGAAGTGATTCTGTGAAGTGCAAAGGCTAACGGGACAGAGGTGAAGGGAGAGGAAGCCACTCACCGTTTGTGACCACTGCTGCTGTTGCACAGACTCTCAGAAGGAAGAGACTGGTGACAATGCTAACCACCAGTTCCTGAGCACTTACCTCTGGACAGGAACTCTGCAGTTTCATACCCACCATCTGTACATTGACTCAGCAAATACTGATGCAGGACCTGCTCCTGCACCTTTCTTTTCTGGAAGGCTAATTATTTTAAGTGTCTCCTTTGCCCCTACACCATCTTCACCGTGTGCTGTCAGTGTTTAAATCCAAATGAGATCAAATCAGAACTCCTGCAGTGTTTTCAACTTTAGTTATGTAACTTACACATTTTCCCAAGCCCCATGTGCCCTGGCCTCTCTTCTCCAGCTCCAGTCCCAGCTTCTTTCTCTCTCTCTCTCTCTTTCTCTCTCTCTCTCTCTCTCTTGCTCCCAAGGTCTTGCCTCATCAGCTTTGTTGTGATTCCTTGGAGAAATAACATTCAGTCCTTCAGGAGCAGCATGCGAAAAGATGGTGTGAAGCTTGCAATCCAGAAAGTGTTGTAAAGTTTTTGTGACATTCACTTACCCAGTATGGTACTGAAGCATGGTCAGCTCATAGCTTTGGGTATTTTAAACTAAAATCCTGGTTCTACTTTTTATTGCGTAAGGTTGGCAGCCTCCTTAACCCCTTTAGACCATAGTTTCCTCATTCATAAAATAAATCAAATACCAGAATTTCTACAGAGAAAGACTAGGAAGTATCTTATGTTGTTGTAAGAGGGTGTGAATGAAGAGCTTTGCACATGTTTCTCATTGAAAAGGATTACCTTGTGGTGGGGGCAGAGCACGTGAAGCTCTGTGAGTTTGAAGCCAGCTTGGTCTACATAGTGAGACTTTGTCTTGAAAAAAACAAAAAAGGAAGAGGAAGAGAAAATGGAGGAAAAGAACGAGTAAGAAAAGAAGGAGGAGGACAAGGAGGAGGAGATGGCAGATGATGAGAAGGAGGAGGAGAAGGAAGAAGAGGAGGAGAAGAAGAAGGGTTGCTTATTACAAGGCCTGAGGAGATGGCAAAGCAGTTGCCTCACAAGCATAAGGGCATGAGCTCAATACTCAGTTACCTCATAGATACAAGGTGAGCACATCAGCCTGCCCGCAATCACAGCATCTGGGAGGCAGAGACAGGGAGTGCCTGGAGCAAGCTGTCAAGCTGGAATGTTTGAATTAGTGAGCTCTGGGCCTAAGAGAGAGGCCCTGCATTGATGTATAAGGTGGAAAGAGGTGAAGGGAGAGACCCAAAACCTATATGTGCACACACACACACGCCTACACAGGACACATACACATATATACACACTACACACTATATACATGTATATACACATACACACAGTACATACAACACACATATTAACACATACACACGCATTTAGAAAATTCCGGTTTTAATGCCTACTGTAAGTACTGCACTCAGTTCTGCGCTGTGTGCTGATTGCTGATGAAAAGCATTTTGCTGCCATGAATCCTATAATTTATCATTTTCAAGGGGCATTCAGGCTCTTTTCTGATATGACCACAAACACCTAAATCTGGGAATGTTATAAAGCGTGGTTGCTTATCTCGTAGTTTTCATGGCTGCAAGTGCAAGGTGAGGAGGACCCTGTTTAGGACCTTGTATGGACTTCTGTCCCAGGCGCATGATGGGGGCAGGTCAAGGCCTAAGCTTTCTCTTCCCGTGATGACTTTCCTAAACATGGATAATGGGGATACCGTGAGAACTACATTAGTCCCTCTGAGGGACTTGACCCTCTGTGACTTGACCGCCTTCCCCCATTTTAATTTTACTACACCACCAAGGACCAACGACCAAGCGCCTAATGACTGAGCCTTTGGGGACACACTCAAGTCATAGCCATGCCAGAGCAGGATGGTTACTATGTTCAGCTGCGCAGTGGTGGCACACGCCTGTAGTCCCAGCACTCAGGGAGGCAGAGGCAGGTGGATCTCTGTGAGTTCCAGGACAGCCTGGTCTACAGAGTGAGTCCAGGACAGCCAAGGCTATGCAGAAAAACCCTGTGTTGAAAACCCAAAAGAAAAAAGAGAGGAAGGAAGGAAGGAAGGAAGGAAGGAAGGAAGGAAGGAAGGAAGGAAGGAAATGCTAAGTTCAATGTTTTTATTTGTTTGATTGGGTTTTTTGTCATTGTTTTTGGAATTTTGTTCTCTTTTTTTGAGACAGGGTCTCACTAAACAGCCAGGGCTGCTCTTGAACTTGCTATCTCATCTAGGCTATTCTCAAACTTATGGAACTCCTCCTGCTTCAGCCTTTTAAATGCTAGAATTGTGATTATTTACCACTATGCTTGGCTGAATTTGTTTTTATTCATAAAAACTTTACTTAATTTTCAAAGGGAAAAAAACTGATTGAGAAAGTTACTTGATAGTTGAGATTCCCTCATTCCACAGGGACTAGCTTGTGATGGGTACACAGCACAGAGGTGGCCAGGACAAAGTCCAGCCAAAAAGCCTGCCATCTACAAGTGATAACTAAAGAGAATACAGCTACAGTCACATGAAGGAAGGCTTCATCCAGTGATTGGTATGATTAGGGTCTTGGCAGAGGGGAATGTGGCAGAAGCTGCCTGGCTTGGTGCACACGTATGTGTCATAGATGTAAAACCAAAATCTTCCCGACAGGCTCCCTGTTACTATCAGCAGGCAGTACAGTCACCCAGGCTGCTCTGTGGGTACTAGCCCGAGAGCAAGGAAATATGTCATTGCTTTTCAAGACTAAACATGGGTCGTTCATTATGAGGAACAAGGGACTGAAAATTGTCTGCACGACAGCGCCACTCAATGAAACAGAAACGTCCTGAGCATGATCTAAGAAAGCCGAGCAGACTGTAAGCAGGGAAGAAGGTATATTCTCAGCTGAGAATATGAGTTTTTTGTGTGTGTCTATAAATGATAAGAAACAGTAAATTTGAGTTTCCATGTTAAGCACAATAAGGATCAACGGGGAGGCTAATTGCTTGCCAATAAAGAGTCTAGGGACAGGAGAGAAAGCAGGTGCCTGGAGACAAGAATGACCAGACAGACAGAGAGCCACAGTGAAGGAAAGGGTCCCTGGGCCTCAAAAGACTTGATAGCATTTGGGAATATCACCAGCGGAGTCCAACCTTGTGAAGGTTGACTTTCTAGCTGATCTCTGCACACTGTAACCGGTGGAATCCCACTAAATTGGTCTGGTTTTGATCGTGTGTTAAGTCTAGCCATTCCCTCCCTCCTGGTGTAAATCAAAATCAAATTTTATTTTATTAAAGGCAGAATCCTACAATTATAGTGGCAGATATTCTGAGGCTGTCAAAATCATGCTGGCATAAGCACAGACTCACAGTGAATAATAATGGGGAAAGGTGTTTAAAAAGAAGACTTAGAATGTTCCGCTCTGGGTGGAAACTTGTTTTGTCTTATCTTGTTCACAGTGACCTCATCAAGGGCACAGGAAAGGCAAGGATGGCTTTTCTCACAAATTACTCGGTATGGCAGCCCCTTCCTGGGCTACCTGAAGGCAAATGGCTGGCTGGTCTAGAAAGGAAGTTCTCAAAGCTGCTTTGAACAAACCAAGAGCATCACATTTTGTGAGTTCAATAAAATCGAGGAAAAGCCCCAAAAGAAGTATTTATATTTCCAGGACATCATATTTTCTATAAAATGAAATAATACATTCTTACTTTAACCATAATATAGCTTCCTAACTCAGTCTTACCATGACTGGAAAAACTCAGTTATGACAGTGTGTGATCTGTGTCCAGCTAAGCTCTGTGGTTACAGCTGGACTAGGGTCCTAGAAAGTGCTGCAAGTAAACTCAGAGGTTCTAAAGGCTGAGAGTGTTAAAGCTACATTTCTTCCTTTATCACTTTAAAAAGCATACGTCGTATTCGCCGCCACAGGATGGGAAAACAGAACAAAGGCTGAGGGTGTTTAAAGAAGGCATAGAAGGCTGTGGCTGCCCTTGCTCTGAGAGCTATCAGTTCTTTTCTGCAGACACACAGCTCCAAACTTCCCGAAGGAATCATTCTCCATAAGCTGAATACAGCACAAACGTTGATGGGCATCTTTATTCTTAAAAATCACTCACTGTCAGCCTGATACCCAAATACAACTATAGCTTCAACAAGCTCATGTGTAACATGACGAGGAGGAATGATTTATTTCTTATTAGCCCCTCCATGCCTCCATACCACAGAAGTATAATAGAAGTTCAAATAAGTAAGTGTAAGTTATATATATGTGTGTGTGTGTGTGTGTGTGTGTGTGTGTGTGTGTGTGTGTGTGTAACCTAGACTGGTTTTCACAGAGATGCTGGGTTGTCTTGAGTTGCCTTGGTGTTTATCTTTACACACACAGAGAGAGAGAGAGACACACACAAACATACACATGCATGCATGCACCATTCCCTCTCTCATTTTCCTCTCTATAAGGCTTCGTGAGGTCGCGCCTGAAAGACTCCCAAGAGCCTATCTAGACGGGGAGACCCCGCTTCCCAAGGAACAGCGAGACCAGCCTTCGGATGCAAGCTGCAAGAGGTTTATTTTGATACACGGGTACCCGGGGCGACCAAGCCTATCGGAGGACTTGCGCGCCTCTCGGTTGGGGTGACGGGTTTTTATAGGGCTCGGGAGCAGGAGGCGCGGTTACAGAAGCGAGAAGCATAGTTACAGGGGTCTGATTGGGTGGTTTGAACAAAGCCGTAGTTAAGTCACGTACCCAGAACAGGGAAGGCGGGAAGGCAGATTGTGAGTCGAGTCACGTACCCAGAACAGGGAAGGCGGGAAGGCAGATTGTGAGCAGGGTCACGTACTCACCCGGAACCGGGAAGGCAGGAAAGAATGCAGCGAGGTAGCTATCCCCTCAGGGAACTTACTGCTATACTGCGCCTACTCTACATAGTGTTAACAATCGCTGCTTATCTTTTGGTCTCTCAGCGCCACCATTGTCTACTTCATTGGTCTCTTTTATTGGGTGGACCATGATGCCATAGTGCCTAAAATGGCCTGGATTCTGAAATTTAAAAAGTAAGTAATTTGTGGTACTAAAAGATGACAGATCCCTCCTTGCTAAAATTCTTCTCAGACTAGCTAGAGAGTATGTGCAAGGCACGCTGATCTTTACCCTATCTATCGATAAAGCTCAAGCTGCTAGCTTAGGTCCAATCCTCTAATCATTACTACTTCATGTTATAGTCCTGTGGCAGCTAACAGCACAAGGTACTGGCAATCCTTCACTCCAAACCCTATGCTTTATACACAGATCTCTTGAAAGACAGAGAGCTTATAAGACATGGTAAGGTAACACGCAACAAGCAGTCATCACTAGAAAAGGTCCTAGATCATCCAACCAATCATACGGGCCTCCCTCGGCCACACATGTTTTATCTAAGTTGAAGGCGATCATGTCAAATCTTAGCAAAGCAATCCCCTCTTATTTCATAAGGCAGCCTATTTTCTTTTTATTTTCTAGGAAGAAATCACATCTCACTCAACAAAATCTTTAGCTATCTCATTCCAAGTTGGCACCCACTACTCTGAGACAAGAGTGGCAATGTTTTGTTTATTTTAGATGCCATTGGCTACCAATGGATTCTATGTGAATATAGAGCACAAGGAGACCTGTGGAAGATACTTGATGCATCGTCCCCGCTTAAGAGGAAAGAGCTAAGAGAGAGACTTAGATGGTGCAAGTGTAATACACAGTAGGGAGGAAGTAGGGTGCCGTGGCCTCAGAGGGCTGAGACAGGCTCTAATGGTGTCATTGTCCATCTCTGCGACAGCTGGTAACTTAGACACATCTCTCATTGTGGACACCACCTGCATTTGGTACAATGTCCCTAGGGAGGTGTGTAAAATTCCATGGAGGACTCAAATTGCTGGTTTATAGCAAATATAAGATTGTCTCTGTACACAGCTAAAAACCAAAACATATGCACCTTCCTGGTCAATTTTCCTGACTGGCCCCCTTTAGGTGGAGTACAGTCTTTACTCAGCCCATATGGCAAGGCTGGTCTCAACGACCAGTTTGCGTTGACCTGAGCACAAACAAGGCATCCCTTTGCACTGTCAATAGCTCTATGTCTAACGGACAGACAAACTGTCACCATTACAGCAATCAGCAGTCAAAACTCATACACTGTTTAAACTAAGGTGCTCTATTCTAATCTAGAACACAGACACCCTTCCACATCACTGCCAGACTCAGTACTTAGACTTCTCAATACTCTCTCCCTACTGAAGTGAATTGATGTCAGTTATCCTAGATATGAAAGGAGGCGAGAGAAGTGGCTGAAATCTACTCATTTTCTTTTTCTTTATTAGAGCAGAGTGGCACCAAAAGGCACAAGCAGCACAGTTTGTACCTGTGTGGATCTCTCAGGTCAACATTGGTTCAAGCAACAATAGAGCAACTCTCCTGGTAGGAGAATGGACTGAAAATGAAACACTTGAGGATTCAAGATCAACAATCAATAAATGAGACCTCATGAAACTGAAAAGCTTCTGTAAAACAAAGGACACTGTCATCAGAACAAAATGGCAGTCTACAGACTGGGAAAGGATTTCATCAACCCTATGACAGAGGGCTAATATCCAGAATATATAAAGAATTCAAAAGTTAAAAAGTAACAAGTCAAGTAATCCAATTAAAACATGGGGTACAGAGCTAAACAGAAAATGCTCTGTTTAGGGGAATATCAAATGGCAGAGAAACACTTATAGAAATGTTCAATTTCCTTAGTCACTAGTGAAATGCCAATCAAAACTACACTGAGATTTCACCTTATGCCCATCAGAATGGTTAAGATCAAAAACTCAAGTGACAACACATGCTGTAGTGGTTGTGGAGAAAGGGGAACCCTCCTCTACTGCTGGTGGAAATGTAAACTTGTACAACCCTTTGGAAATCAACCTGGCTTTTCTCAGATAATTAGGAATAGTGTTACCTCAAGATCCAGCTATACCACTCCTAGCCATATATCCAAAATATGCTCAAATATACAACAAAGACATTTGTTCAACCATGTTCATAGCAACTTTATTCATAATAGCCAGAATCTGGAAACAACCCAGATGTCCCTCAGGTGAGTACTAGATACAGAAATTGTGGTATTTTTACACAATGGAACACTACTCAGCAATTAAAAACAAAGAAATAATGAAATTTGCAGGCAAATGGTGGGAACTAGAAGAGATTATCCTGAGTGAGGTATCCCAAAAGCAGAAAGACACACGTGGTATATACTCAATTATAAGTGGATATTAAACATACAATATAGAATAAGCATACTAAAATCTGTACACCTAAAGAAGCCAAGTAAGAAGGAGAATCCTGGGTAATATGTTCAATCCTCATTCAGAAAGGCAAATGAGATGAACATCGGAAGAGGGAGAAAACAGGGAACAGGACAGGAGCCTACCACAGAGGGCCTCTGAAAGATTGTACCCAGCAGGGTATGGAAGTGGATGCTGAGACTCATAGCCAAATTTTGGGTAGAATGTGGGGAATCTTATTAAAGAAGGGGGAGACAGAAAGATCTGGAGGGGACAGGAGCTCCACGAGGAGAGCAACAGAACCAAAAGAATCTGGGCACAAGGGTCTTTACTCTAACCAAGGATCATGCATGGAGATAATCTAGGACCCCTGCATAGATGTAGCCCATGGCAGCTTAGTATCCAAGTGGGTACCATAGTAAGGGGAACAGGGACTATCTCTGACATGAATTCAGTGGCTCACTCTTAGATCACCTCAACCTGAGGGGGGAACAGCCTTACCAGGCCACAGAGGAAGACAATGCAGCCACTCCTGATGAGACCTGATAGGCTAGGGTCAGAGGGAAGGGAAGGAGGACCTCCCCTATCAGTGGACTTGGGGAGGGTAAGGCAGGAGAATAGGAAAGGAAGGTGGCACAAGGGAGGGGGCTACAGCTGGGATACAAAGTAAATAAATTGTAATTAATTTAAAAAGAATTTAAAAAACAAAAGATCAAAGTACAAAAGAATCATGTGAAAAGTGAAGAAAGGGGCATTTACAATACTTGCTCAATCATGAGGAAGAGTATAAAGCCAAGAAAAAATCATTAAGTGTACTAATACATTTATTCAAAACTGTCTATGGTTTAACTCAACCAGACAGTGTTGTAAGTGCAGGTATTTGGAGACGGCCCACTTAAAAGGTCTGACTACTGTTTACCATAGGATGACAAACTAAAAGCAAATACATAGTAATTACATTCAGAGATGGTAACAGCTGTAGATAGTAGGGCTCATGAGATGGCTCAGTGGGTATATGCCCTTGCCACCCAGCCTGTTTACCCAAATTTAATCTCTGGAACCCACATGGTAGAAAGAGAGAATGACTCCTATGTTTTGTCCTCTGACCTACATACACAGGCACAAACACACACACACACACACACATACACACACACTGATAGATAGATGATTGATAGGTAGATAGATGATAAATAGGTAAATAGATATGATAGATAAATAGATAGATGGATGATTTAGATAGATGACTAGTAGATTATAGATATACATAGATGATAGATATATAGATAGATGATAGGTATATATAGATGATTTAGATAGAAAGATCATAGATTCATAGATACATACATACATACATACATACTACATGATAGATGGCATAGTAAAGAGGACAGAAGAAAGGGAAGTCAATTTGGATAAGGTAGTTAAAGAAATCCTTTTAAAAGAGATCTTACATAAAGCTAGAATAAATGATAGGAAGGAGATGGCTGCAAAATGCCTGAGGAAGGGATCTGCGCCCTATAGAGGAAACAGCAAATACACAAACCCTGAAGCACAGGCAAGCTGGGACCATGCCAAGTTGTTTAGAGTTCAGTGAGTCAGTGGCAGCGGAGAATGAAATAAAGCCTGGGGAGTGTGCAGATAGAAGGTGCTGAGTTCAGGATACACATCTCGGGCAGCTCAAGTGAAATGAGATGATACACAGAGACATGGCTTCAGTCAGCGTGACCCCCTTGTGAGCATTACAGAGTGTCTGGCTCACCTCTCGTCCACAGTACCAGGTCCGTGTTAAGCAGGGCGTGTTCGCATTAGCGATTCCCACATTGAGCTGAGAGGAGCAACTGGGGACATGCTGTGTTCACTCTCCCAGTCCTGGACAAAATCAATTGTTTCATATTCTTCATGTGTAATTTCAGTGTCTAGAAAATTACCCCAAACTGCATTTTTCAGACATATTCGTGAATACACGGATGGTTGGATACTAAAGTTGAAATACAAGCCCATCTTCTATAGAACCAGAATCCCCACCCCCACCCCAGGGGAGAAATTCTCCTTGCATATACCACAGCTGCTACATGAGTCTGGGGGGAAGGGAGGTTGCTGTGGGTAATGGTGCTGGGACAACAGGTAGGAAGTTGGACAGCCATGGGCACTCCACACATTCAGCCACTGGAGGGAACTCGGGCAGCCTGAGAATGCAAATATGGCTCTGGAAGGCCTGGCCCTTCTCCCCTGTTCTCTCTGCCTTGCTGGAAACCATTAGATTACATCTCTAAAGCTAGCCACCAAGGTCTGTCTCCTTACTTGGCCACTCTCTTTTCCTGAGGTTGACTACCAATGTCCAGATATCAAAGTATTAAAGTGTAGCAATCAAAAGCCCCCTTTTGGCTTACATAATTAGCATGACTAATTAAAACCAAACACCGGATCCTAACTCAAAGTTTTCCCTTTTACCTTTATAAAGTGCCATTTGCCTATGGCTATGTCTGTCTCCTCGTGTTGGTATAATGTTCTTTTGAAATGTATATAGCTTACCCTTGTTCATTCAAATGCTGATTTCTCCCCCTCCCCACACTCTCTGGTTTCAATCCCAATATTGCATTGCGATACTCATTCTAAGCATCCTGTCTCAACTCTTGTGTAAACAGGCCAAAATAAAGCAACTACACACAAAGTTGAGCAGGGAGGAGCCAGAGGACAGGAAAGAGGGGAGGAGCCAGAGGGCAGGAAGTGAGTGGGAGGAGAAAGGGTGAGGAGAGCTTGGAGAGAGAGCTGGAGGAGAGATCTTGGAACAGCATGGAGAGATGGACTGAACCTAATATATCACTAAAAGCGAGTATACTATGGGAAATCTAAATGTTAGGAAACTATGAGGGCTTAGAGGTTTAGGATGGAGTAACTATTGCCCAACATTGTGTTCTAGGTTAACTAAATAAACCCAGTCTCTGTGTGCTGATTTGGTTATACAGCTGATTAGGATTAACAGCAAAATTACCAGAAGATATATCAATAGTAAATATTAATAGTCACTTATAACACCTCTCTATCCAGAGACAGTTTTTTATGTTGTCCTTTCCCCACCCCACCCCAAAACAAATGTCCCTTCTCCCTCTCTGGTGTTCCCTTCCCCTTCTCCTTAGTCCTTTATCTTAGTCCTTTGTCTCTTATTCCATGCCTTTTGTCCCTTGGGGTTGAGTAAATGTCCTTTGTGCTTAGAACTTGGTCTTGGGGTGTCTTGTGCAGAACACCGTCCCTTCAGCCACCCTAAGTATGATGGTTATTCCATCTTTCCCAATCACCAATATTACTCGCTGCTCATTAGTTCCATATGTGTCTAAAAATTTATTGGTGGCTACTGTTTTGCTTCCTTTTTTTTTAAGGTCGACCTACCAAACCCCAAAACATCTAGATCCCCTTTCTACTTAGGCGTTAACATGTGGCTTAAGCTAAACCTGTCCTTTGAGAAACCAGAAAGCAGCTGCTCGATTTTTCTTCCCAAAGTTATAGCCCATTGATATACTGACCCAAACCCAAGGCTAAGATTCAAAAATTACAGCATCCTGCTCTAGAGGAAGTTTTTGTTGTTTACTGCCAGCCTTTGGAATCACACTGAAGTGTGGTAACGTAGAATTTTCTCCCTTTAAAATAAACCACTGGCCCATCATTTTCTGAGAACACGCTGTTGTTTGTGGGTTGTTTATTTTTCCTCTGACAAAGCAATGGTGTAATATAGGGCCGCGCTAGCTAGACTTTGCTTTCAAACGTGAGTGATTTTCCTGAGGTTACGTTGTCTGTGGGAATGAGAAAATAGATATTTTTTTTTTTGTCCTAAACAAGTTCCCTAATTGAGTAATCCTGGTATGCTGGATCTTTGGGATCATTTTCAGCCACTTAAGCTTACTTTTCACTTGCAAGAAACCTTGGCTTGTCAGAACAGAGCCTGGACAGAAAGGAAAGTCATAAAATGGGAAGGTAAAAGGAGAGCGTTGAAGTTTCCTGTTGGAGTGTGTAGTTTCCTCTCCATTATTCTGAGGATTGGCATGGATAAGAGCTCAGCCTGAGGAATGAGGCAGCAAGAATGTGTCTCCCTGCTGCAGACAGGTGGGGTTGGTAAGCCCAGTTCCCCCGCTGTGATGCCTGTTTCACACAGTAATGTGACTGCCCAGGAATCCAGGATCCCAGAGGAGTTTGGGAAAGGTCACGGTTCTCCTCTAATTAGACACAGCAAGAGATCCTTGCTTATGATCTGTCATGGTCTTGCAGAAATAAATGGAAGCCAACCACTCCCTAGAAGTAGAACCATCCTTTTTCCCCTACCTGCCACAATGCATGGGGGGGGGGGGCTTTTTCATTAACTTATATGGCTACTTAAGACATTTTCCGTCAGCTCTTTACAAAGTAGACGTCATCTCTTCATTTAAATCAAATTTCATCCCCAAGGTTCAAGTTTTCCAAGCACCAGTCTAATCCATCTAGGACCCTGTTCTTTCTGTTGCGTAGCATGTGCTGTGTACCATCATGCTTCAGTGCATTTGCCATGGGGGTCTCTACACCGTGACCAGAATATACACCCTCAGGGCTGAAAATCGGAAACCTTGTCTGCCTCTGTGGTGGTCTGAACTTGAACGCCTCCCATAGACGTTGGTATTTGAATACTTGGTCACCAGTTGGTGGTACTGTTTGAAGAGAATTAGGAGGTGTGGCCTTGTTAGAGGAAGTACTTGCTAAAGGCAGTTTTTGAGAGTTTAAAGACTGGACACACAGCATTTCTAAAATTCTCTCTGTGTGTTGTGTTTGAGGTTCAAAGTGAGATTTACTTCTCTTTCTATAGTGTGTTTTGTGTAAGTCCAAGCTATTTCTGCTTCATCTTTGTAAGCCCTGCATCCAACAACAGAACAATCAGACCAGAAATGTCAACTATTATGTGTTTGTTAACAAACATTAGTTCAGTGTGACCAACACTAACAGTGTAAGAAAAAAATAAAAGGCCATCACATTCAAAGTAATTCATTTCTATCTGACTGGGAAAGTCAAAGGAGTTCCTATGCAATCTTAAAAAAGAAACAAAAGTTTAAAAAGAAGTTCTAAAGTGAAATGGGAGTTCAATAAAAGCGTCATTTTATTTTTTTATTTACTTATTTTATGTGCATATGTGTACCTGCTCCTCTGTGTGTGCACCGTGGCAGCCATACGAGGATATTAGATACCTTTAGAGCTGAAGTTATGGGTGATTATGATATGATGTGGACACTGAAAGCTAATTCTGGGTCCTCTGCAAGATCAATGACTGTGCTTAACCCCTGAGCCATCTCCCCAGACCCACAGAAGCATTCTTTAATGACATCTGCTTTATTCCTTGGCTAATTCCAACAGCAAGCAAATTGGAGATTATCTCCCATATGGCCTTAGATTTTTCTCTCCAACTGAACGGGGCAGTTACTGACTTAGCAAAAGACATTTATTCTCAAACCTGTGCTGCCAGTTGCATGTTATCATAATCATACAATTTAATTAAACATTTGGTAAATTTACAAAATACAAATAAGAAAAAAAGAGAATTTTTATGAAAATATTAAGTAGAAAGTTGAGAGAAACCCAAAAGATACGTCTTTAAAACCCAGCTCAATTACATCAAGTATATAAATATAAATGATCAGGAAAAGTTTTGAAAAATCTGGACTTTATCCCCAGTTGTTTCATAAATGCTTTAGGGTTTTCAAATTAATAAAATCACAATTAGAAATCTCAGGAAATATATTTGGGATGTGAATATTCTAAAAAGAAACTACACTTAAATAGGTGGCCACCATCAGAAGGACCAGCAAGTGTACATATATTTATAATTATGGTGATCAAATAAAAATATGCATGTGTTCTCTAATAATTACCACACTTTTCCATTACCTGAGTAACAAGCGATCTAATCTTAGTTGCATCAAGAATGCTTTGGGTGTATATAGCAGAGGTAAACTGCAGCCCCTGATGCCCTCAAAAGGATTGATTATAGAAGAATCAAATCCAATCATTAAATCAAAAGAGAATCTTACCAAGCAGGTTTGTAAATGGCGGAAATCAGAAAAACGTCCATACGTCTGGGAGAGTAGGACCCAGAATGGTGTAGTCATGGAGACATTCTGATTACACTTTTTCTTTTACACACACACACACACACACACACACACATATATCATCCTAACGTATCATGTATTCCTTTATTCCTCTTCAACTTCTCGGCCATCCCCACAGCGTGCCTTTCTCCCAGGTCTGTGTTTCTTTTTTAGGTAGGCCTTTGGGCATGGTGTGGGGCTACCAGCTGAAGCATGGACAATACATCAGTGACTGTGCCCTAATGATTGATATGAAAGGGCCCAGCCCAATGTGTGGGGGGAGGGGGGTGCTACCCCTGAGCAGGTTGTCCCGATGGCTAAGCAAGGCATGAGGAGCAAGCCAATCAGCAGTACCCCTCTACAGCCTCTGTTCCTGCCCTCCAAGTTAAGTTCCTGCCTTGAGTTTCTCCCCCGACCTTTCTTCATGATGGTTTATAAAGTGTAAGTTGAAATAAACCTTTTCCTCCCCAAGTTGCTCCTGGTCATGGTGTTTTATCAGAGTGACAGAAACCCCAAGACAAACATTATCTCACTCCAGGTACTCTTCTAAGTACTAATTTAATATTCAGAATTACCTTAAGAGTTAAGTAGCATTATTTCCAATGTACATATGGATAAACTGAGGTGGGGAAAGGTAAATTTTAAAACTTATGAAACAAACTAGAATATTTTTCAACTACTGAGATAGGGAAGGATGTAGTAAGACACATCATAGAAAACTAACTTTAAACATTTGATAAACATAAATTATTAAAATTCATCGCTACTATTCACCAGAAAACAGCACAAAGAAAGCAAAAATATAAATAAGTAATAAACCATGCCAGAAACTTGGAAAAGATACTTTTAGCACACAAATGACAGAGAGTTCGAGCCCAGGATGTAAAATAAAATTCCCTCAATCAATTAAATAATCCGAAAGCCAAGCAAAAGGCCTGAATGGCCATTTCAAGGAGATGATGAAAGCAGAGACCAGTGAAGCTGAGGGCACGTCAGCCTCATGAGGAACTGCAGAGAAACCATTCACTTCCATGACAGTGCCAGTCTTCTGACAGTTCCTGGACTGACACATGTTAACAGATCCTCAAGTAACCAGTGGTAGAGATGCAGATGAACAACTCAGTAAGATCACTACTGCAGAGAGGGGACCTCGCCAAGAGCCATGTAGGAAAATAGTCTTTATTTTATAAACCTGAGCATGTACATCTGTCTGATAAACTGTCCCACTCTGTGTGTGTGTATGTTCATGTTTGCATGTGTGTACAGATGTACAGATCTGCACACATATACACGCATGTGCGTATGCAGGCCAGAGGTTAACTTGGGGTGTCTTCTGTCACTTTCTTTTTTTTTTTTTTTTGAGATAGGGTCTCACTGAACCTGGAGCTCACCAGGTGAGAAGATGAACTGGCCGGCATGTCTTGGTGATCTTCTTGCCTCCGACACATGTTGTAGGTGATGATTAATATTTACTATTGATACATCTTCTGGTAAAGCTGTTGTTAATCCTAAACAGCTGTATAACCAAATCACTACACAGAGACTGGGTTTTTTTAGATAACCTAGCACACATTGCTGAGCAACAGTTACTCCCACCTAAACCTCCAAGCCCTCATAGTTTCCTAACATTTAGATTTCCCACATTATACTTCCTTTTAGTGATATCTTAGGTCAAGTCCATCTCTCCAAGATCTCTGCTCCTGCCTCTGTTCTCCCAGCTCTCCTGCCCTTTTCTTCCCACTCTTTCCTGTCCTCTGGCTCCTCCCCTCTCCCGCCTACTTCCTTTCCCTACTCAACATTTTGGCTAGTTGCTTTATTTGGAAGTTTACACAAAGATGAGACAGGTAATGCTTAGAATAAGCACCACAATGCAATGTCTGATTGAAACCCGGGGGGGGGGGGGGAATCAGCATTTGAATGAACAAGGGTAAGGTATATACATTTCAAAAGAACATTATACCAACAGACACCCCAGCCTTGAATTACAGGTACATGTCACCACACCTAGCTTTTTGGGTGGGTGCTGGGATCTGGGCTCAGATTTACACCTTTTTGCAGCAAGCTCCTCAGCCCCTTTCGCTGTTTGATATGCGAATTTTAGCTTTGAAGAGATTCTTGCATCAAAATCCACACATAAAAAATGATCAAAGCAGCACTACTCCCTTAGAAAAGAAACTGGAAAAATTCTAGTGACATTTGTGTTGGCTAGTTCCATGTCAACTTGACAAAAGCTAAAGTCATCTGAGTGAAAGGAGATTCAACTAAGAAAATGTCTTCCTAAAATCTAGCTGTAGGACATTTTTTAAATTGGTGATTGATGGGGAGAGCCCAGCCCACTGTAGCTAATACTGCCCCATGGCTGTTGGTTCTGGGTTCTATAAGAAAGCAAGCTATGGAAAGCAAGCCAGTAAGGAGCACCCTCATGGCCTCTGCATCAGCTTCTGCCTCCAGGTTCCTGCCCTGTTTGAGTTCCTGTCTGACTTCCTTCAGTGAGGAACAGTGCTGTGAAAGCATAAGCCATATAAACCCTTTCCTACCCGAGATGCTTTGGTCATGGTATTTTATCACAGCAATAAAAACCCTAACTAGGGCAGAAATAAAGGAGAATGAATAATTGACCTGCAATAAACTACAGAATAGAAAACTACAACAATAATGAAAACATGATACAATAGAGTTATATTGGGTTTGTTGAATAATGTTGAATAAAGGTGAAAGCAAATCTGAAAGGAGGAAATTGAGTATGATGTCATACTTACAAAGTCAAATAATGTATATTTATTCATACATATGTATGTAATCAGAATATTTTGTAGTAAGAGAAATATAAATTTGAAATACAAAATAGTTTACCCCTGGGAAAAGCTGGTGTGAGGAATAATAGGCACAAGTGGATAAACACAACAGAAAGCAATTTATTTAGAATATTCTAGTTCATCAAGAGTAGTAATTGCAAAAGCATTCCACGTTTTACTAGACTTTTTTGCTTTATAGACAAGTTAAGCATTTTATATACATTAAATATAACATACAGACATAATTTTAATACCGTGAGGTTTCTTTAACCAATGGCAACAGAACAAATATGCTCACCCAAAAAAGCAAAGCTGAACTCTCACCTCATGCCACAACCTAAGAGCTAAAACTGTAAAACTCTTGAGGCAGTAGTTCTCAATCCATGAGTTGTGACCCCTTTGGGTCAATTTGTAACAATGAAAATACATCTTGTATAACAGATATGTACATTATGACCCATAACAGCAGCAAAATTACAGTTATGAAGTAGCAATGAAAATAATTTTATGTTTGGGGGTTGCTACAACATGAGGGAACTGTATTAAAGCATCACAGCATTAGGAAGGCTGAGAACCACTGCCTTACAGGAAGACAGACATAAGCCTTCATAGCCTTGAATTTAGCAGAGCCTATTAAATATAAAACCAGCAGCATAAGCAACAATAAGATCCAGAGATAACAACATAAGAACAATAGATCAAGCAGTCTAACCCCGACTAAACCTTTGTGTATCAGCAGGTATTATCACAGAGGCCAATGAGATGGTTCAGCAGGTAAAGAGACCCCAAAACTCACATGGTGAACAGAAAGAACGAGGTCCTTGGGATTGCACTTTGATCTCCGCGTACACCCTGAGGCTCAAACACACATTTGCACACACACACACACACAAATGTGCCAAGAATTTTTCTTAAAGATTTTATTATGAAATCTTATCTAGTTCCATATTCTTTCTTAAGGAAGGAAGGAAGGAAGGAAGGAAGGAAGGAAGGAAGGAAGGAAGGAAGGAAGGAAGGAAGGAAGGAAAGAAGGAAAGAAAAAGAAAGAAAGAAGGAAAGAAAGTCCTACATTGGGAAGACTGAGGATGGTGTTCGCACTCAAACATGCTTTCTCAAAATGTACATTATCTGTCTTGGTCCATTTAACTTTCAAAGATAATCGTTTACAGGCCATTGCCTGTCCCTTGAAACTACTTTACTCAAAACAGCCGCTGTTTCCCCTGTAATATAAAGAAGAGGATACAAGGTTCTGAATCCCAGTGGGTGATCAGAAAAGCAGCCACAGGAGCTGCCCCTGTCCGCTGATAAATGGACACACCTTTCCTCCCACTTCTATTGTCAGTGACCCTCAGAGAGTGGAGTGAAATTTTTCTTTCCCTCTACGTTACCCCAAACCCAATAAGTGTGATTAAAACATTGATGTATCTATGCTGACAGCTCACATTCCTGGTTAAAGTACAGACACAAGAAAGGTGAGTGAAATCATGAAGCATTCAACTTGAAGCAGATGAACGAAAGTCAAGAAGCTTGGTCATCACTGGGTGGAGGTAAGTAAAGCTCATCCCGCTTTGTGACTATTTGCAAAGTACAAAGCTTTCCTCAGGAGAAAATAAAAGTTATAGAGCTTTCCCACAATTCCTACCAATGAAATCGGACCTACTGTCAATAAGTGGATACGCCTAGATTGCACCGACTCTATTAGTCCAGATAAGCTGATAAATGGAAAATTAGGCCATGTCCTCAGCCTAATTACAAGGACCAGAAGATGGAATTGAGGAACATGGGGCTTTGTTGGGTTAATTTCTAAAGCCTAGCCCACACTCTGATTTGGGGTGTTGCATTCTTGATGTATGATTCTAGGTAGTCAGTCAACTTGCAAACCACCTTTCCAGGCTGTTAACTCAAACCAGTTCTGAATCGGCTCACACTTTCTCATGGCACTCTCTCCACACACCTCAAAACTTTCCCTGCCGCACATACTGCTACCTTCCTCACCTATACTCAGTATAACTCCTTCTGTTCTCCCTCCCCACGTCATCAGTATGACAATGATTCTAAGTCCGCTGGACATATTTCCAACTGCTCTCTACAGTCCCTGCTTAGAATGAAGGACTTTGGCCCGGGACCCTATTCTCTCCTGTCTAGAGGCCTGATTCTGGCCTCTGAGGGCCCCTGCCTTCATGTGCACATACGCACATACAGTCGCAAAATGTAAAAGTAAAATGAGCCTTGAGTCTGTTGGTCACTGAGAAGTCTCTCGTTCAACTCCACTTAACAAACATCAAGCTTATATTCTGTGCTCTTCCCAGACTCTCCCTACAACCTCCTTCTCTCCATATTTCAGGCAGTGGTCTGCAAGCCCAATGTGAAATCACCTTTTGAACTTTGCTGACATTCCCAGGGTGTCTGCTATGTGTACATGGGCTATGCATATTTATAAACTCTGTGTTTCTCTTACTGATCTGTCCTATCTCATGAGGGTCCATTCTGTTAGGTTTGAGGGATGGAAAGGGGGAAGAGAGCTGCAGAGAAAGACGTTCAGTTGATTAGCTCTTGTGCGTAGGCAGCCTGGAGAAGGGGTTCTGGTCCCAGCAGACAAAGCGAGGTATCCATTCTTAGACTTCCAGGGTGGAGATCCTGTACCTCAAGAAAAAGGCTTAGTTAACATATAACTTAGCCTACATGACAGAGGGAAGGGAAGTGGGACACACATGTCTTAGGTGACATAAAGGGTCATGGAGACACTGGCTAGGGGAAAGGGACTTTGGTGCAGTTGTGACCACAGTCACGCCTGGGACCCCAGGCAGTGACGGGCTGGGGACACTCCCTGCCCTGCTCACAGCCCTTCTTAGGACCTCGTCCTCTGTAGGGCTGGGTTTTCTAACATGGTCTAAATCAAACCAGAGCCAAAACAGAAAACAAAGAGAAAACTGTCATCTTCTCTACACTTTGAACTGGTAACATTTGACTAAAATATTCAGTCAGGTTTTTTTCTGAGTTGGTGCTGGGTTTCTGTTCAGAGAATTTATTTGTACAACGGGGAGACCACGGGGCCAAGCCAGGGGGAAAGCATGACACTTTATCACACATAGCAATGGGCTCATTTGTTAATATGCTTTTTAGATTCATTATCAAAATTTGAACTTCTGTGGTGTATTATCTGGGCTATTTCTTTCCCTTCAGTGTTTTCTTTCCAACATTTGACATTTGTGTCAAAGAAAACTGGCTCTCTGCAACCTATTTCTAATCTAATAAATAAATGAATAGGGAAATATCAGCTGCCTCTGCAGTTCTCACTGACCTACAAACCGCTCACTCGGTACCATTTTCAGATAATTCCAGAAAGCTATAGTGATTTTTCTGGGACCATACAAATGACAAAAGAGAACTACATTACCGTAGCATTCCTCTGGAACTCAGCAGAAAGAAACCGAACCTTTTGTCAACAGTTAAAAGTATTTCAGACTTGTGAAAGCAATCTAGTGCTAATGCCTTTGAGCTGGCTTTATAATTGAGTCAATGTGAGCTCTCCTGAACGTGGGTGTTATGACAGAAAGCTAACCTGAAGAAAGGAACAGGATACCAAACACGATCTCAACCAGTTTCAACTTGGCCTCTCAGTTCTAACAGTAAACTTATCAGACCGCCGGATATTTTATTGTTGTATAACCACTGACGATATTGTGCAGACAGGTAAGATATTTTAATTTTCTTCCCTCTGGCGAGGACAGGACCCATCAATGTCGGGAGTGCCAAGATGCCATTGTGAAGTATGATTTCCTTTGCATTCCGACAGTGACACCGTCTCTGGCTATGATTCAGAACTGCTGTCACATGCTCTTTCGAAGGACAAACATGAGGGCTTGAATGGCCTTTGAAAGTCATTTCATTTGGATTTGAGTGAGAACTAAATTACATATCTTTTCCATGCTTGGAAGAAAGAAAGTGGATTATAGAAGAAAGACAACTGTTTGAAATGCATGATGCCTTTCCTGGGAATTGAAGAAAGCGCATTCAGAGGAGGCTGAATTGCAGGCTGGTAAATCCCTTCTTTGTTTACTGAAAATGAATCATGGCCCTTCTGAAAGGAAACAAAGAAATGGTGCCCTGTGTTTGCAAAGGCTATTAATCCTTCAGCTGGAACCACTGGAGTTCTGTGGGCTGATGGTAGTTGAGTCATGCTCTCAAAAATGCCATGACACAGTCTCAAAAAGAGAGGAAAAAGAGACTGCTCAAAGTGGGCAGACTTAAGTAAAGTGATGAAGATGCTTCAGGGAACCCAGCCTCCCTCTGCAGCCCAGAGTCAGGTCACTGATTTATTCCTCTGGGTCAAATGGCAAATGTATTCTTGCTGGTGAGGGTCAACCTCCATGGCAGTATGTCCAACTTCTCACTGGAGAAAAAGCTGGAGACCATGTTACACTTTTCTCAATGGTGTAAGGATGTGGGCGGGACCTGAAGAGCTGCCCAGACGGTTTTGCCATGAGTGGCAGAGAAGGAGCCCCAGGCAAGGTCTCTCACGGAAGTGTGAAGATGAACTCTTGATTACAACACCACCTTGAAAGATTAAGAGGCCTGTGACATGGCACCGCTGCAACCAAAAGCAAACACTGCTTTTCACTGCGCTCTTAACATACTCGGTTGAGAGAAACTGGCAGAGCTAGTACAAAAATTTGAAAGACTCAGCTCTGAAATTAGTTAGCAGTTAAGATGCAAGACGCCTCATCTTACCTGTCAGGTGAATTTGCTCAGCAGTGCGTTTAAGCCAATAGGTTCTCGGAAATCACTAAAAAGCAAGAATAATTTCTTTTGCCAAACTACTAATATCAAGGTTGGTTGGTTTGTGTTTTTTAATACAAAGAAAATTATATAAAATACTTTTTAGAAACCGCTAACATTTCAAAGCAGCCAAGCATTGTTCTTCCATAGCTCCTGAGTGAGTTTTAGCTAAGCCAAAAATTAGGAAATTATGTATATGTTAGGAAAGTGTGTGTGTGTGCGTGTGTGTGTGTGTGTGTGTGTGTGTGTGTGTGTCACTTGGGACTGGAGAGATGACTCGGTGGTTAAGAGCACTGGCTGCTCTTCCAGAGGACCCGGTTGGAGTCCCAGCAATCACATGGCAGCTCACAAATTTCTGTGTTTCAAGGGGTCTGATGCCCTCCCCTAGCCTCCAAAGGCACTGTGCTCAGATGGCTCAGAGATATACATGCAGACAAAATGCCCATACATGCAAAAATTTTAGAAATAATGATAATAATAAACACACCATTTTTTAAAGTAAGACACACCCCAGACTCAAAGCATCAGAATCTCAGGAGCAGTGACCACGAACACTTAAAGTTTTTAAGGTGTTCGTTTTGATGATTAGGACTCACTGGTTCAAGGATTTAAGTTTTGTTGAGAAACTCATGACAAAACTTGTAAGCCAGATGATTCTCTGAAGATGTACAGTATATCCTGAGATGTGTCCTTTATGTTTAAAGCATTCAGTTATCAATGTTTAAACCTTACACTTGTAAAAAGTCTTTGTATCATTCTAGTTATGATAAAAAAGAACATGAAGGTTTCTAAAATCATCGTGTAATATAATTAATGACACAATTTAAAGGTTTACACATGTCAGTAGTTTCATTACAACTTCAAAATTTAAGTAATTAGAGCTTTGAACCTCATTTAGCCTAAGAGTACTAATTTGGCCCCATATCTTGCTGAGTTTCATTAATTAACTTGTCACCCTGCATTTAATAAGTTCACAATTTATCTAGTATGGAAAGAAAATAAATAAGCAACAGCAAACAAAACTGACAGTGTGTGTGGTTGCATCTGCTACTGTTGTATTCCTAGCAGGCATGTGAGCATGGGAAGCCACACTTGTGTCATAATACACCAGTTCCCGATGATGAAGACTGATGCCTCCCTCTGCACAGCATGAGGGACTATGGCAGCTTCAGCGAAAACTGGTGATTGCCCTCCCCACCAGCCTGGCCTCCAGCCCGCCCTTGCAACACAAGAGACAGAGTGTCTCTCTACTTGAAGCCATTCTTACTGTTTCTGTTGCGGTCAAAACCCAAAGTTCAGCCCCTGCTGTCATTCTGTGCATTCCTTAGAAAGTTCTAACCCCTGCCAATCATTTCCATCCCTGGTGTTGAGAATGGTCTAATATCTGCACACACACACTAACTGTGCAATCCGTAAGAGAGCAGCGTCTCTCCTGACATATGTCCGTGTTAACGGAGTGGTGCTCTTACAGATGCTCCTGAATGGCAGGACATAAGTGAGCCTTGAACTCGAGGCTTTAGTTCCGAAGGGTCTGTGGACCTTCAGTAACCAGCCCAGTAACTTCTCGGGAAAGAGGAAGGGAATCGCTGGCTAACTAGAAGCAACAGCTTTTCTGTGATTACAAATGCATGTGGAGATAGTCAGCCCTAGCTCTGCCACAGACACCACAGCCTCTCTGTCATAATTGTGCTCATTTTCTGCAGACATGTTGCTAAACAGTTGTTCTTAGTAGGAACTGCTATGCCGTCCTTGGGAAACTCCTGGGAATCAGGTACGGGTGTTTCCCCATGGATATAGGGGAACTAGAGCATATTCTGCCCTGAAGAACATTTAAGTAGCCATTAGGAATCTTTGCAGAGAGCCTGGCTCTGGGAGAATGATTTCCTGCCTGAAAATCATTATCCACACAAATGAATAATCTAAGCTTTTAGATGTGAGGCGCTCTTAGGATAAGGAAATAATCGGGTTTTTGCTCATGAATTTTTTTTTTCTTTTCTTTTGGACCCTGTCTGAAAGAGAGTCTTTGAGAACTCCCATTTAGTGTGTATTTTTTGCTTTTCGTTGTTGCTGTTGGTGGTGGTGGCGGTGGCGGAGGGGGGATTGGTTCTCTCCATTCACCGTATGGAGTCTTCAAATTGAACTCCAGTTCCCAGGCTTGCTTCAAGCACCTACCTGCATTGTACTGCGCAGGCCCAGTTCCCTTGTTTATCTGACTCGTCACGTTGGTTGCGCTGAGTGGAGCTGCATGGCCCATGAGGAGCCCAGTTTACCGCGCACCGTGTTTTCAATGCATGTGTCAGCATCAGCAGCTTTGATGCTTTAATTCCAGGACAGGAAACAACAACAAAAAAAACAAACAAACAAACAGTTTTTTTGCCCTGAGATAGATTTTTCATTCTCAAGTTTGGAGTTCTAAAAGCACGTTTTAAGATTTTAAAGTGTGATTCAAGTTTTCATAGTATGTAAAGCAAATCCAGGGCAAGGTGAGGTTCACGAATCAACTGGCGTAGCTCTCTGTTGCTGAAAACATTGAGCATGAATTCTTTCAGTCGGCATTCATCTTAATATACAGCACTGCTGGTCTCCCTCAAAAGCTGTGGCTAAACAGATAGGTCGAGTACAAACCGGAGATGCGATGCGAATGCCCTTCATGGTGATGGCCGTCTAGGAAAATTAGAGACAGCGCTGCCCCTGCCGCATGATGCTTCCCACGACCCAGCCCTGATCCTTTCCACCCAAACTCGGGCGTTTTTATTACATACAAGGGAAGAGACTATTCCCCATTCCTCACACACACTTTCACTCCCTGAGCCCGTCCTTGCCTCACGAAGACCCTTCTACATGTGATTTAGCCACGCCCCAGCCTCTATTTTCATCATTTCCTCTTCCATGTGGTCTTTCTTGATCTGACCAGCTGGTTCAAGAGCCTCCTCTTCCACCAGACTGACCTAATGCAATTGTTTTTCTTAAAAATGACTGTTCATTGTTTAATTGATAATTTTATACAAATACACAATGTGTTCTGGTTAAATCCACCTCCCATTCCCTCCACTTCAATCCCCTCCCTAGCCCTCCCACCACTTTTCCTGCCAACTTCATGTGCTCTCTCTCTTTTTAAGCAGAGTCTGCTTAGCTCTGCCTGTACATGCATGCTCAGAGGACCAGAGTCTAGTTGGCTCTGCCTCTACATGCATGCATATAGGACCATCTACGGAGCATGAGTAGACCTCAGAGGCTGAACCCCTGAGAAAGCGAACTCTTCCACCCCCAGAAGCCAACATTTGCCAGGGGCTCCCCAGCTAGAGGCAGGGCTTCACGAGCCCCTCGCCCAGCCATTCTGGGATCTTAATTGTCTTGTGCAGGTCTTGAGCAAGCAGTTCCCACGGTGACTGCACAGGGGCTGCAGCCCTGCCGTGTCCATCAACCGTTGTCTCACACAGGCTCTACCTGACCATATTTCTACTCCTTCCACGGCGATTCCTGGAACCCTGACTTGTTCCCTGTATTAGATCAACCACTGTAGGTTGATTAAATAGCAGCACTTTCACTGGTGCTGCTGATTACTGTTATCACCAGATGGAGTGGTGCCACCAAACTCCTGCCCGGGTCACTAACTCTGCACACACAGAACGGCCATTGCCCGTGGTTTATCCTCCAACAGGAACACTTGGCCTCACTCCTTGACACTATCTGCTCTATCTTGTCACAACAAAATACTTGAGATTTGGTAGTTTATAAAGAATAAAGGCCTGAAAATGCCTAACAGAAGTCAGCTCATGGGAAGAAGAGTTCATCGGCCACACAGTTCAGAATTATATAGTGCCTCGTGGTGGGGCCACCCAGCAGCAGGAGCGGAGAGGAAGCTGACGAATGGAAAGGCTGGAGCTCGCTGTGCCTTCTCCCTTTTGCTTCAGCCTGGGGCTGTTGTCTATGGGCTGGTGATGCTCAGATCCAGGTGGGTCTTCCCTCCCCAGTTAAATCCCTCTGAAAAAGTCCTTTTAGGCGTGCCCAGAGTCACCTAAGCCCACTTCTTAGGTTATTCCAAATTTAGCCCAGTTGACAATAAGACTAACCATCACATTACTTCTCCATCAAGCCTGTCAGCTCTGTAGACTCCACTGCCCACGACTTTCTCAGCTACAAATTCTTTCTACTTCATCTTCTCCCACAGCTCACGTCTTGCTCTCATGATGCCTCTTACCAGCAGCTTGAGGGAAAGGATGCAATTTCACTCATCTTTGATTCTCTTACCCCAAACCAGGAACAGAGTTTGCATTTAGCAAGAGCATAATGAATTCAACAAAACCCTTTTCTGAGAAGCCTCCAGAAAACTTCCACAAAAACCATTAGTATTTTGTGAAAAAGCAATATATCTACAGATTAGAACTGCAACTTTTTAATCCAATGAACACTGGTGCAGTACTTCAAACCTTCTAGAATGACCTAGGCTAGAACCAAATAAAGCTGAATATAAAAACTAACATAAACACAAGAAGTAGATAGATACTTTAAAATTAGTTAAATTGCTCAACATTTTACTTCTGAAAGAAGTAAACATTTCAGTATCTAAGTAATATCAAGTCTGCATTTTCTAAGACTTAAGAAAAATGAAAGCTTATATTTTAAGCAGTTTTAAGTAGAAACCAAGACCATTAAAGCATATTTTAAAATAGCTCATAAGAACTTCCTATGTCCTTGAAATATTTGTGTGTGCTTTAATGTTATGGGGATTTGGTCTGAATTACATCTAAATTTTCTGTATCATTAAGAAGGCATTGAAAAGAGATTTTGAAAAGAGATAGCAAAGACTTAAACTAGAAAAAGGAAGTCTGAGGAAAGATGTGATTTAATTTGGTAAATTATACAAGAATTAGAGGAAGTATTATTGAAAGAATAAAAATGAGAACTGGAAAGCCATTATCTCAAAACATCTGGAGATAAATGATAATCACATCTGAATAGGATGAAAACCTGTGAGAATATGATCTTAGTGATAGTCTACAGAAAGGAAGGGAGAGCCTGGAGGTTATTCTTAGTCACCTACAGAGGTTCCCTGTAAAACAGAAGATGGATGAAAACTTTGTAAAGACCCACCATTCTTTCCCCACAGAGAATGCTCTGTGGGAGAAAACACATCATGGCTGATTTTTCAACTCAGTTTTTTAAAGGTTTAGCACTATTTCAAAAACAAAACAAACAAAACTTCCTCGTGTTCAAATGTATAATCACTCTTTCAAATACCCCATTTGGAATAACACAGCTGCTTTTCTCAAGGGCAACTCCTATCACCAAAACATCATGGCGGATGGACTCTCCTCTAGAAAAGTCAAGAGAAAATATCTCCCAATGAACCAATCACAAAACAGATTAAAAACAGTGTTTCCACCTAAGCGTCTGGTCACATCACTGAATTCTGCTGTGGTGCTCACGACAGATACACAGAGTTACTTCCCACCTGCTGGGAGGCCACGGGTATGACCTCATCAAGAACACTGAAATGTTCTCAGAAGAAAACTGAACTCTGGCAAGTGTCAGGCTGAGTTTGTAAGTCAAAGTTATTGAGCACAAAATCCCCAGGGTTCTGAATACTCCAACAAAGTCTCAACCTGCATAAAAGAAAAGCCAGACGGCCCAACCTCAGTTTACCTTAGAGTTTAAATGTGCTGTAGAGAGAACACATAAAATAAGAGCTTTTGAGAAAATACAAAGAATGTGTGAGCCACTTCTTATTTCAAACAGCACCAGAATCAGTTCTGGAATGGTATGAAATGTAGACCACAGAAATGCTGCTGATTGGGGAAGACTTCTATGCTGTTCCATGTCAGACGGCCAAAGTTCTGCCCTGTGTGGCTGTGTTGCCTAGCTTATGCCAACTTAACACAATTAGAGTCATTTGAGAGGAAGGAAGCTCATGGAGAACATGGCTCTGGAGATCCGGCTATAAGGCAATCTTAACTACTGGCTGATGAGGGAGGGTCAAGCCTGAGCCAGCCATGATGAGAAAACCAGTAAGCAGCACCCCTCCATGGCCTCTGCATCAGCCCCTGCCTCCAGGTTTTTGTGCTGTTTGAGTTCCTATTCTATCTTCCTTCAGTTGTGGACAGCAGTGTGGAAATGTAAGCAACATAAACCCTTCTTCTTTCCTCCCAACTTGCTTTTAGTCATGGTGTCTTGTCACAGCAACAGAAACACTAAGATGGTTACCTTGTCTTGTTCTGATGATCAAGCCAAGACTATTTTGAAATACGCAACTTTTGTTTGTTTGGCATCTGGTATTTCTATTCATTGTATGATCAAATTGTTCTTGCTTTGACCTTATCTAATAATAAACCTGAGCTTTGCCTATGGTAAGTGATTTTCTAGAGAGATCTAAGCAAATGTTTATTCATCCCAGATGATGTACAGATGACAGACCAAAGACATTATTACATCCAAGTCTAGCTGGGGGTGGGGAGGCAGCGAATGAGCTGCAGGGAATTAACTTCAGGATCAACACTGTATCCCTGAAGCTCTCTGCCCAACCTACAGGCAGCTCCACTAAAGACAGTCCTTGCCTTAAGTAGTTATTCATTGATTATACAACCTTGAGTCAGGTGTCTTAGTCAGGTATCTATTGCTAACTGACACAGTGACCAAGACTAAAAAGAAAAAGCATTCAATTGGGGGCCTGCTTCCAGTTTCAGAGGGTCAATTTGTTATCATCATGGCAGGGAGCATAAGCAACATGCAGGCAGGTGCTGGAGCAGTAGCCAAGAGCTACATCCTGATCCAAAGGCAGAAGAAGAGACTTGGCCTGGTGTGGACTTTTGAAATCTCAAAAACCACACCCAGTGATACACTTTCTCTAACAAGTCAACACCTACTCCAAAAATGCCACACCTCCTAATCCTTCTAATCCTTTCAAACAGTTCTACTCCCTGGTGGTTAAGCATTCAAATCTATGAGCCTACAGGGGCCATTCTTAGTCAAAGCATGTCACTAGACCTTGTGACTCTTATAATTTCATGCATTTCTTGAGCCTCCTTAGGTTTTCTTGGCTTCTTAGGTATTATGAGCCTCTCTGCAGCCTCCAGGATGGAATATTTTCATTTGTAGGAAATAGCTACCCCCACCACCACCACATGCCACATCTCCAGAGCCTTGTTCCCTGCAGCTCTGGTCTCCTGACTCATATTTGCTGCAAGAAGTGCCAGAAGTCACAAAAAAAATCAGTGGCTTTTTGCTTCAAATCACCCTAACAAACATGAAATGATGCCAATCAGCGTCTGGGTGATGCCGACAATACACATCCAGCACACCTTCCGCTACACAGCATCATCTGAAGAGCTTGGTCTCCTCCTCAGAACCACTATTTAAGGAAGCCTGTTTCTACCTACCTCCTTCCAGTGTCCCTCTCCACCTCCATTCTTATCATTCATCGTGCAGGCATGGGAGCCCGTGAGAGTACTTATTCCCTCACAGAAACAACCAACAGAGACTCTCTTTTTTTTTTTTTTCAATGCAGTTTATTCAGGAACCTTGAACAATCTTCTGACCCTGGGGAAAGCCAGCCCACAGCTTAAATAGCCTCTGGGTAGCCAACCCAGGCGTGCCACGGGGGCAATGCAGATAGGTCCACATACATGGAAGCAAGCCAGATCCTCAGCCTCAGCCAAATGTGGAATTGTTCGTGACAGAGAGCTCTCACCATCGGGAAGATGGAAGGCAGAAACCAGCTCCATCTTTAAGGCATAGCATTCCACAGCTCTCTACAGTTCCCCCTTTTTGTTTTAGACGCATCAGGCAAGAGTAGAGGTCTGATCTCCAACAGAGACTTTCAAGTTGGTTGGAACCATAACCTACAAGCCACGTAAGAAATCAAGTCCTCTATTTTCTAGAAATTACAGCACTTGAAAAATCTAATAATTTTTAGTTCTAAAGAAAATAAATAAAGCTGGAAATGGTAGCACATCCCCTAAATCCCAGCACTCAAGAGGCAGGGGCAGGCAGATCTCTGAGTTGAAGGCCAGCCTGGTGTATAAAGCCAGTTCCAGGACAGTCAGAACTGTTACATAGAAAGAAACTCTACCTCAAAAAAAAGCAAGCAAGAAAGAAAGTTGGTAATGTAAAATGTCATAGATTTATATGAAGAATATATAGGAAGATGCATACAATCATCTAATAGGATACCTGACATGTAAGCATTTAATAAGCTAAAAATATGGTCTTGAGTCTAAACTATGAGATGAATGTAAGATGTGTAATGTTCACCATTATCTCTCAAAATTTGACCCAGGGTCTAGTGCATAGTAAGCATTATGAATAATCATTGATGAATTAACTATTAAATAAAACCACGGGTATATGCATCCTCCCTCATAGCACACCCCAGTCCTGATCCCTTATAACAAGAGAAAAGTAAACTCTCTGTGTTAGACTTAGCACCGCTCTCTCACAGGTTTCCAGTGCTTGGCAATAATTTAACCAAAAACTGGTTCTCAGCAGAATATAAGTCAGGTTGAAACAGAGACATTAACAATGTCCAGGTTGTGACTTGGACACATGGAGAGATCATGATTCCTGGCACATGCCATGCCTTCCCGTTGATCCTGTACCCAGTGAGTGAGCAGAGGCTTCCAATGTGAGCAGACAGGGCTCTGCAGTTATGTCCTGGAAGAACGTCCCAGATGCCCATGCCCAAGAGGATTCTCCACTGCTGTTTCCTTGATGTGTGGGAACATCTGCGTCTGGTATGACCTGGGTTTGTCTGCACATGTGCTTGCTGTGATTTATACATGCAAGCGTTTGCTGCCATCAATGAGCACAAAGTCTGAGGGCTCAGCAGCCTGAAGATTTCAGGGCTAACGTTTCTATTGACTTTCTTCATACCTGTCTCATGTCCCAATATCATGTCCAGACTTCAGGCATGAAGCAGGAATGAAGAGAAGAGAAAAGTTAGAATGTACAGTGTCTATCCTGAGAGAGTTTCAGAAACATTACAACATGAAGTATGTTTACTGGCCAAATTCTTACCAGGCCCCAGGTATGAGAGGGGCTTAAAAGTTAACAGGTCTTTCTTTTCATCCAGCTGTATCTTCATCCTGAAAAAATAATCGATGAGAAAAGAAAAGGAAAATAGAAATGGAGTAAGCGAGTCTCACACTCTGCCTAGTGCCATCTGTGTTGTGAGCCTGAAAAAATATACTTTTTACTGAGCTCTCCCTGTTTGCTCTCTCTTATAAACACCTAACCTCATTCACTACCTAAAGGTCCGGAGTCCTTTAGCATCATGATTAGGAGAGGCAGCGACAGCTGTTCATCTTGCAGAAAGCTGCTTCCGATGGGTCTGTCACCCCCAGCCAGGGAAAGCCACCTCCCTCCTCTCAGGAGAGGACATCTCTGAGTAAACAGAGGAGGCCGGATTGGTATCTTCTTCACTGCCTTACAGATCAGGAAAGAGATCGAGCTTTTGTCCTGCACAAGGGAGTCCTTAGGAGGAAGCTTCGCCAGAGCCTTGGTGCTTCACAAACGATCAATATTGGTACACTCAGCTGTGGGCACCTCTACACACACACACACACACACACACACACACACACACACCATTACTTATGACTGTTGCAGACCATCGATATCCCCCACTCAGCTTGGCAATACCTCTAAAGAGATTACTCTAGTTTTTAAGAACCAAACAGGCAAAACACCATCCTCCTCATGGAATCTTTTGCAGTTGGAAGCCATCTTCCTAACATCTTCCCTCCTTCCTAACATTCTGAACTCAGGCAACAATTACATTCTCAATGAAAACATCCCAAACCATAACCTGGTGGCTCTTGACAACCCCAGAGCAAAATTTCTTCTCTCTGCTACTGAACCTGACACAAAAGAAACCCTTCAGATTGCACACCCACTCATTTCAAATTTCACACGGATGCTTACAAGCCGATAGCGATGACCATCTCATTTATACTAACAGCAATTCAGCCTAGAGGCCGGGTCTTGCCAGGCTTCTCTGGAAGAGGGGAGGAAAGGCTTCAGTGACTAGAAGAGGGTCCTTCGGGACATGATGCGGTTACCCCCAGCCTCACCTCCTGCTTCTCTGCAGTACTCTGGCTGAGCACATGGAGCTGCCTCTCGCTGACCTCAGTATTGGCTGCCTGCTGTTCCTCAGCCGGAAACACTCTTCACCTTGTCCCTGCCCTCTGCCTGGCTAACTCCTGCTTGCCCCCTAAGCCAACACCTGCATAGGATTCGTGGTGACATGAGCTCGGTTCCCTATCCCTCAC
Source organism: Meriones unguiculatus (assembly GCF_030254825.1). Classification (NCBI taxonomy): domain Eukaryota; kingdom Metazoa; phylum Chordata; class Mammalia; order Rodentia; family Muridae; genus Meriones; species Meriones unguiculatus. Next base: position 6,118,397 of record NC_083364.1, on the reverse strand, counting down.
CAAGCACTCGGCTGCAGGCACCTCTGGAACAAGTCTTACCCATCGGCGCCGCCGCCCCCACCCCATCCCTACAGCCGAGTCTGTGATAAAGACAATAGCTGCATCCAGAGTCCACGGGTGCATCCGGAGACCTGGACCCGGCACAGCGTGTAACCGGAACTCTTTGAACACTTTCTAAATGAGGAAGTGAGGCACCTACGAGAGTAGGAGCTGCATGTTCTCTCTCAGAAATTGCTGGTCAAAATCTTCTCCAATACCTGGACTTGTCTTGCTGCAAAGATAATGGAAACACAATATGCAAATTATTAATGCATGACACCATAACGAACCCATTGCCAGGCCAGTTGCTGAAAGGGAGGAAGGACACTGTATGTAGCCAATGGATGTGTCTATGTGACTTTCCTAATAGGATTGCTTTGACTTCTCTTTATGTTGTTTATAAGTTTTCCCACATAATTTTCTTCTTCTGATCAGTTATGTCTGGTTTTGTCCCAGGGATTTTTAAACATCTTGTATAAATTCAACCACCACCAAGACTTTAAAGAGAAACAAGTAAATTAAAATGAGTGTGGCCCCCAGACACATTATCACAGGCTTTTGTCATTGAAATTGAAGTAGATGCTGCAATGTTGAAGCCCTGCAAGCCACAGAGTGGGGGTGGGGTAGAAATATAAGGAAAAACGTGAAATAAGCTCTTTTTCTTTAGATTTGTGGTTGTCTCCCCAGAGGCAAAACAAGACTGGCTGAATCAATTTCTATTCTTCACTGTGCTAGCTTTGTCATCCTAGCCAGGAAGGTACGGCGACAGTCTCCTCTTCAAACAGAATGAGCAACAGTGAGTGGTGTTCATCTTTCCCTTCCGAAGCCTGCCTTGGTGATAAATCTGAAGCTCTTTCAAAGCATGTACCACAGTGAAGTGTCGGGATCGAAGCTAGAAGATGGCTCAGTCAGTACAGGGCACGTTTTATAAGCAAAAAGACTGGAATCTAGTCCCCCAAAGCCCATGACAGAGAGAGAGGCACACACAACACATACATGTGCACACGCACACACACACACACACACACACACAGACATACACAGAGAGAAAGAGAGAGAAAGGCACAGATGTTGGTATAATGTTCTTGTGGGATGTACACAGTTTACCCTTGTTCATTCACATGCTGATTTCTCTCCCCCCACTATCTGGTTTCAGTCTGGACATTGCACTGTGATGTTTATTGTGAGCATCACCTGTCTCAAGTTTGTGTAAACATGCCACCATTTGTTCTCTTTTTTGTCAGTGCTGAGCAATAGAGAGAATAGGGTAGGACATGCTGGTCCAGAGGGAGTAGAAAGAAGGAGGAGGAGGAGAAGAGATTGGCAGGAGAGGGCTTGGAACCACCAGGAGAGATGAACTGGACCTAAGATATGACTAAAAACAAGTATAATGTGGGAAATCTGAATGGGAGGAAACTATGAGGGCTTGGAGGTTTAGGGTGGAGTAACTATTGCCCAGCATTGTGCTCTAGGTTAATTAAATACATCCTAGTCTCTGTGTGCTGATTTGGGTATACAGCTGGTTTAAGAATAACCATTGCTTAACTAAAAGATAATTCAATAATAAATATTAATAATAAACAACCCCCACAGAAAGAGAGAGAGGAACACACACAGAGAGAGAGAAAGGCACACACTCAAAGAAAGAGAAAGAGAGAGAGAGCCAGGCATGGTGGAATGCACTTGTAATCCCAACACATGGGGAAGGAAAAGGAGAAAGAGACCCAAACCAGCAATCAGTGCATACATAGTTTTTACTGTTCAAGCCATGAGTAATTCCATGACATGAGCAGCTCTAGGCTAATGATAATGCTTCTGGTAATCTTCCCCACAAATCTCATGTTTGTTCTGTCACTGTGTAACTCAATGGTTTTTAACGAGTTATGGAATTGTTTTGATTTTCATTAGCTTTTATTTTTTACCTAGCATGCTTATTCTTTTAATCCATGACATTTTGACTAATGGAAATTGATCTTTCTCCTCCATGTCATTTTCCTGCCACATCCTTTGTCAATGAGCTCAGAGGTTTCTGATGAAGTCATTTGGGGCATTATATTTGTAAATGGTGCTTCTATTTCTGATACTTCTAAACTATTGCTTTTGTTATCTTTTCAGCAGTATTTCATCTGTGTTATCTTTCAGTATTGGAGAATTTTCATCTATTTTTCTTTTGAGCTGAAATCTAATTCAGATAATCATTCTCCTTCCGTGAACATAGAAATGACCCTTGTTCGTGGGGCTTTGGTGGTTCTGTTGTTACCATTTATTTCACTGGCCTAGGAACTATTTCTGTGTGGAACAGGCTTGGTAGTACCCTGTGGGAGGCACTGCGCAAGCCCTGGTTGTGGCTGACTTCAGTCACTCTAGCATATTATTAATGAACTATATAGCCTTGGGCAAATCACTAGGCCTGTCTGGTCTTGTTTCATCCATCTGTCCTTGAATTACAGAGATCTTGAAGGATTTTATAAGAAAACACTTGGAGATGCTCCAGGAGACATGCAGGTTGCAAAATAAGGAGTTACCTAGAGGCTCGGGTTCTCCCTTAGTCTTCTGCCTGGAGAGCCTGCGCTTCCTAGTTCAGCTCTGTATACCCTAAGGATCTTCCTGTCAGACTGGCTACTAATGCACTGTCAAGGCCTTGTTAATGAGAACCCTGGAAGGCCTCAAAACAAATACGCAAAGAAAATGAAGTGAGGCATCTGGAGCATTGGGGAACATTCAGGGGCAATGGCAGCCTCTAGTCCCATAAAACTACACTGTTTGCCTATGGCTTCTGCTCTCATCCACATCACATGCTTGTTTTCTAAGCTCAATCTTATAACCAGGCAAAATGAGAACAAAAGTTGAGGTTTTTTTAGGATAGCTGAAGTTAAATGAGTTACTTTCTTCCTGGAATATGGCTACAAATGACTCTAATAAAACCAAAACAGCTATTTTTTTTTTAAATCTTCAAAAATTAAAAACATTTATGTGTCCCTGAAGCGGGTGTCTTACTTGTCCTCAAATCTCTCATTCTCTCCGAAGCTTTGTAACAATTTAGTGTGAAATGAGTAAAATCAAGCAATAGGTGTGATTAGACATAGCATACACCTTTCAAATTCTTCTCTAAGAAGAATTCTCTTAGAGGGTTTAATTTTTTTTTTACTTTTATTAGATATAAATTCTGTTGGTCAGCAGTAATTAAACTGAAATAAAAATGTCAAGAACGATAAATTATTATTATTATTATTATTATTATTATTATTATTAGGCTTTTGTTGTTGTTGCTGTTGCAGAAACCAGTCAACCCTATATCATGCCATTTAAAACATTAACTTTTAGGTATCAAAGATGAAAGTTTTCTGGTATGTTATTGTTAATAAACGCTGAAGTTTATGTAAGTTTATATGGTCTATGATTGAATGTCATCTGAATGGCCATGTTTATTCAAATCATTTAGAATGGCTTGACCCCACACATCTATGTTACTGTGTTGACTATGTTGAAATGGGAATGTGTGCTTCAGTTTACCACATGCCTAAGAAGAGATAACTTTATGTCAATATACAGAAGGAAGTGAGGAAGTGAGGGTTTGCCAGTACTTTTTCTGAATCAAGACTATCATTGTCAAAAAAATTTAAAAGTCTAGCTCCCGGGTTCCTTGTATTTGCACTGAATTCAAATTGAGCCTTAAAAATCATGAGGAAAAGCATGAAAAGCCAATTACTTCTCTGAGAGCCACATTTCAGACTCTAAGTCTTATTATTTGAGATAATCAAATTTCCAGCTTATTTCTCAAACAAATCAAAGCTACAAAAAAATAATCAGAATAGAGGCATGGAGTCATTTAAGCATGCCAACAATTGCTTATACAGTTGTAATAAGGAAATGTTTAAAACAGAGGAACATAATTTTCAAAGAACTCAGAGTCTCCACCCATGCTAGTCTTTGTGAGACAAGTACTGTATCACTTAAATGTGATTAAATCCATCATTACCTCACGCCAAGCCCAAACTACCTTCTAACACCTAGTCAAAGATAGCATTCCTTATTAAGCAACATAAAGGAGAGAGAGAGAGAGAGAGAGAGAGAGAGAGAGAGAGAGAGGAAGGGTGGGAAAGGGAGAAAGAACGAAAGAAAGAAAAGAAGGGAAAGGAAGAGAGGAAAGAGACAGACAGAGAGATAGACAGAAGAGGGAAGAGAACATGATCCTTAGAGGGTTAGATGCACAGATTTGGACATGTAGTTTTGATGAGATGTCCCCACAGCCTTGGGCATTTGCTCCTTGGTCCTCTGGCTGTAGCACTGTAAGAGCAGACTTAAGAGGTGTGGCCTTCGGGAGGAAGTATGCCCTTAGGTACCAGCACTGAGGCTCAAAAGCCGGACATCACTCCTACTTTCGTTTTCTCTGCCTCCTGCTTGCAGTTTGAGATGTGAGCTCTGGGCTTGCTGCCCCAGTCACCACGCCTTCCTGCCGCCACACTTCGCTGCTAGAACAGTTAATGGACTCTTATCCCTTTGGAACTGTGAACCCAAATAAACCTTTCTTCTCCAAGTCGCCTTGATCAGAGAGTTTTATCAGTGCAGCAAAGTAAGACAGAAGCAAACACATAGAGGCACTGGGAAAAACCAACACTGGGGAGTGTAGTATTTGGGTACTACTTCACAGGTCAAGAATGCAGCGAGGAAGGATTTTTCCCCAGGTAATGGAACTCTGACTGGAAGAGTAGGACTGGGAACCACGCAGTTAGAAAGGTCTTAAACACTACCCACGTTTACAATAAGGGCACTCCTCTGCCCACCTGCCTGATCCCAGCTAGCAAAGCTCAGTGTTAGCTATATCTCACTTGGAAGACAAGCAAAAGAAGTCCAAGCTAGTAGCTACAGGAAAAAAAAAAAATTGCAAAAGAGGAGTAGAACAATATTCTAAAGACACAAAAGGCAAAAAAAAAAAAAAAAAAAAAAAAAAAAAAAAAAAAGGCTGAAGATGATTGGCTGTGATAAGTAGGAGATACTGGTTACCTGACTGACTAAGTTAGGATCTGCAGGAAGTCAGGCTAAAATGTCTTCAAAATTGAAAAGTATATAAATTTACATATATATTTCAATTATTCTAAAATAATACGAACACATGTTTTTAAAAGCCTCCTACCGCCCAGTCACAGCATAAAACCAGAATACATTATTATGAAGGTCCTATAAATCCAGAGAAAAGTTTTAAAATCTAGTGGGGTGGCTCAGTTGGTAAAGTGTGCAAGTGTGAGGAGTTGAGCCCACTAGGCAGGTGAAGAGCCAGGAAGTGGTGGCAGGCACCTCCAACACCAGCGGCAGGCCATTGTCAACCAGCCTGGCCAAACCAATGAGCTCCAGGTTCACTGAGAGACCTTACCTCGGGAAATTAGCTGGAGAGTGACTGAGGAAGCCACCCAATGCCACCTCTTGTCATCCACAGACATGTACACACACACACACACACACACACACACACGGGTGTGGGTGGATTAGAAAAGGGACACATGATAATCACACACACAAAAAAAAAAAAAATCATCTCCAATTTCCAGTAATAAATCCTTCAAGCTAGGAGACAATAGATGTAAAATGCTAAGAGGAGGGAAAGCCGAATCCACTTAGAATTCTGCCTGCAGCAAACACAATTTTTTTTAAGCAAAATTAAAAATGAAGATAAATCTTGACTTAAAACAGCAACAAAGAAACAGGTACAGCACACCCAAGCTGCAGGGAATGTAAGTAAATGCTCCAGACTCTTTGGTCAGAGCGAAATTGAGATCAGCTAGCAATTTGGTCTCTGTGGAAGTGAAGCATACATGAAATGATATAAAACATTAGTAAATGGAAGTGTTTTTCTCTCACTTTTCTTTTCTGTTGTTGTTTTTAGGTTTTCATTTTGTGTTTGTTTTAGCATTTCAAGTAACAATAGTGTGTTGTGTGATAATGAAGCCCAGGGATCAGGAAGGGACCATGGACTTTACATTTCATGTGAAGCTATATATGATCTCATAGTATATTCTGATACATTTAAAAACATATACTGGAAACCATTAATCAGCCACTTAGATATAACAAAGAAAGTAATGACCAATAAACCAAAACTATTGAATACAAAACAAAAAATAATGGAGTAAAAGTAAGACAAATAGAGATCAAATAGAAGCAATTTAGAGTTAAGCCAAACTGATAATTGCATTAAATATAAATGGCCTACATACTACAATTAAAAATTATCATTTTATTTTAAAAATTTAAGTCTCATCTTCACTTTTCCAATGCTGATGTCTGAAGGATTTCCTAAATGATATACATGGATAGTAAGTATCACCTACTCTGACAGCTGGTGTAAAGCATGCATGTGTATACGTGTGCATATGCATGTATGTGTAAGTGCTGTGTGTGTTCCTACCTCAGATTGTATATAAAAATAGATTTTAATTGGCATAATATTTGAATATAGAAAGTAAAGACATAAATGAACTAGAAGAAAACATACATCACAGTTTATCTGATGTTAGAATAGGTCTTTTTGAATCGAAGTAATAAAAACAGAAATCATAAAGCATATTTTAATATAGTAAGGCTATAATTCTTGCCTTACTGAATATGCAATTCAACAGAAAAGAAATATGGCCAGGAAACAGTCACAAGTTATCATGGAGAAAGGTGCCAAGCTAATTTTCATATATCTAATAAGACACTATTTTAAGGCCATTATGTCATCCAGTATTAAAGAAGACAAACCAGGAAGGAAACAAGCAACGCAATGCTTTTTAGATGATAATTTATACTATTGCCTTGTGCTCTAAAATGTTTCCCTCCTTTCAATTAAAGGTTTGGTTTTATTTTGAAATTTATTTAACAGCATTAATGATGCCAAAATATTTTTATAATTGATTAATATCTTAATGTTAGAAGACAGCTGCCTGAGTCTCATCATCTCAGGAGGGACGATGCCTCTTCGGGTGTTTCAAGTCTTGCTGTTAACCAGTAAAGGATGTAAAGAGGGAAGTTGACGTTATCCCATTATCTAAACTCAAGCACACAAGGCATAAATGTGTTGTCTGTCTTAACTTAAAGCTTGCCCACTCCTTGGTTCCCTTATCACTCTAAATTCATGACCAAAATCCAAGAGGGGATCTAATTGCAGAAGCTAAGCTGAGGGTCCTGAAACCAGGTGGGTAAGGCCCAGTCACTCACACTTACTTCCTCGCTCAACTCCTTTCGTCATAATATGATTGGTCAATGAAACAGTCAACCCTGCTCCCCTCTCTTTGTGTCCCATTCTTTCAAAATATTGTACAGTCTCCCTTTAGGGACACATTTCACATCCTGAATTGGCTGCCTCCCTGTACACACAGAAAATAAAGCTTTGATTTTTAAGCTTTTGTCTCTGAAATGAGTTTTCTCAACTTCCCCTGAACCCAACATTATCTAAAGAAATCATGATCATGCATGCCATGGGATGCTCTACAGTGGTTTAACTTAGAGGTTTTGTGTTTGTTTATTGGTTTGTAGTGCTGAGGGTCAAACTTAGACATTAGGCAAACTCCCTCCCATTAAGCTATAGTGACTGAATAATGCTCAAAATGTGGTCAAAATTTAAAAGTACCTTAAACTACAAGCTCATGATGTTCTTGGTTCTGAGAATATATTTCTTTGGAGAAAAAAAATGGATAATTTTACTTCTTAATTTTGTTTTTCTAAAAAAATAATTTCTAATGATACATTTCAAAATGTTACTAGTTATTACATGGGCATTTAGAGGATGATATCTTTCAGCATGTTTTGCTTTTTATATCCTGTCTTATATTTTTATTAGTTTAATTCATTAATGATGGTGATAATGTATAAGATAATCAGATAATGTAAAACCCTCACTGAAAATAGATACCACTGGGCCTAGTAACTATTTAAGAAAATCTGTCTATCCTATGCCATTCAACAAAAGAGAATCCTACAGTGAAATGATGTTTTTCTTCATACTCCCCTAAAATGGTTAGTGTCTGTTGCAGAAAGATTAATGCCCTCCTCAAAACCAAAATATCGATTCTAATCTCCAGAACCTTTGACTATGTTATCCTGTGTTATAAACGAATTATGCATGTGGTTGAAATAAGAATGGCAGATTCCCCTGTATCCCCAGTAGAATCAAAACATCCTGATGAGAGTGAGGCAGAGGTTTGTCATCCATCACAAAAGATACAAGGACAATAAGATGAGCTTGGAGCTGGAGTCAGGAGAGACCATTATCCCTAAAACATAGACAACTCCAAAAAGATGCAACAAAGAAGCAGACTCTGCCCCAAAACCTCTAGAGCAGTGCTTCTCAACCTTCCCAACGTCGCAACCCTTTAATACAGTTTCTTGTATTATGGTGATGCCCAGCCACAAAATTATTTTAATTGCTACTTCATAACTAAAATTTGGCTATTGATATGAATCATTCTGTAAATATTTGTGTTTTCTGGTGGTCTTAGATGACCTGTGTGAAAGGATCATTCAAACCCCAAAAGTGGTCTCAACCCACTAAGTTGAGAGCCATGAAAGAATATATTCTTACCACCTTGCTTTTGACCTGTAACCTCCATTCAAAGAACATATTTTGTGTTCTTTTAAGCTCCAACACATTGTGGTAGTTTACCATAGCAACAAGAAGAAGCTATTACAATATATACTTTCCCCCCAGTGGCCTCTTTAACTTACTAGAACTTTCTCTGCTATTGAGTTTAAAACTCCTTTTGATCTCATACCTCAAGCAAACCTAGAGTCCTTGTGTGGAGGCAGCTGGTGCTTTGAATGTGTCCCAGGCACCAAGATGCCTTTGGCCATTCTTCAGAAACTGCCCTTGCATAACAGAGAAGTAGGAAGTGCAGGGCTTCTCTCCTTGAGGGAAAGGTAATTCTAGCAATTTTACAAAGAATAACTAAACCAAAATTACAGCTTGGTTTCAACTACCATAAGGGGGAGATCCATTTTAAAGTGCACTCTGAAGAGGGCGCTGAGTGGTTTGGGAGGCTGGCTGAGCTGTGGACAAATGGATGGATGAGTGAGGACAGCAAAGATACTTCAGATTCACAAGACAGTATTACATCGCTGGAAGGTCACTGTGAAGAAGAAAGTGCTGGGGACACTCTGGAAATGTGGGTGGTGGAAGAAAAACAGGTTTGCTAAACCATTAACAGCACCTTCTGAATAGCCTACCTACTTGTACCTATCACATCCACTCAAACTCCCTGGGAAAAAGGTTCCCAGAGTTAACTGAGCCTTTATGAATTACAGGTTACCTCAGAGGAGTAAAAGGAGGAGGCCGATACTGATGATTGTGCTGCTGCTGATGATGATGATTTTGATGTTGATGGTGATGATTGTGCTGCTGCTGATTGTGATGTGATGGTGATGATTGTGATGTGATGGTGATGATTGTGCTGCTGATGGTGATGATTGTGATGCTGATGGTAATGATTGTGATGCTGATGGTGATGAGCGTGATGCTGATGGTGATGACTTTGATGGTGATGGTGATGATTGTCATGCTGATGGTGATGACTTTGATGGTGATGGTGCTAGTGGTGATGATAATCATGATGTTGATGATGGTGGTGATGATGGTGATGGTAGGGACAGGGGTGAAGTAGCAGTAAAGGAAACAAAATAGCTGCTGTGGACTAGGCACTTCTGTAAATGCTTCACGTGAAGCAATTCCCTATTATCCCAGCACACCTATGAGACTGAGAACTGGAACTATTATTTCCACGTTTTTAGAGTGAAGCTGTTTTTTCAATCTTTTTTTAAATTCTTTATTAATTACACTTTATTCATTTTGTATCCCCTCTGTGCTTCCCTCCCTCCTCCCATCCCAATCCCTCCCTTCCACCACCCTCTGCATGCATGCCTCTCCCCAAGTCCACTGATAGGGGAGGTCTTCTTTTCCTTCCTTCTGATCCTAGTCAATTAGGTCTCATCAGAAGTGGCTGCATTGTCATCTTCTGTGGCCTGATAATGCTGCTTCCTCCTCAGGAGGAGGTAATTAAAGAGCAGGCTAATCAGTTCATGTCAGAGACAGTCCTTGTTCCTATTACAGTGTAACCCACTTGGATACTGAACTGCCATGGGCTACATCTGTGCAGGGGTCTTAGGTTATCTCCATGCACAGTCCTTGGTTGGAGTATCAGTCTCAGGAAAGACCCCTGTGCTCAGATGTTTTGGTTCTGTTGCTCTCCTTGTGGAGTTCCTGTCCTCTCCAGATCTTACTTTTTCCTAAGATTCCCTGCACTCTGCCCAAAGGTTGCCCATAAGTCTCAGCATCTGCATTGATAGTCTGCAGGGCAGAGCCTTTCAGAGGTCCTCTGTGTCAGGCTCCTGACTTGTTCCCTCTTTTCTCCTTGTTCTGATGTCCAGCCTCCTTGCTTTTCTGGACAGGGATTGAGCATTTTAGCAAGAGTCCTCCCTCTTGATTAGTTATAGGTTTTACTAGCTTTCTCCTATATTATATGTCTATATGAGTGAGTATATACCGTGTGCATCTTTCTGTTTCTGGGATAGCTCACTCAGGATGATCTTTTCCAGATCCTACCATTTACCTGCAATTTTCATGATTTCCTTGCTTTTTGTTTTTTGTTTTTTATTGCTGAGTAATATTCCATTGTGTAGATATAGCACAATTTGTGCATCCATTCCTCCACTGAGGGGCATCTGGGCTGTTTCCAGCTTCTGGCTATTACAAATAAGGCTGCTACAAACATGGTTGAGCAAATGTTCTTGTTGTGTACTTGAGACTCTTTCGGATATATGCCTAGGAGTGGTATGGCTGGATCTTGAGGAAGTGCTATTGTTACTTGTCTGAGAAAGCGCCAGATTGCTTTCCAGAGGGGTTGTAAAGTTTACCTTCCCACCACCAGTGAAGGAGGGTTCCCCTTTCTCCACAACCTCTCCAGCATGTATTGTCTCTTGAGATTTTTATCTTAGCCATTCTGATGGGTGTAAGGTGAAATCTTAGGGTCATTTTGATTTGCATTTCCCTGATGGCTAATAAGGTTGAGCATTTCTTTAAGTGTTTCTTTGCCATTCGATATTCCTCTATTGAGAATTCTCTGTTTAGCTCTGTACTCCATTTTTTAATTGGATTACTTGATTTTTTACTGTTTAAATTCTTTAATTCTTTATATATACTGGATATTAGTCCTCTGTTATATAAAGGGTTGGCTGTAGGCTGTTTTTTTGTTCTGAGGACAGTGTCCTTTGCCTTACAGAAGTTTTTCAGTTTCATGAGGTCCCATTTATTGATTGTTGCTCTTAGAGCCTGTGCTGTTGGTGTTCTGTTCAGGAAGTTGTCTCCTATGCCAAGGAGTTCCAATGTCTCACTCACTTTTTCTTCTACATAGTTTAGTGTGTCTGGATTTATGTTGAGGTCTTTGATCCACTTGGACTTTAGTTTTGTGCAGGGTGATAAGTATGGATCTATTTGCATTTTTCTACATGTAGACATGTGGTTAGACCAGCAACATTTTTTTGAAGTTGCTATCTTTTTTTGATTGAATGGTTTTGGCATCTTTGTCAAAAATCAGGTGTCCATAAGTGTGTGGATTTATGCCAGGGTCTTCTATTCGATTCCATTGATCCACCATTCTGTTTCTATGCCAGTATCATGCAGTTTTTATAACTGTTGCTCTATAGTACAGCTTGAGATCAGGGATAGAGATACCTCCTGAAGATCTTTTACTGAAGAAAATTGTTTTAGCAATTCTGGGTTTCTTGTTGTTCCATATGAAGATGAGAATTTCTCTTTCAAGGTCTATAAAGAATTGCATTGAATCTATAGATTGCTTTTGGTAAGATGGCCATTTTTACTATATTAATCCTGCCAAGCCATGAGCATGGGGGATCTTTCCATCTTCTGATATATTCTTCTAATTCTTTCTTCAGAGACTGGAAATTTTTTTCATACAAGTCTTTGACTTGCTTGGTTAGGTTCACACCAAGGTACTTTATGTCCTTTGTGGCTATTGTGAAGGGTGTTTTTTCCCTAATTTCTTTCTCTACCCATTTGTCTTTGGTATACAGGAGGGCTACTGATTTTTTTTTTTTTTGAGTTAATTTTGTATCCAGCCACTTTGCTGAAGGTGTTTATCAGCTGTAGGAGTTCCCTGGTAGAATTTTGGGAGTCACGTATACTATCATATCATCCGCAAACATTGATACTTTGACTTCTTTCTTTCTAATTTGTATCCCCTTGATCTCCTTCAATTGTCTTATTGCTCTAGCTAGGACTTCAAGAAAAATGTTGAAGAGATATGGAGAGAGTGGGCAGCTTTGCTTTGTCCCTGATTTCAGTGGGATTGCTTTAAGTTTCTCTCCATTGAGTTTGATACTGGCTATAGGCTTGCTGTATATCGCCTTTACTATGTTCAGGTATGTGCCTTGTATTCCTGATCTCTCCAATACTTTAAACATGAATGGATGTTGGATTTTGTCAAATGCCTTTTCAGCATCTAAGGAGATGATCATGTGGTTTTTCTCCTTTAGTTTGTTTATGTGGTGGATCACATTGATGGATTTCCATATATTGAACCACCCCTGCATGCCTGGGATGAAGCCTACTTGGTCGTAGTGGATGATATCTTTGATATGTTCTTGGATTCAGTTTGCAAGTATTTTGTTAAGTATTTTTGCATCAATGTTCATGAGGGAGATTGGCCTGAAATTCTCTTTCTTTGTTGAGTCTTTGTGAGGTTTAGGTACCAAGGTGACTGTGGCTTCATAGAATGAGTTTGGTTGTGTTCCTTCTGTTTCTATTTTGTGGAATAGTTTGAAGAGTATTGGTGTTAGCTCTTCTTTGAAGGTCTGGTAAAATTCTGTGCTGAAACCATCTGGCTCTGGGCTTTTTTTGCATGGTAGACTTTTGATGATAGCTTCTATTTCCTTAGGGGATATAGGACTATTTAATTGGTTTACCTGGTCTTGATTCAGCTTTGGCATGTAGAATAGGTCAAGAAAATTGTCCATTTCATTTAGATTTTCAAATTTTGTGGCATACAGACTTTGTAAGTTAGACCTAATGATTGTTTGGATTCTTCAATGTCTGTGGTTATGTCCCCTTTTCATTTCTGATTTTGATGATTTAGATTGTTTCTATCCTCATTTTAGTTAGTTTGGCTAAGGGTTTGTCTATCTTGTTGATTTTCTCAAAGAACCAGCTCTTCGTTTCATTGATTCTTTGAATTGTTTTATTTGTTTCTAATTTATTGATTTCAGCCCTGAGTTTGATTATTTCCAGCTATCTACTCCTCTTTGGTGTGTCTGCTTCTTTTTTTCTAGGGCTTTTAAATGAGCCATTTAGTTGCTTGCATGAGACGTTTCGAATTTCTTCTTGAAGGCACTTAGTGCTATGAACTTTCCTCTTAGCACTGCTTTCATTGTGTCCCATAAGTTTGGGTATGTTGTGCCTTACTTTTCATTGAATTATAGGAAGACTTCAATTTCTTTCTTTATTTCTTCTCTGACCCAGCTGTCACTTTGTAGCAAGTTGTTCAGTTTCCATGTGTGTGTGTAGACATTTTGCTATTTTTGTCAGTGAGGTCCAGCTTTAGTCCATGATGATCAGATAGAATACAAGGGATTAGTTCAATCTTCTTGTATCTGTTGAGTCTTGCTTTGTGACCAACTATATGGTCTATTTTGGAGAAGGTTCCATGAGGTGCTGAGAAGGTAAATTCTTTTGAGTTTGGGTGAAAGGTTCTGTAGATGTCCATGAGATCCATTTGATTCATGACTTCTGTCAGAATCAAATAACTCTGTCAGAGTTATTGTTTCTTTGTTTAATTTCTGTTTTGTTGACTGGTCCTTTGTTGAGAGTGGGGTGTTGAAGTCTCCCACTATGTGTGGGGGTCTATGTGTGGTTTAAGTTTTATTAAAGTTTCTTTTACAAATGTGGGTGCCCTTGCATTTGGGGCATAGATGTTCAGGATTGTGATATCTTCCTGGTGGATTTTTCCCTTGATGAGTATGAAATGTCCTTCTCTATCTCTTTTGATTAATTTTGGTTGAAAATCTCTTTTATTAGATATTAGAATGGCTACTCCTGCTTACTTCTTGGGTCCATTTGCTTGGAAAACAGTCTTCCAGCCCTTTACTCTCAGGTACTGTCTATCTTTGTGATTTAAGTGTGTTTCTTGTATGCAACAGATTGTTGGGTCTTGTTTACGCATCCATTCTGTTAGTCTGTGTCTTTTTATTGGAGAATTGAGTCCATTGATGTTGAGGGAGATTAATGACCAGTGGCTGTTAGATCCTTTGATATTGATGTTGGCTATGGTAGTGTGTTTGGCTACTTTTTGTTTTGCTGTAGTGAGGTTATTTATTTCCTGTGTTTTCTTGAAAGTAGTTTTCTTGGGTTCTATTTTTCTTTCTAGTATCTTCTTTAACACTGGATTTGTGTGTAGGTATTGTTGAAATTTGTTTTTGTCATTGAATATCTTGTTTTCTCCATCTATGAGGACTGAGAGTTTTGCTGGGTACAATAGCCTAGGCTGACATCTGTGTTCTCTTAGGGTCTGCATGATCTCTGCCCAGGCTCTTCTGGCTTTCATAGTTTCTGTTGAGAAGTCAGGTGTGATTCTGATGGGTTTGCCATTATATGTTACTTGGCCTTTTTCCCTTGCTGCTTTTAGTATTTTTTCTTTGTTCTGTATACTTACTGTTTTGATTATTATGTGATAGGAGAATTTTCTGCTCTAATTTATTAGGTGTTCTGTAGGCCTCTTGTATTCTTATAGGCCTCCCCTTTAAGTTGGGGAAATTTCCTTCAATGATTTTGTTGAAAATATTTTCTGGGCCTTGGAGGAGGGAATCTTCTTTTTCCTCTATTCCTATTATTCTTAGGTTTTGTCTTTTTATGTTGTCTTGGATATCTTGGATGATTGTGTCAGGAATTTTTTAGATTTATTATTTTCTTTGACAGATACATCAATTTCTTCTCTTCCATTGTATCTTCCACACCTGAGATTCTTTCTTCCATCACTTGTAGTCTGTTGGTTATGCTTACCTCTGTAGTTCCTATTTTCTTTCCAAGTTCTCCCTCTCCATGATTTCCTCCATTTTTGTTTTCTTTAATTTTTCCAATTCTATTTTCAGATCTTGAACTGTTTTGTTGATTTCCTTCGCCTGTCTGACTGTATTTTCCTGTTTTTCCTTCATTTCCTTCAGCTGTTTGTTTGAACATTCCTCTGTTTCTTTTATTTGTTTCAGTGATTTAATCATTTCCTCTCTGAATGCCACAAACTATTCGGCTACATCTTCCTGTATTTCTTTATGGATGACCATAATCTTTTTTATTATATCTTCCCCTAATTCTTTACACATTTTATTTGCTTCCTTCATTAACCTCTTCATAAGCATAGATGTAAGGTCATCTTCTTGAATTTCACTTATGTTAGGGTGTCCAGGGCTACTTGCCCCTGGATAACTGGGTTCTGGAGATGCCGTATTGCTTTGCCTTTTGTTGGTTATGCTTTTTCGCTGGCCTCTAATGGCTTCACCTTTCTGCCTTTCTGGGGATTGGGTGCCTGGGCATCTGCCGAAACTGGGTAATTTTTCTGGTGACCTTTTCGGGGTGGTGGTATCAGCTGAGTGCTCTGAGATCAGACCAGCCGTTCCCTTCCCTGTGGGTTTGCACCTGACAGAGAAACTCAGTCTCTGGTGCCCTGGGGCCTATAGTTCTATCTGGGGCAGCGAGTCAGGCAGGACTCTGTGCGGGTGCCTGGGTCCCCGGCTCTGGTTCTGGGCTGGCTCCTGGGCACCCTCGGAACCCCGAGTCTTTTCCAGGGAATGTCTGGGTGACCTAAGGTCAGTCCTAACCGTTTCCTGCACCGTGGGGTTATCTCTTGACTGGAAATCTCAGTCTCTGATGTTGTGGTACCCACAGTTCAGTCTGGGACAGTGATCAGAGTACTCTGGTGTGTGGCTCTGGGCTGGCGACCAAGTGCCTGGTGGAACCGGGATCTCTTCCATGGTTTAGCTGGGTGAGTTAAAGCTGATTGAATCCCCCACCGTTGGGTATCCTCTCACCTGGGGAACACAATCACTTGTGTTTTATGGCTGTGAGTTCTGATTGCTGGTCACTGTGCTGAGCCTGATGTGCTGTTGGTCAGAATGAGAATAGTCCTGGTGCCACCATCTTGCTGAATCCTGAAGCTGTTTTTTATTTGAAGAAAAAAACAAAACAGAAGCTGTAGACATAAAATGACATTATCCAAAACATACAAGTAATAAAAATCACAGAGTCAGGATTCTAATCCAGGCAGCTCAGGCTGGGTCTGTGCTGAGTATGATGTACAACAGAAGCTAAAGCACTAAAGACATACAAAGGGCAGCTGGTGCTCAATAAAGCCTTGAGGACACAACTATACTACATTTCAAGGAAACAGGAATGAGTAACAGTCCTTTCATCCCTGTGTTGGCAATCAGGCACCTCTGTAGACAGCTTCACAGACTTGTCAACAACAGGATACACCGTGGCTAGCTGCAGAGATGTGACACACCTCCACTGCCACTCCTAGCCGCCTGTTCCTTCCCTGCACAGGCACTGCATCACCTTATAAAATGACCTGTTCCCTTCCCTCCCCCACTCCCCGCTTCTCTTGTTCAGAGACCGGCTCCGTGTGCCCTTTCCCAGTAAACCTCCCACAGGAGGCCTGTTGTGTGGTGTGACTTTATGGGTTCTGTCATATAGTTCCCCTGACTAAATGCCAACACCCCATTCTCAGTGCAGGTCTTTTGATGGATAAAGAGGATGCTTCACTGGGAAACTGGAGAGCAGAGTTCTATACCGGGTTCTTCGTTTTGAATTTCCCAAATCGGTATCTATCAAACACTGCGCCTAATGATGTGGGTAGAAATTACAGATGAGGTGTTTACGTTCAACTTTGAAAAGTACAAATCTAAGCACAGCCAGACTATTCACTTCGCAGAATTCTCAGCCATTTATCACCCTTGTCTAGTAGCTATCTGAGTGTGTTAAGTCATCAAAGGTGTGAAGAAGCAGAATTGGTTGATCTTATTTTTTTCGCACCACTATAAAGAACCCTCATAACAGTATTTCAAGAAACAAATTTTGGAAAATGATGAACTAAGTTTGATGTGATCTTGAATGCATCACTCAATTATTTACAAAGAAATGGAATTTCTCAATGCTCCTCCTGTTCATTTGTCCTCTGCATCCTGTCTTCACTGTCTCAGCTCCCTAAACAGAGTTTCAGGTGATCTCTCTTTCTAACTAGTTTCTAACTGTTTCTTGTCACTATCTTGTCTTTCTTCATGCTCCCTAGTGTTATAGTATATAAGAAATTGCAGGAATTGCATGTCATGCAACAGGTCTGATACAAAGAGGTTTATTTGAGGGGGAATAGGGGCGGAATTAGGGCCTGAGTAAGGCATGAGGGTAGAGAGAGGAAGAGACAGGGAGAGACAAACAGTGGGAGAGTGTAAGAGGAGAGAGAAGGGGCACCCCAGAAAGAGACAGAGAGAGGGAGAGAGGGAGAGGAGCACACAGTGATGTGTGCTTTATATCTGGTCCTTTATATCTGAAACACACCTGGAGTGCTTCTGGTGGTAGCAGATGATGACATCAGAGGTTCCTAGGCAACCTAGAAGGATGCTAGTGGGACCACCTACCATCTAGAATCTATCCAACATTCTCCCAGGCTTCTGGTCTACCTGCTTCTCCTTATGTCACCAGTGTTACCCTCCTGGGTATCTTGCTGTCCCAAGAGCCTTTATTATGTTTTAGCCAACACCTTCTTCTCCCCTGAGTGACTGTTGAAAATCAGTGGTTTCAGCCAGGAGTTACTCAGGCCTCTTTCTTAAATCTCAGGACTAACTTGGGGGTATGGGTGGAGTGACATGCACCTTGCTGTGACAGTCTATGAGTGTGTAATCCTTACTTTTCCCAAAGAATTCAGCAGCATCCCCAGGTAATTGGACCCTAGGAAACTGAGAAACTCCTGCTGTGGCCCTGCATTTAGGTAGAATTGCTTCTTCCTCCCTCCCCCAACTCCAGAAGCAACTTGACAGCAGTCCTGGGAGCTACTTGGTAACTAGGTGCAAAGGTAGGAGGATCTCCTCTGCACTCTCCCTCCCACCCTTCCAGGAAACCCAAAAGGGAACTCCATTTTGTCTCAGAGGCCTGAATTCTCTTCAGGACCTTTGATTTGCACATCAAGAGCTCCAGAATAAATCTCTTACTAAAAAGGGAAGTCCACCCCAGTGTCCCTCTTGAATTCCCAATCTGAGAGATTCCAGTCTCTAACGGTCAAGCTTTCTTCAAGCTTCCTGCCCAGCCCTCCACAGCCAGGATTCTCTGTTCTCTCTCAGGCACTCATCTCATTCCAGACTTACACAAATTTCCATATCTAGCCCGCCCTCCCACATGCCACTTATTTAAGGCTGAGCCTCCTTTCTCTTGGCCTGTCAGGTGACACTTTTCCATGATACTCAAGACCAACTCCTTCCCTTGAACTTTAATCTCACCCAATTTGATTTCAGCCCCAATGTGCTTTGTCATTATCTTCTGCCTCCTCTTCCCCTCCTTTCTCTCTGCCCTACTCCTAAACTGCTCGGGATCCCTCTACTTCTTGGCTCACCATAATCCAGCATCTGCTCACTATACAGCCACAGATGACGCTGGCAAGGGGGCTCTCCATGCTGCTTGCTCCAACAAATGCCCTGAGCTACTGCACCCTTTCACTGATGCTTGATTTTTGTCCTTTAATGCTATGATTAGAACACTAAAGTAAACAGCTAGCTTAATCATATGCAGAATTTATTCTGAGGTTGCTCCATGAAGTTCAAAGACAAAGCAACACACTTAAGGAAGGACTGGAAGCAGAGAGGACTGGCAGCTTGGAAGTGTTTTCTCCCTGCCTTCACCCTGACTCCCTCAGTCTCTGTAGGTGGTTGGCTTTCTTCTGCTTATGTAACACTCCAATAGGTCACCACCAGGTTTCTTGTCTTCAAAGCCCCTGGGAGAAATCTTGTTCTTTCTGATCTGTCCATCCCTGTCTAAGTCAGCCTAAAGAATGAACATTATTCAGGCTTATCCATACTCTGCCTCTGTCCATACCAAGTGTTCATGTTCTACTTCAGAGAGCACATAGAATAAATTTAATCTACTTTAAATACATCACTCCTGCAGATACTTCAAGACAGTTATAATGTCTCATTAAAGAATTCTCTAAGCAAAACATCCTCTGGTCCTAGCCCTCTCAAGCCCCATCACACTAAATTAGTGATTATCAAATGGAGACTCCCAGATTAATTGCATCAGCATCACCTAGGGAAGCATGCTAGAAATACAAATTCTTGAAACCAATTGAACCAAGGATTCTGGAGCTTAGAACATGCCACTCTGGGTTTTAGCAATACCCCCACGTGTGCCTTGTCTGTGATGAAGTTTAATAACCACTAAACTTTCATCTGTCTCCTGAGTTTCCCAGTCCATCTCTCACCCTCCGCTGAGCACCGTAGCACAGAGGCGGGACTAAGAAAAGACGTAAACATAGTATGGTCACTGTGACTTTGTTAACCCCGTCAACTCTCCGTTAGTCAGCTTTCCGTTGCTGTGACAAAGTTGTTGAGATGAAGATCATAGGTTTGCTTTGGCCCTTAGCTCTAGAGATCCCAGCTAAAGATCAATTAGTTTCAGTGCTTTGGGTCTCTGGTGGGAATGTGTAGCAGGTTACTCATGAAGCAGAAATCAAAGAGAAAAAAGGTAGCCAGGGCTCTACAATCCTATTCAATGGCGTGCTCCCAGATATCTGAGGACCTCCGGCAATCCCCCAACTCACAGAAATCCACAGCACCTCCTCAAAGCGCTATTCTAAGCATCAAGCTTTTAGCACATGGATCATCAGATAACGGTCATCCAAACGAGAGTGAACACCACAATTAAAAGGAATCTTATACGACTGTTCCTGTTTTCTTTAAATGTCTGCTTTATACATCTTTATATTCTTTTGTCCAGTAGAGAATCTGATTCATAGTAGATTCAATGAATAAGCATTGCATAAATTAACAAATGAATAAATAAAACTATATATTTACAAGTTGTAGTTACACCATGTCACTGATTCATATTAAATGTATGGTTTACTAAAATGAGCTTTTTCTCCTGCCTGACATTTACCAGAGTGTACAGCAGGCTGCCTGGCCCAGGAGCTTCCTGGGGACCCTGCTGTCTCCCTTATCCATCACATTTGGGAGTGCTGAGATTACAGGTACACACCACGCCTGGCTTAAGTGTTCAGAGACCCTAAGTCAGATTCTCGGTGGCAAATAACACTTGTTTAGCCTTCCCCCTTGTTCCCAAATGTAAGCTTTGTTTATATTTAGTCTATCAGCATCAACTTTTAGGCTTTTTAAATATCAGGATTCTATCATTTAAAACAACATTCTGTCTCTATTGTACATTATTTCTAAATTTTATCAAGACTACATTAATATATTCATCAAGTCACCGTTTATGACGCCATATACCATTTCCAAACATTCGCTTGGTAAGTCATTGAGCCCATTATACATATAGAAGAGATCTATATATGTATAGATTATACATATAGAAGAGTTTCCATGTGACAGAAGCCAGACAGGTACACTCAGGATGACAGGAAACCAAACTCTTCCACATTACCTGGTGGCTCCCAGAATCTAGTTTGCCCAGAGACCAGATCTATAAATACAGAGAGGAGCTCCTCCCCCAACCTCCATCTGCTTCGTGCTTCTAGCTTCCAGTCATTCAAGAGGCTGGGTGCATTCGGCCCCCTTGTTTTCAAAGACAATTATCTACTATATTCTACCTTCCATTATAAGAAACAAATTTATTCATGAGCTGCCCTGCTCCTCTAAAGAATCAGAATCTCCCAGAGAATCTGCTAAAACACACAATGGTGAGACTGCACCCCCAGAGATTCTGCTCCAGTAGCTCTTGTGGGAGACACAAAGACAGCAGCTCCAAATTCCCCAGATGATGCTAGTACCTCTGGTCCGGGAGCTCAAGCTAAGAGAATCTTACGCCTCTTAGTGCGTAAGCAACATCCATGGATGGAGGTCTCTGATAGCCCAGCATTTGTGTTCATAATCGCAACTCATTTGCACTCCACTTTCAAACAGGGATGGACTATAGAATGTTAAACCAAACAAAATTCAACCAGAGGAGTCCTCCAGCTTCAAACCCTGATTCCTTTTATAGTAGCCGCTGCCTAACTTAGTGTGTAAACTAATTGAAAGCCTAATTTCATAACACATAGTTGTCTCACTCAATTACAGTTGAGCTTCTTCCCATTATGGCTGCTCAGCCAACTGGTTCAAGTAATGCAAAATGCTGAACTAAAACCATTTACATCTCCAGGCCCGACTTGTGCTTGCCATTCAGAAATGCCACCTGACCACAAGGCATCCAAGGGTTCTAAGGTCTGCCAGATTCCTGAATGGTTCTCTGCTTGAGTCGTTGAACTTCTCTAAGTCCTGGCTTTTAACAGAGAATGCTGAATTCTTTTATGACCATTAGAGACAATTCCTGAAGCCCCACCCCCCCAAAAAGGCATGCATCAGTGGCTTGCTTCATAGCTTCGTGTCTCCTCTCTACAGCAATCATTCATTCTCTCTATACAGTAGAACTGCTATCTAGAATATAGGATTCATGTAGCCATGTAATGCTGAGCACGGGTCTTACTATTCTGCAATAAGCACCCTTGGATGTCGTTCTTTGGGTGACTTTGTTCCGGTGATTTTTTTAAAGAAACTGAACTTGGAATTCAACTCAGGTGTTACTCATGAGGCATATGAGAGAGCGAGAAGAGCATCGGGTTGTAATCTGCAAGAGATGTTGGAGTTTGGGAATCTGCGCTGTGTCTTCAGAACTTCTCATATACTTCATCACAAGACTACACTTGAGGGTAGGAAATGGCAATATTGACCGTGCACTACAAGAAAGACACATCATCCCCTGAGAGGGAAAAAGATAGACTGAAACTCAAAGGCTTTGTGTCAGCAGCAGAGTCCCTGTATTTCATGGGTGACCACCTTAATTTTCTTATAAACACAGCAACAGACAGAGCATGGAGTTGAGAAATATGGGTCAATATCAACTTTGAAATATCTAGTAATCATTTGTATTGGTTGAACAGGATCATGGGAGAGGGGACTGGTGAAGCATTCGTGTTCATGAGGGCGGAGTCCAAGTGGTATGCAGACACCAGTTAGGTGGTTGGCAGAGTCTCTTCAGCAGCAGGAAGGACCACAGAGGCTGACTGTAGCCAGAGTCCAAATCTAGCAGAAACTTTATCCAAGAGATAACCCAAGCAAGCCTGGTAAAGGGACCAGCAGCCACATCCACAGGACACCCACGCTCCTGTAAGTTTGTGGTTAATTGATGACACAGCAAGAGAACACTGATGTGTGTCTGCCTCTGAAATCCTCAGCTAGTTCACACCAAGTCCTCTCATGCTTTACCTCTTCCTCATTGCAACTGGGCATCCTAGAACTGTCCAGACTGTGACTATCTTTCTCGTCTATGTATTGATGTCCCCTCAGTATTTATCTGTCCATATTTAAATGAGGGGAAATGGTCCACAGCCTCATTCAGATTCTCACCAATCTTCATAACAGCCTATTATTCATAGCAAATGCATGATAAATCCATAAACTTCAATAAGTCTAATATTTTCCTTCCCTGTTCTTATCCATTGGCCATTGAAAATTTCATTCAGCTATACAAATTAGTGATATTAAAATTTTATGGGTATGGAAATATTTATTTATTAAAAGTAATCAAAGTGCATGTACATTTTGCAAAGGTTATCTTAAAAGTAACAGAGAAAGTGCTGGAGTGTAAATTGAAGTGAGAACCCTCTCCATTTGAGGATTGTACATTAAAAAGTCCTATCTTCAAATAAAGACACATGAGGTAATTTCACATTTGCTTTTAAGGCCTACAAATAATTATCCTATAATTGCCATTGTGCCTGGCTAAGGGGAAAGGAAGTAAGAATCCAGGATCCTCCAAGTTGTTTCATAAGGTCCATGCACTGGTTTGAAAACCATCTCCAGCCTCCATGCTATTTGAAGAGGAAAACTATAACACTTCGGTCTTCTGATTTTTGTTTTTGGGATTCGAAGTATTTTTGGCATTTTGATTGCAGAGGCTCTTGGGAGAATGATGGAAACTGTTCACGGCTGGCAGTCCTTGTGACTAGCGCAGCTTCGCACGTGCTCAAGGATGTACTACATTGCGCTTCCTTACTTCCCACGCTCTTCAAACGCTGTCCTGTCTGTCCCCCACAGATGTCCCCAAAGAGACCATCTCAGCATTTTACTTTTCTAGGGGTAGGTGTGTGTTTGGAGGAATGGTGTGCTGACAGCACACGATACTATAAAATTAAATTAAAATTTTAAATAAGTTTAAACAAATAAATAGGTTTGAACAAAGTGGTGTATGTTTATAATCCCATCACTTGGGAGGCGAAGGCAGAAGGCTCATAAGTTCAAGCCAGACTGGTCAAAATAGCAAGACTCTGTCTCAAAAATAGATGAAGAAAAAAAGAATTCCTGGTTTTTTAATATTCATTTAACTGCTAAGTAAAAACAATTGCATCAAATGATTAATGTTCTCTGTATAAGACAGTTCTACCCTCTGAATATTAGCCTTTTTCATTGTGAGGCCATATATTCCTTTAAAATATATGTTCACAGATATTATTAATTCTTCAAAAATTAATATAATACATTTTAGTCATATTTTCTCCCCACACCTACCCTAACTTCCCAGATCTTCTCATTTCCCCACCCTCCCAACTTCATGTCCACTTTTGTTTTGTTGGGGGTTTTGTTGTTGCTAGTTACTTACCCAGTCCAATCTGTGATGTCCATGCACTCCTTGGTGTGGGGCCATTACTAGAGCACGGTCAGCCTACAAGGAATAGCAGCTTAGGGAAACTCTCACCAAGAAGCAACCAACTGCCAGTGGGTCCTCAGTTAGAGCTAGGGTTCATGAGGCACACCTCCCTCCTTGATAGAATGTTGACTGCCTTGGTCTTGTGCAGCCCTTAGATACGCAAGAGTGGAGTGGTCCTGTTGTATCTAAAGTTTTGTCCCAGTATTCCCTGACCTCTGGCATTTCTGATCTTTCTGCCCTCTCTTTTGAGATGGTCTCCAAGCTTTGAGGGCTGGGAAAGGGCTAATGCACATATTTGTGACTGAGCACTCCACTGACACTTAGCTCTCTTCACTTCAACAGCTGCATCAATCTATGGGCATAGAGACACAAATTTAAAGAGCACTTTGATAGAATGTCCATTTAGCAGAATACCAGCAGTAGGTTCACGCATGGAGATGGTAGACTTCCCTACCATAGGTTTGGGACCAGACTTACAGTACAAGACATGTGTTAGCTCCTGGGGAGTGGGCCTTATAGACAATCAGAAGACAGTTGGTTAGCCCCATAACATTTATGGTACGATGCATGGGTGTATCTTACTGTGCCAGTCATTATTTTACTTCACAGGGTTCTGATCTGGGTACCACTGTGGATATCTTTTCCCCACAGCAGCCTGCATAGCATCTTCCAGTACTATGAAAGCTAGCCATCAAGGAGGAAACTTCCTTACTGGTACCAACAAAGTTTCTCCATGTCCTGTGACCAAAGTGGATAGTCGTCAACAGCATTCTTATCAAGACCCTCTACTAGAACCTATCAAGTTCTGGTAGACAACCAAGAACAACGCCGATAAGCTGTATTGTTTGGGGGTCGAGGGTCTCCAGAACATCCCTGACCAACACTTCAAGGGGAGGTTTCCCACATTTGGCACTGGGGTTTTATTTGGTGACCTGTAGCTACTAGAAGGAACAATATTCCCCGTATAAAGTTAAAGAACACCTTAAGAGGTAGGAATGGAAGCTGTGAAGGGGAAATGGGGAATAATGAGGAAGGAGGTGGGGAAGGTAGGGCATGCGAAGAGGTGGGGAAAAGGACAATTTTAACATTAAAGATGTTTGAAAAGGCCATATGGAAATGTACTGTTTTATAACTAAATATATATACTTATTTATAAGCTTATATATTCATATAAATATATGCATATATTCAATATATTCATCTATTTATATAAAAAGGCATAGATTCTTAAAATGAAGAATATTCTTTTGTTCTGTTTGTGTAAGTATTGGATTGAATTTTCTTTCTGGTTTCTTAGTTCCTTAAAATAAATTATTGCCTCTGCTATCTTTAGTATTTTTTCTTGTTCCTTTATCTCTTTTTCTAATGGTCTCATAGAGATAGCCCTAGGATATCAAAATCTAAATCTAAAAAGTAATTTTAATTCTCTTTTTTCATAAGAATTATGTTTAGTAGATAATGGACCACAAAATAATGTTTTTAAACATTTAAATAATGTTTAAAAATGAATACCGTCTTCATTTATTCATTACTCCTTCTAGGGCTAGTTTTATGCAAGCTATGAATTCACTTGGGTTATGTTCCTGCAAAGAGTTTCAGAAGTGAAATTACTCAGGTTCCTTTTATTCTCACAGTGCTAGAGGAGTAGCATTTCTCAAGCCCTCACACCTTCTCTGGCTTCCCTCTGTGGCTGAGTGTCACCTGTTTTGGTCCCCTTGATTCTTAGTCACCACTGACATTGGTCAAAAGTTCCTGTAAGCAGTCACTCCTGGCTGAGCATAATGCATCTCCCATGTAACCCATGTTAAATCATACTGGTGGCACTTATCTGTTCTCTTGATTTTCATCCTCACAGGCTAGAATACCACTAGCATTCCCTGATGCCTCGGGAACTTGACCAACTAGCATTCCCTGATGCCTAGCAATGCATATGGCATGTTGATGTTGTTAAGTAAATGTGGAGTCAGAGAGAGGGGCAACTACAATTTATAAGAATTAAATAGACACATATTAATTTTTCTAACATTCTGAAGAGTTATAGAAGGCTTGGTACTTTAATGAAGGACCCAGTAGGATAAAACTAATTTGGGGGTGGAGGAAGACATTTCAAACAAAAGAATAATAGAGTCATTAATGAATGGCATAGCCTTTGTGAAAATTAGTGAGAAGCATTAGTGGAACCAGGTCACTGAATGATGCTGTACTGGTTTGATGTTAAGTAGTCAAATATATGCCAAAAAATATCAACTTAAAACCAAAACTAAATAAGCTTTATCCCGAACCCCTGGCTTCCATTTAAGCCTTCACAGACAATGTGCTCCTTCCACACTTCTGCTCCACTACTTTTGCTTACCTTATCTCCAACAGGAAAAATCTAGCATTCATGTGCTGGAAGTACAAATCCTAACTATGGGACAAAGACTCCTTAAACGTCAACCTCCTAGGTAATAAGGATGATTATGGCAATGATGGTGATGATCATCTTTGATTACTGAAAAACCACCCTGTGCCAAGAACTATTTTATGCTTTCCAAGCACTTCCAGTAATCCTGCCAACTTATAAATATAGGCATTTTAATATCCATTTTACAAAGAGGAAAACAGGCCCAGGACGCTCACGATGAATATGAAGTACGGCCAGTATCGAAGCCCTGTACTTCTCCTCCAGATACCCAGAACACTTTGGAACGCTCTGAAACTCCACAGATTCAGCTTGTCCCAACCACAGCAGCCACCACATCCTCCTTGTCATCATTTTGTACTGGATTCATCTGTCCTTCTCTTCTTCACATATCCCATGTGCTACAGAAAATCACCAAGCACTGTAGAAATTACCCAGTCTGTGAGCAAGGAACAGGTAAGAAATGAAATTCTTTTAACAGTCTCTATTTTTTTTAAAAGAAAAATTTTCAGTGGCCCAAATTTAACTATTTTAGTGACACATTTGCTGTCAACTTGCCTGAAGTGCTAAGCACGTCTAAACCTTGGTCCTTCCTGACTGTGTTCATTGCTCTCACAGAACAACAACAAGAGAAATCGTATTATTGGAGTGAGGTGTGCTTTCTTTGGTCACACAGGCTTAGGAAGAAATCTTCCTTTGTTCTTAGTCATAGAAAGCAGCATAGCCAAACCTCTTTACAAAGGGTTTTGGTTTTCATCATGAGCCATCTCTGCAGGGTGTTTTGTTTTGGTTTGTTTTGGTTTGGTTTGTTTTGTTTTAAAGAAGCCGCAGCCAGTAACCAGCACACACAAATATACCACAGGAGTAACTGATAGATCCTTCTTCCTACAGAAGCAAAAAGAAATAACCTCCTGCCCACTAGCATAAAGCCTCATGAGTGGCCTGCAGGCATAAGTTTTCCTCATTGGAAATTTAACTAGGGCAGTGGATCTTAACCAAATTGCCTTCACAGCTCAGCTCAGGATTCATTCATCACACAGAAATTAAAGTCAATTTAGTCCCCATGGCTGGACGTCTCCTGCCTGTATCATCAGAAATAACTCTGCCTCCGTTGGTGAATTCAGAGTGCACTCATTTTGGCATTTGTTTTTATATAACTTATTTCCTTTTGGATTATATAAACTAGATGAAATACATAAACTGATAATTCAAAGGGAAAAAATGACAGTTCAGATATAGAGAGGAATGTATTTCACTGAGATGCTGCCTTATTAGAGTGGCAGTGGTATGGAGTGTGTGTATGTGTGTGTCCGAGAATGTGCATGTACATGTTCTTGCCCCATGTATCCTGTGGAGCGGATCTGAACAAGGTGTAAGCTTTGAAATGAAACATGCATGAGAGAAGTGGAAGGAGGCAGCAGCACTGGCCCTTGTTATTAAAGATCCAGTGGAAAATGTGTTCACATTCTTCTTGGTCTCTTCTTTCTAACATTCTTTACGAATATATATTCTTAGTATCAACCTTATTATAAAAAAGTAATTGCCCATTTTATAACTTTAATCTAGTACCCCACCTCACCATGCTCAGAGAACATCCAACCACAAAGAGATGACAAATTAAAGAAATCCAAGCATGGTTCTTCTTTTGATGCAATAATCTGTGTCACTGTCTCAGTCATCATCTCCCTCTGTTAGCAAAGGGAGGTCTGCTCTAAGTTCCATCACTCCAGTGACTAGAAGCCTGTGGATTTTTCTTAGGTAGAGAGATGAAGTAAAAACCAGTATCCCAGAGTATAGAGGTGCTCCCTATCCCTTATCATAAAGGAGAAACTTGGATGTCTGGGAGGAACTCTGGGAGTGTGGTACAATATCTTCATGGGTAGATCCCACAGGGATCTTTCCAATAAAACTTATGTCAGGAGGGGAGAAATCTGCCTCCTCACTAAGGTCAGACTATTATGTTGTATTAGGGAGCAAAGTCAAGGGACAAATATCCATTCTTTGTATGTGCCAGACTATACAGTGTCCATAAGAAGATTCATTCCCTAGACCATGCCCTCAGCTTTAACTAGATGGAAACATGCTTCATCTGAGTTGAAGACTTAGCTGAAGCAAAGGAAGTTAATAACTTCTTATTCATCTTAACTACAAGCTGAGACTCCCCTCTACTCTGCAGAAGCACAAAGAAGCTGAATTTAGTAACAGCAAAGACAGAATCAAATGAATTCATTTATGAGTCAGAGGCTAAGGGAACAGAATGTACAAGACACAGACAGGCACTAAGGCCATGACTGTGCTCTCCTGTGGGAAAAGGCAGCAGAGTGTACTGAGGGAGCTGAGTGACAGTCTTGCTGGGAAGCAGGAGGTCAGTTGGGAAGGAGTGGCACACCCAAGCAACAGGGCAGTGGGGAGGCTGTGTCCCAGTCTCAGTCAAGGAAATGAGTGTGCTGAAATACAGTTCCCAGCCAGTCAGTTTCTGGAACCATATTGTCCAGGATACACACATGAGGCCTTCCTAGATGCCAACTAGAATGTAATGTAAATTTGGTCCGGGAAAAAGATGCCCAGTATCTGCCTGGAGCTACCAGGGCTGGGGTGAGGGAATGTACCAGACAGTGACCCTCCCTGATCCATTCTACACTTCCAGCCTGCAGATCACTTCTCTAAAGAAGTTGAAAGATTAAAACCCTGAGACCTTAACCCCTGAGGACGGAGAAGACAGTTCCACAGAGCACAGAGAAGAAGAGGCTGCCAGAGAGATGTCATGAAGCGTCACTCGGGGACATGCTGTAACACTCTGCACCAGAGCAGGATGAGACAAAGAATCCTCTTTCTTCAGTGTTCCTGAATTCCACATATTTTTTTTAATGAACTAAGATCTTGAGTCCTGCTTGAAGAGTGATCAAAGAAAACCTTTATAAAAATCCTTTCCAGATTTTTTTGAAGCTAAGGAGGAGTTTTCTCCCATCTCTGAGAGGTTTCAAAACTACATTCCATTCTTACATTTGAGCTAGAAAGTTCTGCATCCTTCACTCTCTTCTCTCTGGCCGTTCTAAAAGTGAAAGCACCACATTACACCATGTGTCTCCTTCCCTGTCATGTCCCCTCTGGGCTGTGGGTCTTCACTGAACCCTGGATCAAGTATCTGGCTGGCATCTCTTCAATAAGAACAAGAAGTGAGTCACTTGTGGGCATCAGGATCAACTAGAAGACACTTCTCTTACTAGTGATTCAAGTGTAATTCATCATCTAATGATAAATCCATATTGATAGAAAACTAATTATCTCTGCTGTCAGGAGAGTATAACGTTTGTAGGAATGTTTAGAGAAACAAAATAACCAAGCTACAGCTCATATGCTTAGCATATTAATATAAATTGATTTTAATTACTGTGGAACTTAATCCAATCCTGGCTTTGTCTTTTCCAAAGGACAAAGACCTCAGTCTCCTGCTCCCATCAGCTTCTGTGTCTGCTGAAGCTATTTCCAACCCTGCACAGCCCTCCTGCAGCTTTTCTCTTAAGCTACGGTGGGGGGGGGTGAATCAGTTCATGGATTTCTAGAAAAATTAGAGGTTACTCCAGCCTTACATTGACCCTGAGCAATTAGGCAACTGAAAAGCACCTTGTCTTGATTATTTTTCTGCTTCTTCTTCTACTGACTCTAAAGAAAGCAATGTCTTCTCAGTGAGAACCTTGAAGTTCTCTCCTCTAGGTCCAGGACCCCCTCACTCCTACTAGACTATGAAGACCTGAATCACTAAGACACTGGGATATATGCCTTCACTTTTAGTGAACTAAGGTCCAGTTGTTAGCAGAATAGCTATACACATACTTAATGCTGAACAGAGCGGAAGAAGCATCATAAAATGAGTACTGAGTGCCTTCTTCTTGAAACACCGCTTACTCTGCATCACATAGCTAAACCTCCTGCGTCAACCAGGAGAGGCTTGGGCGTTTCCCAACAAGTGTCAGGGGCCTCATGGCTCCTCTCCACAGTTCTTTCTGAAATAAGTTCTGGTTTTCTGTCTCGCCATTTCCTACCTCCTCCTTTCTCATACCACCCAAATTAAATTCTTGAGCGCTATGAAACTATAAGTATCCTTGTGGTGTCTATTAATATTTGTACCTGTAGCAGGAAATCATAGTTGAGAAATTTATAAAGCACAACAGATACTCTATGCTGTTCCCTCAATGCTGAGATTACCATAGGGATACATGCAAAATTTGAGGATTTTTCTGTCAAAGTAAGAACAATGATCACGTGTCTAGAGCTCTTTCAATAAGTCTATATACCTTCTTCAAAACCATCATGCATTTTAGAAAATGACTGATCTCTCCATTTCCATGACTGACTTCAGGGAAATTTGCTTGTCAATAGAATAACTGTAATGTGATGATAACATTTCCCACTGTTAGACTGAATGCCACGTGGGCCTCTTATGACAATAGCCACAGTGACACAGAACTGACTGGCAGAAAGTGGGCAGGTCCATTCTATAAGGAGTTCAATAAGAAAACATGACTGCCAGATAATTCATTAACAGGTTTTATTCATTAGCAGGTATTTAAAATATAATGCTTAAGAGCCATTAGAATAAGCCAAGATGACCACTAGTATTAACACATCAAGACAAAAAAAATGATTACTTGGAAATCTGATACTACATAGTATCCTTGAAGCTTTTCTCTGGGAACCAAAACACAGTTTACACAGGCCTTGGAAGTGCACAATGACCTCACGACTTCCAGCCCAGCTTGCCTGTGCCAGCGCTGGAGCAACCAGTCAGAAATCCTCTCTGTGGGCTTCCACTGGTGTTCAATCTGCCTAATGCAGCAACTCTTTAATACATGTCCTTGTGTTGTGGAGACCCCCGACCATAAAGTTATTTTTGTTTACAGGTATGTCATAACTGTAATTCTGATGTGCTGGAGTGAATCATAATGTAAATATCTGAACTGCAGGATATCTCATACTCAACCCCTGTGAAAGTGTCATTCAACCCCTAAAGGGGTCTTGACCCACAGGTGAGGAACCCCTGGAATAGACCTGTCTACTTGAAATTGTAGGAGCTAGCTCTAAGTAAGTGTCCCATTAATTGCCCCTTCCCACCACTATGCAACCCAGCTCCACACAAGGGTCAGTTTGACAAGTTCAGATCTAGGACTAGAGAAAACCAAAGAGCAATCTATGCATTTGCATGACAGAAATGGCATGAAGTTTCAGTTAACTAAAACCTGACTGGATGATCCTTCACGCAGCAGTTTTGTTTCTCTCCAGTGACTTTCAACAGAAAGCAGTCCAAAACCAGCAGGGATTTAGTTTCTCAAGCCAACACACCAAGGACTTTCTGCAACTGTGAACCTTCAGTCCTGGAATTCCCTTCTTTATAGCTGTGTTCAGATTAGAAGCACCCAAAGTCAGGCAAGATCTTCCATACTCCAAACAAGATGTAATTTCTACTTACTAAATGAATGAACACTGTGGAGAGCTGCTTGTTTGTCAGGATGCTTTATTATTGAGCTCTCAGTGAAAAACATGTTTTCACCCTGTCCTTCACCTGGAGACAGGGATAGACAGGATATTTTGCCAAGTTCACTACCTTTTGTTTGTGTGAGGATCACACAGACAGGTCGAGGTAAACAATTTTGACTTCTCTAGGAACTTCATGGTATCAAAGTGCTTTGCTCTGACTATAAAAACTATAGGCTTTAGAAGACATATAGGTTACAAAATTAGTCTAACCCTTTCAAGAGAACTAGAAACTCTCAAGAAGGTTTTTGTTTTGGTTTGTGCTGTTGGTTGGTTGGTTTCTTTGTTTTTCTAAGCTGGGAGATGGCTCAACTGGCAAGGTGTTTGTTGAACAATATGAAGACTTGATTCAATCTACCAGAGTCATGTAAAAAGCCATGTGTGGTGGCCCACATCTGTAATCCCAGTGCTGGGGAGGCAGACACAGCAAATGGCTGGTGCTCATTGGCTAGCTGGTTACCTACATGGTAGGCTCCAGACTATGAGGAACCCATGAGGAGACAGTGTGGATGTCTTCTGAGGAATGACATCCTGGGTTGACCTCTGGCCTCACCACTCACAAGCACACCCTGACCACATGCACTCACATACATACACATAAATGCACACATACATACATATATACATACATACGTACATACAGGTTTTTGAGGGTGAATTAACTCTGAGTCTCATATATGATTTCCTTTCAGGATCTGCTTTATAAAATGTCATTGCTCCACAAGCCTCCACAGAATCTCAGATTACATTGTCCAAATTCTATCAGTATACTGAATGTCAGCCTAAGGCGGAGGCAACATCGACATTGACAGAAGTCTTAAATCATAAAATAATGTGAATGACAAGTTACTGCTTGGTGGCACTGCAGTGTATATAACATGTGTCTCTGCTCTACTTTATAACACATTATCAGCCAATGAGCCTCATTTCATAAGCCACATACAACCACCAAACATGGCAATTTATATGCGCAGCTTGCATATGCCATTAGGGAAAGACAGAACATATTGAAACCTTCAATTAATTAAGCCTTTTCTGCATTCTATTTTTATAACAAAGCCAAGTGTAAGAAAACCCATAGAGAAAACACTTTAAAAATCCATCAAATCTTGCATAAGATTCCCTGCACTCTGCCCAAAGTTTGGCTGAGTTTCAGCATCTGATACCCTGATGGATAGAGTCTTCCAGAGGCCTCCTGTGGAAGGCTCCTGTCCTATCCCCTGTCTTCTCCCACTTCTGATGTCTATCCTATTTGCCCTTCTGAATGAGGATTAACCCTTATTCAGAACAAGGTCCTCCTTGTTGTTTAGCTTCTTTAGGAATATGGATTTTTAGTATGATTATCCAATATCATATGGCTAATATGGAGAGTACCTAGACCCCCTTCAGATGTAACTGATAGGCAGCTCAGTCTCCATGTGGCTTACCTAGTAAGGAGAGCAGGGACTATCTCTGACATGGATTCTGTGGCTGGCTCTTTGATCACCTCCCACTGGTGAGGTGGCCTAACTAGGCCACAGAGAGAGAGGATCCATGCAGTCCTGATAAAACCTGATGAGCTGGGGTCAGATGGTAGGGGAGGAGGACCTCCACTATCAGGTCAGATGGTAGAGAAAGGACATGAGGGTGGGAGGGAACCAGGAGGAGATGAGGGAGGCAGTTGCAGCCGGGATACAGAATGAATGAATTGTAATAAATAATAGTAATAAAGAAAATTTTTTAAAAACTGAAAAAATTAAAAGGAAGAATGACTTTTTAAAAATCCATCAAATCCCAAAGCTCACTGAACATTAAGCCCAAACCTCTACATAGCTGATCTTTTAATAATCCCTCTTTTAAAAGTAATTATATTAGCTGCTCTTAGCTAGCTGTGACCGAGATGCCCAGGAGAAAAGCTTGCAGGAGAGACTACGCACACTGGCTCACAGTTTCAGGGCGCTCATTCCATCACGGCTTGTCCAAGGAGCTTGAAGAAAGCATCATGACCTGGGGAGTAGGATGGTATTTGCTCCACAGTAGATGCAGAGGAGCAAAGAAGGGAACAGGACTGGGGATTACCTTCAAAGACCACTCCTCAAGGAGGGCAAGACTGCTGAGCAGGGGAGGCTCCAGCAGAGGCCTGCTGACCTGCCTTCAATCCTGAGAGGCCACGAGGTGGCTGGAGAGATCCCTCCACGTGCTGAACAGCAATTTTGCCCACACAGTTCAGAACAACAGCTACAGCGGCTGTCCACTTCCTCCTCAGGTTTCCCCCACCCCAGGCCACCACCCAGGGAACCAAGCATTCAACACGAGTCAGGAGGGGGAGGGAGGAACACTTCATAGTCAAACTATAATAGCAAGAGAAAGAAGAGTTCTCCAAAAATACAACAGAAAGGAAAATTATCCAGGTAAGAGGAAAAAAACGTCAGGGCTAGAAGTCCCTTCCAAAGCTTCTAGCCTATGGGTCACTAGGGAAGGCCAGCACACACTGTGGACTGCAGGCTACACCCCAATCTCAGTGGTGTAATATAGCAAACACTCCCAAATTGCAGTAGCTCCCCTTACACACTCACACACACACTCTCACACACATGCACCCACTCTCATGCATGCACAGGCCCACACAAATACACACACTTACACACACACACACACACACACACACACACACACACACACACGTATTATCAGCACAGACAGCAAAAAATGAAACTGATACTCAAGCTCAGGAATTAAAAGTTCCTACCTAGAGATAGACACTTCGCTTGATCCTATTTCATCAACCAGAGAAAGCTCGTTGCCCCCCAGTCTTAAAGTAGTTGAAGCTATAAATGGTTCCACGTGTCCCCTAGGTGAGTGGAGCAAAGCAGCAGGAAGAATGTCTGACACCTGGCAGGAAGCGATGTCAAAACTGCAGCACAACTCAAAACTGTTGCCCCTGGGTCTTTGCCTACATTGCTGAAGAGGAGGCAGTAAATGTAAAATCCAGGTTGTCAAAATAAAGATTACTTTCTTCCATTAAGTTTTTAGGAAATAATTTATTGGGAAAACTAAGCAAACTTATATTGTTTTTGTTTTTGTCTTTTTAAATCTCTTAACAACAGAAAGATTTTTGGAATACCCATCTGGTAAAAAAGAATTCAACAAATCAGACTAAAATTTACGAATTAATCCTCTACCTCAGTGGTTTTCAACCTTCCTAATGCTGCAACCCTGTAATACATGTTGTGGTGACCCTCAGCCATAAAATTATTTTTTGTTGCTACTTCATAATTGTAATTATAATTGTTGTTATGAATCATAATGTAAATATCTGTGTTTTTCAGTGGTGTGGGCATTGCAGCCCACAGGTTGAGAACTGCTATTCTAATTAATAGTTGCCTGTTTGAACTTTTAAGTGAGGTTTACCTCGAAGAAGACAAGTCTTCAACGCTTAGGGAACCGATACTTCCTCATTTTCTCTGTTTTCCTTACTACTCAACTCTCTGTCGACAGCTGCAGACACCACACAGTCAAAAACAACTATAGAAAGACCAAAATACATGAAATCATAAAAATCCATAAAATCCATAAAAACAGCTCCGATGCCCCCTGTGCAATCATGGCTATTAAGCCACTCTCGGTGACTTGAATTTGCAGTTGTATATAGAGCAGGGCCTGTGGGCTCATATGGCAGATCAGCCTCCCTGACTCTCTTTCCTTTCCTAGAACATAGGAGACAGAAGATTAGAGGCAAAAATAGCGGTTGTATGAGTGAGTCGAAAAGTGGAAATCAGCATGACAACTTGACTTATCAATTAACACCGATAATGATGACCCTAAGACATAAATAAAATATCAGACTCTCAAAACTGTGACTGCATGATCTCTAGGCAACATTTAGTCTTGCTAGTGTTTAATCAAACAGCTTGAACATATAGAAACTCAATTATGCAAATATTGGTTGAAAAAAATAAAAACCAGTTCAAACGATAAAGTGTTGGTATCTGTTGTTGGAAATTCCTGTGGTAGTGTGCTCTAGCAGCACACAAATGTTCACCTGGAAAGCCAAAGGCTGCATCTCTGCTGCCCCCACAGGTCCCCCTCATCGTAAGGCTCTACCTTAGGATGCGAGCTTACCAGCTGAACACCACCTGTTGTCAACGACCAGCATGAAGAATACCACAGCATGCTTGTCTTAGCTTTCCGAAGACGCATCCTGAAATCTCCCCCACGCCTTCATTCCTTCACCAAATGCTGTTCTCGGCGGCGTTGGGTGCTGCTAACTTAAACAAGGCAAGCTTACTAAAAATAAGCACACCTCCTTCAGGTACACACAGACTACTAGAGGAAGCGGAACTCGTGGAAGACCAGAAAAATGATGACTGGAACGTAATTAGCAAATGTCAGTAGGGAGCAAGCTAGGAAAGAAATGATCTAACAAGTTGTTTTAATTTATTGGGCAAATACATTTATCAGCTAGACACTAATAGGGTGAAACAGAAGACAGTAATGCACGGTTCTTGCCAATCAGAGAACCTACAAGTTAATGACAGGGAAGACAAGGCATTAAATAGCTGATTGGCGTGAGAACAAATTAGACACATAGCTGCCGAGAACAACTCTCCAAGCTGAAGTTTCAAGAAAACAAAGCCTGATCGAGCCCACCTGGGAACTCAGGGCACTGATCAGGAAAACATTTGCCCTTCTCAGAACACAAATTAGATTTCAAAACAAACAAACAAAAAATTTTTTAAAAAATCAAAAAACAAAGAAGCCAAAGAAGCATATGTAACATCCAACTACAAAAATTAGACAGGAGCGTCGTGAAAGATAAGCATTGGTCAGCTCACTTTAAGTCCCGGAAAACTACAAACGACCTTTGAAAGCCCAAAGACCTTGGGTTAAAAAGAAAGAAAGAAAAAGAAAATCTTAAACAAAAGACTCTGAGAGGACTCACTGAAATGGCTGGGATGGAGCCGGCATCTTCCTGGTGAAGGTCATCCCCCGATGGACACCCAACATTGGTGCTGCCAGTAATGATGCACTTGAGACCTCTGTGCAGACCCAGCCCTTCTCAGGACCTACAGACACCCACCTAACAGCAGTCAACAGTCTGCTGAGAAGGACAGAAGCTAGAGCCTCCGTACAAACAGAAGCAGAGTTTGAAGTAGCAGGACTAGGCTAACCTAAGATCCTGCCTCCCACCACCTCCAGGTCCTCCAGGTCCACCCTGTGCAAAGAGCCAACTTCAGTCACCTCTTACCTACGGCAAACATTTGATTTACACCACATTTGCAATTCACAATGTTCTAAAATTCAAAGATTTTAGTAGGCAAAAGAGCCAAATTAATATACATACGGTAGGAAAGTAGAAGGAAATAAAAAAGTACTAAGGAAATGATCTGCTACACGTAATTTTGTTGTTGTAGCAGAGTATAAGAATGTGCCTTCCGTCCACACTAAATATCTACACTCTAGTAAGTGTACCAGGCACCTGTGTGTGGAAATGCTTTAGACAGGACTAAAGCAATCAGTGCTGACTAGTGTTTTCATATCTATCCGATGGAATACAAACCTCCCCACTCCCTGCAGAAAATCAACACTGCCTTTTGCAGCCAGGCAAACATTTTTTCAGGCCTGTGCTTGTTGCAATCTTCTCATTATCTTTTTCGGGTTGAAGGAATGATAACACAATAAATTTAATTCCTTACAATGAAAGCTTGCCTTCTGTTTTACAGTGGCTGGTAATTTTAAAAGATACTATGTTCAGTTACTGCTTCCCAAACTATACAGTATTGCCACATTCCTGTACATGTAACCATTACAAAGTTACTTAATTATTGAAGGTCTTTGCTCCATTACTGCTTGCTTGTGTATCTTGGGTGTGTGCTGGCTACACGGGCGTTCTGGAATGCAAGCTGCCCTCTGAGGTCACTTGCTTTTTACTAGAATAACCAGGTGAGGCCTGCCAAGTGTAGAACAGGAAAAACAAAACCCTGCGCTAATGTAAGAGAATGAGATGATGGAGCATGACTGTCCCACACTCCAGGCTTCGTGGTAAGGTCTGAGCGAACAAGTGAATGAGAGCGGCGAGACCATTAAATGAGCGCATGCCTTACCAACTTCCTAAGTGAGCACAGGCTGACATGGAGCTTACCGTCAAAGCACACGGAAACAAGGCCACCCAGAGCACTGTCCTGCCAGCTAAGTTAATGTCTAACTCCTCACACTGGAGAGGAAGAGTGTGGGTCTCCTTACTTTCTCTGTCTTTGCTGATCTTCTCTGGCCCAATTTCTTCTGGTTGGAAATACTTGCTGCTGTTTCAGAGACTGTGTTAGCAGTAATGGGAAAAATACCAGTTTCTCCTCCTATGTCTGCTCAGTGTGCATGACAGTCTTCCTCAATAGAACCAGTAAGGAGAGATGCTCTCATTAAGGTATTTCCAAAATGCCAGCTGTGTAGTCCACGTTCTTCCTTAGCAACTCATTGTCACTCTCCTTCTCCTTCTCCAATTCCCTCCCCTTCTCCCTCTTTCTCTCTCTTTCTCTCTCTCTCTCTTTCTTTTCCCATCTCTCTCTCTCCCTTCATCTCTCTCTCTCTCTCTCTCTCTCTCTCTCTCTCTCTCTCTCACACACACACACACACACACATACACACACACTCCTAGTAACAGAAAATGGGGTTTATATTCCTATCTTTTGGATAGGAACGCGACTTTCTGAAAATAGATTCCTCTACTGGAATCAAAAGGCTACTATTTCTTTTCTCACACAGTCCCACACAGTATCCCTCTCCCTTTCTTAGCTGCCTAGAAGTCCAAGTTGTAATTTCAGCATCGATACATGACTGCTTGCATTCTATCACCTAGCTTTCTATAAAAATGTATCCTGAAAGGTATTTTATATTTCTTGTCTTCTATTAAATTAATCAGAATGTTTTTTCATCATCAACTTTTTGAAGCAACAAGTCCCTGGCACTAAGTATCCTTTATCTTTACATGAATTAAATTAAAATGACTTCATATTGTTTGGAGTTTTTTTTTCCCAATATTAGAAATAGAACATATAAATTAAAGCAATTAAACTGTCCCAGTTTGAGAACTCTAAATAGGTTAAACAATAATAAATGCAATCAGAAATATAATTTAATTTATTTCATGGACTTGGAAACATATTAAGTGTTCAATCCCAGCCCTTGAAATACAGCTCATACAATAAAATCCTAACATAACCCAATTATCTTTGGGTTTTGCTTTTCTGCCCCAGCCCTGTGATGAGGTCTGATCTCAGAGACTGGCCTGGCTAGCCAAGGAAAATGAGATAGAACGGATGCAAAGAAATATCTCAACAATGAGGTCTCCCATGTTAGAAAATTTTTTTCTGAAATGGAATTGTGACAAGTATCAGCTCCTGGGGACATAGAAAATTAGTTTGCTCAAAATTCCAAAAAGACATGCTCCAGAAAGGCAGTTTCAATCAATGCAATGGAAGCGACGTGGACTCAATAACCTGCCCAGACAGTTCCCTTCTGTGTGTCCCAGAACGTGACTGAAGCACATTGAGAAAACATTTGTGTGCAGCTCCCCTTGCATGCAAAGGCTCACGGTGCGTCTCCCACAGCCCAAGCGGGACCTTTCACTTTGCAGTTTACAAAGAATAAAATAAAATTAGAACTTGTCAGCTTTAGGGAGAAAAACAGACTCAAGTTCTGCAGGGACCTGAGCTGCTCCATCCTTATTGGGGAATAAGGAGGTACAGGAGTCACCCGCTGTTCTCAGGCACAGGAATGAGGTTTTCCGTGCAATGACAGAGGCTGATAATGATTCTGGGAACCTGAAAGCTTCTACCCCCTGACCCTGGGAGGTCCCCAGGCCCACAGGCTCTGTAGACCTCCCGGTTCGTGGTTGTTCAGCTGCATCTGCCTCACCCCTAGCTCTGTGTCACACAAGGTTTCATTGCCTCAGGGCCCAAAATGGTGGACATCTCAGAAAGTTATTTGACCTGAAACTTGCCCTACCTGTGAAGAAAGGGTTTTTAAGATGCTCATATTAAGAAACAAAACTACAAAATAAATAGTTCCCTGTCGGGGATACGGTGAAGTCTATCTATGTTCTATGGGTAAACTCAACTTTAGACAGGCTTCTCCAGGATTATGGGACCCTGATCCTTTTATTAGAGCATTCACCTTAAAAAACTTACGCATGCATATTCTCTCTCCTGCCCTCAGAGATGTCAGTCAAGCCGAGGAATGCATTTCTCAAGGACCTGATGCAGGCTCTGTGGCAGAGCAAGAGCTTGTCACAGAGAGTCACATAATGTCATCTGTGGCCTAGCCATAGCAAATGATCATTCAGTCTCCCTCCTAAGATGGCCAATGGCATTCCCTCAAATAGGCCATGGTTGAGACTCCTCCAGTATGCTTCATCAGAGACAAGTGCCTTCTCTTCCTCTTACTGCAAACGTCTAAAATAAATTTTCTTTGTTTAAATGGTCTAGTTCAATTATTGTTTCATGGTCAGTGAAATATGAACCCAATTAATTAAAGGCAACAATGTTCCTAGCCTAAAAATCACAGGACCCACCCTTCCCTACAACTGGGAGAGGCTACCCAACCCCAGGCTTGATGGGATGCTCTGTGCTAGAAATGATTAAATAGGAATGGCTGAGCGAAACCAGCAATGAGCCTCACAGCTTAGCTCCCAGCCTCCTTTGCAGAGAGACAAGGCTGTTTTTCTCTTTGTTTAAGACACCCATAACTCAGAACAGTGTCTTAAGCAAAAGACACATTCAAACAGTGGACCAACTTTCCAGCATCCTCTGCAACCTTAAAAACATTCATTTCACACATATCTAGGACTTTAAAAGATGGGGATCCTCACCCTCCTTTCCCATTGTTATATGTTGATATCAGGCTGGCCTGAGGCTGCTGGCCCCCCTGCTTCCAGATCTGGAGTGCTAGGGTTACAGGCAGGTACCCTATTTTGCAAGGGAGAAGACTGAGGAGACACAATAATATGACCAACTTATATAAGATCCTTTACACGAGCCAAGAGACAGAACATAAATCATGAGTTTTCCCCAGCACCTGACATGATGCCTGCAAACACTGTATATATTTGGTGAACTGACCTAGATACTGGGTTTTTGTTTTGTTTTGTTTTGTTTTGTTGTTTTGTTTTATCCAGCCTCTCTGTCACCCAATAGTCACTGAATATTAACAGCTCCATCTAAGTCTTGATGCCATTCCTTTGGAGAATCCATCACTCATCATTCACTACTATAGATTTCCATGAGTGATGGAAATCTATAGTAGTGAAATGAAAACTTTCAAATCTCTCAGTTGGATTAGTTCTGATGTTGCATGGAAAAATCTACCCCAAACTTGCCTAGATTTTCAATCTTATTGTTAAATATATTTAGGTATTTTCATGTTTGAAGTCAAAATCATGGGTACAAACTATTTTTTTTCCACTGAAGCACAAATCAAATTAAATTGGTCACTTGGGTTGTTCTTTTCCGCAGGTCTTCGGGGGTGGGACTGTGAGGAGACAGGAGAGTACCCTCTGCTTCTGTCAGTGTGGGCTGTTCTGTACCTTCAACGATACTGTCTAAACAGGCAATGTCTCAAGTCCTGGTCAGCTCTAGTCACCTAAGACATCATGGTTTAGTCTCTAAAGCTTCTCAGTTTATGGGTTGCAACTCCTTTGCAGGTCAAATGACCCTTTCATGGGGTCACATATCAGATTTCCTGCATACAAGACATTTACATGATGATTCATAACAGTAGCAAAATTACAGTTATGAAGTAGCAACAAAAATAATTTTACGGTTGGGTCATCACAACATGAGGAACTGCATTAAAGGGTTGCAGCATTAGGAAGGTTTAATACCACTGCTCTAGAGTGTGTGATCCAGAGACCTGTTATCTGCCCTCTTGACCCTTTCCTCCTTCTAGAGAGAAGATGGGAGAGACATAACTAGTAATCAGCACCTGACATCCATAAGACCCTGTCCCCAAAAGTTCACAGTATCAAGGCTCCCAAAACCTCGTCTATAGCTCTCATTCTGTCTCAGCTAATGCATCCCTCCATGGGCCTCCCCTCCCCTCTTCTTCCAGCTGTATACAATGCCTTTTCTCCACTAGGAGGCGCCATATTCTCTAGCTTCTCTACTTAGGACCAGAAGGCGTGTTTCAGCTGGGGTTGGTGAAGAATGGTAGGAAGGCACCATTATCTACATCAGCTTGTATAGAGCTGATTTCACAGTTAAACTGATATGCATGATGTTAGTGTCCCAGACATGGGCCAAAGCTGGGCATATTCCACAACTTCAAGATAAAACATTCTCCTAGAGGAGACGTTAGGGCAAAGCCAAGGAGGACTATGCTATGCCCAAGCTTCAACATGAGGGTCAAGAGCAAGTGTGTGGGGGGGGTAGCAATGAGTATATATAGACCACCGTGTGACGATGTGAATGGATTTGAAGTGAGTGGATCCACTTCTAGCCCAGATCTTTGAGGTAAGAAGATACACCTTTAATCTGGGGCACACCTCCTGCAGGAAGCCTATATAAGGACATGGAAGGCAGAAGCTTTTGCTCTTCGTCTGCTCCTTCTGGCCTTGCTAGCAAGTCCATTCCTTCACTGCAGCATATACTAAAGAGCAGCTGAGACATCCACCCTCTAGGACTGAGAAACTTCTAGATTCTTGGACTTTTCATTCATAGCCATTGTTGGATTAGCTGGATCACAGCCTGTAAGTCATTCTAATAAATCCACATATTATATGTGGGAGATGTAATATGTAATAATGATGCATTGTATATATGATAATATATTGCTTATGTATATTACATTTGTTTTCTCTTTTTCATGGGGCGTCTATGAAAAATATACGTATGGCTTCTAATGTTTCTACTGTTCAGTGCTAGATTCAGAACACACACACACACATATATATATATATATATGTTACACACATACATACATATCACATACACACACACACACACACACACACACACACACGATGGGGAGAGGATAAATACAGAGCTCACAGCAGATAGAAAGCCCATCTTCCCCTCCAGAAACTAGTGATGATGGTGGAACAGTCCACCGTGTCTAGCTATGACAGAAGCAGCAGCCAGTTTATCGAAGAATCCCACATTGGAGAAGAATGTGCCATTAGTCATAGCTCAGGGAGGGATAGGAGCAGGGTCCCTGGATGACAGACAGCACCTGGTGGTGAGAGCTCCAGCATAGGACATGGGGATCTTTTGCTTTGTTACATATTTTGAGCCCAGCAATGAACAGTGGAACTGTATTAGAAGCCACACGTGTTATTCATGAGAAAGAGAAAACACATGTAACTCATTTCACTTAGTATGTCCAAAATAGCAATGTTTCAACACGTAATCAATATTAAAATTTACTATGTTATTAAAATTTAAAATGTTTCCATTTTAAAGTATCATTTTTTAAAATCTGGTGCGTACTTTCTACTTCACAGCATACCTCAGTTCAGAAAAACACATTTCAAGTGCTTAGCAGCCATTTGTACCCAATGGCCATGACACTGAACAATGGTGTCTTAAACATACCTCATAGACTGAGTACAGTGGGAACAATGGATGGCTTGAGTGGGGGGAGGAGCTGGGGAAGGGGAGGGGAGGGAAAGGGATGAGAAAAAGAAAGATTTCCCGACAGTAGCAGAAGGTGTAAACAAGACTTAGGACACACAGCTGTGGCGTCACTCTGAAGCTGGAGTCTCTGCTGCAGGTTTTGTTGTGGAGCCAAATTGAAAATGATTTTGTTTCAGGATGTCAAAAGGTAGCATGTTTTCAAACCCACAGTTCTTACACATTAGAAATTGGCCTCTTCAAGGCCGCAGCTAATTTCCCCCTCCCTCCCCTATTGCAATTCTGAGTTCCTATGAATAATGAGTCCACAGAGTTTCTGCCTCTCCTAGAAGCAAATCATGGCAACTGAACTGTCTCCCCAGGCCTCAGTGGACATCCAACGAAGACTGAGCCCCTTTAAAAAACCATCTTTTCTAGTCATGAATTCATTTTCAGATTTCTGCTAGTAGATTAACCAACAAGGGAAAGATTGTTGTCATGAAAGTTTACACCAGCAGATCTGTTTCCTCTGCCTTCACATGCATAAAACCAGAGAAATATGTTCTCCTATTTCTATGAAAATGTGCTCTGGGGAGAAGAAGATGGGTTGCCTAATAACAAAGAAAGTAATCTTGTTTGAAAAATAGGCCTCCTGTCTTGCAAAGAGACAGCTGATAAATTAAAACAAAACAAGAATTAAGTAAAAGAAGCCAAGCCGCATCCACTGATGCCACCCAAAGGCAACCTCCCACTGAATGGAAACAAATCACGCCCTTTTCAACAGGTTTTTTCCCTGTGTTAAAAACGAGTTGCTAATAATTTTTTTAAAGGTGAGCTATTTACAAGACGGGACATAGCAAGAATGGATAAATACACCTCGTTCTCATTTCACTACTCACCCCAATCCTAAGCTATGGCGATTAGCAGTTACCCAATGATCAACAC
The DNA here is from genome assembly GCF_030254825.1 of Meriones unguiculatus. NCBI lineage: Eukaryota > Metazoa > Chordata > Mammalia > Rodentia > Muridae > Meriones > Meriones unguiculatus. The sequence continues at coordinate 6,073,963 of NC_083364.1, read as the reverse complement.
TCAGTATTGATTTGCTTGGAGACTTGTGAAAGCAGATTGTGACAGCAGGAGATTAGTGACCAAGCAAAGTGCTGGTGAGAAAGCACGAATAAAGGGAACTCTGAGGAGAGGGTGAATCGATGTTCTCACCATGTGTGAACTCAGCTTTGCTTGCAGTTCAGTCCCGAAGGCAGCAGGTGGTTGAGGACCGAGCAGAGCATTGGAAGTAGCCTGACTTTGCAAGCCCACATGAAGCACACCACCCCTGAGCTTGCAAATCTTACCCCTGCCCTTAAGATCTCAGGACTGCAGTTTCCCAGATGTCTGTGATCAAAGAAGACATACCTATTTCTTCATACACTTCTTCCTCTTTAGTACACTTTATCTTTGAGGCCCCAAGCTAATGTTCTCCAAAGGTTGGTATTAATAAATGGAGGTATAATTCTTACAATAAGGTTGATATCCTCATGAAATGGTGCTTTCCAAATTATTTTTAACCCTATGGCCCTAAAGAAGCAAAATTACAATTTGCCCAATAGCAATCTTTCAAAAATGGACTTAAAAAGGAAAAGGCCCATTATTTAGTTTCTACCTGGAAAGTAGAGAGAAATGATTGGAGGGCGCGGTATAACGTGACGTGCAAAACCGCCATGTGGCTCCTCTCACAGGTCGATAAATAACAGAGGCTGCCCCTTCTCGTGCTACGTATCGGGAAGTATAAAACAAGGAGACCAGCCAGCCTTCCTCTGCAGAGCATCTTCTGGAGGGTAGCCTCTGTCTGAGTCGCCCTGTCACGCTCTCAGTTCCTGTCCTGGATAGCTGCTCCACTACAGATGTTCATCTGCTCCTTCTACTACCCATCCACACCTTTCCATGAAAAGAGAGGGTGAAATCAAAATAATGTGTATCTGGTTTCAATCCCTGTCATCTCTGGGCCAATCAGGAAATAAAAAAATAAAAAATAAATAAAATCAACCCACTGCATGTAGCTAGTAATTGGCTATGCTAGGTAGCATCCTGCAACTCAAAACAGACTTTTTAAACACAAATAATAACTTGTCTGTCTGTATTTTCTGCCAGTTAATTGTGGCTGAGATCATAGGAAAGCTCATTAAAGGCAGCTTTATCAAAAAACCCTCCTTGTTGTTTGCATCTCTGACTCTTCTGGCTTCGTATCCAGGTTCCCAGCATGCCCAACATCAGCACCAAGTGCTTTTACTTGTGACCAGTTTGGATCCTCTCACCTGACTCCCTTTCCTCCTGACTCCATGGCCAGTCGCCAATGATTGCCCACCTCCTAAACTCTCCCAACAGCCACCCACTCCCAAAGGCCCTTTAAACGGAGAACCATTGAGGGGGTGAATGTGTCCATGAGGGCAGGGTCCTTGTCGTGCAAGCCATCTTTTCCCAAATGGACCAGCTCCAAACACTGCGCTACTCATTCCCAGCTCTTGCCTGTGGGCCAGGTGCTCCTCTATGCTGCTCGATTAGAAGAGGGGAATGGGATGGCAATGACCTGAGCACTTCAGCATCATCTGCTGGATTTCCTATATCTGTGTTCTACCTGCTTCCTTATAGAACAGTCAGTCACTTGAGCTTAGGGCAGACTTTCTGCTGAGGCTGCCTTATCCTTCAAATCAGGTTGGGATGGATAAAGTTAAGTGCCAGTCAGCACTGGTGGCTAAATGTATACTCTCTCCCTGCTCCTACCCCACATCTGTGAGCAACACATTCCTCTGCCTTATTTATGCTCTTTTCCTCTCCAACTCTCAGCCAGCTCCTCTGATTCTCTTTGTATATATAGCAGCTTTTAAGTAATACCAATTTTGGAGTATTGTACAGTGGTCAATAAGTTGAACATATTTGAAAGGTTTGTTTTGTTGTTTATGTGTATGTATGAGTGCCTACATCTTATGCTAGTATCTATTAAGATTAGAAGAACATGCTTGATCTCCTCAACCTAGAGTGGCAGGTGCTAAGAACCAAACTTTGGTTCTCTGAAGGAGAGCCACAAGCCCACTTAACCACTGAGCCATCTCTTCAGACCCTGGATGCTGAACACCTCTTTTCCCCTCATCTTCTTTAGCCATCAGTGATGCTCCACTCTTCTTTTTAAAGTAGTTTTCTAGCACATCAAACACATACATATTCATAAGTTGCTATCTATATTAGATTACCCATGCCTCTGCCTTCTCCCATTAGCGTAGTTAATCAGGAGCATTGCAACACTGCGCTGAGCTGGGAAGTGAATTCTGGAGCAAGGCAAGAGTGTGCAGAGCTAGCAGATTCCTAGTATATTTGTTGACCTTTTATGAAGGTGCAAAGGAAAAGCTTCAAACATTTCAAGAGATTTTAAATGGTTTCAGAAGAATTTTATTTGTCCAAAAGCCCTCTCTAAAGGGAATTGCATTTTAAACTATTATATCACATATATATTTTATTGCCATTTCTGTTCACTCAGTCATCCAAACACTAAGCTAGAGCATTGGACCATTGGACACAAGGAATGAATTCCAAGGAGATTAGGGAACCAAGAAAGTACAGAATGGGTTTAATGACTCGTGGGTGAAGCATTAGTCATTGGTCATAAACCAATGTGGAACCAGAGAAGCCAGAATGAATCCAGGCTGCAGAGCAACAGGCTTCCTCTCTCCGCAGGTTCCACTTGACAGTTCAGCTGACTCAGCACTTCTACAGGTTCTCAAAGCAAAAGCCCCAATGGCTTCCTCTATTTTTAATTTCACCTTTTACAATCAAGGTCTCCTTAACACACTAAATGCAAAAACAGTGACGTAAATGGGAAAATGTGTTTCTCTAGAGACAACAGTGACATAAAATGATCAAATACACACATATGCAAACGGCTGAAATAGGTTACAAGTTTGTCTTGAATGAATGTACTGAAATACAACATTAACAAAAGAAACTATCTAAGTGATTTCATGGTTGACTGAGAACTAGAAATTCTGGCTTTACTTAAGTCTGACTATAGTTCAGAATGTAAGCTCTGTCTCTCCACTTTGGACTCAGGATAAAGATGCAAATCAGGATTTTTTTGTGGGTCTCTCTAAGGGCTTTCTGACCCTCCCAGTTACCAGAAAAGACATTTCACTCCCCTGTTTCAGTCCATCCCACAGGCATATCTGGCTGTGAATGTTTGTGCTAGTGGTTCACCAGCTATGCTTACCCTCTACCCAAAATTTTAGGTGTTATTCAGAGGGAGCCGTCATTGTTTAGGGATAGGCAGAGATCTAACTGCATACAGCATCTCAAAACTGAAAAAGGAATAATGATGTTAGAGTAACCAGAGCTGTAGTCTTGGTATCTCAGTACTCATACTAATTAAACTTGTATATGTTTGTACATTACATACTAATTAGTATTATTAATATAATATAAATATAATAAATACATTTATATATACATATATATGAAGTAACACCCTTGGAGTGACAATGCTTCCCACAAAACTCATCTGGCAGAAACCCCAGTGTCAGGCATGGAACATTTCCTTTCAAGTTGTTGGCCAGGGAAGTAAAGAGACCTTTCAAAACAATATAGGTTTTGGCCATTGGCCTTGGTTGCCTCTTAGAAATTGGAGAGAAGACCCTGCTGCTGAAGATACAAACACACTTTGGTACAGAACTTGGAAGAATCAAGCTGGAACTGACATGGCAGCCTCCTCTCTGAGAATCTTAGAATCTCCTAGGACCAGAAGGAACTCTGTGAGCCAAGGGAAGAAATCAATTCTATCCAGTCATTATGCCTACAAACCACAGCACTGACCAGAACAGCAAGAAAATCCTAAAGGTGCAATAGCAGTACTTACATCCTGGAGTAACCAACATCCAATTAATTGTACCTCAGGCCCACGTGGTAGAGGAGAATTCATACCTGATATTGTAAACCTATTCCATCACATGTGGCTGGTAAGTCCATGAATTACAAAGAAACACCTATTACTTCCATTTCCCTAAACCAGTATGATTTCTAACTACACTCTAAATAATTTATCTTTATACCCACAAGTAAATTAAGTTCTCGCCCCTTATCAAAGAAGTTTCATTTTGCAGCAGATAAAGACCATTACAGAAATCTATGACTGGTAAAAATGCAGAGAACAACAAATCATACGGTGCTCAGCCCCAATTGATACATCTACAATTAAATGAACCCTGAAGGCTCAGGGAACATTGAAGAAGAGGGGCTAAAAGACTGGACCAGAAAACCGACTGCGAAAGAGTATCTTCTATATATGACATGGTGACTATATCAGGAAATAGCAACAAAATAGCCTCCTAAAACAAGACCTGAAAAATGACAACACCAGTTGACATTCCACTGTGGCTGGGGGGAGCTCACAAGACCCCGACCCGAGCTGAAGACATATAGGCAAGTCCTGGTGGCTGAGAGAAGCAGAATTAATTAATCTTCTCCAGGGATAAGCCGTCTGATAGATTAACCAACTCCAGGAAGTCAGCCCTAAATAAATATACTTATGAGCAACACTAAATAAACTCAGATTATGTTCATAAATTTATATATACATATATGTAACAACAATAATTAAAGAATAATAGGACATGAATATGAGAAAGAGTTGGGCACAGAAAGAACTGGAAGGAGAAGTAAATCATGCAAATATAATACTCATGGATATAATTCGCAAAAGCCAAAATTTCAAAAACCTATCAAAAAGCAAAAGCAAAACAAAGAAATCTGTTCATAAATTTAAAAAAATAAAAGCACTATTAGCCTGAAAGAAATTATAAGGACATCATAAGTAATGGTATTACCCTCTTGTTTTCCAAAATAAGCAAAAGAAATCACTGGATTTTGAATAGTTTAGGTTGTTTTTTTTCCAATAGGGCCAGTGAGAGGACTCAGTGGGTAAAAGCACCTGCCAGCAAGCATGACAGTCTGAGTTCAGGCTGAGGGGTGCACATGGTGGACAGAGAAAACTCACTTCCACAAGTTGGCTCTGACCTTCACATGAATGCTGTGACATGAACACACATCCAAAGACAGAAGATAGATAGACAGACAGATAGATAGACAGATAGATAGATAGACAGACAGACAGACAGACAGACAGACAGATAGATAGATAGATAGAAGATAGAAGATAGAGAGATAGATAGAAAATAGAGAGACAGATAGATAGATAGATAGATAGATAGATAGATAGATAGATAGATAGATAGATAGATAGATAGATAGGAGAGAGAAAGAGAGAGAGAGTAGATAAATGAAAAAATAAATGGAATAAAATTTCCTACAGTAATGTCAAATCTGAATTAGGATTTAAAATCTCTTTTATTTAAATGTTCATTTTAGTAGACTTCACAGAAGTCTACAATGTACTAAAATCATCCGTCTTAAACACAGAAAATATTTAACACACTAACTTAATTATTGTTCTATTGCTGTGAAGACACCATGACCACAGTGACTCTCAGAAAACATTTAATTGGGAGCTTACATTACCACCATGGCAGGGAGCATGGGTGCACGCAGGCATGGTGCTAGAGAAGTAGCTGAGAGCCACCTCCTGATCTCTCTCTGCAAAAAATGAGACATAGGCCTGCAACTGGCTTTTGAAACATCAACACACTCCCCTTTTCTCCCCACACCATGCTTAACACACTTTCTCCTACAAGACCACACCTCCTATAACAAGACCACACCTCCTAAGTCTTCCAATCCTTTTCAAATATTACCACTCTTTGATAACCCAGCATTCAAATATACGAGACTTTGGGAGCCATTCTTTATTATTACTGTTGTTGTTGTTTGAGACAGTTTCTCTGTGTAGCCTTGGCTGTCCTGGACTCACTTTATGAACCTGGCCTTGAAATCACAGAGATCTGCCTGCTTCTCCCTCCCTGAGTGCTAGGATTACAGGCGTGTGCCACCATACCCACTGGGAGCCATTCTTACTCAAACAACCACAGATACTTTTTTAAAGGAAATTTTAATTATAATACAGTCTTTTACAATTTCAGTAACCAGGAGAAACATGGTCTCCCCAAAGCTGGCTGGCTGGCTAAGTTAACAGGAATCTGAGAGCTCTGTGTGCAATAAATGAAGGGGAGACCAATCAAGGGAAACACTCATCACCGTCAGACCTTCACACATACATGAATACATATGAATGTACACCAGCCCACACAGATACACCTGTACACACGCAGACACGTAAACACACATTCATGCCCATAATCGACATATACATGTAAATACAATGACCTCTTTGAAAATATCATGTTACCCTTCCAAACATTCACAGATACTCTGCTTATGAACTCCACCTCAGTAAGATCAACAGAAAGTTGAATTGGGTGTTGATATGTAAATTATAATTGGCCACATTCAGTATAATGCATATCAATTTCTGCAAAAAGTATGGGACGGCATCAATCATGGATTCCAGGGAGCAGTGTCCCATGTCTCCAGTAGTTCTCCCTCAAAGAAGCCTGGCCAGCCAGGATGCGGCAGCTGGCATGTCCTGAGATATCTCATACACTTTCCCCTGAAACTCCATATAAAATCTGCTTTTCCATACCCACATGCCTCAGTTACTTATCTGTGCTAAGACAGCATGACCAAGACAACGTAAAATAAAGTGTTTAATCTGGACTTAACAGTTTCAGAAAATTAGAGTCCATGACAGTAGAGCAAAGATGTTTCGGCAGAAAAAGCTGGGAGCTTACATCTTGATCTACAGGTAGGAAGCAGAGAGATAGCAACGGAAATTGCTGTGAACTTTCGAAAACTTGAAGCCTGACCCCAGTGACAAACTTCCTCCAACAAGACCATACCTCCTTATCCTTTCCAAATAGTTCCTCCACCGAGGGACCAACTATTAAAACAAACGAGCCTATGAGGGCCATCCTCATTCAAACTACCAGACCACATAACCTGGGAATGCAGGGAGAATTCGTTGTACTGCTGTGTGAGCCCAGAACTGTAAAACAGCAGATACAGCAGCAGCTCTTCAGCTACACTTCAGCCAGGTTAGGATGACTGACAGATGGGCATGTTCTTCACCACACAGTCACTCATCTTCCTGAAGCTGGCCCAACACAAGCAGTATGAAAATGTGAGCTTTAGAATCAGATAGTTTGAATTCTAGCTCTGTAACCTGCAGTTATTTGCCTGTAGATGTCTTTTTGAATAATCCTAATCTTGGTTTTCTGATCCTGGGAAATATGATATTGTTACAGGTCTGCAGTAATAATACACAATGAGTCTGCCTGCCAATGGCCCCTGCACCTGTCAGCGTAGCCAGTCTGTCGCACATAGTATTACAGGCACACTACCGGGCTTTCTTTTGCTCATGTCTCCTGTAGTGTGTCGTGTAGGATATTGCTTCTATCAATGTGTCTCCAAGAATTCCTAAGTATTGGGAATATTCTTTTTACCTTATCCAACTCTGAAAACATAGAAAAGAGTAGAATTATTGTCCACAGCTTTGGATGGACACCCAAGGCAACTGTAGAACTTTTGTCAAAATATTCATTCCTGAAGCCCCAAACCCAAAGACACTGATAGCAAGTCCAGGATACAGCCAATCCTGTGGGGTTTTGGTGTGATTTTCAAATAATTCTAGAACACTCTAATAGTGGCAAATCAGAGGTAAGGGATGAAGATGGAAGCAACTGTGTTGAAAGTAGGCAGTGGTCGTGTGTAGCCGGCACCTGCACACATCTGCTTCTGCATAACCAGAAGATGCGCAAAATGGCAAAAGCAGAACAAGAGGGCGCTTTAGGAACCATACAGCCTATATATCTCAACCACTTTTTGATCAGGGATCCCTTGTTAAATACCTATTTCTCCAAAATGTTCTTTACCACAATCTGTGAGATGAAACAAAATCTCACCTCCCTTCACCGTCTATGCCAACTGTTTCCAGTGAGATAGAAATGACTCAGTTAGGTGTTATCTTGAGTCCAGGTATGGGCAGACTGTGTGCACTTCTGCATTAGCAATTATCAAGAATAATTTGTTTTTGAGCCTCAGAATATAACAGTCCAAATTCTCATTACTGGGAATTCATTTGCATACAAGTACAAGGCAAGGTAAATCACTACTTCAGACAGAATCACCACTGATAGCCTGCCTGGGAAGATGGAACAGCTGCCCTTGAGGAGCTCTTCCTCTGACGCCCTTTGCCTCCATCTTCTCTTTCCTTACTGCTCACTGGTCCCTGAGAGGATGCAAGGTAAACCCTGAGGATTCCAAATGGGCAAGGAAGTCTGCCATCCACAGCTTCTGTGTGAGCGTACTTTTTTCTCTAGAAGTAAACTACATGGAAAGTTAAATTATAATAATATTATTTCATAAAGTTATTCTCAACCCATAATTAAAATAAGCTTTGTCTATATAACAACATTGGGCTGACAGCCTGTGAAGGCTATCTCACAGTAATGGATGTTCCTGCAGGGCTAGGAGTATTCAAAGCTCATCAGCAAAGGCTCTTTCCCCTTGAAAGGTTCTTGGACATTTGCCAACGTTTACTCTGAGTTACCAGCTTCTGATTGTCTGCTGCTGGCCAACTGCAGTTCCAAACGACAAGTTCTTCCGTTAGATATGTTAATAGAGTTAATCAGGTTATAGGCTTGCTGACTCTACTCAGAGCCAGTCTCAAAAGTGACTTTCATGTCTTTGTCCCAGCCTGCTAGGTGCAGAGGGCACTTTTATTCACCTGGTTTCCAAATTCGGGAAGCTCACTGTCCTGCTTCCCCGCTGTGGAGTTTCTGATGTTCAAACGCTTGTCCTTGTCACAAGCCCCTCCTGGTCCCAAGCATATCTGAGGCGACTGCCAGGCTTGACTAGGACAGGAAGTCATGCATTATGCCCTCACCTTGCTAGTCACTAACATGAATTTTCATGCACTTAAATCTTGGTTTACTCAGGTATCATTAAGGCCTTTATGTCCTTTGCTGATTAAATTTTAAAATCATTTGGATGTAAGAGACAACAATTACCCGCAACCTGTGCACTGCTTGCTATTGATGAGAGCTGGACTGTCGCTCTACAACCATTTTTTGAAGCCTCTACGTTCTCTACAATGAAAGCAGTGATGTTCTGTATATGCATGTGAGGAAACAGGAACTCAGAAAAATGTCTGACCCAAGGTCATTAAGGTCACACAACTCAAAACTTGCTTTCCCAATTATTATAACATAAAAACCCCTTCCTGAATTCCAAGCATGAAAGATGGATTGCACTGGCTGCTCTGGGATTTTCCATATTCACTTTTCTCCTTCATTCAGCCGGAACACAAAAATTAGGTGCACTGCCTCTGATAGTAGTCTATATCATTCTTCAGTTTGGGCTTGGATCCATTCTCTGAGAGAAGCACAGCCAAACGCCATGTTTTAGTCAAGGACAGATGACATATATGACAGTGATCCATAAGACCACACAGATCATCTAGAGAAGTCAGAGCTATCCGAATTTGTGTAAGCACATTCCATGGCATTTTTCTCAGTGACACTGCCTAAGAACACATTCCTTAGAAAGTGACCTCACCATTAAGTGAGATGTGACTCTACTCAGACCTGCAGCTTCTGACATCTTTGGCCCTGGCAGTTGCTGGTATTCCCAGAACATTTACCTGTGGAGCGCTGCCCAATTTATACTGTTGGGATCTAGCTCCCCTGGATGTTTCCAGACACACAATAGTCAAAATGAGGCAGCTAATCCCCATATTTTTGCTATTTGCATGGTTGAGTGGATCCTAATGCTTCCCATCTTTGGCCCTATTTTTCTTCAAAATATTACTTGCCCTTTCCCCAAGGCACAGAGAATTCGTACTGGTGGATGAGAATCGTGTCTTGCTTTTGTAACTGCAGTCCTCCTAAGTGAAATGATCAGATAATTTGGTAATCATATACCTCACTGAGACTATGGGAAGTGTCAAATCTCAAAAGCTCCAGGGATAATTTGGACACTTACCTAAGTTGAGAATACCAGTGCAAAGCCTAGTATCATGTTGGGGACAAACGTAAGTTTTTGTCTGTCTTGGTGTGATCTGGGCAAACAGTCTGAGAAACCATCTTCTCTTAAACAAAAGAAGGTTCCTTAGTGCATCAGTGTCTGAAAAGATAAGTTAGGTGAAAACTATTCATAAGTAATAATCTCCATTTAATATTAACACGCCTTAATAAGAAAGACTTGAAAGTAAGATGAGAATGTGGTACAACTGTAGATTCGTTTTCAGGCACTTAATTAATGTCTCACCAAGTACATCCTTGTATTCAATAATCCCAAATCCATACCAAATACATCTGTAACTATTCCTTATAAAAGCAAACAGGAGCATTAGACTTAAGGAGAGGCCAAGATTCTTAGAAAGGCATTTCAGTCCCCAAGCTATTAATTTGTCTCTGGGAAAGGGGCGTTTCACATTTCTTGCTATCAATCCTTCTTTAATATGGAGCTCATGAATTCCAGCTGTTAGCCACATAATTTCTCTCTGCATCTGATTTCTAGGCTTCTCCCTTGTCTCTAAATCCTTCCCATATGTGAGTCGGGAGGCCTGGGCCTCCAGGGCATTGAAGCCTGGAGCTGCCGCATGTCCAAGGGCTAAAGTGATGCCTGGAAGCATGCGACCATCCCAAAGCACACAGATGAGGAGTTGCTGTCTGTCTTTCTGCCAGGCCTTCTTCCCTGCAGGCTTCAGTCACCACCTGCTCCTTATTTTTTTTTTTTTTTTGAAGTATTCTTCAATTCACCATGTTTAAAGGATTAAAAAAAAAACAGTATTTTTTTTCCCCAGCTAAAACCACTTCTGGGCTGTCTGCATTTTGGCTTTTGTTTATGAAGGCTCTGCTGTGTCCTTGCCAAGAGAAGGAAAAGGAAAAATACTCTTCAGTTTAACCTTTTACAGTCAAGGTCTCTTTACACATGTCAGGACAGCCTGAATGTGGTGATTCATATGTGAAAGCTATGATTCCTAAGAGACAGAGCAGCGGTTTAAAATACTCAAATGCATGCACAGGCAAAGGCTGTAATTATAAAGCAAGGAATGTGTGCTTAAAATTAAATGCATCAAGTGCAGCTTCTAATGCAAGGAGTGCCTGCTGGTTTCGGTGGACTTGAGCTCAGGAATGTAAGAACTGTTAAATTCAGCACTCAGTTTGTAGGCTGTCTTGTTCTGATGACAGTGTCCTTTGCTTTATAGAAGCTTTTCAGTTTTATGAGGTCCCATTATTGGTTGCTGCTCTTAGAGCCTGTGCTGTTGGTGTTCTGTTCAGGAAGTTGTCTCCTATGCCAGTGAGTTCTAGGCTCTTCCCCACTTTTTCTTCTAACAAGTTTAGTGTGTCTGGTTTTATATTGAGGTCTTTGATCCACTTGGACTTTAGTTTTGTGTAGGGTGATAACAATGGATCTATTTGCATTTTTGTACATGTAGACATCCAATTAGACCAGCACCATTTGTTGAAGATGCTGTCTTTTTTCCATTGTATAGTTTTGGCATCTTTTGTAAAAAATCAGGTGTCCATAAGTGTGTGGGTTTATTTCTGGATCTTCTCTTTGATTCCATTGATCCACCATTCTGTTTCTATGCCAGTACCATGCTGTTTTTATTACTGTTGCTCTATAGTACAGTTTGAGATCAGGGATGGAGATACCTCCAGAAGATCTTTTATTGTAGCTATTCTCAGTTTCTTGTTATTCCATATGAAGTTGAGAATTTTTCTTTCAAGGTCTGTGAAGAATTGTGTTGGTAATTTGATGGGAATTGCATTGAATCTGTAGATTGCTTTTGGTAAAATGGCCATTTTTACTATGTTAATCCTGCCAAGCCATGAGAATGGGGGATCTTTCCATCTTCAGACTGGGAAAGTATGTTCACCAACCCTATATTTGACAGAGGGCTGATATCCAGAATATATAAAGAACTCAAGAAGTTAAACAGCAATGAGCCAAGTAATCCAATTTAAAAATTGGGTACAGAGCTAAACAGAGAATTCTCAACAGAGGAATATCAAATGGCAGAAAAACAAAGAAATGTCCTTAGCCATCAGGGAAATGCAAATCAAAACAACACTGAGATTTCACCTTACACCATCAGAATGGCTAAGATCAAAAACTCAAGTGACAACTCAAGTGCTAGAGAGGTTGTGGAGAAAGGGGAACCCTCCTCCACTGCTGGTGGGAATGTAAATGTGTCTGAAATGATACTGTCCAATCCCCTGTTCCATTCCCAGCTATGGACAGGACCTTATTCAGAAGCTGCTTCTCTCTCCAGCCTTCCTAACTCACCTCTGTCCATTTGTGTGTGGCTGCCTACATTACCACCCAGCACACAAGTATCAGCACACAAACAGAGACAAGTGTGTGCTCTCTATGGGGAAGGAGACTGATGGTTTGTCTGTTTGTTTGTTTGTTTGTTTGTTTTTAATGTAGTCCTAGTAGCCACACATATAAACACCAAGAAAGGGCTTGTTACATCAATTACTGAAATGCAGCAACATTAAAGGATGTGATGCTTCAGTGTGAACCTCAGAACTGCATTGTCCCATATTCACTGAAATCCCATATTCAGCCACCAGTTTACTTTGCTTCTTCCTTGATTCACACCTTTCACCAAGCCAGTCTGGTCCTGGAATCCCATTCATTAACTTTCCACCCACTATCCCTACCTCCATGTGTTTTTAACCTTTCAAAGCCATTCACGATAGATATAAAAAGCAGAATAGTTTTTTAAGGCACCCACAAATGGCCTCTGTCTGACCTTAGGCTTCAATCCAGCTGTTTTTCAGAAACTTGGTGGTCTTCTGGTCCTGTCGTTCCCATCTTTACACCACACACTGCTCAGCTTACGCCCTGTATGCCAAACACCCCTCTTTGTTATTCTGACCTTGACTGGATATGACCTTATCGTTTGAAGCACAAGTTCACGTTTTCTTACCTTGATGAAGACTTCCCTAACACTCTACTCCCAGCTGCTCATTCCATCCTCTCAAGTTTAATGTTCTTCTTGCCCAGAATCACACACTCATTTCCCAGCGGCAGTTCCCAGGAACAGCAGTCTAAGATTGCTAAACGAGAGAAGAAATGAGGAGAGGAGAAAAGGAGGGCGAGAGGAACTTCTGAAGTCAGATAAACGTGGGTGATACACCTGATGTCTGATGGTTAAACACTGAAGGCAGATACCAGCCATTAGCTTCTCGTTAATCTGTATATCCAGACAGCAGCCTGAGAGCTGGGAGCTATGTCCTACTTAACAGATGTGTTTGGCCTTCACCATCAGCTAGGATTCAAATACAGACACCCAACTTCAGAGTTCCTGTTATGCATCCCTTGAACATGCCCAGTCACTCAAACTCTCACTGTATAAAATATAAGAGTTTGCCACTAACAGTAGTATTCTTGTTCCTCAGCTTAGCTGAAAACATCCTGAGGGCAAACACCAGTCTCATTCGCTGGCATAGGGCATAGAGTCAGAGTAAACACCCATCCTGTCAATACAAAGGGATTCGTTTTCTATTAATGAACCATTTTGAATGCATTAAAGCAACATAGTACAATGTTTCAAGGCATCACTCTATCTGTTAAACCATTGTTTAATGGCTGTGCTCAGGTAGGCTAACTTTTCCATGTTTTTGTGCACAAGAAAAGTGAGAAACAGCGATAACCTGGTAATAAACCTCCTGCCTCACCTCACTTTAGCAAATTCAAAGTATCCCAACCTGACACCAGAGTGGCCCTGGGGACATCCCTGGGAAAAACCTGATGCCCACGCTGATGAGGCTGTCCTTCCCCATCATCAATACAGGACATTAACCTGTGAGATGCATTCAAATCTAGAAATATTTTCAAGAAAGGAAGGAAGGAAGGACGGCAGGAAGGCAGGAAGGAAGAAGGAAGGAAGGAAGAAAGAAAAAGTGAGTCGTCCCGAGGCTTCTACCTTAAATGCATTCAAGCCACTGCTTTGTAGAAATTAAATCACTGTCTCTCCGAAGTGGATTACTGGAGCAGAGCCTGGCGTTACACTAAATCAAACTCTCCTTCCTTTTGTTGCTCCTTTGCGGATCATGTTTCCTGTTTATATTCTGTGTTTGAGCACTATAATCCAAACATAAAATCTCACAGATCTCTTTATGTCTCTTTGTGGGTGTATGTATGGAAATAGCTCGCCCGAGCTGCTGTTGCCTTCACTCTGCTGAGCTGTCTTCTCATATCCCAAGTAGCCACACTACTGCTCCAAGCGGCTCTCTGCTTCTCTCACCAGTCTGCAGGGAAGGTTGCTTCCAGTGGGTCTTTCCAGTCCCTCTTTTTCTCCCTTCCTCTGCCTGATCAATGCTTTAGTTTAACCACTTGATTTTCAAATTGCTTTGTAATTACAAAATTGAGCTAATTTTAGATTAATTCCAAAAAGTGGCTTTTATGGGTACCAGTTCCTGCCTGCTCCTTTCCTTGTAGTTAGATGTGAAGTTAAATGTGCCCTGATTTTAGCCGTGCTACAAGCCGCTCTCTGAGAAAACATCAGTTAAACTGGGGATAGGGGTATTCAAGATCAGGATTGAAGAATGAGGCCCTCTTAGCCTGGAAACACGCAGACAGGTTACAATAACGGCCTCTGAGTACAGAGAAGATAACACTGTCAGCGTGGAGAAGAGAACAAAAGAAAATGGCTTTAAAGAGGGAACGTGGAGATTCAGGGCAGAGATAAGGAACAAACTGAAGTGTAAAGACAGAGCTGGAGTAGCCTAGAGGGGGTAAGCACGTGGTGCATGAAGGGCAGCGAAGGGGGTCTGGGGCAGAGCTGCACCATTGTATCCCCAGAACAAGACTGAAAAAGAAGAAACAAGAACCTTAGGAAGCAGCCCCCGTTCTCTCTCCTCTCAGATTTGCAAGCGTATGGGTCAGGTCTCTTGCACAACTGTGGGGCCCAGTATGAAATGTGTGTGCAGAACACCTTGCACAAAGATTTCGAGATGGCGGACCATCAGCATAGAAGACTCTTCTGGATACAGAGATCTAGGCAGCCTTGCCAGCTGCACGCCCACGGAGCCAACGGCCTTGTTCACTTGTTCACTAACGGCCTTAGCTCCTCTCATGCGGAAAGTAAGTTTACCTACAAGAGCTCATAAAAATATGTCCAACTGCGCAGGCAAGATGATCTGTTCGTAAAACGTGCCTGCCAAACAGGTCTGTCCCCTGAATTTGACCTTCAGAATCTATTGTAGGAGAGAACTGACTCCTAAAAGTTGTCCTCTGATTGCACATGCTCAGCTGTGATATGCAGTGTGCACGTGCGCACGCACACACGCGCACACACACACACACCAATCGTCGTCAACAACAATAACAGCAAATAGCCTTTAAAAGGAAAACCTGCTCGCCTACGGACTTAGACCGAGTGCCTAACCACGTAGCAGGCAGCTTCCTGGCGGGAGGCGCACGCTGTGACGCAGGAGGGGGTTTGACTGAAAGGAAGCTGCCATCGTTCCACAGCCGTGTGAGGGACCACCTGGGTGAAAGAATGCTGCGGTGGGCGCAGAGCCGAACTGCAAAGTAGCGATCAGGTCCTGGCGTTCCCTTGTTCACGCCTCACTCTCCATACCCCAACGCCGTCCAAAATGGTCTCCACTAAGTGTCTTCTCTCAGAAGAAACATACCTCATTGTCCATATCCACTGGGCCCCACACACCCTCCATCCAAGCCCACCCCGGGCCTATTTTTTCTGCTCTCCTGCTAAACTGGTCTGCCTACACGCTAAGGTGGTAAGGGTTAATAATAGCTTGACACCTAAACCTATTATTTCTAAAATAGTTCACTTGAGAAGCAAATAATATAAGCCCCTCAGGCCTGAGAGAGCTGTGTGAAGTGGAACCAAGTCCAGTTTAATTTAAGATTCTGTTTTATTTTTAAACCTCACACATGTGCATGCATCCTACTCTCCATTCTATGAACAGTCGTGTCCATTTTAATATCTTTAAGAAACTTTAATGTGTCAAATTGCTCCTCTCAGGAACAAAATAAGTTGTCTACCTTTTCACTTTCCCCCAGGCATAAACAAAATGTTTGATCCTGTGCAATCCTGACAAAATGCCACAGCGATGTGTAGAAGCCAGTGGGTTCTCATCTTATATTGAATAATTAGAAGCTAAAAAGCATCTGTTCATAAGGTGACAAAACTTCTTTTTCTACGATTGGCCGGGGCACTTCGAGCCCCAGCCCGGGGAAGCTTGCGGCAGCCTTCGGTACCCATGAAATTAGCATCTGTCCTCCCAGTGCCAAAGTCCACCTCATGTGACTTAACCATCCTCTAACAGCCCAAGTGGCTGGTTAATACAAAAGTAGCAACTTTCCCAATTTTGCTTTCTTTGAGCTATTCAGAAGGGGTGAGATTAGACCATAGAGAAAGAGTAGACTTACTGCACTTTCTCTACAATCTGACACTAAACACCTGTTACCACAGAAAGTCTCAGTGAACCAGGACTCCACCCATTCCCACTTATACACATGAGCTGACTATGGACCCCAACCCCACAGTTCCTCCACAACTTCCTTGCTCTGGTACGGCTGAACACTAGTTAGCCTCCCTTAAATAAGATCTGCATGTTAATTACTGGTTGACTTGGAACAAGTATCAACAAGGAAGTAAGCGTTGGCATCTGCTGACCACTTCTCACAGGGGACGCACAGTGCCAAAGGCCATGTATGCGCTGCCTCTGGCCACACCAGTGCAGAGAGAAAGGGCCTCACTCCACTAGTCATTATGAGGATTAGAATGGTTAATCATAATCTTTAATTAAAGCTAGCCAACATTAGCTGATTTACATATGCTGTTACTTGATCTCATTAATAATCTCTCTACTGATAAGCTAATAAGATCAAAGTAGAAACGAACAGCTTGGCTTTTACCCAGTTCACACAGAAAGCTTCCTGCTTACTTCCTCACTGGTTCTAACTGGGCCCTGATTGGCCAATGACACTTTTTCTAAGAGCCCCTCTGTTTCACTCACTGCCCGAAGCTGCCTGCCATGGCAATGAGAGACACCTCTATTTCCCCCTCACTCTCCTGGCAGTATTTCACCTGACATTTGTTATTTATCCCTCTACCTCCTCTGTGTGCATAGCTTACTCCGCTGAAAAGGAATGCACCAGGTTGAGGCTAAACCCTCAAAGGAAGGTCAGGACCCAGATGAGGAGAGCTTACAGTTAGCAGGACACTGTGAGCGTCACTGAAAACAAGCATGATGGAAAGGCTCCGGCAAAGCACCTCCACCATTCAGAGCTGGGAGTTCTCTCAACTTTCAGGGGTGAGGAAAAGCCTCATGAAGGTGTGTGTCATGGTTTGAGTGTGAAATGTCCCTTTCAATGTCCTGTTTTCAATATTTACACCCAGGCTGGTGGCACTATGTGGGGAGGCTGTGGGATCTAAGGAGGTAGAGCTTAGCTGATAGGTCATCCAGACAGTGTCTGGAGGTCACACGGGGCCCTGGTTCCGGTCGAGTTCCATGCTCTCCTTTCTGTCTCCTCTGCCTCAGACTTTCACTGCCGTGAACAGAATTTCACCCTCGTGACAGGCTGCAGCAAGCCATGAGCCAAAGCCACTCTCTCTTACCTTAATCTGTATGCGTGAAACAGTATGGTGACGGGGGCAGAAAACACCTAACACAATTCCATACGAGGTGGGCCTTGAGCAACCACTGGGTTGGAAGCACAGGAATTCTCATCACAAAGAGCAATGTCAGCAAAAGCTTAAGAAGAAAACAAACCTCATGGTCACATTATAAAATGAGGTGTGATTCGGGTAAACTGAAGGAAGTTAAGCTTGGGAAATCCAGCGAAGCACGGAGACTTCCAGGGAAAAAAGCCTTTAGATTCTATTCACCTGGTAAAGGGAAGCCATTTGGAGGTGGCTTACAGGGGCCTGGATTATGATAAAAGAATGCTAACATCTGCTCATGCTATGTGCAGAACAGATGAAAACAGGTGTGAAAATCCAAGTGCTCCTGCCTGGCTGAGGCCATGAGAGCCTAGAGAAAGCCCAGAAGGTAACCTTGGGGAGCACTTGGCAGGCTTGGTAGAACTTGCAGAATGTCAAGAGAGGAAAGTAGGGTAGGGAAAAGGAGAAGAGAGAGGGAGGAGAGGGGAATGGAGGGGAGGAAGAGAATTCCAAGGTTACCCAGACTCCATCAGGACTGTCACAGGAGCACTGAGCTCCCCTGAGGATACAGGGAGCCTCTGGTGCCACAATGCTCCTTTTCTCCTTTTCTTGACCATTCCAAGAAAACCTCTGTTTTCTCTTAAAGATAAATCCCCACATGGACTCACCAAGGCTGACAGGCCCTGTGTGGTCTGACCCTGACTGAAGAGTCGCCAGCAGCCAGCTCTTTCAGCACCACAAACCCGCTCTTCTCGGGTGGTCCTCGCTCTTCCTCCACATCATTTCCAATCTACAGTCTCTCCTTCGCTGATTTCATTCCATCATCAGACTTTCTTCAACCGCCCTTTCCTCCAAGAGGCTTTCCCTGACCACGTGCTCTAGAACAGCGCGTCCCACAGGCCAGCCATGGGCTACTGTGATACTTCTCACTCTCTGAGGGAAAGGACGAGTTACTCCTCTCTCCCCTCACTTGAAGATGAACTCCACACTAACATGGATGCTCTTCTGCAGGCATACCCATGAACTAGAATGCCACATGTAGCCTGTTTTAACCACAGGTCACTTCTCAGTCAAAACGTGTCTTCACTGCAGTGGCATGGCAATCACGTGATCAGATGCTGCTGTTACTATTGTCAACTAGCCTAACCACATGCTAAGGATTTATCATCTGTCATACACAGTGTGTATTATACATGTGTTAGCTCATTCCCATCATTAGAATCTTCATTTTAATGATCTCAAAAATTATTCAGTTGGGATTATTAAAGCCACATGTTAGAAGAAGGGCTAGAATTTCAATTTTACTAATTTCAAAAACACTATGGCATACCACTTCCTTGCCAAAAGTTGCTGACTTTTAATATTAAAATGCAGAAACACTGGGTATAATGAGAAATAAACCACAAGAGACAGTCCCAAGGAAACATTAAAATAACTTCTTAAAAGATACATACTTGTTATATTCAGTGTTCTACCTGCATGTGTGCCTGCACACCAGAAGAGGGCATCAAATCTCATTATAGATGGTTGTAAGTCACCACTGAACTCAGGGAATTGAATTTCAGGACCTCTGAAAGAACAGTCAGTGCTCTGAGCCAGCTCTCCAGCCCTGAAATCGCTTCTGATGATTCAGGGTTATAGAAAGATCGGTGACTGCATCCTTTGAAGGGAAGAAACTTAGAGCTTTTCAAAAGAAAGAGAAGTCTTCTTTGGTTACTAATTGTTAATTATATCCAAGCAACCATTGCTCACCTCATTTAAGATTCCTAGTGTGAAAGTGTCCGGCCCCAAGCAAGAATGGAGCTTGGTTTTGCAGAGAGTGCAGCTAACAGGAACAGCAAAGCTTCTAAACTCAGTCAGATCCTCTCCTTCCTGCCCCACCCAGGCCTTGGTATTTTGTGCAAAGTAAGGGAAATGGGGCTGTGTGCCCGAGCCGGAAGATGAGACAGAACGTATGCTTATTGTCAAAATGTTTGCGGGCCACGGGGTACTGGTGAAGTTGTAGGTGTAGCGCCTGGCTGGATCCCTCTAATCCTGCTAAATGGGAGGTCGGTGGCAGACGACAGAGAATGGAATTTGAAGTGCACTGGGCGACAGTTGGAGTAAGAGAATGTCTGCGAATGTAGTCACCCGGCTGTAGAATAAGAATATGCCAGGAACCAAATGGCCCTAGGCTGCGAGATATAAATATGATCTTGCAAGGTGATTGGGACAGCATTTTTCAAGGCTGCAAGTAGTAAAAGAGGAGGAGAGAAAAAGATGAGATTTTCAAAGCAATATAATATTTAAGGCTTCTTGGTTCCTAGTGAAATGAAGTTAACGCTCCAGGAGGGAAAATAAGGACCTTGATTACCATATCGCTTGGGCACTTGAATGTTCCACTCAGCAAGCATCTTCTTAATATTTGGAGGCTATATTTCCACTTTCTAATTCTTAATATTTGATCATTTTTCAAACAAAAGCACAGTCTATGTCCCTGCCAAATTCGCCAGGGGGAGATTCTTTGAAGGATGCAGCAATGTCTGAATTTGCTGGATCTCCTACCTTGACCTTAGGAATGGTCCTTAAGGCTGCACATCTCATGTGCCACTAATTAACTTTAATACTTCATTATTAATGAACTTTTCCAGAAGCTGTGCTTATGTACTGCTGGGAAGCCACCTTCTGAAAAAGGAAAAAGAAAAGAAAAAGGTCACTGGTCTGCAAGTAAAAAGTGATCGTCTGTTATTGTCACACGCTGGAAAGCATGGATGCAATTCCGTCTTAATGGCAGAATAAATGGAATAGTGATAATGCTTCACACTAATAAATTAAATTTGGGTCATCGGTGTAAGATAGAAATGTGTCTGATGGTTACAGCCTGAGATGCAGAAGCTGGAAAAAGCTCAATCGCTCTGGAAAGTGTTTTTTGTATTTAAAAAAGGAGGCTAACATTTTAACATTTCCCTTAACTTTGCTAAAAATAATAACCATGACAGAATGCTTCCCCTCCCCCCTCGCTTCTAGAGGGATGCCAAATGGGGAAGAAGAAGAAAAAAAAAAAAAGAGCTAAAATAAATAAATAAAGTTTTTGAGATACTGAAGATCCACAGTGTCCCCTACTGGAAATAAGTGGAATTGGACTTGATCTTGACGCAGAGGGTTTACAAAAACATTTCTCTCCACAATAAAAAGGAAAAAAATAGCAATGTTGAATCCAAAAATCAATTCATATTCATTCCTGTGCCTGATTTTCTTATCCCCTAGATTGTCCGTAAATATTTTTGTCTATAGTTTATGTACTTGTAATCATGCTGTATGAGTTTTGTATACATCAATAAATGGCAAGTCATTTCCCTGTGGTAGTAAATTTTTCATGAGTGTCCTTTTTGATGTAGTACAATCTATTCAATAATTTCTTTTTACTGCGCAACTCTAGAAGAATTTTGAAAATATTTTGAAAGAAAAGGAAATTGTGTAAAAAGATCTGACTAGGATTGGCAAAGCATTGCAAGGGAAGGAAGATCCTTTGCCAGCTAGGTCAACACGCTGGCAGAGATTCTCTGTAATTAATGTGCCAATCGATAAGTGGACACCTACTGTATTCAAAATGCTAATGCTCAACAAGCACCATGACAGAGCCAGGGAGGAAGATAATAGAGGGACTTGACAAAGTAGGTAAGTGCACAAAAGCAATGCAGAGCATTGTGCCATACTTAACACTAAGAAAACCGAAGGGCAAAGAGCAGCCAGCCCTCTAGCAAAGCAACTATGGAGATTGCCATCACTATGCAGGTGATGAAGGAAGGGGCAGGTATGCCACAGAAAGAATGAATCCCAGAAAACAAAGCCCTCGGCTCTGGTGGTTTCCCCATTGGGTGGATGGTTCTGGAAGAGAACTTAGGGGAGATCACATGCGAGAAAGGGATCTGGTCTGAACATCAGCTTTGTCCCCACTCACTGCCAAGAGGAAGTGTCACTCGCTGTGACTTTGCAATTACAAAAATGGCATAGACTGCTTTTAAAGATGAAGAAGCTGAGGGGCTCAAGTGGGATAGATGACTGTTAGCCATGTTTTAAGACAAGATTGCATCTCGCCAGTGGTCAGGTATAGACTGCTCTCAAACTAAGAAAAGGCTCCCCTTGGGTTCATGTTGAAACTATTTGCCTGCTTTTTATCGCAACCCTTGTAGCATTGAATACACACTAATGAACTCCCATCCTGTCTCAGTCATCACAGAAATGCGCTCTGAATTCAACACTGTAGCAGGTCAGAATGTCCCTAAGTCTCAGACATTTGAGTACTTGGTCCCAAGTTGGTGGCTGTTTACAGTGGATGGAGGATAGGGAGGACGCAGAAGAGAAGGAGGTGTGGCCTTGCTGGAAGACCATCACTGGGTGCAGGTATAACTGCTGCCGATGGCTCTAAACGCTTTTGGACATGAACCAGTCTCTTCTTCAAATCAGAATGGGTTAGGCCACCAAATTAGCTTTTGCATCATGACACAGCGTAGCCTCTCCCATTCCATTCCCAGACAGAATGCTGCATGAGATGGAGGAGAGCTGGAACAAGGCACCCGGGCATGTTGCCTGGCTGTGCTGGGTTGTCCCCTCCCTGCTCATGATGCCAGCTGCCATGTGCCCTCCAGAAGATCACCCACTAAATGCCCTGAGCCACTGGGGACTGAAAAGCCGATTCTGTGCAGTCATAGACTCAGAGGCCTCATGTCCAAGAAGCAGAATGTGACCAGAACAAATCTGGCTGAAAGTGGCTCAAGCTCTTTACAGCATTTCCCACACACTCTAAAGGAAATATGTAGGTCATTGCAGTGCTCTCTCCAAGCCTCTCACTCCTCTCTTCCTGTGCCAGCTGCAACTGTACTAGCACCTCTCCTATTTCTAAATTCTTCACAGAATCAAAACCCATTTTTCCAAACTTAAAACTTTCCATGGTGTTCTTACCCAAATGAAGACAAGCCACAGATCAAGCAGAACCTATCTACTAAAAGAAAATGTTTGAAAAACACTACTTTGACCTCCCCTATCAGTGGACTTGGGGAGGGGCGTGCGTGAAGAAGGGGGAGGAAGGGTGGGACTGGGAGGGGAGGAGGGAGGGGCTTATGGGGGGATACAAAGTGAATAAAGTGTAATTAATAAAATAAAATAAAAAGAAAAACACTACTTTGATAAAGGAGTTGTGTCTGCAGTACACAAGGAGCTATTAAAAACCAACAATAAAGAGACAAAAGAGCAGGGGATGTAACTCAGGAGTAGAACATTTGACTTGTATGTGGGGGTAGGGAGGGGACAAATGACAACTTGCCAAAAAGGTTACATGCAAAAAGATGTAATATATTATAGGCTACCAAGGAGCTGCAAATTAAAACAGCCATGAGACTTTCATAATAGCCCAAATGTAAAACCAGGACAACACTAAATGCTGGTGAGGACATGACGCAGTGAGAACCCTCATTCCTTCCCGGTGAGAAAGCAAAAATGGGGTATCTCCTCTGTGAGATGGTTTGGCATTTTCCTACAATCCTGAACACACACAAATACAATCTGCCCATCTCATCCCATGGTAGTTACGCTAATAACCTGAAAACTTGTGTCCATAAAATACATGCCATGCCCACAGCCAGGTGAGGGTGGGGGAACAACCAGGTTCATCTTCAGATAGAGACCTAACAGATACAGAAACTGAGGCATATCAAAACAGATGACTGTTAGTCAATGATAAGAAGCTTCTCTATGTCCCAAGAAGACACAGAGGAAATTACCTCACACCTACTTCAGAAAAGCCTTTTAGAGGAGGCCTACTTTGGGGATCCCCTGAACAATCCATGCTGAGGTGCTCAGGATTTTCTAAGGCTGAAAAGCTCTAAACCAACCATTTAACAAACTCAAAGAAAGCCATGCTGGATTCTCTTAAGCTGTTATAACAAAGGGTGCTCACCCCAGCTTGGTGTGAACCATCAGTTTCTCACAATCAAATCTAAAAACTCTCCTCTCTTCAAGGAGGGAAAACTCCCCTCTGGCTATCAGCTATTAACTTTGAAGACACCGCCAGCGTTGTCCGTGTGTGTTCAAGGGTTAAATTTTTCCAAAGGCTCTGAGCACCTTTGCATTCCCTGACTAATAACTGCTGAACCTCTTGGTGGGGAAATGTTTGCGATACAGTGCGTGTGTTTTTAGTTTATCATTTTTGCCATCTGTTCAAGAAAAACCAGCAACACCAGAACATACATACGTGTCATCGGCTGGTATCCACACCTAAGAAGTAAAGACAATTTTGGCAAAGGCCTTTCATCACAAACAGCCTTTCCACCAAGAAGCCAGGTGGAGAGCACGCTGGGTCAGAGGGAGTCAGCCTCAAAAGACACAGACCACAGAGCATAAGCCTTCTCGTGTACCAGTTAAAATTGAAATGCACACGGAAAGCTAAGGGATAACGAGACATCCTCCATAAGAAACATGGCCCTGGCAGTCTTTTAGAGCAACCTCTATTGACTTAAAGTAGCTAGCACAGGCACCTGCCCTTCATCATTCTCTAATTGTTGCGTTGGAGCCTTTCTTCACTTTCACCAGGAAGGAAGGGGCTTGAATTTACTTTATGTTTTTTAAATGCCTGTTTTGAGGTTATTGCTCTTTATAGCCTCCTTGTAAACATATGGAGAATTTTATAATCCCCTTAAAATACGGTAACTACATCAGAGAGTGCTCCGTGATAACCCCAATTTAAATTTAAATTTCTCTAGGTTTTGATCTTCCATATTATTAAAAATTCATCCTTCTCGTTACAGATTCGATTTAAATTTCAGCTGAACTTTTCTGAATTCAAAGAAGAAATTGATCTAAGTGGGATTGAGCAGGCTGTGTTTGTGGGATTACTGAGCTGGACAGAGAGAGAGAGAGAGAGAGAGAGAGAGAGAGAGAGAGAGAGAAGACATATTGAGGAACCTGTTAGTACTAGGGTTGTTGAATCTTGACTAATTTCACCAAGCTGTACACATTTTCAACAACAAAAATTTAGGGATCCGGTCCTCTCTTGGAACCCCTTGTGCTGCTGAGTTCATCCTAAGGACAGCAGAGTCCTGATGAAGCCAGAGGTGGAAACTGGAACATCAAGTGGACCAGCTTATTTTGCACCAAGGAGACTTCCCTTGCTCGCCTCATGAAGCCTTTCAGAGATGCGCCATTTTGGTTACCATGGATACTAGGAAGGAAGCATGGGTGGATCTTCACAAATCCATAATTACTAATCACTTGTGGAAAAACCAACCAGAACTTCAAAGCCTACTGAAATGGCTTCATTTTTGAATAGAAACAAATTCTGCTTTCTTCTACCCTAAAGCAAAAATTATATAATCTAGGATTCACAGTCACATTCAAGGTTCTACCTCATCCACCAACATGTATTCATGTTTGTGAAAGAGTATGTCAATGAATACCACAACTAGCTTCACTGTCAATTCTGAGTTCAAGTGGAAAAAATTATTATACAGCATGCATTATTCCTCAATGTACTGCAAGCTACTGTGCTTTGAGCCACAGAGACCAAAAGTAAAATGAAAACATGAGGAAAGTCTCTTCATGATCAAGGAGGTAAAAAGCCCCCACTCCCCCCTAAAAAAGCATATGGGGTAAAGACAAAAGCACATGATTACTATGAAGGCTTCATTTACAGAAACCTGATCATTGCTAAGATAGCATGTGTTTTAAGCTCTCCCATGAGCAAGCGCTGGGGTTATTAAAAGATATACCCAAACTCCTACTCAGTTAGGAAAATTAAGCATGAATACCCAAACAGCCTGAAAGCAGCATGAGGCTGTATTCAGTGTGTTTTGGAAGAGAGGCCACAGATAAAAAGCTGTGAGGTTCAAAAAGCACAGACAGCTTTTGGACCTGGAGTAATCAAAAAAAAAAGAAAGAAAGAAAAAAAAAGAAAAGAAAAGGAAAGAAAAGAAAAGAAGAAAGAAAGGAAAGAGAGAGAGAGAGAGAAAGAGAGAAAGAAAGAAAGAAAGAAAGAAAGAAAGAAAGAAAGAAAGAAAGAAAGAAAGAGAAAGCAAGCTTCCCTGGAAAGGGGAAGCCTTGAAGAAGATTTGATCCGCCTAGAGGTGAGCAGGAGGAAAGGAAGTCGGCCTAGGGTGCTACTACTTCATTAGGATGCTCAGGGAGGCTTCTCTGAAGAGACAGTGTCTAAGCTGGGATCTAAATTACCAGGAGGAGTCAACCTGCAGGCATCAAGCAGAGAGAACTGGAAGAGCCTATGTCCTGAGGGCGCAGCTATGCAATACTTCTCTTTCTAAGGCAGGGAGAAGGCCAGTGCAGCAGGAACGCAGGGAGAAGGAGGGGATGGAGCGGGTGAAATCAGAAGAGATCAAAAAGACAGACTAAGCCAGTCTTTCAATTACAATAGAAAGTCACTGGATTTTTTTCAGCATGCACTAGCATTCTAGGAAGCTAGCTAAGGGATGTAAAGGTTGTAGGGAAAGGAGCAAAGATACAGACAGGAAGACAAGTAGCTGGGGGTGGGGGGAGTGAATCCTCCCAGAGCTGAGGGAGGAAGGAGCAAGATGAAAGAGGCAGCAATCCAGCTGCTGCTTGGTGCTGAAGCAGAAAGAGGAAGGAGCTGAAAAAGAAGGAAGGGTGGCATCAAAGTTTTCAACCTCAAATTAGGAAGACATCCTTCTAAAATGGAGAAGACTCAATACAAAAGGTCTTATTTGGGGAAGGAAAGAATAAGAGTTTGTTGTCAGATATAAGAAGAAAGGTAGGAAGGACCTAACCAATAAGAAATAATAACAAGGACGACAAGCTCAGTGTTGAAAGAGCTACTCAAGGCTCCCTTTCTCACCCAGGTACCAAAAGGAAATGGTTTTCATCCTTACGATCACATATATATATATATATATATATATATATATATATATATATATATATATTCCATATCCAACTTTCTGTGCAGGTTTCAGAAGGGAACACAAGGAAGCAAAATGAAGAAAATAAGTAATGCTGGAAGATTTCAGTAGACATTTGCCACTGTTCCCTATAGCTGCAAGGGAATCTGAAAAATATGGCTCTTAGCTGGATACATTGCTACCCCAAAGATTACCCTGAGATGGAGTTCTAGGGGGAAATGGCCATTGAGAATGTACCCTTCTGAGTAAAGTAAATATCCAAAGAGACATGAAAAGAACGTAGTTTGTTTAAAGAATCTGGAGTCCAGGAGAATTATTAGAGTTATAAAAATTAGCGGTTTATCTATAGAGATGATATCTAAAGCCATGAGATTGAGTAAAATGAGTTTGTTGTTATTTTAAGAAGTAAAAGGAAACTATAGACTCAGTCTGGAAACACTTCAACATTTTAAGTTCCAACAAAAGGTATCAAAGAATGTTGAGTATGATGATTAGAGGCAAAAGAAAGACCGGAATGCATTAAGTACTGGCAAGGGGTCAGATTCAGAAGACAGCAAAGAGGTCACTGGGTTGGCAGACATCGAAAGAAGTTTCTATAGCATGAAAAGTATCAGGCTGCAGTGGTTTCAAGAGTGAGTGGAGGAGGAAAAGCTGAGGAGAGATTTCAGAGTATTTCCTCATACACTTTGCTATAAAGGAGAGAGAGAAAGCAATAATGGAGAGAAAGCACGAAAGAAGCTTCTGTTGGCATGTGGAAGGCACTCGCACATGTTTCTCTGCTGGTAGAGGTAAGAGACCAAAGCTTAATTTTAAAAGAAAAAATAACACTTTAAAGTTTTAAAAGCAAGAGAAAGACACGATGGAGGCAGAGTTCCAGCAAGACCCATTTGAAAAAAAAAAAAGCTCCCCATAACGTGTGTGAAATTGGAAAAGTATACACAGCAGTAAAAAGTGCTAGGTGCCTCTGAAAAGACCAGGCTAATGCAACAGAAAAATGGCCTTAAAGAGGCCCCTGGGGTTAGTCAGCTGGAGAAGGAGCCCCAGAAGGGACTCTCAGAATTGATGTTCTCACAAACACAAAATTTCACCTTAAAGTCTGTCTCTGAGAGACCAACGTAAAAACCTCCAACAACCATAAAATACCTGTGGGTAAAATATTGAAGGCACCACTACAATCTGCTAAATATTAAATGGATGGATGTGTTGGATCAGCACTTATTTTTATTCTTATAATTTATTGAGCTGAGTGAGTGTGTACAGGGCATAAAGCATAAAAGACAAACTTGTCCTGCGGAGTTTACAGCCTCGCTCAGACGTGAACTAAAACACTGAGTGATGACCCCTCAAAGGTTTTATTCTTCACCGGCACTGATGGAGATGCCATCAGTGCCAGTGCACATGGCCGCCCCTCACCCTGATAGAAAAGCCTGCCTGACAGACCTAGACAACTTACCGATCTTTGAAATCAGTGCTGCTGGTGTATGCTAAAGTATTTCCAAGTGAAAAGTGTGTGTTTTCATGGCTCCCTTCAATTATTCGCTAACAATAACTAGAATTTGTTTTGTTTTGATCTTAAATTAAGGGCTACAGATGTTGCTCAGTGGTTAGAGATCTTCCTTTTTTTCCTCCAGCTCACAATTACTGTAAACTCCAGTTCCAAGAGTTTGGGTGCCCTCTTCTGTCCTCAGCAAGCACACACACGCATGTCAAATAAAAAATAAATCTTTACAAAGTTAAAAAAAAAAAAAGACTCAAATCAAGCATGTCAGAATCTTGGAAGACACAGCAATGGTCACTCCATCACCTTCCAGGTGCAGCTGGGAGCCAAACAGCTGACTTGATTCATCTAAGGTCCCTGCACCAAGTCATGTGATGGAAGTCAACTGGGACAACTCTGACATACAGCCTAGTGCTCTTTCCGTCTGTCTGTTTCAGAACCAACCAGTTCACACAAGTTCCATTTGCCCCCTGTTGGCAGATGCCTGTGAAAACACGTGACTCTGATGCCATTTTCCCAGAAGTGCTTCAGCACCAGGCTGCAGTACATCAAAAAGCGTCACTATAGGACCGTCACCTTCTAAGAGCCAGGCAGTGTGCTCTGGTAGCCCAGAGCCAAAGACTAGACATTTTTAATGTGCATCCATATCTGATTCATATCCTTTTAAAACAGGGCCTCACTGTGCACCCCAGGCCAGCCCCAAGCCTTCCCATCCTGCCTCAGTCTCCTCTCATTAAACACCTGCACCATGACCTTTGGCTTGATTCAAGTTTTCTTCCCTGTAAACTAGGCTCCTATTCTCACAGGCTAAATTCAAATCATCCTAAAGAAGTAGAAAACACAGTTTGTGAGATGTGGGTACGGAAAATGACATCTTCCAGAAAGTGCCGTACAATTCATGGTAAATTAATTGACTAGGATATTACAGTTTAAGAAACAGAGCTTTCCTTTAAGTGTAATGAATTCAAAGAAGCATGTAAATAACTGGATTGTCATGATTTAAGGAAGTAAACCCCCCCCACTTGTCTCTTCCTGATTGCCTCTTTTCCTTCCTCTCCTTTTGCAACCTCCTTATCCACTCTGGTGTCAGTTCTGCTCCCTGGAAAGAGACTGGTTCAGGTACCAAATGGTTCTTAGCTAACTCAATCAGCAGTAGAGTCTGTGGATGTTTTAAAAAGTGAGTAATGCATTATACAAATGAAAGGCATGACATCACGATGGTGAATAAGAAGTGCTCACCAGCTTTCAGCACTCTCTGGTGCTTTACAGCATCAGAGGACTGCAGAGAAGCCAGCTGCACACATCCATTTCACTCAAGAGGAAAATGGGGAGAAGAGAAGCGTGATTTGTCCAGGATCCCACAACTAGAGAGGTAGCTAGGCATGGACTCCCCTCTAACTGCTGTGCCCAAAAGAAGGTACCCCACATTCTCATCCCAGGTTCTTAACTGCCACCAAGCCACACTCCAAAATACCGTAGGCTTCTCAAGATATTCCCAACCGTCTGTAATTGCAGATACACATTTAATGATGAGGTCAGGCTCCTGGCATACAGGGACACCCACCCATGAGATCCAGAAGCCACTGGTGTGTGACTTTCATTACCAGTGAATACATGTTATTAAGAGAGATGAAAACTAATGAAGCTCCGGAGTAAATGCCTTCGAGTGCTTAGGGAGAGAAGAGGTGGGTAATAGTGTATGTTTCCTCCCTTCTACAAGCAAGGAACAGTGTAAATGACCAGCACACACAAGTCCATCTCCTTACATAAAGTCTCCTCAACAGCATAGATAAACGAAGACAAGAACCACCACAGCGGCATAAGGTTTCTGGTCTCAAATGAACCCCTAAAATCAGGACCTAAAACAAGGATGAGAGAGCCCAACCTGAGAACTTGTAATGCACGCTTGAACATAGCAGACGTTTATGCAATTTCTCAGAAAGTATTTGTTGTCTGCTCTGAGCCAGAGACTGTCCTTGGTTCTTGAGATTTTGCAGAGAATCACCAAATCTTGAAAGTGGGTGAAAATGTAAGATGGTAGATGCTGTAGAGCAAAATAAAACAACATGATGGGGAGTTGGGATGGTGCCTAAGGGGAGCCTTGCTAGAAAAGGTGACATTTGAGTAAAGCCTATAGAAGGTGGGGTTTGGATCAGGGAACTCTCTGGGACAGTAGCAAAAGTATGAGCATGTTCAAAGGCACTGTGGCAGGAATGCAACTGGAAAGTCATAAGGGACAAATCATGCTAGCTGAAGGAGAGATGCTGAAGAAAGAAGAGGAGAGGATGAAGACAAGGAGAAAATATGTTGAGCCTTGTTCATCATAGTCTTTTACATTGACTGGTCTTGGAGAATCTTGAACAAAGAGTGGTTGCTCTGACTTGTTAAGAAATAACAATAATAATAATAATAATTCTGGTCATTGGGTTGAAGGCAGACTGCCAGTGGATGGTAAGTGGGTGGAAGAAGAGACAAGTTAGGAAAAGATTGCAGTGACAGCAGCTCAGGGCAGTTCTGGTGAGGATAATCTGTTGTGGGCATATCTGCAGATAAATAAAATTGGAAAATAATAGAACGGAGGATAGAAAAGAAAAGACCCAGAATCTTCAAGGCTTTGAACTCAACCAAGTGAAGGATGATTGAAAGACTGAAGCTGAAGTGATCTGGTCTGAGGTTAGTAAGCTCTGCTGGGCCCTCTTAGACTTGAGCTCTTCCTCAGGTACCTGAATGAACAAGCTGGCCATGAGGGTCCCAATCTAGTTCTGTAATGGAGGGGAGAGATCTAAGCTGTGATGTACAAGACCCGGAGAAACACAGAGCTTCTCCGCTTGCTGTGATAACTCTCCATGGTCAAGCCTTGGCTGTTCTTTGTGCCCTTGGGCTCTGTGTAGCTGGACACCTGTGGAATTTGGAGGCCTTGAATCACACCAAAGCTCATCTACATGAACCAAAAATGAAGACTGAATCACTATCTTCCCAGTTCTAGACCCAGAGGCTTTAAGTTTTTCTCCATTGATCACTGAAGGACCTTAAAGCAGATTCTAAAAAAAAATAGTAATAATAATAAAGTAAGCAATTCTTTACTAGACTTATTCTGAAATTTGTGACTCTCTCTTCACAATACAGAGCAAGCCCTCATTCTACTAGTGAAAGCATCCATTGTCATCTGTTGCATCATTTGAGACTCAGTTTCCTCTATATGAAACCCTTCCTGGGTTTATTGTGACTACTTTCCGAAATCTAATGGTGCACAATTGTGCCAGCACTGTAAGGTTTTAGAGGCCCCCTTACCATAGGCCCACATTAACAGAACAGTAATCTGGAAACCAGTCAGTTTCTGTATTTTCCAGAGACTGGCTTTGTTTTCATTTACATGTATGTGAGCGCGCACATGCAACCATGTGAGTGCAGTGCCCAGGGGCTCCAGAAGGCGTGTGAGCGGAGGAGCTGGAGTTACATGTAGCTATGAACACACGGTGGTGGGGTGCTGGGAAGCAAACTCTGGACGTCTGCAAGAACAGCAAGCGCTCTCAACTGATGAGCCGTCTGCCGGCCCCCATCTACGTGCAACCTGCCTTTCTGCCAAAAACCTCCTTAAACTTCTCCGTAACTAAACTGTAGGGAGACTCTCACCACAGGAGACTAAATTGACCCAATGACCCAATGACCCAATAAGGCCGTAAGGAATTTTCTGCTGGCTTTTCTAACATCTTAGGTTACATCTGTGTTGTGCTGAGAGTATGAAGCAAGCCACACAGCCCATGGGACAGCTGTCCTGTACACACAGCCCATGGGGCAGCTGTCCTGTACAAAGGCTGGGAGTCACCTATATGACCAAAGCCAAACAAATAGTTTCTGTCCACCTCCTCCTCAAATACCAAGTCATGCATTTCTTTCTATATGACTATCCCTGGTTAATCAGTCATATAAACAGGTACATCTAATCATATCTCCCATCAGGCTAACCCCCCAAAAACCAGGACATACAAGAAAAATATAACTTTCTAACTGTAGCAGAGGCCAGCAAACTTTCTCTATAAAGGGGTAAGTAGTGCAGACTTGAAATTGGACATGGATCATTTGGCCCATCAGAAACCCCAGCCTGGTTAACAGGTTGACTACAACCTCAGGAGAAAGCAAGAGGCAGAAGCACCCAGCTGTTCCTGTACTCCTGACTCTTAAGCTATAAGGGACAATAATATGATAAATATTGTAGTAATTAGTAATATAGCGATGGGTAATTAGAGATTAACAAATCTAATATGCAAATAGATTGACATAAAATCAGATTGTAATCCATTTGCAATCAGCTTAGGAAAGACTGATAATGCATAAAAACAGACAATAATATTCCTTCAGCTAGACCCTGAAATGGGCCTCACAGGGATCAACTGTAGTTGCCTATGAATGCAGGTTTCAGGTCACTCAAATCTGAAGCATGTCTTCCTGCATGCTCCATGCCTTAGCCCTGAAATTACATCTTCCTGACTACTACCTGTGCCAATATGTAAATTTATTCATGCTTCACACCCCAATCAGTTTCTTCCCAAAAAACCTTTCCAGATGTCCAAGCACTATCACTTCTCTCTCCCTCTCCCTCCCTCCTTCCCTCTCTCTCTAACCTTTGTTAATATCTGTCACATTTAATGCTTTGCCAACAGATTTATGATTTTATGATTGCTAACCAGGAATTGGCTTACTCTCTGTATGTTAAAATCAAAAGCTATTATCACCTGAGTTTCTTAGCTTTCCAGTCCCTCTTACCTTTATCACCTGATATTCCTCCTTCACCAGTATTAGGACCCAGTCTCAGCACCCTCAGAGGAACTCCATGTCGTGATCTATTCTAGAGAACACATTTGCCATCCATCAACAGTTTTCAGCCTCTTCTAAGGTTTCCTCTGGATTCTAAATCAGAAAATGCTGTTTCCCTGACTCTCTTGCAGCTAGGACACAGCTTCTATTCTGCTTACATCTTTGTGAGACTGGAAGATAGAAAAGGAATGAACCCCAATCTTTTTCAGTTGCGATTGAGGAGAAATGTGTTCTAGTGAGTATCTACGAAAACCTACCAGCTGCAAGACTAAGGAAGTGACAGAAGCAGTAATGATGGCGACGGTGACAGTTTCTAACCTTGAGTCATAGTTTAGTCATCTAATCTTTAATAACCACAACAACAAAAAACCCCAAAGGTAGCCCCTATTATCCACACCCATACCTTCCAATGATTCTGTAGATACATAACCCCTTTTGATAAATTCCTTTCAGGTAAAATGACCCATCAATTTCTGTTGCCTGTTAGTTTGGGGTGATTGGCCTTGTTGTTGTTATTGTTTTTAAAGTTTATGCCAATGATTTAATTACTTTTTATTACATCCATTCATCTACTCAAAATGTGGTATATGTTTTTAGATAAATTAATAGGAAAAGAGAAAAGAAGCTCTCCAAAGGAAAAAATATTCCAGGCCAAGGAAACAGTTCTAGATAAAGCATTTGTTACATGAGGACTTAAGTTCAAATCCCTAGAACTTAAAGTCAGACACAATAGCACATATCTACAGTCTCAGCATTCCTGTGGTTACAAAGGAGAGAGAGAATTCCTAGGAACCTGATGGCCAATCAGCCTGGCATGCACAGCAGGAAACAGAGACCTTGTCTCAATGCAAGGAGAAAGGAGCAGAGAAATGTTGGAGGTTAGAGCTGGTGTGTTGATGAATGCTTATTCCAGTGCTTGGGAGGCAGGCAGAGCTCTCAGTGGCCAGGCTGCTCTACAGAGCAAGTTCCAAGGCATCCAGGGTGACACAGAAAAGCCCTTTCTCGGAAAGCAAACAAACAACAATAATACTTGAGAATACTCTCTAATATCCATACATACACTCTAACAAATATACACCCCCTATTACACACACACATACATTATACAAAGGATACCTAAAAACACATACACACAAACAAAAGTTTTTAAATAAAAACATGATTTGGTTTTGTACCATATGCTGAAGGATCTCCAAGTAGAAATCACAATGACCAATGAAGAGCTGGGTCCAAAGCTCTATCAACACCCAGTTGGCATTAGTTGAATTCCAGGGGAAGGGATGGCTCTCTCATAGTTTGTTGATTGCTTTAACTGTGCCTGAACTAATGCAAATCCTCTCATCCCTTTAAAATAAGTGAAAGCAGTGGGGAGGGTGAAGAGGGTCCCCAATGTGTTGCACTTGAATAAGCTGCAGCCGAATGACCAAAAAATGATCAAAATTTCAGTAGCTACTGCAGTATTATGAGGTCAACTTGGGGAAGTGAAACTATTTTCAATGTCTCTGCTTGCTACAGCAAAATTCAGAAACTAAAAAAAGAAGGCATTAGCAGAAGTTCTTTGAACAGAGATTATGAGAAATTAGGCCTTCTAAATAATTGCAGCAAAGCCCTTCACAACTCCGAAGGCACAATATATGTATGTATATATATATTGTCAATTAAGTGTTTAATGTTAATCAAAGCTGCCATATTGCTTTTTAATCAAAATTATGATATAATAGAATTATATTTTTAAGTGTTATGTGTACATGATATAACATTAGAACTTCAACTACAGCCAACGATATAGTACATTTATGCTTCTTTTATAGCATCTGGATCACAATTTTACTGTTTTAAATAGCCATAAATGTTTACAGTGGCTGTATCTTCATCACATGGCTAATGATCTTTGTAAGGCTGAGGTGGCTGGAACCAAATATGAAGCACACATGCAATTACAGCATGCCTTCTCTGTGTGAGTTAGCTTGTAGCCTGAGATGCCCTGCAATCATGCGTAGGCACTGCCTCTGTACTGTGGGATAGCTCCCACAGAATTAGCTACATACTGAACACAAGGGTGTCTCATGAATTTGTTTTTTGTGTGCATATCACTGAAGATAAAATGTTTTGTACCTTAAATACTATTTATTTATACACAGTAGTGTTACAAGGACTAAACATGTTATGCTTATGTATTTAGGAATAGATAAATATATACATAAATGATAGAGGATAGATAGATAGATAGATAGATAGATAGATAGATAGATAGATAGATAGATATCAATAGTCAAAGAAAAATAGGCCATAAACTTGAAAAGGAGCAAGAGGGTGCAAGAGAGCAGCTTGAGGGAGGAAAGAAAAGGGGAAAATGATAGAATTACAGTATAATTTCAAAAAATAAAAAGTACTACACGTAAAAAGTAAAAGAAAAATAAGAATTACAAGTTTCTTGACTTGCTTTCTCCTCTTCTGTTTTACCCCTTTCTTTTAGAGATAGGGTGTTCACTGGCCTCAAAGATAGCCCATAGTGAACTGTAGAATATTAAATCATCTACCATCACAGTAGATACTAGAGTGGCTTGTCCGAATGTCTCCACTTTGATCTAACCGTCCCTGTTATGATCGAAGCTTGCAGAACTGCTGGCCCACAATCAAGGCTCGTTGCCTCCCTGTAGACTGTCTTGAAACTGAGTAATTCTGTGTTGGCAGGTCCACCACAGGTGCGCAGCGAGGCTTCGGGAAGGTGACAAGCACAGAGGATCCAGACGTCCTGGGTGTTGAGGTCACAGTTCTGCCGTGCTGGCTACACGGCCCTTAGCGAACTACTTAGTGCCTCGGTGCTTCGCCTCCATCACTGATACAATCCATAGTAAGAGCTGGAAAAGTGTAATTTAAGCCATTTAGGAGAGCAAATGGCACACTAGTGTCAAGGACATAAAATTGAGATTAATTTTCAAATATAAATAATTGAGATTATTTACAATTCTGGATTATTTATGATGTATAATTTTCTCATGGAAATTATAGTCAAATAAAAAAAGCAATCCATTCATTATTAGTGGATCAGGATTCCAAATACAAGCACACACAAAATGTTTGCATTATCCTGACACCTGATGCGGCTTCCTACGGAAGTTAATATTTGACCCAAACACTCACCAAAGCGGGGAAAAAAGTGAAATAAAACACTGCATCCAGGGCTAGCCACACTGAGAAAACTAGAGGCTGTGGCTGGAAAGGGCTGGGCTCAAGGGAGGGTGCAGGGTGAGAGCATCTGGAGGGCTGAGGTGAGACGGCTGTGCGGTGGATGGTGACAGGTGGACGCCTGCCTTTGGAGTATGAGCCAGCAGTACAGTCAGAAGAGCTGTTGGGAAATCAAAGCCTCAAAAGCTCTTCACAGCCTCAGGGTGGAAAGTAAAGCTGTGTCAGGAAGCTCGGAGGCTCAGCATCATGGCGATGGATGGAAAACCTTTTCCTCACCGTCTGTTCTCATTGTAAAGCTGTGTCAGGAAGCTCAGAGGTCCAACATCACGGCGATGGACGGAAGGACGTCTGTCATCATCACACTCCACCGCTGCTGTACGTCGGCCCTGTGTACTCTGCTGTCCACCTCACACCTCAGCAAACTTGAGGCAAAGCAGTAACGCTAAAATCAGACATGGATTCTGTATTCCATTATAGACGCTACATTCAAAGGAAACTTTGAACCTTCCATATCTGAACAGCTCCCTAAAAGATTATTAATGGGACAGCCTCCATTGTTCTATGGAATTTCTATTCATTCATGAGATGAATCTGCCCAAAGATACAGATGAGAATCATAACTCTATTTTTAACTTCCTATTCTTCCCAAGTGAAAACAGGTTAATTATATTTCAGAAGTAACCTTTTCTTACCTTTAGATCAGTAATGGTGTCAAATAATTTCATAATGGATAATAAAACTCCCATTAGTGTTATGAATTATATTAGTATGAATCTTTCCCAAAGTCTTAAAATGTTTTAGCTGATATTTTAACT
Source organism: Meriones unguiculatus (assembly GCF_030254825.1). Taxonomy (NCBI): domain Eukaryota; kingdom Metazoa; phylum Chordata; class Mammalia; order Rodentia; family Muridae; genus Meriones; species Meriones unguiculatus. Next base: position 6,037,132 of record NC_083364.1, on the reverse strand, counting down.
GTCTTAAAATTATGTTATAATGTATTTTTTGAAGATTCTTTCATGGCTTATTCACAGTTCACCCCCAAATCAGCCAACTTGACCGCTCTGCAGAGTCAGCTCAAGCCCTCCTCTTCTATACAAAGCAGTCAGTGAGTTCTTACCACACCTGTGCCTCCAAACACTGAGGTTAAAAACAACTGTTGCCAGACCAAGGGACATGCACTCTCTCTCTTTGCTCTTGCTGACTCTCTCTCTCTCTCTCTTTCTATTTCTCTATCTCTCTTTCTCTTTTTCTCTATCTCTCTTTCTCTCTCTCTCTCTCTTTCTTTCTCTCTCTCTGTGTGTGTGTGTGTGTGCATGTGCACTCAACACACATGCGTGAGCACATTGGTGTAGGTCAAATGTCAAGTGTCAGGAGTCAGTTCTCTCTTTTACTGTGTGACTCCTGGGAATCAGACTTGGGTCACGGGGTTTGGTAGCAACCCCCTTTACCTATTCAGACATGTGACCAGCCCATAAGACAGCTTTTAAATTCCCTTTCTCTGTAGTGTGTCTGCTCTCCAGTTTCCCATTGCTATCCATCACTGAATGATATCCTTTCTCAGAGGAATGCCGCTTCCTGGGTCCATGCCCTCCTGTGCCTGTCACAAGCTCTGCTTGTAAATAATTATTTTAATTACTCTGAAATACTTCTTTGATATTCAAATGAGTAATCTTGGACTCTGGTTGCATGAATGCAAAATATTTATTTGAGAAGAGAAATATTTAGTCAGGCTCTTGGGACCTTTCATCCTCCCGAGTCAGGTGATGGATGCATTAGACACTTGAGTAATGTCAAAACGTCAATATGCTGCAGACTGACAGATTTGTTGTTTGATCAAACTTTAGCCAGGCTCCTGAACCTTCCCCTAGGCTCATCCATGTAGCTCTTATGAATTCCAGCCTCAGCCAGAATAATGCTGAATAGCAAGGACCTGCCCCCAACAGCCTACCATTTGTACTGGCCTGGTTGATCCCACAAATACCCTATTCGGTCAGCTTAACCTGCCACACTAAGGCTGTTACCTTAGTAAATTTCCACCCACAGCCCCCCCCCGTCCCTGGCCAGGAGTTTCCACTTGTACAGGCTGTTTCCCACCCAATATAGAACTCCACTGGATGGTTCTGCTGTTTATGGTGCTGGCTCTGGACAGTCTTCCTTATCAAGCTTTACCTTTATCGTTCGTCACTGAGTAATTTTCTTTCAATTATTTACGTGTGTATGTGCATGGGGTGTACACGGTATGGGGGAGGGTGTAGTTTTGCATGAATGCATATGTGTGAAGGCCAGAGGTCAAGCTTGGTTTTTTGAAATAGTGTCTCTCACCAGAACCTTAAACTTGGCTGGTCACTAAACCCCGAAATCTAGGCTAGTCTGGTTGACACAGTGAGTTCTTGAGGAGCCCAATGGAAAAGGAGAAAGGGGGTGGGGAGGGACAGTAACCGTGTTATGTAACGAAAGATACTCAAAGGAGTGATGCTTCACCGCCTTCAGCGGACTCCTCCCACAATGAGAAGAAAGCTGTAGATTCCACCCACAATCAGGAGGACAGGCCGTATGAGAGGAGCGGTGCAGGACTCATCTCAGAGCAGAGCATGCCCAGAGCTGAGGGGCTTCCTTCTCCCAGGACTTTGAGGGACTGCACCCAGCCTTCTCACTCAGTGGGAAAGGATTCAAAGAATCTTACTACAGTTTTGCTCCCCATTTTGAGACTTACTACGGCAAAGTTACTCACACAGAGCCTGAGATAAGACCATTTTGAGAGAAAAGGAATCATTCTGATTAGTATGCTCACTGTGTGTTTTGAGACACATAGCTGAGGCTTTAGGGGAGAAAAAAAAAGAAGAAGTGCGGCCTCCTCATTTTGGAATTTTTCAGGAGAACAAACAGGATTTCCAGGGTAAAAGAGCAGCCACCATGCCACCCACTAATCTTATTTAAGGAAGGCTGGTAGCAATTAGCTCCACAACTGGCTGGTACTGTTGAATGCACCTTGCCTTTCTACCTCATTAGCATGCCTCTGCTTTCTGCATAAATCTACTCCGGGACATTCTCAAAGGGGCTGAGGCAGGATATGGGGGTTGGGTAGTTGAGTTCTCTATCAGGAAATCCATGGCAAGATTCTCTTAGTAAAAATTCAACTGTAGCCTGCAGTCGGCCAGGGTGGGGGATGGAGGAGGTGAATTTGTTCTTCACATAATTTCCCAGCATAAGAAATGTGTTGATTTTCGGAAGCGTTTGGCACATTGGCAGCTCTGTACTTGACAGTCAGCTCTGGGCTCTATCATGATTGGAGTGTTCAGGGATTTTTCATCTTGGAACTGAAAGCCGCAAATAGAGCATACTGTGGGTCCCCAACACCAGGGTTTGGGGTTTGCCAAGCGTTATTGAGAGCAAGGGCGCAGAAAGGGTAAGATGCCTTAGCTTCTAGAACAAGCACAAACAGTTAATGCTGGAGAATATATCCACCAGCCACACAGAGCAGTCCCAAGATTCCTTCACATCTCTCCTCACCAGGCCGACATCAGCTCCCAACCTTCCTGGTGGGCAACCCCTTCATACATTTCCTCATGCTGTGGTGACCCCCAACCATAAAAGTATTTCCGTTGCAATTTCATAACTGCAATTTTGCTACTGTTGTGAATTATAAATATCTGTGTTTTCTGATAGTCTTAGGTAACCCCTATGAAAGGGTTGCTCGTCCTCAAAAGAGCCACGACCGACAGGTTGAGAACCACTGACCTAGATAAATAAATACTGAGAATTATATCAGATGTCCCCACAAGGAAAGACTTGAAGCAGTTGTCACACTGAAGAAAGTCAAGGCACCGTCCCCAAAGTAACGTTTTCCTTTTTAAAAACTAGAGAGCTGAAACATTTTCTGCTTATATGCTGTAGCTGCTATGAAGAATGGGAGGAAAAACATTAGTATATGCTTCTAGATAATTGTCTCAAAATATCTCCTTTGTTTCGCATATATAACTAAATGCAATAAGAAAGGTGAGCAGGCCCTTTTTTTTGAGATGTCAGAATTTCATGAATTTTTGTTTTTATTTATTCAAGGAAGAACATAATGTACAAGTTTGTTGTTTCAGCATAAGTGGGCCAAAATGTGTTCTCACAGTAACTTCTACAATGAGCCTGTGCAAATCTTACCACGCAGCACAGAGGACTGAGTCTCTGACACATCCTGGTTTCTGTAAAGCAAACTGTGTCCCAGGATCCTGAAAGTGAAGCATTCAATCCCATTCCTCCCTCTACTCACTCGCCCAATACTCAATAAGCCTGCACAGTGCTCTGCTCTAGTAACTGCAGTGGTGTGTTATATGGGGTCCCAGTGTCACACTAGTGTGTGATATGAGTTTTTATGCAAGCACTTAATTCAGCTGAAGATGTGGCTCAATGATAGAATGTTTAAACGTATGACACTCCAGGTTTAGGAAAGAGAGAAAGGCAGGGGAGGGGAGGAGGGCTACGGAGGAAATAACTCAGTGAGTAAAGAAGTTGTTACTCAAGCGTGAGGACCAGAGTTCAAAACCCCAGAACCCACATTAAAACCAGGCAGGGTGGCAGCCACCTGTTACCTCCTCAGGAGGCAAGGAGCGGGTACCCCGGGTAAGCCGGCCAGCTAGACCAGGCAGAATCTTCGGAAGCCACGATCAGCTACAGGTCGGCCTTGGCAAAGTGAAGTGGGTGAGGGAGACACCCACCATCAACCTTGGGTCTCCGCACGTGGACATACACACATGCTCCTACACGTGTGTGAATGTGCCTTTACACAAACAAACACGCCACACACACATACATGCCACGACTGTTAGAGGGGAGGAAGGAAAGTGAGCCAATAAGGCAACCTTACTCAAACGTGCACAGAAGTATTCACTCTTTCCTTGTAGGTGTTCATGAGAAAGGGCGAGCAAGTTAAATGTGCATTTTTTATTCTTTTAATTTATTACTTCGTTTATCTTAGTTTTGGTGACTTCATAAAGCCTTACTTTCCAGAAGTCCCAGACATATTATTTTAAAGTTATACTCATATGGGCGATATCTTTAAAAACTATACTTAAAGACAGTATTTCCTATTACAAAGATTGAATATTGAAACATTGTTCTTATTCTTAGTTTTACAAACTTATTCATGTAGGTTAAGATAAATTACACTCTTTTTATGACATGGATATTTTCTCTACTGTATGTTTTCTTCAAAGCACAAGGACAACATGCTCAAAGCAGACCGCTCCACAAAGCTTAACGACCAAGAACAGCCACTCCTAAAGAAGGTGATAATAGCAGATGGTGGTAGCACACACCTTTAATCCCAGCACTCGGGGAGGCAGAGGCAAATGGATCTCTGTGAGTTCTAGGCCAGCCTGGGCTACAGACAGGTTGTCCTGCTCCAGGACAACCAAGGGTACATAGTGAAACCTTGTTTCCAAAGACCAAAAACAGATAGATAGATAGATAGATAGATAGATAGATAGATAGATAGACAGACAGACAGACAGGACAACATTTGCTTGTGGATATTAGTTTGGGCTTATCTCTTCATATTTTTCTTTTATTGAAAATAGATTATTTTCATACAATATATTCTAATTATGGTTTCCCTCCCCCAACTCCTTCCAGTTCCTCCCTACCTCTCCTTCCATCTGGATTCACTCCTTTTCTTTCCTTCCTTAGAAAACAAACATATCTAAGCTGTAATAAAAAAATAAATAAGCTAAAACAAACAAGTCAAAGTAGGACAAAACAAATAAATGGGTGAAAGAGACAAAGGAAAAGCACAAGAAACACAGAGACACACTTGTTCACACACAGGAATCCCATCAAAACACACAACCAGAAGCCATAATGTATGTGCAAAGAACCTGTAAGGTTAAAAAAGAATGCTCAACAGCTTGTGACACAAAAACCCTCCAACGATGCCACTGAGTTTGCACTGTGTTGGCCATCTACACTAGGAACGGGGCCTATACTTCAGAGTGGTTCATTGGCCAGTGAGAGTCCCTTGGAGAAAACTTTTTTTTAAATTTTCAAGTGGTTCTCAATTACAGGTAGTGTGGGTTAGAGATGAAGGCATGTGTCCACTTCTCCTCTCAGCTCTAAGGCCCCATCTGGTGCAGACCCAAATAGGCCATGTACACGCTGATACAGTCTCTGTGATTTCAAATGTGTATAGATCATGCTGGCTTAGAAAGTTTTATTGTCATGGTGTCCTCCATCCCCTGTACTCTTCAATTCTTTCAGCCTCCTCCACTGGAGAGGTCCCTGGGCCATGAGGGAATGGATTTGATGGAGACATCCCATTTAGGGCCAAGAGTTTCAAGGTTTTTTATTCTCTGCACTTTGGCTGTGGGTCTCTGCCTTGTTCCCATCACCTGCAGGAGGAAGCTTCTGTGGTGATAGCTGAGCAAGACATTTCTCTGTGGTTGCAGCAGAACGATATTAGGAGTCATTTTACTGCATGTCCCTTAGCAGAATAGTATTTGGGTTTCTCCTAGGTCTCTGGCTGGTCAAGCCTCAGGTTCTTGGCCAGTCAAGCAGTGTCAGGGACAAGGTCTGTCTCATGGAGTGGACTTTAGAATCAGGTGTTGGCTGGTTGCTCTCACAGCTTTGTGCCACTGTCACACCCCCATGCCTTGCAGGCAGGTCGCCACAGTAGAGGAAAGCTTTGGTAGCTGCGTTGGTACCGTGCAGAGCCACCTCGCAGGACCAGCAGCACTGCTTTGTGGGTGAGGACTCTCGGTAGGGAGTAGCTCGACTTTGCAATCGGGTGCTTGCATGGTGTTCTCTTCACAACGGGGCCTTACCATCGGTCTGTAGACAACAACAGATGCCCTTGGCAACAGCCTATGCTGTTGTAAATAAAAGTGGGTGTTGGACTATATATTGTTACTTATTATCTGCCCTATGATTATCACAGCAGCATTATTTAACCCGCTATCACAAATAATAAGATACAGACACCTTTTAGATTTTACTATTGCCTTATTTACCTTGGGCCAGGAAGGTATTTCTACCTACGCTACCTCAATAACCTCACCATCCATCTCCCAGTACCCATCCAATGCCATCTGCCTTAATCATTCCTGTTTAGGCTACCTTCTATCCATAATCCCAAAATACTTGCTTGTATTCTTCACCTGGGCCTTTCCACGCCATTTTTGTAGTCCTTCCTTCTGGCCCATCATGGCACTCTCCTTCCTCCTCTTTTCCCAACTGTCTCCCTCTCCCATGATTCTCCTCCCCTCCACAGCCCAGGAACCTTAGCCACACCTACCCCACTCTGCCCTGCCCAGGTACAGGCCATTCAATCAACCCATCAGGTATGTCTTAGGCAGGTTTACACAACAAGGACAGATATATCTCGAGAATAACCAGATCTTGAAGGCCAGCATCAGAACACCCCTCAACAAGCCTACATTGTTTGGGGTTTCCCCTTTGGCCAACAACTTGATTACATGTAACCCATTCCTGGTACTGGAAGCTTCATTTGGAAACAAAGGATGTCCACTTGGAGTTCTGTTTCCCCCATTATTTAGTTATTTCATTTAGATCAACTTCATATCTGTGTTTTAAGAAGCTCCTACTGTATTAGGTTTACATACAGCCCATCAAATGGTCCTGAATTTTAGCTGTCCCTCCCCCATATTCTCTTCCTCACCCCCTCTTTACCCCACTCCTCATTTGAATCTCTCATACTAATACCACACGTACATCAACCATCCATAATTACCTAAGTTCTCCTCCCAAGGGAAATTCCTCCCTCCCTCCCTCCTACTCTCTTACTCTATACCTAATCTCTGTGGTAATAAGGAGTATGGATGGCTTATCACTGGTTTTAACAGCTAACATTCACAAATAAGACATACCATATCTGTCTTTCTGGGTCTCAGTTATCTCACACAGAATGCTTTTTTCTAACTTTGGCCATTTACCTATGAATTTCAGACAGATATGGTATGTATAGTTCACAGGATTTTCTGCTCGTCTGCAGGCCGGCTTTCCACATTCTTTACTGCTTCTTCACTGACAAGAGGCTTCTCAGCTTGATGTAGTCCAACTTGTTTCTTTTTTTTTTTTCTTGTCACTTAACTTTTTTTTATTTTTCTATATTAATTACACTTTACTCACTTTGTATCCAGCCCCCCCCCCCCGTGGTTCCCTCCCTCCTCCCATCCCAATCCCTCCCTTCCTCCACCCTCTGCATGCATGCCCCTCCCCAAGTCCACTGATAGGGGAGGTCTTCTTTTCCTTCCTTCTGATCCTAGTCAATTAGGTCTCATCAGGAGTGGATGCCTTGTCTTCTTCTGTGGCCTGGTAAGGCTGCTTCCCCCTCAGAGGGAAGTAATTAAAGAGCAGGCCAATCAGTTCATGTCAGAGGCAGTCCCTGTTCCTATCACAATGGAACCCACTTGGATACTGAACTGCCATGGGTTACATCTGTGCAGGGGTCTTAGGTTATCTCCATGCATAGTCCTTGCCAACTTGTTTCTTATGCACACATGATATCTACACATGCACACACATGCACACAGCACACACACACACTGGGGTAGATAAAATGGCTCAACAGGTAACCTGAGTTTGACCCCCAGAGCCTCCATGGTGGAAGGAGAGAACTTATTCCTGCAAGTTGTCCTCTGACCTCCATACATACGCTGTAGTGTGCACACACCCACACATACATGCACAACTAATTAATTAAATGGAAAATGACTTCACCAATTGTTGTGGGTAACTTGGCGTGTAAGGAAATGCATAAATGTAGCATTTGGTGTTCACTAACTATCAAGTGTCCATGAGTGTTTGCACACACAGATGTATGAGCTTATTTTATTTCCTGAGCCATTGTACGGACTGAAAAAGAGCTAAGTTCTGACTGTGGGCAAGGCACAAAATTCCAAGTCTGGGTTTGTCATGTCCTACACACTATATGGCTGACATTTACCAAAATCTCCCAGTTGTTTTGTGCTTTGCTATGACAAAAATATCCAGTAACAACTTAAGAAAGGGGAGTCAGTACTGGTTCATAGCTCACGAGTGGAGTCAGTCCATCATAGCATAGGTGGGCAGCTGGAGGGTGGGTCAGCTGGTCTCATTGTATCAAGTCAGGAGACAGAAAGAGATGGAGGCTGGGCTCAACTCATGTCCTTTTATTCAGTTGAGGACCCTGCCTGGAAATTGTGCCACTCTGTCTTCTCACCTTAATTAACCCAATCAAGGAGAAATTCTATTACAGACATGGCCATGGATTGGTCTCCTAGGTGGCCCAAGGTCTTGTCAAGTTCCTAATCAATATCAGCCAGCACAGATGCTGTTCCATTCACCTGTAAACACAGCAGAACACCCTAGGTAGCTCTGAAACCCAGACCACCTAGCCTCTAGGTCGGCTTTTGTTGTTTATCTGCCCTCTCAGAGCACCTGTCTCATGACTCTGGTTGCCAGTAGCTCTCTGAGGGAATCTGCCTCCCCTACCTACACCTCTGTCAGGTCTCCTCACCTAGTTCTCTTTCCTGAACCTTCAGAATAACCCAGATTCTGATGACACGTGAACACGTGCTCAAATCACAAGCGTAAGCTTTAGTGCCAGTTGGAGTTGTCCTAAAATGTCCTCACATTATTCAGAGGGCACGTACTCGCTGCAGAAGCCTCCTCAGAGAAGAGGCTCCTCTACTATCGACAAACTCCCCTCTCAAAGGCAAGATAAATTAGGTAGCTATTTGCTGTTGTCTAGATGAGACAGTCTTGCAGTCATGCCTATTATTTTAAAGACCTGATCTGAATTAAATGATTGCACAAGACTTGAAGACCTCGTATTTTCTCTGCTGACGTGTAGTAAAATAAGGCTGGATTCATGGGGTGCTGCGGTTTCCCCATGCCTCACTCCTTTAACACCCAGACCATTATTGTTCAACATTACAGATTATTCATACATGCATGAGAGAATTTCTGGTTCTATTTTGTTTTAAATATTATCCAAACTAAAAAAATAAATGCCTTGTATCCTCTATGTGTGTGTAAAGGAATATATAGATTTAGCTACTTACTTTGTAGACCAAAAATCACAGTATCTGAACTAGCACAGGAAGGCATTTCTTACCAGTCACAGCCATGGAAAGCCAACAGGGCAATACTGTTTTGCAAAGCCATCCTAAGATAGGGTTTGTTCTTCTCATTGCTCCACCGTAGAATTCAGCTCTCAGTCATGGGATTCCCAGTAGCTTTTTTCAATCTACATTCAAAACAGTAGATGAAAAAAGGCAGGAAGAAGGATCACAGGGTCCCTGTTCTGCATCTACTGCTCCTCACCCTCCTAGGCCAGTGTTCAGTCACATGACCATGTCTGGCCGAAAAGAGAGTTTGGAAAGAACACACACAGTGTTCTAAGAGCCCAGGTACAGCTGAAGAGCTAGAGTCATTCTGTCACAGAGGAAAAGAAAAGTATTATAGTCTCTGGTACACAGTTTTTTAAACATCTCTAATAACAAAATCATCCCACAAAAATGATTTCTAAAGATGAGACAGGAGAATCAAGCCTGGGAGAAAAAATTAAAGAATTGTCTGTGGATAGAGGTGGACAGAGGCAGGCTGATCAAATGAAAGAAAAGAATATTTGAACTTCATAAATCTCTCTTCCAACTCTTTCTTCATAACTCTGGATTTTTTTTTTAAGCTTGTCTATTTTGGGACAAGAGGATACACATTCCTCCAATTTCTACACTAATGATTTAGATATTTTAGAATTTCAAATGCAATTTTTCTAGAATAGAAAAATTGTTCAGGAAGTGTAAAGAAGTTTATCTCAACAAGCTAAACTTGAGCTAATCAGTTGCTTTGCTTTGATCATGTCCTCCCTAAACACCATATGCTAGACTCCAAGTACTGAATTCATGTTGGTGGTGTGAGACGTGAGGTCTTCGGAAGAGGGAGGGGCCCATGAGGGATTAGTGGCTCCCAGAAGAGGAGAGAGACTTGAAGCTGCATGTCTTTGCATACTCGTTGTGAAGTACACTCACGCCCTCTGCCCTCTGCAACAGGAAGGCCTCAGCAAATGCCTGGGACATGCTCCTGGACTCCCCAACCTTTAAACTCTAAGAATCAAATGATCTTTCAAAGTGATCCAGTGTTGAACATTCGGTTACAGACATCAAACAATGACTTTGTAATCACTAACGATATAATTGGCTATGAAAGCACAAATGGAAACACTGGGTGATGCAGGTCGTTTCTATGAATAGCCCAGGGAACATGAGTATCGGACCAAGAGGGATGTGTGTATTTTCTTAAAAACAAGTTCAATTTAAAAACTATTAATCTGATCCTGATAGAACAGGCACAACACCGGCCTGGCTTGAAAAGTTAGTTCTCAGAACCAGTTTAGCCTTACTGTGACTCTGGTTTTCCTGATGGTTGAGAAAAGATTTCCAACATTGTTTTCAAAGGTGGATTTCTTTAATGTGTCTCTTCTTTTTTGCATGGCATCTGGAAAGTATTAAAGCTGTGGATTTTTATTTCTGATGCTTCTGTCTTTCAAAGGTGTGTGTTCATTGCGGCATAAGATGATAGTGCAGTAAGTACAGGACAGCAGACATTCACTAAGCATGTGGGAAAGAGAGAGTCCGCCAAGTTCACAGACACGAACGCACTGGCTGAGAACAACATGTAAAGCACTCACCTTTTTCTGAAGGGTGATAGCCTTGGGAGGAGGCCATCACATAGAGAGAGCTAGATCGCCAGTATAGATTCTTCGGGGAGGAAACACGTGAGAAGGGGTAACCAGCCAGCCTGTAGAAGGATTAAGATGAACACAAAGAAGAGGCCAGAAACAGTAGGATGCAGTGTGGAAAAATAAAAGATAAGGGGTGGGTATCAGAGAGATAGCTCAAACACACTGTTCCAGAGGACCCAAATTTTGGTTCCAAAATCCACATCAGACTATTTACGACCATCAGTAACTACAGCTCCAGGTGATCTGAGACCCTCTGCTGGCCTCTACAGGCACCTGTCCACACGTGCCATAAAGATGCAGACTCATATACATATGTGTAAATAATTCCAATCCAGCAACATGACTGCTCTGACAGGGGACCACATCCAAAACCTTCTCGGGCTATGTGATCTGGCTGAAATGTGGACATGCTCTGAATTACAGTAAGATCTGGCTGGAATACAGACAAGCCCTTAGCACACACCTCTAATCCCAAACAATGCAGTAAGGTTAGTTTATAGAGGGAAGCAGCCACGGTGGAAAGTGACATCTAATATGAGAGGCAGACAAAATGATGAACCAGAGAAAGATTTGACAGAATGAGTCAGAGATAGGATAGGCCCAACTCTCGTGAGAACAGGACAGAAAAGAGGCTGTTTAAGAGTAGCACAAGGGCACAGAGAGACTTTTTTACTGATAGTTTTCTACTGGGACAGTTCTATATAGAAGAGTTGCAGAGAGAACAAGCTAGAACGACCCAAGAATGGGAACAGCTGTCATCCCATCCCATCATCCAAGGAAACAAAAACAACATTTACAGATCAGAGGCAAAATTACAGTTTTATTACATAATGGCTGGGTAACCATAACTGTCAATTTTTAATAAAGCTAACAACCCCAATTGTAGCATGCTAAACATTTGTCTTTGTGTTAGTGCTTCTAGAATACCAATACTGAGCACCGACTGCTTCTGCAAACATACTTGAGATGCAGTTAGGGAGAAGCCCTGGTCATTTCCTTTATTTTGAAATTAGCTGTTAGAATGCCTGGGCCCTTGGATTGTTCTGACAGTGTATAAAAGGCTCTGTCGAATGGGAATAATTAAGATGAACAAACAAATGAATGAAGATATCTCAAAATACTACTCCAACCCTCTCCTGGTGACAAGATACATAGAAGGACTGTTTTAGCTACTGTGGGATGTTTTATGAGTTTATAACTACAAAGCTGAATAGAAATCAGTGTCTACTGCCTTTAAGCTCCTACCAACAGGATCTGATGGAGATTTAATGTCAGCCAAGTGGAGTTCCTACCAAGCCACACACAAAGCCTGGTTTGTCCTAGTCTCTGTGACTGCTGTTGGGAGAACAGCGCGTGCTGCCTGTCTTGACAAAGTTAATTATCTCCAAGTGACTTCATGGGCTGTGAACCCAAATGAAACAAAACAACCTCGTCTCTAAGGTTAATTCTCAAAGAGGAGAAATGGCTCGCAAGCAGAAACCTCGTCCACACCAAGCAGAGAAAGAATGTGTGCAGAAAATGACACCAAGGCTCTACGCTGTTACTTGCGCTGTCAGTTTCCATCCCCTGCTAACCCTTCAGAAAACCAGAGGAGCGAAGACAGTGGACTAAAGCAACAAGGAGGAAATGGCCCTTTAAAGTGGGTTTTGATTTGGGTATAAAACTATTTTCATGTTTTTTATTCGTCTTAATTAATTTTTTAACATAAAGGGAATTTATTTGATTTTCTTAAGCTTTTCCCTCTCCAGTTTATTTCACTCATTTCGGTGTGTGGCAAAGTTAACTAAACACTCATAAACAAGCAAACTTAGACATGAGCCACTGTAGTGTTGTGTTTAGTGCAGCTGAGACGGCTGACTCTCTATACTCCCTGTGGAAGCACTGGCTCCACCCACCCCGCATCTTCCTAAGGAGAAATCAACTTAGCCTTAGGTGGGAGCTGCTGTTGCCCACCGTATCTATACCCTACATTAGACAGTATCAGGAAGGCGGACTATTACAGCACAAGGCTTTCAGCAACAAAAACATTATATGATAGAAAGAAATTTCTCACTTGAGTCTGACTCATTTTCAGCAAAACAAAAATGCTATTGATGAAGCAATTTATCTGATTTGTAAAAACAGTATTTTTCAATTTAGATACATTGAGTAAAAGGCCTCTAGAATTTTGTTTGCAATAGTTTTATAGGATGGCTGTGAAAATGTTTTGCTCTTTTTCTTCTTTTTAAAGATTTATTTTTTTTATACAGTGTACTTTCTGCATGTACACCTGCAGGCCAGAAGAGGGCACCAGATCACATTATCAATGGTTGTGAGCCACCATATGGTTGCTGAGAATTGAACTCAGGACCTCTGGAAGAGCAAGCAGTGTTCTTAACCTCTGAGCCATCTCTCCATCCCCGTTTTAGTCTTTGATTTGAATATAGGGTATGTTTTATGTGACAACTCAAGAAGAGTGCTTTTTTTTTTTTTGGTTTGTTGATGCATAGTTTCTTTTTTTAATATAATTTTTAAATTTATTACAATTTATTTACTTTGTATCCCAGCTGTAGCCCCTTCCCTTGTCCCCTCCCAATCCTTCCTCTTCTCCTCCCATGCCTCTTCCCTAGTCCACTGATAGGGGAGGTCCTCCCTTTCATTTGACCCTGGCCTATGAGGTCTCATCAGGACTGGCTGCATTGTCTTCCTCTGTGACCTGGACTGGCTCTACCCCCCTCAGGGGGAGATGATCAAAGAGCCAGCCACTGAGTTCATGTCATAGAGAGTCCCTGTTTCCATTACTAGGGAAGCCACTTGGAGACTGAGCTGCCGTGGGCTAGCTCTGTGCAGGGGTTCTAGGTTATCTCCATGCATGGTCCTTGGTTGGAGAAACAGTCTCAGAAAACACCCCTGGGCCCAGATTTCTTGGTTCTGTTGCAGGAGAGCACATTTTAGAATCCATTGGTCAATATCCATTGGGTGAGGGGGGAACAGATGAAGATACAGACAGCCATAGTGGTTTCTAAGGAAGGCATTACCTTTGGGCTTTGCCTTGCCTTGGTGTGAAGGCTAGGGAAAAAAATGACCTATATGAGCAAACCAACAGGTTGTTGGAGAGATTGACAGCCTCACAATTTATATTAGAAACTTTCCCACATAGGTAAAAATCTACACAGAATACCGTCTTTGGGGCGCCATGGGCCTGTTGTTTTTTTTTGTCAACACAGGTCAAGAAAGGGCCACCTGGGAAGAAGGACCCCGTGCTAAGACATGCCTGTATTACATTGGCCCAGAGGCAAGTCTGTGGGAGGTTTCTTGATTAACGATTGGTGTGGGAGGGCCCAGACCACTGTGGGTAGAGCCACACATAGGCGGGTGGTCCTGTGTATGAGAAAGCAAACGGAGCAGCAGGAGGAGGAAGAGCAAGCAGGAGGAGGAAGAGCAAGCAGGAGGAGGAAGAGCAAGCAGGAGGAGGAAGAGCAAGCAGGAGGAGGAAGAGCAAGCAGGAGGAGGAAGAGCAAGCAGGAGGAGGAAGCCAGTTAGCATCTCTCTTCCCTGGTCTCTGCTTCGGTTCCTGCCATGAGGCTCTGTCTTGGCTCCCTCCATGGTCGACTGTGATCTGAGAGCCGAATGTAGACCATAATGTACCCCATGCTCCAGTTTGCCTTGGTCAGAATGTTTGTCTCTGCAACAGAAGTAATTGGAACAAGCCACTACACAGTGTCCCTTGGGAAGCGAAAGTCAGACGGTATCTTACAACACTGCAATGGTGACTGCATCGTGAGCGTGAGAACTATGTTCGCCAAATACGCGGTCCTGGGTAAGTTACTTGGCACCTTTAAGATTGCAGCCTGCAGAGACCGCACCTTCTTCGTGGATTGTTGAGAGACTCCAAGAGTCACCATAAGATGCTCGGTCTGCAGTAACTTCTGCAGGAACATTCGTCCTCCCTCCTCCTCTTCTAGCCATTTTCTTTTACTGTTCTCACTTTTTTTTTCCTTTCAATTGAATAAGACTATCTCAATAGAATAGGATTAGCTATCTCAGAGGGTCCAATATAACACACCAAATAATTCCACAAATTAATTAAATATAAGTCCTATCTCCAATTGCACAATACTTTGTAAACCGGAGGCTTGCAGGACCTAATATGCTCAGAGAATAGGCTTTCTACAGAGACCGTCCAAATGGCCACCTAGATATTTGACTGCCTTTTGTTCCATCCCGTTCAAGGCCTCATTCTCATCATCTGTTCAATCAGTGTCTGCTCTCAAGAAGGAAAATTGATTAGATATTGCTTCTTAATAACATATGAAGCTTCGATCCGCGTCACTAATTTGGATTTAAGAAGCAATTTTTGGTGTAGCCCTCCTATCCAATCCCAAGGGAGGAGCATCTCGTCTAATAACCTGTGTCTTGAGATAAAAGAATGCATTAACATTCTTAACGCTTGAGATGGACTACAAGCGGTCACAATACAGGACAATATTTAAGCAGTAATGATTTGTACTTTCTCCTTAAGTGTAAGCTGATTGCAGTGGCTCTCGCGCCGCACGAAGTAAATAGCTAAAGGGGTCATGAATCTTAATAGCCTCCAAATCAGAAAGATCTGCACCTTATATGCTCTGACTGGAGTGTGAATAGAATGTATAAATATTAATAGGCCTGGCCGAGCCTCTGCAGACAAGCTGTCTACAATTTCGCAGTGGGAAGACTGAAGCTACGGCGCACGGAGCAGGCGTGAGGCCCCGCCTGGAAATGAACTGTCAGCGTGGGTACAGATACATTTTCCCTGAAGCGGTATTTAACGCTTGGTCCTGGTGGCCGGCAGCTCTGCGGGCTGGTATTTAACCCTAGTCCATCAGGCAACATTGCCTCGCGCTGCCGCGGGCCCCTGTGAAAACAGACCCCCTCGGTCAAGAGCCGCGGTCCAGCCTCCGCGTGCTCCTGCGAGGAGCCGTCCTCTCCGGACTTGCCGGCTGCCGGGCACAACCCTGCCGGGTAACACCCAAGATGGCGATTTTGTTTCCATCAAGTGCAAATAAAGATTCCAGCTTTGCGTTCTGAGTCATACAGTGGACTGAAAAACACAAACATTTTACTGACGTTATTATCATGGTGACTAAATGACACAAAGAAGGAAACTGTTTTCTAAACGGAGACACTGCAGGTCAGACAGCGAGCGGCTGTATTTTCTAAGCCACGCTGTCTTACAGAGCAGGAGGGCTTCAGACCGCTTTTCTGGAATTTGTAGCCCAGAGCTCCGCTCAGACGCAGCAGGGAGGGAAAAGGAAATGTCCTTGGGAGTAGCAAGGATGAGTGGGTTAGTCCGGCACGGAGGCTCGCACCTGTAACCTCCGCGCTTGAGAAGCTGAGGCAGAAGGAACAGCATGAGTTCAAGGCCTGCTTGGACTTCCAGTGAGTTCCGGGCCTGTCTGTGGCGGGAGAAGAGGTGTCCAGGCAGGAAACAACCACGACACTCCTTGCTCTGGCCGCACCCCGATGCAGCATGCTGGCAGCCAGGACCTCACCCTTGCTGCACAGTCCGACGCTGTGCCTCTGCTCTTGAACTGGGGTATTTACAGGGAAGGGAAGAACACAGAGATATTTGTTTTGTATTGTGTTAAAATTGTGTTTGTTTGCTCTACAAAGGGAATGATATATTGATTTTTAATTTTCCTAACTTTTGCTAGTCTTACACAAAGCCAAAAATTTCTCTCCCAGCCATTCCAGTTTGACATCCTCCAAAAATAAACATGTTAAACAGCAGTCATGCGCATTGTCCGTCCTCAGATGCTGAGGCTGAGGCTGAAGGAGCCACTGGGTAGATGGAAGGTTTCTGTCAGGTTCACAGATTTGTACCTCTCTCATAAAACCGGCACAGGATCAAACCAGATGAGCTTAGCACCAATACATGGACACAAACCCCACCCTTACCCAAGAAGCTATTTGCAACTGGGAGAAGAGAAAAACCAGTCCTTTCTAATGGACTATCATTGGGTTCGGCAACCGTACCCATGCCCAGGAGTAGCTGCCCAACAAAAGACAGAGTCCAGGTTTCTTTGTGTTCTTGCTGTGCTGTTTTGGTATTCTGTGTTTTCTTTTTCTTCTTTCGTTTTCCTCCTCCACTTCCTCCTCTTCCTCCTCTTCTTCCTCCTAATCTTTTTCTGAGCTGCCTATTTTGACTTTCATTGTTTTTCTTTATTTTTCTGTTGGACTTTTTGTTGTTTTTGTTTTGTTGAGGGAGAGAGAAAGAGAGAAGATGAAGCTGGTGGGTAAGGAGGTGGGGAGGATATGGGAAGAATGTTGGGGGCAAATAGGATCAAAATGAATGAAAACTTTTAAATGATAATTAAAAAATATGTGTGCTTCTGATTCCTGTTAAAGATTTATCAAAAATGTGTCTTCACCAAGTTGATGCCTTCAGGAAAAATTACTTGATTTGATAATTTTTGAACTCGTGGACAAACAAGTCAACAGAGCCGTGTTCCCCAGTGTCTTGAGGGCCATCTACAAGAGCCGACCATTACCCCCAAAACAGTTGCTGGAAGGGTTCTAGCTGCCGTGGTGCTGTGAGTCAGGAAGAGCCACCTGTGCTCAGACACAAACCTTCCCTGCAGGTGTCAGTTCCCTGAATGCCCTGGAATGGGTCGCATGCCAAGCACGAACCTCCCACATCATCCTTTGCTTTTGTCTCGAGTAGATTACCCTAACGCCGTGGCTTCAAGTCCGTTATCTTCACCTCTGCTGGTCTGTCTGATAAATTACTGGGAAATCCAACCAACCGTTTGCTTCTTAGCTGAACATGCTACACATCTGTGTGAACATTCAGCAGACCCTGGGATTTCACCGATGATTTCCAAGTTCTGGCTCCCCAGAGCACCCCAATTCTACTAGAAAACAGCAGGATACCCCACTTTGGAAACTGGGTGAAGTAAACAAGCATAGAGACAGCCCAGCAACCAGAGCAGCAGCTCCTCCTGTGGGTGACTCATGGTCAGTCAAATCCTGGTAAAGGAAGACACTGGGGCCAGGTGTGAGAACATCCCTTTAACCCCAGCACTCAGGGTGCCAAAGCAGGCAGACCCCTGTGAGTTCAAGGCCAACCTCTTACATAGGGAGCAGCAAGCTAGCCAAGGTTACATAGTAGAACCTTGTCTCAAAAGAAGAAGAAAGGGGGAAAGAGGGGGAATTAGAGGAAGTATGGGGAAGGAGAGAGGATGGATCAGCAGTTAAGAACACTTCCTGCTTTTGTAGAAGACCTCATATCTGGTGGTTCATAACCACCTTTAACTCTGATTGCAGGACATCTGATGCTCTGCATTCACCTGGAAGATACAGACAAACTGACACACACACATACACATAAATAATTTTTAAAAAAACTAAAAGTCTTTTGAAGCCAGCTTAGACCATAAGCATAGTTAAGGCCAATCTGTCCTTGAAATGACTGTAAGAAAAACAAAATGTATTTATAATCTCTTGCAAATACATGCTGGGTTGAACGTTTGTTTAAAACTGGGCTCTACCAGTGTAAGGGCAGGCTGTCCAATGTTATATACCAGCCCACGTGCCAATCACGTTGAGGATCTATCCCATGTCCGTCTCTAGGGATTGGCTCTTCCCACCTACACTCAATTACAAAAGAACCACACAGAAGAACTCGGGTCTCTCCTGCCACCTGCTTTCATGAGCCTCTTCCCGTTTTCTAGAGTATACTCTGCATTTTCACTTTTAACAGCTCTATACTCTCACTACTGCTTTTTCTGTGTGTCATTTAATTCCTTGTAGATGATAGAAAACCATGGATATTACATCTATAAAAACCCAGAGAACCCTTCTAATGTCACAAAGCTGTATCCTATATTTTGTAACCAAAATCCAAGATATATTTGTAATTCGGCCATTTCTAATATTACAAACAAGCAACTTTGGATCCAAATTCCTGGGGTGTCTGCCTTCAAGGAGCAGACTTCAGACAATCTTTAGAAGTCAAGACTTTACCCAACAAACCACTCTGACAGAAACAAGCAAGCCTCAGAAGTCAGGAGCATAAAGGTAAGCATTTAAAAAGTAAAGTTTGACACGAAAGCTGGAAGGATGCTATAGCCCTGGCCTGTTGTCAATATGTAAGGCCACGTTTCTGCCTCCTGACTCTACGAATGTCAATTTCAACTTTATGTGTAGCCTCTTTTAATGTGATGCAGCCCCTTGAATGAAGATATTTCCTCAATAGTGTGTTCCATTTCATTTTTCCCTCATGATACACACACACACACACACACACACACACACACATATATATATATATATATATATATATACCTATTTTTGAAGAGTTTAAGTTAGCCTGGGTGACTCCATTTTGAAATAAGGAGCCATCTTGACCAGGAGCTGAACTCAGGTACCAGGAAATATCAAAGAATGTGCACCTGGCAGAAAACAAAGTTAACTCTCCAAACAACAGCCTCCAGGAAATATTACAGAATAAACGTTTAGTAAAAAATAGAGACAATCACCCTGGCAATTGTGATTATGTAAACGGTCACCTCTCCCCTACAGCTTTTACCCAATTCTGTAATGTCAAGGCATGTACCCCCTGCTTGCTGTAATGGAAAACCCCTGCTTACAGACTTTCCCTTTAAAAAACTCTGCCACTCAGGGCTCAAGGTCCTACTTCTCTACTGCTGTGTCAGTGAGATTTAGGTCCCAAGTTCGATCGATCTCATAATAAAGCTCTCTTGCTCTTGCATTGAGTCATCTCCTGGTGGTCTCTGAGGGTCCTGTGATTCTGACATTACATTCTTTGAGAATTTCCTACATTTATATAATGTATTTTGATCCAGTCCACTCCCATCTATTTCCTCCTAGACCCTCTCTCTAACATGTCTTCTATCCAACTTTCCTAACTATGCCCCCCCATGAGCCCAATTAGTGCTGACTGGATGCATGGGTGTGGGGCCATCCACTGAAGTATAGGCAACCTACTAGGGACATGCCCTTGAAGAAAACTGGTCTCCCCTAGAAGCTTACGGTCCCATCCTCCGTCATGTTGGAATGCTGACTGGCTCTATCCTGTGCAGATCTTGTTCGGCAGCTATAGCTGCTGTGAGTTCTTGAGTGCAAAAGCCCTGTCGTGTCCAGGAGTCTCTCTTTCACTGTTTTCTCTGCATTAACTACAGTCCACTGACATAAGAAGCTGCTCTGATGGGGATGAGATCATGCTCCATTTATAAAAATCACAAACTAGTATATTTATGATAATTAAGGTTTCAGATCTGTAGACCCAAGCAAAGGATGTCTTAAACTGCTTGTGTTCAAAGCCTGTGAGGAAACAGCCTTGAGCAGAAAGATTAACATCAATTAATGAACAACCCCCTCTGCAAAACACTTTCTGCAGTCACAATGGCAGTCTGTAGAGGAATTTTAACTCTGAACATGGCTGTTATGGCAAGAGATCATATCTGAAGATCTTCTGGTTCTATGTGATCCAGCTAGAACACAAACACACCTTTAATCCTGGAAACAGAAGCGAGCAGACCTGAGTTAAAGACCAGGATCGTACAGAGCAAGTTTCAAGTGAAGAAAAACTTGGGTCCAAGTGTGGTGGTACATGCCTTTAATCCCAAACATTGAAGGTGATAGCTTGTAGAAGGAAGAACCCATGTTTGAAAATGATGTCTAATTAAGTTGCAGAAACAGTGATGAATCAGAGAAAGACTTGACAGAATAGGATATGCCTAATTCTCACAAGAAGAGAGGGGAGAGAGAAGCTACATAAGGGGCAATGAGAGAGAAGAGGTACTTTTACTGGGACAGTAATAGAGAGACAGGTTGCAAAGAGAGAACTCAGGTGAAGACCCAATGAGCTGGAAAATGAGAAGGAGCCAGAAGATTAGAAGACATTGCTGGAGTTAGTTTGAAGACAAGCAGAGCAATTCAGAGGCTGAGAGAAAAGCCAGGTTGAACAACTCAGCTGAGAGAAGAGTTTGAGCCAGAACAGCTGAATTGAACCAGTCATCCCAACACTTAGAAAGAATAAGTAAGAGTGAGCTTATTCAGCAGTGAGTCTCAGAGGCTGAAAACCTAAAATCTAGGTTAGATTGTAGGGAGACTAGAAGCTTTCAGGTCTAGGCCAAGGTTAGCAGACAGAGGCAGTAAACCTCTGAAACAACAAGAGAATAAAAGTCTCTTTAAAGAAATCAGATGCCCTGTAGGACAGGGAAGGGGTGAACTAATGATTGCCTGTGAGAAGCATGAAAGCACAGGAGCACTAGCATGCTCCCAAGTTCATCATGCAACAAAAAGAAACGTGCAGCTATGCACTGTCTCCACTGGGTGAATCCAGCTTTTGGAGCATACAAGGGTTGGCTCAAGTTATCCAGACTAATTAAGTTGTGTTGCTTGACTGTCTGCTACAAACGAGTCAGAGCCCAGCTGATGTCTTCAGATAGCTGTTTGAAGTGGAAGTTTCTGGTTTCTTTGAAGACTCAGTTTTGTCATGTGATGTTTTGCTGTGAGCTCTCTCATGTGAGGAGTGTTTTTCAGCCAGCTGAGAACATCTTTCTTTGGGTGAAGGTTGAGGAGAGGAGATACATAGAGGCTGTGCACAGTGAGGCTGTGTGTTTTGGATTGATGTCCCTGCATTGATCTTCCAGAGAGAAACATTCCAGAGGCCTTCTCAGGGTAATCTAACTCTGAGTCGTGTAGCTTTTGCTGACTTGTGGTGTTGATTCATGTTGCTGCTTGGTATTGGCCTTTGGACTGCACTGCTGGAGTCTGGTAATCCCCTCAAGACCCATGACCCTAATCCGCAGGAAGAAGATACAAAAGGTCTACAGCCCTTTCCCTTACTAATCTCCTATCTAAAGTTGGGGGGTTGGAAGGGAGGTAAAGGTGTTTAGGAACCCTAAATAAAGTAGGTTTGGTGAAAAATCTAAGCCTAGAGCTGTTCCCACCCAAGAAACATTGAAATTGGAATTTAAAATTGCACATACGATGTAGGATCAAATAAGAAAATAATATTTTTCCTTATTCATCGTGAAGGTTATAGTTGACACCTTTATAATAAACAATAAGTTAACAAGAGAAAAGAGTAAACACTCAAGTACACATAGCACACACAAAACCAAGTTTGTTTGTTTGTTTATAAAGTTTATAAGTTATGAGATGCACAAAAATAGCAAAATGTTACTATAGTAAAACACATCTTCATTTACCATCTCACACAGCTACAAGCAGAGTGACAAAATCAACTAAAGTTTAACTTTTAAAAACCATTATAACATAACTTTATTAACATTGGTCCTCATGTTGTAGTCAAATCCCTAAGCTTGATCCTCTTGTCTGTTTTGTTCCTCTCATTGGTCTTTCCACTGCCCACATCTGGGGTACCCGTTATATTATTCTCTATGTGCATTTGACTTCATAAAAAAGCCCACACATAAGAGAGATGACAGAAATTTCTTCTCACTGTGTTTGGCTTATTTCACTTAAAATAACATCCTCTACATCAGCCACATCATAGCAAGTAGTGGCATCCCTCTTCTTGGGGCTGAATAACATTCCTCTGTGTGTGTCCTACCCTCTCTATTCACTTATCCATTGATGAGTGTGAGGGTTGTTCCATGTTTGGTTATTGCGAAGAATGCTTCAATTAGCCTGGAAGTGGCAAGATCTTCAGGAAAATGGTATTTCACCTCCTTTGAGTACAAGCTCAAAAGACGGTTTCTGTGTCATGTGCTAATTCCATCTTTAAACTTTTTAAGAACACCATGCCATTTCCATAATGGCTGAGGCCAATCTACATGCTTAGGGTTTGCTTTTCTCAGCACTATAACCCATGTTTGTTACAGCTCATCTTTCTTAGAATCATGACCTTAACAGGTATGAGGGAAGTAAATCTTCCCTGGGGATTAGTGATATTCAACACCTTCTTACATGCATAGTAGCCATCTCAGTAGCCATCTCTGTGTTACCTTTGAGAAATGTCCATTCATGACCTTTGCCTATTTTGAACTTCATATTTATTCTTCTGCTATCAAATTATTATTTTTAATAATTTATTTAATTTTATTCTATGTGCATTGGTATAAAGGTGTCAGAATCTCTGGAATTTGAGTTATAGACAGTTGTGAGTTGCCATGTGGGTGCTGGGAATTGAACCTGGGTCCTTTGGAAGGGCAGACAGTGCTCTTAACCTCAGAGTCATCTCTCCAGCCCTTGGCTGTTAAATTATGAGTTCTTCATAAGTTTTAATACAACCTCCTTATCAGATAGGTAGCTTGCATATATGTTTTGATGGCTCTCAGGCTAGCATATTTTCATCCTCTTGATGTTTAATGTTCGGTTTGATGTAGTGCCACATATTTTTTTTTAATTTTGTAACCTGTGCTTTTTGATTGATGTCCAAAAAATGATTGCAGAGACCAATGTCAAAAAGTTAGCCCCTAGATTCCCTCTATGATTTTCATTGTTTGAGGTCTTACATTTAGATATTTGCTTCTGTTGTCTATGCTTCACAGTTGATAAAGAAGTCTTCATGAAGACTGTGATGTAATCACAATGTTCTCCTTAAGAGAAAATTAGCAAGACCCATTTGTTCATATTTCCCTTGGCCTTTCTGAATAACGTCCCTGTGTGCTGGGATCAAATCTGTGGTGTGATGGTATTCAAAGCAGAACTGGAAGAGACTTTCCCCTACTGTGTTTTTCAGTTTCTTTCCTCTTAAAATACTGAACATACCAAGATGCCATGTTTGGGGTAGAATTTCCTATGCCCTAGCATCAGTGAAGCCTTCATAAGTCCCTCAGGCTACCAGTTCTCCTACAGAACTTAAGAAACGGTGCAAAAGTAACTTTACTGAAAATTAATTATAATTATATACCCCAATATGGATAAAACCTATTTCAACCAAAATCATCGAATGTGGTTTTTGTATTTTTGAAATATACATAATAAGTTGTGTTTTATAGAACTCCTTTCTAGCACAATGTGAGGAGATCTACATCAGTTTCCTGAATAAGCCATTCAGAGAACATTTATATGTCTAGGTGATACCACAGAGCCTATATTTACATATAAATTAGGCTCAGCACATCAAACAAAAAATGTCATGACTTTCAGATGCTGCCATTAAATTCCACACAATAACTTAATATCTCCACTTTGACAATTACTATGCCTGAATCTGCATATTCCAATAAGGCATTTAAAAAAATAGTTTTACTTATCTTTATGTTTCTTAAATACAGCCTACCATTCCAAGAACTTAAGGTTGTTTTACAATTCTAAGATACTTTAATTTGGGGCTAAAGAGATAGCTCAGCAATTAAGAATACTGTCTGCTCTTCAATAGGACCTGGGGTAAGATTCCCAGTAACCACATGGGAACTCACACTGTTTATGATCCAGTCCCAGGGGATCCCTACCCTGGCCTCTGCAGGCAACAGACGCAAACATACATACAGGCAAAACACCCCTATACATAAAAGATACATTAACTTCAGCATATTGTTGTAGAAAATAGGGATATTCGTGTATTTTATTGTTGAGATATTCAAGTTGTTCTCACACCTCCAGCAAAACTTAGCCAGAATTTAATTTGTGAATTACCCATGTCTGCACAACAACAAACAAGAATAGGCAGGGCAGGGTGTCACTCTGTTCTTCCCTGTTGTACAAAAGTGAAGTTAGGGACCAGAGAGGTGGAAATGCTTCTACAATAGCTAAGAAAGGCTCAACTGAAATAGTAATAAAAACTATGGTATTGGCATAGAAACAGAATGGTGGAACAGAAGACCCAGAAATAAACCCACACACCTATGGATAATTGCTTTTTGACAACAGAGCCAAAACCATTCAGTGGAAAAAAGACAAGCATCTTCAACAAACGGTGCTGGTCCAACTGGATGTCTACATACAGAAAAATGAAAATAGATCCATATTTATCACCCTGCAATTAACTGAAGTCCAAGTGGATCAAAGACCTCAACATAAAACCAAACACACTAAATTGGTTAGAAGAAAAAGTGAGTAAGATATTGGAACTCCTTGGCACAGGAGAGAACTTCCTGAACAGAACACCAACAGCACAGGCTCTAAGATCAACAATCGATAAATGGAACCTCATGAAACTGTAAAGCAAAAGACACTGTCGTCAGAACAAAATGACAATCTACAGATTGGGACAGGATCTTCACCAACCCTTTATCTGAAAGGGGACTAATATCCAGAATATATAAAGAACTAAAGGAGTTAAAAAGCAACAATCAAGTAATCCAATTAAAAAATTGAGTACAGAGCCAAACAGAGAACTCTCTGTAGAGGAATACAGAATGGCAGAGAAACACTTAAAGAAATGCTCAATGTCCTTAGACATCAGGGAGATGCAAATCAAAACGACCATGAGATTTCACCTTATACCCATCAGAATGGCTAAGACCAAAAACTCAAGTGACAGCACACCCTGGAGAGGTTGTGGAGAAAGGGGAACCCTCCTCCATTGCTGGTGGGAATGTAAACTTGTACAACCACTCTGGAAAGCAATCTGGCGCTTTCTCAGACAACTAGGAATAGCACTTCCTCAAGATCCAGCCATACTACTCTGTTGGGATAATGTTCTTTTAAAATGTATATGTGTTACCCTTGTTAATTCAAATACTGATTTCCCCACCCCCAACTCTCTGGTTTCAATCTGGATATTGCATTGTGATACTCACGATAAGCATCCTGTCTCAACTCTTGTGTAAACAGGACACAAATAAAGCAACTAGATACAATGTTGTGCAATGGGAGGAGCCAAAGGACAGGAAAGAGGGGAGGAGCTAGAGAACAGGAAAGGGTGGGAGTTGCTGGAGGAGGCAGAGCAGAGAAGGAGGAGGAGTGCTAGGAGAGCAGAGCACAAGGAGAGCAGAGCGGGAGGAGAGAGTTTGGAGGACTTGGAGCATGAACCAGACCTGAGATTTCACAAAAAGCAAGTATAATGTGGGAAATCTAAATGTTAGGAAACTGAGGGCTTGGAGGTTTAGGAGGGAGTAAATATTGCCCAGCATTGTGTTCTAGGTTAACTAAAAACCCAGTCTCTGTGTGGTGATTTGGTTATACAGCCGCTGAGGATTAACAGCAGCAATACAAGAAGTTAAACCAACAGTAAATATTAATAGTCGCCTACAACACCACTCCTAGGCATATATCCAAAATGTGCTCAAGTACACAACAAGGACATTTGCTCAACCATGTTTATAGCAGCTTTATTTGTAATAGCCAGAAGCTGGAAACAGCCCAGATGCCCCTCAGTGGAGGAATGGATACAGAAATCGTGGTACATTTACATAATGGAATACTACTCAGCAATTAAAAACAAGGAAACCATGAACTTTGCAGGCAAAAGGTGAGATCTAGAAAAGATCATCCTGAGTGAGGTATCCCAGAAGCAGAAAGACACACATAGTATATACTCACTTATAAGTGGATACTAGACCTATAAGATAGGGTAAAATTCTAAAATCTGTACACCTAAAGAAGATAAACAAGAAGAGGACCCAGGGTAAGATGATCAATCTTCACTTAGAAAGACAAATGGGATGGACATTGGAAATAGGAGAAAACAAGGAACAGGACAGGAGCCTACCACAGAGGGCCTCTGAAAGTCTCTACCTAGCAGCTTATCAAAGCAGATGCTGAGACTAATAACCAAACCTTGGGCAGAGTGAAGGGAATCACATGAAAGAAGGGGGAGTTAGTATGACCTGGAGAGGACAGGAGCTCCACAAGGACCAAATATGCCTGAGAACGTATTTACTGAGACTGATTCTCCAACCAAGGACCATGTGTGGATATAACCTAGAACCCCTGCCCGGATGTTGCACATGTCAGCTCAGTATCCAAGTGGGTTCCCTAATTATGGGAACAGGGACTGTCTCTGACATGAACTCAGTGGAGGGCTCTTTGACCTATCCCACCCCCCCCGAGGAAGGAGCAACCCTGCTAGGCCACAGGGGAGGACATTGCAGCCAGTCCTGAAGAGACCTGATAAGATAGGGTTAGATGGAAGGGGAGGAGGACCTCCGCTATCAGTGGACTTAGAGAGGGGCAGGGAGGAGATGAGGGAGGATGGGTGGGATTGGAAGGAAAATGAGGAAGGGGGCTACAACTGGAATACAAGGTAAATAAACTGTAATTAATATGAAAATTAAAAAAAACCAAAGGTTCAGCTGAGGGCCCTCTGTTTGATAGTTTCTTTCTTTCTGTTGTCTACAGTTTTGTTTTGTCCAGTGACTTTTCTTTTACCATTTCAATCTCCTCATCACTTTAGTCGGACAAAAGTAACAGAATGCAACAAAAGTAAAGGAATTCTGAAGTTCATCAAAGCCAAAGTCTTTATACCAGATATGAATAAAAAGTATTATGTAAAATAATATCAGGAGGGTCATTAGTAAACTCTTGTCCCATTTAACTATTCCTTTCTTACTAAGGACAACCATTCAATTTTAGTCACATCCACAGAGTAATTAAAAATTAAATAGTTTTCATTATCATTCTTAATTATATTAGGCTTCCCTCAAGGCAATATTTACCTTGCACAACTGTTAACAAGTTTGTCCAGAATAGGATATAGCAAAGGAGTGAAAGAAGAAACTCCAGGCATGATAGAGTGACATCACCGTTCCAGTTGGCAGCATGAACCTCGAAGAGGGGAGCCTAACAGTGAAGGACTAAAATCTCATGGGACAGCCAACTCTATTCAGGGCATCAGACAATTTATATGCTGAAGTTTAAGCTCGGTCATGTAAGTTTAGGCTGTGTAGGGTCACAAGGGCAACCCACGCTTGGGAATGTTTTTGAGTAAAAGTGAGCTGCTAGGTAATCTGATGCACACTAACTTCTGCCTATTACACCTGGGGAGACAAAAAAGCAAGCTCAAGAACAACTCCAAGTCATGGAGGAACGCAGGTTACAAGACTTCTGCCTTGTTTTCATGGAGTTTTCTCCTAAACACTCAAAAATCTCTTCATTCAGTTTCATTCACTGAGCATCTTCCAACAGAATGAAAACACCCAACTTGTCTTAATGTATCTCATTAACTTAGCAATACAACTTCTAAATATTAATCCTAAAATTAATAAATAGTATTAATTTTAAAGTGAATATTTTGAGCACAGATTTGTTCACTGACATTTTATTCACAAGACTGAACAGTTGAATTCAACCTCAGTGATACAGTGTGAAACAAGAGTTGAATGAACACATCACATCATACACTTAGAGAAATGGTCAGTCAGCGGACTACATGACCACATGGAAGTTTGTGAGTACATGTTGAGTTATGAGCAGATATACGTATGTACATATGTATACAAAGAGTAACACACAAATGATACAACATAAAAGGTACAGAAATATACAAAACTAGAGTTTGTGAGACATTTCCTATTCTTTGTACCATTGGGTAGTCACTTTTATTTTCTGAAGTGATCTTTATTATTTTGGGAAAAATTTTTAACTAATAAAGTAAGTCTAAGCACTTCCCATTCTAGTCATGGATTATGTCTTTGAACCTATTTTTTATTTTTTATTTTTTATTTTTTGGCTGAGGATAGCAGAAAAACTAGATGAAACATTTTAAAACATGTTCTTGAGGATATCAGAGGCATCACAAAGTAATATAATAACTTAGCTTTAACCTCAAAAACCAAAAAAGGTGCAGCAATGCAGAGAAGTGAGTTTCTTCATTTTATATATGCTTTCAGCTTAGATGACAAACTCCAGAGGAAGCTGAAGGCCAGGACACTGTGCACAGTCTCAGCAACTACTGTTAGCATTTGGGCCACAGCGTGCTCAATGCAGAGACTTAGGTGTTGGGGTTGAGATCCCAAAACCTGCATCTTTGAGTAAGGGAAAACTGGGGACTGGTACAATGGCTCAGGGGTTATGGGCATGTAATGCTGTTACAGAGGACCTGAGTTTGGTTTCCAGGACCTATGTCAGGCAGTTTATAACCACCTGTAACTCCAGCTTCAAGAAACCTGGTGCCCTCTCCTGGCCTCCAGTGCACCTGCAATCATGTGCACAGACACATACTCATAATTTTAAACTATAAAATAAATCTATAAATAAATGAATATTTAAATAAATTTTATAAAATAAATCTTAGAAGTCAGTCAGTCCTCACAGGCAATCGAACTCAGCTTTAAATCTTTTAGATAGCCCAGAAGAAAATGTCACTTCTTAAAATTAAAATGCATCTGGAATTTCTGGTACCCACAATATTCTGGCAAAAGCAGATCCTTTGCAGAGAGAAAAACCCTTCATCTTGGACTTTGAATTATTTCTGCGAGCAATCTTTTAAACTCAAAGTTTAGGTATAATCAAAGGTAACAAGGCTTACAGAGAACTGTGGAAGAGTTCTGTAAGGTTTTTGAATATAAGGATCTTTAGGCACTGGTTTGGGGGGCGGGGTGTTACTTGGTTTTGCTATTTGCAACATGGTCTTGTACGGTGCGGGGTGAACTCAACCTCACAGTATAGGCCGGTGTTCTTCAAAGCTGTAAGTCTCCTGCCTCAGCCTTTCAGAGCTAGAATAGGTGTGTGGCATCACACCGGCAGACACGAGTCTTTAGATAACCCTGCATACTGCGGTCAAAATGATAAAAGGCAGTGCTTCCATCCTGTGTCTAAAATTTCAAACAAATTTCACAGACATGACCAAACAAAAGCTAATGAGCCAGGCTATAAATTGTAAGAGGTTAACTGGGATGAAGCACAAATGGACGAGAATGGAAACTAGAGAAAAGAGCGTTGGTGATCAAGCAAACACATGTGTCTTAAATACATCCAGTTGTAGGCCTCAAGAGAAAGAAAATAAGACACAGGCAATATTTAACATATAATGACATTGTTTTTTCAAAAATGATGAACAGTATCAAATCATAGATAAAAAGACCCTCTCAAAAACAGGAATAAAAAATACAGAGGTTTTTGCTGGCTGATCTCTTTATACCAACAACCTATAGATCACTGAACCTTGAACATGGCATTTCAACTTCCTTGAATGCCTGTTTTGTCATTTATAATGCCCAAAGAGTGGACATTATAATTTCTAATTATTATTAGGTGTATGTCTAAGCACAGCTATCACTCTCAATAAGAGCTCTTCTGCCTTTGATTCCTTTTACTATGGCGAAATGTACAGAATTTAATACTTACAAACTTAACCATATTCCCCACTGCACAAAAACAGCTTCCACGTCAATCAGTGGTATTATGAGTCTACATTTCAACCTGACTTTTAAAACATCTGCTGAAAAGATGGCTCAGAGGTTAGGAGCTCTGGCTCCTTTGCCAGAGGACCTGGGTTTGATCCCCAGGAGCCACAGGAAGGCTCACAACTTCCGGCTGTTCCAAGTCCAGGAGGCCTGATAATACTTTCTGGCCTCCAAGGGCACCAGCACTTGAACAGTGCAAAGTCATGCATGTAGGCAAGTACATAAAATAATTTTATAAAGAAGAATGGAGTCTGAAGAGTTAAAACCACAGCTCTAAATATCATTTTGACTACTGAACAAAAATAGGCCATTGTTTTTTTAAAGGATGCTATTAAAATGTCCACATGCCACTTGGCATAGGACAAGAAGGAGTTTCTAATCTTCACATGTTGCAGCATCAATGGGCTTGTTTGTTATACTGCAATTAGCTAAGTCAATTAACAAACTGTCAGTTAACAAAGAATCATGTAAAATGCACACAGTGGATAAGTTCCAATGAAAAATAGCAGCATATAAATTTTTAATCATAAATTATTAATAGTAATAATAATAATAATAATGGAAACATTCAAAATCCAAATTTATCTAGGTTCTAATAGCCAACCTTAACTGAATACAAAATTATAATAGTTCTTCAAATGTCTGTTTGTTCATGACAGCAAGTTGTGAACATAGAAACAAAAATAGACATAAAAATAGTAATGTTTTGTTGCTAAATTATTCAGATTTACTTATTTTTGTTCTTTCTGTGTGTGTATGTTACCTGCATGAATGTATGTGAACTTTAAATGCCTGGTGCCTATGGAGGTCAGAAGAGGGCATCAAATCCCCTGAAACTGGGGTCATGGAGGGCTGTGAGCTGCCACCATGTGGGTGCTGGGAACTGAACTTGGTTCCTCTGCAAGAGCAACAAGTGCTCTTGATGGCTGAGCCATCTCTCCAGATTATTTGGAACAATTTCTACAATCCCAAATCATCTCTCTTTAATATAGGAGGAACAGGAAGGAAAACACAAGCAGTAGTAAACTACATTGATAAACATTCTCCATGCATCCCATAATCAACACAACTTTGTAGGGGTATCTTCAGTGTGTACATATATATTGAATCTATCAGATTCACAAGCTAAAAATGAGATATATTCCTGTGCCTTTGAGAAAAACTGAATATTCTGACCACCAAAGTAGCAATAGCTTTTATTGTTACTTTCCAATCACTAATTCTTATTGTTTACCTAAATAAGAAACTTGTGCCATAGGTCTGGAGAATATGTGAAACTTTCCTTCAAAGATGATTTGGTAAGGTTTTGCTTTTAATTAGGAGTAAAACCTGTCCCCTCTCTGAGTTCTGGTAGTTAATGAAATGCAAATTGAATGCTTCTCCCTGTTAAACATCAGAAGGGTCAATGTATAAGTTCTTTTCAGATATTCAAATTCATGCTGTGAATTTTAAATGCTAATCCATAGTTCATCTCTTCCTCACCCCACCACTGACAGCGTTCTCTCAGCCCTTCCCTGGACTAAGACTCGTTTTCTGTAGTGATAAATGGATTAACGTGCGGCTTTTGCCAGCTCCCTTCAAGCACTGCATTCGCTATTTGCATTTGAGGCCTAGTAGATGTTACTAATCATGCAAATTTGTATAAAAATAAATAAAAGGCTGTGCAAATTGTTTGGGGTGATTCCAAGAAGATTAGGTTGTGTCAAACTAATATTAATAGGAGGACATGGAGAGAGCATTGAAGACAAGCAGACAAGGGTCATTGGAAGCCATTTATACAGACTGTGGCTTACAAAGAAATGTCACTTGTGAAAGCCTAAGCATAACCCTTCACATTTAAAAACGTGCACAGCCAACA
Source organism: Meriones unguiculatus (assembly GCF_030254825.1). Taxonomy (NCBI): domain Eukaryota; kingdom Metazoa; phylum Chordata; class Mammalia; order Rodentia; family Muridae; genus Meriones; species Meriones unguiculatus. Next base: position 6,005,276 of record NC_083364.1, on the reverse strand, counting down.
TTCATCAGCGCACAGCCAACGCAGTTGTCATGCAGCCCTAAGTACACATTTCATGTTTCAATGCAAAACAGGGATTATGTTCAACCAAGGCCCTTAACAAAAGCAAACAAACAAACAGAAAAGCTAGAGCTAGAGCTAGATCTAGGTCCTCCTGATTAGGACGACTTCCGTTAAAGTGAGAAGAGCACACCAGCTTGTCCAGCGCCCAGTGACCAACCCTGCAAATATTCATGAGTACCAGTGCACAGGCCGCATAGGTGGGACATACAGCACAAATAAATGAGGTGCAAAAGGCCCTCAGCAGATTACAAAGGTAGGCTATCACCCCTACATCTCCATGCCTCCCCCTCCTATCATCCATTCTTTTTACATGTATGTCACAACATCTGATGGAAGAGAGGTTGTGGATTTCAAAGAGAGCAAGAAGGGGTATGTGGGAAGATGTGAAGGGGAAATGATGTAATTATAATCTCAACAAAGCTTTGGTTTTTCTAGACAGGGTTTCTCTGTGTAGCCTTGGCTGTCATGGATTCTTTGTAGAAAAGGCTGGCCTCAAAATCACAGAGATCCTCCTGCCTCTGCTTCCCAAGTGCTGGGATTACAGGCTGTGCCCAGCTAAGAAATCCTTTTTTAAGACCAAGTACAAAGCACAGAAAGAGATGACAGTATAGACTGAGGATCCCGCCATGACCTTATCATCTACTGAGGGCCTTTCACATTTTATTTGTTTAACTGGGTAAAAAGTCCAGTAAAAACTAACCACTTGTGTGCTCGATTTCCTCAAATGCCATTAAATTCAGAGCTGCTTAGAAATATGATAACTGAATGCACTCTTAAAGTGCTTTTATCCAGGTTTTCAATATTTTATTGCCTGTGGGTAAGACACTAAAAGCTGTGGTGGCTTAAGGGAGAAGGGGAATGTTTGATCACATGGAAGCTGCTGAGTTAGGAGAACACGCGTGGAACAGTCTCCTCACTGTAGCTGGTACCCGGGAGGCGTTCCCTTGTCTGGCTCTCAGCATCCACACCTCAGGCAACTATGCCTCTGTTCCTTCCTTCAGTACCATGCCTTTGCCTCAGTCCCTGCCCACGTGGTTTCTGGAGGGATGGAGGCAGTTAGAGAGGCATGCACTATTCAGCAAAGCACATAACTACACAGGACCCCCAGCCCAGCCCTGCCTGGAGACTGCTAGCTGTATGACTTTCCTCTATGCCTTTCAGGCCTGAGCTGCAGTTTGGATGTATTTATCACACACAGCTGCAGAGCTGAGAGATGAAGAGAAACCACCTGCTAATGTTCTCTGATCCTGAGTTTAGATGTGTTTGATATCAGGCCCATTTCAGCACTTTCTCGAATGCTAGTGGTAAATTCTGTTTGCTTACACTGGTATCTATTTGCTTTCTTCCTCACGCAACCAGCTAAGACAGTATGAAACACAACACTAACAGGAAAAAGGGAAAGCCAGTAATCCTTAAGAATAATTTAAGAATAATTTAAATCTAGTGACATTCGTTATAGCTGCTGCTTTTCATAGCAGTTCTTCCATTAGATCACACACCTGTCAGCCGCAGAGGCCCAGCTCAGTTATCATTTCATCCTTTTCACCCACAGTGGGCTGTCAGTCTTCACTGTCCACTTGACATACCAGGGAAGAAAGCATCTCAAATGGAGAATTATTTCCATCAGATTGGACATCCCCTTAATTATTGATTGATGTAGGAGGGCCCAGGCCACCATGGGCGGTGTCACCCTGGGGCAGATGTGCCGGGCTATGTAGGAAAACTAACTGAGCAAGGCAAAGCAATCCAACCAGTGAGGAGCAGTCTCCTGCCTCGAGCTTCCCTGAATGATGGACTCTGGCCTGTAAGGCAGGTAAACCCTTTCTTCCCCGAGTTTCCTTTGGTCCTGGTGTTATCACACTAACAGAAAACAAACCCGGACATGCACCTAAGGCAGCTCATGGAGACAGTATCTACTCAGTACGCAATTATTTGCTCATAATGAAAGTGTATAAAATGTATGCCAAGAAGGCGCACAACTGAGCAATTAAACCCTGGCCACCTCGTCAATTCGTCTTCTGATTTGATTAATAAAAACTAGTGACAAACAGCTCACGACGCACCAATCTAGCCTAAGTTCCTAGAGCACTTATTTCTATGCTAGACTTCCTTCTTCAGTATTACTAAATAAATAAAATGATCCTGTATTTCAGAAAACAAAAATTGGAAGAACTTGTTTTTAAAAATTGAAAAGCTGGGGCTTTGCAGGGGGGGGAAGGGGGTTGCACTTCCAGCAGAATGATACACTCAGATGGTTGCTCCCACCAAACAGTGAAAACAGTGAATGGACTAGATCTTCTTTAAACTGTGTTTTATGGGCTAAGCTTGGGTAAGTAAATTGTTTATGGGTAATAGAATGGCCAAATCCATTATCTAGAAGAAAGGCCCTGAATCCTCATTTCAGCCATTTCAAATATGCTTTCAAAAAGAGAAATCATTTCTTGCTGAATGGGACTTTTACTTTCTTTGGTGAACTTTCCACGAAACAAGTGAAAGCATCTGTCAACCAGTTGTAAGGAGCTGACTATGAAGATTTGAAAATACACCTGTAAGTGATGCTAACGCTGAAACAGTAAAATGGGCTCCCCGAGCTGTGACAAAGCTACTGCATCTGCCATTAATGCTGGAGTGATAAGAAGAAAGGCCAGCACCCCAAGCAAGAGGTCCCTATTTTGCTCTGTTTGCTGTTGCCTCACAGAGCAGCAGCTCATCTGGAAGGCCCCAGCTTCCCTCCCCATGCTCTCTGTTGAACCTTCTCACTCCCAGGAAAGACCTACTATGACAAACTAAGACTTCTCTAACAGCAGCCTCCCTTCCCTGTCATGCTCCTCGCGGTCAGAGGAAGGCCCCTCCTGAGCATGCCAGCCAGCCTTAAGACAGACCCCAGCAGCTCTCTGTGTCCTGGTCTTCATTCCCTAGAATCTCCTTCTGCATTTTTATCTATGTGGACATCACGTCACTCTAACCAGGTCCACTGCCTCTACCCTGAGATGTTGCTCTCTTGTTCTCTCTTGAGTCACTTCTGTAGGTGAAACCCAGGGACAAGCAACCCTGTGGGAGCCTGGTGATGAGGGACCAAAGCTCTCAGTGAGGACTGGGGACTGACACTAGAGTTCCAGCACGTTGGTTATCACACAGCAAACAGCTTAGCCTTGCAAAAGATCCGCTACCCAAGCTGCTAAACCTAGGCGGCCCCCAGGCCTGGTTTTCAGAAACTATGAGATAAGAAGTGTTATTGGTGGGAGCCATGTTCCGAGCAACACACATCTATTTCTGGGTATCGTGGTTGCTCTTTGCCAACTTGACACAAACCTGGAGAGGAAACTTCAGTTGAGAAAACGCCTCCATCAGATTGGCCTATGGAAATGCCTGTGGGGCATTTTCTTGATTAATGGTTGATGTGGAAGGACTCAGCCTGCTGTGGGCATACCATTTACTGGCCTTGGGATCCTGGCCTGAGCAAGCCAAGAAAAACAAGCCAGGAAGCCTGGTCTCTGCTTTAGTCCCTACCACTAGGTTTCTGCTTGAGTTCCCGGCTTTGCTTCCCTCGGTGACGAACCATAACCTGGAAGACAAAATCTTTTCTTCCCTAAGCTGCTTTTGGTCAGAATGTTTTATTTGTGGATGCAGAAAAGTAAATAAACCAGAGTTTAAGATAAAACAAATCAAACCATCCACTCTTTTTGTTGCTTTCATTGTTGTTGTTTGATTGTTCCTTTGTTTCAAGACCATTTCACTGTTTTGTAGCTTGGGCTGGCCTCTTGGACTTCCCGCCTCAACTTTTCAGCTTCTGGGATCACAGGTGTGTGTCACTTACCTCTCCTTGTCCTCCAGAGATCTTCTCTTTCAGATTTCCTCTCTGTCTCCATCTATACCTGAGGTGACTCAACTCAACTTTCTCTCAGAAAACCAAAACAACACCTGTATAGGAAGAACAGCATCTGGGCATTAGAAAGAAAAGCCCCCAACCAAATGGGTCCAAACTGTGGCTACACACACACGGGGGGGGGGGGGAGATAGAGTGTGAGAGAGAAAATATGGATTACCCACAAAAAGCAAAGCTCAAACACCCACAATCCTAGTCCCCTCCTCTTTCCCTTGGGGCGTCTTAGGTCAGGGTTTCTATTGCCAGGCTGAAACACTGACTAAAAGCAACTTGAAGAAAAAGCGTTTATTTTCCTTGGGCTTCCACATCACAGTTGATCATCCAGGGAAGTCAGGGCAGAAACTCAAATGGGGCAGGAACCTGGAGGCAGGAGCTGACGAGAGGCCATGTAGGGCGGCTGCTTACTGGCTTGCTTTTTATTGCTCAATCTGCTTTCTAAGACCACCAGGATGTATTCCCCATAGGATGCATAATGTGCTAGGCAACTCTTAGATATCTGTGTGATTTATGTGATTAAAGCAGCATTCAAAAATCATTCTGGCGTTGGCTTTTATCAATACCTTTAAAGAATTTGCCCACCTTTAAAGAATTTGCCCACATTTCTGGGAATTAAGGTTCAACTACAGTTTCATACTATGTGAGCAATTAGACACAGAAACAGAGCTGAAACTGGTGACTTGCAGAAGCCAACTCTGCAAGGAACGTAGGTCTAATTAAAATGCTGTCGCAGTCCATCACACAGGGGAGCACGGGGCTAAGCTTATCTCACAGCTTAGTCCAAAAACTAAGCCCAAAGGAGAAAGCAGCCCCAGATTCGTGAGCAAGCATAAAGGGCCTATGTGCCAAGATCCAACCTGAGTGACTGTTACTGCACCTGCCTTCCTAACATTCACGCACACGATTTAAATTCTCTCTTTCCGTACTAGAAAAGCAATCACCAGTAAAAATAGAAGAAATAAATTACTTCCTTGAATTCAAATAACTGAAATATTTTACTTCCTGGACCACAGATTAGAAATAGCAAATGATGAGGGGAGTGAGGGACAATATTCTAAAGGCTAAAACATGGCTAGTGGCAGGCTAAAGAGGACGGATTCAGAACAACCCAGCAAGTAAAGTCTCGGCAGCTCCCAGGCCATTCCTGTTGATAGCGGTCATTTGTGGTGATAATCCAACATGCGTTCGCTAAGAGCCTTCTATCTGCTGGGCACTGTGTTCCCACAAAGAATAAGTTAAGCAGAGAGTTAGAAAGCGCATGTTTGGGAATTTTCTGTCAAAGTTGCTGTTTTAAATGTTCTTATTTGGATGGTGACCTCAGTGGAGGGCCTCTTTCTCCTGCAGACATGCTTCATGGAGTGTTTTCCTCTGTTTCTCTTTCAACTCTTTCCTGAGTTGCGTTTGATTTGTGTGGGATTACTGGAAAACATACAGTGATAGACTGAACTCCCCCAAGGCTAACGAGAGGAAGAGAATCAGCTGTGGGAGCCGGAAGGTGGCTCAGTACGTCAAGGGCTTGCTCAGAAGTGTAAGGCCTTGAGCTGGACGCCACAGCTCATGCATTTTATATACCAGGCATGGGGCAGGAGCTTGTAATGCCAGGACTCTGGAGTCAGAGAAAGAAAGATGCCTGGTGCCAGACAGTCTAGCCAAATCAGTGAACCAAAGCTAAGGCAGACAAGTACTAAGGAAGGACACGCCTGGCCTTCACACACACACACACACACACACACACACACTCTCACACACATGCTTCCACATGCACACATTCACATACGCACACACATTTACACACATGCATACACACACCCTCACAAATTCAAACATGCACATCTCTAGCAGCAGATTACAACAGGTGCCTACACACTATAGATCATATTTTCCTCAACAGGGAAACTAGGCCAGACTTTCAAACACAGGTATCCCTTGAAAACACTGCATTCCAAAGCTTTAAGGTAAGGTGAATATTGAAATAAATCAAAATAATTTTCCAGTGAACAAAAAAGTTGCAGTTCTGTAATGAAACTATAGTATAGTATAGTTTATATAGTATAGTATAAACTATTATACTATATTATATATAACATATATTATATATATATATTATATTATTAGACCCTAAGCCCAATAGATATATCTTACTATAAAACACTTAATTTCTGAAATATGCTAACAATCGTCTCAGCTGTTAGAAAACTGGTGTTGATAAACCCTTTCCCGCAGGGTTGCGGGAAACCTTCAGTTTCTGGAAACTGGTTTCTTTGAGGCACAGAACAACAAAGGGCAGCTGACAGCTGAGCTTTAATACCTTGGCGTGCCTGACTTAAAGCGGGCAGGATTGTTCGGGTTCACAACTTCACGGGGGTCTAGTCCATGAGTGCTTGGCTCTGTGCTTCGGACCTGTGGCCTGCAGAAGCACCAGGGCAGAAGCGCTGAGGGAGGGGAGAAAAGCCGCTCTCTCCACGGCAGCCGGGAAGCCAGTCAGAGAGAAAGGCCCGGGACAGCACGTCCTTCCAGAGCACATCCCGCGGCCGCCTTCCTCAACCTTACCCCCTTCCCGCCTCACTCCCGCCACTTTCCCAATAATGCCACCCCCTTAATCCACCAATGGATGGGTTTAGATGCCTTCCCCTCACACAAGCCTTCAGGGGATACTCCGGGCTCACCTCACTGTATTCAGTCCTGACTCCAAAAGCGCTGGCGCTTTCACAGAGGAAAATGCCGTTAGTCTATGCCCCAGGGCCTCAGCAGAGACAGAATTTCTCCGTAGTGTAAGTTCAAGACTTCTCCGAGCCTGGAACCGCCACTCGGCCGTGAGTCCGGATAACCATCTAAAGGGAAATTACACACGTGGTGGCTCAGAGCGCATGTTCTCACCCCAAGTGGGAGGACTCGAAAAACAGCAAAGAGGGGCCACGCAGAGCAGGGCCGAAACCCTGTGGACAGTCCGTATGAAGCCGTACGGACTTTTAATTCCCACTTTATTCCTCAGGTGAAGACATGAGCTGGGATGTCTGGGTAGAAGGGGACACAGGAGTGAGGGGGAGACTGGAGCAAGGGTGGGTCCTATGACCGAGACGTAAAGTGGATTAATTAATAAAAAATCAAATTAATTAATTAATCTAAAAAACTTCACTCCTGCCCTTTGCACTCCTTGGGAGCGTGACACCGTGGTGGTGTGGCCACCTTCACCACCAGCTTCCCTCATCCTGCCGCAGATGTCTCTATAAGCCACCATCAAAAGACAGTGGCTTGGGGAAAGAGCAGAAGATTAAAGGAAGCAGAACCACTATAGAAAAGCTCTCAGTTATCAGTTGGAGATAAAGCTTATCAGTTGGAGATAATTTGCCTTGATATTTCAATTAGTTGGTGAGACTAACCTTTAATAACATAATTAAGTAGTGTATATATATTTTTTTCAAGCTACTATGACCTTGTACTGTGACCTTAAACTGAGATCTGAGCCACAACCATGAGCCAGAGCTAATATTTTATCACTTCTGTCCCTTTTTGCTTCATAGTCTTGTTTTTCTCCTTTCACCTTTCCTTGACAGTGCCTCGTGACCCTGTTGACCACACCCAATGACAGCAATGATTCTGCATTATTTTATACCTACTCAGTTGTTCTGCCTGGGGTCCTACTGCTCCAAGCCTCAGGGCTGCTTCCAGGCAGCTTCCCCGAGTCCCCAAGACCAGTGCTGATTTAGATTCCCGCAGCACGTCACCCTGCTTCGGTTAGAGCTCCTGTGTTGACCGTATCCTCGGAAGACTCTAGGCTCTGCAGGGCAGGGCTGCAGCTGGCCTGGCTCATTATGTCGCTAACACACAGCACAGCGCCCACCACCTGGTGGGCACAGTGCTGTGCTGCTCTGGGTTTCCATCAAGAGAATGTCTTGGTCCATTCACGCGTTAAAACAAACACACTGGACAATTTATAGGCAGCAAGCATACCCTCCTCATGGTTCTGAGGTCTGCAAAGTGCAAGATCAAATCGCTAGGCAAACCAACGTCTGCTCGTGGTGTTGCTCTTCAAAGAGGTTGCCGCTTCTTGCTCCTGACAAGGAGGAAGGGCAAATAGGCTCCTCCGATCTCTGTCAAAAAGGCATGAGTCCTGCTAGCAAGGTATCTGTCCTCATGGCTCAATCACCTGCTAAGGCTTCTACCTCTTAATACTACAAACATGGGGACTTGGTTTCCACCTGCATTTTGGAAGGACACAACCCTTCAACTATGCACAGCACACAGGACTGACTGTGTGGACATACGTACGGAGAAGGTAGAAGATGAGACCTTGAAGAAGTATGGATTTCCAGACATAATTATAATGATGCATTTACATAAAAATTATATGATGATATCAAACTGTCTGTGGGAACAAAGGGGACTAACAGGAGGGGAAGGGAGAAAAAGAAGGGGTCTGGGATATAAGAGGGAACATGGTCAAAGCACAGTATATATTTTATAAAAATACCATCATGAAACCCACTACTGTGTACAATAAATATATACCAGTAAAAGCATGTATGGTTACAGGGGAAATGAATTCAGAGTGGATAGGGAGAAAATAAAGATGAGAGATGGTTAAGGGGTAGAAATAAAATTAATTAAAGTGTTCATTGTTTCAGAAGAACTGTTTCCATGGCTGACTAAGGACATAATCTAGAGACAGGACAAACATTTAAAAGTGGGATTTTGAAGTTGGAACAGTGCGGAACACTGGTTGAATTAGAGTGAGATACTCGCTGGACATGGCATGGCCAAGGTACTGAGAGCTATGATATTAGTTAATCAAACACAAAGCTGTCAAAGAAACGGAACACTGAAAAGTAGAAAGAACACTGAGTGCTGGTTTGTAACTTAGGACATTTCCCCTCTGCTGCCCTGGGGAGAGAGGATGGGAGATATGGACACTAGAGAAGGAGAAAACCGAACCCTGTCAGGTAATGATGGTTCACTAAATAGTAAGGAAATGGATGCTTCCATAGCAACTGAGGTCAAAGAAGGACTCTGGTTTAGAGAGAAGAGTGGAAAGGAAGGAGAAGTCAAGGCATCAGGATCAGGCGACTGGGGCAGCTGCCAGCCCCATTCTCCGAGTGAGAGAAGAAGGAAGAGCAATCCTGGAGGCACCCGAACCACTGGGTACACATACACATAGCAGCCAGATGTGGTGACACGTGTTCTTATCCCAGGACTCTGGAGGCAGGAGGATCAGGAGTCCAAGGCCAACCTGGATTCCACAGCAAATAAACAGATACAATTTTAAAGGATAAAAACCAATTCCTCGGGTCAAAATTCCAGCATTCATTTACAATGTGAATGCTGTTAATACATTTCCACAGAAGCCCTGCAACGGCGTGAGAAGTGACCTTGCACTCCTGGGCCTGTAAGCCTTGGTCCCCGGCTGCTGATGCTGTTTGGGGAGGTTGAGGCGGAACAGCCTCGCTGGAGGAAGCATGATGCGGAGCAGGCTTTGAGACGGAAGCCTCGCACCACTTCCACTTTGCTCCTTTCACCCATGTTCATGGTTGAGATGTGAGCACTCAGCTTCCCGCTCCTGCCTCCCTGCTTCCCTGCCAAGATACACATATTGCTCTGGAACCATAAACCCAGACAACCTCTCTCTCTACCAGCTGCTTTTAGATGTGGTGTTTTTAGCAAAAGGACAGAAAACTAATACAAGACCCATGACCCAGCACACAGTGAAGGCTTTCAAGTCTGGAAGAAAAATTAAATTATTAATAAATTTAGACTTGACAAAACTGCTTTGCATGAAGATTAAAGGAGTCCTAACTATCATGAAGATTAAATATTAAAATAAGCTACTTCTTAAATAGATGAAACATGATGTGCTCTCTAATTTTGCATTTTAAATTCAGTGAAAGAGTGAAACACTTGGTGGAACCTGACTGGCCTCATGCTCTGAATTCACTGGAGAAATTAACACTGTGCTCCATGGCAGACAAATATTTTTAAAATTTAGCAAGTGGATAGAGATGCCAAGTTGGTGCTTATTGGGATCATAGGTCTTGGAAATGCTATTTTCCCAGAAAGTTACTCTCCGGCATCTCACCTTCATTTGCTGAATCTTATCCTTCTGAGACTTTCTGAGAAGTCAAGATATCAGACCATTCAGTAAGAATCTGTTATTCCTTCCAATCCTAACCCAATATCCATGCTAATTACTGTGATTTAATTATAGCTTCTTCCCCCCTTTCCAGAATATTTATGAATTATTCTTTGTGCAGTCCCAAGGTACGTTATTAATGCACATCAAAGAACGGCTTCGTTATAAATATGTATGACCTGCACAAAGTAATTCTGGGTGTGAGATTTCATAACAGTCAGTTTTGTCTTTAATTCTTCATATTGTTTGATCACAGAGGTTTCAGTTAGACAGGATAATTATTTTATTCTTTTTTGGTGAAAGGTTAGAAATGATGGTGTTATACTCATCAAGTGCTTTAAAAATGAAACAATGTCATCTGTAGCTGTTGGTGGAATTTCCACGCATTTGTTGTCCTGGCTAGTTTCATGTCAACTTGACACTAGCTAGAGTCGTCTGAAAGGAGGGAACCTTAGTTGAGATCAGCCTTCAGAAGATCCAGCTGCAAGGCATTTTCTTAATTAGTGATTAAAGCAGGAAGGCCCAGCCATTGTGAGTGGGGCCATCCCTGGGCTGGTGGTCCTGGGTTCTCTAAGAAGCCAGGCTGAGCAAGCAATGAGGATCAAGCCAGTAAGCAGCATGGCCTCTGCATCAGCGCCTGCCTTCAGGTTCCTGCCCTGCTTGAGTTCTTGTCCTGACTTCCTTCAGTCCAACAGTGATGTGGGTGGAAATATAAGCTGAATAAACCCTTTCCTTCCCATGTAGGTTTGGTTGTGGTGTTTCCTTGCAATAATAAAAATGTCAAGACAGTCGTAAAACACATCTCTCTGCCATAGAGTACAGGGAATGTACTCTGTGTGTATAGGATAGCCGACAGTTGCTATGTAACATTTACAAGAATTAATTCACACTGTGGGGAGGAAGCAGGAAATGTTTAACATAACTGTAATTAGAATATGGTGGTCTCCCTTCCTATTAGTCATGCAATGGCCAGTGTCCCTTCCATATCATTTCATGTTTATTAAGGCCACCCTCCCCAACTTGCAGTGTAAGTGTTCAGGATAGATGAATTTCTTAAGGCACTGTATTCTCCCACTTCTAAGACTAATTATCAGGATATCTGTTTATTATAATTATAGTAATTTATAACTACTTTTTCCTCATTATTTTCTGCAGCTTAACTCTAAACATGGAAGTTCACTCCAGGGAAATCTGCAAATAAATGCTACTTGTTTTTCTACCACTTAGAGAACTAAATTTAATAAGCATACCTATAACAGGCTGGAAAGACAGCTCAGCAGTTAAGAGTTCTGGCTGCTTGCCCTGAGGAAGCAGGTTTGAGTACCAACACCTCTGTGGCAACTCAAAACCATCTGTAACTCTAGTACCAGGGAATCTAACACCCTTTTCTGTCCTCCGTGAGTACTGCATGCATGTGGTACACAGATAAACATACAGACAAACACCCATACACATAAAATAGTTTTTACTAAAAGATGCTAGTAGCTTAGGGAGCTCTAAAAGGGGAGGGAAAAAAAGGATACTTGAAATCATATTAAAGCTGATGGCCACTCCCCCACCCCCTCCCCAGGATGTAGTGGCATCACTGGAGCTTGCAGTGCACTGGGCACTCTGCCATGGTCTTCATTATATATGACTGCATGTTGGGAACTGTCACTGTATCCCCTCAGAGAACCAAGGTCTCTGGGTGGAAGTTTGCTGGAGTTCTCCAGCACTATCTCCAAAAGACCCACTACTCTTCAATCGCTCTCCTTTCTTTCTCCAGGCAAGACAGAAAGCTTGTTAGGGACATAGATGAGACGTTTTCCCATGCCCCTCCATTTTTCTAAATATAAGAGGCCTCATGATTTCTCTCATAAGAAAGTTAAAGGCTAGGCTAAGCAGCTTCAGAGAGCTCTTCCTGTGTCAGTGGGAAGACATTTGATCCTAACATCACGAATGCCCTTGACTACTGAACTCCAAATAACAAAGGTAGTATTATCACAATGAGGAAAGAACAGCCATTTTTCCTCCCGTTCCTTTATTCTGTGGACAACTAATGTTTCAAATCTCTCACTATCTGACCACTTTCCCCCAGCTGGTTATAATCTCCTTGATCAAGAGACTCCAAGTTCTAAAAACCAATTCTGTCCCCTTGTACAGAAATTAGCCATGGGAACCAGTAAGGACTTAGTGGTCCTCAACTTTTTTTGTTTACTAGAACGTTTTTGCGTGTTGGAGTCAAAAGACTGGAACTGCCTAACAACTTCTCAAGAGCTCCAACTCAGGAACACTGGCTCCCCTCTCAGACACAAGGACATCTAGGCAGGAATACAATACAGGGAGGACAGCCGCATTAGCCTCTTCACCCTGAGCCACCCTCTGCACACAGGTAGCTCTCAACAGCAGCCCTGCAACTCTTTCAGACTGGCATCACGTCTCCTTCCCACCTCTGCTCCATCCAATCGCTACCTCCTCCTCCAAACATTTCTCAATAAACATCCAGACCGTCTACAAATTCTATCAACCTATTTCAATAAGGTGTATTAAATGTGCCCCATATCCAGACTCGTTCAGAACACCACAGATGTCTTCTGAAGACAGTCAAGTACAGTACAATAAAGACAATAGAATTCTATCTGGACGCCATTCTTCCATAGATTCATCTAAGCATTGCATTATTGTTTCTGGTAGACAAATCACACAGGTCAGGCACTGGGCTTACAAAGCACTTACTATGATTCTGTGCTAAAGTATTTAAAATGTTTTTAGTATGTATCTGTGTTGTATGTTATCAATTAATAAATAATCAAAGCCCCTCTCACCCAACTATATACCCAAAGCTTTTACTCAAAATCTATTCTCTTGTTGTTTTGTCTCATGAGTTACTATAATCATGTCTTTGTGTAAGACCTAAAAGATAGCCACACAGAACTCCTGCTACATGCAGACCCTCTGTCAACCACCTACATAACTGATCTGCCGGTGGCTGGACAGGACAGGGCCTGTCTCCACTTTTCAGGAAGGCCACCAAGCCAGTAAATGACAAGGCCACAGAGGCACCATTCATCTCTTGCTCTCTGCATCACATCCTTTCTATCCACAGACATGCTTCACTTTGCAGTCTCCCTTCTCTGCCTCTGAATCCATCTGAAGATGTGCCAAGCTCTTCCTCAACCCTCGAGGAATTACCTCAAAATAACAAAAAGCTGTTAAAGAAACTTGGGAAAAGCTGAACCACCGATGCAGAATGAGCACCTCAAGCGTCTACACAGTTAATCCACACAAAACTGAACACAGGGAAACTATCAAGCCGAAGGCCCTGCCCTCACCCCCAGCCCCCAGCCCCAGCCCTGGTGCCAGCCCGTTATTGGTCTTGCCAAGCAAGACTGACAGGGAATAGCTCATTGTTCCCTGTTCTATCTACAGGACCCTGAAGGGCCTTTAGCCCTGCCTAACCCCTGACAGCCCAGCCCCTCCATGTGTGTGGCACATTCCTTCAGTGGCCAGATGAAAAAGAAAGCCAAATGAAACCTGTGCAGGCCCATGTCAGCTGTGTCTTCCTGAGACACTGTGTACCTAGCTGCTGCCAGCTTCCTGATGCCAGAGTCTAGCTTCCCCAGACTCCCAGCACAATCTCGGCCCCACAACTCTCCAGGAAGCTACCAAGGTGTCACTGTGTGATGCTGCTATCACACTCTGCCTTTTGAAATGGGCGTCTATGAGGTTCTCAGTGTCTCCTACAGGTGGGTGGCCATTGATACTCTTTCAGTACTTCTGTTCCTCTAGAGAACCCTGCCTAGGGGGTGGAGCCAAGATGGCGACTAGCACACACAGTTTCTGAGGTGTGAAAGAACTAAATATCTGAGTTGGTGAGTGGAAGGACCTCTAACCCAGGAAAACAATGGTGAGGCTTTCTAAACAACAGGGAACATCGCAGGAGGTGAAAACTTTGGTCTCGGGTCACCAGGGGACTTGTTTGGGGAAGGAGAGAAACGATCCTTTGATCTCCCAGCACTCCCCTCCCCCAGACGTCCTTCCTCCTCGGCACAGCGGACTCATCTTTCTCAGTGCAGACCTAAATGCCTGGGGTCTGCAGCCGCTGAGGCAGAGCTCCAAGCCTTTTAGTGGAAAATGCCAGCAGTACGTGTCCCAGAGTCCCAGATTCCCATGGCGGCTGCACCATCCTCCCAGAGCCCGAGTCTGCTAGATGCCATACTGGCTCCACAGGGTCTCGAACACTGACCGTATGGCCCGCCCAATCCCACAGTGACAGAGAATATGCTATATACTCACCAAAACCAGGCAGAAACGCCATTCAAGCTAGGCACACCAGGCGCTGGGCCTCCCAAGCTTGGAGAGCACAACGAAGAGACCCCAGGACTTCCCAGAAAGCATCTGGACTAGCAACCCAGCCTCCAGTTACAGTGGAACTTCCTAACCTGGCGGTGGAGCAGCACTGAGCTGACAGGGCACATCAGCCCTCCAGTTTAAGACTAACCAGGGCCAAACCAGAGAACAGACAGCCTGGTTACCCCGATCCCTACTGACGTGACCACCTTGAAATCTCCAGCTGCAGCAAGACCTCAGAACCTGGCAGTGACAGCAGCACTGAGTTGGCGGAGCACATCGAAGAAGCAGGGCTAAACCAGAGAGCAGAGAGCCCAGATACCCCGATCTCTGCCAAGAGACCTGCCTGTAAGTGAGTGCACCCTTGAGATTCTGCAGTTCCCCAGATTCTGGGTCCTTCTAAAACAAAAGCCAGGCATCGAACCCCCTCCCACCCATATACCCACTTTGGGAAACAGAGGGGCACTTGGGACATTGAAGTTCCTGCTCTGTAGGTCTAATTGAGGAGTTAAGGCAATTAATGCCAGAAATTGCGCTGCGATCATCACTAGTGCCTGTGACATATACAGTGCAGAGCCCCTCCCACACACTCAAGGGTTCAACATTAGCCATCACTCTATCCCTCGAGACACACGTCCAGGCACACTTACACACACACACATGCACACACACACACACACACACACACACACACACACACGTGCGCGCGCCTGCGTTTGCCCCATTTGCACCTGCGTACTTTTCTCCCACAGGTACAGCTAGTCCTCAGCACATGCTGAGGACACGGAACTTCTCTCAACTTCCTGAAGAACTATCCAGACGCCAGAGAGAGACAGCACCAGTCTGATCTGCAGAATCCAAAAACAAACAGGGAAGATTTCAGATAAGCCAATGGCCAGGGGTAGGCGAAAGAACACTTCCAACATAAATCAGGACATCATGACTTCACCAGCAAACCCCAAAATCGATGGATACTCCAATTCAGCAGAAGCACAGGAAAATGACTTTAAAACCATGCTTACCCAATTATTTGAGGCTCATAAGGAGGAAATGAACAAATCTTTCAAAGAGTTGGCCAGTCAATTGGAGGTAAAGAAAGAAGAAATAGACACAATCCTTAAAGAAACACAGGCAAACATAGCCAAACAAATAGAGGCACAAGTAGAGATAAAATTAGTGGCATATAAAAAGGAAATGAACAAAGAAATAGAGACCATCATAGAGAGACAGGAATCCAAATTCAAACAGATGAAAGAAATGGTGCAAGGCATGAAAACAGAATTAGAATCAATAAAGAAAACACAAAATGAGAAAACCCTTGAGCTGGAGAACTTGGAGAAAAGATCAGGAACCATAAAAGTAAGCATCACCAACAGAATACAAGAGATGGAAGAGAGAATCTCTGGAGCTGAAGACACACTTGCAGAAATTGATACTTCTCTCAAAGAAAAAGTAAAATCAGAAAAGTTACAGTCACAAAATATCCAAGAAATCAAGGATGCTATGAAAAGACAAAATCTAAGAATAATAGGAATTGATGAAAAAGAAGAGTCCAGGCTCCAAGGTCCAGAAAATATTTTCAAGAAAATCATAGAAGAAAATTTTCCCAACTTAAAGAAAGAGATGTCCATAAATATACAAGAGGCCTACAGAACACCAAATAGACTAGACCAGAAAAGAGACACATCACATCACATCATAGTCAAAACACTAAATCTACAGAACAAAGAAAAGATATTTAAAGCAGCAAGGGAAAAAGGCCAAGTAACATATGAAGGTAGACCTATCAGAATCACACTGGACTTCTCATCAGAAACTATGAAAGCCAGAAGGGCCTGGGCAAGTATCATGGAGACTCTAAGAGATCACAAATGTCAACCCAGACTACTATACCCTGCAAAGCTTTCAATCAACATAGATGGAGAAAACAAAATATTCCATGACAAAACTAAATTTACACAATATCTACACAGCAAACCAACCCTACAGAAGACACTAGAAGGAAAACTCCAATCCAACGAAAACAACTTCACCCAAGAAAACAGGGCATACAGATAATATCCCAACAAAAATTAAAAAAAAAACAAGTAATGAAACAGGATAAGATCACCGACTCCATTACAAAAGGAACTAACATGCATTGATCACTATTATCTATCAATATCAATGAACTCAACTCACCAATAAAAAGACACAGGCTAACAGAATGGTTGCAGAAACAGGATCCAACATTCTGTTGCATCCAAGAAACACACCTATGCAACAAAGATAAACACTACCTCAGAGAAAAGGGCTGGAAAAACGTTTTTCAAGCAAATGGTTCCAGAAAACAAGCTGGAGTAGCCATCCTAATATCTAATAAAATAGACTTTCATCCAATGTTAATCAAAAAAGATAAGGAGGGCCACTATATTCTCATCAAAGGAAAAATCCACCAAGAGGACATCATAATCTTGAATATCTATGCCCCAAATACAAGAGCACCTACATTCGTAAATGAAACATTATTAAAGCTTAAATCCTACATTGATCCTAATACCTTAATAGTGGGAGACTTCAACACCCCACTCTCATCAAGGGACAGATCAACTAGACAGACACCAAATAGGGAAATAAAAGCACTCACAGAATCCCTAAATCAAATGGACCTAATAGATGTCTACAGATCGTTTCACACAAACTCAGAAGAGTACACCTTCTTTTCAGCACCACATGGAACCTTCTCCAAAATAGACCATATAGTGGGTCACAAAGCAAGCCTCAACAGATACAAAAGGATTAAAATAATCCCTTGTATACTATCTGACCACCATGGACTAAAGCTGGACATCAAAAACAGAAACAAAAAAAAAAAGCCGACACGCACATGGAAACTGAACAACTTGTTACTCAATGACAGGGGTTAAGGAAGAAATAAAGAAAGAAATTAAAGACTTCCTAGAATTCAATGAAAATGAAGGCACAACATACCCAAATTTATGGGACACATTGAAAGCAGTGCTCAGAAGAAAATTTATAGCACTAAGTGCCTGCAAGAAGAAATTCGTAACATCACATACAAACAACTTAATGGCCCAACTGAAAACCCTAGAAAAAAAAGAAGCAGAGACACCCAAGAGGAGCAGATGGTTGGAAATAATCAAACTCAGGGCTGAAATCAATCAATTAGAAACAAATAAAACTATTCAAAGAATCAGTGGAACAAAAAGCTGGTTCTTTGAGAAAATCAACAAGATAGACAAACCCTTAGCCAAACTAACTAAAAGGCAGAGAGACACTAGCCAAATCAGCAAAATCAGAAATGAAAATGGGGACATAACTATAGACACTGAGGAAATCCAAACAATTATTAGGTCATACTACAAAAGCCTATATGCCACAGAATTTGAAAATCTACATGAAATGGATAATTTTCTTGACAGATTCCATCTACCAAAATTAAGTCAAGATCAGGTAGAAAGACTGAATAGCCCTATATCTCCCAAGGAAATTGAAGCAGTCATTAACAGTCTTCCCTCCAAAAAAAGCCCTGGGCCAGATGGCTTCAGCGCAGAATTCTACAAGACCTTCAAAGAAGTGCTAACACCAATTCTCCTCAAACTATTCCACAAAATAGAAACAGAAGAAACACTACCAAACTCATTCTATGAAGCCACAGTCACTTTGATACCTAAACCACACAAAGATCCAACAAAAAAAGAGAACTTCAGACCTATCTCTCTTATGAACATTGATGCAAAAATACTCAATAAAATCCTCGCAAACCGAATCCAAGAACACATCAAA
Source organism: Meriones unguiculatus (assembly GCF_030254825.1). Classification (NCBI taxonomy): domain Eukaryota; kingdom Metazoa; phylum Chordata; class Mammalia; order Rodentia; family Muridae; genus Meriones; species Meriones unguiculatus. The sequence goes on along the minus strand of NC_083364.1, from coordinate 5,987,094 downwards.
TATATCATCCACCATGACCAAGTAGGCTTCATCCCAGGCATGTAAGGGTGGTTCAACATACAGAAATCCATCAATGTAATCCACCACATAAACAAACTGAAGGAGAAAAACCACACAACCATCTCCTTAGATGTAGAAAAAGCATTTGACAAAGTCTAACACCAATTCATGTTTAAAGTCTTGGAGAGATCAGGGATACAAGGCACATACCTAAAGATAGTAAAGGCAATATACAGCAAGCCTATAGCCAACATCAAACTCAATGGAGAGAAACTTTAAATCAATCCCACTAAAATCAAGGACAAGACAAGGCTACTCATTGTCTCCATATCTCTTCAACATAGTACTTGAAGTCCTAGCCAGAGCAATAAGACAACTAAAAGAGATCAAGGGGATACAAATTGGAAAGGAAGAGGTCAAAGTGTCACTATTTGCAGATGATATGATAGTATACATGAACGACCCCAAAAATTCAACCAGAGAACTCCTTCAGCTGATCAACACCTTCAGCAAAGTGGCAGGATACAAAATCAACTCAAAAAAATCAGAAGCCCTCCTGTATACCAAAGACAAAAAAGCTGAGAAAGAAATTAGGGAAACAACACCCTTCACAATAGCCACTAATAACATAAAGTACCTTGGGGTGACTCTAACCAAGCAAGTGAAAGACCTGTTTGAGAAAAACTTCAAGTGTCTGAAGAAAGAAATCGAAGAAGATATCAGAAGATGGAAAGATCTTCCGTGCTCATTGGTAGGATTAACATTGTGAAAATGGCCATACTGCCAAAAGCAATCTACAGATTCAATGCAATTCCCATCAAAATACCAACTCAATTCTTTACAGACCTTGAAAAAAAGATTCTCAGCTTCATATGGAGAAACAAAAAACCCAGAATCTCCAAAACGATCCTTTACAACAACAGATCATCTGGAGGTATCTCCATCCCCAATCTCAAGCTGTACTACAGAGCAACAGTAATAAAAACTGCATGGTATTGGCATAGAAACAGAAAGGAGGATCAATGGAACCGCATAGAAGACCCAGAAATAAACCCACACACCTATGAATACTTGATTTTTGACAAAGAAGCCAAATCCATTCAATGGAAAAAAGACAGCATCTTCAACAAATGGTGCTGGTCCAACTGGATGTCTACATGCAGAAAAATGAAAATAGATCCATATTTATCACCCTGCACAAAACTAAAGTCAAAGTGGATCAAGGACCTCAACATAAAACCAGATACCCTAAATCAATTGGAAAAAAAAGTGGGGAACAGCCTAGAACTCATTGGCACAGGAGACAACTTCCTGAACAGAACACCAATCAATAAATGGGACCTCATGCAACTGAAAAGCTTCTATAAAGCAAAAGACACCATCATCAAAACAAAATGACTGCCTACAGATTGGGAAAGAATATTCACCAACCCTTTATCTGACAGAGGGCTAATATCCAGTATATAAAGAACTAAAGAAGCAGAAAAGCAACAAACCAAGTAATCCAATTAAAAAATGGGGAATGGAGCTAAACAGAGAATTCTCGATAGAGGAACATCGAATGGCAGAGAAACACTTAAAGAAATGCTCAAGCTCATTAGCCATTAGGGAAATGCAAATCAAAACGACCCTGAGATTTCACCTTACACCCATCAGAATGGTCAAGATCAAAAACTCAAGTGACAACACATGCTGGAGAGGTTGTGGTAAAAGGGGAACCCTCCTCCATTGCTGGTGGGAATGTAAACTGGTACAACCACTTTGGAAGTCAATCTGGCGCTTTCTCAGACAATTAGGAGTAGTGTTTCAAAGCAGACACTAAGACTCATAACCAAACCCTCGGCAGAGTGCAGGGAATCATATGAAAGAAGGGGAGTTAGTATCATATGGAAAGGATAGGAGCTCTACAAGGACCAAATATATCTGGGCACAGGGTCTTTTCTGAGACTGACACTCAACGAAGGACCATCTATGGATATAACCTAGAACTTCTGCTCGGATGTGGCCCGTGGTAGCTCAGTAACCAAGTAGTTTTCCAAAGTAAGGGGAACAAGGACTTTCTGACAGGAACTCAATGGCAGGCTCTTTGATCTTCCCACCCCCTCAGGGGAGGAGCAGTCCTGTTAGGCCACAGAGGAGGACTTTGCAGCCACCCTGGAAGATACCTGATAAAACAGGGTCAAATGAAGGGGGAGGAGGTCCTCCCCTATCAGTGGACTTGGAAAGGGGCAGGGAGGAGACCAGGGAGGGAGTGTGGGGTGGGGGAGGGAATGAGGGAGTGGGATACAGCTGGGACACAGAGTTAACAAAATGTAACTAATAAGAAAAATAAAATTTAAAAACAAACAAACAAACAAAAAAAGAGAACCCTGCCTAGCATTAGACAGATTTCCAAACGGACGAAAGAGTTTATACCATGGCACCTCCAGGGTTAAAATTTAACATTGCTCCTGCTGGTAACAGCCTGAAAGCTCATGCCAGTGTCCATGCCACACCACAGAGGGTTGTGAGCCGTGTCATGATGATGATGCTGTGTCCTCTCGTGCCCCTCCTAGACTCCGTTGACTACAAACTAAAACCCGTAGGGAATAAGGCAGAGATTGAGGGCACATTGAGCTGTCTAGAGGACAATTACTTCAGTGAGCAGATGCGCACACTACTGCCCCCTTCTTACAATGTTTCTCGGGCGTCCACTACAGAACTGCTGCTCTTCCAAAGGGCGAGGTGCGCTATGCTGCAGCTGTGACAGTAGGGGAAGGGGAAAATGACTATGCTTCAGTCAAGCGCCCCCTCCTGGAGCTTGCCCACTGAGCCACTGCTCACTAGCAGCAGCACTGTATTGGGCCCAGACAGGAGTTACTGCTCTGTGAACCTCTGGGCCAGCACCCTCAGTCCTGTTTCTACTCCAAACCTAATTCTTTCGGTGTCCTATTCCTCCGTAGCCTTCCAACAACTATTCCCCTTTTCATCTAGAACCAGTTCTCCTGCTCACATCCAAATAATCTCGGCCTGAGTCTAGTGTCACCCGCGCTCTCCTTCCTCAGTACCCACTTTGCACTGCGTCAGCTTAGCATGATTTCCACAGCTGTGGAAAGAAGGCTGAACATAGTGTGCTTTCCCGTCAGCTCCACCATTCAGGCTAACCATCGCTGACACTTACCAGCTGTTCCTGGTTCACTGTGCTGTGCCATGTGTGCAGGAAGCGTGCCCACCACTCAGGGTTCCCGCCTCGCTCCGCATTCTTGTCAGAGCTGCCCATACTGCAATTCCACATGTGCGTTATTTGCATCCCCTTACTCCTCAAAGGATGGGAGTAACGTGAGGAAAAGAAGGAAAAGCTTTAGTGTGCTCTTTTGCAGGAAACAGGGAAGATTAACAAAAGGCCTTCCCTGCAACAGCAAGAGAAAAGGAAGGTAAATGAGAAGACTTTATGACCACCCACTTATTTAACTCGCGCGGAGCTCCACCTAGGAGGGCTGCTTTGCTTTTGTTGTTCGTTTCTAACATGAAACCCGTTGTCTGGTTATAGAGCTCAACACAAGACTCCATAAACATCTTTCAGCTGGTCTTACCATCACTTCCTCGTATCTCCTTCTTCCTAGATAAGCACGAATTTGTGTTGGGTGCCACATCCTGAGGTCCCCAAATCCCTAAGACTTAGGAGAGTAAGAATTTCCCCCACGCCGCACACCTTGTCAGAACGTTTCTATTCATGCAGCGCTGTTTCCTCTGTGGAGGAGGAACATCAGGGCAGACACTGATTTTATGAACACAGGGTGGTCTTGTGTTCATCTCCTCCCTCACACCTGAAACACCTGCTGTCACTTTGTGTGATCACTGCTGCCAGGGGGAACCCTTTTTCTTTGTAAATTCTAGGAACGCAAAACCATGGTCCCATAAAACCAACCCATCCTACCTATTGTAATATTGTTCTGGCTTGCTTGTGAGAGTTTGGCAGCATTATAGCCTAAGGGCACTACAGCATAGTGAGACCCTGGCCCTAGACCAGCAAGAGATGCCAGGCTCAGCTCTGACACAGTAGGCCTGGGCTGTAGGACAGGAAATGTGGCTGTCTTTATCTTTGTGCCACCAAAGAAGCCCTTCCACACGAAGAATGGCAGCCTCTGAAGAGAGTGTCCCCAAAGCTGTCATCATAAATGGTAAATGGATGGGAGTCGAAGATAACGGGAGTGGCGGCAGACCGAAGGATGGAGGTCAGAGAGAATTCTCATCTCACACTGTTCCTTAAAAGAATGGTTTTAATATCGAAGGGGCTTGTGTTCATTACGAAGGAAATTAAAATGATGTGCTTTTGTATACCAAAGAGGAAGAAGGAAAGAAAGGGGACAACTGAGGATGAGAAGGGACTGGAAATAAAATCTGGTGAGATGTCTCACCAGATATTGAACATGGTCCTGCAAACACGGGATGAGGTGTGATGCCAGCTTCTCAGCCTCAGTGGTCCTTCAGCAGCCTGTATTCTCACTACATGGATGCCCACAAAGACTGGGAATTTACAAACATCCCTGGTCTTAACACACTTTCTATTTCAAAGGACTGGAGTGGAGTCTCAGTAGAGTCCAACCTGTTCATTCTTTCCTCCAAGATTAAAATCTAAGCATCTGGAGTCCACAATACTAACAAAAACTGCTTACTGAAGAAGAATATTTACTAGACATCTGAGCTCTGTTGGCCAAGATCCAGCCTGCCCCCTTACTTTTCTAATGAAAACAAGAACTAATCACGTGTGGGATTACTAAACGCACACTGGTGAGTGACAGCCCTTGGGAACCGTCTTTTGTCCTTTTTCATTATTTTTAATGAGCACTGTCACTTCTATCCCATTTCCAATCTATACTCAAGACTCTGGTCACCTAACCACTTTGTCTCTTTTCCAGTGTGCATTACACTTATTTTACAAGTAACCAGGGAGGAATTGCAACAAGGCTAATACAACAGTCTGCATCAATAATGTACACACCACGATCAATTGCTCATATTTACAGCCTCGCTTCTTCTTCTTTTAGTAGCTGAAAACATCCTGTAAAAGTCACTTTAATGAGTCCGTATCTTACATTCCAGTCTTCTGTCAGTTGTTACTTGATTCAAAATTCTGATTATTCGATTTAAAATTTTATCATAACGACAACTATTTCTAGAAACATTTTTGCTTAGTCATGTAGAAAACATCTTCCAAAAACTAGAAAATGCATAAAAACACAGCCACAAGCTAATGTAGCTCTACAGTTAAAGGCTCAGACGCTGGGGTTCAACAGATCAGAGATCAAATTCTCTCTCAGTCATTTTCTACAACTATGGGATGAAGCATCCAATCTGCTCAAGGCTTCATTCTCTTGTGACTAAAAATATAGGCAGGTTGACACTTTCACCTTACCTTACAGCACTGCAAGAGTAAAAGTAAAGCAGCATGGCTACTGCTGCAGCCGGGACTAGTGAGTTATCAAAGCCAGGTGAAAGAAGATTGGAGTCAGATGCGTGGAACAGCCCATTTCCCCTGCTAGGCCCACTGTTGACGGAGAATCCGAGTCAGTTTATCCATGCACAAAGGGAAAAGGTATACCATCTGATGTCTAAGGACCCTCCCTGGATGGACTTCTTACAGGTCATTAGTTTACACGCTGCTGTACTGCACTGTACTGCATCCTTTGCCTGTGCTCCCCTCATGGGACTGGCACCCCCATCCCGTGGGAGGGTGGTCTCAGTTCCATGTCACCTCAGAAGGCCCCTTTTGTGTCAACAGCAGCCATTGCTCTCTCCTTACTACCCCATCACCACCTTCCACTCGTCTTCAGCATAGCTCCAGGGCTACTTCCTTCACAACAATTGTTAATCAGCTGTCCCCAAACATTCCATGGCTTCATGAGAGCAGATATGTTTCAGGTTCATTCACGATTTTACTGCTAAGACTTAAAACGATGCATAATACATACTAGTTACTCCGTTTTTGTTGAGTGAATAAATATCACCCCTGTTCATAGCCCTAAGAGAAATGCATGCGCGTGGTCACAAAACTTTCTACAAGGATGTTCTTTGCATCTCCGTTCAGAATAGCCAAAATATCAGGGACAATCCAAATGTTCATCAAAAGGAAAAGGGCAAACAGTTTGGATGTTCAAACAGTAGAGTAACCTTAAATACTCTAAGCAAGCAAAGCACTGGAGTGCTGTAGACACGTTATTGGTATCCTACCCCCCTGTAGCTATGCTTTCGTATTTATACTGTCTATTCAGATCGCAACCGTGAGTTTGATGAAGTCTGAATTTGGTCCAACCATTCTATCAATGTAACATGCCCAGGATGATACAGCTATTATCAGAATAAAGCCAAGCACCGATTCCTAGTTCAGTGCCCTCTGCATGTTCTTCACCCCTCTGCCTCTTCTATGAGGCAATGCAACTTAAATTAAAAGCTTCAGAATGAAACCTCATCAGTGCTGTGGAACGCGAACCTCTTTTAGCCCACACATCCCTTTTGTGTTATAAAGGTTCATTTGTTTTCTGTAAAACCCAGGCGATGTCTCAAAAGGTAGTGTTTGTTTGACATACAAGCATGAGGACCTGACTTTGGATTCTCAGTGTCCATGTAAGCATCCAGGCATTGCAGCAAACTGTTTCAAAACAATCATTTGGATGAAATTTTAAATAAGTGACATGAAGAAGCCATGCCAAAAAATATATATATATATATACACTACAGATATACACTACAGACTCAGAGAGAACCAAAGGTAGAAGATGTCAGCAATGGTCCCACTAAATCACATCATGCCAACCTCCGGTTCACACAGCCCTGGATTCTGCCTCTGCTCTGGTTTCTGTTTCTACTAAACAAATGCTAAAGCTAAACATGGTAGGACACTGGCTGTTCTTTGATGCAACATCAGAAAAGCTGTTACATTACTGTGTGAGCTCCTGGAAGGGACAAGGCTGTGGCCGGAACTCATGGATGCTCAGAAGCCTCAGCAGACCCTGTTGGTCCCGGGCAGGGATCTCATCAGCACAGTGGCAACCGAATGCTTGGCTTTGCTTTGCTTTTTTTTTTTTTTTTTTTTTTGTTCTTTTTTTAAATTCTTTATTAATTACACTTTATTCACTTTGTATCCCCCCTGTGGTTCCCTCCCCCATCCCGTCCCAATTCCTCCCTTCCTCCCCGCCTCTGCCTGCATGCCCCTCCCCAAGTCCACTGATAGGGGAGGTCTTCTTTTCCTTCCTTCTGATCCTAGTCTATCAGGTCTCATCAGGAGTGGCTGCCTTGTCTTCTTCTGTGGCCTGGTAATGCTGCTTCCCCCTCAGGGGGAGGTAATTAAAGAGCAGGCCAATCAGTTCATGTCAGAGACAGTCCCTGTTCCAGTCACAATGGAACCCACTTGGATACTGAGCTGCCATGGGCTACATCTGTGCAGGGGTCTTAGGTTATCTCCATGCATGGTCCATGTTTGGAGTATCAGTCTCAGGAAAGACCCCTGTGCTCAGATTTTTTGGTTCTGTTGAGTGCTTTTCTTGTCAGAGGACAATTTGATGGTGGGGAAGGCTTTTTATTTCCCTCTGTTGTTTCTGACAAGCAATAGGAAATGTACTATTTAGATGCTAAGGCAAGTAAAATAGAAGCATTTTGTAGCAGATGGGATTTTTATAAGCTGTTTGTCACCATATACCAGTCTTGTTAAGAATCAATCGCTTTCTGCTTCATTACACTAAGATAGCTCTGTTTAGGGTTTCACTCAGCTGTGAAATGATTTTAAAACTTCTATAAGCAACAGAGATAGGGTTTTTATATATAATAAAAGACTGCTGGAAAAATGTACTAAAACATAAAAAAGTGGTCAAATGCACTATTTTTGTGTTGGGGAAATGGAGCTGTGTTCAGTGTCCTACTTATGCTTAATCTGCTCATTTACACCAGCAGAGAAAACCACATAATATCTTATTTTCTTCACCTAAGTAAGGTAAGAGTTGTTTTTATGTTCCCATGAAGTCTTCGTGGCTTATACCATGGAAATGGAAGGGAGTGAATTCTTGAATGAGGTGCAATTTGAGCTTAAAATAAGTAAAAGGAAACAACAAATTTAGGAAATGGAAGAAACACCAAGTTTTTAATAGCTTTGCTTTTAAATGTACTCCAAGGACACCCACTTCTGTTTTTCTTCTGTCCACTGTGTCTTTCCGGGTCGGCACTGGAGGTGGGAAAGCCACGGTCATTGCTGGAGAGACTGAGTTGAGGATGTGGCTCAGTTGTAGTGTTACACTTGAGCAGCATCTAAACACATTCCTGTGCATGTGTGTATGTGTGCGTGTGTGCACGTGTGCACGTGTGCGTGTGTGCACATACACATGCAGAAAAAAGTCCAGGCATGGTGGTGAACACCTTTAGTCTTAGCACTTGGGAGGTAAAAATGGGAAAATTTTGGCTTCCAGACCAGCCGAGATTACACAGCAAAACTCTGCCATATAAATAAAATTTAAAAACTCTTGTTAATTTTACAGGCTGTAATTGACGTATGATGTAATTCAAGGTCATCAAAAGACCTTGGTCAAATCTCAGCAGGACTCCTTACCTGGCCTCAGGTTTGTTCATGAAATCTTTTAAAGCCTTGACCTTTCAGAGGTAGACAACCAACAGTGATTCGGCTCATGAGTCAGCTAAGCACGTGGGGTCAGCTAGCTGCGACCGAGAGCAGCCAGGCCTTGGTGTACACAGCTGTGCCTGCAGCATGACTCATGCATGTGAGTCGTCTCTGCTGAGGCCCAGCTTTCTGTCGCCTGCACTAGGATGACTTCAGTTCACACCACTGATCCACGAATCTCCATCCTACATCTAGGTAGCCTGAGGCCATTTTCTTGATATGACAAAGATGTTAAAAGAGAACATTCCTGCTCTGAAGGACTAGGGTTCAGTCCCAGCACCCACGTTGGGTAGCTTGCAACTTTCAGTAATGCAGCAGCAAGAGTCCCAACTTTCTCTACTGGTCTTTTTAGGTGCTGACATGTACCTTTGTATGTACACATGTGTGTGTGCGCGCATACACACACACAACAAATACATACATAAAACGCTTGATTTAAAAAAATTTATTCACTTTACATCCTTGTTGTAGCCCCATCCCTCCTCCCCTCCCAGTTCCATCCTCACTCCCTCCCTCTTCCCCCTCTCCTTTTCCTAAGAAAAAAAAATGTTTCATTGTTTTGAAAGAGAACCTTTTCTTTTCAAGCCCTTGCTTGCACTGTATTTGTTTACGTTCAATTCGCACAGCCCAACAGAGTCACATGGAGGGGTGCCGTTCAGTCACATGGTAAAAGAGTGAAGAACTGTCGATGAACACCTCCAGTTGGCCTGCCTGCTGCCTATCATAGTGGCTGAAACATCACAAACATTTATGAAGTCACATACCAGCACCAGCCATCCATGAGGATGGCCTGCCATCTGTTTAGGCTCTACCCAACTAACCCATTATCATTTTTGTTGGTTCAAGGGACCAAATAAAAATTAACATGTTTACATAAGAACTTGTGGTCTTCCTTTCTTTTCAGTGTGACTGAAGGAACGATATGATGAGCCCTCATTAAACATTGTTTGCAAAAACTGAAGGGTTGAATCTACTGAAATTCACTCATACATTCCATGCTGGCTGCATTGTGTCCCACTGCTGAAGAAAATTTAATAAGCTTGATAGCTGAACCCCTACTTTGAGAATGTCCTATGAGCATTCTCCACACATTCCCCATTTCCAACACTTTCTCCCCAACATCCAAGGCCTAAGCTAATAGAACGGTTTTGAAACAAATTCAGTATTGACAGAGAAAAAGCACTCCCATATTTCTCTTGCACTCTAATGAAGTTTTACTAAGTGTTGGTGTAATGTTCTTTTGAAATGTACACACCTTACCCTTGTTCGTTCAAATGATGATTTCTCTCCCCCACTACCTGGTTTCAGACATTGCATTGTGATGTTTAGATGTTTATTCCAAGCATCACCTGTCTCAACTTTGTATAAACATGCCAAAATAAAACAACCAGCCACAATGTTGAGCAATGGAGAGGAAGAAGTAGGAGGGAGAGGGGAGGAGCCAGAGGACAGGAAGGAGTGGGAGGCAGAGGAGGAGTAAAGAGGAGCAGCAGCTGGGAGAGCAGAGGCAGGAATGAACCGGACCTAATATATCACTAAAAGCAAGTATAATGGGTAAAATCTGAATGGTAGGAAATTACGTGGGCTTGGAGATTTAGGATGGAACAACTATTGCCCAGCATTGTGATCTAGGTTAATTAAATAAATCCCAGTGTCTGTGTGGTGATTTGGTTAAACAGCTGTTTAGGATTAACCAAAGCCTTACTAAAAGATGTAGCAATAGTGAATATTAAACACCTAATACAATAATTAAGCTAAAGTAGTATTCTGGAGAGGGTCCATTCAGAGGAAATGGAGAGTGGGGTTTTTGTCTTAGAAAACATGAACAAGTTTGAGAAAGGGAGACTCTGAATTCCCTACTGCTGCACAATGCTCGGGGAACTTCTGGTGCCCTACAAGGAACGAAGAGAGACTTGTGTACCCATCCCACCCTGTATACAAACTGGTGCATGGCTGGGCCACACCCATCCACCTCAAAAGACAAGAAGATCCAGGACCAGAATTATCCAGAGGGAGAGTCAGGAGCCCAACTTCAAGAGCTGGACAGAGCCCGACCTCCCTCCCCCACCTTCTCCACTGCCACTTTGAGGGACTCTTTTCTTATTAATATCGTTGGAAATACTGCATTCTACTGCGTATTGCCATTTTCAGTGGTGTTAATATTTTCAATCTGGGCTTTGAGAAAAATGAATGTACCAGAAAAAGTTCAAAATCATCATTCTTCCCTGGGAGTCAGAACAAACAGTAAATGCCAAAGGCAGGTTGGAAGCACAAAATCAACCCAAGGAAAACAGGGGGAAAGGATTAAAAGATAAAAGCATAAGCTGACTAATTAGAAAACCAACAGACATCAAGATTTATGTACAAACCTGAAAGTTTCTCCCCGGGAAGAAGTGAAAGCTAGAGCGATCCACGCAGCCACACTGGAGGTGCAGTCCCTTACCTGTAGGATCAACCCAGAGCCTCCTGCGTGAAGATCAAAGCTGCACACACATCTGCAAAGAGGGGCCGCACAGATGAGATGCTCCCAGGGAGTGGAAGAGCTTTGTTCTAAGTGCTGATTATTATTCTAATTAGGATCCTCGGGGAAATTAGTATTCTCAGCTGATAAACAACAGGACAAGATGTAAAAGCACAGTTGCAAAAATTCAAAACTTCAACACACAGAAAGCAGTCTGATAATGTTAGTGGTAAAGATTCATAATAGAGATTAATTTATGTGGCTGTTATAGATGCTCACAGTTTTCATTCTATTCTACCTCATCTTCTTTCCAAGCATCTTCCATAGAGACTGCTGAGGGGTGGGGAGAGAATACTATCCTAGCTTTGGGTGTATTATGAGAAAAGAAATCTTACTTAGGGCTGGTGAGATGGTTTAACGGGTAAAGGCATTGCCACCCAAAACCTGATAACCTGAGTAGGTATAAGTGGAGAATTGATTCCATAAAATTGTCTTCTGACCTCTACATGCATGTCATGGCACACACACACACAGAGAGAGAGAGAGAGAGAGAGAGAGAGAGAGAGAGTAACAACAAAAATAATAATTTTCAAAAGAAATCTTAAATATTGACAAACCGCAGGTTCTGAAACTGTCAATCAAATGGGGAAGGCAATTCACCTGCAGATACGGTTATTTTTTCCTAATCACTGTCACACAGAAGCAAGTTTCTACTGGGCATATATGAGCACTACAGGCCCTCTGTACTGTGTGCAAGACAGTCCCAAAAGGACAGGCAGCAGCTGTTATGCAGACCTAGTGCATTTTAAATATGCTGGAGGAGGCCTCCCCACTCCTCTGTCACACCTAGAAACTACCTAGTATTTACTAGAGATGCTACAGGCATTCTGGTCCCTCTGTATCTCATACACAAAACCCTATAGTAGGGAGCTCACCTCACTCTGCTGCTCAGAATCCTTCCTTCCTCTGTAAAGGCAGAAACTAAGCCTTCCTACCTACTCCTGAATTTCTGTTTTCAAATATTAAAAAAAAAAAAAAAACAGATAAAAAGAAGAAAAAAGGATGGACATCAGAAGAAGAAGAAAACAGGAAACAACCTAGGAACCTGCCACAGAGGGCCTCTGAAAGGCTCTGCCCTGCAGACTGTCAAAGCAAACGCTGAGACTTATGGCCAACTGTTGGGCAGAGTGCATGGAATCTTATGTAAGAAGCGGGAAATAGTAAGAGCTGGAGAGGACAGGAACCACACAAGTAGAGCAACAGAACCAGAAAATTTGAACACAGGGGTCTTCCCAGAGACTCATACTCCAACCAAGTACCCGGCATGGAGATAACCTAGAACCCCTGCATAGATGTAGCCCATGGCAGTTTAGTGTCCAAGTGGGTTACATAGTAATGGGAATGACATAATCTGATTGGCCTGCTCTTTGATCACCTCCCCCTGAGGGGAGAGCAGCCTTACCAGGCCACAGAAGATGACAATGCAGCCACTCCTGATGTGATCTGATAGACTAAGATCAGAAGGAAGGAGAGGAGGACCTCCCCTATCAGTGGACTTGGGGAGGGGCATGCGTGAAGAAGGGGGAGGGAGGGTGGAATTGGGAGGGGAGGAGGGAGGAGCTTATGAAGGGATACAAAATGAATAAAGTGTAATTAATAAAATTAAATTAAATTTTAAAAAAGAAGAAGAAAAGAAGAGCCCCTTGCCAAAGCCAAGTCTTTCCACCAGACAAGAGAAAGATGCTGAGGCTTCACTCTACCAGGCAGAAACACACATTTTGCAATTTCAGTCTCTTTGAGGGTTAGATGTTTGGTTGAGGCTACAATACACTGCATATACGTATAGACTATTTTTAACACTGAGAAAAGCAGACCAAGGGTTGCACAGAACAGGGCTGAGGACAGCTCTCTGGTGGACTAGAAATGTCTTCTGTTGTGTCAAATGTTCCGGGACCACCACTGCAGACACCTATGTTCGTCTACAGGGTTCTGCCGTGGGAGGAAACGTCACTAGGATCCTTTGTATTCTATGTAGTATAATTTTTAATGACATCTATTACAGCTAGTTTTTACATGAAACAAAAACTTTTAACTCTGAATAAGATTGGTATAGAAGCGCTATCCCGTGCCATAAGGCAAAGGATGCCTTTGGGAGCTGACCTTGATTTTTGAATGTCGCCCTTAAAAAATTCATTATGGGAAAGAAGGGACCTGAAGGAATTCCTTACAGAATATTAAATAGCTCTCACCAATTAGGTCATAACTGAATTAAGTGCAAAGCACCTCCACATACAAGACACACCAAAATGTCAGAAGTGCTTTCACGTGAGGTATGCCTGGCCCTGGGAGGCTGGGCTCTGTGGGAGCACACAGAGGCAAACACACTCCGTTCCCCACCCATCACTGATGCACACTTTGGGTGAAAAAATGGCATGGCCATGTGTTGCAGGATGTATGATCCCACTGTGATCCCCAAAATTGTGAACTGTAAAACCCTGTTTATTGTTTGGTTTGGTTGAGCCCTATCACACATTTAATCCAAGAACTTTGTGTTTATTGTAAACATGTGATTATGATGTGGTTTACCCAGCCCAAGCACATACCATTAATCTAAGAGCTGTCTGTACACCAGATCTAATAAAGTGGAGCAAGAAACCAGCCAACAAGGGTTAAAGAGTAGGAGAGGCTTTGAGTTGAGGGGTATTTAAGACAGCATGGAGAAGAAGAGTTTTTAGCTTTAGCTTAGGCTTCAGCTCCTCGGTCCTCTGGTTTTGGGGGCTTTGAACTAGCAAGCCTTCAGTCTTGTGTTTTTTGGCTTTTTCCTCTGGGGCTGTCAGTTATACTACTGAGCCTTTGTTTTGTTTTTTTTTTTTTTTGTTTTGTGTTGTTTTGTTTGTTTGTTTGTTTGTTTTCATTCAGAACTGAGCTGATAAGGAAGATTGGCTGGTTACCTTCTCTGCCTTTCTGAGCTAGCAGGTTTTCACCTCAGCATCTAGCTCTTGAATCTTTATTGGTAAAATAGAATGATTGGGATTTTCATCATTGTTTTTAAACAACAAATGGTGTCCAGATGTTGGGCTTAAAATACTGAGTAATGCTGTACATGAGACAGGAGGTATGGAGAGATGAATATACTGTTTCAGGACATGAGCATAAGGTTTACTGTGGCTGCTAATGCTCGTTTTATTCCCTCTTTACTCTCTGAGGGGATTCTCTGGTTTTGTTTCATTGCAGAGTTGGCAATGAAACTGGAAAATTAGCAAGTAGAGGTTAAAATGCTTGGAAAGCAAAATTGTCATTGGTAAAGGGAAAATACCTGGTAAGATCCGGAATTCTCCACAATTGCCGCCCAGCCCTGCTCTGTGCACCTTTGGTGTAAAGTTCCCACAGACTCTGGGCAGGCTGGGGAGCCGGGAGGAGAAGAAGGGTTAAAAGCAAAGAGCCTGTTTCAAGAAAAGGGGTTAATCTTGAGCAAACTGAGCTGCCAGAGGAGCAGCCTCAGGTTAAGAGATTAACACCATTAGCTTTCCCAGTAGCTGCCAAAAGTTTTAGATATCGAAATGCCCAGTGCAGCCTCAGAGCCTAAAACGGCCAATGCTTTAACTCTGAGGAATATGGTAGGTTCTGCCAGAGAAGTGAAAGAGCCATTTCTGGCAGCATTGGGTTCTCTGCAAGAAAGTCTGGATAACTTCTGGCCATTAGGAACCTAGCTCGAGGCTCAACAGCAAAAGGTATGATCTGTCCAGACAAGAACAGCTGAACATCATAAGGTTATAAAAGAAATTATTGATCCAAAAAGGTTTCTTTCCTTGATTATCTCCTTTTAAGAAAGCAAACACAAATTTCATTTATATTAAAAGAAAAACCTTAAAAAAAAAAAAAAAAAAAAAAAAAAAAAAAAAAACAGAAAGGGGGAAAATATTGTGGATATAAACATGGTTTTGTTTTGGTCCTAGGTGTAGGATATGGGACTTATTCAAATGGTCCACAGCTGCAGACTGTTTGCTTCACATAGGCTCTGAGAGGAGCTCTTTGACAGCTGCAGATAGTTTAAATCTGAGGACTCCGGAGAGAATAAATGCCAGAGCCCAAAGAGTGTGGAGTAGCTCCGAGAAAGAACAAGGCTGCTGCTGCTTGCTTGCAATCTCTTGTTGCTGTTGATGCAGTGAGACAAGAAGTTGGAGATCTCCTGAAACAAGGATCGGACTGGCCCTAGGGAATCTGACGACCCTAACCAGCAGGAAGCAGCTATGAGAACTGTGCCACCTCTCCCACTAACCCTTTCTCTCTCCTACCTGGTGTTGGGGTGTTGGAAAGGATTGGAGTGGAGCAGGAAGAAAAAAATATAACAAACATAAATAAAAGAAGTTTTTTAAAAGTACACCAACAGCCATGGGTGTGTTAAAATGTGCTCAAATAGCAACTTAGACATCATATTCTGAACTAGGGCAGCATTCCGGGAACTACAAAGAGGGAGTGAAATGAGAGATCTTAAGGAGGCCAAATGAATGTGATTTCCTGGCTCACTAGGGATGGGAAACATAGATGATGATTTAAAAAAACAAAAAAAAAAGATTTAGACTGAGTTAATAAAAACATAGGTGGGATCATGGACTGTCGGATATAGAACGAAGGATCTTGTGGCTTAAGGAAGGAAATTAATTTCATATCAGACATGATGAATTTGAAAGAAGTGTTTAGGACATGCAATAAACAATAGAAAATGCAATTCATGTTAGGTCTAAAGCGTGAAAGAGAAGTAAGTTCTGGAGAAAACAGCCTCGGATGGCACACATATAGAATTGTGCTGGCTAGTTTTTTTGTTTTTTGTCATCTTAACACAAACTATAGTCAGCTGGGAAGGAGAGCATTAGTTGAGAAATTGCTCCATCAGACCTTTAGGCAAGTCTTAAGTGCATTTTCTCAATTCACAACTGGCGTAGGAGGGCATAGTCCACTGTTGGCAGTCCCACCCCTTAGCTTGGTCCTGGGTCGGATAAGAAAGCAGACCAAGCAAGCCAGGAAGCAGCATTCTTCTCTGCCCTCTGCCTCAGTTCCTGCCTTGAGTTCCTGAGTTGACTCCCTTTAAGATGACTAAGCTGTAAGCGGAAACAAACACTCTCATCCCGGAGTTTCTTTCATTCATTGTGTTGACCATAGGGAATGATGACACATTCATTCATTCTCCAAGCAACACGGAGGCCAACCATTTTTCCTATTGGTAAGGACGCTTTGCCTTCTGTAAGATGGGAAAGAAAGGTTTTCGACGTCCTCTGAATGACAAGGGTGTAGCAAGTGATAAGAGAACACCAGGAAGGCCAGAGCTAACGGAACTCCCAGGGGCATTAGAAATGAGCAGGCTTCAGTATCAAACTGTACTGAAAACAGCTGCAGCCTCCTGGACTAGCATCTCCTTTTTATGAGCCAAAGTACAAACTGCCGTTTCTGCCAATTGTTCAGAATTATCAGGTCAGAACAACTCTTTAAGTAAATATTCATAATGTTTCCACTATTTCCAGCCTGAAGAGCTATTTTAACTCAAATATGTGCCTGAGAGCTTTGAGGAACATTGTTTTCATTATTATTGTACTTGTGTTTTTGCTACAGAAGCTCAGTGCTGCTGATCTATGATACTTGTCTTGCCATCAAATTACTTGACACAGCTATCTAATCCTTTTGCCCTCTGTATAATATTTCAGTTTAGGAAGGCATGTCAATATGCAGCCTCCTGTGCTGAGGATACTTTCATCATGAAATCCGCAATGGCATAGTCAATTACCTCATTACTGTGATCGGTATATCTTAACTCAGTGGTAAATGTCTGAGAAACAGAAGTCCTGAGGAAAACAAGTGAGATCATCCACAAGGGATACATATATAGAGGTTATTATAGACTTTGTGTTTTCCGTTTAATCACCGACCCGTTTGCCCTTAAGATATGACTTTTGAAAGGAAATTATTCCACTTGCATTCTCGTTAATGGGAGCCATAATTCTAGCCAGCGGCCCTCTGTGGTACAAAAGACTACAGCTTCCACCAGTCACTCACAAAGCTTAAAAATGTCTTAGAGTCGAAATGAAATTTTTCTTGTAAAGCAATGGAGCATGTGACCTTTTATGATTAACCGTAATTTTGGGGTGCATGATGAAACTGATCCATCACTTGGTATCCTCAGAGGCAAAACACAAATTAATCCTAGAACATTTTGTTCCATGTATTTAATCCAGCATCACCTGGTAGCATGCCTGTTTGTATTCTTGACTGTAATTTTAAAGTGTTACAAACCTCTGCTACACCCAAGGAAGACTGTTTTAATCATCCCTTTCATTTCGTTAGCATAATGTTACCCAGAACCATTCTTCACTACACGCCAAACCAAGTAGGTCTACAAAACAAGTCTATGTGATCTCCACACCTCTCGTTCCTGTATATCACTGTTCCTCAGCAAAGCAAATGCTGTAAGAGAGGGACTAAGAAAAATAAGACTCCTTTCAGGGGTTCTCCTATTGAAAGAGCCTGTCAGCTAAAACTATCAAACTTTAGTTTCCTTTAGTCACGTGACCTAGAGGCTGGATTCTCAGCCCCAAATCTAAAGCCCATCTACTGATCTGACCAGAAAGAGCAGTGGTTCTCAACATGTGGATGGAGAGCCCCTTGGGGGTAGAATGACTCTGTCACATAGGTCACATAGCAGATATTCTGGAGAGCATCTATTTAGATTACTATTCATAACAGTAGCAAAATGATGGTTATGAAGTAGCAGAGAACTAATTTCACACTTGGGGATCACCATGACAAAAGGAACAGTTTTAGGAAGGTCAAGAACCACTGACAAGAGCCACCTTCTTCAGCACCGTGGACAGGGCTCCTCTGAGCCTGTCTCCACCAGTGGGATTACAAAGTTCTGAATCCTCCTGCTTCCATCCTGGCGAACTGAGTCAAGCCAGCGTGGTGTTTCAGGTTTCCCTTCCCCTTGGCACATGTCTGTACGACAGCCAACACCACCCACTTTTAGCTCAGCTGAGTTCGACTGATGTTTCGCGCAACATTAGTGTTGTTGAACTCTTCAGGGTCCCTCAGCGGCTTGTGTTCTAACGTGTCATTGGCACCGCCCTCCTCCATGTGTTCCCGCCGCCTCGCTCTCCCCTCCCACCATAGTGGACTGGAACCGCCTCGCTCTCCCCTCCCACCATAGTGGACTGGAACCGCCTCGCTCTCCCCTCCCACCATAGTGGACTGGAACCGCCTCGCTCTCCCCTCCCACCATAGTGGACTGGAACCACCTCGCTCTCCCCTCCCACCATAGTGGACTGGAACCCTCCAAAGTAGTGGAGGGGGAAACACTTCCCATGTTCTGCCCAGTGTTTGGTCACAGTGCCACAAAGGTAACTAACGAGATCAGCTTCCCAACGAGAAATAAGGAGAAATAAAGAAAGCTGGATAGCTTCAGCCTGAGCTCCTATTAGGGCCAAGATCAAGCTATCCACTTCTCACATGCCCACCCCTCAGCCCGCACCCTAACCACTCCTGGGCCTTCCCAATCTCTGATAACCTAGCAATAAGAAGTATCTCAAAACCCATCTTATCACAACTACCCCTGTAACTGATGTTTATACAAGAAAAGATAAACTGTGGGAAGAAAAGGAAGATCAATAAAAGGGAATGAAGGAAAGAGGAAGAAGACGGAGGAAGTGGGAGGAAAGAGATATTCAGAAGGATGCTTTTTCTATTTGTAAGTTTTCCATTCCTCTAGCCATGCCTTACTTTGCAATTCACCTGAATCCAAGGACCTACTTATCACATTCCCCAAATTCTTGACTCTTCTCAGGTCAAATAAAGAGCTGAAAGAAATTGATTTCCTCCTACAGATGAGAATGTGAGGTGGAGATTTTCCCAGACTAGCTCTTAGCTCTGAGCTTTCGTCCCACTCTGGGAAGGTGCTGTTTCTAACTCTCAGAGAATAGCCCTTTCTCCTCAATGGTTAATCTCTGCATTTACTGACTAGAGCAAATGTAAACAAAATTGTTTGGCCAGGTGTGGTGGCAAACACCTTTAATCCCAGCACTTAGGAGGCAGAGGCAGGTGGAGGTCTGTGGGTCTGAAAGGGAGCAGTCCATCATGGTAGAGCAGGGATGGAGTGGAAGCAGCTCACAGCTGTAGCGGCAGGATGGGGGCGGGGGTGGCTCTACCCAGCAGAAAGCAGGAAGCAAAGAGGTGTAATAGCAGCAGGGCCAAGCTGTAACCCTCAAGCCTCATCCTACATACCCCAGGGACCCACGCTCTGCATGTAGGCCCTTCCTCCCAAACAGCACTTCCTTCTTGGACTAGATGTCCAAACACATAGTCCTATGGGGGACATTTCACATTCAAGACACAACAAACTTTTAATTAAAAAAAAAAAAGCTTATGGTAGTATTGCAGCACCTAAATAACTGGAAATATAGGTAAGCTTCACCAACTTGACAGGTGGGGAGGAAAGCATCATACTTGCAGCCCCTTACAGCAGAGAAGGCCACTGATGCACAGACATTGCTTGTATACCCTTGCTGTATAGGAACCCTATGCTCTGCACTGGACAACCGCTACCTCAGCACACGGACAGCGGCAGGAAATGATCAAATGTCAGGCAACAGGAAGCATGAAAATGTCTGTGTCTAGGAATGGTTCTGGCCAGTTTTGTGTCGAACCCGACACAGGCTGGTTATTTGAGAAGAACTGAGACTATGCCCCCACCAGATCGGCCATAGACAAGCCCATGGTGTGACGTCTCAACTGGTGATTGGTGTGGGAGGGCCAGGCCTGCCGTGGAAGCTGCCACCCCGACACGGTCATCCTCGGTGCAGTTTCTCTGGGGTCTCTGCTTCTCCGGGCTCCTGCCCTGACTTTGCTCAGCCATGGATGCCACATGTCAGATGTTCTACACCCTCTTCTCCCTGCCATACTTTTGGTCATGATCACAGCAGGAGAGACCTAGCCAAGCTAAAAATCACAACTAATGCTAAGAAGAGAATGATTTAAAACTAAGATAAGGGTAGGGGTTTGGGGGAGTTGTTGCTTGGGGTTTTCTTTTGGGGGGGAGGGGTGCAAAGTAAAAGATATAAAGTCTCTGTTTCCAAAGAGGGAGAAGAAAAGTAAATCCACACTGGCATGTGTGCAAAACATATTAACCTTCTATAATAGCATTCGGCACACAGCTGTCTACTTTCTTGCCTCTGCATTTCAATCTTCTGCCCCATCCATGCACACACCCCACTGGGGGTCTTTTTGATATAGAGCAATTTGGGCTGTCTGAACCCTTGATTCTGCCATTTTTCTCTCTATCTTCACTGCTAAGTTGGGCCCAGTCTTAGGTCATGAGAAGGAAATGTCCTCCTCCAGGAAAATCAGGAGCGGATAGGGCAGGGAGATCGTTCAGCAGACTCAGTACCCAGAAGGCAACTCCCAACCCTCTGTATCTCCAATCCCAAAGATATGACTCTCTCTCCCAGGTACTCTTCAAGGACACCGTATGCATGTGCTACACACACATACATGCAGACAGATGTTAATACACATAAAACAATGCAATTCCAAATGTTCATCACCTCGTGTAGTTTTTCCTGGCAGTTAGTCTCCAATGCAGGCATAAGCAACGACTCAGAACTGGCTTTCTCATTTTTCAGATGCAAAAAGAGTCAGAAAATGATAAATATAGTCACCCCAGGTGTCATACTGAAATAAAAAAATATATGGTGTAGTTATTCTTTTTATTTCTCTGGATAAAGGGCAGAGTATCTGGGACCAAATATTAAATGTTTACTCTATGTATTTTGAATTCTTTTTAAAGTAAAATAAAAATGAGTCTTATGGTTTCAAGAAGAAGGAAAACTACAGAGTTGATGCCCAGCACCATTGGGGCCAGAGATAGATGCTCTAAATGCTGACGGGTGAGAGGTAATCTCTGCTTCTCCTGCGCCTCTCACTGCCAGGCTCTTGGCTACTGCCCTCAAGTTCAAGACTCCTGTGAAAAGGTAAGCAAGGAATAGAAAAAGAAGCACTTGGATCAATCCATTCTGCTTGCCAGACACTATTTGAAAAGCTTCCTGAGAGTGCAGAAAGAAAATATTAAAATCCATTATGCAAGATGAATTAACTAGAGAATGCCTGGCGATGAACTAGCAGTCATCACCAGAATAGTCATTTCAACACTGAAAATCAAGAAAATAAAACATTTTTTATATTTTTATAGAGATACTCAAGATAATCTACTCCAATTATTCACTCATCTCTTTATACCAAAATTTTATTTTGTGAGGTCAAAATCACAATCTTCTCTATTCACTGAAACTTCTGTAGCTGAATTTGTCAAAATGTTTGCAAAAATCTTAAGTGCCTGCCTTACTTGACACGGCATGTCCACAGTAATGAAAGGCAAGTCTTGAGAAGCAAGTTTGGAAGATGCTAGCAGACATTAGCATGCCAAAGGCCTGTGGCCAAGCCACACAGTGCTGGACACACTCCCTGCGGAGCCTACCTACCGAGAGGTGCCAAATCTTCTGTCTCTTGTTTGTTCTTTCATTTATCCATTCAACAAGCATTCCTTCAGTCAACTCAATGTCAGGTCCTGTACTTCACACTCAGGATAAGAACGAAGGAAGCCTAGATCCCAGAATGAGGTCTGAGCAGCCATAGCCAGCAGTTCTGACTGAAGGAGATTTGGAACAAAGTTCTACCTCTGCTGACCCTACTTAGAAACTAGTTTGTTCACTCCACATAACTAAGCTGAGCAGTCTGGTTTGCCTTGTGGCTCAGAAGCAGACCTGCACCCGTGCTCCTGACACCATTAGCCAGACAGAGTCTGTAGAGACAGAGATCCCATCTGCAGTCTTAAGTCACTTGGCTCAGCTCTGAAAGAAGCTGTGCCAGTACTCAGACCTCCTAGATGATAAGAATTACCAGGACCCTGCTGAACTTCCTCTCTTGCAGAGTTGGGACCAAGAAATAATAAGAAGCTAAGGGAGAAGAGGAAATTACTTTTAACTGCAGAGAAAGCTAAATCACCAAACCAAGAGAATAATATAGAAACAGATCAAAATGTACCAGGAATCTATAAGCCAAAATACTCAGTCAAAAGCTAGGTCACCAAAACGGAAAAGAGTTCCCATTGTCCTGTCAGATAATCAGAGCTAAGAGTTGCATGAGCAGCCAAGTGGCAAGAGAAAGGCAGAGTTTTAAGTCACCCTTGTTGGAATCAAGGCTCCATCCCTGACTGCGTGGGTTTGGCCATATTTCTTCACCTTTCTGTATTCTAGCTCCTCCAACTCTAAACAGCTGCAACCCATTTCTAGCACTCGGGTTTTATGTGGCGACATAGCTGACAGGCAGAGGCATGAAAAAAATAAGAGTGTGTCTCTCCTGAGCCACTGTAAAGACTCGGGTGACTTAGAATACTTATATTGGTTGTACACTTGATTGAGGCCTGCATGGGAACTCAGCATGCACACCCCTAAGTGCCTGTGAGGCCTTTCTGAGAGATGATTAGATCCCGGAGGCCCTAATCCAGTCAGCGTTTAATCCACTGGTGGACAGACTGTTAGGTAGAGCAGTAAGCAGGGGGGCCAGATTAGAGGAATTATGGAGATAAGGCCGTGCCTGCGGGGCCTTTCTCCTCTGTCCCCTGGCTGTCACTGGTTCGTCCTGCCTCCTGTCCCACCCTGGAGTGGACAGTGCTCTCTACATGCTCCCTCCTCCAGAACGATCTGTCCACCAAGGCCCAGAACCAACAGAGCCACAGATGATTGGCTGGAGTCTCTCCAACCGAGAGTGGAAACAAATCCTTCCTCCCTAAGTATTTCTCTCAGGTTTTGTCACAGCAAAAATTGTTTTAAAGCATCTGACTGACACAGCGACTCAGGGTGGTCAGGCTGTGATGACTCTGTAAAGTCCTCAGCCAGTGTTCTTATAACTCTTAAGTGCTCTGTTCAGAAAAATGTTGAGACGGCTTCTTGATCAAGTTCGAGGAACTGTGTCTTCTCCCTGGACCACACATGTCATCATGAAACACAATTAGTGAGTAGATCCTCCTGGTGATAGCACAGATGATGTCTGGTCGAGATCTTAAGCCAAAGGACACCACAAAGTCTTTAAGGAAAATCAAGAGGCTCGGCGCTCCAGGCACGTTGGTTTGCTCTGTAAACCTCTGGCTTCTGTCTCACATTCACGGAGGTGCTTTCTTAAGATCGAGTTTTGTGGTTCATGTGCAAAATCTCTTCAGCCTCAGTGGGACTATGTGGGGTTGAGGGTTATCATTTCTCCCTCCAATGGAAAGCTGAAGTGATCAAGGAAGGAGACCATCTGGGAAGTTGGGAGAGGAGGGAGTATTTCGGGCTCAGTGCTCAGGTTTTGCAGATTGCCCTCCTCACTGTGGCCATTCTTAACTCTTTCCTGGGGTTATAGAATGAATTTTGACCTCACATCTTAATTATCATATAAACTAAATTAAGAAAATAAGGTGTGTTTTAATGGGCAGTTGAAATTTTACCTCATTCATGACACCTGTTTATACCATGTAAGGTGATTCCATTCAGCTGTGGTTTGGCTAATAAAAGAAATCATTTCCAGGAAAGGAACAACAACAAATCAATGTGTCTTTCTGGAATTATGAATGTATAAGCCCCCTTTAAACAACTACAGTCACACGTCAGAAAATCCAAACAAATGTGTAGTTGAGAGTGATTGTTATGCCTTCGGGGCTTCGTTTATACAAGATAGATTAGCAGGATACAGCTCATTATGTATGGAAGTTGTCTGTTCTTCTGTGCAGACAGCGTAGCCAAGTTCATAAGGAGCAAGTGTGAACAGTGACATTGTTGTGACGTTCATCTTCATGAGTATGGAAAGAAATGAATTATTATCCTCCTCTTCATAAACTAGAGAGAACTGTCGGAACAAATCTGGATCCTGCTGTGTGTTGGGGTGAGAACGCTAAGAGACCTGGGAAAGCTAGCTTTAACCCCTTCTGGGGACAAAAAGGGAAACAAAATTCAATGCCATCCTGACCTCAGTCACTGTTGTCTGCTGACGTAAAGGCAGAGATGATACAGACCTCCAGACTCACCAGATCACTGTCAGAACAGATGAATTTTGCCCTAATTCAACTCTCTGCAAATAGTAAAGAATCTTCTGTGTGCATACCTCGTTAACACACTTAATCTGAGCTCCTACACTAAGTGTAGACGTCACACCAGCGATTTTTGCACATTTACTGTAAGCTAACCTATTTTTCATATCATTTACTTTTGCCTCTGACTGTCATGTGAATTCCACTTGTCAATAAGTTCCCAGGTCAGATGGATGGTGTCATCAGTCGGTGGTCACAAATCTGAGTGTTCTTGTAAATCTGAGTGCTCAGCATCACAGCCTTCTGGGCACGTACCCTGTCTAGCAGCTTCAGCTGTGCCCCACAGAGCTAACACCTATGCTAAAACGTCCACGGACTATCCATTGACAATCCGCTAAGTATGAGGAATTACAGCCTCTCTCAGACTCACTAAGGCTCTTTTTAGAGATGCAAGATACCTTAAAAAGAAAACCAGAAACATTTAAAAATTAAACAAGCCATCACTTTAAAGTTCGTTATGGTGAGATAGTGTTCTTTATCAATGGAATTACCACTAATTAGAAGCATATGTTCTGTTAATTTTTTATCATATACATTAACCACTTAAACAGATATGTTAGTGGAAAAGCATTTTGGAGGCCAGAACTGAAACTAAAAATACTTCAATTTTAAGCATCAATTTTCTTGCCAGGAGATAAAGTAAAGGAAGATGGTATAATGAGAATAAGTCGGCCTAGTTCCCTGGTCCAGATTCACCACCTAGGGCTTATACAAATATCAGCTCATATCTTAGCCCCGTGTTCAGGCAGCTGTCCAAGTTAAACATCTGTCTCTCCGTCACCTCCATCTTGTCTTCTCACCTCTCACGTTCACCCCTAATTCCATCCCGTTTTTCTGCTTCCTGTCTCAAACCTGTGGCTGGAATTATTTTGTTTGAACATTTTCTTTTATCCATTTGTTTTGCCTGTGGAAGAAGTTTTGCCTCAGCTTAGTTTAGGGGTCCAGGTTAGGTTATTAAACAGAGCACACAGAGGGCCTCAGTTTCCTTCTCACTGGTAAAATGGATATTATTTCCATCACACAATCAGATGTAAACATTAAAATAAGTCATGTTCACAAACACCTACTGAAGAGCCAGATTCACAGCAAGGCCTGGGTAAGTGCTAGCCCGTTACCTTGTTCCAAATTCTACCCTTGCTCTCGCTGATGTCTCTACCTTGGTTCCCAATCTGAACAACCTCCATTACAAGGAAGCTACAAAGACGAATCCTAGGACAACGGGCTTCCACGTGGGTTCCAAGAGTGTCTCAGTCACTGAAAAACTCCTCCCATAGGCAAAACAGTGAAACAACCTCATTCAACAGCATCAGACAAGAGGCACAGAGTACAAGATGATAGACAGACTTCTAGCTTAGACAACTGGTTGACCCAGGTGCCTTGGAATGGGGTGGCTGAAGACAGGATGAGTAGAGATGGGGATGAGAAACAATGGGTTTTGTCTGGACAAAACAATGGATTGAGTTTTATACATCATCACATTCAGCTGTGTGTCTCTAATAACCTGAAAGCAGCAGTCAATCCTTTAAAGACGTGCTTTGAACATCTGCATTCCTCTAAAGACTTAACTTGCATCTGGGACTAGCAGTACATGCCCATGATCCCAGGACTCTGGAGGCTGAGGCAAAAAGGCCAACTATCCCAGGTGAGACCAGCCTGGCCTCCATGGCAAGAGCCTGTCAAAGATAACCTCATTTAAAGCAAACTCCTCATTGGCTTTGTGAATTCCCATCGCAACAAATTTGATTTTTCTCCACAGGAAAGCACATCATCACATGAGCTCATTAGAGTCATTAAGGATAGATTTTCTAACTCATTGTTCAGGGAATGATGACTGTCAATCTTGAAATTGTTTTGAGCTGTCTGTCACAACTTCTATTTGATCGTGTTTATCATTTCTGAGTTAAGTTTCGAACAGAAATGAACACATTTAACACCATAGCTTTTTAACATGAGTCACAGATTTCCAAGAAGTTTACAGATACACAAAAATCTCCTCAACTCTTGCACCTTATCCCATACCTTCAACCCCCTGCACACATACGTGCATGCATACACATGTGCAGGCACACACACACACACACACACACACACACACACACACACAATTTTTTGACCTTTAAATTATCTAAACCCTCTGACTTTTCAGGTACCATCTCCATAATGTACCAACCATCATCAAAAGCATCCATGAAATTACCCACAACTTTGTGGATTGAGCTCCAGTATACTGGAGCTCAATGTTATATTCTAAAGAAATTTAACTTCAATATTAAATAATTTCAATCTTCAGGGCAGGTATCTTTAGTTTTATCTGAAGGATAGCAAAGGGGTTTATGTTTGGAAACATTTCTTGAAAGGCACTTTCTCACTTGTGCATTTTCTGGAAATGACAATAGATAAAATAATCCCAAAAACCTCCACTCCAAGAAGATGAGACATTAATGTCTTACTAACATTTGTGCCACTGTTTGCCTCTACAACACAAAGTTTTACATCATTTTAAGTGTTTCATGTTTCATATGCGTTTAAGCACATCATGGATTTGTTTACATGCAGTCATTGGTATGAAGCGTGAACCATTTAGGGATTGCTAGCGAGCTTGTCCTAGAGGAGGCCTCTGCCCTGTCTGCTTGTCATGGAAACTGTGTGCACTCGAGCCCAGCCAGCTGTGAACTCATCCTCGCACAGTCATATGCATTTTAGCTCTGTTGTAGCAAATGCCTCAGGGTCATCCAGATGGTCCAACTGAGGCCCAAGACAGATCTTGGCCATCCATGGACTGTGCTTTCCCTATAAGCATGATAGACATTTGCAAGACAAATGTGGACTCAAGCAAGAGACGACTGCTTTCAGTACTTATTTCAGCAAAATGCCAAGCGTGCATGGTAACTGATTGCAGATCTCCCCTGCTGGCTTTCTGCATGACAGAAACAACAAGAATGAGACGACTCTCAGTTAATATCCTGTCTTTCCTTCTTTGTTCTGCTATTCTAGGCAGCACTTGGGAAAAAGAGAACAGGAGGGACGTGTGGGAATGGAAACGCTGGACATGAACTTAAGCTGGACAGAAATGGGAGACTTCCACCACAGACACTTGACTCTACGCTCTGGCTTTGGGGATGACTTAAGACAGAAAGAAGCAAGGGTCTGGGCATTACCCAGGGTTCTCTACAGGAAAAGGACTGACAGGATGAACATATTAAAGGGGGATTATTAGGCGGGCTTCCATGACATGGTTGGAGTACCCCTGCAGTGGGTCTCTTACCCTGGAGAGACTGAGAACCCAGTGGGTGCTCAATCCATGAGACTGGGTACTTCCAAACTGAGAGCAAAGGCCTGTGGCTCCCTGCAGTGTTTCTGGCCTTCAGGACACCCTGGAACCCTGAAGAAGGTTTTCATATTCTCAGTGAAAGGAATCAGCAGTAGCAGCCACAGAGTAGATAAACTTTTCAGCAAGCGTGAAGGCTGGTGGTACAAAAAGAAAAAGAAGAAAAACATACTTTTTCTTTCGTGTCCTTTTCTCTGGACACTCCCAGAAGCTGCTGCCCCCACTTGGGTGGGTCTTCTCCCCTCAGTGAAGGCCATCGGACACGCCCACATGGCAACCAATTGTAGATGATCCCTCTTCTCAGGTAATTGTTGGTCTGGTCAAGCTGGTGATTAAAACTACCCATCAGTCTCCTTAACCAATAATCTGACAGTATCACCTGAAGAGCCTTTTGCTTTAGATAGATTAGCCACATTCTGCTGCTGCCACCGTGGAAGAAAAGTAAATTCTCAAACAGCAAGCTTATGTCAAGTCCACATCTTTGTGTAAGATCTGCTTTCCATACTGCCAGCAACAGTGGGAGAGAGTTAAATTCTGTTTAAAAAAAAAAAAAACAAAAACAAGAAATAAGATTGCTTCAGCACGCAATAATCGAAACGTATTGATGGCACTAATTATTTTAGTTCCGTCATTGTTGTTCTGTAGTTTTAAAGGCTTGAAAGCACACATGCTAAAGGAGAGACCTGATTTTTAAGCAAGCCTAGTTACTCATTTTGGCAGATGTCACAGAGTGGCAATTAGCTTTATCTATGAAGAGAAATGCCATAAACATACACCGTGAATACATGTCTTGGTTCCCCTCTTGTACTTCTGTGGTATGTTTGTAAAGCTGCTTTATACATATCTTAAATATACAGATTTTGTGTTGCATTTGGAGAAACACATATCAAGAAACTATATTTCGCAGATAGGGAGCTGTTTTAGTGCCTAGAAATCTATTTCACATGCATTAGTCCAGCAGCCGACCAACTGTGTTGGACATAAAGGGAAGAAGCTGAAGAAGAAGCCAGCAATAACTGCTCAATGAAAAGATTGCTTTCAGGCCAGGAACAATTTTGACTCATTTATATTTAAACACACAAACCTGAAGCTGATCGAGAGCATCAACAATTAGAGAAAAGCCTTTCCTTGCCTCACACACCCTCTCCCTGTTCACAGTATCAGCACTCGTGAAGCACCTTTTCCCTTCCCTTTGCTGTACCCACCTTTCCCGTTCAGATAATCCATAAAATAGTTGGCTCCAGCAGCCAGGCTGGCATGCCCTGAAACTGGCATCTTCAATTTTCTTACCAAGACACAGATATAAGGCTGAAAAAAAAAATGAAGAAAGGAAATGCGGAGACGCAGATGTTTGAAATGAGGCTTTGCAACGAAATAAAAGCAAAGTGTGATTGCTCTGTGCAAACCCACTCAGAGAGCCCAACTTCTACCTTCATTTTGGGTGTGCCAAGGTCCTTCAGCGATGCTGGTGAGTCAAGGAGGGCTATAAATCTTGAATATGAGCGTGTGTGGAGTGAAATTAGAAACTGTTGCTTCTGGGAAGGCAGAAATATCTGACGCCACTTCGGAAGTCTCTGGTTTGGTCTTCATGTGAATGTGTGACTTACACTTCAGAGTGAAAAGACATGGGTGAATCAGAAGGTCATGGTAGCAGTTGTCGTATTACTGTGACAAAATGCATGACAGGAGCATTTAAGGACAGAAGGATTGGTTTGGGGCTCACAGCTTGAGAACGTTGTCCATTATTACAGCAAGGAAGGCATCGCCAGGGAGCAAAAAGCTGGCTGCATGGCATCCACAGTCAGGAAGCAGAGAGAGGAGAAAGCTGGTGCTCCTTCTGTCTCCTCCTTTTGCTCAGGCCTGAACCCAGCCACTGGGATCATGCTGCCTGCATTTAAGATAGGTCTTCCTTCCCACCTCCGTTAAGCCAGAAACGTTTTCACAGAGCACCATTTCCTTGGTGATTTTAGACCATCGTCCAGTTGACAGGAAGTAGTAACCATCGCAGATGGTTGCCCCTTCTCAACAACTCAGTCAAAATGTGACTGAATGAGCAAGTACTTAGACTCATGCAGAACGGCTTGAGGGCTATGTCATATGGCATGCTGAGGACGTGGGCATCAGGCTCCCCTATAGCTTATAAGAGATGTTTCGACTGTTCGCTCATTCATTTGTGTTATAACCTCTACATGACTTTAGGCATAAATTTTATGTCCGACCCCTTTCTGTATCCAGCATGAACACAGTCCCTACCAAAACAGAAACCCTATTTTGGTGAATTAATGATTACATGAAATTTCCTAGAAGAATTTTATAGCTTTCTGGGGAAAACATCACAAAAAAGTTTTTTTTTTTCCTTTTGCAGGGTATGCACAGAGTGGAATAAATAATACAATCAGGAGAAACAATGAAGAGCGAGCCCCTGGGATCTCATTTGACACACTCGGAAGCAACAAACTAAAATATGCTCCCTACCTGAAAGACAATAGACAGTTCATAAGTAGGAAAAGCTCTCCAACTGGCAGGTGTGATCAATACTGTCTCTCACCACTCATGCAGAAAGTGAGGCATGGTGACACACATGGCTGTACCCCGTGCTGAGGGGCGTAGAGACAGCTGTGGCTTGTTGGCGGCCAGCCTAGCCCTAGGTTCAGTGACAGACAGACCCTTTCTCGGGGGAATAAGGTGGAGGGAGATTCAACAGGACACTTGACATCCTCCTCTGGCCTCCATGTGTGTACATAGGCACACTTGCACACACACATGCATGTACAGAACATACACACACATCCCATACACATATGCACACATACACACACATACATACACACATGCACAAACATATACACACATATACCCACACACACACACACAAACATACATACACACACACACACACACACACACATACACACGTGTGTGTGTGTGTGTGTGTGTGTGTGTGTGTGTGCATGCACTAATTACTAACCCAGTTGGTGCCTCCAAAACTTGCCACCAAGACTGTTAAGTTCATCAGCCAAGTTTTCTGGCAGATTAGAGATTCTGACCTCCAGGAATGAAGGCATAGGATTGCAAACATCACAAACCCCTTAGCAGAGCTTGAAAACCATTTCTTTTCAAAATAACAAAATTTACCTTTTGGGAAGGGAAAAGCATTTTAAAGGAAGGAAATGCCTTCCAGACACAATTTCTCAGTTTTCACAGGGAAATGGCTGAAACAAAAACTACTTTATTTAAAAGAAATCGGAATCTTAAACTGAACCATGGCCAATGCCGTGCCCAGCAGGCGCATTCCCCAGAGAGTGCCTTGGTGGGGGTGTGGGGGCTCTTGTTTGGCAGGCAGAGTGAAAGACAAAGAGCAAGATGTCAGCCAGAGAAGCACATCATGCTCTCCAGATCCTTTTACAAGTCCTCTGTCAGGAAAGCCACACTCACTCCGCTGTGCTCCTGTTATCACCGTACACATCACCCATCATTAATCACTTCTGTCTGCCAAGACAAAGAACTGGAAGACATTCATATTCACAACCTCTCAAATATCGATAGGTTTCCAGCTCAGAATGCACTCTGGCTATCAGTTACTTAAGGTGACAGGCTCCATGCGGGCTGCTCACTCTCCTGCCAGCGGCTCTGAACACTTTGCCCTGCTTGCTGAAGCCACGGAAAGACAGCCAGACCCATGCAGAGGATCAGCTCCACCTAAACAATCAACAGCCGCTCTGCTGTGACTGGAAGGAAAATGTGTCACCCACTGTGATCATGACTTCCTCCCAGGAGGAAGCCAGGGAGCATTTTCCAGAAACAGCCCCAAGATAATGCAGGTGAGGGAAGAACGCCGTCTCCCTGAGCGGCCTGCCACACCTGAGTAGCTCTCTGAGATAGCTTTCCCATAACCAAACAGCAGGCACTGCTCCTTTAATATGGACAATGTCAGAGCAACCAGCCAGCTGCTGAGACATACCAGCCAATGAGCCCCACAGCCAGCGCAGAACACTAGTGGCCCTCAAGGGAATAAAGCAAACAGGGGCAGACAAGGAGCTGAGTTATGACAACTTTTCTCCCAGGATCTGCAGCAGAAGCCTGAGTAAAGAGTGTCACATCAGGAGTCTGGGTGTGGGCAGTCAGTAGCCTGGAATCTTCTGACTCTGTTATCTGCCTTGAAACATATTTTATTTATAAAACCATGGCATACTCTCTTCTAAATATATTTCCCAATGCTCTTGTGTTTTCTGGACTTTTTTTTTTAAGATTAATTGTTTTTATTTTATATGTGTGAGCGTTTTGCCTGCATGTATGTGCAACATGTGTGTGCCCGTCGCCCATGGAGGTCAGGAGAGGGCATCAGATCCTCTGGTGGAGTGAAAGATGGTTGTGAGCGGCCATGTGTGTGCTGGGAACTGAACCCGGGTCCTCTGCAAGAGCAGCCAGTGCTAGTAACTGCTGAGCCGTCGCTCCAGCCCCGTGCTCTAATTTTCCCACATTTGCTTATTCTATTTCCCCTGAAATAGAAAAGCCCTCCAATCACAGTATCAACTAAACAGTAATGTTCTCCAAGCCCAACTCCTCTGTGCAGATACTGGATAAGATGTGATCTTTCCTGAGAGAGAGAGACAGAGCCAGGGAGAATAGTGTGGGTCATAGTGTTTGTGTCAGGGCATGTGTCCACGCTTGTGCTAGCAGATGAAAACTGCATGCGACTCTCACTTTACCTAAGTACTAGGAGCAGACTAGCGATGACCCAGGAAGCACAAGACATGCCGCCTTCATCACACAGCTAACTCTCAGTGCACACGAGTACAGATCTGACACTTGGCCAGCTCCCCGTGAATGGTTCTCCACCATTCCAAAGATCTGTCATCACTGACAAACAGCAACAGCAAATAGGAAAGACAGGGACAGGACCTTGATTTTCAGAACTGCCAAACTGAGCTAATTTCTAATGAGCAACTTATAATATGATTTGCTAGGTTTTTACTTTTAAAAACACTTTACATTAAAATTTTGTGCGGCTATCAGTAAGACAAATTAAACACCATTTTAAACCACAGGATCATTTCTAATGGTTCTGACATTCTAATGGTTCTGAGTTTTTCACATCTTGTTTTGTTTGTGTGGGTGTTTTGCCTGCATCTAAGTCTGTGTGCTACATACGTGTCTAGCCCACAGAGACCAGAAGAGGACATCAGGTCCCCTGGAACTGGACTTACAGATGGTTGTGAGCTGCCATGTGGGTGCTGGAATCATACCCAGATCCTCAGGAAGAGCAGCCAGTGCTCTTAACCACTGAGCCATCTCTCCAGTTCCCATTTCTCACATTTTCGATTAGACACTGCTCCCAGTGAGGAAGAAGGCTGTTCACATGGGACAGTACTACTGGAATTCGTTGGTTGCTTTTAAGATATTATACAGTCACATAGCCGCATGCAATGACTTCATCCTTGGCCTCACAAGAGCCCGGAATGACCTTCCGACCAGGCTGGATCAGAGCTCACCTTTACTCGGACACTAAAGACCCTTATCATTTTGTTACACCAAGTGGCCTTCCTAAGTTGAAACACTTTTGCAACAGCAAGTTAAGACAGACAGACAGACAGGGGGCTGGAGAGATGGCTTGGAGGTTAAGAGAAGTGACTGCTCTTCCAGAGGTCCTGAGTTCAATTCCCAGCACCGGACTCACAACTGTCTGTAACTCCAAGATCTGATGCTCTCACATAGACAAACACTCAGACAAAACCACCAATGCACATAAAAAAGAAGGAAGGAAGGAAGGAAGGAAGGAAGGAAGGAAGGAAGGAAGGAAGGAAGACCCAGGAGGCACCACGAGAACAAATACCTTGTCCACGAAACCCGAGGGGCCAGGCGATTACAAAGCCATTGATAAAACTTACCAAGCACTTACTTTAACATAACAGAATAGTAAAATGATGTTTAATATTTTTATCCATTCACATTCTCTGGTGAACTCTAAGGTAATTTCTAAAACAGGAATCCACTCAAAAACTGGCAAAGGATACAGTTCAGCGGTGGGGTGCTGGCCTGGCATGCATGAGGTCCTGAGTTTGAGTCTCAGCATAGAGGGAAAAAAATCTAAAAATTAAAACTAGTCAATGTCATGGATGATATAGGACCATCCTCCCTCTGACAGCAAACCGGACTCTCAAGTTTAGAGACATAGTAAGTATCTACCATGCCTACCTTTTCTTCTACTTTAAGAAAAAAGAAACAATAGGAAGGGAAGATAAAGGAAAGGGAGGATATAATCCCAGAATAAAGACCATGTTCATCAGCACAATGGCACATTGGCTACACTGTAACCATTCCTAACTTCTTAGCACTCTGGAGTGGAGTTGGAATTGACTAAGAAGCCGCCTAGGCTGTGGCTGGAATGATGCTCAGCAGGTAAGAGCACATACCCTCTTCCAGAGGACCCCGATTTGATTCCCAGCGCACAAGGGGTGGGAACAAACACCTGTAACTCCAGCAAGCAGATCAGATGCCTCTGACCTCTGTAAGTGCCAAAACTCATATGCACAGAGACACACACACATAATTAAAAACAAAGCAAACCTTTATTTAAAAAAAAAAAAATATTTGGGAGGCAAGGGATGAAGAAATGATGTAATTATAATCCCTTAAAATTATATATTCCTATATATACACATCTTTTCTGTTACATATATATGCATATATAAATATACATATACGCGTGTGTGAGTTCTCAGTCTGACGAGGGAGACCGCGCTACAGAAGCAACCACTGCCATTCCATTGTAGGCGTATCACTGTGCACACCTAAGAGAGGTGTGTGCACATACAAAAGCAGCAGTGGAGGTCCCCACAGGTGCCACCAGGACAGATCCGGTGGGCAGACATCGCAGACGAAGGTGGGGCCCTAGCCAGCTCAGGGAGAGCTGGCACCTTCTGGAGCTAGCACCTGCTAGCTCCTGGGCTGCAGTCTATAACGAAGCCACGGTGCTGTTGCGTTGGCCACACTGCAGACCCTGCAGGTGGGGTATGGTAACTGGTGATCACTGAGGAAGTTGTTTCTTCAGAGGAGAAAAAAAGGTCTGAAATTGAATTGCAGTCTGATTAGTCTGTTGTTGTTGTTGTTGTTGTTGTTTGAGACAGGATTTCGCTGTGTAGCCCTGACTGTCCTGGACTCACTCTGGATACCAGTATAGCCTCAGACTCACAGGGTCACCTGCCTCTGCCTCTTGAGTGCTGGATTAAAGAGCGCTGCTCCACCACCCTGCAAGTATCCATTCCTGTCTCTATTAGCCAAGTCTCCCATTCTTTCTTCTCCTCTTGTCATCTTTTGCCCCATTCCATTCAACCCCCAGAGAAGTTATTTTCTCAATCCTTAACCTCTTGGAAGACTTAATCAGTGATACTTTCAAAGTAGAACCAACAAAGCAATAAAGGGAGAAACTGGACGGTAGCCGAAGTGCTGGCAGCAGGGGGCCGTCAAGGGGAGTGATCAGCGGATACTGAAGCTGGGGAGGACTCTGTTTACCCAGCCGGTCACTCCCACACGCACTCCCTGCAGAAGGTAAGGACAAACTGGAAGGCAAGAAGACTGCAGGCTTCCTGGGGGGCTGACATCTTCATGGCGGTGGGCTCAGGAGTGATTTAACACAATTTTGGAGCCTAACAGACAACAGTTTGAATATACAGTCCCACGCAGTGGTCATATCCTTCCCTTAGGGTAGGGAGAGTAGGAGAAACCACCGCGTGAGCATGTTGGTGTGAATGTAAGAAACAGTGCTAGACAAAGAGCTTAGCCTGGCGGACCCTCTGGAGACTCCATTATCACCTAGAACTTTAGGTGGAAACGAAAGCAAAGTACCCAATCCTCTGTTGCGTTCAGACAATGAAAGATAAGAATTTGCCAATGAGATCTATTTTCTGTTACTGAAAATACACAGCACTGGCTACTTTGTAAAGAACAAATGGGTGTTTAAGAACACACATCAGCATCCATCTGAGGCACTGCTAACGCTATGCAACAGAAAGTATCACAATGGCAGGTGTCCATCCCAGAATAGGCATATGCAAGGCAGAAGCCAGAGAAACTCTAGGGACAGGGCTACTTTAAAAAAAAAATCAGTAATAATTTGATCTCTCTAGAACTAACAGTAATCCTGAAGGCAACATTAATCCTTCCTGAAATAGCAGTCAAGGTTGGCTTGGTTTAAACAACTTGGTTTCTGAGGTACTCGACTGACTGCAGAGCCAACATGGAGGATGGCACAGACCCTCTGTGCTCTGTCCATGCCAGCCTCGCCAAGTAGGATAATGCTGTAGAATGCCTTCTCTTTCCGAATTCCTTCACATGTCCCCAACACAGCAATAAGACGGGCAGAGGGTGACTCCTCCAGTCCTCCTCTTCTTTCTCAGGCTGCTCCCAAGCTTGTAAAACAAGGACCTGGGAACTAAGAGAGATCAGGACATCCAGGCAGCACGTGGTGTTCTTGGCTACAGCTCACGGTAAGGTAAACGGGCTTTCCCCTGTGGGGTCAAGGCCAGGAATCCCGGGCTCCTTTTGCTCCTTTTAGCCTACAACTCCCTGGGTGTGTGTGCTTCTGTGCCTCATGACAGGACTTTTCCTGTTTTCTGACTTGTGTTCTGCCTTTTATTATGTATCTATGGTAACCTAACAGGTGCCTTTTTTCAAAAGGAGATGGCCACATGTCCGTACCATTCTCTGGTGTCCTTAATACATGTGAGAAGGTCAAAACATTTCCTCTATCAGACTAAAGGCATTGTTTTACATTATTTGTCTACTGGTTCTAAAGAAACTTAAAGAATAATGGCAAAAAAGAGAGAGAGTAAGAGAGAGGGGAAGAGGAAAAGTGAGGATGGAGTGGGGAGGAGACAACAAAGAAGAAAGAGTGAGGGACAGAGAGAGAGATGCACATAGAGGGATAAAGAGAGAGGAAGGGAGAAAAGTAGGAAAGAGGCAGAGGGAGGGAAGGAGAGAGAAAGAGAACAAGCTTTTTAACATATTCTGGGAAGGAAATAAAAATTTGTATTTGTGCAGATTTGGTATCAAAACACAGAACTAGAAAAAAATCAAGATGATTAAAGCTGGAGATTCTCAAGATAGGAAAAGCAGATGTGTGCTTAGATTACACACCTGCATGCACAAATGGGCAGACACACACACACACACACACACACTACTCGGCTCACATTGGCCCTGCTATGTATTTGGAACATTCAGAAGATGCCCAGGGACTGAAACCCTGGATCTATAAAGAGGCTGGAGAGCACTGTCAAGAGCAGAGTTGCTGGTCCATGGAAGAAAACACAGAGACAAGCAGTCCTAGGGGTCACTGATGTGGGGCAGAGACTTCAGCGGGGAAAACGTTCCCTTACTGGATATAGTAACTCTGTTTAGAACTGACAGTGTGGGATTTGAAGACGCGAATGTGAGGAGAAGTCCCAGCTTTGGATGGGCCACGTCTCAGAAACCAAAGGAGAGCCACAGGAGGCCGAGAGGCTGAGGAGAATGCGAGGAACACATTCCTGTGACATAGCTCGCTCACTCCAGCACACAGGCGGGTGCTGGCTGGCGGGCAGGTGCACACTTGAGCAGACACAAATGCCTCTCCAGGCTCTGGGTTCACACAAAGGGACGACTCGTCCTGACATAACTGTAGATTGCACTGTTCTCTGTGTAGATGAGCTACTTGCTCATGGTTTGCTGGACGGGCGGCGTTGGTCCCCTTTACTCCTGCCAGACAGCCATGCTGGTGCCATGTTGTCTATAGTTTAACTGACCCAGCAGCCTCCCCTTTTCCTCAGTCTCCCAGAGGACTGTGACTTGAGGGGCTCCGGGCCTCTGTTTAGAACGTGCCATGGCGTCTTTTGAAGACACCCAGCACTGAATCACTCTAGAAAGTTTTAATACCTTAAGAATCACCCTGCCTCTCTGCCTCTGCCCCACGCACCCTGGAGTAAGGCACGAGCGTGTGAATGGTCGCCAGCAAGCATTTCTCCCAAGAGCCTCGTGTTGTGCTGGATGCCACTTCTTCGGGGACTTTCATCTGTAGAGACAGACTGTTCGTCTTGTTTGCAGGAGCATCCAGACATTTTGACAAATTCAAGAGCAGGCACCCCCTCAGGAGAAAGTAAAGTACAATTCGTGGCTTCAGAAAACCCAGCTGCAAGCCAGAAACCCACCTTAACGCTAGCCTCTTAGCCTCACAAAGAGGAAAGGGGCGGGTGGGTGGCTAAAACCATCCCAGGAGCCTCCGCCGTGGAGGTCACTTTGTAAAGGGAAAGTTTCTAAGGGGCCCGGAAACACCGGGAAAGGCGGCAGCCCTTCTGCACTGCTCCGCACTATGCTGCAGCTGAGTGGCTCCTTGATTAGCATTCCTGACCTCCCATTCCAGGATGGAAACACACCCGTGTCCGTCCACAGGAGAGGGCTGTTGGCTTTGTTATATTATCGAAAGCAACCATGGCGAATTAGTCACGTGGACTCCGCGGGTCAGCAGCCAGGGGCTTCGAGGACAAACGGTGACGCAACTATGGCGGATGAGCAGGCAAGCCTCCAAACGGGCTGCGCTGGCTTTTCCAGGCTGTGCCGGCAGCTCAGCTGGAGTCAGACTTTACTCCCCACCCTGTTTTTATGAGTCTGTTTGAGGAATGAAAATATCGATTATTAAAATGAAAGATCTTAAGTTGAAATGAAAAATCAAAACTTACTAGAGTGACCTTGGCTCTTACATAGCAGGAGCCTTCTGGAAGAGGCCTTTGAATTCCTCTCACATAGCCCTTCCACTTTCTAGCAAGGACAGTGGGGGAGGGGGGTAATAACTTCTCTCCTCACACATGATCTTTTTGCTGCACCAGAGAGACTACTGAGTGAAATGCCATTGACAGAGTGTCCTTCCTTCTGGTGCTAACACACCACAGGCTGAACAGACCGGCTTCTCCTGATGCACATGTCAAGGCTCGTAGTTTAAGTATAACATGTTCTGTGTTTACAACTAAGTTGTGTTCAATATCTTGTGAGCCAGTGACTTGGGATTTGAAGTGTATTTTCCACAGAGAAGCTAAGAATTGACAGGTTCAAGCCAAGTGAACTCCTAGAAACCCAGTGGAATCATTGTGAAATTGCTATACCACACGCATCACGGGGGATGCAGTAAAATGCCACAGCTTTATAATTTTCTTAATTAACAATTCAGAGAAAATGGAAATCAAAGTTATAGAAAACGTTGATGTCTTATTGAAAAGTAAGTTTAGTCAGTATTCACTCTACAAGAACCCACTGGGTACCACCAGGTTGAAAGTTCACCAACCAGAAGCTGCAGAAGGGGCTGGGAGCTAGCTCAGCTGATGATGTGTGTGCCATGCAAACATGATGACCTGAATTTGATCCCCTGCACCCAAGTAAAAACCCAGATATACATGATACATATAAACCCAAATACATATATATGTAAGCATATATATACATACAAATCAGTTGTGTTTTTCTAGAGAACCATGTAGATTTATAGATAAATGATAGATTAATAGAGGATAGACAAGTGATGGACAGATGGAGAGATGATACATGGATAGGTGATAGATAGATAGAGATAGATAGATAGATAGAATCTCTCATGCACTAAATTTAAGAGGATGTTAAAATATGTGCCTCACCAAAATTAAAAATGGTGACGGAGTTTAGAAAATAAGAATCCTAACAGAGGAAAGGTGTAAAGTATTACTCTAGAATAATAGGAAAGACTATTCCAGAACCACAGCTGACCGACAGCACAAATTAGATCTAGGACAGAGAAGCCTGCAGGACGGAGCAAATCTATTGCTTCTACATTCAGGATATATCCTGTAGTCAGTTTTCTGTAGCTGAGAGAAAATACCTGAAAAGAGAAAATCTGAATTTTGGGTTATGACTTCTGAGGTTTCAGTAAAGGAAAGATATGGAGGGATAGGAGTGGGTATCAAGCTCTTCACTGGAATGTTAGAGCTGATACATCTGACAGTTCCTCTCTCTACAAAGAGCACTAAGTGGATACTGCATATATGTATATGTACATATTCACACACACATATACACACATACACATATACACATACACATATACACACATACACATATACACACATACACATATATACACATATACACACATACACATATACACACATACACATATACACACATACACATATACACACATACACATATACACACATACACATATACACACATACACATATATACACACATACACATATACACACATACACATATATACACATATACACACATACACATATACACACATACACATATACACACATACACATATACACACATACACATATACACATATACACACATACACATATATACACATACACATATACACACATACACATATATACACATATATACACACATACACACATACACACATACACATATACACATACACATATACACACATACACATATATACACATATATACACACATACACATATACACACATACACATATACACACATACACATATATACACATATATACACACATACACATATACACACATACACATATACACACATACACATATACACACATACACATATACACATATACACACATACACATATACACATACACATATACACACATACACATATATACACATATATACACACATACACATATACACACATACACATATACACATACACATATACACACATACACATATATACACATATATACACACATACACATATACACACATACACATATACACACATACACATATATACACATATATACACACATACACATATACACACATACACATATACACACATACACATATACACACACACATATACACACATACACATATACACACATACACATATATACACACACACATATACACACATACACATATACACACATACACATATACACACATATATACACACATACACATATACACATATACACACATACACATATATACACATACACATATACACACACACATATACACACATATACATATACACACATACACATATACACACATACACATATACACACATACACATATATACACATATATACACACATACACATATACACACATACACATATACACACATACACATATATACACACATACACATATACACACATACACATATATACACACATACACATATATACACACATACACATATATACACACATACACATATATACACACATACACATATACACATACACATATACACACACATATATACACACATACACATATATACACACATACACATATACACACATACACATATATACACACATACACATATACACACATACACATATATACACACATACACATATACATATATGTACACATATTCACATATGTACTATATACACAGATACACATATATGCACATACACACGTAATACAAACACACATGTGCATATTCACATATATTCATATACATATATATATGGAGAAGTAGATTTGGACATGGTCAAACATGTGAGATGTTAAACTCATTGAAGCATTTACAGGTGACCATAGGCATTTCACCAGAGACAAGATTTTAAAAACCTTCACATAGGTCTCTTCCACTCTGGTGATTATTTGCTGGACTCAGTTAGCTAATAAGTATGAGGACTGACATGGATGAGATAAAATCACTTCTGTCCAAAGAGACATAAGGAAGCTGAACACAGAAGAGCCTGGGATAAAAAAAGAGCCAGCGCGGAAATGACCTCTTGCTTAAGAACGTGCCAGATTTCCATAGTATTTCTGCAAAAGAGAATGAAAATGGAGCATTTCTCTAAATGTCTTCAACCGTGATGCTGTGTGGCCTCTTCAGTCACTATCCGCCTTAGCTCACGGGGAACAGACAGCGCTCGGCTAGAATGCCTGGCACTGTACTGCCGGCCATGGCTACAGCTACGGCATGAGCGCTGCAGAGGAACATGTATGTATCAGTGGCGTGAAAGTGGGTGGCTGGGGCACTCCAACCCTTCACATCTCACTGCTCTAACTTCATCCGTACTGACAGTTTCTGAAGCAGATTATAAAGTGTCTCAACATGAGCCCTTTTGTATTTCTCAGAGTTTTTGCAAATATTCCTTGCTGTCTTTCTTTTCTCTAAGTTTGTTCATCAAAAGATGTAGTCTGTGAGGGCTTTGGGCGCACCTCTAATGCTTCTGCTTTTCCCGGAGAGCTAAGAAAGGCCGTCTCCTTTTGACGGCAACACTTGCCCAGCGCTCTCTAGCAGCACACGGCTGTATTTGTGTGTGCAAACATCACAGGAGAGCCAAGATCTAAACAGGCGCCCAAGCAGGAAGCTGCAGCAACCAGCATTCGTGGGATGTGCTTCCGTCTCTCTAGAACCTCTGTCCGCCGTTCACTGACACTCAGTGATTTTAGAAGACTGAGTTTAAATGAGTTTCCTAGAATCACTCCACTTTATACCAATAAAAAAGCATGTGTGCAGCATACACCAGTAAACAAGCAGCCCTGCACCCGGGTTCGTAGAAGTGAAACTGGAGTGACAGACTGCAAACTATCCCTGTTTTCCTGAAGCAAATACCGCTGCTTGTGCACCCTTTTCTGGAGTGCTCACATGTCCTCTTCACAAACTATTAGACAAAATAATTAAAAGATTAATTTTTAAAAACCCAGGTTTGTTTCCTCTAACCACCCCTCTTCAACCCAGAAAACTGCCAAAGAAAACAGGGATGTCTCTGACTGACACTCTGAAACTGTAAATGGCATTGTTTCCTTCACACTGTGGTTTCTTATTGCAGTTTCCCAGGCTGCACCTGCCTTTCAAGTTTTGAAAAGACAATCAGGTAGTTCAAATAATATGGGAGGAGGTCCGCTTAAATCAACAAATGTGTACCCTTCCCTTTGGTTTGAGAAAAATACCTCTATCAACTCTAATTTGAACTCTAGCTGTGGCTGTTGCCATCCCCACTGGAACTTTTCTTGCTGGCAAGAAGGTTGCTCTGACTCCTGAGGAAATTGGAAGGCTGTCAAACAATTCCAACTCACCGTGCAGCCGTCCTCTCTGTCCTTAACGTCTGCTTTCTTGTTTTGAATACTGTATTTAAGTTAGATGACAGGTTTTGCATTGTAAATTGATGGAAGAAATTCTTGTGCAACCAGATATCAATCTTGTTTCCATCGCTGGGAGCTCAAGATGTAAATTCTTCAATAGATTTTGAATTCACTTTGAACAAAATATATTTAGATGCCAAGAAATGATTCTTAACGAGCCTCCTAGAGGGTGTCAACCCCTCAAGTATTTTGAACCAAGGTAGGTCACCACATAAAATAAATTACATCAAAGTTTTTCTTGCTGTGGTCAGGGGTATAACATGAATCTCTCTGGAGAGCCCTTTAAGATTTAGTGTTCACTTAAATCTATTGTGAATTTTGTATGCCCGTAAGTATATGATACCTACATAAATACATTCATGCGTATCACCATACTACCCAACGCTCTACAGAGAAATGAGGTATCTACAAGAGGAGGCTCAAGACTCACAGCACAACCTGTGACAAGTTCCTGAGAACTGGAAAACCAGTGACACACATTCTCATCAGAACCCAAAAGCCCATTAACCAGGAATGGTATTTTCTTTTTTTAATAATTTATTTAATTTTATGTGCATTAGTGTGAAGGTGTCAGATTCCTTGGAACTACAGTTACAGATACTTGTGAGCTGCCATGTGGGCGCTGGGAATTGGAAAAACAGCCAGTGCTCTTAACCACTGAGCCAACTTTCCAGCTCCTTGAATAGTATTTTCTAAACACACACACCGCAACTCACACAGAAAGATAATTCACGGTGGACTCCTCCTCTGCCTTCCTGCTCTGCTCAACGTCTGCCTTCACTAGGTGGTGTCGTCTGCTTCAGTCTGTACACTAACTTGTCGGCTGCCTCCTCCACAGACACACCCTCACAGCAACAGTGATAGAGTTTTACGAGTTGTGTGGGCATCTTAGCACAACCAAGTTAGCTCACAAGAATAGCCATCTTACATTGATGTCTAAAGTTAAAACGCAACAGATTTGAGTAGAAAGTAAACATTCAAAGGTGCCAGAGTTCAGCCATCAGGACTGTGGTATAAACTGTCATCTAACATCCTGAGAGGCCACTTAATACAGTGCCCAGAACCAGGCAGAAGCCAGGGTGATACCAAATCTTTACCAAAAAAAAATAAAAACAAACAAACAAAAAAAAAACAGCTCTTGGTTCTTTGAGAAAATCAACAAGATAGACAAACCTTTAGCCAAACTAACTAAAAGGCAGAGAGAAACCATCCAAATCAGCAAAATCAGAAATGAAAGGGGGAACATAACTACAGACAATGAGGAAATCCAAACAATCATTAGGTCACACTACAAAAGCCTATGTGCCACAAAATTTGAAAATCTAAAAGAAATGGACAATTTTCTAGATAGAGTCCATCTACCAAAATTAAGTCAAGACCAGGTAGAAAGACTGAATAGTCCTATATCCTCCAAGGAAATAGAAGCAGTCAACAAAAGTCTCCCTTCCAAAAAAAGCCCTGGGCCAGATGGACTCAGTGCAGAATTCTACCAGACCTTCAAAGAAGTGCTAACACCAATTCTCTCCAAACTATTCCACAAA
This sequence comes from Meriones unguiculatus, assembly GCF_030254825.1. Taxonomy (NCBI): domain Eukaryota; kingdom Metazoa; phylum Chordata; class Mammalia; order Rodentia; family Muridae; genus Meriones; species Meriones unguiculatus. The sequence goes on along the minus strand of NC_083364.1, from coordinate 5,942,817 downwards.
ATAGAAACAGAAGGAACATTACCAAACTCATTCTATGAAGCCACAGTCACCTTGATACCTAAACCGCACAAAGACCCAACAAAAAAAGAGAACTTCAGAACTATCTCTCTTATAAACATTAATGCAAAAATACTCAATAAAATCCTTGCAAACCGAATCCAAGAACACATCAAAGATATCATCCACCATGACCAAGTAGGCTTCATCCCAGGCATGCAAGGGTGGTTCAACATACAGAAATCCATCAATGTAATCCACCACATAAACAAACTGAAGGAGAAAAACCACACGTCCATCTCCTTAGATGCAGAAAAAGCATTTGACAAAGTCCAACACCAATTCATGTTTAAAGTCTTGGAGAGATCAGGGATACAAGGCACAAAACTAAACATAGTAAAGGCGATATACAACAAGCCTATAGCCAACATCAAACTCAATGGAGAGAAACTTAAATCAATCCCACTGAAATCAGGGACAAGACAAGGCTGCCCACTCTCTCCATATCTCTTCAACATAGTACTTGAAGTCCCAGCTAAAGCAATAAGTCCTAGCTAAAGCAACTAAAGGAGATCAAGGAGATACAAATTGGAAGAAAGAGGTCAAAGTGCCGCTATTCACAGATGATATGATAGTACACATGAACGACCCCAAAAATTCAACCAGAGAACTCCTTCAGCTGATAAACACCTTCAGCAAAGTGGCAGGATATAAAATCAACTCAAAAAAATCAGAAGCCCTCCTGTATACCAAAGACAAAAGGGCCAAAAAAGAAATCAGACAAACAACACCCTTCACAATAGCCACTAATAACATAAAGTACCTTGGGGTGACTCTAACCAAGCAAGTAAAAGACCTGTTTGAAAAAAAAAACTTTAAGTCTCTGAAGAAAGAAATTGAAGAAGGTATCAGAAGATGGAAAGATCTCCCATGCTCATGGATTGGTAGGATTAACATTGTGAAAATGACCATCCTGCTAAAAGCAATCTACAGATTCAATGCAATTCCCATCAAAATACCAACTCAGTTCTTTAGAGACCTTGAAAGAAAGATTCTCAGCTTCATATGGAGAAACAAAAAAACAGAATCTCCAAAACGATCCTTTACAACAACAGATCATCTGGAGGTATCTCCATCCCCGATCTCAAGCTGTACTACAGAGCAATAGTAATAAAAACTGCATGGTATTGGCATAGAAACAGAAAGAAGGATCAATGGAACCGAATAGAAGACCCAGAAATAAACCCACACACCTATGAATACTTGATTTTTGACAAAAAAGCAAAACCATTCAATGGAAAAAAGACAAGCATCTTCAACAAATGGTGCTGGTCCAACTGGATGTCTACATGCAGAAAAATGAAAATAGATCCATATTTATCATCCTGCACAAAACTAAAGTCCAAATGGATCAAAGACCTCAACATAAAACCAGATACTCTAAATCGGTTAGAAGAAAAAGTGGGGAAGAGCTTAGAACTCATTGGCACAGGAGACTACTTCCTGAACAGAACATCAACAGCACAGGCTCTAAGAGCAACAACCAATAAATGGTACCTCATGCAACTGAAAAGCTTCTGTAAAGCAAAAGACACTGTCGTCAGAACAAAACGACAGCTTACAGATGGGGAAAGGATCTTCACCAACCCTACATCTGACAGAGGGCTGATATCCAGTGTATATAAAGAACTAAAGAAGTTAAAAAGCTATAAATCAAGTAACCCAATTAAAAAATGGGGTGTGGAGCTAAACAGAGAATTCTCTGTAGAGGAATGTAGAATGGCAGAGAAACACTTAAAGAGATGCTCAACATCCTTAGCCATCAGGGAGATGCAAATCAAAATGACCCTAAGATTTCACCTAACACCTCATCAGAATGGCTAAGATGAATAACTCAAGTGACAACACATGCTGGAGATGTTGTGGAGAAAGGGGAACCCTCCTCCACTGCTGGTGGGAATGTAAACTGGTACAACCACTTTGGAAGTCAATCTGACACTTTCTCAGACAATTAGGAATACCGCTTCCTCAAGATCCAGCTATACCACTCCTTGGCATATACCCAAATTTTGCTCAAGTACACAACAAGGACATTTGCTCAACCATGTTTGTAGCAGCTTTATTTGTAATAGCCAGAACCTGGAAACAACCCAGATGTCCCTCAACAGAGGAATGGATACAGAAATTGTGGTATTTTTACACAATGGAATACTACTCAGCAATCAAAAACGAGGAAATTATGAAATTTGCAGGCAAATGGTGGGATCTAGAAAAGATCATTCTGAGTGAGGTATCCCAGAAGGAGAAAGACACACAATGGTATATACTCACTCATATAGTCCTATAAGATATGATAAACATAATGAAATCTACACACCTAAAGAAGATAAACAAGAAAGAGGACCCGGGATAAGATGATCAATCCTCAGTTAGACAAATAGGATGTGCATTGGACATAGAAGAAAACAAGTAACAAGTCAGGAGCCTATCACACAGGGCCCCTGAAAGACTCTACCTAGCAGTGTATCAAAGCAGATGCTACGACTCATAACCAAACCTGCGGTAGAATACAGGGAATCATATGAAAGAAGGGGGAGTTAGTATGACGTGGAGAGGATAGGAGCTCCACAAGGACCAAATATATCTGGCACAGGGGTCTTTTCTGAGACTGACCCTCCACCAAGGACCATGTATGGCTATAACCTAGAACCTTTGTTGGGATGAAGCCCGTGGTAGCTCAGTAACCAATTGGTTTCCCATAGTAAGGGGAACAGGGACTATTTCTGACAGGAACTCAATGGAAGGCTCTTTGACCTCCCCCCCACCAAGAAAGGGGCAGTCCTGCTAGGCCACATTGGAGGACTTTGCAGCCAGTCCTGAAGATACCTGATAAACAGGGTCAGATGAAAGGGGAGGAGGTCCTCCCCAATCAGTGGACTTGGAAAGGGGTAGGAAGGAGATAAGGGAAGGAAGGAGGGTTTGGGAGGGAATGAGGGAGCAGGATACAGTTGGCATACAGAGTTAATAAAATGTAACCAATAATAAAAAAATAAAAGTGAAAAAAAAAAAAAACAAAAAACACACCAGCTCTAAGTATTAAGAGGATCATTCCAGAGCATAATGGTTAAATTATTTTTGCTAACAAAAGCTCAATAAATATTTGAAAGTATTTAAGAACCAGCTATGGGCGCCAGGGGACTGGTTGGTCGGCAGAGTGCTTGCCTAATGGGTGTGAAGCCCTACCTTTGATTGCTAGCACCACCTAAGCCAGCATGGTGGCATGTGCCTGTCATCCCAACATCAGGAGGCAGAGGCAGGAGGGTCAGAAGTTCAAGGTCAGCCTTGGCTACATACTGAATTTGAGGCTCGCCTGGGATACATAATATTCTGTCTTATGTTTTCTTTAATAAAAGGCAAGGGTTGGCATAGAATTTCTTCAAGCTGTAGATGTTGACGGGTTTGTCAAAGTTGAACAAACATTTACATGTTGTTTTATAATACAGAAGTGTTTTTCACACTTACACCGCTTTTCCTTTTGGGTGCACCTACACTTTGACGCATGCGTGTGGAGGTCAGCTCTCTCCTCTTCTCTCTGGATTCCGGAGACCCAGATCACTTCATCAGCAGGTACCGCTCCCCACTGAGCAACCTGACTGGACTTACAGAAACCTTTTTTATGGAGTTATATGTACATTTACACTTTATTCATTCATTTCGCTAGTACTGGAAGACTATAGAACAGTCTCTCCCAAGAATTTGAAAATAAAGTAAGTTGTATCTCTCTGAGATCTGAACTCCGAAACCCATTTTTACTGGACACAAGTACCTTTCCTTAACAGCGGGGAGCCTCCAAATGGTAGATAACCAGTCAGGTACCCCAAACGACGCTCATGTGGTATCATATTAGGGTTTGTGGATTATCCGAAGACAGTGAGGTAGGAGTGTGAAGCAGCAGAACCATCCCAAAGGAAAAGCAGGACAGAACTGGCCTGGACTGGGTAGCAACAGGCCTCACAGCTGTGTCTTAAGGCAGAAGCCTCTGGAAAAACACTGCTTGAGGCTCTTTTCCTGAGACCAACTAAAAACCCTTTGATTTTGACCAACTTTGCTCTCTGGTGAGGAACACAGGTCTGTTCTTGTGAAGTTCTTTCTCACTGTGTAAGACCTGGGGTCTCACAGCTCAGGAGTTCAATCTCGCCCTTCCCAGAAACTCCCCCAGACCAAGACTCGTTGCAAAAGCAAGAGGTTTATTAACCATTGTACAACGGGGTCACCCCTGCTGGTCAGCAAAGAGTGGCACCGGGAGACAAAGGCTTTTAGGTTTTTAAAAGAAAAATTGCGGGAAATTTGAAGTTGCAGTTTTGGCAATTTAGGATTGGATGAGGAAGTTATAAAGTAAGATAATTGGCTAGTCTTAGGTGCTCAAGCTTGGCCAGTCCTGCCAAGTGTGGATGCAGCTGCAATTTAAGGTGGGGGTGGTTAGCTCATCCTTGAAGATTAGGGCTGCGGGCTCTTGGCTGGAGGTCAAAAGCTACTCAGAAGAAGTCTAGGTTCATTGCTAAGAAACGCTATCTCAAGGACAAGGGTCTGGTCGTTCTTTTTGCTGAGTGAAGGTCATTTCCTGCTTGCCCCTTTTTTTATATCTGTCCTCACAGATAGGGTCACATTCCTTCACTCTCTGGAAAGGTACTAAGAGGCTTTAGCTTAACCTGGACCTAAAACTCAAAACTATAGGCTTTAGAAGACATATAGGTTACAAAGTAATTCTAACCCTTTCAACTGCGAGTCTTCAAACCACTTTCATGTGCTTTTCTATTCATCCAAATTAGCCTCCTGGGGTCTAGTGGCCTTGTGATAAAGGATAGGTGACAGGGCACAGTGTCAAAGGACTGCATAGGTCACAAAGAGCCGGGTTCAAACGCTGCTTCAGCCCGTCATAGGCCTGCAAATCTAAGCACGTTTCAGATTGCCTAGATTTTGCTCTCTACACTAATATGTGTCATATTTCTTCCCAAATATGGTGAGTGGAGGATTAGGTGTGGGAACGCTCCTGAAATGATGTCTTCATTAAGAATGAGTTTCTGGGTTTTCAGAGCTGGAAAACATCTCCAAAGCAATGCCCCAATACACTCCTCACCCTCAGGGATATCTTTCCAGCTTTGGACAAATGTTCACATGTGCCCTAACTCAGAACTGCATAAATGTCTCCTTGATGGACTCTGAGCTCATGCCCATTTTTTGACAGTAGGTCTCTCACAATGGAATGTATTTCATTTTATTTCCTTAAATTATTTTAAATCCTGGGAACACAGCCACGGTG